>NC_132795.1:80118147-81418147 GCF_048418805.1 Vulpes vulpes
TGAAATCCTCCAGTCATAGTAATCATCCTTATGTCCAGTTCAAACTGAGGGAGAAAATAGATGCTTTCTGTCTCTCCCCACTGAGGCCCCACAAAAATAAAAGCTAGCAGAACAAAAAGTGGGCTGTAAACTCTTAACAATGCAGAGCAAAAGTATGCAGTTAGCAAAATCAAGAGATTTCCAGAGAGGTTTCTAGTAGAATACTAGAAAGAGGCTTACTGAGTAAAATAAGCCAAGAAAGGCTCCACTTAGGAGATGCCTCAGAGAGATAGAGGGGATAAAGAGTCAGTGAGAGCCAATCTGGAGATGATCTAGACGGATACTGGCAGAAAATAGATATAGACATCACACCAGTTGGCATTCCTCTACTCCGTGACAGTGTGGGGGCCTCAAAGAAGATTCCCTGAGGTCCACAGCCCATTCGTGGCTTGTGGAATTTCCTCCCCTTGAGTGGGGGTGAAACTAACAGCAGCCATGATAGAATGCCACATCCAAGGTTAGATTATAAAAAGTCTGTGGCTCCCATCCCAGGTGAGCTCTCTCCCATTCTTCCCTGTTCTCTTTTTCTCTCAGATCATTTGGGGGAATCTGAGATCTCAGGATCTCAGAGTCCCTGGGGGAGATGAGCTGCTGGTATTTGTGAGGCAGCCTTGTGCCTACATGTGAGGAAACACGGCCTGTGTAAGCCACATGGTGAACTTCTAAGGGAACTTAAAAGTAGATTCCTACTCTCTTCTGGTCAAAGATTCAAATGAGACTGTAGGCTTGGTCAATAGTTAGACTCCAGTTTTATGAGAGACCTTGAGCCAAAGGCATCCAGATAAGTTTCACATAGATTCATCTAAGCCACAGAAATTGTGAGAAAAAAATGCTTATTATTTTTAAGTTGTTAATTATAGGGATAACTTATTACACAGGAATAGAGTATGTATGTATGTATTTATTTATTTAGGGGAGGGATAGAGAGAGAGGGGCAATCTTAAGCAGCCACCATGCCCAGTGTGGAGCCTAATATGGAGTTCCATCTCAGGATGCTGAGATCAGGCCCTGAGCTAAAATCAAGAGTCAGACACCCAGTGCCTGAGCCACCCAGGCACCCCTACACAGGAATAGATGATTAATATAACCACCTAAAATATAGAACAAAAGGGCTTTTTTACCCCAAAGCAAAAGCAAACTAACAAAGGAAGTTCCAGACCATTCTCTTGAAAGCACAGAACTGGTCTAAGAAAATGTCAAGGTCTTACTGTGGTTGTTCTCTTCATTCTGTTATTAGGAGGTCTGCTCAGTGTCTTCTATCTCCAAAGAAGAAGTCTGCCACTTACACACTCTGCCCAATTAACCTGAGTAGGCACTCCAGAACACCCAGTACTGACTGGTACTCAAGAGCAGAAAGCCCAGATAGGAGATGTCAGGGTGGGGAGAAGGGGAAGAAAGGTCTGATAGAACTGAAAGTATGATTTAAATGGGAATTTAGGGTGATAATACAATAAAAGTAAGGAAAGCTATGCAAGAAAAAAAAAGAAAGAAAAATATTGAGAAATCTTGGAAAAATGAAACCCTGGAAGACAAATCCAAACACGAAACAAATACAATGTCTTAGCTTTCAGCAATTGATAGAATGGAAGGAAATCCATTTGACCTTGATTCTGGGAAAATCCCCCCTTGAGTAGTCCAGGTAATATGATATTGGACTCATAGGAAAAAAATGTAATCTTAACACATAACTGAGACTGGCATCTCATGCTATTTACGTAGTAATGGTAACTTAAATGTTGTTTATTGCTTTTCCATTTCAGACTCCTCATAGATAAAATATGGGAGATTTGGTTGTGGTTGCCAAACAGAATGTCAAAGTTAACATCCCTAGAAATACTATGAGATGGTGAGATGTGGAAAAATAGAAGGAAAGGAGAGGAATACAATGTCTTCATCGTACTAATGTGGACACTCAGAAGGTATTGTCATAAACTAACAGAATGAAATATGGAGATGTACATATATTACTTAAAGTGAAAAAAAAACTAACCTATATAATATGAAATTCAGAAGAGAAGAAAAGAAAAAGGAAGGGATTAAAGCCAGGAGTTAATCCTCAATTTTCATACTGGAAATTATATAGATATCGTATAATAGGGATAAGTAAACGAATGGAAATATATTATTTTGAGATGTGAAACTAATTACTGAAAGAATTATGAAAAGGTATCATCTCTGGGTAATAAGACTGGAGGTGGAGAGGGGATGGATGGGGGATTGTTGCCCTTTCTATATACTATCTTCTAAATCACATTGGTTTGTTTTCATGTGCTTGTATTGCCTTAATGAAAATAATTTACCAATTATCCTCACTTGTTTTGCATACATGCAACAAAGCATAAAAGTGAATTTTGCCAGCATCCTGCTATTAGATTCCAAAATAGTGTAAAAGAGCAGCTTATAATTAATGTTATTTGCAATTTGAGGTACCGCCCATTTAAATATATTGTAGTTTCAAGTAACCCACACAGCAGGAATAAATTCCTTTGACATTTCCTAGGCTTTGTCTAGATTTGTCTGTCATCAGGAATTCACTCCACTCCCCAAACTTCATTTAAGTCTTTGTGTCCAATTAGTGTTACATCAGCATGCTCTAATCTCTTCTTTTACTTATCAAGTTCTTTGTACTTGGTTCTCATTTTAAATTGCCTATGAAAATATCACAGCTTTTACAAGTTTAAACCTGGCAATGACTATCTTTTCAAAATATTATACAGATGGTCCTCGATTTATGATGGTTTGACTTATGAGTTTTTGCTTTGATGATGTTGCAAAAGTGATATGCACCCAGTTGAAACTGCATTTTGAATTTTGGTCTTTTCCTGGGGCAGTGATATGTGTTAGGATACTCTGTTGTGATGCTGGGCACCAGCAAAGGAGACACAGCTCCCAGGTGGCCATGCATTCCTGAGGGTCAACAACCCACACATTTGGTACCCACTCAACCATTCTGTTTTATATTTTCAGTACAGTATTCAATAAACTACATACAAAATCAATAATATATTATAAAATAGGTTTTGTGCTAGATGATTCTGACCAAGTCTAAGCTAGGTGTTCTGAGTACATTAAGGTAGCTTAGGCTAAGCTATCATATTTGGTAGGTTAGGTGTATTGAAAGCATTTTTGATCAAGGATATTTTCAACTTGTCAGGACATTCTGACAAACCCATTGTAAGTTGAGGAAGATTTGAACACTTTTCCCAGTTCCATCTGGTTTTCAGCAATAGTTAACATCTAAATCTATGATAAGCTTTTCTTGAAATACTGTCAAGGGTCTCCGGTGCAAACTCGATCTGTAATGGGTCTCATCTAGTCAGACTTCCTTACTGTTCTCCAAATATTTTCACCTGTTCATTACTCATCAAGGTTGGCTAGAGATATCAAAAGTCAGATAAAATACTTGGAAATGTGAATTTCTGGCTCTTGAAGATGGTCCAACTACTTGCACAATTCTGAGATGTGAGCAATATGACTGGCTCACCACAGGCAACAGTGGGAGAGGTTAGCCTTCTGTGCAGACAGTAAGGGGTGCTTTGCTGTAGAGAAATTAAAAACAGTAATAAATCTGACTAAAAGTCAGCCTGCTTTTTTTGTCATTACAATGTGTTAGCAATTCCAAATTATACAAGTAATAAATATTCCCCCAGAGAGGGGACCATTAGTGCTGCCTGTCCCCCTGCCCCCCCCAGGTAAAACATAATAATCTAAAAATGATATTCCACTAATATCTAGAAAATGGTTTTATACCTGAGAATCTGTTACCTGATAGACAAAACTGTACTGTTTTGTACCCTTCTCCTTTCCATCAGAGAAACAACTACTGGAGCTTCCTTTCTGGACTAATGTAAATGTTACTAGTACAAATGGAAATGAGATTTGTGCCTTTATAAATCACATCTATATCTTTCTTCAAATAAATATGCATAAAATTTAAAAAAATCCAACAACCAGCATTTTCAAATCGTCTCTTTACTCTGCATAGGAAGGAAACTATTTCTTTTATTCCTTTATTATATATATCATTTTTATTCTCTACAAGTACCGATCAATCCAGGAAAACTCAAGACTAGGCCACACACAGTACTTATCTCAGCCCTGGAATATGTACTCTGTGTGATCATTAATTTATTTATTCAAAAACTGTTTACTGCCTGTCCACTTTGCATCAAGCACAGAGTGAGGTGCTAAGTATGCACAGATTAACAAAGCACAGATTTTTTTTAAGATGTATTTATTATTTATTCATGAGAGACACACAGAGAGAGTCAGACACCCAAGCAGAGAGAGAAGCAGGTTCCCTGCTGAGCAGGGAGCCTGATGTGGGTCCATCCCAGGACCCCAGGGTCATGACTTGAGCTGAAGGCAGTCCCTTAACTGACTGATACACCCAGGCGCCACAACTAAGCCCTTTATACATGTTTTTTTTTTTCCTTTTCTAAATAAAGTTCCCAAACAATATACAATGGAAAGCCATCCTGACAAAGTATGTAAGACAACGAATGAGGCAATTAAATAAAACAGGGACAACTTTAGTCAAAATGTAATTAAACCTGTATCTGAAACCAGAAGAAAAATTCTTAGTTTGGACAGTGGAAAGCCATCAGTTTACAACAGAAAAAGTAGGTCATTTGGCTGCTCTGTGATGGCTTATTTTCTATGATGTTATGATGGGTTGCCATGCTGACTCTTTCTAGAATTATTACTAATGGCCAGCTAATGCTCTGCATGGAAAAGTTGGGTTTAGGAATGTCGCCACACAACTTGAAAGAATCTTGATGAACCTTTTTCATTTCTGAAATCTGGGCATTAGAACCAGAGAACTTCTCTTTATTGAATACAGATATTTTCTATTTTCTTCTAAAAGAAATTGATATTTCTTTTGCATTCATGAACACAAGGACTTACACTATTCTGTAGCTGTGCACACAAGCTTTTGATATGTATTTGGGGAGAGCAGCTGTAGAAATAAACTTAGAGGTTTAGAAAATACGAAAATAAATTTCCCTCAAGTGTTCCAGGGCCAAAGTTTTGTTGCTGAATTTTAAAAGCTGGGTTATATTTAGTGGAGATCTCATAATAGCTAGTACAATGGAGTATAGCAGATAGAGACTCCTCTTGTGGGTAGCCTGCCAGGCTTGCAAACTTTATAGTAGAATATATTTGTTACCTAGATAGGTTTAGCCAAATTCAGGCCCATTTCTCTCTCTCTCTCTCTCTTTAAAGATTTTATTTATTTATTCATGAGACACACACACACACACACACAGAGAGAGAGAGAGAGAGAGAGAGAGAGAGAGACAGAGAGAGAGAGAGAGAGAAACACAGGCAGAGGGAGAAGCAGGCTCCATGCAGGGAGCCTGACCTGGGACTCGATACCGGGTCTCCAGGATCACCCCCTGGGCTGAAGGCGGTGCTAAACTGCTGAGCCCCTGGGCTGCTCTCATTTCTCGTATTTGAAATTCAGGTCATCATGTGTGAATATGCAGTGCCTAAAAGAGGGTCTAAGCACATGGAAGAAAGAAAAAAAAAAAGGAGGGTGAAGAGAAGGAAAGAGTGGTGGCTGGGTGGGGACAAGGGAACTAGCAACGAAATATGTGCCAGATGCTACACTAAAACCTGGCTTATGCAAGTATAGTTGATATTCCCAAAGAATCTGTCATCAAGATAATCATGATTTTAAAGTTTCTATTATTATTGGCTCATATTTTATTCCAACATTGTAGCAGACAGTACGGGGGCTTCCTCACCCCAGTATTTATTCCATGTAAAGATGAAGAGGACTCAGCTTCCCTTACGCCACTTAGCGGAGTCTCTAGATCCCACTAGACTGGGAAAATCTAGGACAAAAAGGGGCCAGGCCACCTATTAAATCTACAGACTGGATGATAACATCTATTTTAGAAAAAGGTTTCCAGAGAATGTGAATAATTCCAGAGGCAGGGTGGTGTCTAGCACGTTGCCAACGCTCAGGACATGTAAAGTAATACAAGTGTGTTGCTTCAATATGCTAATTGTTATTAAAAAGGGACTAAAATATCTTCCCTCCTTTAAATTTGTTTCTGAGTTTCATTTATGTTGGTGGTGCTGTTAATAATAGACCATGCATCTGTGATGTACAAAAGCTTTGCTACTGTTGAGTTAGGGCACTTTATAATTTATGGATGGATTCACTAATAATGTAAATGTCTGAGAAATGGTTCTAGTTATAAAACCCTAAATCAATAGGTACCTCACCCTTCTCCTTAAAAATTAACTTGAAAGGTGTATTTTATATGTTAGATACACAAAAGATATTTGCTAATTTGTAATTTTAAGTAAAAACATTGTGGATTTATAGGGGACACGTACCATGGCCAATATATATATATATATATATATATATATATATATATATATATATACACACACACACACAAATAAGTATACACTGCTATGTTTTATTTTGTTTAATTAACATTTAGAATGCTTACTGGAGAAACCATTGGTTAATACTGGTGTTATCTGTCTGCTAGAGATCCTCTATGAAGAGAATAGTTATGATGAGAAAACAGTGAAATATGTTTAGCAAATGCTGTATCAAGGCAGATGAATTAGCTAAACCTTCTCTTGAGGTTCCAGCCTAATGATGTTAATATGTTTTTACTGTTGATAAATTTTCAGTGATGCCAACAGATAAGAATATCTAATAATAGTGGTTCTAGAAATTATGATAGAGTTTTAAATTTAATCTTGACATTAGTTTATTGAACAAAGCTTACTGCTTTATATTTATAATGAAAGGACAAAACCAAGCACCATTAATTCCGTACACATACATACAAACACTCACACACAATTATCCTTTGTTTTTTTTTTTTCATGCTTAATTTGCTTTCTCCTTCCCCTCAGTGAAAATTATTACTAGATACAAAAGAGGAATAAATCAACAGGTGTAATGCAAATACTTGTGTATTCGAAAACCAGAAGTTCATATTATATAATGGCACAAACTATTTACAATCCTGATAAAACTAAAACAAGAAAATAAGGCTATATTCTTGCTACTTTGACATTAACTAATTGTTTAATAAAAATAAATTCCTTTGCCCTAGACTGAGACTAGAAACTAGAGAAGGTGGCAACCTCACCAGTGCTTCCCGAGAAAACACTCACTGAAATTACTGCCACATCTGAAGTCCTAGATACAAAGTCTTGTCATTCTATTTCTCCAGTGCTAATAAAGATTATATCAAAAGAGATTATATCAAGAATCCCAAATCTAGTTTAGTCTAACTCACAGCTGGAAGCGCTGGATGTTTTTCATACCTGAGTTGAAAAAGGAGCATATGATGAATTTTTAAGCTCCTTAATCAAAACATTTATCAAGGACAGCTACAGAAATCATATTTGCAAGATTCAGCACCATATTCTGAATTGGCTTCTGTCTGAGAATAGCTGGGACACAGGAAATTTCTGGGCTATTCAGTCAACAATAATTTCAAGTCACTGTTATTGTTGTGGGTGGTGGTGGTGGTGGTAGGGTGTTGAGTAAAATACTGTAGAGTATGCAGATTACTGGATAGTCTTTCATTGTACAGTGTACAGCTTTCATGGCCCTCTCTCACTAACTGCCCATGACAGCTCTTCCCCTGAATGATTAAATTCATTCCCCATCCCACATGCTTGTTCTAGGGGAATGGTGCTGCCTCCCTGTGGAGAACATCTCACTCAAGAGAGAATTCTGCTTGGTACATGCCACATAATTGATGCTTTCATTTAGAAACATTAATTCAGAGCTCTTTCTTTCTTTCATTCATTCTTTCTTTTCTTTTCTTTTTTCCTATCAGAGCTATTTCTTCAAGGGCAGAGAAAATAGCTTTATAGGTAAGAAAGATGCTTTAATTTTTACTTTGTACCTGAGAAATGCTTTCCACACGGAAGCACCATGTGTGTAAAGGTTACATGTGTTAAGACACTTTCTATTTCTTTATATTTTAGGATGAACCATATGAAATTTCTGGGCTTTCTGGATAATAAAAAATTGTCAAGTAGCAGTAATTCTATACAGCGCATATAATTGACCCCTTTAATCTTCACACTAAGTTTATGAAGCCATAATCCCCATTTTATAGGTGGCCAACAGGTATTAAGGGGCTAAATAACTTACCCAGGGTCACACAACCAGCATGTGGGGAAAGGAAGGCTGAGATTTAGGTAGGCATTCTGGCTTCCAGAATTGATGCCCTTGACCACTATGCAACACTGCCCCCTAACATCTAACACTGGTATTGCCTCTTCAGACTGTCCCTTGCCACTTTACAGAATCAGACTGGGAGAGACTGCGCAGTGTGTGAAGGAGGGAAGTAGGAAGGTGAAGAAAGGAAAGGGCTTTTCCTGCCGAGGTGTAGGGGAGCTGACCATACTGACTCCATCTTCAGCACTCTATCTTGTTCATACCTGCTCACTTACTCCCCTGGGGCCATATGTTCCGGGACCTCTTGGAAATTAATTTGCATACCTTACAAATGCCCGCCAAGGCCAGAATGGAGGAAGGTTTGCTTTGACCCTCCATAAATGTGTTAAAGATAACATGATCTCTCCCTTTCCTGACACGCAGGTGGTGCCAGAAGATCTAATTAGATGTAAGGTGTCAATTAGATACATGCAAGTCCTTTGAGGTATATGCAAATTATGTGATCTTACTACAAGGCCCTACTGCATGTCCTTGCACTATAAAATTGTCCTTGCAGTATAAAAGGTCCAGAGTTTGTGGAGAACGACTGTGCAGCTGGTTCATCCTCCAACAGATCCCCTGTTAGTCAGTTATCCTGAATACAACTCTGTGGGCCTGCTCTGGTTTTCAGTCTTTAAGAGCCTTCTCAGTTTGGGAGATACTTGTCTCTCCCCCATCTTCTAACCAGAGGACACAGAGATGTGAAATGCATGACCTCTAGAGGTTACTGTGAATAGTTAACCAGAAGGTGAGGTGAGGGAAGGGTAAGGAGGAGAATGGAGATAAACCTTCTAGTAAGGCAACAAGGAGGATGGCTGTGAAGGATGGATCCTGATGGTCATCCCAAGGAAGCTACCTTTTATCCTAAATAGCTCAATGTATTAAAGAAGGTAATATGATGACTCTATGTAAGTTTTTGAAAGAGCAAACTGGCTCTTGTGTGGCGATCATATGGAGCTAGTTAAGAATATGAGAAGACAAGAAGTAATAAGATTCTGAATGGAGGCCATATTTAAGGGCAGAAGACCAGACACCTCAAAATACCCTGAAAAATAACTGGCTGCATAGCCTTGGGTAAGTTATGTAGTTTCTCAACTTTCTCACGTATAGAATATAATACCAAGCCATACTTTCTGAATTTTCATCTCTTCCTCATAGATATTTATACCCTAGAATTTGATTATACTTCTTTTTAGAAAATATTTATTTATTTGTTTGTTTAGAGAGAGAGAGTGCATGCACGCATTCACGAGCTTGAGCAGGGGGAGGAGTGGATGGAGAAAAAAGAATCTCAAGCAGACTCTGAGCCAGTGTGAAGAGCCCAATGTAGGTGGTTCCCATGACCCTGAGAGCAGCACCAGAGCTCAAACCAAGAGTCCTATGCTCAACACAGGAGCCCCTGATTATACTTCTGATTTAATTAACAAGATGTTTATTAGTCTCGTGTCCATTGGACCACATATGGCAAGTAGGCACAATTCCTTTTTGGTTCTGACCTTGAATTGTCATGCTCCTACAGAACCTTTGGGTCAGAGCCTGTTCTCTTGGACATCGCCAGGCTCCTGAGTTGGAGGTGATGACTCTTCGTGACTCTGAGTGAGGTAAGGAGTGGTGTTCAAAAGGAGGGTTTGCTTTATAGGTGGCTTGAGCCAGACCTCTTCCTAAATCTGGGGCCTGGTGCACCCAGGTTTTTCTCACCTCAGGACTTCTCTGCCAGCCTAGAGAAGTCCTAAGATCCCAAGAGATGTAGCTCCCTCTGGAAAGAGTGGTCTTGGCAGCAGTGCCTGTGACCTGATTCTATCATCCTCTAAGCTGTCTGGATTGGATGCTCTGCCTATCCCAGCCTATCCTCTCCCTGTTCCTCCCTGAGGGCCTGCACTTACTGCATCCATATACCAGAAGCCACACTGCAAACCCTGGGCTTTCCAACTGTACTTTGCTTGCCTTCCTAGGAGCCCCACAATGCACCCACCTGGACTAGGCCTTAGTCCGAGCCTGAGGGCATCCCTTATTAAAGAAAAAAAGAAAAAAAAGAAAAGATAAATCTTCGTGTCACTTTTGTTCTAATTTCCTAAAACAGCAGCTAGTTGCCACTAGCACTATCCACACAGGTATGATCCTGCTTGATCTAAAAATAAGTCTGACTTTTAATATGCCAGTGTTCTCTTATAATTGGTGCCTATATCACTAATAATCTATGCATATATATTCAAAAAGGATTGCTATTTAATGCCCACGCATCCCCAATACAGACATCCCTTCTCTTTTTCCTTTTTCGTATAAGTGCTATTGTCCCATGTATGATATTTGTTCTAACACTTATGTTCATCTTTAACTAAAACGTAAGCTTTGTGCAGAAAAGTCTAATTTTGTTCAATGCTGTATTTCCAGTCTGTAGAACATTGCCTGGTAATATAAGTAAATACTGGGCAAACATGTGTTAAGTGAATAGATGGATAGATGGATGGATGGATGGATGGATGGGTAGATGGATATCTTTATCTAGAAAGAGCTATGTCTGAAGATGTCTCAAAACCAAGGTTACATCCACTAATAGGACACCATTTTACCTAGTAAAAGTTCCAGATCCTAAAGAAAATGCACCAAGCAGAAGATTTTTCTTAAAATAAATTCCTTAAAACATATATATCCTGGCACTTTTGCTCACCAACAATCAGAAGGAACAATATCCAAGCAGCAGTTGCTTATCTACATTTAAAATTACAACGAATTACACTTTTCTTACCTGGCACCATTATTTCAGGAGAATATGCCTTTGTATGTATTTTTAAATCTACACCCAAGTGTTTCTCTTTCCAATAGGCACTGAAATCTGCTGTAAAAATGTACATTAATTTACGTGAATTCAGCAGAATGACTGGACTAGCAAAAATAAAATTAATTATTCATGTCACCAGTATTTTTAAAATGCAGAGTGGTTATCAGGAACACACATAATTATAAGTAATGCTGTTATTTTTTTTTACAATGAAGCCACAGCTGAGGTTAATTAATATTTTTAATAAAAAGTAAAATTTTGCTTTTGAAGTTAATGTATTTTGTTAGTTTTAAATATTTTTCATGGAAATATGTATACACTCTGCTTACATTTTTCAAACAAACAGTATTAATTTTTCATGGGCATTTCCAATGCTGCCAGGAAACAACAGCAGCATCCAATATATTCAAATACTCTTTTCTTGCTTGAACACTAATTGGGCTTCTCTTTGCAACATTCCATAGGAATCAGATGCTATTTAGTAGGACACTGCATATGTGAAATATATAGGTCTCTCACAACCTATCAATGCTTTTAAATCCTCAACAGTTCCTTTTCTTGGGTTTGTTATGCCCACTCTGAATTGTTTCAATATATTTCACTCATGTGTCCTAATTCTGCCCTACTCTGTAATTTCTTACTAGGAGTTGCAAACTATAGTCCCTCCAGTCAAAAAACAAAATCTCTCAAAGCCTTAGTCTTTCTCTTTTCTCAAGATATTTGAAATAAGATAAAAAGAAGATGAACAAGGCTATGGATTCTTAAAACCAGGTAAGGATACCAGAGTCAGTTATTGCTCTGAATGCAAAGGACAAGGCTTCACCATTTATTATTCTTATGAAGTGTGATTTTTTTTTTTGCAAAGATATATTTTATGTATGCTGTCAGAGAAAAGTGTAATATGTAGACCAAAATGGAATGCTTTGGAAACTCAAAAAGGGATACTATTAACAATTACATTGGTACACCAGGGGTACACAAGAACTACACGGGCCAACCAAGACGAATGGCCATCCTGTGTAAAAGTCAAGAGTGAAATCTATGCTTTGAAATAATCATCTGAAGACATAATTAAGAGCATCACCACTAGTATCAATCAAATTTTAGAGCAGAATGCAATTCAAGAGATTCTTAGTTAACCCACTTAGAGAGGTAGTAAAGCCAAGGTGTAGCCATAGTAACCAAACTATCCAAGCTACACAACAAGGTAGGTGGTTGTGCATAAAGTAGAAACCTTGTCTCATGATTTATATGTTCTTTCCATTCTCCTATACTGTAAGTAAAAGGCATTTCTGTGGATCCATATGATGCTCTACAGTGTGCATATAGCTTGTTAAAATAGTCTTGAAGAAAAGAACCAAAAGATTGCAAAAGGCAATATAAAAATTAAAACAGAATAAATGTTACAATTTTGATCTTAGAAGGAACAGCACAGCTGCACTTTCCTTTCTTTACAGACTACAACCAAAGGAAGTGAATGTTGCCCTCTGCAAGGCTGGTTTACTTTTACTCATTTGTGTAGAGCCACATTTACATTATAAGACGTTGGCAGATTATTCAGAAGAGGGAACCCCTAGAAGCTGGAAATCTTGCATGGCACTACTGTCCCTCATCCCAAGAAGCTCTTGGTATCCCGAGAAATTTTACTAGCAATTATTTGCAAATATTTGCTTTCTGAGAACAGCCTTAGAGAAAGCTTCTCACTCTCTCTTTTTTAAGATCTTAAACAGTAGTGTGCATTTTAATGTACATTTTCCTGGTTTGGAAAGTTTCTCTTTAAGATGAGCAGGTCTTGTGGAAACATTTAGATATTAAATATTCTAAGTAAAACAAATTTTAAGAAATTTAAGTAATGCACATAAAAAGTATAATTTTAAAAGTATCATTAATATTGTTATATTCACATTTTAAAACGCCATTTAATCAGGAGAGTTGGTAAATTTCCTTATTTCATATATAAATCAAGTCTTTCTATTTTTTTAAAAGAATTTATTTATTTATTCATGAGAGACATGGAGAGACAGAGGCAGAGACACAGGCAGAGGGAGAAGCAGGCTCCATACAGGGAGCCCAAGGTGGGACTTGATCCCAGGACTCCAGGATCACGACCTGGGCCCAAAGAAGGTGCTCAACCGCTGAGACAACCGGGTGTCCCAATGTCTTCTAAAGTAAACATCAGTCTCAAATTTGATCATCAGTCAGAAGAAAAACATTTTTAAAAAAGCATATTTACTTTTAAGTAGGAAAGTAAACAGAATTCTATGGGACATTTTAATGAATATTCTTTTATAAAAATTGTCTGACCCTGTAACAGACGAAAATACATTTCTTGCCTGTCACTTGCCCTGCATTCAGGATGGCTGAACAAACCTGATCTCATCTATCTGAAATGAATCCAATATAATTTTGCTTGATCAAAAATCTGTTTCCATAGTTCTAAAACATGCAATCACCCCAAGGTATATTGTCATTGTAGCTTAAGTGGCTCAGTGTTATCACTGAGGAAAATATACTTTGATTGAGAAAACAGTCCAGTATGGCTTTTGAAAAATAAAATGACCCTTCTTCATATACAATTGAGTAAGGCAGTTGATAAAAGCAGGCAGATACAGCCATAGAGACTGGGTTTAAAGGAAGATGCTTCATCTAATTTGCAAAAATGGGTCAAAGGTTTCTGTCCTGGAATTAGCATAGCAAATCACTCTCTTATTTAAACTTCTAAAACTGACAATTCTAACAGTTTAAATCCTAGGAATATCAGTGATCTCTTCATAGTTGAAGGGCAATTTAAAAATCAATTGTGAGGTAAAGAGAATTTGCAACAAATTACTCTGTTACTCAAAAATAAATAACTTGCTTTCTTCCTTAGTAGTTTTTTCCATATATGCACGCTTTATTACCTGAATACACATACATATCATTATAAAATATAATTTTAAAACCTGTTGGTCCAACCTGAAAATACTGTTGCCACAATGGACTATTTGTGGCATATTAATCCAAATTATTTAATTGCTGTTATTTGTCTGTTAAAATCTAAAGATTAAAAATATCTATTTTTTAATGAACCCAGTAATCTTTTATTTAAGTCAATATCTTCTCAAATGAACCAAATAATCACTAATTGATTAGATCATTTACTTTCATAAACCACTGCTGTCTTTAAACATGTAATAGCTTATAATAAAAGAGACTCTTTTCATTGGAAATTAATGGGTAGTTAACTGTTTTCCTTTTGTATTAATTAATACTATAAAATCCATAACTTTATTTTTTCATTTCTAGGTACTGAGCTTGCAAATGCAATAGCTATTTTGCACGTTTTCTCAAAAAACAGAATTTCTTAACATGTACCAGTTACTAACTGATAAAATATATTCTAGGAAAAATTGTTAAGTCTTTCTTTATTTTGGCATACATTTGGTTTACCTAGGAGCTTAGACAATTATAATAACAATAAGATGAAATAAGGCTACTAAGAAAAATCTCTGATTATTTCAAATATTATTTCCGGGAACATTTCTAATTTTGACTATCCTACAATGTCCTCTTATGACTTATCTCATATAAAAGAAATAGTTTATCAATCACTTTATTTTTCATTTTCTTATATCAAATTCAGCTTAAATAAACAATAAACCAACAGCCATGATAATAAATCATTAATGGTATAGTAGTGAAGACTATCAAATGGAGTTGACAGATATGCCTAAATCTGTCTAAAGTTTTAAATTCACAAGTCTTTATCCAAGGGACTAATTGTTATTATTAACCATCTTAGAAGCCAAAACAAGATAGAGAAATTCAACAGAAAGATTATACTATGAGCACACATACCCACTAAAATGTATATCGCATAAGGACAAGGGTATTTGTTCATTGTTCATTGTCCAGTGCCTAGGACAGTGTATGGCACAGATAGAATGATCAATAAATATATTATTAATGAACACCTGGTGAGACAGCTCATTTTACTTTGTGGCCAAATGCAAATCAAAAATAAAGAGGGTGGCGGATAGAGAGAGAGAGAGAGAGAAAGAAAGAAAGGAAAGAAGGAAGGAAGGAAGGAAGGAAGGAAGGAAGGAAGGAAGGAAGGAAGGAAGGAAAAGAAAGAGAGAAAGGAAGTAAGGAGGAAGGAAAAGAGAATAGAGCATATAGGCACATAGTATATAATACTACATTTATGAATTTATAGATCATCTCTGTATAGTTTTCATCATCTCTCTTCTCCTAAGATATTTTTTCTCCCTTTCTATTCTGTTCTTCCCACTCCTTAATATTGAAAGTAAGAATCAGAATCTGTTTTCTTCTTTCTCTGGTAAACATATGTTAATTAGTAGACACAGTACTGATAGGAACAAATTCACCTTATTCTACTCTTTCCGAATTTGACAGTTAAGTCTGTTTCAAACACTTGAAATAAAAGAAATGTAAAAATAATTGTTGTCATTCTTGTTTCTTTAGAAGGCAGTTTTCTAGAAAAGTTAGGATCATGTATTTGGAAAAGCTTTATATGGCATCTACTAGGTACATTCATTCACTATTAAAAACAAAAGGAAACAATCAATCTAGACCAAGGAGAGCACACAATTCTGAAAGACAACAGAACAGAATATATACAAAGGCTATAAATGTCTTTAGGGATCTAGTAGCATTTAACAGCATATCAGCATTCTAATAGCATTCTCTGAGGCAGAGAGGGTATTTTTCACCCTTATTCTTTACTGATGCAATGCCAGGGCCTGATACACACCAGGCAATTACTAAGTATACCTTGACTGAATTAATATGATTCTAAGTTATAAAAGTTTGGGATTTAAAAATTATATTTTTCAAGAATTTTAGATGTAAAACATAAACCCACTGAAGTGAATTCTCGGTGAGGGCAGTTAATCACATATAATACAAAACATGTTAGCACAAGACAGTTTTTAAGGATCATATTTTGGATCTTTATCTTCAGATAAACTAATGGTACGTTTTTCTTATAGAGCAAGGGCAGGTAGAGTGATTATTTTGAATTAAGTTACCAAGGAACAGCCAGATCAAGAACACCATGATGCCCTTTTGCCTTCATAAAGCAGAAAATAAATCTCCCATATTAAAGGTTCTTCCTTGTACCATGAGGTAAAAGGACATCCATGTCACCAGACATTGGAAATGCAGAGCCAAGAAGGCTCTATAAACAAACCTTGTTACATTTACTATTTTATTACCCCAGCCCAAATCCTATTTAGAATTCCGTAGTAATTGAAGCTTCCAAACCTAAGTCTTCTTGCTCTGTAAATCTCTTACAGATATGTTTTTTGTCTAAAAAAAAAGTATAAAGGCTCACTGTCTTGGTCATTTCTTAGAGCCTCATTTTCATGATTGAGACTGTGTACATGTATCAAAATTTTTTTTCCCTCCTGTTAATCTGCCTCATATCAATTTCATTCTTAGACCAACCACAAGAAACTTGAAGTGTAGAATAAAAACTTTCCCCCTCAACAACAGTAAACAATAGCCCTATCATTCACCATGAGAACCACGTACCTATCAACTCAAAATTCTGAGGGCCTCAAAATACAGTAGAAATTTGTATGCAATTTTTCTTCAAATTCGTTTTGTCTTATTTTGATGATGTGCGGAGCCTGAACAAATAAGGCCTTCCAAATACTTCACTAAGTTACTTGTTTATTTAACTTAAAAAGTGAAAACCCTGTGTAATTAGCGGCAGTCCCCTCGGCTTGGGCTAGACTAAGGTTATTCATCAAGACTACCAAGTAGCAGCTAACACCCAATACAAAGCAGCAAATCTCAAATCAGCAGTGTACACACATTTCACATTCAAACTGCTACTAAGCAAGACTCAAAGAAAGCCACAGTCCCTGAGATCAGAAACAATCCCATTTTGGAAAAGACACATATGCGGAAACGCCCACTTTCACAACCACAGTTCCAAAACAAAGGAATGAAAGCCACATACTCACCTGGCTAATGGGTTCTTTTGTAGGGGGCTTTCCTCTTCTGGCTGTGCTAGTAGCTAGGGTTGTGGTGGTCTCCATAATTGATGTGGACATCTCTGACTGCATGGCAGTGGCTGTCGACTCAGTTGTCATTGAGGAAGGCACTTCACCAACAAGTCTCACATTTCCCACTATGATGATGTTGGCATCATTTTCGGCTGCCATATTCAGAACTTTCAAGCCATTGTAGTAAAGCCCAGAGAGCTGGCCCTGGAAGGGCTGGCCCTGCTCTTTCCCGCCAATTATTATGGTTGCTTGGCTATTGAAGATTGTGAGCTGACGCCCTGTAAAAATAATATTACATACATGCAAAAATGTTGATTGTGAACTCTACATTCTACAAAGGATGATAAAACAGATCTTTCATGGGGTGGATAATGAGAGCAATAAACTATAAGAGAGGCATTTGACTCATAATTCATTGCTTATAAATGAGGTGTCCATGAAATGCATAATCATTGGCAAATACTTGTAAATTCTCAAATTATTGTAAATGTAGTGCTTTTGCTAAAAGACCAATCAAAGATACGTATTATAAATCAGTTTTTAGTGGATCCCTTTTCCCTTTTACCTCACGATCTTATACTGTTGGTCTCCTAAATCTGAATTGTTGAATTTAAAAAATGTGAGATATCTAACATTTCAAGTATTTGTCATTCTACAATTACCACTGGCAGAAACTAATCTAGAGCAGCTAAATCTAATTTTAAATTTATGATAAAAATTTCATAGTTCACGTAATGGCCACATGTATCTATATGCTATTCTTTAAAAACGTTTATTTTTTGAAGGCATAGTCCATTGTTATTTGAATTATTCTATTTTTCCGGCAATCACACTGAAAAGAAATGCATGGTTTACACTGAGCATGTCAGAGACAAAAAAAATCCAAAAATATTTTTCTGATTGGCTTTCAGCAAGTCTATTAAAACAAAACAAAATGAAAAAAAAATAGCTTCAGATGTAAAAAGCGGCTTCAGGAATGATACACAAACCGATGGAGAAATTATGGCACATTTCCATCAAACAGCAATCCTCAGCAACAGTACCAATATCATCAAATTGAGTATCCAGTTTTAGCAGATTGCTCTCTGCTCATAAAAAGCATGCACACAACTTTAAGTTCAGTTTTAATTAGGGCTTGTTCTCAAATGCTCTTAGAAGGTTGCAAACGTTAAAGGGACTTCATTTTGACTGGCAATCCATATTGCCCACTATTTAAGATGCCTAGAGTTTAAACCAAGAGTTTTGTTTTGTTTTGTTTTGTTTTGTTTTCAGGACCATAATAAAGATATCAGAACTACATATATTTTAGTTAATAATTTAGAGGCTGGAACATGTAATATAATCTATGAATGATTTATCATTTTGGGTTAATGCTTGCTGTGAGTACCTTCATAGATTGAGTTAGTGGATTATATTTAACAGTCCCTTTAACCTTAAGTTAACAGGGTAAGATTATTAAACAGCTGGTACGTCTAAAAATGTATAGAAATTATTATACAAGGTATGCAAATATTACTATCTACATTTTACTGTTTTAAATTTGTTTTTAATTTAGTTTTACGGAAAATTTATTTTTTATGTTTATTAGTGTTACAATGAAGTACTACTTGGTTATGTTCAAATTATTTTTTTATTTGAAGTTTTAATCAATGTTTTTTACCTTTGTCGAGTAGCCATTCATCAACTACTCGACCAAGTCGATATGGAATTCGCTGTCTAGCAATCGCCAGGCGCTCGTTATCATTGTTTCCTTTAAAGTTTAAAGAGACATTTCATTGGTTAAAATCTGTAAGGTCAAAGGTTAAAAGTTAATACTTAAAGCTTGAGCTATACAGTTGCCACATGATTTTTTGAAATTTGGAATTTTAAAAAGTTCTACCTAGAACATTTCATGTTTCAGACTTGTCATTCATTCATTTATTTTATTTTAGCAAACAAAATTATTCCTATGTTAATTGAAAATTAGAAATCTGCATTTGAGCTAGGTTATTAAACTTATGTTATAGACAGACCCGAACAACCAATTTAAACAGCATATAATAGCTTTACAAAAAAATGACCATTGATCTCAGGGTTTTGTCTTTTTGATGTTTCTTATTAACTAGTTAAACATGTTCAGGTGAAACAGGTTTAAGTTTTCAAAATACATTCAACCTCTTATTCCAGATTAGTAATTTATGAACACCAAACTTAATACCATCTTTGGCACACTGAAGCATCTAAAATAAGCCTAGAATACTTTATGTCCTATTCAAAAAATAGAAATTCTTATTCATCTCATTTAAGGAAACCACAAAGTCTGAATAGTTCTTGTATATTCCACACAAATTGGTTTATCAATAACTTGGACATCACAAGGGAATACATCTTGTATCATCCAAATATGTTATTACAGGAAAAGGCTTTGACAAAAGTGACTTTGTTTGAGTGTCCTCCAGTTTCACTTAAAGCTTAATGTGTTGAAGTGTATAAGATTTGAAAAAAAATTATATGTATGCTCTTTTATCCTCAAATATCTGCTTTTATTAGACCATTCTAAAGAAGGCATGACAGTACAAGGAACAAATACAATCCACAAACAGTGGTTCCGTTCCTACTCAGAGATTCAAACTAAGTGGGAGCCTTGCTTCTTTGAACAAAACATTATCTGATAGAAACACAGTTTAAACTGACCTTGAATAATGCTTGCAAATAGATGAATGTACACTTGGTCTAGAAAGCACTTAGGAGGAATCTAGGCTGCCATCTCAGTGCTCAATTGTATATATTGCAAGAAGTTTTTCTATTCTGTGAAAATTAACTAACATGGAATTTGAGCTAAAACATTTTGGCAAAAGCTCAGAGGAGAACTCAGAGAAGGAAATACTGGAAGGTAGTACTGCTGACGAGAAAAGACTGGAACATTTTGCTCAAAAAGATAATGGATATAAATTTTTCTCAGAATAATTTGTGAGTGCTTTCTTATACTTTTTTTTAGTATAAAAATACTAATATTTTAGTGTAAAATAAGCTTAGTATAAAAAATACTAATAGCTACTGTAGTATTCTTATACTATTTTATTATACTTCCCACAATAAAGCTATCATTATTTTGGTCACACACTTTTAGAGAAGTAGACAAGAACTGTCACTTAGATCTTATCAATTTGTCCTTTGAATATCAATTTGACCAATAATATTTCATGCATTAGTACTTAATTTAAAATGTAAATATGTTGTATTCTTGAAACTAGCATAACGTTGTGTGTCAACCAGGGATAGTTTTAGTATACTGATAATCTAAAAAAAACCCCAAGGATACAAACAGCTTAAATTTCAAGTCTATCTTTGTTGTAAAAGAGTGCACAATTTATGTTCTCTTCTTTGTGCTTGCATACAAGTTATATTTGGAAAAACACACTAAGATATGATATTGGTTATCTTAAGGCAGTGTGATGAATGATGAATATGTAGTTTTCGCTTATATTTGATTTACGTGATAAACATGTTCATGTGCAGGCTTTGATAGGCAAACATGAAATGTTTTTTCAAAGACACATACCCTTTGCTCTATTAACTTCTTTTTCCACCAACACTCATGTCAATTTGCACTGTTATAACTCTCCTGATGACTTTAAAATTAGGTGTTTCCTTATGCAGTTTTTCATGCTAGAGTATTCCCATCATCAGAAATGATTATTTCCTCCGACATCACCCAAATTTAGGATCCATATCACCTCTTGCACAATTACTACTACAGCATATTAACAGACTTTTGTGTCATCTCTCCAATCAATTGCATCCATTCTCCACATACCAGTCAATATCTAACTATGCCATTTGTCTATTATAACCCTTCTCATTGCCTTAGTATAAAATCTCAAGCCCCTGATGAGATTTATGAGCACTTCCATAATCTGAGCCTTTCCTACCTCTTGTTCCTCATCTCACACTTGCCACTGCCCTGCTGTAATCTGTCCATCGCCAGGAGACTTCTTTCAACTCTTCTAAGGCTTATTTCTCTGGACTTTTGCACTTGTAGCTTCTTTTATTTGAAATACTCTTCCTCACCCTTATCCCATTTCCATTTTTCCTCAGCTAAATGTGACTCACTATTTGAGCCTTCTTGGCAGAATCATTATTTCCTCGGGGAGGGGGGGTGGGGTGAGGGGGTTCCTTCCTGCTGTCCCCAAGTTAGATTAGGACATTTGACTGCATGTTTGCCTAGCACCTGATACATGCCCTTTGGCATACAAGCACTGATCTTGTAATTGCATATTCAATTAATGTTTTCCCCTTGGAACTCTGAAGTTCTAGAAGATGCTGTGTGTGCTGTTGATTATTGCATTCTCAATGCTGGTACAATACCTATCATATAACCTCCTATGAAATATATGTAGTTTGAGGTAGTGAAGGAAATCTTGTTTTTAATTCTGATAGCTTTCACGGGCCCATAATCTCATCTTATAGCCTAACAACATTCAGAAGAAAATTACGCCCAGAGAATAGATCACAAGTAGCTGAGCTTCCCTTTGACTTTCCAAAGGAAACATTTATCCCTTTAGTGATTGTCACTGACTTGAACATCCATAAAGTCAGCTCATTACTTGTTTCACAATAACTGCCTCATGCCACAAAATAAGTAATCATAGTTACTATTAGTAGGGGACATATAAAGTCTTAAAGAAGACTGGTAGAGAGAATTGACAGTTTGTATATTCTTTTTGAATAGCTTAGAAAAAGAGCACATAAAAACATGTACAAATATATACACAGAGACATATAATTTGCTCTCGTATCTTTGGCACATAGAGCAATTAATGTAATTGATATAACATGATTTAAGTCAACAATAGCTTTTAAAGATCCTTGATGAGACTCAGCTAAAACAACATAAACACCACATTTCCAATGAAAAACAAAGAGGCCCTAACAACAACAACAAAGAAAAAATGGAGTAGGCAGCCGAGACAGGTATAAGAAGATATGATAATTTTAAAAAACATAGCCACAAGGATGATACCATATAATCCCATCACCCATGAATATCAGATGCCTTCTAGTTCAGAGATTTTTTTTTTTTAACAGAGAGATTTGATTTTGAAATCAAAGGACAGACTTTAGCCTTTGTTGAAGTAACGGATGGGAAATCAGATGGCACTCACTTCAGTTCAATGTATGTTTAGTTTCCAAATTCTTTGTTGTTCTACTAGAATAAAAAAAATAATGGCTTCTCTTGTGATGAAATTATGTATAAATATACTATCAACCAAAGAAACATCCAAATAGAGTACTATGATGATGATGTCTTTTAACAGATGAGTCCCAAACCTCTTTTACTACTCAGTATAAAATAGTTCAGATTGTTTAGGTTGACCAGGAATAAGACTACATTTTGCCCCCACCTCATGATTTTCATTAACTAGTTTCGTAGGAAATGCATTATTGAGGTATATTAAGAAATTGCTCAAAATGCATTTTATGTCTTTATAAATTCATAATGATATGTTATTTACAAAACAACCAGTAATTTGGTATGATTATGTTCATTTTTAACCCTGGCCATAGTTTGGTGTATATCTAAACTTAGTGTGTAACATAAAGGACATAAAACAACAAATTTGATTGAGAAAGGTCAAAGATAAATATAATTTCCAATGACCTTTTATTTCCTTTGGAAAGGGTTGGGATCTAATACCAAATATACTGAGATGTAGAAACATTATATAGTGCTTCTGAGCATGGTCAAAGAAAGCAGGTTTACATGGACAAGATTAAAAGCAAGTGGAATGTCAGGCCCTTGGGTGGCACAGTTGGTTAAGTAACTGACTCTTGGTTTTTGGCTCAAGTATCATGGCATGGAGTCCCACCTTGGGTTCCAACCTCAGCAAGGAGTTGGCTAGGGTTTCTCTATCACTCTCCCTCTGCTCCTCCCCACACACATGATCTTTCTAAAAATAAATTAATAAATCTTAAAAACAAACAAACAAACAAAAACAAGTGGAGTGTACCCAAATTTTCAAATCAAGCCAAAGGTGAATATTTGGGAGAAGCTATTTTCATTTTCAAGTTTCCTAAATCGGAGATAAAGTAGTAATGACCCACTTAAAAAAGACCTATTTGTTTTAGAATTATTGAAAGGGTCCAAGAAGAATTTCAGTTTAAAAAAAATAACTATAGTAATCTACTGAGCATATAAACTAGGTTTATGATAATAGAACTTCTGATCGAATAGGTAAAACAAAACTTAGCCTCATATTTCCTTCACCCTAATACATCTAGAAGGAGATTTTCCTTTTATTTTATTTTTCCTCTAGTTGATTTTATGTGGGTTAAGTATGTTCGTACTTCCACTGAAAATGTCACCAGCGACAAACACACTCATCTCTGTTGAAGTAATTTCCAAGTAGCGAAACAGTATATAAAAGTTGGGTTTATTTTTCTTTCAATTGTGAAAGGATTCACTATTTTTAATTAATTATTAATTGGGCTGTAATTTTTTTAATTGGGCTGTAATTAATACATAACACTAGATTAGTTTCAGGATTCAGCATTTTTGACAAGAGGTAGGCTTCCTATAGCCAGAATCAATTTCTAGGCGCAGGCTCTAACTGGAATGACCATTTAGGTATAAAGTGCTAAATGTAATGGATATTTCAAACAAGACTCCAGGGCTGAAGAATAAAAAGGAAAAATCTGCTCATTCAGACTTAGACTGCGACTTCATTTTGATCGAATCCTAGATAGTTTCATTTTCTTACCTAACCAATAATGTTTGGTCACCCTATAGAATATTAATTTTATATGAACCAGTAGATTTCAAGGAAACAAGAGTAATTTCAAAATATCAAGGTAAGCAGCAAGCAGTAATAAAACTCAAATCCTTGACTTGTAGTTAAATTTCATGGTGGGACTCAGAGAACAAAGAGAAATAAAATTGTAATCATATTTTTATGACTATTGGTCAGTAGAGAAAAGCTATATGAACTTTGCTCATACATAGTTTTTCTCCTCTCATTTTCATAAATCTTCACCCTTGATGTGTAATTTCTCTTCAGAAATAAAAGTGTCAGTTTTCAATACGAGAAAGTAATATAGTTGGAAGAAAATTAAGGAAAAGCAGTGCTATGAACCCAACATTTGTCCAAAATAATATGAAAGTAAAAGCAAAGATACTTGCTTCTTCTGAAGTCTTCTTATTTACCTGAGTTTTGAGTTTTGGGAGAAGAAACACAAAAGGGTTCTGAAAAGCTATACATACTTCCAGAAAAGATTAGGAGTCTGTTTTTAGATGTTTTGCTTTTATTTTATTTTTTTTTAAGATTTATTTATTTATGATAGAGAGAGAGAGCGAGAGAGAGAGAGAGAGAGAGAGAGAGAGAGATTGAGGCAGAGACAGGGGCAGAGGGAGAAACAGGCTCCACGCTGGTAGCCCAACATGGGACTCGATCCCAGGACTCCAGGATTGTGCCCTGGGCCAAAGGCAGGTGCCAAACCTCTGAGCTACCCAGGGATCCCCTAGATGTTTTGCTTTTAAATGAGAACATGTCATGTAGATATGCCTCCACTCACAAAGCAAAGTAAAAGTTTAACATAGTTCTGTAAAATTAGTCTAGCTTTAAAAGCAGTAATATCATAATTTCCAACTAAATGCCTTATGTGTCATTGTTGTGGAAACCATACTAAATAGCAATACCTAACTTAGCTGATAATGTTTCAAATGAGTGGATTTTGAACATCACTGACACTTGGAGTAACAAATCTGTGAAAGAAACTTAAAAAGAATGAAGCTTTTTAATGAAAATATTTGTCCTATATATTACTTTATTTGCTGTCATTAAGATGTACACATAACAATATATGCATCTATTTGTCTCTTGACCCTTTCTCCAACTTCATCTTGAACCACCTTTTTCTGACTTTTTAAACTCTAGAAACTCTGTACTTTTTGATTCCTTTTATGGAGCTAATTCTTTTTGAAGATGTCATTTTATTTGCTTTACAAATTTCCTGCATCTCTGGGTACTCCTTAACACTCTGGACATAAATGCACACACACGTCCGTGTCTGGCCAACTTATTCTTCCCTTAAATATATGTTTCTCAACGAAGCATTCCCTATGCACCCTTCCCCCAATTAGCCTAGAGCTTTCCATTTTGCACTGTTATAACACTTAGTAGCAGTATCGATAATCGTGACAAAACTGATTCTAAATTTTAGATTTCTTGCAAGCAAGGGTCATGTCTAGTCCACCTGTTCACTGTTATACATCTTGTACATAGTACAATGCTGAGCACAAGGTAAACACTTGATAAGTAGTTCCTCAGTGGAAAATGAACTCACTAGAGGTTATTTGTTGTTCAAAAGTCAAAATCAGTAAGTCTTTCTCTCTCTCTCTCTCTCTCTCTCTCTCTCTCTCTCTCTATATATATATATATATATATATATATATATATAAGCATCGAGCCTGCTTCTCCCTCTGTCTGTGTCTCTGCCTCTCTCTCTCATGAATAAATAAAATAAAATAAAAGAGTTTCTCTATGTCATTATATATATATATATATATATATATATATATATATATATATATATATATAGGCTCCTTAATCTTGCTCCTCTTTCATCAGTCATGATTTTGCCATTGGAGTAAATACAGGTCAAGGTAATGTCTTAAGTAAAATGTTTTCTGCTTAACTGTAAGCCAATGATGTGTAGCTTGAAGTTGGGATCACTATGGTGCATATACATTAACAGAGACATTAATCCCAACTTGGGATCCTTTTTTTTTTTTTAATTGCAGAGAGAACTGATGGTTGATTTAATCAGGGAAAATTTCTGTAAGTGCCTAAATTCTCTAATGAACCATATATGAGAGATATAGTCTTAGACTCAATGAATCTTCAGAAATGCACAACTCCCAAGAATATCTTTTTCCAGATTGATTTTAGTGATTATTTCTTGAAAATGAATTGGATTATAAACTCCCCCACTAGCATTTTCTGAAGTCCATCAATGAATATAACAATTGCTTGTAAGCAAAACGTCTGCCCTTTAAGGCAAAAATGACACAGAATTGGATATCTACAAAATCAGGTGGTATAGGTTATAGATCTGTTAGTCATGAGAGGGCATAGGCCTTCCAGAGTTTGCCTCATTCATGGTTATTATATAAAGTAGCAATGGATCTGGATTGTCATCTGGATTTTTAAAACCTTATAGAATTACAAGCATGTACCACCAGCATCTAAAAGTGCTTCCTGCCTCTCTCTCTCTATGTCTCTCATGAACAAATAAATAAAATCTTAAAA
This sequence comes from Vulpes vulpes, assembly GCF_048418805.1. Lineage (NCBI taxonomy): Eukaryota > Metazoa > Chordata > Mammalia > Carnivora > Canidae > Vulpes > Vulpes vulpes. Next base: position 80,144,482 of record NC_132795.1, read on the forward strand.
AAAAGATAAAAGTGCTTCCTTTCTGACAATAGAACTAAACAAACTAGTAAGCCTACAACTCAGTTTCAAGCACTTTGGAAAAGATACTTTTTAATTATGAAAGTGGTCTGTAGGTAAAGGAGTTAAAGAAAATACAAGACTACCAGAAAACAGGGCAATAATGTATTGAGTGGCTTTTATACTTTGTGTGTTTTGCTACCGACTTATCATACAAGCTATCTTATTTAGGCCTCATATCAATCTCAGAACACAAGTATCTTTTATAGATAAAAAAAATGAGGCTTAGATAGATGATATAACCAATGTTACACCATGCAAAATAGATGGAGGAAACTTCTGAACCCAAGTATATTTGACTCCTAAGCTATTCCCTGCAATAGTTTTTTTTTTTTTTTTTTTTAAAAGAAAATGTCTCAAACAGCCTGGGTCGTAGAGTCCGCACATCTTCCTTTTAAGCCTTATCTCACTCTCTTGTATAATGGAAAATATCCTGGTCTTGTTTTTAAAGGTTCTGCTTTGTGAAGTTTGAAATGAGATTCTCCTCTTGGGCATACAAAGTCAGTAATCTTCCCAAATCCTTGAGAATTTATCAGGAGTATATTTTGATCACCTCTATGTTAAACATTAAGGTAGAGAAGATCCACTACAGCTGAGATCCCAATGAGGACCAGGATTCATTTTCTTCCTTTTATGATGATGCCCTGCCATGCAAGCCACTTGAGACAAAACACTCCAAGTATCCTTTATCTTAACCTTTTACCTATCAGACAAGCCACAAGCATAATAATCAACCAAGTTCACAGCTTTCTTTGATGCTGACTCTCTCCAGAGACAAACTGCTAAAGGAGAGAAGGTCCTAGCATGCGTGAGAAGACCTCTCCCTTTTGTTGGCTTGTGGGAAAAGGGATGGGACTCTGCAACATATTAAAGTGAATTCTGCTTAGACTTCACATTTCCTCCTTTTTCTGCCCTGCTCATCTCTCATCTCTGCTTCTCCTTTTACACATCTCTAGGAGCCCAATGCTTAAATGCCAATCATCAATAACCCAATGTGTGCACCCATTCCTAGACATACCTCATGTACCCAAAAGACTTCACCTTCCTTCTCTAGTTCCAATAGTTAAATCCTTTGTTTCTTTAGTATAGCTTAGGTGGACACTAGGAAAGCAATCTGACTCAACAAAGTCAATACATAAGCACCAACAGTGTACTCTGAAACTGCTGCATCACGCATACATCAATATATAACATAGATCCTTTGTTAAAGAGCTTACACTTTGTCTGGGGAGTCAAGGAGCAAAATGAAGGAAGTTAAATGGAAGTTCAGGATAATAGACAACTTGGCATGAGCATATAATTTAATCACTATATGAAGTGACCTTGCCGCAGAACTTCAGAGAGGACAATGCATTACACTTCACAGAAGGTGTGACAAAACACAAAGGATTTTACCTAGATCACAAACAACCTATATTTTATTGAAATAATAACCAGGTAAAATTATGTTCTAGCATGGACATTAATCCCCTAAAGTTTGATTATCAATTATTCTTTTAACTTTCATAAAACTATATACCTTTACATCTATTTTTTAAGTAAATACATTCTCTGGTATAGTCTCAAGCCAATTGTAAATATAAATAAAAATAGTTTGGGACACCTGGGTGGCTCAACAGTTTAGCACCTGCCTTCAGCCCAGGGCATGATCCTGGAGTCCTGGAATCGAGTCCCGCATCAGATTCCCTGCATGGAGCCTGCTTCTCCCTCTTCCTGTGTCTCTGCCTCTCTCTCTCTGTGTCTTTCATGAATAAATAAATAAAATCTTAAAAAAATAGTTGCAATATTTAAGCTATGTGAAATGAAGCATTTAATACACACCATATTAAAACTACTAAAAATATGATGAACGTTGACAAGAATTTAAGGGCAATATGCAAAAATGAAAATAACTGAGTTAGGATGGAGAGATTATGGGTGATCCTTTTCAAATTTTAATTTCATATTGATGCCAAGTTTACAGATACTTCAGTTTTGCTCCCATCTGTTTTTAAAGCAGTATTTTCTATAAATTAAATGTCATATCTTAATGCAATGCCATACAAAGAGAAGGTGCCACAACCCAAGCACCCTGTCAGTCATCCCATATAACTTAAACATCTGGAGAAAGTGCAGACTGCTATGGTAGGGCAATGTCTGTTTGTGATTAATGGTTTAGACAATGCCCAGCTCCATGAATGAAACAATAGGCCATTACATCTAGTTAAACAATATCTTTCTGTGAGACTGCTATGATGCTAGGCATGAAGGCCACAGGCTGTCTACCGCAGAGTTCAACAGTACTTTGGAGAAGAAATTAAAAGCTTAGTGCACATCTAATTGGGTTAAGAAAGTTCTCCTTTCATGCCTCCCTGTTATGTGAAATTATGCTAAGATATCTAATATGTCTTTATAGAAAGATTTGTAGAAGCACCTGTTCCTCTATGCTACTTACCTTCAAAATTTTTATTTTGGATACTGTTCCATCAGAAGTAAAGGTAACCTTGTGATCTTTGGATCTCACTGACTATGTGCAGTGAATAGAGATTTACATGTTCTTCCCTAAGCCTTTCCATGTTGTTGAGTTCCTAATGCAAAGAGACTAGAGAATCATATCAAAAACTAGTGGCAAGAAATAAAAAGCAACAGGGACAAGCAGATAACAGAATACAGAACGCACTCTGATAAATTAAAGGTCATACTCTGTTATCACGCATACTAAAGAGTTCTTTTGTGCTAGCTGTGTAGCACTTAAGCCAGAAGAATGTTTTAACAGCTACAAAAAATAGACAGGGCCACTGATAGATATCACTCAATGGTGAGAAAAAGAAAAATGAAATGCAAGAACAGCTCCACATTACCTTAAAAATGGCATTTTGCCATTTTCTCAGATATGAGATCTTAAGTACCTTCTAAATCATGTCAAAACATTTAAGCTTATCCACCCTAATAAGAACTTACATGTATAGTTAAGCCTCCTTTCCTTAGTTCTTGATTTCTGAGAATCAGAGTATTATGTCGTATAGTTCAATTTTCTATTTCTCACACCTACCCTGACTTTTAATCTGTTCTTCTTAATATTTAGACTGGTCTAAGGAAGAGGAAATAAGAAAATGTCTCATCTGTGGTCGGATAGGGACTGTAAAGTACACTGAGAGAGTTCCTTACTCTCCAGTAAAGAAAAGTCTGATTACTATTGCATTCTAATCTCACTTTAATGGACCAATCTCTCTCCTTCACTTATAATCAGAATGCAGGAAGATTTTTTTTTTTTTCCAGTTAGAAAGATGGGCTTTGTTAACTGTACGCAAATCATTTAAGATTACATGCTCTGGAAGTACCAAGGGCGGGCTGGGATTTAGCTGGATGATGGCTAGTCCTCCTCAATCTTATAAAATGTACAAACTCTTAAATAAAATAACCAATATTTTTGTAGACAGATCAAATAAAATAGATTTGTATCTTAAACTTAAAACCCTAGAATGGCTTATTCTTCTTAAAAATGTACTTTGTATATCAGCAATGATTTCATTTTTTCTTTTTGTAAAAAGACTTATTTATTTATTTATTTACTTATTTATTTATTTGAGGGTGGGGAGGGACAGAGGGAGAGAGTCTTTTTTTTTAAGATTTTATTTATTTATCAATGAGAGACACAGAGAGACAGAGAGAGAGAGACAGAGAGAGAGAGGCAGAGGGAGAAGCAGGCTCCACGCAGGGAGCCCAACGCAGGACTCGATCCTGGGACTCCAGGATCACACCCTGGGCCAAAGGCAGGCACCTAACTGCAGAGCTACCCAGGGTTCCCCAGGGAGAAACAGTCTTAGGCAGACTGTGTTGAGAGTAGAATCCGATGTGGGGCTTAATCTCATGATCTTGAGATCACAACCTTATCTAAGCCAAGAGTTGAATGTTGATTTCACCACTTAGGCACCCCCTCAGCAATGATTTCTTTCAAGTAAGCCCACGTGGTCAGACTCAATGTGGAAAGAGACCCCTTGATGGTTAAGGATACTGGGCTTTACATTCTGGCTTTCCTAGTGATTAGCTTTGTAATAGGGGACCAGGAAGACAACATTTGAACTTCCGTTTTCTCATCTGTAAAATAGGTATTTGTAAGAATGACTGATATAATAAAATATATTTAAGTATCTTAACATAGTGCATGGCACAGGGTGGCCTCTCAGTATATACTAGCAATATATTGTGCTTGTGTCATTATTTGTTGTCTAGTCTAATTTGCCTAATAGGACATGCATATCTACAAATATGTAGATTGCAGAAATTGTTTCTCACCCATCTAAACATAAGAAAGGTGGTAAGAAAAATAAATCAATTTTTCTTTCCTAAGACAAATAAAGGAATTAAACTTATTCTATGTGTGTCCTCCACTCCATAGATGCTTTGCCAAAATCACTGCGTTTTCTTTCAAGCAACTTTCTCCCAAGTTATACATGGCTACCTGTAAGCCAATGGGAACAACTGAAGTGAGGCCACTGACTTAAGGAGGACACACAAAAAGAAAAAGCCAAAGGCACTTGCCCTAAGAGAAAATGAAATTCAGGAGACCCACCTATTCTGTGCAGTAGCACAGTGACAAAGCTGTTCCTGGAAGAGGAAAACTTTAGATATCACTGAGGTCTCAAAATGACATTTCAATGTATATATTAATGCTTCAAAGAGATACATTTCAAAAAGAATGTCTCAAACTCTTCATTTTCCCCAATAAGGTTTATGGTAAAAAAGAGCTACAGAAACTATAAAGAGAAGTGGATACTGAGTGGCCTAAAGCAGGGCAATCCCATTATCTGTAAAATATGGTTAGTGGACTGTATGGTCTCTAAAGTAGCCACCATTGCTAATGACTTATGATCCCCAGTTGAGTGTAGGGTTGTCAAGAAGACATGCGTTAGGCCATCTTGTTAATATATGCTGTTTATGGGTTTTTATGGGGGAATTAATTTTAGATCCACTGAAAAACAAGATATGATCAATGTTTCTAACTCTGCAAATGTCTTTAAGAGAGTGAAATTTTTGATTTGGCATGTTCTTTTTCATATCCTTTTTGTTAACTATCAAATAGTTTTGACAAATTTATGAAGATTTTGAGTTGTCATCCATGGAGGTCTTTATAACTAAGCCATTACATTTTTCTGATAGATTTAATATTGCAAACTTGTCTTCCTTCTTCTTTCAGCTATACATACAGACACACACATCTCTCTCACCAGGTAGCCATTCCTCTGGCTTCTCTTTCTACCAAACCACTGAAGCATGCCACTACTCTGACAGCCATTTCAAGAGGATAAAGGCAGGCACAGGTTAGATTTTAGTAGATTCTGATCTTATAAAAAGTAGTTAAGAGGATGGGGAAGTGCATTATGATGCTTGGAAAGACGTTTGTCTGTTCTTCGTTTTCAATTCTTAGTACCAAAGCGATGAGAGGACACTTTCAAGAGGGCATATGGATTTCTTCTGCTCTTTGCAAACCCCTTTTGTTCAAAATTTATCTAAGTAAAATCTTTTCTTGGGTTTCTCAAACACCTATGATTTGGGGTACTGTACTTTGGGCAATACTTCTGGTTCAGGAGACATCCTCATGAGAGTTCTCATCCAATCAAGTCTGATAAGAGCAGACTTGAAAACCTGCAGGTGGCCTAAGTGTAACTCCCAGCCTGAGTGGAGATCCACCAATTAAGATCCTGAAATCTGAAAGAATATAGTAGATACAGAGGAGAAATAATACACTGCCTCTCTCAGAATGAGACTAGTTATGAATTTCTTACTGCCTTCAGTATTTCCCCATAGACTTACGTCATCTATGATTTTTAGTAGATCCCTAAATGTAGAACAGAATCAAGGGAAGGATAAAACTACAAAATGCCTTATCAAGTTTAAGCTGATACTCCACTAGTAAGGACAATTGGAATTTGTTTACTCACCTGTTTTTTGTTTTTTTAATAATCTAGCACATCTCTGGTGAGGTGGTGTCATTTTCAAGAATAGGGCTAAATTATTTGGGTCATACAATTGTAGCCTAACTAATATTTCATTTAATTTTTTTCCTAACGTCTTTAAAATCTAACTGGCCTTGTGCTAACGTCAATAGAAATAGTTTGTTGACATCCTCCGTGAGGACCTTTCAAATGCTTCAAGATTGTTATGGGATGAATTGTGCCTTCCACTCCTTGAAATTCATATGGTGAAGCCTTAACTCAGTACTTCAAAATGCAGCTGTACTTGGAGATAGGGCCTCTGAAGAAGTGATTCTGTTAAACTGACACCCTTAGCATAGGCCCTAATCCAATCTAACTAGTGTCCTTACAGGAAGAGGTAATTTGGACACACACAAAATGACTACAGAAGCATGTGCCCAGAGAAAAAAGACCACGTGAAAACACAGAGATGTGGTAACCATCTACAAGCCAAGGAGCTAGGCATCAAAAGAAATCAACCCTGACTTTGGACTTCTAGCCTACAGAACAATAACAAAATATATTTCTGTTTAAGTCATCTAGTCTATGGTATTTTGTTATGGAGACCCTAGCAAACTAACATAGAGATGATTTAAAACTATTTAAAATTATATATCGTTGGCCTAATCACAGACCTTGGATACCAAGCTGGTGTGGTAGGAATTTGCTACAATTGCTAAAAAGTCTGGAAGTGAATACTCCTGGGTTTGCATTTTAATAAAGTACTAAGTTAATGTCAAAATCATACCCACTTTAATTATAAATTTTGGTTGAAGAAAGCACTTTATCCTTTTCTAGATTAGTTTTAAATCATAATATTCTGAGCCATAATTGTGGTAGCACAGTTATAGAATGAATCCTACCAATTTACAGTTTGCTTTACTTAAGCTATAAGATAATGATGAAAATGATTTCAGCACAAAATATATAAATATCAGCATGATATATACATACACATATATCTATATTTATAAATAGATCTAGGTATACACATAGTTCCATTATGTCCATAGGAAAACTTTTGCAAAAGGAGCTATTTAACATTTCATATCATTAAGTGAAATTTCTTAAACAAACAAAAGCAATCCTATCTTTCACTTTACTTTGTGGCCCTCTGTAACTTCATTAACACAGATGACTGCAGTACTATTTAAAATCTAGTGTTAGTGTTAAGTTGCTAATTTATTTTAAAAGTTTCCATAGGGAAAAAAATCCACAAAACACTGCATAAAGAAATTCCTACTTATGGTAATGATTACATAAGGTGAGATTCTTTAATTTAGTGACTACTGTGAGATCACACTAAGTTTCTCATGCCCACTTCCAAAGCTCTGAAAACAAATCCTAAATCCCAATAGATAATCCTGTATTATTTACTTACATTTTTAGTCTTAAGATTGCCTGAGAAATCTTTTTCAACAAACAGAAAAAAATGATTTTGTGAGGCCATAGTTGGTTTTGGGGGGCTTGCTAAATGATCATGCCAATAAACAGTATCTACAAAAATATCAACTTCCATTGTTAACTTGAAGTATTTATCATCTACTCAAAACTAGATGAGCGTCTTAATCTGTTCTCTTTCTCTTTTGGGGCTTATTATTGAAGGATGCCAATTCCAAGCCCAACATGAATAAGATATATCTACTTCCCTGAAGCCATCCAGCAATGGGGGTTAGAGTCTCCACTGAAAATACCCAGGGATAGTAGAAGGTCTAGCAAATGGATTCCTGCATCAGTTTAGTGCTTAAACAAAGAGACTTAAGCTTTATATAAATATAATAAACTCAAGGTCCTTTACATTTCCTGATTAACTGAATATAGTTTCACCACTTCCACCCATACTACCAGACTTCAATATTTGCTTTGGTCTGAACTTATTTTGGGGAATTGTTTGGTAGAAATGAGTGGAAAAGCTTTGTCTTTGCCCTTGGCTCATCTCTTCTGATGTTTCCAGGGTCTGCGCCTTGAGGGAGAAGCTGATCTTCACTCAACACCAGTGTCTCCACCTCCACTTCTCATACTATAGTCCAAGCAACACCTGCCATGCTCTGTCACCCCCTACCTTAGCTCCAGGTATTCATTCTGGTCCTCTCTAGTTTAGATTCCACACTTTAGTCAAGGAGTTATTTGAAATGTGTTTTCACCAATAAACTGTAAGTTCCAGGAAAGCAGGGGTTTTATCTGTTTTTGATCAGGACTGTATTCTCAGCAGAGAGCCAGGCATACTGGAGGTCTTAAATAAATATTTTTAAAAGAATTACTAGAGGCACCTGGGTGGCTTAGTGGTTGAGCATCTGCCTTTGGCTTGGGTCATGATCCTGGGGTCCTGTGATCGAGTCCCTCATCAGGCTCCTTGCAGGGAGCCTACTTCTCCCTCTGCCTATTTCTGCCTCTCTTGTGTCTCTCATGAAAAAATAAAATTAAAAAAATAAATAAAATAAAATAAAATAATTACTAAACAAATTAATGAACTGCACCCTCGTATGCACTTGCCTTTTCCACTATCCTTTGTCCTTTGCCTTGCTATACTGAATCTCTTTACTCTGGAATATTTATTGGGTTTATCTCATATTCCTAGCTTCTTCTCCATGATCCTGACTTAAAGATTATATCTTTCATTCCCTTCCAATACTGATTTTTGCAGGTAGTCACAGTGGTGACTGGATTCTCAAAAGTATATGAGGAGGGCATCCCGGGTGGCTCAGCGGTTTAGCTCTGCCTTCAGTCCAGGGTGTGATCCTGGAGAACCGGGAGCAAGTCCCACATCGGGCTCTCTGCATGGAGCCTGCTTCTCCCTCTGCCTGTGTCTCTGCCTCTCTCTCTGTCTCTCATGAATAAATAAATAAAATCTTAAAAAAATCTTTAAAAGTCTATGAGGAAAATAAGCAATTCTACAGTGAGATTTACATATGGAGTCAATTTCCTTCACAAAATTTGATACAATGATTCTGCTATTTGTGGGGATATACAACAGTTCTAGTGGATAGGAAACCTGGGAATCAAAAGAGGCCAGAGGGCCACTAAACTGTTTTTTGGGGGAAGTCTTTGGCCATTCTGATTAAAAATCCCATTTACAGGGGGTTTAGACATAAGTGAGTGCACTATTATATTAAGATTTCAATAAAGAAACGGACAAGCATGACAAAAAAGAAGCTATATGCTATAATTCCTTGGTATTAATAGAGTTTATGCCAAAAAAGTTCTATGCAATACATGTTTTTTCTTTAGCTGTCATGGAAAAGCATGGATAGAGTCTGAGACCTGCCTTTAATAACATGTATAACCACAGGTACTTTATTTGACTTAGACTAGTCAAACAAATAAATTTAAAAAAATAAATTAAAATTTTAAAAATCATAAATGATTCTAGGTTGCCAGGTTATTTCATGACTAAGCTAAGGGATTACAACATAGCATACTATGTAGAATAGACAGCTTTTTAAACATTTTACATTGTCACAATAATTTAGGTGGAAGTTGTAGTACATGTAGATCACATATTTCTCACACAAAAAAATAATAAAGTCATCTTTTAATAGCTCCAAGAGAAAAAGCTTCCAGTTTGAAATTTGTGAAATCTTGGTTTTCTAGATACTTAAAACTGTAAGACTACTAAGATTTATGGAAAGAAATATTCAAGTCTATGTGATTTTATGGGAGTTAGAAAATGCCAGATTCGAATCTCAGTTAAGTACTCAAGGACATGTTACTTATTCTTTTCAAGTACACATCTGTAAAATGGGGATAATTTATGAGATTATTTTTAAGAATAAGATGTAATTTGTATAAAGTACCTGGAACAGTTCTGGTAAATAATCAACATTAAATGATGGCTACTGTTGTTTTTATAAAGTACACAGATTTATAGACCTGGAGAAATAAAAAAGACTTTAGCTAAAATCTGGTCCAATTCCCAACTGGTGAAAAATGGGTTTGATAACACTGACAAATTGGTCTCTTGAGCTCTACAGAATTAGAAGATAATTGGAAAGTCACCACAGGTCATTGAGAGTTGAAATAAAATATTTTACAAAAGTACTATTGTTGATACTACTTCCTGTTTAAAGGAAATAAAGAAGTAAAGAACATTATCACATATTACAGGCAAATAAAATAGACCTTCTTGTTTTGATTGTTTTGGTTTGGCTATACAGTGAAATACTCTAATTGCATGTAATCACTACATTTACTTTTTAAAGTGAACAGCTTTTAGATATATTCAATACAGGCTAACAGTAAAGTTCAAAGTATGAAATTGGAATGATAAATATAGTAAAAAACAAAACAAAACAGCTGTAATCTTTGGTTTCCTATTTCAAGGGCAAGAAATTGGTAACATAATACTTAGAAAAATGTAAATCAGGAAAACCAGATTTTCAAAAAAAAATATGTAAAAACAAAAAACTTAAAATTTGAAAAATAAAATTCCCAAATGTGAAATATCAGACCTAAAAGAAAGGCATTGAAACCTACATCTCTCTTCATCCATATAACTTCTCTTCTTGTATTGCCCACTTTAGGGAGCCACTGAAGAACTGAGGGCAAGAAGAGATATGTTAAAAGTAACTTTAGGAAGATATACATCTTGGCTATATACCAAATGGATTACAATAATGAGGGCTGAAGAGGAATATAGATGGTTTACAGTTGCTGACAAGAGGCCCAACTGTGATGAGGGCCTTACATCTTTAGAACAATGCCAGCATGGATAGAAAAGGATGGAAACTGGGAAACCTGAAGGAAGAATTAGTGGACTGGTACCTATCATTGGATCCAGTGCCTGATCTGATGGGATAGCTAGAAGATTGTGATCTATGGGGATAATAAGATGAATTATGTTATTAATGAGGAATTTAAGAGGGTAAGGTGGTTTGGGAAATTATAATTTAGGGTAACAATTCATTTTCAACCAGAAATAAACATCTTTGTAGAAATGAAACTCCATTGTGCTGATCACTACCTATTCATCCAGATTTTATTAAAATTTAATAGGTACACACCGTTAGCACCAGTTATTTCAATTCTTCCATGTAGACAATGCTAATTTCACCTTTTCATCACAGACTCAGAAACTGTATTCAATTTCTCTTGAGAGCCCAGGGGAACTCAAATAGGAAAGCAGAATGTTCCTAAATCTGGGGGTGCTTGGGTGGCTCAATTGGTCCATTGCCTGCCTTCTGCTCAGGTCATGATCCCAGAGTCCTGGGATCCAGTCGTTGGGCTCCCTGCTCATCCAAGAGCCTGCTTTTCCCTCTCCCTCTGCCCCTCTCCACACTTGTGCATGCTCTCTGTCAAATAAATAAATAAAATATTAAAAAAAGAGAGAGAGAGAGAGAAAGGGAGAGAATGTGCTAACTCTGCTCCTAACTCTTGACACTGGTTAAAATTATTTTTTTGAGTTCAGCCAGAGTCTTTTTTCTAATTAGTATCTTCAACTTTCCCACCTGAGTGGGAATAAACCCAAGCACCTAGTAGAATGACTAACAGTTGATTCTAGTTTCTCCAGTTAAAAGATAAGCAATAGTCTCACTTCTACCTGGCAGCCAGGTAGACAAATGTTCTCAGTAGTTCTGGATTGCTCAGGGAAGTGTTGGCATGTGCCTATTATGCAGTAGTAACTATTAATATTGATTCTTTTCTGTCTCAGAATTGTGTGTGCTTAAATGACAATTTTTATGGTCTCCTAATTATAGAGTGCTATCATGGAGAACTGAAAAAGGAAGTTCCCCTTGTATTTAGTGCCCAGATAAAAGGTTGCTTAAGCCCAAGGCACTTGGTAAGAAGGAAAAGATAGCTCTTTCTTTAGGGTACATCCTTTATGCCAGGGTACCTGGCTTGTTGACCCAAGTATAAACTGGATTCCAGCTTCCACTCATTTCTTCCAATGGGATATTGGTATCGTCCATATAGTCACCCAAGCTGTATAACAGTGTGCAGTGGCCCATCCACCAGCTAGTGTGGTCTCTCCCTAATGCCCACTTACCAAAATCCAAAGGATTCTCCAATACTCAGTCCAAATTCCAGTCCTCCAGGAAGTTTCTTTAATCACTACATACTGCTCCTTCTCTAAATTTATACAGAACATATTTTCTGTCACTCATTTGACTTGAACCCTGTCCTTCCTAGTGATGCGTCTGTATTATCTTGGCTCAGGAGGAGTTTGGTAGGGGGTAGACAGGTGTGGGGCAATTACATCTCTGAAACTTTCTGGAAAGATTTATCTCCATGTGTGTGAACCCACGTCTGAAAAATCTGTTCTCAGAAGGAGATACACACTAAAATGGGGAGGTTAGTACCTAATGCAATTATAAGATTGCAAAATTGGACTGCTATGATTAATCAGAGTGGAGCTAACATGTATTGAGTAATTTCTACTTACCAGTTCTTACCAGTTACTAAATATTTTGAAACTAGTAACTAACTCATTGAAACTAGTAACTAACTCATTCAAACACCCTCTGAGGCAAGTACTATCATTTATGCATTTTACAGATTAGGAAACTGAATTACAAAGAGATTAAAGATTTTGGTGAAATTTTTCACATCTACAAAGTGTTGTAACTAAGATTTAAACCCAAGCAGTTTGTTCCTGAAACTTCTCCCATTTAGCTCCACACTACCCCGCCTTTAATCTTGTGTTAAGTCCATAGAATGTCTGAAGTTTGGTCATTTGATGTGTGGTCTATATTTTCTATTGCAATTTAGTGTTTAACAGGGGAATACAAATTGAATTTGGCACTCACTACTATGTTTAAATAAACAATAACCAGAAAACAAAACAAAAACAAAAACAAAAGAATGACAAGGGGCAGGGAAGGGCATCATTATGAACATGATACAAATGTCAAGGGACCCCTGAACAGATTTCAAAGATATGAACAAAATGAACAATAGCCATTGGTATCACAACCTCAGCACAACAAAGGTTTAGGCATGTGCAACCTGGTGAGAACCAAGGAAAAACAGTTCTGATTTTTTTCTTTCTTTTCTTTTCTTTTCTTTTCTTTTCTTTTCTTTTCTTTTCTTTCTTTTCTTTTCTTTTTTTTCTTTTCTTTTCTTTTCTTTTCTTTTCTTTTCTTTCTTTCTTTTTTCTTTCTTCTTTCTTTCTTTCTTTCTTTCTTTCTTTCTTTCTTTCTTTTTTTTTTTCTTTTTTTTTCTTAGAAGGAGTAGGAATAGTGTAAGCAATGTTGCATAATACTTCAGGGTACCAGAGTGAGCTTTGGGATCTGTGACCTTGGGAAGTAACCTAATCTCTCTGTGTTTACTCATTTATCAAAAGGAAATAATATTAGCTGGCTTATAAAGATTTTGTGAGTGCTAATAAGAAAATGTATATAAAAGAACTACTACAGTTCCCCATTATAGAATTCCTGTCTAGCTCACTCTTGCTGATACTAAATCCTACAAAAGACAAGAATTTTAATGGGCTTTGTGCATGTCTGGGATTTTCTGTGAGTTGTTACCTCTTTGCCCCAATCCCTGTGCAATACCAATTTCCTTATTGAGTCAATCCTATGGATTTATCCTTCTATTTGCACTACACTTCCATAAAGTATAGGCCTTATCTAATGATCCCCAGGCCTATTTCCTTCTGTGACTATGACCATCTTGTCCTCCTTTCCAGCAAAGCAAACTTCTACATTAAAAAAAAAAAAAAAAGGCTCTTTTTGTTTGTTTCTCCTCTAACCAGAAAATACATTCTCATCCAACTCCTCTGCCAAATTGAGCTATAAAAATAACAAATGAGAAAGCTGAAGACTCTATATGGACTTTTAAAACGCTCTAGCAAAGGTGACCCTGAAGAATTATTATGACATGCTATCAATTAGTTGACACTATCTAGAAAAATGAAGCTCAATGTTCCTCTATTCTGTCCAGTTTTACATCTCATAAATTCAGCTAAAATACTTCATTGGAAATGCATATGGTAATATCTAGACATACTTATGTTAGGTATATTCTCTTTCGGACTCTCACTGGATATTTTAAATATTCAGGCCACCAGTATAGATAATATGTCCAGGATGAAAAATTACTTCAATTATACTTAACAGGAGCAAAGTTAGTCTCAAATTTTTAAGAGAGGTATGAACCTCAGCTGCTTTTTAATACAGTCAGATTCAAAAGGCTAAAAACAAAACAGACTTTAAAATGTTTAAGATGAAAGTCTTTTTTTTGACAAATATTCAACCCATGAGGCTAAATTTGACACAAAATATTCATCATCATAATTTAAATTTTAATATTGGCCTATTTAAAGTCTTCATACTTCAAAAGACTTTCACATTTATTATGTCATTCTGTCTTAATTAAGAACTAACTAAAATATTAGATTAGGTTATACCTTTGGATTGTTATAGAAGTTAGGTTTATATTTCTTAGGAATAAGTGTGCTTTTCTAATAATCATATAACCATATAAACATGTCAATGCATAATTTATCACAACAATTACATCTGACTTGCCAGTTCTACAAAGACATGAAAATCTTTTTTTCTGGAATAATGTTATATAGAATTGAGTAAAAGGTATTTTTGGATAGGAAATATTTTTAAAATTTTTGTTAAAAAATACTAACTTACAGAAAAGTTATAAAAGATAGTAACAAGAGCTTCACATATCTTTCATGCACCTTCCCCCACTTAACAACTTAACTAACCATTGAACAATTATCAAAATCAAGAAATTAACAATGGTATTATACTATTAACTAAAGTACAAACCTTTTTACGTTTTAATAGTTTTTAACTAAGGCACTTTTGTTGTTCCAGAATCTAATGCAGATTCCCACATCACATTTGTCATGATTAGAATGAGGTCATGACTTTTTGCTGAGAATACTTTCTCAGCACATCATGTCAGGAGGTACATGAAGTCAATATTCCTTTAACAATGATGGTTAGTTTGATAGCTTAGGGTGCTTTGCTGAATTTCTCTGTGAAAAGTTTCTATTTTCCCCTTGAAGGAGACAGTTTTACATTACATAAATTACTAGTCTCTACTCCTACTTCTAAGCACTAATTTTAGCATCTGTTGGTGAATCTTGACCTTAATAATTATTACTTTGAAGTTGTAATGCTGAATTTCTATTTCCATTGTCCTTCTACATTTGCTAATTGGAATTCTTCTGTAATAAAGCACTGTCCCTATTCCCCGACATTACCCATGTATCTACCTATTTATCTGTCATCTTATTAATAAGATATGTGCTTATGGATGTTTATTTCACTATTTAGGTTATAATCCAATGTTATATCCATTTGGTTGGTTATTAAAATTGCTCCAGTTCTGGCAAGTAAGAGCTCTTTCAGATTGATCCCTATGCTTTTCTGTTATGCCGCTATGTTGGAGGTCAATAAATTGTGGCCTATAGGTCAAATGCGTCCCTCTCCCTACTTTTCTAGGTAAAGATTTACTGGGACACAGCTACACCCATTCATTTACTTATTATTATTGCTGCTTTTGAGCTATAATGTCAGAGTTGAGTAACTGTGACAGAGTTCATGAGACCCACAGAGAAGAACATATTTACTATCTGTCCTTTTATAGTAAAAGTTTGCTGATCTTTGCTCCAGATGGATTTTTTTAAATTATGAACTTTAGATTGCTGCCAAAATTATATCTGATTGCCATATTTGAGGTAGTTCTTAATAAAGTTAAACATCTATTTTTCCTATATTCTCATAACTTAGTTATAATATTTTTAATATTGAGAGTTTGGTGAAAAGGAAGAAATGGATTGTCAGTATTCTACCTGGAATGAAGGCATATATAAGAAAATTAACTATAAAAATTCAAAAAAGGAAAACAAACTATAAAGATTACAAAGTAATGAGAAGATAAAAGTGAAAAATTATCTAGTAAACGGAGAAAAAGAGAAATTGCCCTCATCCATGAGTTCTAAAGTTTCTTCTACACATGCAAAGGGCTTTATTAAACATGTCCTCACAACAATAACACTTTCCAAAGATGTCAGATTAGTAGTCATTTTTATCTTGAAGATATAGGACATCGTTATTTCACCATCACATTTCACAATCCTCAGATGATTTACCAGTAGACCTCTCCACATGAGAGCCTCAAATCATGCATTTTGCTTTTCAGGCTATTTATTATGCAATGCACCAATGCAAGAATTATATAAAACCTATCAGGGCTCAAAGTACATTTATTGAAAGGATAACACAGCATTCTTATAATCATATTTGAGAGAACATTTTTTCTATAGCAGAAGTACAAAATTTGGGTTTCTTCTATTAAAGAAAAAGAATTTTATATAAGCTAGCAGAGGCTACATCCAGAAGGCTACATCAATAATTAGAAGGTTATTATTACTAGAAGGTTATAAATGAACAGCTACATTTCATTGGATATGAAATGGAAGCACACTTCATTTGGACAGGAGGAAGTTCCTCCTCTGTTCATTATACAGGCTGTTTTTTCCCCTCTACAATTTTGACATCCTCAAGATCACCCAGAGCAGGGGTTCTGAATCCTAGGTAAATGGGCCATGGGATGTGAGGACACAACCCCTAAAATTAATCATATGTATAACCGTGTGTAAATGCAGATATATGTGCATTTTTCTAAAGATAAAATGTCCTACTTCAACAGAATGTTATAGAGGCAAAGATTCAAATGAGGTTAGGAAAATTGATGTAGAATAATGTCTAAAACTGAAGGTAGTTATCTAATTTTTATATGCATATGGAGAGTATATAGAACCTCAAGACATTTATGCATGAAATTTTTATCTTTTTGCTATTCTGCATCCCCTTGAACTGTCATTGTTTACTATAACTGAAGTGACATTTAATAACCAATTTATTCCTGAGTTTACAAGGTAAGAAATGTAGATAGACAAGAGACAAAAGGAAATAGTACAAAAAATGAGTATTGCTCACATAAACTTGAATGCTTGACAACTGAGATAAACCAGATAGAATTGTTTAAATTACTTAATTATATGCAAAAGTACTAGTTGTTTTCTGTATTTGTCATAAAAGTATTTTTTTAAGATTTTATTTATTTGAGAGAGAGAGAACACACACAAGCTGGGGGAGGGTCAGAGGGAGAGGGAGAAGCAGACTCCCCGCTGAGCAGGGAGCCTGACTTGGGGCTCACTCTCAGGACCCTGGGATCATGATCTGAGACAAAGGCAGATGCTTAACTGACTGAGCCACCTAGGCACCCCTATCATAAAAGTATTTAAATATTCCTGAGCAATTTAATAAAAAGCTCATGAGAAAATAAAGGGAAAGAAAGACTGTTTGAGAAAGAATTAAGAGAAAGGTTCATTGAGTTGGGAACATGGCTGATCTTCCATTGAGCTCAAGTAATTATCAGCTATGTGATACAAGAAAGATACCTTAGGTATTGATGAAATTATAAAAGTATTGTTATAAAACTATAAATCTTATCAAAATCAACCAAACATTTGGAAGAGCTGTCAAATTTCCTTCAAACCCAAGGTCCTTAAAAAATGTAATTTCTCTGACCTTCACTCTTTAGCTATTTCTTTTTTTTTTAAGATTTTATTTATTTATTTGACAGAGAGCACATGAGTGCACAAGCACACAAGCAGGGGGAGCTACACGGGGAAGGGGGGGGGAGGGATAATCAGACTCCCTGCTGAGCAGGGAGCCAGACATGGGGCTCCATCCCAGGCTACGATAATGACCTGAGCTGAAGGTATCTGCTCAACCGACTAGCCACCCAGGCGCCCCTAGCTATTTCTTTAAACATTTTTCTACCTCACTTCTTAAAAACTGAACTGTGCTTTGTGGTAGTAACTAATTTTTTTGTATGTGACATTAGTAATTTATTGTTTGTAAGCAGTACGTAAATCCATTAATCTGATTATCAGTATCTTTAGAAAAAAAGGCCCTGAAACCAATTCCGCAGTCAATACTTAGGCTATCCTTACTTAAAATTATGATAATGCCATTTTCTGTGTAATATGAGTATTTTTCAGGAGTGGTATCAATACATACCTTTATTATGATAAAAACTTAAAATACTAAAATTATACATTGGAGACAATAGTGTGGAGCAAGAAGATAAAGGGGAAATCTTCTGGAAATCATGAAGAAGGTGCTATTTATATTTATTTATATTATTCCTGTTTGTTAACCTGTGTAGAATAAATGATGCCAAAGCCTACCAAATGATCAGAGGAACTTTCTCTTTTGTCAGAAAATTAAAAATCTTAATGTGATTGCCTTACAGCAACTGTAATAAATCTTTGACATAAAAACAAACAACCAACCAACCAAACCCCAGGTCACTGAGAATCTATTAGAATGAGAAAGTATTGTTTCTTTCTATTTCCTTGGATACAATCTCTCTGAAGTTAGGCATTTTAGGCAAGTATATTTAATATATTGCTGAATAAAATGTTCATTCTGTTTCATCTTAAGAAAAGCTCCAGAAGTCTCAGGAAAACTGAACACCATGAAAGAAGATAATTAACACTGGAAGCATGAAAATTTTAGTCGCTAATTCTAACACAGCTACAGTATTTGAAATTTCAAATAGTTCATAGTATGTAAGCTTTACCAGAAAATTTTAGTAAACTGTTAAATATATCAAATAAAAGCTAAAGATCTGTATATTCACATGAATACTCACCCATGCACATAAGGATATTTTGGATAAAAATGATCATAAAAGACAATGTTTTTAAATAGAAGTTGAAGGAAGAAACTGGACTTATTCAATAATTATTTAAGAGGCCTACTATCTGACAAGTCCTGATTATCATCTTCTGTTGGACTCTACCAAAAATTGGCTGTTTATTTAAAGAATGATTTGAGTTCTCTGTTATTTATCTCAGTTTCCTAAAAGTTATATTTTCACCGCCTTACTATTGTAGGAGGGAAACAAAATTCAAATATTTCCCATATCTAATACATTTAACTAACACATGTAAGAAATCTATTACAATACAGTTTTTCTCCCAAATAATCTTTTAAGGATCCCTACGACCTGAATCCTCTAATGACTCACTCCTCCTCTGGCTACTGAAATCAACTGTTTCAAGTAATGTCACTGAGAAATAAATATAGCAGGGGATCCCTGGGTGGCTCAGCAGTTTAGCGCCTGCCTTTGGCCCAGGGTGTGATCCTGGAGTCCTGGGATTGAGTCTCGCATCAGGTTCCCTGCATGGAGCCTGCTTCTCCCTCTGTCTGTGTCTCTGCCTTTGTCTCTCTCTCTGTGTCCCTCATGAATAAATAAATAAAATCTTTTTTTTTTTAAAGAAGTATAGCAAGTGGAATAAATATATAAAGTTTGAAATCACGTCAACTTAAAGGTTGCTGCAGGAACAGGAAAATAGTGATGATTCATAGTGGGTTACCTAGTTTGCTAAAAACACTTTAAAAGTGAGGTTAAAAAATAACCAGTGCCTATAATAATGAGTATTATTGACTCCCAAATTTAGCTAAAATAACTGTGGTTTTTCTAAGAAAATTATTATTCTATGTATTATTACTTTTTGTGCACTCATAAGATTTGTGTGTATATTTGTCTGTGTTGGTCAGCAGAAGTAATAGACTGTGACATGGACCAATATATACAACTATGACCAATTGTTTAAGTTTTCATATTTATCTATGAAGAGGATACTTGCTGTGTTGAAATATCTATCTAATGATTCTCTTCTTTTGGTTTCCGTCTTCCAGATAGTATAAAGTAAGGTACATAGAGCTGGTAAACAAGAGTTCCCAAGTGTAATTTTGACTTTACTATGAACTAGCCAGTGATTCTGATTAAATCCACTAGCCTCTTCAAGGTTCTATTTTATTGTTTGAAAAATGAAGGAGCTGGAATAGATCTTTGAGTTCCTTCTCTCCTTTAAATGCTATGATCACAAATGTGGTAGATTTTTTCAATTACATCATACATAGCAAAAATTCTGATAAAACTAAATAAAAACACCAAGATCATCAAACCAACCAATGCTTAGTATCACCTAGAAATCTTTAAATGGTAGAATGGCTCAAATAGATAGTTGAGACTAATTATTGATGACTTAAACTAAAATTCAATCAATCAGTCTAAACTAAGTATATAGAATTTATTTTATTTTATTTTTTAAAGGTTTTACTTATTCATGAGAGACATAGAGAGAGAGAAGCAGAGACATAGGCAGAGGGAGAAGCAGGCTCCCTAGGGGGAGCCTGATGAGGGACTCGATCCCAGGACCCCGGGATCACAACCAGAGCCAATGGCAGACACTCAACCACTGAGTCACCTAGGTGCCTCTAGTATATAGCATTTAAAGGGACATCATAATTATGACTTTGCCGAGCTCTGAAATGTTTTAACAATTTTCAAAGATGAAAACAAAGTCAAGATTTAGAGATAATACTCATAAGATCTTCACGCCAAACTGAATGGTCATGTGAAAAATATTTACACTATTTCTATAGAGCTTTCCTTGGGATATTCCTATCTTTCTAACTCCCCCATTCCTAAATAATCTGCTTTGTTATAGCATCACAGACCACCATTTTCTCCTTTTAAAAAACTGTATCAATTAAACTCTTCACTAGTAATTCTGAAGTTGACCCATTTTATTTGACATTGGTCAGGGTTCTGAATCCTCCCTGTCTCACAAAAAATTAAACTCTTAGCAAGCAAGAACCATGTCTCTGGGATGCCTGAGTGGCTGCCGTCTGCTCAGGTCATGATCCCAGGTCCTGAGATCAAGTCCCACTTCGGGCTCCCCACAGGGAGCCTGCTTCTCCCTCTACCTAAGTTTCTGCCTTTCTCTGCTTCTCGTGAATAAATAAAATCTTAAAACAAAACAAAACAAAACAAAAAAACAAAAAACATGTCTCTGGTTTCTCTATTCATTCCTACCACAGGTTTCCATTGCATTGTTACTTGGTGCAGTCTGATGACACTGCAGCAAAAGAATGTTGGGAAATTGCTGGTAAGAGAGACAGACTAAAAGTAGAAATGATTCTTCTATTCAGTCGTTGACCAGACCTTCTACTGCGTTCTGTATTAATTCTCTATTTTCTCACACCGTACTTTAGGCCTCCGTCTTTTGATATCTGTACTGTTTAATAGCTTTCTAAATATCTGTCTCTATCTTTTCCTGCTAATCTCATTAAAATAAATGCATGCCATCCTCTAAGTAACAATCTAGACATTCAAGAGCCAAATCAAGTTTCCAGTTTTTTTCACAGGCTTACTAGACCACTCATTCCAAAATTGATTCTTCTTCCTTAGAATGTATTTCCCCCCTTTATTTGTACTTCTTTTTTCTTTTCTTTCTTTCTTTCTTTCTTTCTTTCTTTCTTTCTTTCTTTCTTTTCTCTTTCTTTTTTTTTTTTTTTTTTTTGCAGAACTGCCAAAGTTTTAGTGTTTAATATTTAACAGCACAACTGACCAAGATCCAAGATGTGGAGTTCAAGAAACCGGGAGAGAGGGTTACTCTACAGTATAACTATACAGTATGTTGTAAGAAGAACGCACACTTCAGAATAGAAAACCTGTCTACACATAGCAGTTGCTTCAGAAAGCCATTCAGTCTTCTGCCGGCTTGTAAAAATGCTGTTCTGGACTTCAGTGTGATTTAGCTGCTTTCGGCTCTTTGGCGTGGCAGGGATCTTGTTCTCCCCCTCCAGCCCTTCCACCCCAGCCGGGGTCATGAAGTCTGCAATGTTTTTTTCCAGGTTGTCAATGCGATTGCTCATGTCATCAATTCTTCTAATGACCTGGTTGGACATGGTCTGAAATTTATCTTGCATCTATTGTAGGAGTGTCTGCACCACCGAGGTGAGATCCTGCAAGGTCTTGGGGTCAGTCCCAGCCATCTCCCCGATTCCCAGCTTGGTGGCAAAGTCTTTTTCGTATTTTTTTAAATCAGAAATTAACTGTATATTATATGATAACTCTTGTATTTTCTTATATAGTATATTTTTAATCTCCGACAATTTTTATGTATCTCTGTAACCAGATGGTAAGCTCAGTATGTCCCTTTAACGTAGTATATATATCCCTTAAATACTTGTTCATTTGATGTGTTAATTTGACAGAAATAAAATGAATATTTGGCCTTGTGTAAAGGACATTTTTTGGCACACTGGTAGACAAATGAACTCAAAGGTTTATCTTCAAAGGTAACTACAATTTACCTGGAGCAATCTTTAG
Source organism: Vulpes vulpes (assembly GCF_048418805.1). Lineage (NCBI taxonomy): Eukaryota > Metazoa > Chordata > Mammalia > Carnivora > Canidae > Vulpes > Vulpes vulpes. The sequence continues at coordinate 80,166,657 of NC_132795.1, forward strand.
TTTGGGCAAGTAAGAGGATATTAAGTTCTGTGGATTAACATTGTGAGATAAGAAAATCTATTTTTGTTAAGAGAGAAATTTTGCTACATAACTATAATTAGGAACAAATCAGAGATTAACGATGCATTATATTCTAGAGCTTTCACTAATAAGTACCAATAAATGGCTTTCTCAACTTTAAATGGCTTGCAAAATATTATTCCTATTCATTGCTCCATGTACACAAAATAATTGAAATTGGGTCTGCTATTCAGAAAATTTAATATTTATTCTAATTTAACTCAACAATATAAATTGTTGAGCTAAAGGAATATTTCATATACTTGAAAAAGAGCATAAAATCTACCTCTACTAATTAGTTTCTCTATGAAAGCCTTCCAGACAATTACTGGGTAATACCACTGGTCAATGCTTTAGGTGCTTTTCATTAAAGGTATAGCGTTGCTACCAGATGAACTGCTTCATATAAAAGCACTTACCACAAAGCCCTATAATGGAAGGTTAAGTGCTATACTTAATTACTAATTTCAATCCTTATTACCTATATTTTGCAGTGCAGGCACTTTAAAAGGAACCAAATATAGTCTGTTGGTTCCTGTTTCTCTGATTATAGGATTTGGTGGTAAAAGCATTAGTCCAGCTGTTTTTCTAATGAAGAGTAACAACAATAAAAAAACTTTTAAAGTAAAAATAGTCATACCACAAACCAATATAAAAGAGAGGTACTAGACATTTCTATTGAATTCATATGTAAAATCGCTTTGTTCTAAAAACTTTAATCTAGATGACACATACTTTTAGATTTGTATTCAGCCTTCATGGTATTGTCACAGATAAAGCTCCAAAAGAAAAAGGTATTTGAAATTTTCATGGCTTATTTCCTACCTCAATATCATGCTGAAATGCACACAGAACAGATGATTAATATAATACTTGAATGGTACCTGGGTGGCTGTCTGTTAAGCATCTGCCTTCTGCTCAGGTCATGATCCCAGGGTCCTGGGATTAAACCCGTGGCAGGCTCCCTGCTTAGTAAGGAGCCTGCTTCTCCCTCTCCATCTTCCCCTTCCTCTGTTTGTGCTCTTTCTCTCTCAAATAAATAAAACAATTAAAAAAAATAGAAAATCAAATAAAATGCCTGATAACAACAATGGTGAGTCCCCTGATTTCATTACATATTGATCATTAACTTTTTTAATGTATATATTGAAATTCCCCACATGCTCTAATATTCTTGAAGACAGATTCTACATTTTACTCTTGCTTGTACCCTTCATAATAACTTCTTCAACTTTGCTAACTCTTGATTAATTAATATTATCTAAAATACTTTTTACTGAAAGGACACATAGAATCTTTGACGAAATACAAAAGAGGTTGAATCTAAAAGAACTATTTCTAAAGATTTATTCCTTAACTATTATGATATTTCCAGCTTCTGATTTTTTGCCAGCTTTTGATTTTTAAATATATTTTGTATTGTTCCCTATACTGAGCATCCATTTAATTGGTAAATGAGACAATGCATATTTTAAACAAATATTAGTCTAGAAAAATATACAAATAATTGACAAATATTTAAGTAATTTACTGTCCCAATCTCAGTGACTAGTATTCAAATTAAACATGAGCTTGCCACAAGTAAAGGTGATGCCTTTTTGAACTATATCTAGTACATAGCATCTAGTATGTGCAAAATTAAAGGACTGTCAATCAGATAAAATAAATCAAAGAGGTATAGAAATCCTTTAAAACATAAAACATTTACCCAAATGCATTAATACATTAGAAAACTAGGTTCTGATTATCTATGCTTGGGAAATGCATACTATATTTCTCTTTTAGAGATGCATTATGGATATCAATAAAGTCCAAGTATACATATTTTATACTTAGTTTAATAGAGATTTTCCCAAACTAACTTGAGAGTAGGACTTTCTCCCCTCATAGGTCACCATTAGCATTCACTAGAATAGAGTTCTTGCAGACTGCAGTACGGAGAGTGTGATAAGCATTAAAAGTTACTAAAATGAAATACTTTGGGGATCCCTGGGTGGCTCAGCGGTTGAATGCCTGCCTTCAGCCCAGGGTGTGATCCTGGAGTCCCGGGATCGTGTCCCACATCGGGCTCCTTGTATGGAGCCTGCTTCTCCCTCTGCCTCTCTGTCTCTCTTTCTCTCTCTCTCTCTCTGTGTCTATCATGAATAAATACATAAAATCTTTAAAAAAATAAATAAATAAAATTAAATACTTTGAACAAGTTAATTGGTGAAACAATGCTAGGCTTCAAGAGGCAACTGTCATACTACAGTAGTAACAGGATTTGTCAATTTACATGTTCAGTCTACTATTCACAAACACAATACCCCCAGAGACAGAGCCTAGACCTTATCCTACTTTACATTTTCCATGGTGTCCAGCGCAATAACTTCCTCTCAGGAAATAGGCATTGATTAATCTGTTTTTTAGGAAATCCACTAATTTACTTTTCCATAATTTCACTGAGGCTGTAGATTTTATGAAAAAATACCTAGTAGGATTTCAGTAAATGCAATAAGATATTAGCAGGGGCTATGTGACATTGCATGCATATTTAAGTTACTTTTCTTCCAAATCTTCCATTCCTTTGTCTTATTTCAGATGGTAAAAGTAGGTGTACATTCTCTTAATTGCAGAGTAAAATCAGGATAATTCCCAGGACATCAATTCAGCAAATATTTATTGAATACCTACTGCTTGCCAGTATTATATTGGGTACTAGCCATTTTAATGTGCTTGCTTCTGACTTTTGTCATAGAGTTGAGTTTTTTATTATACTTAATTCAGCAAATATTTGCAGAGCACCAGGTTTACAGAATAGGTCTGAAATGAGGCTTGAAGATGTAGTAGACGTTTTTAAATCAGAAAAGGTCCAGAAGGGCATCACAGACATTTCATTAAACATTTCCTAATTGTTGAGTCAGTATTAAGAAAAATTAATCCTTATTTAATAAGTTAGTTATTTCCTCAAATTATTTCTGTCAAGAAGCAAATACTTGTAACAGAGGCTTATGCACATTTTGGCAATCATTTTTACTGCATAAAATGGAAATTTCTTTTTATATTCTTTCTTTATTCTGTGCTATAAATCTGTTGTACAAGTCAGTTGTATCTAAAAGGGGAGTAGAGAGAAATAAGGCTGATGTTCTTAGTGACCTCTTTGTACTAAAATATAAAGAGGATAATAAATGAAATAAAATAACCATTATACTTTCAATTTGTATTTTACTTGAAAATAACATGTTTTTTTTTTTAATTGAGACCATATGCAACCACAAATAACCTTGGTTTAAGTTTCTCATCTACTGCTTTTGTTTCAATGTAGAACTGACAAAGTTGGTTAACAATGAAAAAGGTAATTTTTATTTTATCAATAATAGCTTAATGTTCATTTTATAAACCTGAAATGAATAATGCTAGTGTCGTAGAATCCTTGTGAAACTCCCATATAGTTATATGATAGTGAAGACAAATGTCATTTAGTTACATGTTCTTATAACTTGTGATTTATAGTACTACATATTGTTACTTTACTATTTCTCTGTTAGTCCCATGGCCCTCCTGCACCTTTCACAAGTTTCAGCTCTGCACCACCATCAAAGGAACCACCTGGTCCTATTTTCTTTCAGAGAAAAGTATGTAATATTCCTTCCCTGAGTTTTAGATTTTAACTTTGTTACTTTTGACAAAGCCTTTCCTTTGTTCAAATGCAAAGATCCAGTAAAAAGAGCTTTGACATGTTGTGCCTTTTATGTGTGCATTTTTCTGGTTTCACTGATGTCCTGAATTTTGCAAACGATACCGTGTGCCTTCAAGTTCTCCTATAAAATGTCATTGTACACTGTATCAAGAACAGTTTAGGACAGCATTACATTCACACGATTTTAAAGTCCAATAAATACTTGCTGGTTTCTCAGAAAACCCACAATTTGGTGTAACGGACGCAAAATAGTGCTTTGTTTCCCAGTTTGTTTTTCATAAAATCTTCTCCCAATACACATTCACTGGCTTACCTGCAGGGTAGCGCTCGATCACTGGCCAGCTGTCCACCTGTAACGTGGCATTGCCACCACTCCTCGTAAAACGGACTACATGGTATTTCCCATCGTTAATGATTGCACTGGACTCCTCAATGGCGATGTCATCTGTCCCAACATTAAATTTAACTCCAATTTTTCCTTGGTGCTGGAAGGGAGGAGGGGACAAAAAAAGTTGTATGAAGTTATTATACTGATTAGTCAGTATTTAGTAAGAATTAAGTATAGGAACAAGACAAGATTGTCCATTCTTGCCACTTTTGTTCAACATGATGCTGGGACTTCTAGACACAGCAATTGGTGAGAAAAAGGAATAAAAGACATCCAAATTAGAAAGAAGATGTAAAACTGTCGCTATTTGCAAATGATACATTATATATAGAAACCCAAAAAAACTCCATTAGAAAACTGTTAGATGGAGCATCCTGGTGGTTCAGCGATTTAGCACTGCCTTCAGCCCAGAGTCTGATCCTGGAGACCTGGGATCGAGTCCCACGTCGGGCTCCCTGCATGGAGCCTGCTTCTCCCTCTGCCTGTGTCTCTGCCCCCCTCTCTCTCTCTCTGTGTCTCTCATGAATGAGTAATTAAAATCTTTAAAAAAAAAACTTAAAAAAAAACCTGTTAGAGCTCATAAACGAGCTCAGTAAAGTAGCAGGAAATAAAATCAATAGACAAAAATCTCTTTACACTAATTCTTTACACTAATAATGAACTATCAGAAGGAGGAATTAAGAAAACAATTGAATTTGCAATTACATCAAAGGGAATAAAATGCATGGGTATAAATGTGACCAAGGAGGTGAAATATCTGTATTTTTGAAAACTATAAGACAATGATGACATGAAGTGAATACAACACAGATAAATGGCAAGAAATTACACATTCATGGATTAGAAGAATTAATATTGTCACAATGTCCATGCTACCCAAAGCATTATACAGATGTAATGTATTCCTATTAAATTTCCAGTGGAATTTTCCATAGAAATAGAGCAATCAAAAAATTTGCATGAAACCACAAAAGACCCTGAATAGCCAAACCAATCTTGAGGAAGAAAAAACAAAGCTGGAGACATTTTGCTCCTTGATTTCAAACTATGTTACAAAGCTACAGTAAATCAAAACACTATGGTGTTGGCATTAAAAACAGATACACAGATCAATGAAATAGAATAGAGAGCCCAGAAATATACCCACACATACATGGCCAATTAATTTACAACAAAGGAGCCAAGAATACATAATGGAAAAAGAACATTCTCTTCAACAAATAGTGTTGGGAAAAGTGGACAGCCATATGTAAAAAAATGAAACTGGACAACTGTCTTATACCATACACAAAAATTAACTTAAAATGTATTAAAGACTTGACATAAGACCTGAAATCATAAAAATCCTAGAAGATAACATACGCAGTAGGCTCCTTGATATAGGTCTTGGTGGTGATTTTTTTAATCTCACACCAAAAACAAAAATAAATATGTAGGACTACATCAAACTAAAAAACTTCTTCACAGCAAAGGAAACCATCAACAAAATGAAAAGGCAACCTACTGGATGGGAGAAAATAACTGCAAATCATACATCTGATAAAGGGCCAGCAGTCAAAATACATAAAGAGCTCATACAATTCAACAGTAACAAAACAATCTAATTTAAAAATAAGCAAACATCTGAATAGACATTTTTTCCAAAGAAGACATACAGATGGCCCACCAGTACATAACAAAATACTCAACATCATAATCATCAGGAAAATGCAAATTAAAGCTACAATGAGATATCACTTTGCACCTGTTAGAATGGCTATTATCAAAAGGCAATAAATAAGTGTTGGAGAAGATGTGAAGAAAAGAAAACCCTTGTACACTATTGATGTGAATGTAAATTGATACAACCACTAAGGAAAACAGGATGGAAGTTCTTCAAAAAATTAAAAATATAATTATCATATGATCCAGCAATTCCACTTCTGGGAATATATCCAAAGGAATCAAAAATACTAATTCACAAAGATATATGTGCCCCCATGTTCACTGAAGCATTACTTATAATAGCCAAGAAATGGAAACAACCTAAGGATTCATAGATGGATGAATAAATAAAGGAATCATGGTATATACAATGGAATATTATTCAGCCATTAAAAAATGACTATCTTACCATTTGCAACAGCATGGATAGACCTCCAGGTCATTATGCTATGTGAAATAAATCAGAGAATGACAAATACTGTGTCATCTCTCTTATATATAGAATCTAAAACAAAAAATACACCACATTTATAGATACAGAGAACAGACTGGTGCTTGCAAGAGGCAGGAGATGAGAGGTGGCAGATACAGGTCAATTTTTTTTCTAGTTTAAATAAAGTATATAAAAAGTAAAAACAGATTCAGAGATACATACGTGTGCGTGTATATAAAATCACTTATATATGTGTGTGTAATCACTTCTCTCAAGATATTCACAGTTCAGTAAAGTTCATCTTGGGTTCTTTTCATAACTATATATATTTAGGTCCTCTAGGAGGCACTTCCTCTTGTCATGTAGTTACCCTATTCACCCTCCTACTCCCTGTTCTAGGAAGCCATAAATTTAAACAAAAAAATTATGTACAGTGTATTATTCAAGAACATGCTTTAGACAACAATTGCTCTTCTTCAAATTTGCTTTTGAAAAATTCACATCCTAGAAGCAAGATTCTTAACATTTGGATCAATCCTGGAGCATCTTTTTCATGGATGACTGATAGGTCAATATAAATACTTTCAAGAGAACTCCCAGAGGTTGCCACAGAAAAGGTGCATTGCTGCCTGTGTGGGAGGACATTCTCTCAACTCCTCTAACATAGTTCCTTTATTCCACTCTTACCATCTCCCAACACCCCCCCCCCCAAAAGGCTTGAAAATCTCTCTTTTAAGAACTCCTAAAATCACAGCAATTCAGTCTGTTTGGAGTCCAATGATAATCCTCATAATAGAGAATAGCATTCTAAAGGGCATGGGGCACATGGACAGGTATGTGAGTACCGTTTCTTAGTCCTTATTCACAAAAAGAGTCACCAAATGCTAACAGCCTGAAACTTATTCAATTTCTTTATTTTATAGATGATGAAACTATGACACAGGACGGTACAATGACTTGGTCAAGTCGAGTAACTTAATAGACAAGGAGTGGAACTAGGATTCGGTCCCCCAGTTTTGGTGTCTATCTAAGCCAAGAAACAGTGATCTAAAATTAACTTCCTTTCTGAATTATGCAAAGCAGCATTAAAATAATTCGAAGTGCAAAGTTTGTTGCTGTTAACTTTAGAATTTCATAACGTGAGGAAGCAAAGAGAAGAGTGTACTTATGTCCTCTGCCTCTGAGGAGCATTCTCTAACAGCAGGACTGTCAACTCCACCACGAGCACTGTTGATTTGTAAAGCATGTGGATTTGCCCTTAATCAGTAGCACAGAATACCTGCACTGTAGGCCCCCATCAGAGGACATCACCTCTAACTGTCTGCAGCTCACCTTTCATCAAACCTCAGTTGAGAGGAAGAACATGGGAGAAGAGGGGACTCAAGGACACAAAATCTAACCATTCTTGTAGAAATTTACAATCAGAATATCAGAAAACCTGAAGACGTGGTTACATCCTCTTAACCTCTCACTGGATTCCTATCATTGAACTAGGTGGTAAAAGTATGGCATCGGCTTAGGCTGAGAGTTATTTTAGGAAAATCTTGCATAAAATCGCATCAAGTAAATGGAAGTATCTGAGAACGTTATTTGGGAATTGCTCATTGTACCCTTCATACTCATATGCAAAAGGCTCCCATTTTTTTTTCTGCTTCTTACTATCCATAAAGGATCTCTTTCTTATAATTAATATGGGCTTTAATTTGTGTGTTTTGATTTATTTTAGGCTTGATGGGCAACATGACTTAAAAGTATATTTCCTTTTTGACTTTGGTTCAAGGAGTAGGGCAATTTTAAAAACTATATAGACTTCAGATGTACTGTTTTCCCCCAGATTTATTTTCAATGTCTACCATATATCTCATAATCTCTACTTTAAAATATATTCCATTGTAAGGCATTTTGGTTTTCTGTAGAATGGTTCTACTGATAAACAGCAGGATCCTCATGAAAACTAAAATTTTATCCAAGGGCCTGTGGAGGCTGTTTTTTTTTTTTTAGACTTTTTTCACACAGGTCTTTTGTGCAAGTAATTATTATTTCCTCATTTTGGTAGGATTCCAATTTGCTCATTTTCAGTAAATTATTTAACGTGGTATATATTTTTAACATGTATGTGATATAGCTCCACAGGGGGTAAAAATTAAGAACCTTATTTAAGAGATTTGTTAAGTTATCTTTAACAAACACCCCTATAGTGTTATGGTACTTTAGAAATACTAACTCTGGTATTTCTCATAACAGCCCCATGAGAGAGGAGCTATTTTATCTCCATTTGGCAGATGAGAAAACTAAAGCACAAGGTGATCTGATAACTTGGCTATACAGAGAAAAGCTGTGATTCAAACCCAAGCAGTCTCACTCTAGAATTTGTGTTCCGAATGATTATGTTAGGCTGAATGTGAGGAATACCGGGTCATCCTCTAATAGCAGTTAACAGATTTGGTTAAGCTAGCTGTTCTTTGCTACCTGCTTTATCAATTTCCTGCTATAGTAGAAGTACCACAGGGCCTCATTCTGTGTTTTGCAGATTGTACAAATGTATCAATCAATGTATGTTTAAAATAATTTTATAGAGGACAATAAGCAACTGATTTGCAGATATTATAGGATGTTAAAATGGACTATTTTTTTTCTTAATTTCAGCTGCAATCTTGAGATGATAATAAGTCAAAAAAAGACTGCCCCTTCCATTCTACAAAATGAGGTACAAGACTTGCAAAGGATAACACTGACCACTGTTTTTGGGACCCGCAATTAATTACCTATTTTCAGCTCACCAAAGAGGAGAGAAAGGCCAAAAAGAAGTAGATAACTGGAAGAGTATTTTTGGAGACAACTGAGCTGTGATGTGATTTGTATGTACCTCCAAGGTAGAAGGTTACTTTTCCCTTATCTCAAGTGCAGGGGAAAAGGACTTCAAAGAAACATCTCAGAAAGTTCGATACTTGTCTCCTAGAACTTGGTGGCAGTGGTTGGGACAGTCAGAGGGCCAGGGACTAAGGCAGAAATCCTAAATAACCACCTGAAGGAGGTGCATTTACCTGCCTCAAGGGAAATGCAAGTAAAGAAAGTCCAATGAATGATGTGGTTAAAAGCACTAAAAAAACCACTAAAATGCTTCCCCAAAGTCTCCCCCAGTGTCAGTTTTCATTATAGGCTAAACCCAGCTAGATGGCTACTATCATATTAGCCAAGATCAAGGAGAACCCTTATCTCTTCTTCCTTTTCCTGCTTCATGTCTGGAGGAGCCAGAAAGGAGGAAGAGAAGTGAACATCACTGAAATGAGAGGAGAAATAACCTCATCTCTCATCCAGTGCAACTAGCAGCTCCAAGGCAGCCCAGGCAGGGCTAATAAACTAGCTTTAACTGAAGTTGTACTTATTATTACAAAAGAGTGAACTGAAGTTACTTCCTATGCATAAAAGTTAATAGATGACTTTTTTTTTTTTTTTAACTATGTAAGAATGACAAGAGCAGTGTTGAGACTTTTCCTGGACTTCCCTGGGGTCAGGAAAAAATATTCCACAGAACACCAGACTTAAATTCCTGTTGCATTGCAGGAGTCAGCTCTTTCAACAGAACAAGAGCGTGAAGATATATGTCACTCTGGAGTTGCCCACTGTTTTAGGGTCTCTTCTATGACAGACCTATTGCCCATTCCAGGATAGAGACTGAGAGAAATTCTTGAAGTTCCCTGCTTGTTTTGATAGGAACTCTTACTAACAGAGTTCTAACTATTAACAAGATTCAAGTTCTGTGATCAGAAGCATTATAATAGTAAAGGTATAAAATATACCAAATTCTGAAAAAAGTCCCTTTACCTTATCCTTAACTTTTCAGCAAAATGAAATGTACAATGCATATTTTCTAGGACATAGAAATCCCCAGATTCTGCAGGGATTCACTTCTTGCAACATATTAAAAATATATAAAGGAACATGGGTTGGTGATGCTTGGAGAGTTTCTGACTTTTAATCTATGCCCATCCTTTCCTGGATATGTTGATTTGGTCCTTTGACATCCAGAACCTTTGCTATTTCCTGGATTCAAACTCCAGTCAGCTAGAACAGAGCTGAATACCAGTGAAGTAGGTTCAGACAATAGTCTCCACAGGAAGTCAGAGATTATTTATCCTACTCAGGCTACATGGAGCCAGAACCCATTTTTTCCCTGAAAATAAATGAATTAAAAATGTACATAAAAGGGCACCTGAGTTGCATAGTCAGTTAAGTGTCCAACTCTTGGTTTTGGCTCAGGTCATGATCTCATGGTCATGAGATAGAGCCCCGTGTCAGGCTCCATGCTCAGCTTAGTCTGCTTAGGCCTCTCTGTCCCTCTCCCTCTACCCCTCCCTACTCCCCCTACCTCTGTTCACATGTGTGAACACTCTCACCCTCTATCTAAAATAAATCTTTAAAAATGCACATAAACCACACAATAATAATATGAAGCACATTTAGAGGACTAGTATTTATGATTCCACTCAGAAACTGTAAATATTCTCAAAACACACCCCTCCCATACTGACAGAATAACAAGTCATTTCAATTACATAAACAATAAAACTTGTTAAACTTTCTTGCCAATGGATAATTACAATTTAAAAGAACCCATTTCAAATTCTTATTCTCTGGGATTAAATGTGATTGTCTCTGGCAAAGTCTCATGAATATTGTATTAGCAAAACCAGCAGTAATTTCACTGGACATGTACTGATCTTTCAGCATTGTATCTTCCTTGAAATAGATAACCGGCTCACACATAATTTCAAAAATCTATTATAAGAATATCAGTAACAAGGCATTCATAATTTAATGAAGTCTTTCCATGGATTCATTAAATAAACAGTGACAAAGGTAATTATTAGTTTTTTTCCACAAAAGCTCATTTCTGAATAAGGATTATATTATTAAACCAAGTTAAAAGGAAACATGAAAGATGACACTGGAAAGGAACTTGAAAGTTCTAGCATAGTTTCATACACCTTTTAATTCCATCTGTAATCACATATTCACTTGAAAATATCTATTTTAACCAAGATTAAGATCTAATGATGTCCTTGATATCTTGGACATATTTCAAGCAAGACGACTGTATATTACAGATACAGACATATTTTAATCTATATGCATACAAAACAGAATACATAAATGTAAAGATTCATCCTTTATGTGGCATGCAGATATGTCCACTGATTTTGTATTTCCCTATACTGGGGTTGTTATATAGAACTGTGTGGCTCAACTGTGTTAAGGAAAACAACCAAAAATGAAAAATAAAATTATCTACTATTATTTTTATTTGTTTATCACACCTTTGGAGTATCAACAGACAAGATGAACAGGGTGCAACTCAGAATGGCATGTAGATTAGCAAGGATACTTGCTTATGGTCTACAAGCTTCTGTTGTACAACACGAGACAGTCCGATACTCCAGGGCCCCACTTTGGATAAAACTTGACAATGCCTTCAAATACACTGAATGCTTATGCTCATTTCAGAATACAGAACAACTCCCACGGTCCAATTTTACATTGTCAACTGAAATCGGAGTCAGGCTGAATGTTATGTTTTGCTCCTCCAGAGACTAATCTTCACCAGGGAACAGAGGTTTTAAGGCCTGAGGGGGACTTTGGGGCCTATAGTCACTGTTGCTGGAATAAGTAACATTGCGGAGTGTGTCAGACAGCCACCTGTTCTCTCACCTCAAAACAAACAGACTGATTTGGATAATTACTAATTTAACCCAAATGCATTTCCAAATGAAATTAAGAGGTCTTACTAGCTGGTAGAGACTGTGTTTACAAACCTAGATGTGTTTTTGGTCTGGTTATTTTAAACTGGCACTGAGCTGGAACTGCGCTACTTCTTCCCCCCAAATAAAACATACACATCATCATCATTTCAAGAAAAAGAACGTATTGTTGCCTGTCGCCCACTTTCCCCACTGAATGTTTTTTTTAATTTATTTATCTAATGAACAAAAATCGAATACATAACATGCATTTTGCATTGGGCTAAGTATATAGACAGTAGAAACATGTAAAGTGTGTTCTCTGTCCTACAGGAAGTTTTTTTTTTTTTTTATCAAAATCAAGAAGACAAATTATGCATACAAATATTCACACCCACAAAACAGTTGAGGGAGCAGGGCACACTGTGGAGAACTGCTCTCAAGGGCCTCAGGGAGCCTCTGAATGTGTGGCAGGAGCAAGTTAACATTCAGATCACTGTATTATAGCTAGTGTATACCAAAGACACCCAGGGACACAGAAAATATCTTCCCTTTGTCTCCCTTCTCTTTGCAGGGCTTATATCCCAGATGGCTCACTGGGTGCAACCCATTGAACTCTGTAAGATTTATCACTTAAAACTCCCAGCCAACCTGAAGGCGGAGTGCTATGTTTTTCTGCCTATGCAGAGAGTTTAAATAATGTGTCCCAAATAATAATGCAAGTAAATATCAGTGCTGGGACCTGACCATGGTGGAGGGCCTTTTTAAAAACAAGTGACTTTAACTGTGTCTATGTTCCAGCAAAAGATCCTGAAGCCAAGGCATGCTCAGAGGATTGAGTCAGGAAGAAAGCAGTAGTAAAGTTTATCTTTCTTTTTGGCCAATTAGATTTCATAGCACCCCACAGCAAGGAACCAGAAGTGGGTGAGATCATCAGCGATGCCACTTCAGAAAGATCTCATTTAGAGGAAATACATTCTAAGGAAACAGTATTTTCATTTCCTCATCAGGTTTCCATTAAGGGTAGTATGTCTTTCCTAATCTGTTTCCATTCCACAAAATTCTAGAGTTCCTTTGATTCTATGAAACTATATCCTGGAGAGTGATACTATCTCCCAGATGCTTACGCTCATCTCTTGGTTCTCAGAGTATCTAATACTCTGTGTAAGCCTGTGACAGTCCTTCCTCACACATTTCTATAGTTGTTAGTTTTTATGCAATTGTTCTAACTTCTCAACCATATCATAGAGATCTTGAGAGTAGGAAAAAACAAACTGACTTATGCCTTGTTATATCCTTCCAGCACTTTGCAGACCACCTGTATATTTGTAATTCTCCAAAACTCTTTCACATACAATTTTTTAATTGAGATATAATTCACATATCATAAAATGCGCTCTTTTAAAATACATGCTTCAGTGGTTTTAGTATATTCACAAGGTTGTACGACCATCGGCAGTATTTAATTTCAGAACATTTTCATCACACTGCAACTTCTTTTTGATGAGATAATGCATATAAAGTTCTTAGCACTCTTAATGGCTACTCAGCACCTATGAGCTACATTATTATTATTGCCCCTATTATTATTATTATTATTACATTTGGAAAACATTGTTTTGTTTCTTAGTAGTTTGATGGAAGTTAATTAATATAATGCTTGAATTATATAGCCATGACAGTTTAGTTAGGACACATAATATCTCAGTTATCTTCACAACTCGTGAAACAGCATGTCTATTTTGTAAATAGAAAGCAAAAGTTCAAAAAGGCTAAGACTTTACCAAAGTCAGAGCATCTATCCACCAGGTGGCTTAAGAGAAAACATTCTAAAATCGAATCATGTTCACGTAAGGGATACATCATCCTGCCATTGTTTGTACTGAAGCAGTGACTGCATGATCGGGAACCCCTATGCCCCCTCCCATCTCAATGATCCAATAACTCTATGAAAAGCCTACATGAATGGCTAAGCAGTTAACATTCACGCACGCACACACACACACACACACACACACAATTTAAAAAATACTAGTTTTTTAAATACATCAAAGACAATGAAATCTGAATGTGAGTTTCAGTTTTTTCAAAATTTATAAAATACATGAACTCTAATATTTTATTATGTGTTTAAATCAGGAATCCTTTAATTTGGGTGGAGGGTAGAGGGGTATCCTACTAGGTTGATATCTCAAAGTGATCTGGCACACTTTCATAAATCATAGGTGTTCTTTCCCAAGAAATTATGACTCCTTCACTCCAGCAGGGATGGAGGGGCTTGTTTTTATGAGCAAGAACTTTTGCCTTGCTAGGGATGTTGGACTTGGTGGTGCTAAGCGAGAAGGGTCAAAGAGTTCTCCTCTTGAGGACGGATGGACATTGAGTTCCAAAGACATCACCAAGTGTTTTTAATGCATTCCTTTCCTCGTATTATCTGTCTTTAGAGGAAATTAAATCAAGAATCAAAACAATGTTAGGTGAGACTAGCCTATTAAGTGACTGTCTAAAATATTTTTCAAACGGGCAATACCTTTATGTGGATATTTGGAGATTTTCCAGATTTTGTCTGTTTCATAAGTTGAATCATAACTAGATTATCGTTTATATTTGGAAAGACTTTCCTGAACCCTTATGAAGTTCTCCATAGTGGCCATGGGTTCAGAGATTTCATCAAGCCTTTTTCGTTGTACTTACCTGTGGTCCAAACAGCACATCTCAGCATGATATCACAAACAATGTACAATGAAATAAAGCTATCTGATGCTCTTAGGAATCAAAATCATCTCATTGGGATAATTAATTTTGTATTCCCATCCACTGAAATGGCAACTACCACTAACTAGAAACACCCCTCTTTAAATGTGTCCTTATATATAAAGAATGTCCTTATATATAAAGAAATCATATCTTCCTCTGAATAATAATTTTAAAAACCTAGAAATCAAACAGAGCAAAAAACAGGCACTGCCTGGTGGCCTATGGAAGTATTTTTCAATGGTAGTATCTCTGGTTTGAATACTTAGCCCATGGGATCTGACATGACATCATGACAGATTCCTCAGATCTGTGCATGAAAAGGTAAGATTCACACTGGGGCAAGTTTAGCCCTGTTTAAAGTGCAGTGGGCTGATCAGAGATAGCTTGTTTTGTTTCGTTTTTTAAGTTTTTTTTTTTTTAATTTGTTTTATTACTGTTGTTTTAAAACCCTTGGTTGGGTATTAAATTAGCTTTGCTCACATTTTACAGTCATTCAGGAAACTGTGCAATAAACATTGTGTTTCAAGTGCTGATTAAAACCATAACCTTTGTTTCTCTGTTTTTCTCTGATTCCTTGTCTTTGGGCCATTACACTGCTTATTATTACCTCCACCAGGAACTGGATAGGGAAAGGACATTCACCTCTATCAATTCTGCTTGTTGTTGGCATTTCTATGCAAAAAGGTTTTCCTATAAAAAAAGGTTTGGGATTATTTGTGGGTTTCATTTATTTGTTATATCTCAGGACCATCATTTTTGTGGAAAGCTGACTATATAATTACAGTCAACTCTAATGTTCCAAATTTCCATAGCACAGAGCACCACATTTTTCAGACAAATAGACAAAACATCGTTGGATGGTTATTTTAGTTCTCTGTATGGTAAATGTTACCTCAGTAACCAGGTTGTAAGTAAAATAAAATTAGCCTTCATATTTTTAAAAAAATATTTTTAACAAATATCAAGAGATAGATGCAATTATTTTTAATGCTTCAGTTGATGAATGTTTACGAGCTACATATGAAATGAAAAGGTCAGTATGGAAGGGATATCATTTTTTAAAGTACTGTTTGGTGAATTGTGACTTGCAACCAGAAAAATAATAACAAGATAATATTTTCAAGTGTGTTTGATGGATTGACTTTTTAATAATGCTATCTTGGTTTTCACAAGCCTCAAGCAGAGCCCTAATTGAAATGCATTCCAAGAGAAAAGCTGACAGTGCTACCTTTCTCCTTTTCTTTCTTATTGACTTCTAGTCCAGGACTACCTACCTGTCTGACATCTTCAGAAAAAGCAAATGTGTGCATATGGGCAGAGAAAGGCATTCACCAAAGACTATTTTCCATAGAATCAGCAAGGCTCTAATATCCCTTGCATAGCAGGGAATAATTTCTGCAGCCTTCAAAAATAAATTTATGTTTATGTGCGTGATTTTGGCACAACAGAGTTTTCAGGAGAGCATAAGGAATCTCGAAGGCCAGACTCCTGAAGATTATGACTTTTCTTTATCTTAAAACACTAATGTTGACTCAAAAATTAAATATTAAAAAATAAAATAAAAAAATAATGTCGAGAAATGTTTATCAAGTGCCTATCAGGTGCAGTATATTTCTCAAATATACTATACTACTCTTTCTAGGGCTCAAAAACTTTTAAACGTATTTGTTGGTTGTGTTTACATACAATCATTTCCCTAAACTACATGATTTTCTTGCATAAATGACACTAAAATTTTGGAAATATCTTAACACATGAGTTTTGTCCTCAACAATATTCATTCACTCATTCATTCATACAACAAATACAGACTTCTTACTATGCTGACATTCTGCTAGATTCTAAATAAACAGTAGTTAACAAAACAGGTGGTACTGCTGCCAACATGAAGCTTAAGACTTGAGTTATTTCTTTCTACATTAAAATTTATATTAGCATATAAAGTATGCTAGCTGTCAAGAAGGAAAAGAGCAGGGTGTTACAAGAGGCACTGAGTGGTTAAGGAAAGCCTTTCTGAGGAGGAGAAAAATTCAGTAATAGGAGAGTAAGAGTTTTCTAGGCAGAGAAAAGAGTGTGTGCACAGGCTTCAAGGAACAAAAATATGTAGGTATAAAGATGGATGCTTTTATGTACAAATGTAGATACAGACATAAATATATGGATTCCTTATAGAAATGGAGATGTGTAAATTATGTGAATATATGTAGGTATTATCCAGAAAGTTTATGTAGAATAAAGGCAGGTTATGACATTATGTGCCAAAAATAACCCCAAAAATATATCGTATGGACAAATAGAGCAATTGGAAAATAGATAGTTAAGCACACTTAAAAGATCTTCCAATCGAAGAATGGAAAAATATTGATACAAATGTAGAACCTAACAGTATGCCTCTTGACATTTATCTAGTTGTTTGTTCCTAAGTTTCATTCATTAATGTGCTTTATGAAATATAATATATAAAGACTTTCTGAATCAACAGGGACTCACCACATTTTCCAAAAGTCATTTGCTTCTACAATGTCAAAAATGATTCATCATTCTATGCTTACATTTCAAAGTTCATGTAACACATTTGTTTCTTTGTGGGCAGAATGTCTTGTTAACTTATTTCTCTAGAGAGCCCTTTTATCTTATGATGTAGCAAGAGTTCTCTGTATACTTTCCACCTTATAAATACCATTTGAAATTACTAGACTAGTTTTTTAAGTACCCTCCTCAAACTACTTGAAGAAAAAAGTCTTCATCTTTGACTCTTTTACCTCCCTGTTCACCTGGAAAAGAAAATGAACAAGGTTCAAAACCCATGTCCCTAAAATGTACTTTTCCAGGCAATGAATTTCAAATAAGAAAAGGAATTCATCCAATCTTCCTTTTGGAAAAATTTCAAATAAATAAAGCCAAAATATGAGTTTTTCCTATAATTTGGCCAAGAATTTTGAAGACAAAAACATATAAAGTACTCAACTGTAAATAATTCATGAACATTGTGAACCCGATATAATGTTTATTGCTATCTTCTTGAGAACAGTAACCAGTGGAGGATTCCTGAGGTCATCCCTTCTCACTGTTTGCCTAGAAAAGCCAGAGGATATTTTGAGAAGACTATGGATTCTGATAACAGGGTAAAGATATATGGCAAGATAAATATCTAGAGCAAAGTCAATTATTAGCCCTCTATAAAGGAACACATGTGGGGATCCCTGGTTGGCTCAGCGTTCAGCGCCTGCCTTCAGCCCAGGGCACAATCCTGGAGTCCTGGGACCAAGTCCCATGTCAGGCTCCCTGCATGGAGCCTGCTTCTCCCTCTGCCTGTGTCTCTGCCTCTCTCTCTCTCTGTGTCTCATGAATAAATAAACAAAATCTTTAAAAAAGAAAAAGGAACACATGCTCTCTCTTCTCTCTCTCTCCCCCTTTTCCTCACTGCTTTGCCATACTAGCTGGCCTTTCATTTCCACAAATATACCATGTTCTGTCCCATCTTAGGATCCTTGCTATTCTGCTTCTGTCTGATTAGCTCCTTCATTGCTCCCTCCATCTTCAAATTATGGATCTCCTATATTTTTTGGGGAAAAGAATCGTGAGGACTTCAGGATGGAGCTGGGCATCAAATCTGCTGAGCAAAAGTACAAGGCTTATCTATGGAAATGCCCTTCTCTGGAGCAAAAACTTATTAATGTTCACCCACTGAAGTACAAAATACACTTATTAAAGGTCTGTCCTGACAATGCTTGAAAAGTCAGTGCCATATAGGAAGGCCAAGTCTCTTTGATTAACAGTATTTTTTTTGATGGACTTGGATTATCCGTGACAAATTTTTAATCATTAAATATCACAGCAAGATTGACATGTTGAAATCTCACATCCAACTTATATACATACCCTGCCAAACATGTGCACTCCTTCACAATGAACACAAACCAAACCTAACTGAGAAGGTAAAAATACATAGAGAAATGAATCATTAATCTCATTCTAAAGCCAAATGGGAACCATAGCTAACTTATTCACTATTCTATAAAATCAATGCCAAACTTCCCAAACGAGTGTGGATACAGAGGTAGGGCTATATTTGGCAGCAGATGGATGATGACGACGACGACAATGACGATGATGACAGTGGTGGAGATGGTGATGGTGATAACAGCTACCCCTCTTGAATGCTTGCTATGTGCCAGGCACTTCTTCTAAGCAGTTTATAAAAGATACTATATTAAAATATATATTATTATTTCCAGTTATTTGATGAAGAAAATGTCTCATACGTTTAATGACTTCACCCCAATCACCTGCCTAATAAGTATGAGAGCTGTGATTTGGTCTCAAGCGATCTGGTTCCACATTGTACATGCTCAGCCATATCTGAGTGCCTCTCAGAAGGATTCCAAGGTGTTAAAAAGATGTTACCATTTAGATGTGTAGTAAGCCTTGGGAAGAGAGGGATGTCAACATCCTTCTATTGTATATACCAAGCAATGATTACTTTGCAAACTTTCACTCCTTTCATCCTCATAATAACTCTTATTTATCAGTCTTACAATCATTATGTTGAGCATGTTTGAAACTCAAATCAAGTGGGTGAATTCTCTAAAATCAGAACTATATCAGGTTATATCCAACACAAGTTTCAAACTCATGTTTTTCGACCACGTCATGCTACTTGCCTCTGTATATTCTTGAAGACCCACTGGAAATAGAAGAGGGTGCATGAGAATATACTGGGACCTCAAACCTTTATCATTTTATGAGGCTTTGAACACTGACAAACTTGCCAAGGTAAGGGTGGGTAGAGCATGTCAACTGTTCTTTCATAGGCATCAAATTAGTCCAGGTGTTCAGAATTACTAGCAAGCTAAATTTTCAGCTGTACTAGGGTCAGAGTAGATTTTCTCATACTTCAGGAGCCCTCTGAATAGAAATGGAAGCATACATAATTTCCTTTAGGTTTAGTAATAAGTCTGAATGTCACCAGATGCTCTAAAACTCTATGGAAGAGCACTTGGAAAAAAAGGCCAATGTCTTTCCTCTTTCCCCAGTTGTCTACACCCTGTTTTTCTCTAATATCTTCTCCCCCCTCACAGCTAACAGATTTCTTTAAATTATTTTTAGTATTCATTGTCATTTTAGGAAGATGTGCTTCAAGCTTTCAGGCAAATCCAATAGATTATCATCTTCATAATAAAATCAGTTATAAAGTTTTTTGCTAAACAAAATGTGACTCAGTTGGAGAAGAAATGAGAAACTTAGTTGTAGTTTCCCCTAGTGATATACTTAATACTTAAACAGAAATATTAATAACTTTCCAGCAGGTCAAGTTTTCCAAATGTCACAATCAATAATGAAATGTATATAGATCTGAATTTTGTAACCAGTTTGGTTGTATTAAAAAAAAAAACTTTGTATAAGTACTGTTACAGGAAACCTTTAAATGGTTTTAAAAGAAATGAAATAAACTATCATATTTTTATATCACAACAATACAAATAGTTTAATAAGCAGTGTTGCTGAACTTTGAAATATGAATTGACCTATTATAATTTTTCAACTTAATTAATGTTCCAGATCACAATTAGAAATGGTATTATTGTTTCTTATTCTATCTCATTTAACCTCTTTCTTAAAAATATAATGACTATGTCTCAGATCCTTTTAACATTCTCCTTCCATGAATATTTAAAGTTTTCTCTTAATAAATCAAAATTCTTCAAATTGTTTAATTTTTATCTTGGTTGTTTGAAATCAGCCTCTCAATCATTGTCATTTTCTCTTTCTCTCTAAGCATATAAGCATGGGTCTAGTTTTTAATGATACCATTTTTAATTGGAGCTAATTTTATCCAAGATGTTGCCCAAGAGTGTCAGCTCTGTGAGAATACTTCATACAAGGAATCATAAAGATAATACCCATGCTGCACTAAAAACTGAATAAAAAAATAACTGCAATTCTTTCTCCTCAAGCAAAGAGCACACTTTGATGTTAACAGAAAGAGGGAAGAATATTTAATACTGGCTCTGGTTGCACTCCAATTAAAAACTAACAAGTAACAGTCTATGATTAAGTCAGAAGATTCAACAATTACACTTAATAATAAGAGATGTGGAAAGCATTTCAGTTTGAACCAAGATGCAACAAATATGAACCTAGCACAATTGGCATGGTGACATTAAGCCTCTGATTAGCTTTCCTACTCAAAATTAAATTATTCCACATTCCCTTGAAATAATAATACAATCCCTTGCTTTGATTAACTCTATCAGGTATCTCAAAATTTGTTCTTACAATTTATTGCAACCAAAAAACTGTCAGAAAAAGAAACTCTGCAAGCATTTTCTAGAAGGAATGATAAATTTATCTCATAAGTTTAAACACCATCTAAGTTTTTTTTTAATGCATCATTTAGCTTAAATCATCACAGTGTCCAGTCTATGCTACAAGAGCTGAACTGTTTTAACATGTTTTTCTAAGAAAATGACTACACTGATATCCACAGAGACACTAAAATGCACTAGCTATGGAAGCTATGTTGTTAATGTATACAATATATGATTATGAATTCAAAAAGTAGCCAACATTCAAGTCTTTCAAATAAATGCACACAAAAATGAGAAACTAGGTAATAACACCTAAAATAACCCTTCAACATCAAAAGGTTTGTCGTGTTGTCTTACATATACTCACACACACAAGCGCGTGCGCACACACACACACACACACTAGCTGAGTGTTTACAAAGTATTGTTAAAATTTTATTTTATTGTTGAAATTGTTATCCATTCCTGACCCACACCTAATCTTAATCCAACTTACTTTTTTGGAAACAGCATTTATTATTTGACTTTCTAAAAAAAAAAAAAATCCCCCATTTTCATTATTTTGCTAGCCAAAACTCCCCCTAAGAGTTTTAATGGTGTCGTGCTGTCCCTCATTCTATCCAGCTGAGAATTGTAAAAGGTACATTTCTGCCATTTATTTAGTCTTTAAAGAGACTATAGGGGCTTTTTAAAAATTACTATTATTATTTAACTTCTTACTGGCCTTAGAATTATTCTATCAAAAGTACTATCATATGTTATTTTCTACAACACATTGTTTTTTAACTCAGTGACTACAACAGAAACATTATGCATATTGTAAATCCATTAAAAATAGAATAAATATCTACTCAGCTATCTACCTAGTTATGTTCATACACTGTTACCGAGCAGAAACCAATAAACTGGTACAGAAGTAACTAAAAATTTAAAAACTAGAACAGAAATAACTGCAGAAATTACCAGGAAAAAAGGTTGTTGACCTAGACAGTTTATATCTCAGCTATTAATAATATTGATAATAATATCAGCAATAACCTTTAATTTTCAATGATCCCTTCCTATGTTTCCAGTTTAATCTTTTTAAATATTGCACTGAACACAGTGTTAGCCAATAATGGTCACAAAATTAATATTTAGTGAATATGACTGAATTCTCATATCAACCCTGAGAAGCAAATGCTATTATTACCATCATTTTATGTCTATTTTTAATTTTTTAAATTTTTATTTATTTATGATAGTCACAGAGAAAGAGAGAGAGGCAGAGACAAAGGCAGAGGGAGAAGCAGGCTCCATGCACCGGGAGCCCAACGTGGGATTCGATCCCAGGTCTCCAGGGTGGCACCCTGGGCCAAAGACAGGGGCTAAACCGCTGCGCCACCCAGGGATCCCACCATCATTTTATAGGTAAAGAATCTTCAGCATAAAAATGTTTAGTCCCTTGCCCAAAATCATTCTGCTAATCAACTGAAGAATGAAGAGTAAAACCCAAACCTGCTTATTTTAATTACTAGAGTCCTGTATTGCCTTTGGTGAAAAAAAAAAAAATCACAGAAATAGACAATTCTCAGTGATGGAACCTGCTTCAGAATAAAGAAAATGATAACTAACCCCTCACTAACTTCATAAAATTAGAACTTCCTTCTGCTACATTTTCACTGACTTTTGTCACCCCACACATAAATCCCAATTTCACAGGACAATTTATATTATAATCATAGGTTATAAAAATCTAATTGACATACTCCCTACATATATTCAATAGCATGCAAATGAAGAATCCACTATGACAAATATGGCTGCTTCATGTAGTGCCATTAACTGAATCAGTCCCTATCTGACACTTACTATAATAACTGATTTTAGCTTTACAATTCTGAGGTAAGTATTCTTATTATCAATTTAAAGGTGAGGAAGTGTGGCCCAAAATTACACAGCCACTAAGTATAAATCTAGGACTCAAGCTTAGTTCTTTCTGATTTCAGATACCATGCACGACCATGTTGGGTATGTATCAAGAATGCCGTGGTGCCTCAAAATTAGTCAATCTATTGACATGTATCATTAGGACAAATGAGGAAAAACAATATGAATCATTAACACAAATCTAATAAAGATAGTTTTTAAATTTAATGCCATTCTTGATATTTAAAAAAAAATTCACTTAGTAAACTAGAAATAAAAGAATTTTCCTTGGCACGATTAAAGCAAATCTACCTTAAATTTACTGCCAACATCACGTTTAACACTATAAGCACTTCCATTAAAGTAAGAAATAGATTTTAATATATTATCACCATTATGTCTTAGTTTTGTTTTAGATATGTCAATCAGTATGACAGGAAATGGAAATAATAGTTTAAATTATTGGGGGGAAAAAAGAGGAAAACAATCCTACACTGCTGCTACCAAACTGAAACTACACTGCTGGACGCAAAAACAGACATTTCAAACAGCATAAAAGGCCAATCTTCAAAAACTCTTCTAAGAATGAGACAGTCAACCATAAATGCACACATCCTTGTAAGGAAGAGTAGGAGACATTCAGAAAAATACCTTAGAATGAAAAAGAGAAACATGAGTTTCATAAAGGTATATGAACTTTTTTTGGCAAGTGATTCTAAATGTGGATGGACTCTGGATTATGGGTTTACTGAAGTCTATCATGTTATTTTTCTCTCCTTGTGCTAGAAAATTCCCATGATAAAAAGAATGAACAATGAATGGTAGCCTGATCACCAATGGAGCTGTAACTTTTGGCCCTACCTCAAGTTGTGACCTTGAATGAATTACTTGACAATTCTGTTGTCTTCATTCCTCATTTGGCTAAACATCTCCACTTTCTAGATCATCCTTTATAGTTGTATGATTCTATTCTATTCTATAGGCTCTATAGAGTCTTCTAAAGACTATTCTATAGACTTTTCTCAATAATGACGTATCTTAGTATATTATCATCTCCACTTTCTAGATCATCCTTTATAGTTGTATGATTCTATTCTATTCTATAGGCTCTATAGAGTCTTCTAAAGACTATTCTATAGACTTTTCTCAATAATGACGTATCTTAGTATATTATCATCCATTAAGGTTCAATTTGTGAGACCCAATGTTGAGCAATAAACAGAACATTTAGCCAAAAACAGACAAAAAGAAAAAAACAAAACAAAAACAAAAAGAGGCATTCTATAACTTTTGAATAGCACGCTCCTTCTGTTTGCTTGAGATTTGGGATTGTTTATCCTATAAAACAACACAAAACAAGGAAAGAAAATGAAAACAACTAAATCTGTTTTCCACCAGGATGCTGAGATATCTTGCCAATCATTGCTGCAATAGACGGGGTGGGGGTGTGTGTGTGTGAAGACCCTACATTCGGCTGGTTTTTCATCATGATTGCAGTTACATTCACTTTGGTTGAGGCCAGAGATCTATACTGAGTAGTATAAATGTATCCACAGAGCAATGTTTCACTTTTATTTGTAGGGTGAGTTTATTTTCTTTTATTGATGACCACACGGAATGATGCTTCCTGGGTTTCTGCTATATATATATATCCTATCAAAAATAAAGATAGTCTAGAACACAAAATAAAAATATATTCACCATGATTATATTGACAATGGTTTTGATCTATACGCAATTATACTTCCATGATGTTGATGTAGTTACCACAACAAATTTATGTTTACTATGTAAGGGAAACCTTTGTTAAGCATAAAGGAGATGGCATGGCCCCCTGGAAGTTTCCCATCCTTTGCATCAAGCTAAGGCAGACAGTTCTTCCTGGACTTACAATGGGCTTGCATCCCTCAGAAACCCATTGCAAAATGAAGATATCATAAGTTGAAAATGCATTTAAATACACCTAACCTATGGAACATCACAGCTTAGCCTAACCTACCTTAAACATGCTCAGAATACTTTCATTAGCCTTCAGTTGAGCAAAATCATTTAGCGCAATGCCTGCTCTATAATGTAGTGTTGATTCCACGTGTAATTTATTGAATGCTATACTGGAAGGGAGAAACAATGCTTGTAGTGTATCGGTTGTTCGGGAGCTACAGCTCACTGCTATAGCATCACGAGAGAGTATGGCACCACATTTCACTAGCTCAGGTAAAGGCCACAATTTAAAATTTGAGGAACAGATTACACTGAACATGCATCACTTTCATATCATCATAAGGTGAAAAAATCATAAGTTGAACCATCAAAATCAGGGGACTGTCTATATAATGCAAGCAGCAAGTAGGACACAGAGAAAAGCAATCATCACTACCAAGAGAATGCCAGATATCCCTCCACACTTAGAAATAAAGAATGTTGAAAAAGCAGACATCTTAATTTGCATAAACTTCAAAATAAAAAAATAATTTCAAGTCTCTTTTTCCAACTTTATATGTGGGGTGTGTGTGTGTATTGAAAATAATGTCTTAGGCAATAAAAAAATTGATCAAGGATGGCATGTGAATAGAAATGTTACCAATTCTAGCATCTCTTTTTGTCTTGTTTCTCCATTATTGGATAATAGTGGTTACCAAATATAATTCAACAACACAACTGAGTGAATATCTTCCCCTAGGTTTTAATTTAGACTATCCGAAGTGTATTGACTCCTTCACATTACTAGTCATAAAAAATTTTCTATCGTTCCCCTATTGATAGTTTAAGAGAATGCCTGCAAGCAAGCTGAGTTCCTTTTAAAATATCAGTACACTAAAAGATAAAATTGTCAATATCTTTTGCCTTTCATTTCCTTTCCAAAACTTATACCTTTGAATTGTCTCCCATTGAATATAATGCGTTATTTCCATTGTATTTGCTAAGATTATTTAAAACTTTAAGTTGCAAACGACCATTTCTTTTGAAGACCATAAACATAGGAAATGTATAGGATTTCTCTTGGTCCATTATTTTAGATTATTCCATGATGCACCAGGAGGTAACTAGTGAAAGAAATAAGAGGGGCTTTGCCAATGACTGAATAACAATGCTTCCCAGTGCTAAAATACTGAATAACAATGAAAATCTTAACACTGGGAAGAGGCCTTACACCCAGACACTCCCCCAAAGCAGGAAGCTCTCCTCTGACAAAGGACACTTAAGTTCTATTTGAAACTTGCCAGTGATGTTATGACTTCTCAAAGCAGCCTATTTAATGGGCTTGAAAATCCTATTTATTCTTGAAAATCCTATTGAATGGGAAGTTACCTCTCTTTTAATGTGTCTGCAGTAAGGATCAATGCAGTGCAATCTGTATCCTTTTCCCATATGACAACCCTTCACCTTTCTGAAAACTGTTATCTAGTCTTTCTTCCACTCTAGCTCAAGTCTTCCCCTAGAGACTCATTTTCCATTTTCTTAACTATCAGTCATTAAGGGAAATTTTTTAACTATTCAGCCCTCACATATCCAGTTTGTTAATAAACTTAAATTCTTTTTTTAAAAAGATTTTATTTATTTATTCATGAGAGAGACACACACACACACACAGAGGGAGAGACACAGGCAGAGGGAGAAGCAGGCTCCATGCAGGAAGCCTGATGTGCCCTGGGCCGAAGACGCTAAACCACTGAACCACCCAGGCATCCCAATAAACTTAGATTCTCAAGGACGGGGGCGCCTGGGCAGCTCAGTGGTTGAGCGTCTGCCTTTGGCTCAGGTCACAATCCCAGGGTCCTGGAATGGATTCCCTCATCAGTCTCCCCACAGGCAGCCTGCTTCTTTCTCCTTCTGCCTATGTCTCTACCTCTCTCTGTGTATCTCTCATGGATAAATAAACTAAATCTTAACAAAATAAGATTCTCAAGGACCTTAACACAGTACATTGGCTTAAATACAATACATAAGGTGAGTGCTAAACAGTGCACTAATCTTCCTTAATTAAGGAATTATTCTTCCATCAGTATTGTCTGGGTTTTTCTAATAGCCAAGCTCACTAGTTGCACATATGAGCATTTAGTAGACTAAAATTCTCAGACCGGTGCACACTGTTCATTAGTAAGTTATCTTCCCTGTATTTATTCTTACAGATTTCAAATTGCAATTATAGAACTTTATCACCCCTTCCAGATCTTCCATTTGTGTTGCTTTTGCTCAAACATTTTTCTTCATCCAAAATACTCCCTTCCAGCTCTGCTGTCAGAAAACATTAACTCTCTTGTTTATCTTGGGCTTAAACTTCCTAGGATTCATATTATCCTTTCTATTGTATCATTCTGTTTGATGGAAAGACGAAATCTAAACAAGAGCCAGACAACTTAGCTTTCTCTCTTCCCCTGTCATTACATCGTCTGAGCCAAGCAGATTCCCTCCTTGTCCATCATTTTCCAGAAAACAAGAACAAACCGATGTTACAGAAGGCTCTGCTTATTCTAACTTCAGACTTGATGAGTCTATATTTACTTTCTTAGAACAATCTCTCTCTCTCTGTCTCTCTCTCTCTCTCTCTATCTCATCATTTTTGGCTTTGCAAGAATCTTTTAAAATACCCTTTTAAAATATTTTGAGTTGTGAACTCTCTCATGGAGACAGAATCCTGAGAGACTTCAAGAGCTTTGCCATGGTTTTGACATATAGAATTCAGCATCAAATGTGCCTCAGGTGTGCCCCAGTCCCACATGAGGCAAGTCATTATTTCCTTTAGTAAAACTGGGAATAAAAATCAAATCTAGCTCAGAAATCTAGTAGGGATTACCTGAACTTTCCAAAAAAAAAAAAATCAAAGTGTTTAAAGTAATGTCTAGGTCAAAGTAAGGTCTCAATAAATGTAATTTGTTACTTGTATATTAATGATGCCTTCCTAGATGTAATATGATCATCAAAAGAAATAAGGAATTCATAAATTTTTTGGTTTTGTGAATGTGGACAGTCAAGTGCCTATGCCATTTATATTGCCAGTATCTGGAATGTGCTTCCCCTCTTATCATTTACATCTCCAAATACCCAGATCTTACCACTCCTTTGATGCCAAGTCCAAATACCACCTTTTCTAAGATATCTTCCTTGAGAGTCTTTCCTGAAGCCCTCACTACTATTGGACCTGATTCCTGCAGAATGAGGATCTGAAATTATAGGAGTTTTGCAACTCATCCCTAAAGCCCATTATCTGGCATGGAAATTGAACCACAGTAGGTGCTTAATTAAAACTTGTTAGGTGGGGGCAGCCCCAGTGGCTCAGCGGTTTAGCACCGCCTGCAGCCCAGGGCGTGATCCTGGAGACGCTGGATCGAGTCCCACGTCAGGCTCCCTGCATGGAGCCTGCTTCTCCCTCTGCCTGTGTCTCTGCCTCTCTCTTTCTCTGTCTCTATGAATTAAAAAAAAAAAACAAAACTTGTTAGGTGGGCAGCCCGGGTGGCTCAGTGCTTTGGCGCTGCCTTCAGCCCAGGGCCTGATCCTGGAGACCTGGGATCTAGTCCCATTTCAGGTTCCCTGCATGGAGCCTGCTTCTCTCTCTCTCTCTCTCTCTCTCTGTGTGTGTTTCATTCATGAATAAATAAATAAAAGAAAATCTTAAAAAAAAATAAAACTCGCTAGATGAGTCAATGACTCCCTCCCAAGCCAAAATTAATTTCTTGCTCTCCTGATTTCGTACATACTTATTACATGTAATGGCCCAGTACCATAATTATCTGAGTATATGACTCCTCTGTCCTACTACTTTATAAAGTTTTTTAATTATATCTATGTCAACTTGACCTTTGGCTGATCACAATGTCAAAGCATATGGTAGACACTCAAGTTATTTTTAAATGAATTAGTGTCTACTTTTCACCATTGCTATGGTATTACTTGTTCATGGAAATTTTAAAATATGTACCCAAAAAGATCATTCATAACTTGCCTCTTTGACATCTGTTCTGTAATCCAGTCACCGCAATTCTGCCTATACAAGTGATCTATCTATAAGTCTTTCTCTGAAAAGCCTTTGGAAAGTTTAAGTCCAATTGTAGGATAATCTTTTTATGATTCCCTTTATCCTTGATACACATTTACAATTTATCTTAATATTCTGAAAAGTGAGGCAGAAGGAGGATCATATAATTTGTATCAGGACTTGCCTAATACTACTAGTCTTGGGTATTACTATGGAACTCTTAAATTTGGGGTATCAAATACACTAAAATAATTTCCAATGGATATTCATCACTCAATTGATCCATTAATCATTATTCAGCATCTCTATCATGCAAAGGATGATACTGGTGCTATCCAGGATACAGGGCAAACTCAAGGTCTGTTTACTGTTTTTGAGGATACATACATATCAATACACATCAATACAAGGAATATACAAACTGAACTCTTACTTAAGGTATATAAAAAGTACATTACTGACCGGGAGAAAATACTTGCAAAAGACCTATCTGACAAGCAACTTCTATTCAAAACATACAGTAAACTCTTAAAACTCATCCACATGAAAACAAACAACCAGTGTAAAAAATAGTTCAAAGACCTGAACAAATATGTTGTGAAAGAAGATATATAGATGACAAAGCATGAAAAAAAAAAAGACACTCCACATCATATGCCATTACTGTAGATTAAAACAACAATGAGATGCCACCTAAAAGAATGGCCAAAATCCAGAACATGGGCAATACCAAATACTAGTGAGGATGTAAAGCCACAGAACTCTCCTTCATTGCTAGTAGGAATGCAAAATGGTATAGCCATTTTGATAGACAGTTTGGGTATTAAAAAAAAAAACAACTAAGCATATTTTTACCATGTGATCCAACAATTATACTCCCTGGTATTTAAACAAATAAGCTGAAAACACGTCCTCACTAAAGCTGCACATGGATATTTACAACAGCTTTATTCATAATTGCCAAGACTTGGAAGCAACCAAGTTTATTAAACAGATAAACTATAGTACATCCAGACAATGGAATATTGTTCAGTGCTAAAAAGAAAACATGAATAGATATGGAGAAACCATAAATGTATATTACTACATAATAGAAGCCAATATGAAAAGACTGTACACTGTATGCCTCCAACTATATGATATTCTGGAAGTCAAAACTATGTTTACCATGGAAATAGCAAAAGAATCAGTGATTCTCAGGAGCTGCGGGTAGAAGAGGAATCAACAGGCAGAGTACAGAGTGTTTTTAAGGCAGTGAAAACTTTGTGTGATATAATAATAGCAGATACATGTCATTATACATTTGCCAAGATTCAGAGAACCTATAACACCAAGAGACAACCCCAATGTAAAGTATGGACTTGAAGGGATAATGATGTGTCAATATAGGTTCACTGACTCTAAGAAACATACTACTAGAATGGGAGATGTTTATAAAGGGGGAGACTACACATGTATGGCGTCAGGGTATGGGGGAAATCTCTGTACCCTCTATTCAATTTTATTGTGAACCTAAAACTATTCTAAAAGATAAAATCTATTAAAATTTGTATGATATATATATCATATTATATATTAGAAAAAAATACAGTAGGACCACAGAAGAAATAAATTCCTGAGGTGCCTAAGGAGTTTACCAAGGTGAGATAATACCAATAAGAATCAATATTCCTTGAGCACTAATTCTCATCCCAGCATGGTCAAAGCAGTTTATATATACTTTCTCATTTAATCCCTGCAACCAACCAACAAGGAAGTGCCATTATTAACTCCACTTTGTTTAAGGCCTGAGACATATAATGGCCAGAACTTTCTCAAGCTCACACAACTAGAGGAGGGAATGAGCGATGTATGAATTTAGGCCTGTCTGACTGCATAGTCTGGGGTTAACCATTAACCCACACTACCTGTCTTGAAGAAAAAGTAGAAATCAGGTGCAACAGGAATCGCAAACAAGTTGGGAGAAATCAGATTTGCTTCTGGAAATTCTGCAATCTAGATAGCAGATGCTTCATTTATATTTTTAAATATTTCTTCAAAACTGCTAGTGTATGTCCAATACAAACAGTGGCAATAGTCTTCCTGTTACATCAGAATTATATATGTATATATGTTTATATTTAATTTATAAATAGTCTGTCTTATTAAGAAGACTTAATAAGAAAAAATAATTTTTCACAGGGTTAGTCTCGGGGCTAAACAATTACATTTGCTATCTTTTTAATACTAGTAGTTAGATTTCTGGCCTAATTGATTTTGAACCTTTCCAAGCATGCCTGAAGACATAGCTTGAAATTCTCCCAAAGCTCAATCTCTCTGTGTTATTGTGACTAACAATTTTTAATATAGGGCAAACATATTGAAGGCTGAAGACATAATTGCTTGCACCTCTTGCTGGGGTACTCTAAAAAGCTGCACAATTTTTGTTGATCTTCCACTTTTTTGACTATAGCAATTGAAAGTTATTGGAAAGATTTATGACATGGTATTGCAGACTCTAATAAATGACTTTAGGAAGCTGGGAAAACTCACTGAAGTTGGTTATTATCTGACCTTCATAGGGGTAATTAGAGATAAAACCAAAAGTGCTAAATCAGCCGTTAAGAAACACAACAAATAATCAATTAAAACCGTTGTCTAGGGCAGCCCAGGTGGCTGAGCGGTTTAGTGCCTGCCTTTGGCCCCGGGTTGTGATCCTCGAGTCCCGGGATCGATTCCCAGGTTGGGCTCCCTGCATGGAGCCTGCTTCTCCCTCTGCCTGTGCCTCTGCCTCTCTCTCTCTCTCTCATGAATGAATAAATAAAATATTTTTAAAAAACCTTTGTCTATCTTCAGGGAAGAAGGTGGAAAAAAACTGCGATGAAAAATAAATCATACATTCTAACATAGAACTCAAAGATTAGACCTGGAAAGCATTTCCCAGACTATTTCAATGGGGTCAGATCACTACTTAAAAAGGACACTCAAAATAAGGATTCTCAAAATAAGTCAACCAAAATTGCTTGCATATCTAAAAGTGGAGGGCTTGAATATGTACAGATGCAGGGCTTAATAAAGCAAGAAAAATCTTTGCCTCTTCTCCATATCTCTTCTTCTGAGGAATAGGCAAAATCATCCTCCTCTCCCCCACCTCCTTGGCACTGACATTTCTAAATATTTTCAGGCAAATAAAATCAATGGCAATTTGAAACATTTTGTAGTTTTAGTAGTGTTGACAGCCTTTCCTCAAATACAGGACAGTAGCTAATGCTATTGATTAGGGCTACCTTCTCTTCAATATTTGTGGTTTGGTACTGTTCTTTTCCACTAAAAAGGACTTGCAAATTCCTGCACCTTTCTGGTATCTAACAGGCACATGGGGGTGGGGGGTCCTGGGAGGCCGTGGCATATCAAGAGAAACTAACCACTTTCATGATTTTCTGAACTGAGTCACAAAAATAACAGAAAACCACGTGTGTGTGTGTGTGTGTGTGCGTGCGTGCGCGTGTCCATGTGTGTTGAATGTATGTGTGCATGAAAAAGCCTTGGCAATAAAGAAGCAGAAATGTTCAAAGTATTCCTTTGTGATTATTTTTATCAGAATCTGTTCGGACAAGAAAATAAGAACTGAGAGCAGATATACCTTGAAACAGTATCAGCCCATACCCTGCTTCTTTCACACTGAAAATTGAGGACCACCCCGCCCCCAGAAAAAAAGAAAAGAAAATTGAGGACCATAACACAATAAACTCCTGTTACGTTTATATCTTTCTTTTCAGTCAGCAAAATTCCCAAAGTGCTGTGCAAAATAACAGCAAAATTAATTGTAAAATTATTAGGGGTTCCCATAAAAATCTTTGAACCTGGAGATGAGGGGAATAAAGAGAGCCAAGAGGAAGATTTTTCCATACCCCGCTTCTCAATTCGTTATTTAAATACAAGCATAAACTGGATAAGCAAAATAAAATTTATGTGCCGCATACATTTGAGTCTGAAAGACAGAAGGCAATATTTAAAAATATGTATTTAATATAGGATGTAATATAAAAGAGATAATCCTGAAGTGAAGGTGGATTGTAGGAGCAAGTGTTAAGTGATTATACCTTCTTCCAAAAATTATTTCTTGTTATGTGGCTCAAAAAAGAACAATCTGCTTTAGATAGTATAAGTAATGCACTAGTGTGCATGTCTCACACAGCCACCAGAAGAGTTTCAATGAGTACTTCTCACCGATTCAGTGAGCCAAATCATAAAGCCTCAGGCTGTCAGGAAAAAAAAAAATCTTTTTCACCTGTAAATTTTGACAAGAACGTGACAAAAATATATAAGATACACTTGTCACAATTCCTGTTGTGAAAAATACTAGAATTGGCCCACAGCCTCTATTGCTAAGAAACGTAATGTAATTACTTTTTTATGGTATTGTCTAAACTCTACAAGCATTGGCAGGATCCTTGGTATAAGTCTATGCTGGAGCAAAATTAAATAAATTAAGGAAAGATCTCGGTGTTCTTTCTTCTATTGTAGGAAATACGCATTAGGCCAGCCAACTTCCAGAAGGATGACTGTGATTTAGCAAGTGAACCTGAAGGTAAAGGTATTTATGGGGAAAATGTAAAGGCAAAGTTTTAGTATTAAACTTAACAGAATGTTTCCCTGCATGAGGATACTGTAAAAGAAGACTGTAGGGTACGGATTCTCAAACTTTAATATGAGATAATTGTTTCATATTAATAATTCTAATAATTAATAATTATAATACGCTTAAGGGTCATATGAGATTTTGTTAAAAAGGAGATTCTGATTCACTAGATCTGGGGTGGGTCTTGAGAGTCTAAATTTCTCATAAGCTCCCAGGTTATGCTGATACTGCCAGTCTGCAGAGCGCACCATGAGTAGCAAGATATAATATATACAGAAGTTTGATGGATAGGACCAATTTTTTAAAGAAATCTTTAAATAATATGAATGTAAATTATATGCAGTTTTCCCCTCTCCCTTGCTCTAGCTTCGTAAGATTATAGGTGGAGAATATTAAGTATATATATTTTTTCTTTTTTTTTCTCGAAACAAAAATTGGAACAGCAATTTGACTATAATACTCTAATTGGTAAATTTTTCAGCTGGAGAAAAATTGCAATAAAAAATATGTCTTCTAAATAAATTTTCCTTTCTCTAGCTTTTAAAAGTAGTTGAACAAAAACATAGAGTGTGGCTCTGTGTTTGATTTTGTTTTCATCAAATTTAAAAGCAGACTCCATAACTCTTACAAAAACTGTAGTAGTGAAGTGCTGAGCTACTGGTCTCAAGAAACGTGGAGGTCCCGATGGACTTAGTGGGTTCAGATTTTGCTTCCAATGGCTGTAAAATGAATCATGATATAATCGAGGACAGGCATCAGTCAAGGCTTTCTTTGAACACAAGTCTAGAATGCATTCTAATTCTTCAGTAGGAAGGATTTCTATGTTTGTATTAGCGCCATCTAAAACCAGATTAATTTTTGTCTGGGAAAAGGCTACATTGCAAAAGGTATGATACCTGTAAGCTAACCTGTCATTTTTAGTTGGTCTCAAAGACTTTCTGATAGCTTTAGATTTATATTTGCCAGTAAGCACAGAACAGATGCTTCATGTCTCTGTGACACGGAAAGTTTCATGATGCTCACCCAATCCAAGTTAGAATCTTCCCACATATTAATTTGAAAATTAGCATATCAGAATTTTATCCAGAAGTAGCCATTGCATCACCTTGTTTCTAGGTTATGCTTTGTCAGAATTTCTAAACATTTATGTTTTTTCCTGGGTTTTTGTTTTGTTTGGGAAGGCTGAGTATGTTGAAAAAAAAAAAAGGTATTTAACAAAAGAATAAAAAATCAAAACTCATTTATTTTTGTCATGAGATACTTTCTGGCTAAATGCATTTCTAAGGTAGACACCTTTAGGGCCTTATTTTATTTGGGAAATAGAAGTCACAATTAAGTGTGGCTGTAAATCCTTCTAAAAAGCCCCCCAAAGAAATGGCATATTTCTCGTTGTCCTTTACCCTTGCTTTTCTTTGTCATGTGTAAAGCCTGTGGCAGGGATTAGGGAGATGCAAAACCTTACTGTAAACAGAGAAAGGTTGAAAGAGGAGGTTCATTTTTTGAAATATCTATCATTTGAATGTAAAATGTAGAATGTCTCTTCCAGGTTGAGGGGCAAATACAGTAAAAGAGTGTAATCCGAGCTCAAGAGATTTTGTTTCAAAATCCTAATTCAGCTAATAAGGCAAAAGAAAGTAAAATATATGGATATATTATAAAGCCTTCTGGTTCACATATCAATCCTTACAACTACCACCTAACCAATACGGTTTAGTGCCATCTTCCTATATTTATTTGAGTGATTTTTATATTTCAGTTTTGCTCCTTTTAACTTTTTCATTAGCATCTGAGAAAAATGATATAAAATATGCATTCCCCTAGGCATTGCAAAAAGGCATTTTCATGAGGTTTTTAGAAACATGTTTCTGGTTCAATGAAAGAAATCGCCTCTTATATTTTTAATATGTACAACCAGTTAGTTTTCTGGAATCTATCATATCTTCTGCTTAGAGTAATTAATAGATTCCTGTTGTATTGTTGATTAAGAAGCCAACAATAAGAGGAAAGGAAAAGACAATTTAATATTTTGTTTGAAATTATTCTCACTTTCTCTGTTTTCCACTAAAATGTAACCTCAGTGAATTCTGATTCGTAGAGTGCTTCCAAATAAAATATATATGAGGTAGAGGAAAATATCAATAAAATCTCAAGGTTAAAAAATATGCATTAGTATATATATCTTTATAAAATATGATTAAGACTCTGGAAAATGTTCAAAGACTCAAATGCACTCAAAGCATACGTGCACACATACATGCTATGGATAAAGGTAGAACCCATGTAGAAGAACTAGATATTAGCAAACTATTATCCACAATACTGTTTATAGTTTATTTTGGGGGATAAATACATTAACTTAAATTTATCTTTATAGGGTGTCTGGATGGCTCAGTTGATTAAGCAATGATCTCTTGACTTCAGCTCAGGTCATGATCTCAGGGTTTTGAGATTGAACCTTGAAGCCAGGCTCTACACTCAGTGGGAAGTTGGCTTGAGATTCTTTCCCTCTGCCCTCCCCCCCAAACTCTGTCACCAATGTGCATATACTTCTCTCTAAAACTAAATAAATCTTTTAAAAAATTCATTCTTGTAAGTTATTTTAAAAATCATTTTTTAAAATAGGTCTCTGCT
Organism: Vulpes vulpes; assembly: GCF_048418805.1. Lineage (NCBI taxonomy): Eukaryota > Metazoa > Chordata > Mammalia > Carnivora > Canidae > Vulpes > Vulpes vulpes. The sequence continues at coordinate 80,202,861 of NC_132795.1, forward strand.
ATGCAATAGAGATACATGCAATCCACAATGTGAAAGAGCAGTGCAAACATCCATTCTGTCTTCGGTTGTTATTTAAACATGAATGTATGTTTCATAAGATCATTGAATTTATTGACATGATAATAATACATATTCTCTATTTTCCTGAAATATTGTCCCTTGTTTAGAATTTATTATAACACAGATTCGGTGTAGGTTATAAAAAACTAGTCCTTTTATGTATTTTTAAACCAAACCTTTCACTTATTCTGTCTTCCCTAATGCCACAAAACCTTTCTTTTTTTCTAAGATTTTATTTATATATTCATGACAGACACAGAGAGAGAGAGAGAGGCAGAGACACAGGCAGAGGGAGAAGCAGGCTAATGCAGGGAGCCTGATGTGGGACTTGATCTCGGGACTCCAGGATCACACCCTGGGCGGAAAGCAGGTGCTAAACTGCTGAGCCACCCAGGGATCTCCCACAAAACCTTTATTTCCATTAGTTTTAAAGGAATCTTGCCTAAGCTACTGATCATAAGATTCACTGACTAAAGGTAGCTTTGATGAATTGCTGATATTTGAACTTACAGAGTGATAATAACAGGAGTTAGTATTTATTAAACACAGCATAACAGACCCTGTTTTAAGCACTATATTTATCTTATTTAATCTTCACAATAACTAAATAGATAATGTATAATAATCCCCATTTTATAGATGATGAAACTAAGTTACAGAAAATTTAGCAAAGACCATAAAGCAGCTAGTGGTAGAACTTGAATTTAAACCTTCTTCATTGTGTTTCAAAATATCTTAAACACAACACTTGTGGCTCAGAATAAAAGCTGCTTATCAAAGAGAGTATAGGTAAGGTACAAACCTAACGGTTACAGAGTGATTCTTTTGATTGGGAAGGAAGAAAACATCTTAGTGCTTTATTAAGGCTTAGTGAGATTGAATCACTGATGTCCTTAGAGTAAATCTAAAGTAAACCGTATAAACTAGACCTTTCCTAAAGACTGCCACAGGCCAATAAAACTATGGGTTACTTACAGTACAATATGAAACAACATGCGACAGAAATGGAGCAGCACGTATTAGACAAACAAAGTCTGCGAAGGCAATTTTCTTTAGAGAATCTCTTCAAACATCTTTGGAGAGGAAGTGGTATAGTCACTGTATTTTTGTAAAAAGTCTGCTTGGTGATACCATACGCTGAACACAACTGAAGGCAGTCCTAGGTAGCAAAGATACACTAGAGCAGATACACTCACTGTTAAATATCCCTTCAAAAAAAATTTCCTTTGTTTACCAAAATCTATTCACACCTGTTGAGAAGTTTCTTTCTTCACTTATCTGAATGTGACAGTGAATCAAAGTACCTTCTCTTCTGTTACCAGATGTGATAATGGATAAGCTCAGATCCTCACTAGAGGCTGGAAGAGGATGTCTTTTCAGTGCTTTTGGAGAGGAAAGGCTATTTTTTCCAAGTTAAAATGTCTCCCTGAAGAGTTGTATTAATGAGGTCTGCAGCAATGCTTGATACTTGACTATGCCAATTCTCTCAAGCAGACTGGCACAAAGTTCTTTTTCCAATGTCCTAAAGATCACCCACATGAACTGTAATCCCTTCCTCACTTGCTATTTTCACAAAACCCGGAGTTTTTTTTCTTCCCATTTGGCTATTGTGAAGGCATTTTAACCTCATCTGTCGTGACCTGCTCAAATGGGAGAGGTGTGCATTGAAAGTGCTAGCAGCAGATTGCTTGGTCTGAGTGTGTTCCACGACACTTGTTAGGGTAAAGATTCACTTTCAGTTGCCAGAGATGGCACCATTAACATATGTTCCTGAGAAGCTAGGTATTTCTCACTCAATTTGGAAAACAAAAACAAAAAGCAGTAACAGCAAAAGGCAAAAACCTCTGGGCTCTTATAGCTTTCGTTCTAGAATGGGGAAACAAAATAGCTTAGATAAACATGAAACATACAGTATGTGATCTCTTAAGCAAATTAAACAAGAAAGGAGAAGAGGAAGTCTAAGTGGGAAGCACTGAATAACATAGACAAGCCAGTGCCTTACTAAAAGGTGACCTCATAAAGATCATAGGTAACAAGTAAAGAACCTTTGAGTTTCTGGAAGAAAAGGCCTCTGGGTAAAGGAAAGACCATATACAAAGGTGCGGAGAGGGAAGAAAACAAGGCATGTTGGAAGAGGCAGAGTGGTTGGAATAAAGTGGTAAGAGGTAAAGAAGTGTTTACATGAGTATGGACAGAGGAAAATAATAAAATCATATAGGAACTTACAGGTCAGTGGAAGAATTTTGGATTTTACTCTGGGTGATATGAGTCATGGTATGCAGGGGACTTTAAGCAGACAACTGCTATAATATGATTTGAACTTTTGAAAGATCATTCTTAGCTTCTTCAGGAATAGACAGAAGTACAGAGAAAATTTAGTAGGCCATTGAAAGAGAGGTAGTTAAATTTCTATTACATTTTAACTATAATCAAATTATATTAAGGTAGAGCCAATAAGATTTGCTCTTAGAGTGGATGTGGGATAAAGGAAAAAAATCAAGATGACCTCAATGTTTCTGGAAAAGCAACAGAAAATATGGAATGCCATCCTTTGGGATAGATAATATTATAGAAGGAGTGTATTTTGAGAGGAATATTGAGAGTGTATTTTGGACAGCTAAAGCCTATACAGGACTGGAGAGTAAATTGGGGATATAAGTCCAGATTTAGAGATAAAATTTGAAAGTATCACATATAGATGTTATTTAAGTCATGAGAGAGAGAATGGGGTCCAGAGGAGTGACTATAAATTGAAAAGAGAAGAGACTCAGCTATAAGACTCAGGTCTAGGGTTCTCTAATAATTAAATATCAGGAGGAACCAGAAAAAGAGACTATGAAGAAGCAGAGAAAAGTGTGTGGTTCTAGAAAACAAGTGAAAAAGTGTTTTGCATAGGAGGGAATATTCAACCATGTAAAATGCTGCTGGTAGATCATAAAAATGGACCGAGGGGGCAGACCCAGTGGCGCAGCGGTTTAGCGCTGCCTGCAGCCCAGGGCGTGATCCTGGGGACCCGGGATCGAGTCCCACATCAGGCTCTGCATTGTGCCTGCTTCTCCCTCTGCCTGTGTCTCTGTCTTTCTCTCTCTGTGTCTCTATGAATAAATAAATAAAATCTTAAAAAAAAAATGGACTGAGGATTGACAATGATGGCTACAGCTGACCTTAATAAAAATACTGGATCGAATATTTCCCGAACTAAATTCTACACCTCCTGGTGGTCACCAATTGTCTTAAATAGGCAACTGAAACTCAGAGTTGAACCTCAAAGTTATTTTGTGCTTATATTGTCTGAACTCTGAACACCATTTTCATGGAATTTATGGTATGTCAATTTAGATTATAGGTAGTTTCTCAAGAAAGCCCACTTCTAATAGCTGTTAACACATGGAACCAGACCAAAATAATAGGACCATAAATCTTTAGAAACGAAAAGTAATTTCAGAATTCATCTACTGGTCAATCTATTACTTTACTGGATGAAAAGACAGGCTGACACAGGTTAAGTAATTCACCCAATAAAGCAACAGAATTCACCATACCTAAGTCTCAATTTATTGCTCTTCCTCTCTACTACAGTATCCATGCACATTATTTTGGATTAATTTAACAAATTAGATTATCAGCTCTTTTAAGACAGGCATTCTTTCTTAGGCACAATACCTTGCACAATAAAAAAATGTATTTCAAAACTTTGTTTTTCCCCTCCTGACACTAGTCTCTGACAATCATTCATCAGATTTTTCTTCCTATGGTTTTGTCTTTTATAGAATATCTTATAATAGAAATCATACATATCATTTACAATTATGTTGTAAGTAAATGTGTACCAAATTTAACTTAAAAAGTTGAAAATAGGGGCGCCTGAGTGGCTCAGTCAGTTAAGCATCTGCTTTTGGCTCAGGTCATGATCCTAGAGTTCTAGGATCAAGCCCTGCGTTGGGTTCCAATTGCCTAAAAATTCTTTAGCTCCTTTGAATTTATTCAACTATTGATTCATGACTCATCATAATTTATTAATCAAATGCTTGTTGTCTTTAGCAATATTCAGAACAATTTGCTGTTATTTGTACATATACATGGGTTAATATAAACATCGCCATTTGGGAAGTGCCTATATTTCTTTACAGTCGTCTGAATACTCAGCACAGTACCAGTGCCTGTAATCATCCTATAATCAATGTTTGATTTATTGAAAATGTGGCAGCAACATTAACCATCAAATCACAATTGATTCTCAGCAGTCCTAAATTTCAGTAGTAGCATTTGAATGTAAAATCAGCACACTTGAATAAAATCTACATTATCTTCTTTTTTCATTTAAAATCTCTTAGTAGTACAGACTTGCATTTTCAGAGTTTTCTCTCCCATGTGCCTTAAGCATATAAGATTAAATGTCTGGCCTTACACCAGAAAGAAGGTCTGACAGGATATGAAATCCTGGGGATAACAGGGATCTAGCTATTTCTCTTTCAAGACATTTTTTTAGACTGAGCCAGAAACTGAAAAGACAGATGAAACTGGGACAATCCAGTCACAAGAAAGAGAGGAAAAATCATGTCTTCTTCCATAGAAACATATTAACTAAGATTCTGGCTTTAATATTAATATTTTTGGTTACAGTTAAGCTTTAAAGTTAATGAAATTCTCATTTATATGCTGATATAGGGACATGAATACTAAGTTACAGATGGGATGAAAATTAGCAATAAAGGAAATTAAAGAAAAGAAAATGGAAAAATGCCCAGTGTTTACAGATATGCCCACACTCATGCCAGAGTACTATGTGAGAACCCGGATACTTTTTGGAAGTGAGCTTTTTGAAGTTCAATCTATTCATTCGTGTGTGTGTGTGTGTGTGTGTGTGTGTGGTGCATGCTTTTCTGTAGTATAAACTCAGGTGTTGTTGTTTTTTAACAAGGGGTACTTCTTTGTTATGGAAAATTATGAGTGACTTTTGAGTGACCTATTTACTGCATTAGGAAATATGTTGCTTTATTCTAGAGACCACAGAACAGAATATAGCAAAAGAACAATAGCAAAGGAAGGGTAATTACAGTGTTTAGAATAAAAACATATTTGATCCATTTTGGTCCCTAGACTGACTCTTAAAAGGCTGCCCCTAGGCAGGATTGTAACCATATACAAAAACATATACATTAAACATTACTATACAAATTAACATATTAAGCATGCAGCACATATAAGAACATTGCTCTTTCCCTGCAGATTTTTGGTTGACCTTGACTAAATGTCACGAAAAACACCTTTCCTGTCTTTTTTTCTGGACTATAATTCACCTTCCTTCATAGTTAAGCATTGCTCCATCACTTATAGCATAAGCTCTGGTTAAGTGGTAGCTACTGGTGCAGTTTTGCAGATAAAAGAAAAATTGTCTTCTAATACATTAATGTAGGAAATCTTTGGTTGAGTAAACAATTGCTACTGCTGAGACAACTCATATAGTTGTATTTTCTATAGATATCCAGAAATACAATTTTAGAAAAGCTGAGACACAATGAAAACAAAAATAGGAGGTGAATAATTCCCGGTCATTGGACTAGTGTATTTTATTACTAGACATTCAGTCGCGGGCTACATTGGAAAATACTTGAAGCAAGTGGAAATCAGTTTTCTTTTCTTTTTTTCCTTTTCTTTTCTTCAAGAGTGCATCTCATTAACATTAATAGAAACTATGCTCAGAAAAAAAGCCATTAACATTAATGGAAACTATGCGTAGAAAAAGCCCTAGATTAGTTTTTGGTCTTTTAAGGAGCTTATACATTGCTGCCCATCCCAAAAAGACAGGATGGGAAACTACTAATCACATTTTGCCTCATCTCTTTAAATTAGATATTTCATTAAATTATATTTAATAAATCCTGAGTTGGAAACGGCACAAGGAAACTCAAGCTGCAATAATATTTACTCTCCCAATAAGGCAAGAGCTTTCACAAACCATGTATCTTACTGAAAGTCACTAGGCAAGTTATATGACCATGATTCTCATGAGCATCCTCTTTGTGCTAGCAATTAGGCTGTCTGCCAGGAGTTGAAATGATTAGCAGTAAATATAAATTTAATAGCTCTGCTTTGCAGTTCCCCAGTCACTCTTGGTTCTTCCATCCACTGGGAAGATAATGGGAATCAGAGCCTATCAACTGAACATAGGACTATAACTGAATCTGAACTAAGACATGGGGGACTCTTAAAAGGGCAAGGTAAAGTAAAACACACACACACACACACACACACACACTTTATTTAATGCTCACTTCACCTTTGTGCCAAATCCTGCTCTAATTAAAAATAAGACAAAACAAAACAAACAAACAAAAAACTCAAAGTGTTATTGAATCACAAATGACCTAAAGATACTTGAAATTTCGTACCTGCCTGTCATGGTGTGGAATTTTTGTCACTTAAAATGGGATGGTGAAAAATATTTTGATTTTGAATATCATTTTGCCAAGCTATTTGAGTTACTCAGAGTTCGGATCTCTGAGATTTACCAGTATCTCCTCAGCTACTTTCATATCATCATCCAGGTTCCATGGAAAACTGGCAATATGTTACTGTTTTAATATGTCTCCTTTTCTAGGTACCTTACTATACCCCTTATCATTTACCTGTCAATATAAGAGATACAAGAACTGGGAGAAAGCAAAGACCCGGAAGTCTTATGACGATGCTGCAGAACTAGAACAAAATAAGTAAAAACAAAAGCTTTTATGCTGCTTTGTTTTTGAACCTATCAGAAATAGCCTCTAGGTCTTAAATCATGGTAAAATACTCTCTCACATTTTCTAGATATAATACAGGTCAGATAAGATATGAAGCAAAAGAAAAAGGGTCAGCAGAGAAAAGAGCAGTCTTAAGCTTGGCCTGATGACAAAGATCTGTTAGGCACTTGCCAAGGAGCACCAGGAAGAGACGAATCTCGTAAAAGGAACTTCCCTTAACTCCTCTGTCAACGTTTCTTCTTCATTCTTATGCTTTCATCATGTATTTCTCCTTTCATCAGTATCACACATGTAATATGGCTGAAATATTGGTTACCTTCGTAAGAGGAAAAAACAAAACAAAAAAAAAGACATGGCAGCTTGATCAAATATTTTTAAAGATGCTAGGTTAAGCAGAGATCTCTTTGAGAATTGAGATGTTTGTCTTCCTTGACATTGCCTGGCACATAAAGCTACAGTTAAGAAAACATATCTGATCAGATGTGAGTTTGTTGGTACCAGGGCAGGTCATAGAGACGTGGAAAAAGAAAAGGTAAAAAGACAATGAGTGAAAAATGACATCTTTCATCCCCTGGATCCAGTTTTTCTTGAGTCCTAAATATTATAGCTGCTGTGATGCTTTAGTGAGGTTAAATTTCCTCTGTTTTGCCTTAAAACAAATCCAAAATAATACAACTGTCAGGAAGTATGTGAGCAGAAGCTTGACCATCTCACTGCCTTTGAGCAATGAAAGGCAGGGTTTAAATAATAAGTATTTACACAGTTGGAGTTCGAAGAAGATGTGGATGAGCTGCCTTTTAAGAAAATAAAATAGATGCCATGGAGTGAAATTAATCTCATTTTGCTTTCTGCATGCATTTTTTATGTTCAAAAAGAGTATCACGGATAACATGAATTTAAATCCAAATACTCTGGGTGACTCAGTCGGTTAAGCATCTGCATTCGGCTCAGGTCATGATTCCCGGACCCTGGCATTGTGCCCTGCGGGAGGCTGCTTCTCCCTCTGCCCTTCCCCTTTTCTCATGCATGCACTCTCTCTCAAATCAATAAAATCTTTAAAAAAACTAAAATAAATCAAAATAGTCTTAATAAACACATGGTTAAAAAAACGGATGCACTTACCACGAACAAACCAAACTGAAGCAAATTAATCCTGAAGGTGGTAAATCTCAAAGAAAACCCCATGTTTTTGAGGATATCTTCTTGGCAAAGAAAGTCAATCAAACAAGGGAAATTAGAGATTCATCCAGAAGATGGCGTAAGAGTTGGGGTCCTCAACTCACCTGGTCCCAACAATTTACCTAGATAACTTTCAAACATCCTGAACACCTATGAATTCGACCTGAGATTTAAAGAGAGAACAGCTGGAACGCTACAGAGAGAAAAGTTTTCGCTTCTAATAAGGTAGGAAGGTGGAAATAAATAAATAAATAAATAATCAATCAATCAAGTCAGGGAGGGGGCCCACAAGGAGCCCCTTAAGGCCCGGGTAAGACCCTCTTGGGCGTGACTTGATAATCAGGATAAACAGCTTCTGCACAAGGATGCCTGGGTTGCTCAGTGGTTAAGCTGCTGCCTTCAGCCTCAGGGCGTGATCCTGGAGTCCTGGGATCCAGTCCTACATTGGGCTCCTTTCATGGAGCCTGCTTCTCCTTCTACCTGTGTGTCTCTCATGAATAAATAATACAATAAAATCTTAAAAAAAAAACACTTCTGCACATTAAAAGAAACTGTCAACAAAACTAAAAGACAACCTACAGAATGGGAGAAGATATTTGAAATGACCTATCAGATAAAGGGCTAGTATCCAAGATCTATAAAGAACTTATTAAACTCAACACCCAAGAAACAAACAATCCAATCATGAAATGGTCAGAATACATGAACAGATATTTCACCCAAGAATACATACACATGATACACATGGCCAACAAACACATGAGAAAATGCTCCGCATCACCTGCCATCAGAGAAATACAAATCAAAACCACAATGAGATACCGCCTCACACCAGTGAGAATGGGGAAAATTAACACGATGGGAAACAACAAATGTTGGAGAGGATGTGGAGAAAGGGAACCCTCTTGCACCGTTGGTGGGAATGTGAACTGGTGCAAACACTCTGGAAAACTGTGTGGAGGTTCCTCAAAGAGTGAAAAATAGACCTGCCCTATGACCCAGCAACTGCACTATTGGGTATTTACCCCAAATATACAGTTGCAGTGAAATGTGGGGACCCCTGCACCCCAATGCTTATAGCAGCAATGTCCACAATAGCCAAACTGTGGAAGGAGCCTCGGTTACCTTCAACAGGCTTCAATGTGGATGGAACTGGAAGGTATCATGATGAGTGAAGTCAGTCAGAGAAGGACAATCATCATATGGTTTCACTCATATGGGGAATATAAGAAATAGTGAAAAGGATTATAGGAGAAAGGAGGAGAAATGACTGAGAAATATTAGAGAGGGTGACAAACATGAGAGACTCCTAACTCTGGGAAACAAACAAAGGGTAGTAGAATGTGAGGCGGGCAGGGGGATGGGGTAAGTGGGTGACAGGCACTGAGGAGGGCACTTGATGGGGTGAGCACTGGGTGTTATACTATATGTTGGCAAATCGAACTTCAAAAAAAAAACCAATGAAATAATTTTGAATACCTCAGTTTTACAATATTTATTTGAATAATAAAACATTTTTTCTTGACGTCCTACTTAGGGAAACTAGAGGGAAATAAAATCAGCTTGCTTAGTTCAAAGCTCCTATCACCTCTGCTTAAACTGAATAATTGGATACCATTCTGACTACTTCACATGCACTCTCTTACTAAAATTGGACATAATTTAGTGTAGTAAAGATGGCAAAGTTTACTACCTTGATAGATTCCTACTAGAATATAACTAAAAGGGTAGTTTTTCCACATAGAAAATAGATTTGTAAAAATTAAAGTCCAATTTATATAGGAATTTTGTATTAAAATAAAATAATTGGGGATCCCTGTGTGGCTCAGTGGTTTAGTGCCTGCCTTCAGCCCAGGGCGTGATCCTGGAGACCTGTGATCGAATCCCACTTCAGGCTCCCTGCATGGAGCCTGCTTCTCCCTCTGCCTGTGTCTCTGCTTCTTTCTATATCTCTCATGAATAAATAAATAAAATCTTAAAAAAAAATAATTGTCAGATACTCAGAAAAGGGGGGGAACTAAAATAAGCTAAATTTAAAAAAACTATTTCGCTTGAACAATTTGCTAGGTTTCATGAACTGTGCTCCATGCATCACGATATAAAAAAATTATTAATTCTAAAGTACAGAGACATGGAATGAAATATAAAAACCAAGTTGATGGACTAATCAGTTTGGTTAAAAAAACAAAAAGCAGGGGCACCTGGCAGGCCCAGTCTGGAAAGCATGAAATTCTTGATCTCAGGGTTGTGATTTTAAGCCCCACATTGCATGCAGAGGTTACTTAAAAATAAAAAAATAAAAAGTAGAAAAAAAAAACCCACAGTCTTTATGGGCTTGCCATGCAAAAATAAGAGAGGGCCTATTTTGGGCCACATAGGATTATGTACTATAGTTGCCCAGGTATTTAACCAGCCATGCCATAAACAATACAAATAAAAACCAATAAAAATATTCATTTTAATGCTAGGGAGAAAGTCTACATGTTAAATTTTAATGTTTTTCTTTGAATTGACCCCCAAAGAATTATAGTTGAAAATTAAATGAAACTAAACATAATTTTTATTTCCTATACAGAGTTAATATTCCAAACAACAAATGCCAGATACTATGATAAGTATGCAGGTTGCCTCATGTATTCTTTCATACCAACTCTATAGACAGGGTACTTATTCCCATTGTACAGATAAAGAAAATACGATTTAGAAATATGAATTAAGTGTTCCCAAGATCACACATAATTCTGTCCATTTGTTCTAATGATGTCCTCTCAGCCTTTCTCTGACATGCCCAGAAGTAAAGATTTTTACTTTTCCTTCCCGAAGACATCCTTAATGGCACACTCACTCCTATTTATGAAGAGAGCCCGAAACACAACTCAGTTCTTTGCTCCACTCACAAAAGGAGCTGTTGTGGAGATGGTGAAAGACAAACAGCACCAGGTGGAGCTCTCAGCAGAAGGAGCAAAAATGGAGAGAAACAGGGACACCTGGGTGGCTCAGCCGTTGGGCATTTGCCTTCGGCTCAAGGCATGATCCCAGAATGCCTGGATCGAGTCCCACATTGGGCTGTCTTCGTGGGGCCTGCTTCTCCCTCTGCCTATGTCTCTGTCTTTCCCTATATATATCTCTCATGAATAAATAAGTAAAATCTTTTTTAAAATAATGGAAAGAAACCATCCATAAAAACAGAACTCATTGTCCTATATCTCAGAGCTTGGAAGACTGAACCATCTCCTCAAGCAGGAGAAAGGCAAAAGTTTTGAGTTAAAACCCTGACTACAAATTAAGAAGAGTAGCTTCTACTTAAGTAGTTCCCAAAGTGTGCTGCAAGGAATGCTGTTCTCTAGTATGTTCTATGTCCTGCCTCAGTGGAATAGAAAAATATGCAAAAGCAAATGACAAAAGCAAAATACTTTGGAGTTGGACAAGTTTAGGAAGTTCTGAGTTGAATCCATTTCAGTTTTCATTATTATTTTCAATATTAACCATGTACATGGCTAATTAGCATATGAACTCCAAAAGGGCACTGAACCCACTGATCATTTGCTGAGGTCTTTGGGATGCCTGCAGTGTGCATCTTCCTCCTGGAGACTTGAAAGGAGTGGCTTCAGCTAAAGACAGCTGTTTGAGCATTCAGGGATTTGGGATCCTGGCCAATTCTTCTCTAGATATAAAGACTAACAGTATTTAATACCAATATGATAAAAAAAAATTTTTTTTGGATAAATGTTGCCCAATTTATTTAACTTAAATATGTCTTTATTGGTCCCATATTAAGAGAAGCTTATGCCTTCTTACAGCCACATTCAGGCATTATTTGGGCATCCCTAAAGCCCATTTCAATTTCGTAGGATTCTTGAATTATTTGGGTGTAAATATTCAGTGGAGTAAAATTAGGTAAAATGTACAAAACTGGGGTGCCTGTGTGGCTTAGTCGGTTAAGCATCTGCCTTCAGCTCAGGTCATGATCCAGTACATCTCAGGATTGAGTCCCATGTCTAGCTCCCTGCTTGGTTTGGCAGGGAGTCTGCTTCTCCCTCTGCCCTTCCTTGATCATGAACTTACACATGCAAGTGCACACACACATGCTCTATCTCCCTCAAATAAATAAAATCTTTAAAAAACAAGATTTGCAAAAATGTGTTTCTCAGTTTGAGTTGCAAAGCTGTAAGCGTGTTCATTGTAAATCTTTAAGAAAGAGTATTCATATTTATGCAGCTTATTTTGACTTCATTAATCATTAACACCTTTGTCCTGGAGCATCCCAAGAGGGTAGTGTTCCAAGGACTATCCCTTTGACTCTCACTGACAAACCTTACTGTCTTAAGTTTATAATTGTGGATAGAAATAAGTGTTTTCTTTCATAAGTGCGTATTAGCAAGATAGCATCAAGCTCAATCAGGCAATCGCTAATGAAGCCCAATGTTGCACTAGTCACGACTTCCCAGTTTAGGTTTGGGTGTCATGAAGATGTGCCTGACCCTCCTTGAGGACAAGGACCTTGTCTTGTACATCTCTGTGATCCCTAAAGTGCTCTGCACTGAATTGACACTAAGTTCAATAAATGGTTCTTCAATAAAGGAAGAAAGGCTCTGTTGCCACTTACAGTGCAGAGCAGTTTTCATCTTCAAAGCCCTTTATTCACATTAATTCAGCTATTTACATTTTGCTGATGGGTGAAGGCTGGAGAGGCTAAATGGGCTGTTAAAGGCCAGAGAGAGTAAACCTCTGCCTGTCAAGAATTAGAAATTTGCAATTACTGATTTCTAGTCATATGCCCGTGGCTTTATTCAGGGGGAAATAAGACAAATATCTAACAAAGGCCTGGTAGGTATTAGGTAGTCTACTGTTAGGACAAGTCAATAGTAGTCAAAGATATAAATACACTAGGTGGTCCCAACAGCTCTATCCAACAGGTATGAACAAAATGAGTTCTACTTGTCATGGTTTTGAGCATGTGCATGTGTGTCATCAGCTTTGATACACACAGGGATGTAAAATTATCTATTTCCATCTGCAATCCTAAAACAACTTCCATGTACCATGCACTGTTTACACAGGAATGGAAATTCATTTGACCTAAAGCTTATTTTGCTCTTGGAGAAGTGTGCTAATTATATAGATCTGAAGACAATAGGAACATCATAATTTCAAAATAAACATTAGGGCAACTGAAAAATCCATGCAATGAAGCTTCATATTAAAGTTCACACAGAGACTGTCAGGCGTGTACAGTTATGCCACTTCACATGTTTCTTTATGAACTAGTTTCACATCCCAAATTCTTATCTTTCTAAAATATCTTACTTTGCTGTGAACCACAGGAAGAAAAAAAAAGACATCTTGGCCATATATTGCTTCAGTTCTCAGCTAAATTTCCCTATATTCCTTGGAGACCTCAACTTTCTCATAGTTCCCTAGAAGCCAAAAAAAAAAAAAAAGATAAAAATGTCTAAGGTCTATAGATTCTGTAAGAGAGTATGGAGAGTAGTCCAGCGAGAGAGAGAAAGTCAGGAAAATGCTCCACTTAAGTTCTAAACCTCTGGCTTTGTGGGCTCTTCTATCTTGTTGTCTACTCTCTAGCCTGCTGAGATCTATGCAATTAAGCCTTAAGAGATGTCTTTTAACTCTTAAAGCAACATTTTACAGGATAAAAAAAAAAAAAAACATATTTCTACCTAGTCAAGGACTTTTATTGTGTGTATAACACTATCCTTGGTTTGGAAGTTGATATCTTAAGGAGAGGGGAGGGGAAAGTATAAGAGACTTAGTGAGAATACTGCTAATTAGGACCAAGAGATAAGGACTGATCTAAGACCAATACCCAGTGGTCAGGTATCAGATGCAAGCAGCAAATAATTCTGCTTTGAGAAGATGGAGATAACAAATCCCCATGCAGCTTGCTTTAGATTGGACTGGCAGGTAAAATGCATGAAACACTTGAAGATGTAAGGGAGGTGGCTGAGGCAAGCTGCTGGAACAGGGTAGGGTGGAGGTCTACAGGAACTCTTTGTTCCTATGTTATATAAGGTCTGAGAATACACCTTAGTACAATCTACAATATGGAAGGTCTCTGAAAAGTGGGTAATTGAGCTTGTAGAGCAGAACAAAAGAGAAGTTAATGCATAAAAGTTTGTTAGATAAAGAACAACCACTGAAAAATTTTCAAGGGTAAGTAACTGTGTCAACAACTTAGGTGGAGTAGATACATCACACCACACTCGTAATCTTCACCAGCCAATACGCCATTAGAAATTCTTCTCCAGGTGCACAAGGATCTGTTGAAATCCTAATAATTTTTAGATTCTGATCCAGAGGGACAATTCAAGAAAAAGTTAATGAGTTAGTTGGTACCTGGGAAAAGAAAGCAAAATTCAAGTCATGGAGAAGGCAGAAGAAAAACTTCTGCTTATGGCCAGGTAAAGAAAGGGTTTTTCGTGCGGGAGCCTTATAAATTCATAAATGCTCAAGAAATCATAGACTTACAGAACAAGAAAGGTCTTAGTTATCACCTGAACTAACACTTACTGTTTACACATAAGGAAACTAAATTCTTGAATAACCTTCCCAAATCACACATCTCACTGGCAAAGTCAAGACTTGACAACACTGCTTTGCTCATGTCTTAAACTCCCCTTTAATTTGAAGCAGAACACCTAATAAGAGCTAATTAGGAACAGATACAGCTGAGGCCTTCTCTTGCCTGGTTACTAGAAAATAACTAAACATGAAGTCTGATTCAGAGGAACCCTCTCTGGTATGCCCAGGGAAGATGAGCCTTAGATAGGGAACCTCACACTCTCAAGGCAAAGATTTTCAAGGTAGTCCAAGATTAAGTCAAAGGGTCCAGGAACACACTAGGGAAAGTCACTCATGTGCACTGAAGTTATTATTATTTTTTTAAGATTTCTTTATTTGAGAAAGAGCATGCCCACATGTGAGGGAGGGCACATGAGCAGAGGGACGGGTGGACGGAGAGGGAGACAAGCAGACTCCCCACTGAGCACTGGCTGAATTCCAGGGCCCTGAGATCATTGCTAAACCCTGGACACTTAACTGATTGAGGCTCCCAGGTGCCCTGGTCTGAAGTTAATTTACAACTATGAATTTTCTTGAAAAGCAACGAAAAGTGTTTTGAGATATAACTGCCAGTACTAATTAAAAGTAATTGGAAAAATCAGAATGCCAAGACATGAGGTCTTTCCTTACCGCATGTCTAATAGAGATTCATAGCCACCATTAAAGATATTATGCAGAACTGATTCAATAAAGACTCCAGGTTGTAGAAAACTGAATGAAATTTCTTATAAAATCAGTGCTTTGTCATGGAATGGATTCCACAGCATAGGACACAAATCACTAACAAAACTCTATTAAGAAAACCCTCAGGGCGCCTGGGTGGCTCAGTCGGGTTAAATGTCTGCCTTCAGCTCAGGTCATGATCCCAGGGCCCTGGGGTGTAGCCCCGAGGGGGGAGGTGTGGGAGTCTGCTTCTGCTTCTCCTTCTCCCTCTGCACCTCCTCCCTACTCATGACTGCTCTCTCTCTCTCTGTGTCACTCTGTTGTCTCTTAAATAAATAAATAAAACCTTAAAAACAAAACAAAACTTGTACCATGTTTAAAGTAGTCATTTGATAAAATGTAGACCAAGTGTTGATCACCCATCTGGGGACTAAAAGAATAGATTGCAAGAGGCAGGTTAGGAGCCCTAACCTATAAATTAGACATTAGCACAACCCTCACAACTCCATCCTCTTTCTCTTACGACACAGACGTTTTCCTCTTAATCTCCTAGCTGCAAACATTACTTAATGAAGTCTACTTTACCCCTTTTATACCCACAAACTCACTGGGTTTGCCCATTTTGTATATCATCATTGATAAAAGCCTAATGGCATTAGAAAATCCTGACACAACACAGCTGGTAGACGCATGATGGGTAATTGCTTAACACACCAGAAAAGATGGATGTGCCATCTATTCCTAAAAATCTGAGCAGACGGCACCTCAACCCTCTCCTACTCCTCCCCATCCCTACCAATTTCTGCTAGTTCATTGGACTGTTTCAGACAAGAAAGCAAATGTATCACATGCCAGAATACAATGGGGGCTTCTCTTTCCAATCTCAAAGCTGATTTTAGCAGCTACAGGGCAACATGCTTACTATCATTTAAGATTCGGCTGAGTTCTTGGTAATAAACAAATGTATCGATTCATTTGTTGAACAAATATTTGTCAAGGTATTCTATCAGACACTGGGTAACATGATAAACTAAAAAAGAAACAGCTAGTAAGAAACATTTTTCTACAAGAGATTTAAGAGATTTAAGCAGCTGTATAAAGTGGATAAAGACAGAAATATTTTACGGGTACATCATATCCAAATACTGTAGCGGAAAAACACGTATTGATTTTTTTTTTCATACAAACTATAGAGTATAAACAAGCTGCTTATTGATGTCCGATCAAAGTGAAGGCTATGATTATCTTGGTTGCAGTGTTTTAAAGTCTCATGTAGAAGAGCATATTTATGGATTCACTAATCAGCTTGTGGTCAAGTAATACTATGGAGGGCAAAAAAAAAAAAATACTCTTGCATGAAAATTGAGACGTAACATGGATAATGCAAAGCCTACATTTAATCTTGGACAATTCCATTGTCTTATATTTTATGTAGATGTCAAACATATCAGTGAGAAGAAAATGGTTCACAAATGCAACGTAGGGACTTGCCCTACTTTTCCTACTTGCCCAGTCTTCAAAACAATAGATCTTTATTCCTTTTTCATCTCTAAAATACTGTCCAATTTTCTCTAACAATATCTTCCTGCTAGGAAGAATGAAAGGAAGAAATAGTTAGGAAGTTCATCTTCTAAGTAAGTTTTTCCTTTATCAAACAATTTACTTAATTATGAAAGTTGCTATGCAGCTCTAAAAAAAACCACCACATCCCCCCCGCCCAAGAAATGGAGGAAGTTGAGTAGAGCTGATCTGTACAGAAAGAAGAAATAAAATTTCCTAATTAGAAGAAATTGTTCAGAGTGAAGTGGGTAAAGTGCCCAAGTCAAGGAACAGGTGGATTCAAAGTGGTTATTCAAGAAATTGTGAAAGTGATCTAAATTCAAATTTTCTTTTGTTTTGTCAGGAGGTCTGGCTTACGGCTAGAACATGATGGGCTGTTATGACACGTCTTCTTACTTCATTTAATATTGTTAAACCATTTCTGTTTCTAATATCATACCTTATATCTAAAAACTGATTATTTATTGATTGATACCCTCACAGACATTTGATGCCTATCCTCCACTCTAGAAAGAGTGTGAATGAACCCTTGACGTACTACAAGACTCACAGCATTTTGCCGTAGCTTTAAGGCAGAGGGAAAGAAATGCCTTTCCCTAATCAGGCATGACAGCCATGAAATCCTATGTGCAAACTGAATATCAAACTGATATCATTTTTACTGGCCAAAACGCATTATCTGGAAGATTGAATAAATATAAAATAATAATTTGTTTATTATGGTCCCAGCGAATAAAAAGAGAAATCAATCAGAATAAATAGAGAGCTACCCATTTGTACACATTTGGGAAGGGATAAATGACCTCACTGTAAGCCCGAAGAAAAATGGAGAATAACCTTCCAAAACTGGAGAAAGAATAAATCTCTTTTAACTTTGCTTATTGAAATTGCAAATATCAAGACATTTCTAATTCATGTTAAACAAACACATACACCAAAGAACCTAATGGAAAATATTTCTAAAAATAAAAAGAAAATACTTCTAATACTGTCTCTTGAAGATTTTGCTATGATAACTTTGAAAGGTAAGAGACCACCAACTAAAATTTCTTCAGTGGGGCCAGAACGAGTTCCTCAAAAACAACTAACCCTAGACTCATGCAGACCAATGATTTCTGTGGGGCTCACTATGCACATATTTTCAGTAGTTGACTGGTGAGCATTTGTGTACATGTTAGTTCTCAGCATAGGCTACTACCACATATGGAGATTAAGGCCACAAATGATGACCAGTCTCTCCATAAAGTTTACTGATAGACCAAATCATTGATCAGGGGCTATCATGAAATTCCAAACCAACCTTTCTTGATTTAGTAGGAATCTTGCTCTACTTTACTGTAACCAGATTTCCCAACTGTGCCTGTCAATCAAAATAAAAAAGAAGAAATGTAATAACTTTAATTTCTTTCTAAATCTAGAGCCAGGACAAAACTTCCAAGTCATTATTAACTAGTACTCTACCAAAAATACAGCTCTCAATTAGTCAATTCAGCTCTTCCTAATTATTCCCTGTGTCAAAAAATAGCCTGCCTGCCACTCATAAAGTCATTAGCTAGGGAGAAAAGTAAATTTGATTCTGACTGAAAGTAGAAGAGATGGTAGGCTGTTTATGAAAGAATGCTTGAACAGTTACATTTTATTTTATTTTATTTTATTTTATTTTTAATTTATTTATGATAGTCACAGAGAGAGAGAGAGAGGCAGAGACATAGGCAGAGGGAGAAGCAGGCTCCATGCACCGGGAGCCTGATGTGGGATTCGATCCCGGGTCTCCAGGATCGTGCCCTGGGCCAAAGGCAAGCGCCAAACCACTGCGCCACCCAGGGATCCCCGAACAGTTACATTTTAAAGAGAAAAAAATAAAAATTGTTTGTTGTCCTCTCAGTTTACTATTTTTTAATTTTTTTTCCTGAAACAAACTAATTATTCCTCTGAGGGAGAAAGAGACATTTTACTTTGTAATGTTACTTTCTTACTTCATTGGACTTGTAAATTCTAAATGAAATCAAAGCATCTTTTTTCTAACAAAAAGCTGCCACTAAAATATATATATATATATATATATATATATATATATATATATGTATGTATTGATACAGTCTTGAAAACTTAAAAAAGAAAAACTCATTTATCATTTTCCTGCAAATAAATTTAGTTGGAATCCTTAAACCATTTTTTAAGTCTATGGACTTTGGAGACAGCATCACATTTAAGGAATCTTTCAATTTTTTTTGAGTTAGGATGGATGGGTGGGTGGGAATACAACTCAGCTACTCTGGTTTCCTATATTTAAAAACTGTCTCCATAGTGAAAACACTGCAAACTGAATAAAAGAGAGATTCTCAAACTCTTTCCAAGAAGCCTTTGGTAGCTGGGGCAGGAAAGAAAAAGTAATTCAGTGAGCCATTTTTAACACATTAATACTAATTCCTTGAAGTTGTCTGTGGTTAGCAAGCTGAAATAAAAAAAGAATTTAGGCAAATCTATGACAATAGAATTAGAATGTTAATTGTCACCTTTTACTGCCCTCTGTTAGCTATCTAAGGGTGAAATCCAGTCATTTTATTACCTTTCACATACTTTTTACCTATTCTTCTTTTCTAATTTGCTTAGGCTTTGAATAGAATTTCATCATTGGCCATAATGACAATAAGGTTGGCAATTCCTCAGACTATTTTCTAAAGTGTGTGCTGAAACATTCAACAATGGTCTTACAGGCTGCACTGCCCTCTGATTATTAAGCTTGAAGCTATCCTATTTTCTTGTTCCATTCTTCTCTATGCTCTAAAGGTCCCCAAAGAACAACCTTCTGAAGGGTAGGAACAATGGTCCCATTAGTTTGTCATAAAACCAAAGTGATTCATGTATTTAATAACACAGAATG
Source organism: Vulpes vulpes (assembly GCF_048418805.1). NCBI lineage: Eukaryota > Metazoa > Chordata > Mammalia > Carnivora > Canidae > Vulpes > Vulpes vulpes. Next base: position 80,222,529 of record NC_132795.1, read on the forward strand.
TGAGCCATAAAAGTCTGACTTCTCAGTTGGGATAGTTCTTGGAAATGTGGGCCAAGGAAATCAGATAAGAGTTGAGAAGTGAAGATAAAAGGTAAAAAGTCCATTTTGTAAATGCATAACATTCTCAAAATCACAGAAAGAGAAATACAGTTACTACATAGGCCATCATGTAAACCAGAACTGTTATTTCTTTACAGGAGAATGACAGTCATATCATTAATTCAAAATATTCCTAAATTTCCCACATCGAGATTAAATAGATCAGATTCAATAGTGACTTTCTGCTAGATAAAGTTAAGGCTAAGGTCTGACATACAATTGAAATGTTCTATTCTTCTCAGTACCCAAGAGGATAAATTCCAAGCTTACCCCTGATGTCATGTATTTTAGAAGAAACAAACAACACCAGTAATAACCTGGTAAATCTTATTAAGCCTCACTTACGTTTGGGCACAGACAGCAAGTGACAATGGTTACAGAATTATAGATGTAATTGAGAAAAATTTAATTTCACCCTTATTTGACCAGTCATATGGATTATTTTATCTGTACTAAGAAAACATGGTAAGACCCTCTTCAAATCATGAGAAACAAGTCATCATGGAAAAAGTATAATATTAAAAAAAAAAGAAAAAGTATAATATTTCCCAAGTTTAACTTTTTTTAATGATAGATAATGGGAGTGTTTCCCTAAAGTTCTCACATATATGAGCACATTTAGTGTTTATTTTTATTTTTTTAAGATTTTATTTATTCATGACAGACACAGAGAGAGAAGCAGAGGCATAGGCAGAGGGAGAAGCAGGCTCCATGCAGGGAGCCCAATGTGGGACTTGATCCGGGGACTCCAGGATCAGGCCCTGAACCGAAGGCAGATGGTCAACTGCTGAGCCACCCAGGTGTCCCTAGGTTGTTTTTTTTTTTTTTTTTAAGATTAAAAAAAAATTATTCATGAGAAACACAGAGAGAGGCAGAGCATAGGCAGAGGGAAGAGAAGCAGGATCCATGCAGGAGCCCAATGCAGGACTCGATCCCGGAATTCTGGGATCACGTCCTGAGCTGAAGGCAGATGCCCAACCACTGAGCCACCCAGGCATCCCGAGCATATTATTTTTAGCAAAATTAGGTTTTAACAAATAAGATTGGTTGATATGATATATATACTCATATAAACTCCTTAAATTTGGTCAGCAAAGTGTCTTCATTTTCTTCTTTAAATGAATCACAAGGATATTCATTCAAGAATTATTTAGTATAGCAAAATATCATACACAAAGTGTCTAATAATGAGGATGCAGATAAGAAACATAGCACAAGAGCTTGTTTTTCCTACCCTTTGGACTTTATTCTTAAAAATTATTATTAAAATCGATCTGATTTCTATCAGTGAAGGCACAGGTGTGTCTGACTTAAGAGACCAAGAAGCACAAGAAGTTTTCCCTAAAAGGATACAAACTATATATATATATATATATATCACATGTATTTTTTTTTTAATGTAGATTTCCCTAGACCTGCTGATTCAGTAAACTCAGCACGTGATCAAGGAGACTTCATTTTTCAGAAGCTGACCATGTCACTCTTCTTATATCTAAAATTTGATAACTATTGTAGCACCAAGTTCAGGATGTTACTAAATATTCTTGTATATCTTAAAGGAATTCTGAGACAGTTCAGGGCACTCCACATTTATCCAAGCATTTAGTACAGCAGTCACAAATGCAAGAGCCTGGAGAGGCCAGTATTTAAAATCGGGATGGGGAGAAATGAAGCTATTCCCAACAAAAGTGAGTCTTCCCATTTGATCTAAAGGCAATGGCTGCTACTCATCTCCAGTTGATTACTCTCTTGCAAGAATACACGCCACCTTGCCAGATATTCTGATTTTTTCTCTTTTTTTAAATGTAGTGTAGATCCTGATACTTATGTGAAACAACCTAATTTTTAAATGTTGACAACCAATTCAAAATACTTTATTTTTTTAAAGATTTTATTTATTTATTTGAGAGAGTGAGTGGGAGAGAGAGCACAAGCCAAGGGAGAGAAAGAGGGAGAAACAGGCTCTCTGCTCACAGGTCTGTATGTGGGGCTCAATCCTAGGACCCTGGATTATATATCCTGAGCCAAAGGCAGACACTTAACTGACTAAGCCTCCCAGGTGCTCCTCAAAATATTTTAAATGTTCAATCAGCCACTGTGTAGTCAAGCAAAACATGTATGGACAGGTTCCAAATCAAGGACAATCAATTTGGAACATCTGATCTTGGTAAGTTTTCTGAAAAATATTATAGTATACTCTACCACATACATAATTTTACCTCCACCTATTGTTTATATACACAAACAGATACACCTATAACATCAAAGCTAGGTATAGATATTTTGAAAGAGATAAACATACAGTAATGGACCTACCTACAAATAAATTACAGTCTAAACAACAAGACTTATGCTCTGTGCAATGACTGACTCAACCAAGATTTTCAGAGAAGAGGGTGGTCAGCGTGGATTGCAGAGATTACAGAGGGTTTCCTAGAGAAGGCAGTATTTAAATTGGACCATGAAAGGTAATTGAGCTTTTTTTTAAAAAATGATTTTAAATAACTTTAATAACTCCTTTCTTTAAGGAGTTAAACTTTTTATTAGGCTAGTTAATACATACATAATACATAGTGACATAGTCATTTAAAAATTTCAGGGGGTGGGGATGGACAAAATGGGTGAAGGGCAGTGGGAGATACAGGCTTCCAGCTATGGAATGAATAAAACATGAGAATAAAAGATATTTCATAGGGAGTGTAGTCAATGGTATTGCAATAGTATATGGTGACAGATGGTAGCTACACTTGTGAGCTGTTGAATTACTATGCCATATAACTGAAACTAATGTAACATTGTGTGTCAGTTATACTCAGATAAAAAATAAATAAATCTATTAAAAAGTCAAGAAAGTGAGAATAAGGATAAAGTGAAGGCCAATAATTGAGGAAAGAAAGAAAGAAAGGAAGGAAGGAAGGAAGGAAGGAAGGAGGAAGGAAGGGAGGGAGGGAGGGAGGGAGGGAAAGAAGGAACAGAGGGAAGGAGGGAAAGACAGAAGAAAGGAAGAAATTAATCCACCATGAGAAGGAGAAGTAAGAGGAGAATTACCTATAAATATGTAAAGGGGTATGCGGCAAAGAAGACCAATTAATCCCATTAATGGGTACAGTTCAGAAAATTACGTGCTTAAGTGCAGTGGGGGAAATTTAGGTTAAATAATATGAAAGAATTTTATAGCTACAAGGACACTCAGGCCATGGATCATGCTATCAAGGGAATTAAGAGAGACACTCTTGGCTGGAAGACACTAATTTATTATGGGTTGATTTAAGCATAATTAAAATCAACCCAGATACCAAACAAGGGATAGACTGTGTAACTTTTAAAAATAGCTTTATTACCTATGGACAGAGAGAGCAGCAAATGCGTAAATGTTCTACAAATTAATCACCCTTTAAAAAGCTCCCACTCATCATATCACTTCCTTGCAGAAATAACTTTAAATGACTTTACATAATCCATCCAAACTTGTAAGTCAGATATTCCACATTCTCAGTCTGGCTCTATTCTACTGTTCCGTCATTTTTCCTATGCCTTCTAGACACAGACCATCCACTCTCATTAGATTGATCTATTTCCTGTTTCTAAAGCTTGCAAGCCTATTGCCAGGCTTGAACCCTGTGTTCACTCAAACTCCTAAAACTTATACCCTTCTCTTCACCAATCTCAACTCTTTCATCCATCAGAACCACGTTCCTCCTGAACCCTGGGTTCAAAGCTAGTAATTTCTTCTTCTCAGGACTTGATCAACAATCATTGTCTATCTCTTTCATATAGTATACACTAGTGACCTCTCTTGCATTGTTTAATATTTTTAATTTTAATTTTAATTTTTTTAAGTAGGCTCCATACCCAATGTGAGTCTTGAACTCACAATCATGAGATCAAGATCTGAAATCCAGTCTGACCCTCTACTGTCTGAACTACCTGGGCACCCTGCATTGTTTTATTTTATTATCACAAAATGATTGAGTTAGTGTCTTGGCTTCGCATCTATACTGCCAAGTCTTTGTTGATGTCTGTCGGTACTTCAGCACACAGGTTGTACATTTTTGGTGGTTCATCAAATGGATTTACTCATTGACCTTCAAAACAATTTCAAAGCTTTATAGAATCTACCCTAATTCTGGGATGCCTGAGTGGCTCAGTGGTTGAGCTGCCTTTGGTTCAGGTCATGATCCCCGGGGTCCTGGGATCGAGTCCCACATCACGCTCCCCGCAGTGAGCCTGCTTCTCCCTCTGCCTTTGTCTCTGTCTCTCTCTCTGTGTCTCTCATGAATAAATAAATAAAATCTTAAAAAAAAAGAATCTACCCTAATTCTAACCAGACTTCAAAAGAATCCTATAAAAAAATTTTTAACATCCTCCAAAACCATGGCTATATTTTTTTCTCTTCTTCAGTTTCATAGATTAAATTAGAATGGATTTCCAAAGCAAAACATCGGCCTCTCAAAGTTACTGACATAATCTTGGTTCCTTCAGTGAGAAAGAAATTATTCCCTATCACTCCAACTTCAAAGCAATTACAGCAGAATTATCTTTCAAATTATAGCCACATGAATTTTGGAGGCTGATGAAAAGGCTCAGCCCAGGAGACAGGTTTGGGATCTGCAAAATACTCCTTAGTTTCTGCTCTTTTGAAGAACAGAATAGCATTTTTGGCAATAGCAGTGAGGACACAACTGATCAACCAGGAAGCTTTCTTCACGTTGGTTGGTTGTTCTTCTGCTTTTAGTTTCAAGCCCTACCTGGGCCTTGGTGCTCTCAGCTCTATCTATGTCTTTGCTCCCTTGTTTCATACATGTCAGTACTTGTACCTCCTGTTAATTTTCTTGGCTGCCCAAGACAATAATCTGAAAGAGAAACCAGAGAACTAGGGGGAAAAGTAATGGCACAAGAAAATCTCTGGCAGATACTGCCACCTACAGGGGTTACATGGGCACCATGCTTAAGATCATTCCCACTGTAATTTCATGAAAGTGGAATCTCATTTATCACAATGAGGCATGTCTGAACTACATGGACAAGGAAGAAGCCAACCTTATCAAGTCACACCCTTTGATTTGAAGTATGGAATGATTATGAGTGTGTGTGTGTGTGTGTGTGTGTGTGTGTAAAATATATGTGTGTATAATATATATATGTAAAATATGAAATTTATTCATTAAACTGGGCTAGTAGAAAATGAATAGGGCTTTAAGAAAGAAGATTAAAAGACAGAGGGACTAATATCAGATGGTTGGCCCATTGATCATTTCTGTTGTTAAAAGAGATCTTTTAAAAATATTACAAATCACATACCCACTTTTGGTTCAACTATGCTATTGAAAAGTTTATGAAATACTATATCCAATATGGTAGGATACAGATCTAAAGCTCAGTTGTCTAGGGGTTGAGGGCTTTTTCCTGCAATATCCTAAGCTTAACATTGTAGATTAATTATTTGTGATAAAACTCCTTACAATAGATTATATAGACCTTGCTTTCTTAAATTTGGGATGCTTGATATTTACTTGCTAATTTAATATCATCATTATGAATGTATGCTATTCGGTTGGAGAATTAAAAAAAGTATAATATAACGTATTTTGAATATATGTTATACAATAAACCTTCAAACCGTGATTTAAAAAAAAAACTTTATTTAGGGGTGCCTGGTTAGTTTAGGTAGTTAAACATCCAGCTCTTAATTTCAGCTCAGATCATGGTCTGAAGTTGTAAGATTGAGCACCATGTCAGGCTCAGTCTTAAGATTCTCTTTCTTCCTCCTGCTCTATCCCTTCATCTACCAAATAAGAATAAAATAATTTTAAAAATAAAATGGCTTTATTTGGAAATCATTTCAAACTTATATAAAGATGAAAAAAAAAAAAAACTTCCACAAAGATCCGATATTCTCTTTACCCAGATTTAGTTACTAACATTTTCCCTCACTTGTTTATTTTCTCTCTCTGTCTCCATTTCCCTTCATCCTCCACAAATGCACCCACAATTATTTTCTCCTAATCACTCGACAGTGTATTTGTGAAGGGACAGACCGGGAGGGAAAAAGAGAATCTTAAGATTGAGCCTGACATGGTGCTCAATCTCACATCTTCAGACCATGATATGAGCTGAAATTAAGAGCTGGATGTTTAACTGCCTAAACTACCCAGGCACCCCTAAATAAAATTATAATTGCATCTGTGATCTTCACAATTCATCCAAAAAGTAATAACCTCACTAGTAACTATGCATTTCCAAGTAGAGTCATCCTGGCACTTTACCCCTAAACATTTCAGTGTATGTTACCTTTTTTTAAATATTTTTTTATTGGAGTTTGATTTGCCAACATATAGTATAACATCCAGTGCTCATTCTGTCAAGTGCCCCCCTCAGTGCCCGTCACCCAGTCACCCCATCCCCCCCACCTCCCCTTCCACTACCCCTTGTTTGTTTCCCAGAGTTAGGAGTCTCTTATTTTCTGTCACCCTCTCTGATATTTCCCACTCATTTTCTCTCCTTTCCCCTATAATCTGTTTCCTGATAGAGATATTCTCTTACATCATCACCATAGAGTTACCAATATAGTACATTATTTGATCTAATCTCCCATCTCTGTCCCCATTTTGTCAAATGATCCAGAAATGGCTTTCATATCATTTTTCCCCCTTCAGGACAAGATACAGTCTAGCAGAGCCATAATTTTTTAAAGTGTTTGAATCTGCCTTCTTGGGGGAGGGGGAAAAAAGGGATTTCTTTCCTCTTTAGCTGCTTAGCGGTTCCACTGTCACCACTGCAGTCAAAAGGCCTGACTGTGGGCTGCACTTATTCACTCCCTTATCCGCTACTGCCTCTAACACATCTTGAAGTCAGAAACAAGATAAAAAAATATTTTTGAGTTATGAATGGGCTAAGATTAAATACCCAATATATGAGAGATTGAAGACCTTTTCTATGACTAGAGGGCAGGTAATTTTTGGATGTATATCTGACAGCTCAGGGGAATTTCTGTTTACTTCTTAGCAAGTTAACCCTGGTGCTGTGGATAGGTGAGATCTTACTTTATATGCTCATAATAGAATTCTGTCAATGGACTAGGGATCAGAAATAGCCTGATAGACTAAATTTATCACTTTCCCAGAATTGGTAAATACTTTTTAGAATGTTGGAGGAAGAACAGTGTCATTAAAAAACATATACACACAATTGTGAGGGGCACCTGGGTGGCTCAGTTGGTTAAGCATCTGACTCTTGGTTTTGGCTCAGGCCATGGTCTCACGGGTCGTGAGATCGAGCCCTGCGTTGGGCTGCACACTCAGCAGAAAGTCTGCTTAAAGATTCTCTCCTTCTGCCCCTCCCCTTACTCACGCTGTCTCCTTCTCAAATAAATAATAAATCTAAAAAAAATTGTGAAATTAATGATCTATAAGCACTAGGTAGAGCAATCTATGTGTACATAAGAGGACAGAGGGAAGATTAAAATTGCATCTGTGATCTTCACAATTCATTCAAAAAGTAATAACCTCAACAGTAACAATGCATTTCCAAGTAGATATTTTGAACTCTTAAAACAATTTAGAAAAAAATATTGTAAAATTTGTATTGAGAAAATACTCCAGACATATTAAGTCTAATATGCTGGAGTACTTCATCACATTATACTAATTTCCTCAAGGTAAAAAAAAAAATTACAATCAGGTTTTTGTGTTTGTTTTATATTCATCTAATGATCTAATGCTTGGGTTGCAAAGATGAGATTTTCAATGATTATTGAGTGGATTCAAAAGTGCCATAGGATCAAATCAGGTCGGCTATGCAAGGACAATAAGGAAAACTTCAATAGCCCAGAACACAAATGACTAAAACTTGCATTATCTGATTTTTTCCTAACCTCTACTATTATTTAAAAAAATAAAATTATCATAAAGTTGAATAGAAATATATTCCAATGCAATTATATGGTAAGTACACATTTAGTCTACTTTCCTACATTTTAGCATCTTTGTAATAGCAGTCACAGAATAGAACTATGGGTCCTACAGTGCCCTAAATCAGCAAAACAATGTGAAAATGTTAGCTAGGATAATAAATACAAACAAACTGATGTAGTTTTATATAGTAACTTCCACCAATGCAAACATTTTTAGTGTTCCTCTTAATCCTTAGTTAAATAACACAGCATTTTTTAAAAATCAGATTCCATTGTACCATAATCTTTTGGATGAGATTTCATAATGGCAAATACCAAATAGAGTATGTCCTAAAAGTGAAATAGATCCTAGATTATTACAAGAGGAAAATGTGTTCCAGATCATGTTAACAGAGAAAAAAAAAAATCCCCTGGGCAAGTAAATTAGACAGGTTATCTGCTAATATAAGTTTATCCTGTGTGGTTTTGAATGGTATTTCTCAGAATTCTGTATGGCCAATCATTACCCTCCACAGGTAGGATTTCGTTTCCCCGAGCTCATTTGATCATAGAACACTTGTTCTTGGAGAGATTACATTTACCAAAGCTAGTGTGTTTTGGATGACAGGGAGAGAAAGGCGCTCTAACATAAAAATGGGTCATTTCCCGTCCCCAAATCATTATATATACTAATCACACCTGGAGCCCAATCCTTACAATGCCATTACTGATACCATTAATAGAATTCTAGGTAGAAACCGCAAGGGATACCCCAAGGAGATAACAGAAAGGGTATCCATTAAGATGAAATTCATTAAATTTGTAAAAGTCTTACCATGTTAGCATTGTCCCACATTATAATAACTTTTCAATTATTATATGAAAACTCAATTTAACCTAAATCTGAAAAGAAAAAGTACTACTTACAATAATAAAAAAAAAAATTCCCCCCACTCAGCTAGCAGTTACATTCATGTTGGAAAGATAACCAGTCAGCAAAATATGTAAGGTGTGCTAAATGGAATAAAGCTCTTATTATGGTAATCATACCTGATGATTATTAGCTATAGCATAGCTATTATTATTAATTATATATCTAATACATAGATATTAATGACATAAATAATCATGATTATTATACAATTGAGGTTATGCATTGTTATACAATTATACATTGAGTTTGATGGTTTCAGAGTCAGCCTTTACAGAAACTTCCTATTTCTTTTGATAAAACATCACTGACCTACACTGCAAACTGTTTCCCATACACTCTTATGAAATTTAATATTTTGTTTATTTGGTTTTTTGGAGATTAGTCTTAGAATGCAAATACCAAAGACAAAGAGGCACAATGTCTTGAAAGAAAGAGAAAGAGAAAGAGGAAAGAGAAAGAGAGAGAGAAGAAAAGAAAGAAAGAAAGAAAGAAAGAAAGAAAGAAAGAAAGAAAGAAAGAAAAACAGACTGAATGGGATTTTTTTTTTCTTGAATCAAGCCGTGTTTATTCATCAAGGAGGGAACTGCAGATAATCAATAGATATTTTTCACCTACATAATTTTGATGAGAGCCAGCCACCTCTACTGAATTCCCTCCACTATCTAGGTGTTTGAAATCTGGCTTTATTTTCATGTAAACATTTGGGAAACAGAGGGAATCTTGGATTCTAATTCCTCTTAATAATCTTCAAGTAACAAAAGATGTAATTTTCAGTAACAAAATATATCTATTTTTCCCTCGGATGGATGGAAGGAGTAGATACTATGTTCCTGAAGAATAAAAGTATCTAAGTCATTCAGGAGAGAGAATTACATTCAGAAAATAAAATCAAAGGGAAGAAGTGTTTACTAAAGAAACTTTGAAATCCAGGACTAGATCTGGTCCCTTTGAAAATACAACAATATCCTTTTAAAAATATCTTCCTTTTTGACAACTTTTAATTTAATGTTACAAGTCCGAGATCTGGTTTAAATTGGAAGTACCTTCAATTTGCCAGAGGTTCAGCTTTCAACTTGTGTAATAGTGTTATGTCACTTAAAAAAAGATGCATTGCAGAGAGCAGAGATGTTCTGCAGGACAAGGTATATGGGGGGAAAAAGCAGTTTACACAATCAAGTGAACACAGTATTTTCCTGTAAAATTAAAAGTGAGTGGGAAGAATTACATCTGTTGGGTTATATACAGTATGCTAAACATTTTAAGAGGGTAAATCACCCATTCCATTATAATTTTCTAAATGATTACTTTGCTGCCACCAAAGTTGCTGTGAAAATAAAAGAGAAGAGATCTGGTCAAAGAACAGTGAGAATTTCTGTTAAGACATAAAATATGAGCAGATGAATGCCCACCTGTGGGACAGAAGTATTATTTCTTTTCTGATTAGTATTATATTAAAGCTTTCTGAGTCCTCATTCTGTATTATATATTGTTTTCATCATCAATTATTTTTCTCATATATTCTTCACTTTATTCCATTTCTTTGAATCATGAATCCGATATAACAGATTCTTTGTCATCCCTTATAATCTTCACACTTCCTTTTCTTGACTTTTCTTTCCTCCACTGAGACTTCATCCAATACTCTGTATGAGTCTTTCATTTTTCTGCCAATAACCTTATCTCGAGAATCTTTCTCGAAAAATGTCATAATCTCCAAAATACAATTTTTTTTCTCTGGCTTATTGAAATGTACAGACATTTTAACATTAAACACATAACACTTTCCTCTAACATTACACTTTAGAATTATTAGCATATCTGACTTTTAAACAAAGTAATTTCATTTGATTCTGCCTAGGGATATTTGGTAGAGTGATACATTGTTAATTTAAACAAATGAAACAAAAAAAAAATAAAAAAAATAAACAAATGATACAAATCAGTGGTAAAAGGCAAATTTATCTCTGATATCTCTTGGAAAAAGTTTGTGAGTGTAAAAACTGGAATACACTTCAAAAAATCCACAAGATATGCTGAACTCAAGTCACCAATGTAGAAATACTTCCGCAAACTTAAATTCAGTTTCTTAAGGGAAGGGGCAGCAGCACCCAGAGCTGAAACTGCATTTATGCAATCACTCCATAAATCCCTCAACAGAACCACATGGCCTCCCATCACTCTACAGACAAATCCCAAATGGCATGCTGAATGTTCTCCTTTGGTGAGTTATTTTACCCTTCAGGGCTATTCTTAATGTCAAGCACATAGCACAAGGCTGGACACATTTAAGTAATGAGTGAATGAATACATTAGTGAATGAAAGAATGTGAAAAAGGAATCTAATTTTGTTATGCATATGAACCTAAATCTTAAGAGTGACAGGGTTTCAAGTAAAAGTAGCTGATTATTCCTTGGTTTTTAATTTTGTTGCTTTGCATTTAAGATAAAAAAGAAAGATTGAAATAAACAAAGCTTTTATAATTAGGCTAAAAGCCAACATACACAAACCAAGTTCTCTTTCAATAACCCTCCTTTGCTGATGCATGTTCTAAAATCCTATCCCCCTGAAATTCTTATGTTTGTGCTTTTCACCCATTGAAATTTGATATCCTCATGCTAAGTCAGTCTTCTGGGCAACCTTTTCCCAACTTTTGAATTTATTCTTCTTTTGAATGTATTTAGCATTTATATTCTCTACCACTCACTCATTTTTACTTACCAGTTTATGTTGTGAACTTTTAAAATATGTTGAGTTCTTACATAAAAAATGTCCTAGGGAAAAAAAATGTTAGTTTTTTCTTATTCTGTTTGCCCTATGACATTCAGTACAGATGCTCTGTTTGGTGGGTACTCTATAAATACTCACTAGATATTTCAGATGAATGATAAAGCCCCCTCTCACATCTGGGATCTCTGGAAGGTTGAAGTTTCAGCAAGCACTGCAGTTATTCAAATTTCTATTTATCAAAAATGCAATAATTGCACACAGCTAGGAGGAAACTAGAGAAATGATGTATTCTTTCAAGGAAGTGCCATAGAATATTCCCACGAAAAGCTGATTGCAAACACCTAGAGGACAAGGCACATGCCTCATTTTTATCTGTATCCTCCTCAGCACCCACCCACAAGGCTTTGCAAACGATATTATAAAAACTATTAAAAATAAAATGATAAACAAATTGTTTATTAAACAAATAAATGAGTAAACACTGAAAACAAAAGGATTAATCATATCCTATAATGAATAGTAGATGTCCTCTAGCCACACTTCCACCAGGTACAGAGCTAGTAAAGTACAGGCATCCAGATAACCTTTACTTTTTTTTTTTTAATACTTTATTTTAGAGAGAGAGAGTGAGCAAGCGAGAGAAAGAGAATGAATGAGAGAGAGCATCAGTGGCAGGGAGGGAGAGAGGGAGAAGCAGACTCCCTGCTGAGATCATGCCCTGAGCAGAAGGCAGAGGCTTAACTCACCCAGTTGCCCCCAGGTAACTTTTCTTAAGATTTCTCAGTAACTAAAAGTCCAGGTAAATGTATTTGAAAATAAACTATTTTAGTACCCTATATATGTAGGGTCTACTTGCATTCCTAGTACAAAAGAGAGCAAAAACGGCAACTGAATAACAGATGGTATATCTGGAGAAGAGGTGACTCTTTGAGCTGTGAGTAAAACTAATACTTCTCAATGACTTGGTTGCAATATGAACTTACATTTGGCAAAAAATAAAATTCTAACCGACATTATCAACATCATTTTAGTCAAACTAAATTCAGATTTCATCCACTATACTTGCCATTCTCTCTCATTAACTTCTGTTATGTATGACTACATTCATTCTTTAACCCACTCGCAAAATTAGGGGAAAGCCATTCTTTTGGCTTTACCATAGTTCAGACAAGTTTTTACCATAAACAAACAAACAAACAAACAACAGACACACTAATTACAGGATTTTTTCTTTCAGAAAGAGCAAATACAAACTAGTTTAAGTGGGGATCCCATGGTATTTTTTAAAGCACTGGAAGGCTTCAGAATTCATTATTGAAGGCTGTTAGGCTGATGTATGCATGCTGCTTGCCTTCTGTAAAAGAAATCCTAGCTTACGGTCTTGGATGTGAAATGGATGTGAAATGGATCTTGGGATGAAGTGGGACATTTAGGAGTCAAAACTGCTGCCAACTATGTAGATTTCTACAGGTTCTCCCATCTTGTAACATGGGAGGATGGTGTTTTTTGACATGATATGCTTCTATTCTTAATATATTTTCACAAGCAGATGCATGTTTAAAGAATAAAAGTAGCATGGATAAGAATCTGACACCTGTGAGTACTAAGCTAACATTTAAAAGAAGTGTAAAAGTCATTTGGAACCTAGACATTTACAGAGATTGTTAGGGAAATAATAGCATGTGTTCCAGAGGCAGATAGCTCCACCACTTATTGACTACATGACCCAGTAAGTTACTTACACTGTGTGTCAGTTTCTTCATTAATAAGTGCAAAGCTCCTTGGGTCGATTTAAGGAGTAAGTTTTTTATTCAAGCAGAGCGCTTGCTACATTACTCAATAAATGTTTGCTTTAATTAGTATGATTACACAAGTACATGAAGGACAAGAAAATAAAGTCCAGTTTCTCCAATAGATAAATCGCTCATGTAGTCATTCTCATCACCATTTGGTTGAGTTCAGTTGTTTTTATTTTCCTGCATACATGTCCAGTACTAGACATGCACCTGCATATCCAGAGGGCCAATCAGCTTTTGGAAAGGTTCCAAGCATTGGGATATTCCTCTCTTTCTTTTTTAATTTTTTTTCTTTTTAATTTTTTTAATTTTTTTTTATTCCTCTCTTTCTCTTTGGCTTTTACATAATTGAGAGTTGCAATCAAAAAGTGTCCCTGTTACTAATATTCAAAGGACAGAAAGACAAAAAGTTTAATCAGATTCTTGGTAGCAAAGTGCTGTCATCTGGTATAAGTAAATATCTGCCATTTTCTTTTCTTTTCTTTTCTTTTCTTTTTTCTTTTCTTTTATTATTTTATTTTTTAAAGTTTTCTTTTTCTTTCTTTCCTTTTTTTTTCTTTTGGAGATTTTATTTATTTATTCATGAGAGACACACAGAGAGAGAAAGAGGCAGGGACAGAGGCAGAGGGAGAAGCAGGCTCCATACAGGGAGCCTGACATGGGGACTCAATCCTGGGTCTCTAGGATCAGGCCCTGGGCTGAAGGTGGTGCTAAACCGCTGAGCCACAGGGGCTGCCCAATATCTGCCATTTCAAAGCCTGCCCTATACTGTCTGAGAATTCACCTGAGTCCTGAGGAATGTAGTAGATCTGATTCATAGAGAACATTGACCCAGAAAAAAGTACATACTAACAGTATCAACCTTTCTCTTGGTATGGGTATGCCAAAGGAGGGTTTAAATATACAGTGTGTATAATCATCTTTAAGTGGAAAGTTCGTTTTCCAAGTTCATATTATGAGTATGCTTTCCCTGAGAGCACAACTTTAAGTCATGAAAAATAAGGGTTTTTAAAGCAATGCATAGCTTCTGCCTGAAATAATAGATCAAAAAAATTGGCACTCTTAGCAGAATTCTTTTTACTATTACTGGCCTATCAAAGACATTGTCCATATCTTTTTGATAAAACCTTACTCTTGCACTCCAACTTCTCCTTGCCCCACTAGCTCTTCCACTCAACAATAAGTTATTTGGGCATCTTTTTAAAAATCTTTATATATACAGCTTTTAGCTCAGTGCAAAGCACACAGTAAACATTCTAACATGTTGAGTGTTGATAGGATTCTGTACGTTTACCTCTGGTGACGAAGAAGCTTGAAAAAAATGTCCATAGTCTTGCCTCAAGAAAAAAAAAAAAGCTTCCTGAGCCCAGTCCTTTTACATTATCACTTGTAAGGACTCTTCAAGTCAATTAGCCACACCATTTGACTTACCACCTTCACACTGTAACATGCTTATTAGTAAAAATACTGATAGCAAAAGGAAGTAGAGTTCCCTACACCCATCCATTGGGTTTAAGTTGGGCCTAAAAACGCTGTATTTTATATTTCTTAATATTTTTGTCTTCTGTTGATGAATTCTTCTGCTACTCTTTGGTAACACTGATAGATAATTCTCGAAGTAGTTTAAATTCCCTTTAAAGAAATCATTCTTGATCACTTTGAGAAGAAGTGAGCTTTGCTCAAACTACAATTCAGTGAGCTGACCTTGAGCTGATCATCTTGTATCGCATCATTTATCAAAGAGACAAGCATAGCAATGGGTGCGTTCTGATGCACCGTCTTCAAACATAAGTTCTATTACTTAATTCCTATTAAGGAGGTTTGAAAACCACTTGCAATAGACACTGCACTGTACTTTAAAAGACAAACACAGCCCACACTCCTGGAAAAAAATAGCCCACATTCTTGCCATTCTGTCTACATTTAGACATCATCAGAAATAGTGAAGGACATAACTAAAAAGTGCTAAAATTTCTATCCTGGAGGTTTAATTCTATTCATTCTCTATATGAAATAAAGCTCACTAGTTTGTGCAAAGCTCTTACCTAATAATAATCCCATATTGAGCTAGTCAATGTTTTCCTGAAGAAGTAAAAATAGATTATTGCTAAATGTATCTACATGGATCTATATGTCCTTTTGTACATCTTTACAGCTTCTGAAGTGTAGAAAGATAGGAGGTATTGTAGGAGAATGATTCAGACATTACGTGTTAGCAACCTATTTTTGTTTATTTCTATTCAGCACTACCTCTATTTTTCCGGGATTACTAAAACAGCCCTTCATTTCTCCTGGGACCTATTCCTCCCCATTCTTCACATATAAAGAACCTATATGGATTGTCACATGCTAATGTTATGGTCTCTCTTTGGTCAGAGTTGATAGATCCAGAAATGCACCCGAATTGCACTAGTCACAGTACTGTATCTCTGTAAACACAATGGATTGGTCCCCAGGTGGAAATCTCACCTAGCTTTTTCAACCTAAAACCAACTATCTATTCCCACACCCAACCAGGGATATTCAGGCTTCAGATATTGCCCCAGAAAACTTAGGTAAATTTTCCACAGGGGGTTAAAGATTAAAGCAACAAAACTTGGGAGCTATCTGAAGCCAAGTTTTCTAACACGAGGAAAAATGCACTCTGCAGTGAGGTAGAATGAAGCTGACAACCAACAGAGTCAGAGAGGAAACCAGATTGATTCCTGACAGTGCCTGAATCCCTAGGGCTGGACGGTAACATTCTTCCTCCCTCAGCTTTGTTATTCAAGGCTTCCTCCCATTCTAGGAGCCAATAAATCTCCCTCTTGGTTTGAATGGTTCAGGCTGCCTTTGTGACAGTTACAACCAAAATAGCTCTAACTCATATTCACTTATTGCACACTAAAATGCACAGTCAAAAAGACAGCAACATTTCAGACTCTTCTAAAAAAAAATCAATGAAAATGACAGAGATTTATTAAGGGAACAAGTCACTAAATACTCTCTAATTGAAAATGTAATCCTATTTTTGGTAGTAAATAAAACATTCAGGGAAAATGCCTCCAGCATTCCGGGTTTCTAGAGTAGCATGGAGAGAGTCCAACAAGCAATTCTTTGGGAGTGCACTCATCTCCTCTTTCTTTTGGGGATTTCATATACAAATACAAGCTCCTTCATCCCAACTTATAAAACCTACTACCTATGGGCTACTAAGAAAAGGAAGGATTAATTTTTTTTGTATTTTAATTAAAATTAATTAATTAAAATAAATTTATACATGTTGACATTAAAAGTGTTACTCTCATACACTGCTTCTAGGAGTACAAACTGATTTGCTAGAAAGTGATCAGATCCTTCTGTAGAACAATGAACAACACATGTCTAAACATTAAGATTTAACATTCTCCTTGATCCTGCCTTTTTTTCCCTCTTAGAATTTGTCTTAATGAAGAAATAAGCATATATGGAATATTTTATCTAAAAATGTGATAACCATCTTTTTTCCTTAAAAACTGAAAATGAAACATTTTTGTCTATAGATAGGGGATGGATTAAATAAGCATGGCATATTCATATATTGCAAGTATTTGCAACTAATAAAAATGATGACAAATATTTTCAAAGTACACTGAGTGAAAATTGTTACAACATAGTAGTATAACAGATTTCTGTTGTGTTAAAGAAAAAAAATTAATACAGATGCAAACAAACATCTAGAACTATAGACATCAATATTTTAGCATCTGTCTCTTCCTGGATAGTGGGATTACGGTGATTTTTAATTTGGTTCATTGTGTTTATGTTCTATAAAATTCCTACAATGAATGTGTATTACTTTTGGAATCAGAAAAAAATTATTAGATGTTAATTTGAAAGCTAAAATTCAAAAACTGAAAAGTCATATAATGTAATTAAATTAGTTGTGGAGATACCTTGGGAACACCAAATAAAGGGATCTTTCACTGGGTAGTCACTCCAAGGGTTATTTCTTTCTAGAGATCCTTGTTAAACAAACAGAATGGCAGATAATGCAGTATGTGAGAAATGGCAAAGGGCTCTGTTCCAAAGCGCCTGAGTTTTAACTCCTGTTTTGCCATTTAATTGTTGAATGTCTGAGCAATCATTGATCTTGACTTCTCCAATTTTTTTCACCTGCAAAAAAAGAATACAAACGCCTCGTTCCCTTTTATCCCTGTGCTACTGTAATGTTCAAACTTATGCATAAATATGGATATAACTTATTACTATAGAGTATTAACATAAGATAAAATAGTTATTAAAAATATGGAGAAAATTCAAAAACCAAATAAATCGCAAAATCCAGCCAACCAGAAAAAGAAAATCAGTAAAATGTAACATCTGCCACACTTTTTAATCCTTCTCTAGTTCTTTCCTTGAAATGAGAGTTTAAGAATATATAAGATAAATATCAGTCCCACCTCTTTCTTAAAGCATCCCTGTTGAGTCATTTGGAAATGAACCACGAAAGTATACCGCTACTGGTTTGAAATTCCTGTCACACATAGACCCGTGTGCAGTTCAAAAACCATTAACACTGCTACAGGGAAATATCCTTTTTGTTTTCTCTTAATTGCCACACATGTGCTAAGACAACAAAAATAGCTAATATTTTCATGGAATGCCTGTTATGTTCAGAGGCTCTGCTAAGTACTCTGTGTGTGTCATCTCTGGTGAGCCTCGTGACAATATTAATCAGCAGGAATTACTAAATAGCCAAGTCAAGGACACGGCTGTTCAGAGACAGGGCAGGGATTAAAGCCTATGTGCTTGGTATGCCTGGGTGGCCCAGCGGTTGAGCGTCTGCCTTCAGCTCAGAGCGTGATCCTGGAGTCCCAGGATCGAGTCCCACATCGGGCTCCCTGCATGGAACCTGCTTCTCCCTCTGCCTGTGTCTCTTCCTTCTCTCTGTCTCTCATGAATAGATAAATAAAACATTAAAAAAAAAAAATAATAAAGCCCATGTGCTTAACCATGGCATTAAAAAGGCTTTTGTCATGTGGTATGAATGGATATTGGGACAGATAAGATATAGGTTCTGATTCTAAGAATACTAACATTTAGTGGTGGGGGAAGACGTGCGTGCATTCCTAAATAAAATCAACTTGAGTTAATTTCCACATGGATTTCCCTCTAAGAGGAGTTGGTATTGTACCCGTGTCTTGAAATTAATCTTTTAAACTCTTTCAGAGAAAATGGCATGTGCAAAGATATAATGTAAAACAGAGATGAGTATAGGTTTTCATAATATTTACATATTATATGGATATATATATATGATACATAATATTTCAGGTAATATACTTTTAAAATTTTTTTTAAAGATTTTATTTATTTATTCATGAGAGACAGAGAGAGAGAGAGAGAGGCAGAGACACAGGCAGAGGGAGAAGCAGTCTCCATGCAGGGAGCCTGACATGGGGCTCAATCTCCAGTCACCAGGATCCCACCCTGGGCTGAAGGCGGCGCTAAACTGCTGGGCCTTGGGCTGTTCTCAGGTAATATACTTCTTGGGGGTAGTTCAACATTATAGAATAACTTTTACAAAATAAAAACTCTGATATACTTATTGAATAAATGCTTGGAGCTGCATTTTCAAAAATATTTGAATCAAGGTGTATACAGAGTAGATTTGGGCATGGGGTGGGAGAAGCAGGGAAGACAGTGGAAGAAGGGTACAAGAGTAGAGTCCAGCAGCAGATATGAAAGACAGTAAGAATGGAAAGGAAAAAATAATGGATATTGGCGTTAGAGTAGACAATACAAAGAAAATCAGCCAGATTTTTAAGTTTGTAGTAGGGGAAAAAAACTAAATCCTCAAAGATATTTTCTACGACATCACCCTGAATTTCTGGGGAAAACATTATTGTCAGCAAGTAAAGGGAGGAAGTTGTTTGGTGGGAAGATCTTCCAGACACATTAAGGGTGAGGTGTTTTGTTGAGACGATGTTTTCACGATTGACTTAGGGGTGGAAATAAAAGTTAGCAGTCATCTTCAGACAGCGAATGGATGAGGCCGTGCTGGCAGTGGGTGAGATAATCAGGAAGGAGAATTACTGGAAAAGAAATGAAGTTTCTGGATAAAGTCTGGATGGGTGGAGAAAGTCAAAATGGTAGGGGGAAATGAAAGGGTCACAGAATCGATTCTTTTTCTGTTACACCTTACTTATCATTTCTGAAAAGTTAGATAGCATCCATACTTCTGGAACATTTGTCTTTCTACATTTCTATGCACCATTCTTCAAAGCCTAGCAGGATATGAAATGTAGTACAAAGTGCACAGCTAAATATTCTCCAGTTTTATTCCATTTAAGTTTAACACATTTCCTAGTTAAGCCATTCATCACTGTTTGCTGACATTCACAGATAGTGGATTTTCTCACATACATTTACTTCATAAAACATCGGAAGAAATTAAATTATGTTGGAGCAGGGTGATGTCTAGCACAATTGGAAGAGAAAGGGTTCTCAACACTATTATTCCAATGTTAATGTCCTGATCCTGATTTTTCTTACAGAGCAAGTGGTTTACTTTGAAGTGTCTAACTGATGAATATAATTAAAAACTAAAGTTCTTTGGGAAGAAAACAAAGATCGTCTCTTCAGAAACCACAAAGCTGGAGGGTAAGGCTGTCGATTTGTTTTCATCACAGCATGAAACATGCTATGTTACATGCTATGTTACGTGATAGCATTTATGGCATCACTGGTGGAATGTCATTTGTTTTTCTTAAGATAGAAAAGATTAATGATTCCTTCACTACCACATATTTGTTCCCTTATTTATTACTATTATTTTTTAAGATTTTATTTATTCAAGAGAGACAGAGAGAGAGAGAGAGAGAGGCAGAGACACAGGCAGAGACATAGGCAGAGGAAGAAGCAGGCTCCCTGTGGGGAGCCCGATGTGGGACTCGATCCCAGATCCAGGGATCACGCCCTGAGCCTAAGACAGACACTCAACCAGTGAGCCACCCAGGCGTCCCTGTTCCCTTATTTATTAAGAGACACAGTTTTCTGGCACTTGTAAAGAAATAACTGATTCTGTAAAATATTATTATGAGTCCATAGTGATAGTGACGATTTTCTCATCAGGATGAGACAAAAACTGTGGAAGATGGGGACAGCCAAAGATCACCTACCATTCATCACATGCCAGGTAACTGCCTTCCTCAAAGTTCACTCAAGCAGAAAATGAACAGCTGCCAATGTTGATCAGAGAGATAGAGAATGCTGCTTCTAGGAATCAAAGTCTCTTGTTTCGTTTTTTTTTTTTTTTTTTTTTTAACTTAAAACAATATGCTATATACTTCTGCTGAAAAAGCAAGAGGGCCAGACTTGATAAGATCACAGTCATGGAACTGATGGGTTGCTTCTTGATGTGTTTACAGAATTTCACAATGATATAACCAACAGATGCTCAAAAGTAGCCTTAAAACCAACAAAGACAAACATTCTGTTTTCGATCTTTGGTGAATTATTTTGAAGTTTCAAAGCATATTGTTCAAAATGGAATTTCCCCAAGATAACAAGTTTCAGATCTTGGCTGTTTGGAGGATTATAAACTATACCAACTTGCCATTATATCATTGGAAAATATCAAGGTATTTTTTTGCCCCTCCACAAAACCAAAACTCCTCTCAAAACAGAGACTCATTTCAAAAGATCAACTCTTGTGCATGTCTCTTAGTAATCAGTGTGTGCGACGAAAAATATAGCTAATCCTAAAATAATTGGTCATTAAGACTCGAACTGCTAGTATGAAGCTCTCAAATGATACAGATAAAACATATGCTGAGTAATTTATAGTTGAAGAAACTATTCAAGGATGTAGCCCCATCCTTCACTGGGGTCCTCTGCCTGCAAGAAAAAGACTAAGAAGGAAGAGATGCAAAAGAAGCAAAGAACCAGGGAAATCATCTTGGGAGAGAAGAAAAAGCAGTCCATTGCTATAAAATAATAACTTTTATTCTGTGACTGGTTATTGATACCAGAGATAGTTCAAAAATTATTCTGAGTAACCTGACCATGCTGTGGGAAAAAAAAAAAAAAAATTCTCCAATGTGTAGGATTTGGACTCATTATTTTGTAGACAAATATTCTAAACATTTATAAAGAAAGAAACAGCATTGTTTTCATGACCATTATAATCTGATAGGTGAGATAATATGCAGCATTTGTGACTTGATTGTGAAAATTCTGTATCAGACCTACAACAACAACAAAAAAACAAACTATGGGTTTGGCTTCAATTCAAGCCAAACCTTTGTGGCTTTTTGATATCATGGAGCAATAAAATGAAAGGGTGCAAAATTGAGTGTGATCAAGAGGTTCATGCTTTTTTGTACATGAGATTAGATACAGCTGCTGGTATTGATGAGATAATAACTAAAAGGAAAAAAAAAGTCTTTTTTGATATAAAATGTCAGACTAGCTATTTGTTACAAGGAAATGTGGGCAAGTAAATATAATCCTAAATAAATCCTAAAGAACTGTTCAAAAGGACTCAAGTGGAAAAAGGCATGTCCCCGAATGTTCTCAGTGATCCTGGTCAAACACTATCCAAAGAACTCGAGCTCAGATTTATGTTCTTTTTGGTGTTGTTCATGTATTGCAATAAGTCAGAAATTTTTAAGAAGACAAGAATTCTACAGAGTCCGTTATACTTTACAATATTAAATATGAAAGTGTGAGATTATTTATTGGGACTTTAAATATTAGAATTATGTGCACTATTTTTTAGAAAAGGTTTTCACTGAATAGTGGTCTACTATTGCATGAAAAGTTGACTTAATGTTTGATTACAGATGGCATATGTTTTGATATCTGTAATTTTAGACATTAGGCTATTGGTCAGAAAAGTAATCCCTGTGGTAATGGCATTTCTGGTGGACAGTTAGATTTGACATGTCTCATTTTCATTTTTAGACTTATTCTAGAAACATAATCTGTCATAATCTATCAAACACTGCCAGAACTGCCTGTAGTACTTCAGTGGTACTTCACAGCTAATGTCACCACCACCCACCATCCATCTGCATAATGAAGATCTAACTTTACAATGAATATTTGCATCTATTATCTTACTTCATCATCACAATGGTCCTATAAATTGGGTGGAGCAAGGATTATGAGCTAAATTCCACTAACGAAGAAACTGAGGTAATAATGAATTAGCGGCAAAATCTGCACTAGAATTCAATTAGACTTAATGTGTCACACTTCAATTTATATACCTATTCCAGTCATTTGGCTCCAAACTAATGCATGCTTCTACAAGGAGCAGCCTGGTTTTACCAGGGACTCCATCCAATGGATGTATTTAAGCCACAGGTTTAAAATGTTGAGGATGCCAACTATATTACCACATATACCTGGCAGGGTGAGGTACATTCTTATTCTTCTTTCTTAATATGATGCCTTAACAGCAAAGACAGAATGGAGGGAGTTTTGACAAGAAAATTACTTTTTCTTCTAGATCCTTCTGCTTGCAACCTGCTTCAATGGTCAGCAAAGTATTATAGCATCTGGAATATCTGGTAAGTTTTGTATTTATCTGCTTTGACATCAGCAGTGTATTATAGAATATTCGTTATGATGTCTATTTATCTTCCCACTAGACAATGAGTTCCTCAGAGGAAGAATTTTGCTTCCCTTGTCCTTTTTAGTGTCAGTCACCTAGGAGTTGCTCAGTAAAATTTGTGACTGAAGGAAGAAATGAATGACTTTAGGACTTCCTTATGCAAATCATTCTGCTGATTTAGTCTATGATACACAAGAATTTAGGAGGAAGAAAAAAAATGTCTGAAGTCAGCCCGATAAAGGATTGTCTTGAAAATTAGTAAAAGATTAACTTACTTTTGCCATTTGATTTAAAAATCACCAGTTGTTAACCTGAATTAAAGAAATCAACTTTTTAATACAACTCAGCAACAAATTGGGTAACTTGACCAAAGTTGCACCCGAACTGCTCTTCATCCATTCAAACTGATTTTTATGTTTGATTTCATGAAACTGATCCATCACTCAGGGCAATAAACTACATAAGAACTAGGCACTGTTTTATATGGTGTTAAGGAGAAAACATTATTACTGGCACTTGTATCAAATAAAATTGTTTTCTTTGGCAAGCTAACTCAAACCAGGAAAATGAATTTGTTGAAGCTCTTCATAAACCTTATATAAAGTTCGCAATCTCCTAAATGTAAAACTCTGCTTATAAACATTGTCAGGGTAAAATTTCATCTTAAAACAGAGTGATTGCTTCTATTTCCTATGATGTTTACACAGCAACTTCTGCAGAATTACTCTAAGAAAGAAATAGAAAAGAAAATCAATAGCGACATTGCTATGAAATAACCTTTGTGGTAGGAACAGAACCAAAAGATTAAGATAAGACCATAAAAGTATGAAATAATGAAAAAGGCACAAATCTCAACCTCATTAGAAACCCTGAAAATGATTTCATATGTATATTTCATATACACACAATGGAACAGAGACATTTTGCTATTTCACAAAATCATATACAAGTGATAATTAATACCATTCTGCTTCACTTTGTGGTATCTTCAGGCCTTAATCAGACATTATTTGGTGAAATATACTTTATAGCATAACTACAAATTTCTCATTTTCCCATAAAATAGTTTTTAAATGATGTCCTTATTTCAAATATTTTTTTTTAATTAAAAACACACACACACATAATCCCTTCCCATTCTTTAAAAATGCCAGTCTGCTGGGATGCCTGGGTGGCTCAGCAGTTGAGCATCTGTCTTCGGCTCAGGGCATGATACCAGTCCAGGGATCGAGTTCCACACTGGGCTCCCTGGAGCCTGCTTCTCCCTCTGCCTGTGTCTCTGCCTCTCTCTGTGTCTCTCATGAATAAATAAATAAAATCTTTTTAAAAACGTGCCAGTCTGCTAAATACATAAGGAATCATGGCTGCATTTACTATTTGTAGGCAAAATCTTTCTATGTAATTGTGCAGTAGGTAGTATCCCAAGTAATTTGGAAGTTTACACACTTTTCATATCCTTTTTTTAGTCTAGAAGGTCTTTAAAACAGCATGGTTGAAGGCAACTTCTTTAAGAGTCACCTAGTATTAACAATAATGTCCAGTCAATATTAGAATAAAATAACCTTCCTTCTATTAGATTGCCCGTGATAACAATGGAATGCCCCCATTCAAATCTGGGGACCTTTGCTAACTGGTAAATGAGTCAAAAGCAGAAACAAATAGATCGGCTTGAGTATCTGAAGATTACATGGGCTTTCTGTTCGCTTTGGCAAACATGTCTTACTTTTGAGCCTTGGTGGCCGACTTGCCTCTGTCTCTGTGTCACAATCTGCTTTAAGTCTTAGCTAAAGAATTTTCTTATAGGTTAGTTTATAGTCAAGAATTGACACATGCTATCACCTTTTCTTGGTAAACGTTCCTCCAAAATTCTCTCCTCTGGTGGAAACCTCATACAAAGAGAAATTGGTCATTATTCTGAATGTAAAAAGTACAATAAATATTTACTTCCTTTTGATATGTGACAACCAGAAACACATGTTTTGGTCTATTCTTGATGTTATTAATTTAGAAATGTTCATACTAGCACTGTTCAAATATCAGACAACATATGGACTGTCAAGGCTGAACCAAGTTCATAAGTAGGATGGCAACGTGGGGACATTTACATTTAATCTCACTGCAACTATCACTCTGAGTCAGACATTGACTAGACATTGCATAGACATTGAAGGAGAAATCATTGCTTGGCATTTTTAAAAAGGTTTATTTATTTTAGAAAGAGAGAGAGAGCACATGTGTATTGGGGGTAAGGGCAGAGGGAGAGGGAGAGAGTTTTAAGCAGACTCCTCGCTGAGAGCAAGCCAACCTGGAGCTTGATCTTACTATCCTGAGATCACAACCTGAGCCAAATCCAAGAGTTGGATGCTTTACCAACTGCACCACCCAGGCACCCCATTACTTGGCTTTTTGAAAGCAAATCCATCTTGTCCAATCTCATGGTTTTCCTTTCCCTCTGTTAGGACGTAGTAATTTACACTGTACATCAATTTTAAAACATGTAATAGACCAACTTCGCATTGTTTAGTAATTTTTGATTTACACTGCATTAACTTCATTATGACCAATATTGCTATATCACTCAATTATACTGATATTTGTTATAATTACATAAAATAAATTAGATATATTTAAGTTAATTCTACTTAAGAATTTAAATAAGTGAGAGCCATCTGGCACAACAATAAAAAGAAACTGTTTCAGTACCGGAGGAGCAAAGGCACCCTCTACTCCCCATGCTAACATGATTTCGCTTGATTGACAGAACTTGGAGAAAATCATTGTGTGGTCAGGATATCTGCTGTTTTACATAAGATCATAAAATTTTTTACTAGATTTGGTAGTGATAAAATAAAGAAAAGACCAGGAAAAAAACTGAGAGGTTGTTTTTTTTTTTTTTTTTCAATAGTTACTTAAAATGACACTATAGTCCTTGATAGCCATTTCCAGTAAGTGTGTACTGAGCACATACTATGAAGCCAGCCCTGAACTGAAGTGTCAGATTATCAAATGATACGTTTCTTGTTGTCTTTGCCTCAGCAGCTTGAGTGTAACTATAAGGACCAAGAAGAAATAAACACTTCATATTCTACATAATATGGAGTCAGATCCCCTGCCAGATCTACAGTAGACTCTACTCCCAGTAATCCCCTCCCAAATACACTTTTCTAACTTATATAAGATGATTTAAGAGTTAGGAAAGACACAAAGTGTCCCTAATGGAGAAAGTGGAGATTTTGTTCTCTGTTCCCCATCAAAGTACCCTACTTTGAGAGAGAAGTCTGAAGGAAACACTCATGGCAGCTGCCTAGATGGAAACATTGGCATGCCACTGCCAGATGTCTGTACTTACTGCCATAGGAGCCAAGGAGAACCAGCCAAAGAACTTGTTACTGAGTTTTTACACATGCTGCCTGTGGCTTACAGCTATATATGAAGACAGTGAGATGCCTGCTATTCACCTGGAGGTTTCTGGAGGCAGGAGGCTGGCTGGAACAGTCTATGTTTAGGATGAGAGAATCTAAGAAATGAAGGACAAAGGGACTCTCTGGTTCTTCTAATCTCTCTGAGGGTGCTGAAGAAGACCTCAGCCCCTAACTAGGCTTCATGCGGAGGAAGAAGAACTAGGAAATGGGAAGACTTGGGGTGGTCTACATAATGGTCAAAAAAAGAGACCCTCATGGGTTAGGGAGGGGCATAGCTATATACTGAAGGTACCAAGAGTAATAGCATGTGGTGTTTAAAAACCTCAGAATCACACATATCTAGGTTCAAGCCTCAATTATGACAGTAATTCTGAGACCTATGTCAATTCACTTAAAATCTGTGAGCGTCAGTTTCTTCCTCTGTAAAATGAGAATACTGAGCTCTACTTCATGGGGCTTTTGTAAATAATAAATTAGACAGTGCTCTTAGAAATTATTTCTTTTAAAGATTTTATTTATTTATTCATGAGAGACAGAGAGGCAGAGACACAACCAGAAGGAGAAGCAGGCTCCATGCAGAGCTCCATGTGGGACTGGATCCTGGGACTCCAGGATCAGGCCCTGGGCTGAAGGCAGGTGCTAAACTGCTGAGCCACCCAGGGATCCTTTTAGAAATGATTTTAAATGGTTATATTGTGCAAACACTGTTATTACTTAATTCACATATTACATTTATCTAATGCTATGCTGATGTCGTCTAACCATATTTATATATTCTTAGGTCAGCTAGCGTCTAGCATAACTTTATGTCTTGCACGTTCCCTAGAGGTGCTGTACTCAACAGATTCCAAGTATGACCTGCAATGACCCTTGTCTTTGTACAATCCTTTCCCTTTGACAGTGGGTAGAACCTGTGAAGACAAAGACATACTATACCTATGACATATGGCAAAAGGGAGGTTAACTGGTGAGCCTCATCTTACTATAAGAGCCCTTGAAAAGTACAGAAGTCTTTTCAGATGGTGGGAGAAGTAAAAGTAGGAGAGATGCAAAGCATGAAGGTCTCAACGCATGTTTACTGCTTTAGAAATAGAAGGGGTCACTTGAGAACGGATGAGGATGGCCTCTAGAAAGAAACAGCAGAATGAATGCTATTTATTAAATAAAACAGCCATTATAAAACCTGGGACTTCAGGGCTACAGATTCTAGAAACCGTATCTTACCAACCACCTGAATGAATTTGAAAAAGGGTTTTCCCCCAGAGCCTCCAGGTAAGAGCCCAGCTCACTTGATGGTCTGAGTCTAGCCTTGTGAGGCCTAGAGTAGATAAAGCATTTCTCATGACCCTGCTTGCATTTCTGACCTACCAAACTGTGAGATAATAAAGGGCCATTTTAAGTCACTAAATTTATGGTAATCTACTGTGCAGCAAACAAAAACAAACACAAACGTTGGTACCAGCAGTGGGGTACTACTCTACCAAATATCTGAGATATGCGAGAGGCCTCAGAATCATGCAGAAGGAAAAGTCAGAGAGCTACACAGTGTGAGGAGAATTTGGCAGGCTGTTACTGGCTTGAAGATGGAGGGCGCCCCTAAGAGCTGAGAATGACCCCTCAGCTAAAAACCAGTAGGTAAACTGGAACCTTAGACTATAGCCACAAGAGACTAAATTATGTCAACAACCTGAAGGAACTTGGAAGCAGTTTCATCTGCAGAATCTCCAGATAAGAGCACAGTCTAATTGACACTTTAATTTTAGCCATGTGACATAATAAGGGGAGAAGTAAATCAAGCCCACCCATACTCCTCACCCACAGAAATGTGAGCTAATACATGGGTGTTATTTTAGGCTACAATCTTGTGGAAGTTGATTATGCAGCAGCAACAGAAAAAAAAAAAAAAAAGCCCAGATACTACAAACTACTTATTGAATGAATGCTATTTATTAAATAAAAACCATTTATTGAATATCCATGAAGTGACGGATAAATAATGTCAGAAAGCATTTCATGTGAGATCTGGGTTGAAAATTCTCCCAAAGACTTTCGAATCTTGGATTGTTAGAATCTGAACAAGAAACTATCAGAGGAAAAATAAAAAACTATCAGAGGCTAACTGCAACCAGGATTAACTGGCAGACACATACAAGCACACTGAGTGATATTGCAGTGCAGTGAATTTTGTAAAAGCTACAAATAGGATGGAGGCTCAGCACCAAAACAATTTGGCTATTAACTGCCATGGTTTATTCATAGGCTGATAATAGCCAGATTACCTAAAATGCAGTACTATTTCTGTGGCATATGGTAAAGTCCCAGGCTACTGAGAAGAAGGGGTAAATCACCAGTTTAGAATGACTTTATGGAGAAGGCAGGCTTGCCTTTAGTCATTAGTACTCAGTCAGTGTCTACACTGAGTACTAATGAGTAAGACAAAAGAATGTGGATAATGGGGGCAGCTGGATGGCTCAGATGGTTAAATCCAGATGACTCTGGATTTTGGCTCTGGTCATGATCTTAGGGTCGTGAGTACAAGCCCCACATTGGGCTCCATGCCCAGCAAGGGTCCCGCTTAAGATTCTCTTTCTCCTTCTGTCTCTGTTCCTCTCCCAACCACCCTCTCTCACCAGCCCCTCTCAAAAAACAACAACAACAAAGAGGTTGATGATGAACTAAAATAAAACTGCAAAGATGATCAAATCTGCTCCTCTACTTCTCCCCCTTGTTGCATTATAATACTTTACATTTCCCTGCCAAAAAGAGCATCCCTCTTATTTTAAGAAATCTCTAGGAAATAAGATCAAATAACATTCTCCAAGGAACTTAATTATCCTTCCTTAGAGGAAGTCCTCTCTCTGAGCATGAAGGCAAAAAGAAAAGGTCACTTCATCTTGTTCTGCTTCCATTGATGACTGTTAATTTTACAACACATGTTTTGATATTAGAATATTTAAAAATACAGCTGTTGCACTGGCAGCTGGTACTACTGACAAGTACAGGTTAAAATAAATAGGAACTGAAAATGCCTTTTCTTAGGAAGGAATGAGGATAAAAATGATCTTCTGAATATCACTTTGCTCCTTAATTCATAAAGAAAAGGAGAAAGTATTATTAAAGAATTAATTTATAAATCATTGGATTTATTAACCTTTTCTATTAAATTCTCAGAATAATCTTGCAAACTTGACTGCATATTGGAATTAACTATGGATCTTTAAGTTCTGATGCCTGGACTTTATATCCTTCAAAGATTCTGAGTTAACTGGTTAGAGGGCAGTTTGACCATTGTGATTTTATAGGAATCCCCCAGATTCTAATGTATGATCAGGTGAGTCATATCTATTTACTGACTGGTCTTGGTACAACTGCCTTTGGGCCATGGTCCAGGATTACACACCTGATCCGCTCATAGGGAAAGTCAAATATCAGTACAGTTTACCTTCTCTACTAAAGAGAATTGGATTCCAGAGATCTCTCAAATATGAAAATCCATGCATATTCGCTCTGAAATGAGCATGTCATTTTTCCAAAGGTTCTTTCAGTTCTTCTGACTGCCACTGGGGCAATGTCTTGTTTGAGTGCAAATTAAATCTTCCTTCTAATAAGAAGGATGTGTCTGTGCCTTGGGACCGTGCACAAATAGTCTAAGTGATGGCAGGTAGTGGCCTACGGATGCTCATGATGAGTTGAAAGGGACAAGGGATACATTAAAGTCATACTCACAAGTCCTAGAAACTGGAAAATTAATAATTATGGCTTTAAAACCAACCCTGATTGGCACAGTAGCAAATTTAGCAATAGTTTGTCTACCTTCTACACTACTTGTGGTAGTAAAGCCCCCAAGCCAGGAATACACCCAAAGGAAAGTAGCTTTACATTTCATCTTGGCTAAAATTTGGATAGCAACATAATTTGGCCTTTAAAAAATCAGGTTCATTTAAGGTTGTGCTGATGTTCAGAGAAGAGTGGAAACTTGAGTAAGGGAAGCTATTAGAAAGGACATTTACTGGGGACAGAACAGAATTAATGGAGCTTTGATTTTTTTCCATCTTATATTTTCTTTTGTGTTCATCCTCATATACATATTGATGATGAATCAACTGGAACATTTTTATAGTTGCCAGAATCCTCTGATCTGAGGCCCAAATAAGACTGTTTGATGGCAGATTTACTGATATATAATAGAAGTTGGAAGGCCGGAGGCCAAAATTCCCTTTCACAAAGTGGTTCTGGATTGAGTGGTTGACAACCCCAGGACTTATATAAATGCAGCTCCAGAATAAAACCTGCAGATGCTTCTTCAAGCAGCTAGACCATCCAAGGCTCTTGCCATGAATTTTACGGCAGCTGATGGTTATTTTCTCCTCTCTTGACCACTTCTTTATCCCAATGGTGGCTGGTAGTTAAAAAGAACATAGTGCCCCTTCCTTTCCACTCCAACATAAACAGTTCATGACTCTAAGACATCTAGATAAAAGTGAACAAAAGTATTGTTTGCCAGAGGCATCTTCAAATGGAATATGAATTTTCATATGGAGAATGTTCATTAGAGGTAGAAACAAACATATCACCATAATACTAGTTTCTATTTGTTGACCAAGTATTTTAGACTGTGCACCTAAAATGTATTAACTCATTTAATTTGCCATTCTGTGGGGTTGATGCTATTATTATTTTCATTTTACAAATTAGGAATCTGAGACACAGAACTTAAGGAATTTGCTGAACACTACAACAGACAGCAGAGACTTAGGATTCAAGAGCCTAGGGAACTTGGCTCCAAGGAGCCTGCTCTCTTAGTGCACTACACTGTAGTTATTTTAAAAAAAGATCTCATGAAATCAAGAAACAGATACACTGCGCTGCTGGGAAAGGGAATTTCAGGGAGAAATCTTGGGAGAGTTTGTTATCTGAGCTAAGCAAGAAAATGTTAAATAGAAATTATAGTGGTGAAATGGAAGGGGAATGGAATTTATAGCAGATGAGTTAGCTCAAGTAAAATCAAAGAGGTAAAAGTAAAGTGCTTTACATTGTTTGTTAGGTAGTTTTGTATGGCTGAGAGATAAAATCTAAACCGGGGAGATTATGTTGGAGGGGAAAAGAGGGAATAGGTCATGGCATTCTTATTTGAACTTTATCTTACAATAAAGAAAGTCTAAAATGTTTTAAACTGTGATCCATAGAAAGGCTTGAACTTTACATGGTAAACTAGTACATTTGTATAGATATAGATATAGATATAGATATAGATATAGATATAGATATAGATAGATATAGATATATATAGATATGTGATAGATGGATGGATAGAATATGTTTCAAGAACAAAATAATTAACCTTACTCTGTGCGCATATTTTCTATTCTATTTTATATCTACTCTGGTCTAGTTTGTTTGCTTATTGTTAAGGAAACTAGCAGGACCCTCTAAATACATTTTTAGCTCTAATGGGTGACAATCTACACTTTGAAAAACATTGTTATAAGTGTTGTAAATATATGGAAACATATGGTGATCAGCAGAAGATTTGATCATGGGAGAAAGAAATTATAATCTAATTGTCACTCAACTGGATCACTTTGGCAGCATTCAATAGCTGCTTGAAGATGATTTGAAGAACAGACTGGGAACAAGAAGATAACTTTCCAAGCTCAGGCAAAAGAGGACAGGGAACAAAAAATCAAGTCTAGTTAGGCAGCAGAAAAAATAAATTCAGTAACTTAGAGTCTCTGCTAAAGGGACAATTCCACCATAGAAGAATGATAAAAGTAATAGTCATAGCACTTTCATTCTGGATACCTTTAAAAATGCAGTGAAGAGCCAGTTATTTTGGTAGTGGTTCCTGAGGGACAAGAAATAAATAAGTGATGCCCCCTTCCAACTCTAGATTTATCTTCCTGGTCACTGACCATTTGAAAACCCACTTTGCTTGCCTAAGAAGAAAACATTAAATGTGTATGGAATTGTTCTAAAGAGGAGCTTACAGAAATTTATTAGAAACAGATGAATTATCATGGCTTTCTCTGCCCAATCTGCTCAAATGTCTATGCAACTACCAGAAGAAAACTCAGTATCTTTCTCAATAATAGAAGATGAAACTGCTCCCATACGCTCTAGAAATAATTTTTCTTGAGCTTTTATAGACAAAACAATAATGCCTTATGAAACATTTAAACTTATTAGTGATAATTATTAATAATATTTTCATGCTAGGATTTCCCTAATTCTAAATTATTTAAGTATATTAGGACCCTCACATTCTCTTAGTCTGTATTTTTTAGCACTATTTTTAATTAGAAAAAGAAAAGCAAAAACCAAGGAAGTCACATGTAAACAAATGAGTGAGCCTAACAAAGTTTCAGGGAGGTTCTTGAAAAACTGTGCAGCCTGATTTTCTTCTTGGAATCTGCGGCTGGCCAAAAGTCCTAAAGAGAGTGTATGGAAGATGAACTGAGATATTTCTAGAACTGAGATGTTTACCCCTATTTCCCTATCTGGGCTAATCCATCTCTAAAAAATAAACAAACAAAAGAAAAACTGAAGTAGACTGTAGCCACTAAAACTGGCAATCCTGGACTAGGTTACCCATTGACATCTGGCTCTCAGGAAACCCACCT
Source organism: Vulpes vulpes (assembly GCF_048418805.1). Taxonomy (NCBI): domain Eukaryota; kingdom Metazoa; phylum Chordata; class Mammalia; order Carnivora; family Canidae; genus Vulpes; species Vulpes vulpes. Next base: position 80,255,602 of record NC_132795.1, read on the forward strand.
TCCCTATAACTCATTGATTTTAGCCTTGATCTCACAGGAATTTCTTTCTTTCTTTCCAGACATGGTATGTATAAATAAACACATACACAATCCACATTTCTCTGTTACTCTACAGTCATTTTCTTGTCAGTGAATTTGATTTTCTAGTCCATGAGAGAACTAATGAAGACAGACTCTTGGGAATGTGCATGTGCTACCTGGATTAGCACTGCCCTAAGAATATTGATTCTGAATTCAGAATTCAGCAGCCCGACTCATAAGAAAATATGTCAAACCCATTTTAGGCAAGATGGAGCATAAAAAAAAAAAAAAACATACATACAAAGAGAAAGTCGCCAGAAACTTTCACTAAATCTGATAATGGCTAGATTTTTTGTTCAAGTTGACTATCATGGCTCCTAGTTTCAAATATACTAGGCCTCATTCATGGTGATGAATGGCTGGAATGGAGAAAAAAGTCTAAGGCTTTCTGTCAATCAGCAGAGTAATGAGGACACTAATGATATCTCAGATTCCTACCTGGCTTTTGCAGACTGAACACAGTAGTCAAAATGACCTTAGAGTAAGGTAGTGACCTTCAGGCCAGAGACTCAGTTTAAAACCCTGAACCAATGACATAATGAGTATTTTTGTGATAATCATTCAGCATGCAAATTATTTTAAAGTCATTAGGAGGTAGCATACACCTACATGCATAACAAGTCCATTTTTATGTTAGCATACCCCAAAGGACTTTCCTGCTGTGTGTTTTATACCACTGCTGCTTTATGTTTTATGTGTTTGCATTAATGTTTTAATTTTCATATACACATCCTTAGGCCATTTTATGAAGGGCATGACTTTTAAAATCCGGTCGATATATTAAATTAATGTAAAATAAGGTCATCTAGCAAGCAGTCCTAAATCAATTCTCTGTGTTCCCTCTGTACACTCAAACCTTCCAATATGGTTTATTTATTATAGGCAATGCAGAAGTAAGATCTGGGCTCTAAACTCTGACCATCTGTCAGATTAACGTGCTTATGCACTGAGTGTCTTTCTTCAGATGATGGATCCTACCACAAGTCTTCCCTAAAAGAATATATCAATCCTCTCCCCCACAAGAATAAACAAGAGCCACAACTGATGTATATCAACAATGAATACATAAGTTAGGGCTTGCCCTAAATTGGCCATTATGATTAAAATACACTACTTCATTGTCTCAAAAAACCTGTCCAATATTATACGTAAAAGGGATGTGACAAGGTATTAGAAAAGAAAAGAGAAATACCAAAAAAGAGGTAGTGTAGTGATTAGGGATAAAGATTCTAGGACCGGAGAATCTCTATCAGACACAATTTACTCATTAACTACAATAAAAGTCTGATCTAGTTATTTTACTTACTTGAACCTCAGATTCCTCAACTCAAACTAAGGACAATGATGATAAGAGTACTTACTATGAGATTAATTATAAGAGATAAAACACCCACATAAAGCATCTCATTCAATATATTTATTATGACTGCTACTACTACTACAGAGATGACTTCAGAGTTGCCATTAAAAACCAAGTAAGGATGTGGATGGCATGCAGTATTTTAAATTCTGATTTAACCAGTCACTATACTAGTCACATACATATAACATTTGCATCATATGGTCACCACATAGTACAGTGCTTCAGAACAAGAATCTAGCTTTAAATCCTAACTTCATCACTTACTAATTAAGCTTTAGTCATTTACTTCTTCATATCTTTATAAAATGTATAATGTTATCTCATTTATAGTATTGTTGGGAGGATTAAATAGGTTAATATACATTAAACTGTTAGAAAGAAAAAAAAAAAACTTCTGGTATTTTTAAGCACATGACAAATATTCCCAGTGGTGATTAGCGAATTTAGTCCAGAAAAGAAAATGGCTGAATATATTGAAAAATCGAGAAGAGCAACAGAAGCAGTTTGGTAGTCATTAAAAACAATAATCATTCAAAAATCATACTAATAAGGGTTAAAATAATAAAGCTATTATCAGCTCACATGGAACATGCTATTGATCACCACTATCAATATAACCTTCTCAACAAGCTTGTGATGTAGGTAGGCTACGGATTCTTATCCTCATATTATGCTTCATGAAATTGAAGCTCAGAGAATAGTCACTTGCTGAGCCACATAACAGTGGATAGTAGAGCCTGGGGCTATCATCCTCCTGCTCCAGTGTCTTTTCTATTACAGTGCTTCTTGACTGTCAAAGAACAAAATCCAAAACAAGGCCATTCAACATCCATCCTCACACCAAGGACAATGTGGTCCCACAGAACAGGAGCTTGGTGCTTCCTGACTTGATATTCTAGAGAAATTATAGGTAACAGTCATTAAATCTGCATAAATCATAGCATCATTACCACAGAGATGCATTTTCAAACTAGCCAGTTTTTGAGACTGTGCTCATATAAAGAAGATCTGATTTTCCTTTGCTTTTGACACTTCATATTCCCTTTGTCTCTCAAACCTGCTAATGATTATTTGCAGCTGGATAGGGCATTTCGTGAACAGGTTACTTCTTACAGTGTCCATTTGATCTCTAATTTTTCAACCTCTCCAATGAAAAAGTGAATGTTTTCATTTTGCTTTTGATGGCTATTTTCCCCTGGGGCTTAGATAATTCAGGATATTTCTAATTACACACTCCAGTAAGGGACAGTTAGTATACTTCTGGGGCTTCTGGCTTTGCAAACAACAGGTAGAAGCTGTTTAACAGCAGGAGACCATCACCCCGTGGCAATTTTCCTCTACACTTTCGTTAAAATTCACTGCCATAAGAAGGACACATTATGCAAATATCCAAGCATTAAGACTTTGCTATTTTAAGTTTTGTCATTATAAATGAAAGAATATATGTGGATACACACCCATGCCAAATATATACATACATAAACATGCCTTCATTTATAACAAAAAAAAAAATGGCTTGTTTTTATCAATTTGAAAACCAGACCAGGTAGCATCAATTCCGAATTTACACAGTATGAAGGAGAGAGGAGAAAAAAAATCCCAAAGTCAGTAAACACACAAATCTTTCCATTGACAAGGTGCCCTTTCTTGGCTTCCCTTTACCCCTTCACTTTTTCTTCCCAAATTATGGTCTTCAGACAATTCTGCACATTTTTTCCTCCTGGAGAGAGGTAATTCCTCATGTCTTTTTGGGAAGAAAGAGATCATAAAAACTCTCAAGCAGGGGGACAGTCAAAATGAATTTATTGAATCCCTAGCCCACAAAGCACTGTTGTAGGTGGTAGGAACTTAGTCTCTCTCCTCTTGTACTGAGGAGGGAAAAGCTGTGACTTTTAGCATCATCACTGCTATAAATGCTATGGACTGAATTGTTCCTCTCCTCAAATTCATGAACTGAAGCTCTAATCTCCAATAGGATGGTATGTGGAAATGGGTCCTTTGGGAAATAATTAGGTTTAGATGATATCATGAGAGTAGGGCCCTCATGATGGGGTCAGTGTCCTTATCAGAGAGCAAGAGCATACTGTCTCTCTCACTCTCGCTCTCTTTACACTGAGGAATGAATGAGAAGGCAGTCTGTCTATAAGCCAGAAACCAGCCATGTAACCCTTTGATCTTGGACTTCTAGCCTCAAGAACCATACAAGAACTTGAGGAACTAACAGATAAGTCACCCCTTCAATGGTATTTTGTTATGGCAGCTTGAGCTGGCTAAGACAATCATTGACCTCCTTAGGCCTTAAATAAAGGATTAAAAGGTTTTCTTCCCTCATCTCACAAGCTGTCAAGAAACAAACAAACAAAACAAATTTTGATATGTTTTCATAGACCAAATGCATTATGGCATCATATATGTTTCGGCTCTGAACCAAATTTTCGAGACCAAATGCTTTTTTGGTTTAGAAAATTAAAAAAAAAAAACACCTATTAAGCAAGTTAGAAAGTTTTTCAACAGCTCAGTATATTCGACACAGGTTTCTCAATTTCACTATTGACATTTTGGTTCAGATCATACTTCATCGTAAAGGCTGTCCTGTGAATTTTAGGTTGTTAAGCATAACTGGCCTCTATGCTTTAGATGCCAAGAGCATCCCCCAACTGAATTGTGACAACCAAAACTATTTCCAGACATTGCCAAATATCTCCTGGGGGCAAAACAGTCTCTGATCCAAACTTCCACTGGATACATATAATTGTGTTACACAGGTATCCCATAAGGATGGCATATATAATGACTTTAACATTTATATAATAAGAATTTGTCTCCCTCTTCCTCCCTTCCTCCCTCCTTCTTTTTTTCCCTTCTCTCTCTCTCTTTCTCTCTCTCTCTCTCTCTCTCTCATACACACACACACACACACACACACACACACACAGCACTGACTTGTAAAAAGAAAGTAAATGAGATAGCAGGGAGCAGAGAAAAAGAATACAAGCCTCAGGAGAGAAAGGCTTCAATGATTTGAGTTCTAGGCCTACCTTCAATTTCAGAGAAGTCCCGTAATCTCTCAAACCTCCCTTTTTTTTTTTCATAGAAAATACATACAGTCCCTTTGATGTAAATAATCTTTGATCCTCAATGTACAGATGAGAGGAGTAGAAGGAACATTTGGAGTTTAATGTTCTAAGAAAAATTACATGAGCTAAGTTACATTTGAATCCCAACTATATGAACTGTAATTCTGAGAACAACTTGGCAAGACATCCTAAGTATCTTTGGTAATGCCAGCAACAGATTGGTTGGATGGCTCTGCATGAGAAAATCTCTTTAACACAGCCTGCTCAGTCTGGCTTATCCAATGTTCTGCTTGGGATAACTTTAAATTTGGGAAGGCTCAGAATTTTTCCTTGGTGTCACACAAGCTGTAAGGAGGACAATCCATGGTAAATGCCACCTTCATTCAAAGTTAATCGTTACCAATGATTTCATGCTCCTTTTGTTCTATAATACTGCATATCATTTGAGACATGTTGCCCACAAAACAGAAGTTACAGAGGTTTGGAAGAACATTCTACTCTTTCCTTTGGGGACTTATAACAACAAAAAGGGATCAAAGGGAATGAATTAGAAGTTTACTGTGGAATTTGGATTATAAATGGCCCACTGCAATAGTAACCAAGCGAAAAGTAGAAGAAAAGGAAAGAAAGCCATCTGTGGATATCCAAAGGGCCAAAACATCTCACCATACTCCTGCTATACCATATATGCCATAAAGTATACTTATTATAAGATTTAGTCATGATTTACATTTGGAGATCTCCAATGAAAAGGCATATTGGCTTGTAGCTTCGGAAGATCTAGGTAACAGCAGTAGTTGGAATCAGGCAATAGTTCTTGGGATTATGAAGGATCCAAAGAGGAAGTCATGTTGGATGAGAATGTCCTCTTTGTAATGAGAAATAAGGAAGAATATATGAGAACACTTTTTGTTCATAATGATGACATAGACAATAGTGAAGATGGTCTCAGATCAAAGGAACCAACCTCATTGTTAGTCCAGCCAGAAAAGTTATTCAGAACTATAATTTGAGAACACTGGCTTTAGGAATTAATAGAAGATGCCTCATACAACACTTCAATTATATCAGGCTGCTCTCTTCACAAAAAGATGGAACTCTTCTGTATCTTAGCACCCCTCCAAGGAGAAGGCAGTAGATGTGAGTAGATAAACAATCTTACCCTGCCTATTCACATCAGCATATTAACCACAGAGAAGCAAGATAAATAAATTCTGGGACCACCTGAAGTGATTTGTTGATCAACTGTGTACATAATTACTGCTTTTGTTTCATTAATTTTAATTACCTATTTTTCTTTTGTTCTTATGCCCTGAGGTGAGTTTTTCATCAAAAATGGCTATGATTTTATGAATATACATGCAAACAAATTAGATCCACTGAATTTGGTAGATCATTTCTCTCCCTTCCCTCTTCTGATGTTAGCTGCTGTTTTCTGAAAGTGATACAGATTCTACAGTAACATGCACAAAGGTATTAATCAGGAGGAAAGGAGTTTTCTTGAATCCAGTAGAGCTTATCATAGAGTACCTCATTATAACACACTAGGAATCTGTGACCCCAATAATATTGTCTCCAAATGATAAATAAAGTATATGTTTAAATGGTTACACCCTTTTTATACTACATATTGGGGTTCTCTTACAGTTTCTCACAAGAGCCTTTACGGAAAAAAAAAAAAGAAGGTAGAGAATAAAAATAAGTCATAGCATTCACTTAGGAGTGCATCAGCCACAAGTAGGCATCCAGACCAATGCAGGCAACCCACTGCTCCTCATTTCTTCTACTGCCTACAGATTATTGTTTCACTTTTGCATACCATAATTCTAAAATGAGGCACTGCATCCTATTATTTTCCATATTTTCATTTTCAAGCAGTTATTATGAAAGTTAAATGTTTAGTTGTAATGATAACAGCCAATTCTGGTGAGGTACTTACAGCAGAACTTCCACATCTTGCTGGAATTTCTATAAATATGTATAACCTCCTTCAAAAGCCTTGTGCATACCAGCAATTGTTGAGACAGTCATCATAATCATATGGAATAATCTGTCCTACCAAAATTATCTTAAATACTGAAATGTTTTCTGCTCAAAGGTGTTCAAAACTGTATCTTTTATAATATTTTTGTTTTTGTGTAAACTTGTCAGTGGCTTTCTCTAATACTTGTGTTTTTTCCAAAGTTTAAGGAGTATTTATAGTTAAAATAATTTCTTTTTTTCCAAGTTTTATTGAATTCCAGCTAGTTATCATAAGGTGCAATATTAGTTTCAGGTGTAATATTTAATGATTCATTACTTACATACATCACCCTGTGCTCATTATAACAAGTGCCCTCTTTAATACCCATCACCTATATAAACCATCCCCCTGCCCGTCTCCCCTCTGGTAACCCTCAGTTGTCCTCTATAGTTATAAAGAGTCTATTTCTTGGTTTGCCTTTCTTAAAAAAAAAATTAAAAAGCACGCTCCTTTAATAAAATGAAAAGAGCTTTGACATATTCAAATAACTAAGTAGCTTAAACAAACTTCTTTCTACATGTACATGACATAAATGAATGAGAATATCTACTAAAAGACAGAAATAGAAGACATAGGTATCTTTAAACCATGGAACAATTTAAAGGTTATTAGGGGTGGGAGAGTGTTTAATACTTTGAATTGCAATCAATTGACAAAAAAAAAAATGTTTCAAACCTAGGCTTTAAGTTCCTCTGAGGCAATAAAGAAATAGCCTTATCTTTTTTATGTGTGTGTTTGTGTGTCCTTTACATGTTGCCTGGCACACAACAGGTCTAAAATAAATTCTTGAGATTATATGTAAAAGGTCTCTTTGTTGGTTCAGAACCATGGATAGAGGAACAATTCTTTATTAAATAGGTGTATCATCTCAAGAGGCAAGGGATTTGGTTGCTGATCCTCATCCAGCTTCATATTGGCCTCATTACATGGGCAAATCTGTTACCTTCTCTGGGCCTGATTTGCCTGACTGGAAAAACAACTCAATGCTTTACCTTTTCAATAGGAAAAAGCTAGAACAGAGAAATTCTGGCCATTCATAGTTAAGGCTAACCTCATTTTTATCTTCTCACACAGACACACAAATATTTACTTTCTGATATTGCTCTGATGATAAGTTTTACTCCTTTATTTACTTAAAGAAAGATAATAAATGGGAAAAACTGCCTAATAGAGTTATTTTATCAATATATCTACTTCCCTACTGTCCTCGGTCCACACTATTAGTAGTGACCACTCCAGAAATTTGATCATTCCATCAGATTATGCCAGAAAGTGAGAATTGTTGTAAGAACTTTCTTTACAACTACTAGAAAGGTGAAGGACAGGTTAGATTTGGTAACCTTATTCAAAGATAATGTTAAAAAGTTCTTCAAAGCACAACTTTAGGAATGAGTGTATTATTAATTTTCTATATTTAAAAAGGCATATTTTTCACACCTTTTTGAGAGCTGCAAGGGGGGGAAAAGAAAGTATGCCTTCTCATTTCTTATTACTTTGAAATATTCTCCATCAATTATTAGTTTTTGAAAATTAATCCCCACCTTTTTTTTTTCCTTTAGATTTTATTAAAACCATAAAGCTATTCTTTAATAGAAAAAGCCACTCTCAGAGTCTGGCACAGAATCTAGAATATAATAGACTTTCAATAAACACTAGGTCTTCTTCCTCTCCTCCAATCTTTCCTATTTCTATCAGCTAAATTTTGTTTTATGCAAATTTTCCCTTGATCTTCTAGATGAAAAATATATCATTTATTGGAACAAGTGCTTAAAATCCTAGCCTAATGTCTGTGGTGTTGGTAGAGATGACTGGCTCCCATATTTGCCACTTCTAAATACTCGGGTCCTGTTTCCCAATTATATTTCATCTTCACTTTGTCACTTTCCCTCTCTCATAACTCATTGCTCTCTATGTTAGAATTCCTTCTTACATTTTATTCCCTATTTGCTAGAGCCATAAATCTCTATTTGTCCAGATAAATTTGTCCTTATATTGTTATGCACCACTCCTGAATTTGTGTTGCTCTTGAGTGGTTCTCAACATCCTGAAGCCTGCTCATCCTTTCTTGTGATCAAGTGTTACCATCTACTTTTTCACATGGAAATTCACAACCTTGAATATTATTGCAGGGAGATGTGATACACTAAAGAGCTTTATCTTTATTACATAGAACTAGTGAGTATAAAAAGGAAGCTCTTCCAAATAAAAATGACAATAATCTACATTTCATAGTTAATGGGAGTGGACTGGCTTTGGGAATAGGTCCCAGGAATACTACCATCACATTATACATAGTTGAGTAAAATTCATCAACACAAGTGCATTAATTAGGGACCATGCAAGAGCATTCGATGCTGAAACATCTAAATGATCTCATTTATAAGGCTGTTACGGCAAGGAGCATTAAAATATGGTGCTAATAATGTATACATATCATAGAATGATCTTGAGTCAAAATCTGTGATTAAATATAAGCATTAAGGACCAGCATGTGCTGTGACTTATGTTTCAACCAATTTTAGAAGATATTTACAGGGAAGGATTTCCTGAAATGTGATTTTAGATGTGATCAGGGAGGAAAAGACAGGGGCTAAGCTATCATCTACCTTTTCTGTTAGTACAACACTGAAAATTTGTCATAAGCATCTGTTCCTTAAATGAAACAACAGAATAAAAATTGGTAACTGAAGCTTGGAAGTTAATTTCAAAGGTTTATTATACTTTCGGGTTCATATTTAGCAGCTGTCAATTTGTTACCGACAACTATAGTAAAAATCAGCAAAACCTGAGCTCTTGTCCTGCCAAAGAGATGGCGGTTTGTCAGTGTTAGATGGTGTTGCTGTTTTTTTTGTGTGTGTGTTTTTTTAAGATTTTATTTATTTATTCATGAGAAACGCAGAGAGAGAGAGAGAGAGGCAGAGACACAGGCCTAGGGAGAAGCAGGCTCCATGCAGGGAGCCCGATATGGGACTCGATCCTGGGACCGCGAGATCACGCCCCGAGCCAAAGGCTCGTTGAGCCACCCAGGCGTCCCAGATGTTGTTTTTTGAAAAACCAACCTCTACTTTAAAAAGACAATACCTGTATTTATTGATTAAAAAGTTCATTTGACCAAAAAAAAAAAAAAAAAAGAAACTCCTTTTCTGCATTTTGAAAATTAATATATGTATCAATTAATATTATGTTAATATATTCGGTATATTAATCTATGAAAAAATGTGGGATTTGTTGTTGTTCCAATAATTTTAGGCAATGTTTTTCAATCCTGGATAATTTGACCCCCATGGGGATATTTGGAAATATCTAGACACACTTTTGTTTGTCAGCACTAGGGGATGCTATTAGCATCCAGTGGACAGAGATCAGAGATGTTGCTGAACATCTTACAATACACAGGGCAGTCCTCACAACAAAGGATGATTTGGCCAAACATGTCAATAGTGCCAAGGCTGAAGAACTGTTTCAAAGGAATTGCTCTAATGGACTCAGACTAAAGGTGAGTTTGCATTTACAGACTTCCCAAACCATAGTTTCCATCTGGAGTGTTCTGGTGGAGAGCTGCAGGCAGATAGATACTGGCTGCACTTTAAGTGGGTGCTATTTGAACAACAGTCTTAACTCTTTGGCTTAAAATTATAGCAAGTACATTTGCACTGGTGTAATTAAGTTTGTGTCAGCACTTATACTGAATGTGTTTCCATGTACAACATTTTATAAAGTGGTCATAAAAATGTATCTTTAACTAAAATTGGACGGGAAGTTTCTTTGGATGATAATTATCTTCTAGATGTACATTAGCTAATATTACACCTAGGCTCCTTCATTCATATCAAACAAATGTTAAAGACTTGCATATCATTTTATCCCAACATTTACCCCAGCATTTTCTCAAAATAAAGGTATTTCCAGGAACATCTGGGGGGCTCAGAGGTTTAGCTCCTGCCTTCAGCCCATGGCATGATTCTGGACAGTCCCGGGAATTGAATCCCGCAGATGGAATCCCGCATTGGGCTCCCTGCATGGAGCCCACATCTCCCTCTGCCTATGTCTCTGCCTCTCTCTCTCTCTCTCTCTCTCTGTCTCTCATGAATAAATAAATAAAATCTTTTTAAAAAAGGTATTTCCAGAAATATATATATATATATCAAATTGATATATTTAGATTACTCATCTCTCATATAATAATTTTAAGGACTCTACATAATAGAAACAGCCACTTTCAGGCCAGGAATAAGGACCAAAGATCTACATTTTCATGAGTACTCTGTATCAATTATTGAGAAAAAAATACTCTGTATCTAATATTCACTACTTTAAAATATGCCATCTCTCATGTAAAAGCTTTAAAAAAATCTATTTATTTACCTTATTAAAAAAAGAACAGAAAATAAGCCAGGGGCACATCAAATACATGTGTATGTTAGGCTTTATAGCCAAAATATATATTATTCTAATAAAATTAATCTTTGGAAAATAATATCAGTAAGAAATTTAAAGAAGACATACTCCACTAACAGCATGGTTATTTTCATTGAAATTGGTAAATATTCAAAATCCAAGATCTTAAAAACTCTCTCCTTCCATTTGGATGCCCAGAGCGCTCGGTCTGTCTGTCTGTCTGCCTCTCTCTTTCCCTCTTTAAGTTTAACACTTAAATAGCATTTAAAATATGCCTGATAATTGTCTTAATTTTTTACAAGTACTAATTCATTTAATTCTAACAACTCTATAATAGATGTTTATTATCTACATTTCACAGACAACGGAACTAAGGCATGCAGAGGTAAAGTAATTAACCAAGGTATGACTGCTAGTAAGTACAAAGACAGAGCTTGTATCAAGGCAGGCTGGTCCCAGAGGCCTTGCTCTTTAGTCCTTTGTAGGTTTATCACATGCCACCATACATCATATTTATCTAGGTCTGCCTGAGTAGTGTGGCCTTGGAGGAGAATGTACATGTGTGAAAGATTTCAGGTCAAGTCAAAGAAAAAGCTGTGAGGAATACAGGAGAAGGAAGGGTGGCCTTAGTGGGTCCATCTATGGAGTTGTTTTGCCCAGAAACCTCTTGGAAATAGAAGTCCAAAAATAGTCAGATCTGAATTAAAAGCATCTGTCTCCTACTTTCATCTGCTTATGGCATACTTTTTGTACCACTAACAACTTCTTTCTTTTCTATAAGGAGGGGCAGTATAGCACAGTATTTAAGAGCATAGACTTTGAAGCCGGATTTCTTGGAATCAGTTCCTAAATTCGAAATGCTATTACTATATTTCTATTGCATTTCTTGAATGTTGAGCAGAGATAATGCTATGTTTCCTTCTTTCTGGGCACATTGTCAGATCACATTTCCCTATCTCTTTCTATATAAGTGGGGCATGTTGCTAGCTCTCAACAATAATACAAGAGTGGGAATGAGGTGTGACAGCTCTAGCCCAAAATTCATAAAAGCAAGTGTACCTTGTCTGTGCTTTCTTGCTTGCTTTGTTTAACATCTGGATGCAGAAGATCTGGAGGATGCAATGAAGGACTCCAAAACATTAAGAAACAGTGGACCCCAAACATGAAAGAAACTTGGGTCTTTTAGTTACTTCATGGAATAAAGCTTCCACCTTGACATTGAACTATGGTTGATTATCGTGGGATCCAGAAATAGATCTTTATTATACTAAGCCACTGAAACTTTGAGTTGTTTCTTATAAACAGCTAGCTTTTATTATGGTGACTAATATGAATGTGTACCATCATGGGGTCAAAATGATCAGTTTCTTAAATTCCAGATCACTTTGGTTTACCATAGTTTTACTCAATCCATGTTCCTTTTCAGAAGAGCTTTGACAAAGTCTCATTATCTATAAATCTTTTTCTACTGTTAATACCCTGTCCTATCACCCAATCACTTTAACATTTCTGTATAGTTTCAGATTTCAAATGTTAAAATTACTTACTAAAGACACACATTTTTACAGCAGTTAAATGTTGATTCGTGAACCTGTGAAATGCCAGTAACACTGGTGTAAATACCCATAGTCTATGTAAAATATATTGAAACTATCTGCCATAAAACCTGACTTTATCACTGTTTCATTGAGCTACCTGAAATGAATGAAACAAATAATATGGCTCATGTAGTCATAATTCTGATTTAAAAGTTATTTTTAATCCCTAACATCCTTTTCTGTAAATATTATTCTGCTGACAATAAACAAGGAAATATTTGCTTCGCTACACCCTCACCAGATTAGTGGATAAATCTAAGTACTGAGTCTTCATGCCAGTGTTTCAAGAATGGTTCCCTTCTGCTCATAAATTGCCAAAGAGATCTAATTTGGAAGGATAAGGACCTCTTAAAAAAGTACTTGGAAGAAATGTTATGTTCAGGATTTCAACTATGAATTCATTGTGTTCTTTTAGAAGTTATGTCTTCAAGGTCCTCCGTTTGTGCTCGTTCAGTCCCAAAAGGACAGGAACAATTTGTGTATTACTCAGAACTGACAGATGAGTAGATTCTCCTATAACCTTTTCATCTCCAAATGTCCCAAACAGTTTAAAAACTAAAGGATTATTGATTGATTGGGCCACATTCCTTGTAATCTTGACAGCAAGCAGCTCAGGAAAATTTCCCTTGCAGTCCATCATGAGTACTTTGCATAAAGGCTGAAAGAACACAAAGTACTTCTTCTGGACTGTCATTTAGCCACCCATATTTGTAGGTATATAATATTTATTATTTTATTGGGAAGACATAAGAAATATATATTAATCTGTTTTAATGGTCTATTAAAAAACACAATCTGGAAAATCACAAAATTGTCCAACTACAATTTTTTAGATAATCGCTTATCTCAAACATGTTTTTAAAATGGGTTATTCATTTAAAAATAAAATAAAATAAAATAAAATAAAATAGGTTATTCAGTAATTGTTTACTAATTTCCCAGGTGTTTTGATGAATGTTTTGCACACAAAGACAGATCAGATGGGGTCTTTGAGCTTAAATTATGCAAAATAATGATAAAAAAAGGAAAGATATATTTCTAGAGGTAAGTAAAGCTTACATACATTAAAGCATAAAATCATAAGTAATAAAAATCATAAAATCATTGGTTGAATTTGTGTTTTAAAATGTGACAACTCAAGGTAATAAATATCACACCTAAAACCCAGAGACCATAAACTGCATAACCTGAGAAATAGCTGTTAGCTAGAATCCTTGACCATATGTCTACAAACTCATGTTAGATAAAAAGAAAAAGGCTAAAGTCTTGGCATTCCAAGGTCACAATGTAGGTATATTCTAATTAGTGCCTAAAATAAATTTGCCATCTTTTCCACCAATACTACTTCTTCTTTTTTTTTTTCTTTTTTTTAATCACAAGGGTTAGTAAAGAAAGGATTTCAGGACTACTAAAAAATTGTTAGCACTTTTTATCTTGTTGAAATCTAAACATGCAAATACATTCTTCTTAAAAAATACTGGTAACATAAAATTAACATGAAAGTATTTTTTAGCTAGCATAATTTCATATTATGTATAAAGATCTTGCTCAAAAAATAAGTACAGTTTGGTAGTAAATGATCAAATGTAAAGTCTTCTAGAAAGAAACATACCAAAACTTTTAAGAGGATTATAACTCAGCAGAGTAGGAAGGGGATATAGATTTAACAAAATATTAGAACAGCAACAGAAGCTTAAATCAACTCTAGTGTTTATTTTATATATGAAGGAACTGAACTCAAAAGAGAATGAAATCACCCGAACTCACAGAATTAGTTTGTCAGTGGATTTTGGATAAGAACATGGTTGAGTCTCATCCTGAGCTCCTTCACACTATACAGTTTGTACATGGAGGATGTTCAGATAATGTATTCTAACTGACTTTTCTGTTTTCCAAAGTAAACAGCATAATAATTGTAAATGAAACAGTAATAGATTACAGGGCGCCTGGCTGGCCCAGTTGGTTAAGCATCTGACTCTTGATTTTGGCTCAGGTCATGATCTCAGGGTGGTGATATTGAGCCCCACTTAGGCTTTAGGCTCAGTAGAAAGTCTGCTTAAGATTCTCTCCCTTTGCCCTTCCCTACCCCTCTTTCCCTCCCTAAAAAAAAAAAAAAAAAAAAAAAAAGAAAGAAAAGAAAGAAAGAAAAAGCAAGCAAGCAAGAAAAAAGAAACAGTAATAGATTAGTAGAAAAAGGTTATAAACATAAGTGAGTTCTAATCTTAAGTCATTGATTAACATTGGAGCTTTTAACTTTAGAGTACTAATTTTTATAAAGGAGATAATAAATATTCATTTTGGCCAACTCATAAGACTGCAGAGTCCACAGAGAAATCATGAAAATGCTGAATATTGCAAATTATTATCTCTAATTATTACAGTGTTTGAAATGAAACATTATTTATTGTTAAAAGAGAATGTACTTAGAGTAATGAAGGCTGTTTACTATAACTGTTTTAAAAAGTAGATATGAGGGATCCCTGGGTGGCACAGTGGTTTGGCGCCTGCCTTTGGCCCAGGGCGCGATCCTGGAGACCCAGGATCGAATCCCACGTCGGGCTCCCGGTGCATGGAGACTGCTTCTCCCTCTGCCTGTGTTTCTGCCTCTCTCTATCTCTCTGTGACTATCATAAATAAATAAAAATTAAAAAAAAAATAAATAAAAAGTAGATATGCAATCATAACACATAAATGAATTAAGGATGCTGCATTATACATTTTATATGTTATATGCGTTTTTTAAGGATACATAAAACTTGCTTCATGGATATCTTCTAATTTCAAAGACAATTTTGTCTGAAATGTATATGGCTATTTTTATTCTCAAATGTATTGACAATCATCATAAAAATCTTTTGAATTTTGACTTGATATTAACTAAGGCACTGTTGGTAGCAGCATGCTGCTTTAAACAACATCATCATCATTTTCTATTGATTTGGTCTCTCTTCTTTCCAACAACTCCAAACTTGAACATTAAACTCTTTAACATTTTTTTAGGTTCTTAAACTTTTAGTTTCGTTTCCTTTAATTTTTCTTTTCAAATACAGATTCAAAAGAAATTGCAAAAATGTACCAGGAGAACCTGTGCTCCCCTCACCCATTATTTTCCAATGACTGTATTCTGCATAACTATAGTTCAATATCAAAATGAGGGAATTGATAATGGTAAATTCACAGGGCCTTTGCCATTTTCCTCAGTTTCATATGTACTCTGTATGTGAGTGTGTGCAGTTCTGTGTAATTTTATTGTATGTGTAGATAAATGTAACTACCAACAGAGTACTCTCACCATGAGGATCCTTCGTGCAACAAATTTAGAGCCACATATACCCTCCTCTCCACAAATTCATCCCTAACCTCCGGCAAGCCACTAATCTCTTCTTCATCTCTACAATTTTGTCATTCTAAGAATGTCATATAGGTAGAATAATATAGTATGTAATTTTTGAGATGGACTTTTTTCAGTCAGTATAGTTCCCCTGAGATCCATCTCACTGTTGTGTGTATCAATACTTTGTTCCTTTTTATTACTGCACATTATTCCATGGTTTGGATGTACCACTGCATATTAACTTTTAGACAAGTTGATGTTTGTTTTTTACTCCCAATATATATAGCATTGTAAGAATCAAAACATTGGCTAGTAAAAATCTACAATATAAAGAACCAATTCTTCATGTACTGTATAAATAAAGATGTTTAGGAAGAGAGAACATGCTTCAATAATGTTTGAAGAAAATAACATTCTAAAACAGGATTTTACCTAAAATAGAACTTGGTTTCTAAGACCTAAAAATGAAACACATCCTATGTAGTGGCTTAATTTGTAGCCACAAATATTGTGTCTATATCCCAGAAAGAGTTCTAAGCATTTTACTATTAACTTTAGTACTTACTTTATTTTTTATGAGACTAGGTTAAATTATTCAATGTAATAAGAAATCTGCTGTAGAAAATAGCTTTTTCATGGTTGCTTATTATATCATTGTCTTTGCAAAACATGAAATGTATTTTTTAAAAGACTGGCTGTAGTCCGTAATGTAATTTTGTCATGATTATAATATTTGTCTTTCAGATATATCCTGAAGATAGTGTGATTAAACAAATTGTTAATACACATTCAATAAAATATCATATAGCAATTTGGAATGATGATAATAGTACCCAATGACAGGGGATATATTCCTGAGCTATTTGTAACTGACATAGAAGGTAACAAAATAGTTTATATAATATAAACTTATTTTGTAAAACAATGCATATACATGCATAGATTTGGAAGATTATATATTTACTATGTAGTAAAAAAAAATAAAAAAATTAGCTACTGTTTGTAATATTACTCTTGAAATGCTCTAAAAGTGACTTAAACCCAGTCTGACTTACAAGATAACTATTCTGGTTTAAGAACAATATTTTCAGAGCACCTGGGTGGTTCAATTGGTTGGGTGCATGACTTTGGCTTATGTCATGATCTCAGGGCCTGGGATAGAGCCCCATATCATGCTCCCTGCTCAGCGTAGCCTGCTTCTCCCTCTCCCCTGACCCTGCTCTCCTGCTATCTCTCTCTCAAATAAATGAATAAAATCTTAAAAAAAAGAACAATAGTTTCCTTTTGATACAGGGTCAGTGTTTCTTATACAATAATATTCTTTTCTTTTCTTTTTCTTTTCTTTTTTTTTTTTTTTGAGGGAGGGCAGGGAAGGGGCAGAGAGAGAATCTTAACAGGCTCCACGACCAGCATGGAGCCCAAAGCAGGGCTCTATCTGACAACCCTGAGATCATGACCTGAGCTGAAATCAAAAGTTGGACGCTTAACCAACTGAGCCACTCAGGCACCCTTTATTTCCTTTTTCTTATTCAGTTGTACATAATTTAACTAGTTACTATGTTTGATTTATCCATTTTCATAAAATAATTCAATTATTGTAGTTCATATCTGTTATCAACAGAAGTAATGGCTGGATAACACTGATTAACCACATTGCTTCAAAACCAAAACTGCAAAAATGAATGTCTTTAACAATTTAGTTTCTCTAAATATATCAAGTGCAGCCTTTTCCAAACTAGTGGTTGTGCATGCTCCAGTATTGCCTCACTTACAGCTTAAGATTTCTTCTTCCTTTTCTAAACTGCCGTGAAACTGCTCAGCCAGTTACCATTCTTTCCTCTTCTTGTTTTGTAACAAGGTTAGTGATATTCATAAACTGTGGCATATTACTGATCAATATTATATACACAGCTCTGGGTAGACCTTTCCCTCTTCTGCCCCTACTGTGACATATAAAAAACCTGAAATCCATGCATCAGTTGTTACTGCCATCAGTAAAGCTTGCAATTTATGGTGCCACTAATACCTCATTTTCTTTTAAATTAGAAGCTTACCTTTTATACATTAAGCGCCAGCACTGGTATTTCAAAGGTATCCATTATAAAATTTTCTCAATTAAAATAAGATATTCAATAATGGGGTCAATTACTGGCATAATTTTCTTTTAATATTTTATATTCCTTATCATTCTGTGACCACAAATGTATCTCAAGGACATATTCTCTTTTAATTTGGAAAAAAAATGTTGAGTAATTTGAAAGTACTTGTATGAACCATTTTGAGAAAGTAAATGTGGATCCTACACTTTTGATAATAATACCACTATAGCTACTAACATTAGTAATAGCTAATACTTACATAGTGATTACTATCTGCTATGTATTTTAACTCCTTGTATCTTAACAGCAATCCTATGAGTTAAGTGACTTGCTCAACCAATTTAATTGGCCTTCCAATCAGCATTTGGGGCCAGTATTGTTGGACCCATATAGTCTGGCTCAAATTAAGCAGTGGTAGAATGGACATCACCAAAACTTACCAAAATGTAAGTTAATTTGGGACTTATCTTCATTGGAATTTTGTGTTCCCAAGGTTTCCCATTTTGAAAGTTGCCTATACCTACATTAATCGCCCATGGCTTATCTTGAGAGCCATAAATAATTCACAAGGTTTTTTTTTTTTTTATCAGCTAATGGAAGACTTCAGCTATCTTTTATGATATTCTCTTGAAGCTTTAGGCATCAGTTCACCATATTGTGAGCTAACCTTAGAGGCTACATATTGCATACAAACTAAAGAATACAAATTCATAATCTCTAGCTATCCTTATGGCAAAGGTGGCCTACAAATTTTCCTTAAATTGTATTAAGAGTTCGAGAATTTGGGTGTCTGGGTAGGGTAGTTCAGTTGGTTAAGCATCTACTTTCGGCTCAAGTCATGATCCCAGGGTTCTGGTACTGAATCCCACATTGGGATCCCAGTTCAGCAATGAGTCTGTTTCTCCCTCTCCCTCTGCTCCTCTGCCCACTTGTGCTCCCGTGTGCTCTCTCTCTCTTTCAGGAAAAAAAAAAAAAAAAAGGAAGAAAGAAAGAAAGAAAGAAAGAAAGAAAGAAAGAAAGAAAGAAAGAAAGAAAGAAAGAAAGAAAGAAAAGAAAGAAAGAAGAAAGAGAGAGAGAGAGAAAGAAAGAAAGAAAGAAGAAAGAAAGAAAGAGAGAGAGAGAAAGAAAGAAAGAAGAAAGAAAGAAAGAGAAAAAGAAAAAGAAAGTTCAAGATTTTATTTCAGCTTCTTTACTTTCCAACCCTCCAATGTGAAAATAACATTAAGAGCCACAATTCATATATAATTCACAGACCAGAATCCTAAAGATGTGGCATTTCTCTTTGAAAGAATGTTTAAGAGTCAAAACACCTGAATTTAAAAACAAACAAACAAACAAACAAACAAACAAACCTGAATTTGAATCTTATCTTTATGACATTGGATAAGTTACTTAACCTCTCTGAGCTTTCTTTAGTTTACTCAATTTAGAAAATTTATGGTATTTTTCATGACAATGGGTTTTTCTAAGATATTTATATAGGAATTCAAGATGAATTTGCAGCTCATTTAAAGATGTCTATCTGAAGTCTACCCACAGACTAGCCCAATTTAGAGGGATTTGTCTGAGTGACCTGCCATTTTCCTTGCTGTTCATTAAAGGACAACAGTTAACTTCAAATGTTTTTAAACTTCCTGAAAACAACTTTAAAATGACAGAGTGCAATGTCTAAGACTTCACTCTGTGATCAGTTTGAGGCCATCTCTGAGAAGAACAGAAGTGTCATCAAATTCACATGGGTTTGCAGACGAAGGGTTTACACAGAGCTACTCTCTGTGTCCATCAAGAGAGCAACTGGATAATCTGTAGAAGGTTTTTTTTCACCTGGACAGTTAAAGCCTCAAATATATCCTGGACTGAAGTTCAGTCCATGCATAATTAAAGCCATTCTTATTCTGTATTCTATAAATATGCAGAGGATGCAAGATGAGACCCAAACACATTCCCCTGGAGAAGCTATTTGGGTCCAAACAAACCTCATCAGAGATCACTTCAAAGATCAATTCTTCATGTCCATGGAATCAAGTTTAAATGATTGTGTGTGATCGGTCACTCCCTGTTCTCTGCTACAATATGCATGATCTTTGCTCATAATATAACAAACCGCGGTGTTTCGATAGCAATTTTGCATTTTGCGCTAAACTACAGTGGCCATTCACATTTTATAGGCTAATGGTCTATTATTCTGCATATTTGTAGTATAAGTTCTTAACTTTCCTATCAATACTAGTGTTCTGTTTTGATAGTGAGGAGAAATAGGCTTTATAAAATATTTACAAGTTTGTACATCACAGGAAAAAGGTAATCTTAGAAACACAGCCTTTTGCACTGGCAGTACTTTAGAATTTTACCCCTTCTTCCTTTCCAGCCAGGCATTTCCATAATTATTTCTTAGCTTGTATAGACTGAGCAACTGGCATTAATTATGCCCGAATGAATATTTTAGAGGAAACAGAGAAATATTTCCTGATAATGGAAATGTACAGTGATCCAAATTTTTCTTTCTGTTAGGACAACGAATAGTATTAGTGATTTAAAATATAATATTAACGTAGTTTCTATTCTGATTCTAGAGCCAGTAGAAAGGAAGATAAAGGCAGGATATAACATTGGTGATACTGTGTGCAGTCAATTTCTCAAATGCCATTTCTCACTAATCTGTGCTTATGGTAGAATAACTCTCCAAGTCACTGACATGTTCTAATTTCTGTGGCTGAGGAATGTCTTTGTTCTATGATGCTAAAACGTTCTTACTTCCAGTTCCAGAGAAGTTCCCTAACACCATCAAAAATGGTATGGCGAAGAATGGATGCTTATATCTTGTCAAATTTTAGTTTAGAATGTCATCTAGGATGCTAGTCACATTTTCTGAATCTCTAGATCAAATAATTTTCCATGGTTTCTTTCTAATATATACCATCCTCACAATCAAGAAACACAGATATATTTAATAATGTACAATCAGTACAAAGTGAGACAAGATACAGAATTCAGTACTACATAATGTACATAAACATTTCATTTATACAGTGTATCTATATTCCCTCAACTAGTAAATTTTGTTTAATATTGTTCTTTATTATCCTATTTCTCTACTTTTAAGTGCTTCATCAAACATAACATGCACAGAATTTTCCTAGTAGAGTCACTCTCAGAAAATTGTACTGCGTTTGATGAATATAATTTCAAACGGAAAAAAAGTCCATAAGGTCAAATAGCCAATGTTGGTTTTCTGAGGAGCATAACGGTGAAAATACCTTGTTGGTTATTTTACCATCTAGGAAAGGGTTATTGAAAGCATAGCGGACACTTGTCTGGGAATCTGAAATTCTGTCTGGGGATTCATTCTTACCTGCCTATTAGCTCATCAGTTGACATGTACACTTTATTAGGTAGTTTCTTTGGGGTATGGTTACCTCATCTAAAAAGGAAAAGTTGTACTAGACAGTCTACAGGGCAGCTTCCAGCTTAAAAATTGATAAGTCAGAGGCATCTTTTAATTCATTTAAAGTGTGGTGATGTCTTTGAGGTTTATATTAAAGAGACTAAAGTAATGAAAACTTTTCCCTCTCACTCTATTACTATTTTTATGACGTTTTGCTTTAAAAAGGTGTTACTTTTTCATTAATCTCCAAAGCTCACATTTTCATCTTTGATGCCTTCCATCTAAAGATGTTATCAGTGGTAAGCAGTATCCTAATTCTCTCTTGGAAGCTTCCCCCCACTCCTTGCATATTTTCTTTCATCCAGTACAGACATGATTGGAGCTATTTCTCTATTCCAGACACAATTCTCCCCTGGGATTTTCATCAATAAATAAAGAGACATGCTGCTATCACAGCTGCTCAACACCTACCAAACCCCTCATTAGCTTGTGGACTACAACATAAGAAAATGAAGATATTTTAAATGCCTTATTCAAAGTCTAGTCACAAAACTGCACTTTGCATTTCAGCATTCCAAGTTAAAGGATATAAAGCTCAACTTTATTTCTTAAAAAACTGCAACAAAGGAAAAGGTACAGATTCATAGATCTTTTGTTATTTACATCCATTTTGTGGCAAATGATAACATGCAAAGTTAATCTTTCTGTACATATTTGTTAACTTTTCAATAGAAAAAGAAATCTTAATGGATTATTACACCGAAGTTCTTGTCTACTTATAGTCTTTACCCAGCTGTACCAGAAGTTTCAAGACAATTCCTTCTTTCTCATTCTGTGGTAAATTTCTTATCTTCCCTGTGCCACTATTCACCTGATCCACATGGATTTGGTTTGAATAAACTCCAAGGCCTCAGATCATCCATGAGGCACTGCCACCAACAAAGAGCAATTTAAAATAATGTAACTTCAGGTTTCCTGAGGTTTTTATAAAGACTCAAAAGAACAAAGAACCTAGCAGCTGGTACATATATTTATATGAAGTCATACACTGTTAGGAAAATGATAGTCCATCAGAATCATTTAATACAGGTCACATATTCTATAGAATGAGGCTTGGGGCAAAGTGACCTAAGGTCATGCAGCTAGCTAGGGGCACATGCAGGAGAGGAAGGGTGCTCTAATGTTTTACTGCAACACCATCCCTACTGCACCACACAATCTCACAAAACCTTCTTTATCTTCCCATCATCAATTTATCCCTTTTAATTCTTTCCAGCCTCTTAAATGTCCATAGCTTAACGGAAGAAATGCCATTCTCTGGAAGCAACTATGTTTCCAAAGGCAACTCAATGATTTTTTAAAATATATATACACATAATGTTTTAACCTGTTTATTTCGCTGCCCAGCTTTAGGCAAAACCATCACTCTAGACATTTGAAGGTACCAAAGAAGCAGCCCTTTATTATTCAGGACATCATTAAGGTACAATGATCTAAAACAGCAACTATAGATTTCCCTTGGTATGGATCATGTTAAAATATGTGCTTCGTATGAGGTTGCAAGGTTCAAATTTTACTTGGTCTCATGTGCTCTGAAAATGTTACCTAGTTATGCTGGATGATTTCTTTCTTCTGAAGAGCACTCTTGGGTATGTGATTGGTTGTCAGTATATATACTCAGTGAGTTTTAGAGCATAAGTATATCTCCAAAGACAAAACGTGTACCTTTGGCCCCAGGGTAACAGAAGAGCAAAGAGTGGCTACCACTCCCCAGCGGCTGTCCAAGGATAGAATGGTTGCTGTATTATCAGAACAAAGACCCAAGAGTGATCAGATGGAATAATTACTCCTTTTTGTGCCACCTCGGAAATGGTTTATAGAACTTTCAATTAGCTCTTGTCATCAAGACCCATCATTTCTCACAGAAATATATTTAGAGGACAACTTGATTTCACATGACTTGGATGAAATAAAACAAAATTCAGATGTCTGGAGAGACTGAAACCAAAGTCCATTTCACATATCCATCACTGGTTCTGGATTTCATTACAAGGACCTCAGTCTAAGGATTTCTACAAAGACTTTTTTAAACTAGCATTTTAGAAACATTCTTTTTAGAAACCAAAAAGCAAAGGTAACTTGCGTCTGAGAATGTTTTTTTTTTAATTTTTTTTATTTATTTTATGATAGTCACAGAGAGAAAGAGAGAGAGAGAGAGAGAGAGAGAGAGAGACAGAGACAGAGACACAGGCAGAGGGAGAAGCAGGCTCCATGCACCGGGAGCCTGATGTGGGATTCGATCCCGGGTCTCCAGGATCGCACCCTGGGCCAAAGGCAAGCGCTAAACCACTGCGCCACCCAGGGATCATGAAAATGTTAAAGTCTTATGGTTTATACAAAGAAACAAAACAAATATAAGAAGGAAATGCATGTGTGCCTAAGTAAGATTATCTCTCTCTCTCTTACAAATACTCTCCCTCTGACATTAACTAGTGAATGATGAGTACATTAGTATCTTCATTTAAATTTTCTGGTACAAGCCAAACTGCTAATGCTATTTTAATGAAGGATTTGTCCACGAATTCTTTCCAAGAGTGGCACAAGATCATGCATTCACTTTTTTATAATATTTTAATGAAGGATTTGTCCACGAATTCTTTCCAAGAGTGGCACAAGATCATGCATTCACTTTTTTATAATTTATGATATCACTTTGAGGTATAGGAACAAGTACATTAATGGACTGAATGATACGAGATGGCCCACTTCTCTTTTCCCAAAAAAGAGACACATTTCTCCCTGAGAGACTGCACTAAGTGCAATTTATTCTCTTTGTCTGGACAATCTCATAAATAAAAGTGGAAAATTCGTCCCAGAAAATCAGTCTTTAAAACACTGTAATTTTATTACTGTTTCTGGACAAATTTTTCAAACATCCCTGCAGTATATCTTCTATTACGAATCACAATGTCTGCAATGAGAAAGTAGACAAGGGAAGAACTCATTAAGAGGCAGTTACTGTACTGCTGGACTCAGCTAATAATCCCTTTATTTTTCATTTTTATTACTGTATAGTTTATGAATGACAATCTACTCATTGCCTATTGTTATAAATATTTTGATATAGCAATGGGGATATCCATCAATAAACAATACCTACCAGAGCCTTCTGTAATACTTAACAGCCCATGAATGTATATCCTATCATTTGCTGCCTACTAGATGTATTTCTTGGGAATCTAGATGAACTCTTCATCTTAGCTGTAATAACAGCTTATAGACACTGCATTGTTCCTGCTCTTTTAACTGTTTTATCTACTGTCTGAAATTATAATGAATAAGCCCCATTAATTTTTCTATTATGAAATATTAGTCTTCTGAGCTATTCATATTCTTTCAGACAGATGAGTCTTGACCTAAAACATGGAAGAGAAAACTGGAATTGTGAGTCTGAAATTTTCTAACAATAACAAGCAGTAACCAATGTTTTGGCAAGAATTGTGACAAGCCTGCCGATAGCAACACACAATTTTCTGAGTGTAAATGGAGAAAGCTGAGCAGGCTCTGTTCGGTATAACCCCTCTAAAAATCTCATAGCTTTTATTCTCCCACTTTCCAACATTAATGTAAAAAACATCCAATATATCAAAGTTTTGTAGCAATCTACAACGCTATCATTTGGTTTTCTCCAGACCATTTCTAGAAGAAGTAAATGTGACCCAGATACAATGAATGAAATAGAATCTTGGTGTACAGAACTATGGTTTTCAGAAGTAAAAACAACTTTAGAAAACTAAACTTTGAATCATTGCTAAGAATTTTCTGGAGATCCATGAAACTTGTATTAGGTTAGCAATTTATTGTGCCCCCCTCTTCTCTTCCTTTCTCTTTTTATCCTTGTTTTTTTTTCCTTTTATCAGCCCACACTAAATAAGAATATGCCACCTAAAAAGTGAAGATAAAGTATTTACCTTTGAATTGCCCTTCTTCCTTTTTGCCCTGGTCTTATCTGCTTTTTACTAGGTCTGCTCTGGTTTTATTCCCATTGCTAATGTTCACTGACTAATTTCTGAGACCAGTATCATAATGTCCTTTCAAGATGTATAATGCTGCATAAAATCAGTAAACAAATAGTTATTTGCTTTCTACTCCATCCAAGGTACTGTGCTAATATGCTATGCAAAGAGAAAAAAAAATATGCTCACTGCCATGCAGTAGATTAGACCCTAATGAGGAGCATAGAAATAAAATAATCACAAGGTACGTCAGTGATTCTCAACCTGGCCTATACAACAGGATGACCTGTGGGGAACTAAAAACTATTGATGCTACTTGGATACATTAAGCTAGAATCGGACATGGTTAATGATGCCTACAAAACAAATGATAGAGACAGTAAGACTATCAGAGCTCAGTGGAAAATGTTCTAAAGGAGTTCTTACATGTAAGTAGCACATCAAATATCTTTAAAGGGCAAAGGTCCAGTGAAGCTTTAAAAATCCATGTAACTCCAGAGACGACGCATTCATACTGTAAAACCTATTCACTGAGTGCTTTCTTCTCACAACTTGCATCATCTGAGTTTACAGAAGATACTCCATGTCTCACTGAACTAGATTCGTTAAGAAAGGAGGATGGATATATTATCTGTTGACATATAATAAATCACCACAAAACTAAGTGGCTTGAAACTACTATAAACATGTATTATCCACACCTTTTCTGTGGGCCTGTAATTCAGGAACAGCTAACTCAGCAGTTCTAGCTCAGACTTGTGAGATTGCACCAACGAGTCTCACTGTGGCTAGAACTGGCTAAAGCTTTGAACAGAAGGAACGATCTACTCCAAGATGGTGAACAGCACTCATCACAGGGTTGGCATCATGCTGTTCTTATTTTTTTTTTTTTTAAGATTTTATTTATTTATTCATGAGAGACACCGAGAGACAGAGAGAGAGAGACAGAGACACAGGCAGAGGGAGAAGCAAGCTCCATGCAGGGAGCCCAACCTGGGACTCGACCCTGGGTCTCCAGGATCATGCCCTGAAGGTGGCGCTAAACTGCTGAGCCACCCGGGCTGCCCCCATCATGCTGTTCAATTGTTTGTGATTGCAGTTCTCCTCTTCGCTATGCTTATGTTTAATTTTTTTCTTAAGTTGTGTTTCTTCTCACCTATGATGTCTAAGATCAACAAGTGTACTTTTACTCAATAAATAGTTATAGAATACTTCCTGCATGCAAAGCACTGTGCCTCTGATTTTTCAGTCTCAAGGACATCACAAATTAAAGCAGAAAAGAGTTGTATTCATACACAGATAATCTATCTGTATCTGTGTATCTGGTGTATTTTATGATAGATACTATACACAAAGTAATCAAATGTTACAGTAAGTGAGAGGAAAGGGAGATTAATTACAAATGAATGACTATAAGAGGAATTAAAAAAATAAATTAGTATTGAACTTATACATTGAGGATAAATGTGAGTTTTGAGACACAAGAAGGGGAAGTAAAAGCTATTTAACCGGAGTTTCTTTTCTGGGACCATTGATACCACTGTTATCCTATCTCACATGTTTGGCCTAATTAATATGTTTATAAGATAAAGAATAGATATTAAGTAGGAGCTGAAAGATGAATATAAGGATTTTTTTTAAGTAGTCCCAAGAGCCATGATGATGAGTGAATATGAAGAAAGATTAGGGAAGACAGGACAAATAAGTTCAACCTTGATCATAAAACTAAATACAATGCCTTTGGTAACAAGTGAGCAAGGTGAGGAAGGTGCTGCAAATTCACAGGATGTGAAAGAGTGTGAATTTTAAGTGGAGTGGAAACAATCACTGTGTTTTGTTGGTTTATTTGTTTACTTGTTTGCTTAACTTCATGGCAATACTTAGTAATCTGGGAAAGGACTAGAAAGAGTGAACAGAATAAAGTCATAGAGATTAAAAATGGCTGGATGTCAATGGAAGAAAGAATTGAAGGTCCAGAAAGGGCAGCCCAGAAGATAAAAACGAAAGATTTTATAAGCCTGAAAGGGTACTACAGACAGCAAAAGTAGGAAGAGCTGGAAGAGCCAAGGTTGCAGTGCAGGAAGGAGCTAACAAATCTATTGTCAGGCCTTCTGATAACTGACTTACTGTAATAATTGAGTTCTTAGGGTCAGAGTCAGCATGCTTAGATGGAAGTCAAAGAGAAATAGCTATTTTCCTCAAGTTTTACAAAGGTAACAACAGCAAGTTAAATTGGCCTAACTTTTCCTTCACAACTTAGTATAGGAAACACAAATTCTGAAAAACCAACAATCAAACCAGCTCTACAGCTTTTGACATGGGTCTTCACATTTTTCAATGTGTCTTCTGTTATTTCTGAACTTTATTTTTGTACCAAGGTCTGTGTTTGAAGGACTCAGGCACCTTTAGACCAGTCGATATTTCCGCTTCATAGCGTAAGTGTAATGTTGAAATTCCATTTTTATCTACTATTTCTATATTCTGGCTTACTATAAACAGTATGCTAATTGTTGTCTTGTCTATTGGCACACAGGTATAATCACATAGGCAAGTTTACCCTAGACATCATGGAGATTCCACTTCTTATTCAAAAATTATAGCAAAATGTTGTGAAAGTCCATGTTCCTAGGATGAAAAGATTAGCTCTCTATGTGTCATCTTTGTGGATGGAAGACAGAAGATATACGTCCTATTATTTGTGTTATATTATACACATTATACTTTCAAAATGGCATTTCAAACAAAAGCTCAAAAATCAAAAATCTTCTTATTCTCCTTTTCCTCCTTCTCCTTTTTCTCCTCCTCTACCATTTCCTCCTCCTCTTCTTCCTTTTTCCTTTCCCCCCTCCTTCTCTTCTTCCTCCTACTTCTTCATCCTTTTCTCCCTCTTCTCCCTCTTCTTTTTCTTAGAGCTGAAAGCTGCTCAACAGCTTCATCTTGAAATTAGGCTTTCTTAATCCTAACAGAGCAATGACTGGAACAGTGTTCTGGAGAAAAAATAATTCTGAGTGTCACAGTGCTTAGGAAATAATACATCTGAATTTGAGAAAGAAAACATAAGGACAATACTGTGTGAAATGTTTCACAAAACATGTCTCGCAAATTTTCAAGTTTCTAGTAATGGGATATAGCTTCCAACCCAAAGACTACTAAAGTGAACCTAAAGCTGCTTACAGAGACTCCACATGGGACAGTAACTCCCAACAGCCAGCCTTTAACCTTACATTGATAAAAGACTACAATAATGTAAAATGCTGAAATTATACAGTTAATTTTTAAAAGCAGCATTCAAAATTGTAGAGATGGTATAATCTATAATTTAAAATATGAACAGAAATAAATAGATCTATTTGGAGTGATAGTACTTTTTCCTTTTTGTTTTCAAAAAACTGTCTTTCTCCTTTTGTTTTCAAATTTCCTTTAATAAAAAATGTATTGATAAAATAAAAATGTAAGAAGTGTGTGTGTGTGTGTGTGTGTGTGTATCTCTGTGTATGCGTAAGACATCCAAAATGGGGTAAAAGATACAAAAGATAGCCTTCTAATTCAAGTGCAGATATTGGTTCTGTTAGTCCTTCAAGGTTTCCTAGTTGCTTATTTCTATGAGCTCAGACAAATTAGACCACTGACTAATGTGCTACTCCCCGGTAGCAGTGAGAATATTAACCTTTAAAAGGTGCCTTAAAAATGAGAAGTGTTACATGAATTGATATTTTAGTTGTGTGCATGTGTATAAACCTTTCTGGATATGGCTTGGCATTTGGTTGGGTACTTATTTTTGGCCACTCAATGTGTATATGGATGTGTGTAATTTCATGTATGTGAATAAATCTTGGCATTTGGATTATTTTTGGCCAAAGAGTAGGTGTGAAATTATATACACATGGAGGCAAAAAATAGCCAAATGGCAATCCAATTACATAAATGTAGTCTGGCACACCAAAAAATAAAAATCTGGATTAGTTATCATAAAATCAGAGTTTTAATCTGTTATTCTTACAACTCTTACTTTTAGCATATTGCTACTATAACCACTTATCTCTATTGTACACTTACTATGCACGTTAAGTTCACAAATTTTACCTGAATTGTTCCATTTGGACCTAACAACAATCTTATTGTGAGGTAAGTATTATTATAAATGCCATAGAAATATGAGGAAAATGACACTTGGAGAAGGTTAAGTGCCTCAGCCAAGTCACATACATGTAAGTGACAGAGTTGAGTTGAGAATCCAGATATACTAAACTAAAAAAATCAGAGAAGTGAATTGCATGGAAATTGTGATTATATTTATATGAAATTTCCAGAACAAACAAAGAAACAGGGACAGAAAGCAGTGATTGCTTAGGAACTGGGAGTAGGAGGGAGAAAGGGTTCCTTTTGAGGGACAGAAAATATTCTAAATGCAATTATGGTGATGGTTGCACAAGTCTTTTGAATAGACTAAAACACACTGAATTTTATACTTTGGGTGAACTATATGATATGTGAATTATACCTCAATAAACATTTTAAAAAACAAAAATGAGTTCACCGCCACCATTAAAATGAATTTCTAGAAGACTTCTTGTTTGCAGAATTTTCCACAACAAAAATTATATGTATGAATGCATGTAAACATATATGTGATATAATAAATTATATAGGTAGAGAGAAGGAAAAATGCACACAAATATACATTTTCTTTTTAAACTAGGCCTGTGAATACCAGTTTTAGGACAGATCCTTATAGTAAGAAGTCTTCACTAGAGAGGCCAATTTTAAATTATACACTTCATGGCATTCTCACTATTTCCCATGTGAGAATATGTCAGAAGATAATAAGATCTCAGAGGACATTTTTTTTTCTTCCCAGTCAGCTGAAATTGTCCTTACTTAATTTCAATCTATTTCTCCTTACTATATTTCTTTAGACAGCCTAATTCCTCTCCTTTCTTGGTGGCCGCGTCCTCTACCTAAACCTTAGCGCCAGTCTACACATCTTCTGCAATAATCACTCCTTAACACAGCAAGTGTAAAATGACCTAGATCTGCCAATAGACCCAGACATGAGGGGCTCTTAGACTAAGAATCTGAAATAATATCTGTAAGGTTTTATTTGTTTAGCCCTGAATTGGTTTTCAAGTCATGTTTAAAAATTTGTCACTTTTAAAGATGTTAACAACATCAACTTATGTATATTATCTATAATATATACAGTACATATGTAAGTTATATATGCATATTTAATAAATGTTTTATAAATGAGGAATCCAAGGAACTGGCTATATAGATATACCCAGTGAAACTGGGTGCTGCCCATTTTAGGGCTACTTGGCAATAATGAAATCTATATCTTCAGTATACATTAGGTTAAAAATAGCTGTTCTCCTAGCACTCTTTTTCCAGAGAAAATACATAGAATAAATTAAAAAAACTATTTTATATGCTGAAATTCACCATGAATTTACTGATAGAAAGTAAACAAGATTCATCAATGTGGTGTGCTAAATTTCAGGAGCAGTAAGATTGTGCTCACCAAAACAGATCTGCCTGACATTAAAAAAAAAAAAAAAGTCTTCTCAGGTTAGAAAAGATAAATTAATTAAAAGTATAAGTAGGAAAATACCATTAAATTGCTGTTGAAATACTTTTCATATTTCCCCACTCTGTCACAAGATAAACTTTAAAAAATAATCTCCTAGGGTGCCTGGGTGGCTCAGACAGTTAGGTGTCTCAGGTCATGATCCTGGGGTCCTGGGCTCAATCTCTGCATTGGGCTCCCGGCTCAGTGGGAGCCTACTTCTTCTCCCTCTCCCTCTGCTTGCTGTTCCCCTTCCTTGTGTTCTCTCTCTCTCTCTCCCCCTCCCTCTGTCAAATCAATAAATAAAATCTTTAAAAATAAAGTAAAATAATCTCTCTCCAACTCGTCTTTTGAATAAGCCCTTATGCACATTGAGAAAAAAATCTGGTATTTTCGGATATATGTTATGCTCTGATACAGTAGCTTAATTTATATTATTCTACTTAGCCTTCTTAAAGGAGTTTGGCATCATGATTATATTATTACCACTAAGGAAACAGGGTTGCTGATGTTAGGTAACCTGCTTAAGTTACCATAGCTGGTATATGATGTAACTTCATTGGTTTCAAAGGCTACGTAAGTTCCTCCAAGCATATCAGTTTTCTCCACAAAAACACCTAACTGTTCAAGTATCTAAAGAAACAAATATGAATGTTTTAAATTCCTTCAACAACTGTTCCAATTTACACTATGCTGAATCAGCTTTCTTGTTTAGTAAGTCTTTCTTAATAGCATCTTGGCCCATGTTCAAAGCTTTTCAGCCACTACAGACCTTCTCACAAGTGAGAACCATGGGTGCAGCCTAGGGGGAGAAATCCAGGTGGAGATCTCACCTACAGACCTCCTTCTTCCTTTCTCCTAGGGCCAGCTTCTTCTTAGACATTGCGTGAGAAGAAGGGAGGCACAAAGTTTAACCTTTCCTTCCAGGACCTTGACAGCTACAGTGCTCCTTGGAGGGGCGAAGCCTCCAAGCCCCACAGCAGCTGACAACAGAACCCCCTCTGCTAACCAGATGAGGTTCTCCTGAAATGCACTACACAGTGCCCTCCAGTGGGAGGCTTGATTCCCACTCGACCACTCTTGCACCTTCTCAGCCAGTAGTAACTCCTGCTACTGGGGGCACCCTCGTTGAGCGCACAGACCTCCTGTGCCAGCACAGTGGCCTCACTACCAGTGTTTTCCTGAGACATCTGACAAGCCGCCGAGAGGCACGCACATCCTCATCACACTGGACGAGTGTGCAGGTGTCTTCATCGCTGCCAACCCTCTGTCAGCCCATTTACTCATGAAGCAGACATTAAAACAAGGAGATTCCATTCCATCCCCTTTGTCTGATAGTCATGTCCAATCTTTAGGAATCTTTCTCACAAGGTATCCCTTTTTGGCTCTGAGAAGGGGATAAAAGCTTTTCTCCAAGCACATTACGTTCACTAGAAAGCCCTCTGTTCTGGTTTTCTCCTTATTTCCGTTGAGCATAGAGATGGTGGAGAAAGGTCCTAGCTCTTCTCCATAAGCCTAAAGAAGCTATGGTCTACCTCAGCTCCCTGTAGTTCTCTAACTTACAATGAGGAAGGGTCCCAAATACTTGCTGTTTTCATCTTTGGGCCTGAGACACTAAAGGACAGTAAGAAATAGCTTATTATACGTTTGATTACATTTGACCACAATACAAACCTTTCTGATTTTAACCGATTTTTTTAAATCAAGCTATGACATCTCTTAAAATGTGCTAACGTTCAGGCAGCCCGGGTGGCTCAGCAGTTTAGTACCACCTTCAGCCCAGGGCGTGACTGAGTCCCACGTTGGGCTCCCTACATGGAACCTGCTTCTCCCTCTGCCTGTGTCTCTGCCTCTCTCTCTCTCTCTCTCTCTCTCTCTGTCTCTCGTGAATAAATAAATAAATAAAATCTTTTAAAAACATGCTAATGTTCTTGTGCTGACACATTTGATGTTGACATTTGGGTCTTTTTAACTGTCTATTTTAATAAGCTATAAAAGGTGACTAGATTTCTCACACCAGCCCCATTTAATACAGACTAAATATACGTAATTTCTGTTTCAAATGTGCTACAAATGTGATATTTTACTTTATTGCACACTACTTATTTCTTCATTCTGATTTGTTTTGGCCTAGGCTTGGAGTGAAAAGGAATTAGAGTCCATGCCCCTACTCCAAAGAGGACCAAGATTACAAGACTGTGAAGTCCTCTAAACACTAAAAGAGCAAACAATCTGAGTATCTCTGGCCTGCATCCCTGTAGTGCTTCAGTTCTCTGATAAAGCTATGATTTTAGAAAAAAAAATACATATATAGCAAAGTTAGTGTTTCATTTATCCCAGGTTGAGAGAGGGAGTTAACCTGAACCTTAGCAGCCCCTATGAACACTGAGGATTCAATATGCTAACAGATGCCAAAGATGCTAATTCAAGAATTATTAATGTAAAATGATAATAGTCACCATTTACTCAGTACTTACAGTGCATCAAGCATTATGCTAGGCCATTCATAGGTCTTATTTCATTTTATTTTTATTTATTCAGGATAACCCAGTGAGCCCTCATTTTACAAATGAGAACATTGAGGTTTAGAAGATTATAAATGTAGAAACTATTAGAATCATGATCCAAATTTATTCATTAACATAATACAATTATATTCATTAATAGTTTTGTCCATCTATCATTCTGGGATCTGCAAGCTCTACCCAGTGCTGATGTGCACGGAGACCAGCTACCAGGGATAGTCTGGCACAAGATTATCCCATGAGATCAAATTCTACCAAGAAATCAGGTCAGAAAGAACATATTTTTGTGCCTGCTGCTTTCCTATTTCCGATTCAACTCTCAGAGATAAAAAAAAAGAAAAAAAAGAAAAGAATCTTCTATATGTAAGTTCTCTCATAGGTCCTATTTATTTCCAAACCCCATACAGACACATTCTACCCCCAAGATCCTTGCAACTCATTTTGTGGACTAGAAAATTAGGCACTGTGTCAATGGGAGGTCAGTAACACCTAACCTATGAAGATGCAGGGGTCCTGACTTTAGAGACCCCACTTCCCCTAGAGGCATGGCGGGACAGAGAAATGTCCATTTCTTCTCTGGTCATCAGAGCAGGGCCTCTCTTGTCAGGGTTTTCAGAGGAAGCCTCAGTCCTCTGTGTCAGCTGATTCTGACTAAGAACATAGCGGGGCCAAGGCCCTCATGAAGCTGCTGCTCCAGGCAGCCAGCAGCCATCAGGAAACAGGGGACAAAGGGGAAGCAAAACCAGGGCTGGGTCTGCCTTCTAGGTAGCATCTGTCTGTCAGGACCAGGGCTTAGGTATTTAAAGAAAACAAACATAATCAGTGTCCCTTGGAATCTCTACTTGGTTCAGTTAGAAACCAATGCCTACATTCTTAATTACTGAAGTAAGTACATTACTCAGTAAAAATGTTTGACAGGTTTCTCATTTACTGAATAATAGATGTGACTTTGTGTTTTCAAGTTGTTTGGTCCAGTAAAAAAAAATGAGTAAGATTAGAACTATGATAAATTTGCAAGTTGTACTTTAAGTTTCTGTTAAAACTCATTTTGCTACCACTGTATATATTTATTAATGATGTGTAATAAGTAATTATAACACTGCATTATGGCTTATTAATGTTCTATGTATTAATAATTATAACACTGTATTAATGATGTTATTAACATTGTTTATCTTTCAACTCTCGAATATCCTTCTTTGATCCAAACAGAAAATTATAATTGCTTCTGTAAATATTACTACTTGTAGGCAAATAATAAAATTTTGAAGAAAATCAAGTCAAAATTGGCCAGTCCATCCTGGACCATGAGATTCAACACAGGCCTTTTGCCTAAAGAAATGGACTGTGTTGTTTTCCCATTTCATTTAATTTTTTAAAATAAGACTTGAATATTGTGAATTTATTATATAAATAACTTCCTCTCCATCATACCATGTTTGGTTTATTCTAAATACTTTAAGTCATGAACTTTAACTTCCCAACTAGAAATATCCAGTTTCAATCTACTGGCATTTTTGGAGATGAGAAGATTAGTGGTGCATTATTCTAAAATTTAAATTGGATTAATATTTAATTGCATCCATATTCACAGGTGTTAATTAGAAATGTTTTATATGAGTCATAGCTATTACTGAAAAACTAGGAATAATTTTGCAATTAGCATAAAATGCACGGTAACTTTGAATAATCATTGATAGTGATTACTGAGTGGACCTTGTAAAAGCAATAAACTTATTGATCCATGTACTAATTTATATCTAGACTGCATATGTTCATTATAATGATACTTTTGAGAAAATAAAAAATTACTTATCCCTTTAGCTACCAAGTAGGAACATATATTTCTCAGGTTTTAACTATAAGGGAAATCTGTCTTTGCTAAATATATATTTAAAGCAGTGCTAAGAAACAGATTATTTACTAGCTATAAAATTATGTAAAGCACAATCAAAAACACATTTTTATTTCTAATCATATATTACTATAGGCCTATTTTTAAAAATATTTTATTTATTTATTCATGAGAGACACACACACACAGAGAAGCAGAGACAGAGGCATAGGGAGAAGCAGGCTCCATGCAAGGAGCCCGACGTAGGACTCAGTCCCAAGACCATGGGATCACCTGACCGTGGGATCATGCCCTGAGCCAAATGCAGACGCTCAACTGCTGAGCCACTCAGGCGTCCCACTATATGCCTATTTTAAAATGTATTTCAAATAGAAATATTTAGATTAAAAAAAAAAAAACCTTTAGTCATTACTTTCAGATATGGGGAACTTGTGGCTCTGCCTCATAAAATAGGCACTTCACATAAATGCATATTATTTAAGTGGTTTAATAGAGTCTAAGTAATGGATAGTTATTGTCAGAAATTCCTAGACATCAAAATTAACACAATAATAAATGCCATTAAAAATAAAAAAAAATGAAGAATTATCATTATCCACTTCTCTAAAAGGCTTGTAATGGTAACATTTGGATGTATTAAAAGGATTTGAAAATAATTAAAATGGCCATTAGATTCAAGCAAAACTTTATTTTGGAAAACTCTGATTGATGAAGGTCCTTCTTAGACCTTATGTAAGAAAAGCCAATATCTCAATTAACTCTAAGAACCACTTAAAATATTTTCCTCAAATGTGTAGGTGACTTCAGTGAGTAAACACTTGTATATTTGTACATTATACTTATATAAGACTTTGATTTCTTGTTCAGAGTATTTGTCTCCCAAATTTGATCGTATGTGTGGCAATGAGAATGCAAAATAACATTTAATGATCAACTACTTGTATTTAAAATGAAAATATTCATAGCACTGAAAAGATGATTAAGGCTCTGTAGCAATAGACTAGTAATCTTAATTATAAAATTTATAATTTCCATATTAGAAAATAATATAAAAACATAATGTGCTTTTTTCTAGTATAATAACAAAAT
This sequence comes from Vulpes vulpes, assembly GCF_048418805.1. NCBI lineage: Eukaryota > Metazoa > Chordata > Mammalia > Carnivora > Canidae > Vulpes > Vulpes vulpes. Next base: position 80,292,011 of record NC_132795.1, read on the forward strand.
ATTATAGCTGTATAATCACGAATATCTATTTTCCTATATATTGAAACCTATAAAGACTTTTATGTTTGTAAGCTCTAGTTAAGTCTAGTATTATGCAATAAATACACAAAGATATGACACATAATAAAAATTAAATTTAGGAGGGACTCCTGGGTTGCTCAGTGGTTAAGTGCCTGCCTTTAGCTCAGGGTGTGATCCCAGGGTTCTGGGATGGAGTTCCACATAGGGTTCCCTGCATGGAGCCTGCTTCTTTCTCTGCTTGTGTCTCTGATTCTCTCTGTGTGTCTCTCATGAATAAATAATTAAATCTTAAAAAAAAAAAGAAAAGGAAAGACATAACTTGAGATATCAGTATTTTTTTCTGTAGGCAAATTTCTGAAGTATCAATTATACACATAATATTTATTACTCTCAGTCCTAAATATCAAATATCTGTCATTAGACTTACTTCGATGTGTATTAATTTTACCTCATCAAGAAAAATAAAAAAGGGAAAAAAAGGCAATTTTTATTTTTCATTCATTAAATAAACACAGTATTTGGCAATCTCAGGGATAGCAACAGCATTGCTTGTAAATCCTACATTTCCTTTTACTCATTCATGGAAGCAAATCAATATGAAGGCCTGATACATCTTAAGAAATAAACTAAGAACTCTGCTTATTAGCAATCTGAATGCACTCTACTTTCACTACTGAAGTTTCCCGTCCCTTAAACTGTCCCCTCAGGATCTAATTTATAAGCTTGGGATTCACTGAGCAGTGGGCATATTTTCCCAGAAGTGAAAACTGTAACAACAACAAAAAAAATGTGAGTAACTTATGCTTTTCATTTTTTTATTTAAAATTTTTTTTAATTTTATTTATTCATGAGAGACAGAGACACACACACACAGAGAGAGAGAGAGAGAGAGAGAGAGAGAGAGAGAGAGAGAGAGAGGCAGAGACACAGGCAGAGGGAGAAGTAGGTTCCTTGCTGGGAGCCCGATGTGGGACTCGATCCCAGGACTACAGGATCACGCCCTGGACTGAAGGCGGCACTAAACCACTGAGCCACCCGGGGCTGCCCATAATCTATGCTATTTAAAGTTTAACTCATATTACTAATTTCATTATAAACACACAAACTCTCAGAAGAAAAGTAGAAAATCAACAAGAACAGCAGTTTCAAAGTAGTGATCAATTACAGTTTGAATTTGCAAATAAATAAATGAGTTGGCCTAGAAAAGATCCTATCAACAGTTTTATCCCAAAGATTATTTCACCCATTATACTACTATGCCACTTTAACTAAACAGCTAATTTTGAAGGCCTGTGTGTGACCTTACAATAATATAATTCTTGTGAAGGTGTGGATCTTTGTCTATTTTATTTCTCCATTTTATGGCCAGTCCCTAAGAAAGTGACAAAATTTAGAGATTCTCAATAAATAACTGTTAATTAAATACAATGGCAGATTCTGTCAGTGTATACAAAAGTCTCTAGTGCAAAATTGGAAAAAGAAGTTGAGGGTGGTGTGGGATGTCTGGAATTCCTTTAAGTGGAGGAAGCAAAGTAAAAACAAATATTCTTAGGAAGCAGAATTATATACTACTTTGATAATCTGGAAAAGACATAGGCAGGCAGAATGAGATGCCTATGTAGGCATCATGCTGCCCCTTCAACTTTTTGTACTTTGCTTGCATGATATACATTTACAAGGGCAAATTAAAGCCAAATATGAATTGCTATCTCAATGAGGGTCATTTAGGGACTGCAAGTCTTTACGATAGTAAAGTGTTCCTCAAACGTAAGAACTTCCAGACTGTAAGAATGTGCCTGTAGAGTCCAATCTGAGAACCACCGAAATTGTAATGAAAATACTGCCCTTGAAATGCTTTCCCAGTTGTAATTAGCCTAAAAGACATTTTGTTGTTATAATGGTTAATAGAAATCAACAACAATACAATGGCAAAGGAAAGATGATGGTTGCCATTTTGACATTAGGGTAGTGTTGCACACAGTTGAGGACCCCAGGAACCTCCTTTGAGAAAGGGTGACCAACTGTACTAAGTAGAACCATGGGCACTTGGTTTCTGGACCCAGTGTGTAATGGGAAAGTCTTTAATACTGTGGTGAGGAAAAGTCTTTAACTTTCTGTATCTCAATATCAAAGAAATTAATGGTAGGACTATGATATCTTTATTCATTGGAAATTATACCTCTTTACTTACTTACAAGAAGCTGAGCACTCTTTTAGGGCTGAGGCCAGAAGAAGCTAACAAGACAGACAAAGTTTCTCCCTTGTGGAGCTTGCATTTTATTAACACTTTTGAGTGACCTTTACATCCTGTTAAATGAATGAACTGAATGAGTAAAAGTGATAGGACTTGAAGAATACAAGAAAAAGGAAAGAAAAATTATGTTAAGTATTCATTTTCCAGAACAGCATGGCAAATCTCTTTTTCCATAACTTTAAGTTTGTATGTTACCTATAGCTTGTCAATTTCTTCTATAATCAATTTACCTATTCAATATAATAGAATAATAAGAAAATGTAACAGGATTGGGAGGTCCTTTATTCTAGTGAGCTGGCTAATGCTTTAATCTGTCCAGGCTCCTCATAAAGGTGACTTGTAGTACTCACCACCTCTTCAGTACTCATTACCCAATTTTATCTCTAAACCACCATGACTGTTAGATATTTCTTCAGGTCAATTAATTATAATGCCTTTCTGAGCTATTATCTACTGGTCAAGTTCTCTCCTTTGGGTCTCCTAACCAAGAATCCTAATTCCTTCTAGTTCTTTGATGATTCTGAAAATTAATTTGGCTTCAAGTTTTTTCATTATCTTCTTGTTCTCCTCTGAAGAATTTCTTTTAGAAAGTGTGATAAATAGAGCAGCACACAAAATACCAGCAGAGTGATCAGTATAGATAAGAGGAATTCATCACACCCATCTTTCTAAAAACTAATGCACCCTAAAATTAATTAGTTTTACTTGGTAGCCTGCTACCACTGGTGACCTATATTAGCTCTAAGTTAATCATTAAGATGTCAAAGTTTCATTTGCTATTTGTTTTGTGTTTTACTGACATATGGGCCTTCATTTTTATAGTTGTTATACTGATGTTCTTGGATTTGGCACTTCATTCTAAATTGAGATACACATTAGCCATGACTCCAATCCTCATCTCAACTATAAATTGAATAACAATGTCTTCTGTATTTTCATTCAGGGTACTGGTTAATTTTTATCAGGCCATAGCAAGAACAAGGCCCTAGGAGGAACTAGGAATTTATCTCTATGAATGCAGCAATTCTTGAATATAGCCAGTTATTGTACCTAAAATGAGACAATATTGGGCCCATATGTCTTTTTTTTTTTTTTTTTTTGAATGACCTACATAAGAGATCCATCAGCACATCTCTAAGGCTAAATCTTTTCAGGTATTTCCAAACTAACCTGCAACTTTATCTTGCATACTTTCAGTATTTAATGGGTAAATTATCAATAATTTGGATAATTTTTTCCTAGGAAAAAATGACTAATATAAGCTTCAGCAACAACATTAAAAGGAATTTCTGTAGGTTTAGAAAATAATCTGCTACTTAGTTACATAATGATACTATAAGATAATTAGAATCCAATCTTTATTCCAGACACTTCCAGATTTTAAATATAGAAGTTTAACTCTTCTGATTATTTTTTCAGAGTTTCTTAAGAATAACTCTCTAGATTTCAAGTAACAGTTATAACCTACATTATATTTTCACATAGTCTGATTATAAGACACTGAGAACACTTCTCCACATGATTTTTGGAAACCATATAGCTTTGGTTACACCATATAGCTTTGTATAATGCTATGTATTCCACATCTTCTGTTTCATTTGATCTTCAGAATAATTCTGTGGGGTAGGTAGGAAAGTATTATTAACCTGATTTTATAAACTGATGCAAGGTGCAATGAAATATGTAGCACAGCTTGGACTCAGCTCACTTTAATATAGCCAGGTCACTGATTTGCAGCTAGAGCTTTACTTGAATTCTACACATCAGAGAAATGAGATAGGCAGCTATAACCCTCACAATATTCATTTCAGACAATACTTCATTTTTGTAATTATTTTCTATATTCTTCCAAGCGTTAAAATTATTTTTCCGATGAGTACCTCCTTGCTTTTCTTTAAAACGGCAATGCCCCTTTCTTTACATTTCCCCTCCAACCCAATCTTACTCCCATTTCTCTATCTGATTGAATTTGCTGGCTTCTTTCAGGTCTTGCTTTTTTTTTTTTTTTTAAAGGGTTATAATAAAGGTTTCTGAAAGCAAAGAATATTAAGTCCTTATTATACCTTAGGAGTACATTTTAAGATAAGGACTAGTTATAAATAAAGATCATGTGTTATGGGTCAATGTGCTTCTTCAAAATCAACAAATGAGTCAAATTCATATTAACATAATCTCTATCAAGTGTGAATTTTTTTAAAAAAAGTGAATATTACATTCTCTATGTTTAAGATGGTCTTGACCAGAATATTTGAGGGACACATTTCATTTACAAATTAAAGTATGGTAGAAATGTATTTGGATTGAAATAAGAAGACCTGAATTCTGATCATCGCCCTTCTTACTATGCATGTCATTTAAGTTCTCTAGACTTTAGTTTCCTTATTCATGAAACATACCCAGTAAAAACTGCTTTTTAGACCTTTGGGAGTTTTTTCTAAAGATTATGTATAAAATGATTTGAATAAAAAATGGTTTGAACATAAAACTATATATAAATATGAGATCATATTAATAATAGAAAATCAAGACAATATGAATATACTATACATAATCAAAATTTTATTTAGCAGGTAATTATTATCACATAGTCAAACTTTTGTTTAGCAGGTAATTATTTTTGCCTATTCTTTAATTCAACTGCATGTATCCTATAGTTTGGCCAACCATAATGCCTTACGCAAAGTGGAGTATCCAAAGAAAATTTTAGCAAGTGCATAATTGGCATGTTCTTCTGATTCCCCAGGCAATATTCAGATGGTTTAGGTGCTAAGAGCAAGTGCAACAAACAATCCTTTTTTGGGAACAATAGTTGTAAAAATAGGGCACTTAAAAGTAATTATAATATAAAATATATTAGACTGGAAATTGGTCCAAATTTGTCACTTGAATATTTAAATCCTGTTAGGTAACTCCTTAGAGAATACAACATCTATCAATAAATTATCAGACATAAAAGTTAGGTTCACAAATGAGTGTGGCTAAACTTCAGATTAAATTGGTGAAATATTTAAAGGAACTAAAAATGCTTCTAAGTACAAAAAAAGTAGAGGGGGTGGACACAGCGAGAAGATGATGTCAGAAAAGTTATCCTTTTATACTTATAAGCTAAAGGGGTTAAGAATTATGTCTATATTTTTACTGTTTTTATGCTTATAAACATTGTAATATTTATTAAACTGTATTCAAATTTGATGCTCTACTATGAAGTAGCAATACATATGGAAAAATTGGTCCAACTCAAAAATTTTGATTTTGAAGTTGCATGAATAAATTGTATTTACAAGTTCAAATCAAAAATCATAACTACTTAAAAACTAGAATTATAAGGCAGAATTATTCTCTTTGAATCACTTTTCTAAAAATATTTATTAATTTATTTGAGAGAGAGAAAGAGAACAAGAGATCAAGTAAGCATGAGGTGAGAGGGGTAGAGGGAGAGAGGGAATCTCAAGCCGATTCCCTACTGAGCATGGAGCCCCATGCAGGGCTCAATCCCCATGTCTATAAAAATATAGACATAATTTTTAACCCCTTTAGCTTATAAGTATAAAAGGATAACTTTTCTGACATCATAATCACTCCATGATTATGACCTGAGCCGAAACCAACTGAGTTGTATACAACCAGCTGAGCCAGCCAGGTGCCCCTCTTTGAATCCATTTATACCTTGCTGATACCAAATCAAGAGATTCTGCAAGATATACATATTTTATAATGTAAATGAGCAGAGATTTGGACATCCCAAAAGATATTTTCTCATTCTTAGCATTCTGTTTTCAAGCCATTAAAAAACAAACTAAAAAACAAAAACAGAGTGCTTTACTGAGCTCAGGAAACCACAGTCTCTGGGGACAAGAGAACTCTCACACTAATTTTCTGTATATGTTGTAAAATAGAAAGTTCATCTCAAGTTTTCATGATCAATGGCACCATGTTAACATAATTTCAAAGAAAATATTTCATATTTGTGGGTAATTCCAAACATGGATCTGCTATCCTCTAAGAAGATATTTCAAGTCCAGAGTAATCATAAGGTTTAAATTACTCAGAGTATATTATAAAATATTATTATTATTTTTAGAATGTGAAGAACCTATTTTATGTGTTGGCAGGCTCTAAAAGATGTGGCTAAAAATAGCTTCTTCATAATGTCTGAAGGGTCAAAAGCAATGACCTTGTCATGTTCCTGGCAATCCTGGTATATAAGACCTGGGTCAGATACTAGTGAAGATTAATATGGTAATTAGAAAGGGATCAGAAGTGTTATTACAACAAAATAGATACAGCATAAGCAGTGCCTCCTAATACTGTTAATATTCTCCACATTTTTCTCTCAATCCTTGATTATGAGCATCACAATACATACATATTATAGATTAACTTTTGCTAATGTTAAGAATAGCAAAGACAGTTTAAAAGTAGTAAATTTATTCCTAACTACATCTTTAAATAGTATGTTTAATGTGTATATCAGAATTATAGTAAAATATTAAGCATGATTCAACACTACTGCTATTACTGTTTCTGTGCCCACTGAATTAGTTGAACAACCAAGGGACTGGAACAACCAAAACCTGGAAAAATCCCGAAAATCACAGGACTATCATTTATCTGGCTGGATGTACAATTACCTTAAAACTTTTTGTCATAGTATGTAATTAAACAAACTCCCCCCCCCCATAAATAGGGGTCAATTCTCAATGTGGATCATCTTTTAGAAATGCCTAAAGATAAGGACAAAATCAATTATAACAGGGGACCCAAAACATTAGTCCTAAGATAGTGTGGGATACAGCATTCTGTGGATCTGTGTAACATGTCTGTCACCAGAAGGCCCAGTTGAAGGTCATCTTTACAACCTTTACAAGCTTCAGGATGTTACTTGAAGTTTCCCTATAGTAGGACACCACTTATACACTCGTTAAAAATCTTGATGCTTCTCTTCCTTCCGTCCAATCATTGTTATTGAAAAACAAGATAAGATGCTTCCCATTTAACTATTCATCCAGAAAATATTCTCCAATGCCTACTATGGGTTATATTCAAGGACACACAATAAGACACCCCATGCTATATCTACCCTTAGCTTGTATTATTCTCAGTGCCCCCCACCTTGCTTACTTTTGTGTATTTGGCAAATTCCCTGCCCACACATGCCTGCCACTACCTACCTCCTCTGCAAAGTTGCTCCTGAGGCAATGAAGTAAAATTCACAATTCCTTCTTTTATGCTACTAATGTAAGTTCCTGTCCTTCTATTATTGTCTTTATTACATAACTTAAAAATCCTTTCTTTAAATGTCTGTCTTCAGATACTTTGTTTTGTGACTTCAATTTTACTGAAGCATGTGCAATCTTTTATCCAAACTCCTTTCCTAAGAAACTAACAAGGTTTGGTGAGTTAAGGTCCTCAATAAATGATTCACGAATGAAAGACGCCCTACTTCCGGTGGGGATTGAATGTCTATTAGCTCTAAACATCCTTCTGGAGAGATATCCCCGCTTCTGGTATGGACCCCATTCTCCCTTTAAAATGTAGATTATTTTCTCAGAATGGAATGACATCCCACCACAGTACTCTAAAGACTTGACTGTGTTCTCCATAAGGTACAGTACCTTTATTTCCTTCAGATCACAAAGTCTTTCAGTATGTTTCATATTCAACTACCATTATAGCCTCCTCCAGACCCATGATTTTGGAGAGAAAGACATTTGTGTAACTTGGATTCCAAGACAGAATCTAAACCTTCAGCAAGCCACAGCAGTATGATAAATTTACTTTCTAAAAATTAGGATTTGTAGTCTTTAATGAGGAGTCAGAGAACAAGTGAACATCTAAGTGAACTATCTTTCCAGACCTTTGAAGCTTATCAGGGATCTGAAAACCTCAACTTTTGGGATCTAGTAACATTTTAAATTGATCTTAACTTAAAAGCACAGAGATTCTTGTTTTATATATGCAAAACAAGAATGCCCTTTCCAAAAACATTTAGCTTAATTCCACATTTTAAAATAGTTTCAGAAAGAGACATACCAACAGCTTTTAAATTTTTTATTCACCATTGAGCAAATCCTATGAATTTGGGTGTTGGCTTCATTTGTAACGTTCACCAAATGTACAAAACTTCAGTAGTTACATGTTTTATCCCCTGAGAGAATAGCTATCATGTTTCAAAGATTCATTTGCATTTTAAATGGGGGTGATATGTTTTCCTTATATTCATATGGACTTAGAGCCATCTCTCCATCAGGCATAGCAGAAGACAAATAGCTACATCTAGCTCTCTATCTAACTTTAGAATTCCTCAAAGATGACAATTTGTTTTGTGACTAACTGCATCTGTATGTTATCCGCATAGTTTTCACTATTTTAAATATCATCTTCCTATGTACCATTTTGAGAGGGAGAATAACATTCTGGTTGGTATATAAGACTCAGGGTTTGGAAATAATGACTCTTACACAGAATATGAGAATTTTGCCAAAAAATTGTCAATAAGCCTAGGTGATGAAAAAGCCTTGTGAGCTTAGGTTTACATTAACTCCTTATTTTCAACAACCAAATCAAATGTAAAAAAGTGATTAGTGAGACACCTATATCCTTAGCATAAAATGTAAAAACAAGGTTCTATCAAGAGCATGCTAAGTATTTTATCCTGTCGTCCCACTCTAAAGATATTTCAGCCCTTCAGTCCTATTGACCAGAAAAGAGACATTGAAGTGACCACTTATTTAGGAATAGTTTCTTACAGGCATGCCTATATGAATTATGTGAATTATGAGTCACACTAGGAGAAAGCAGTATCAGCCCAACTCCCTGAGGTTTACCATTACAACAGAGAAAAGTCTGAGTGGAGGAAAACACTTCACCACTCCTGCAATGGAAAGAAATTAATTCACCCGGTTGTGCAAACCTAGAGGGCTACCCTGAATTCAATGAATTAGTGTGGTTGTTGAGGCAAAGATAGATTGTGCATAATAACCATGAGGCCAGGAAAAGACGGAGCACTGTGAGCGCTTAAACAGATTCTAGGTGGTGATTATGCAGACCCTGCTAAAGTAGATGGTCGATAAAGATGCAGAACTGCAACCACTTTGTCTCTTTCAGATAATTGATAATTGCATTAGGACATTCCATAAGATCTGAACCAAGCTCTTTAACATTTTAGATTTCAGGACAATACCCTCACCACACAGAGCACACTAGAAATCCTTGAAGTTCAATAAAATGTATCCAATTTCAACAATTTTACAGTTTTCAATATAGCTGCACAGGATCTTTGGTAAAATCTATTTCGAATGGTCCATTATCAATTCCTCGTCTTTCTGTGAATCTCAAAATACATTAGCTAGACAGTCATCTTATTTTAGCCTTAGAGTATATATCATTTTTGTTTTTTTTTTTTTTTCCAGACACGAGCAATTAAAGGATTGGAAAATAGCTCATGGAAAGCTCCAAAGAATTGATCCTCAGAGAGCAAATCTTGCAACACCAAACAACCCCAATTTCCCTTAGGCATGTCTGCTGACAAGAGTTACTGCTAGTTAAGTAAAGCAACTAGAAGATGGATACACAAACCATCACAATTAAATAACCTACCTTACTACATAACTAATATTTTCTGAGAAGCTGATTGCTGGAATTTTCTTACCAATCTAATGCTTCCACATGACACACTGCAGAGTCTCTGTGAAGTTGGTGCTCTATCCATCTTATATTGAATACGTGTATTTATTTTACTGATATTCAGTTCTCTGTGTTATGTGTCTTACCCAGTCTTGCCCAGTTACTTTATTTTAGAATCTCACAGGCTTTGTATCTTGAAGCCAAACAACCTGTTGGAAATAAGCAGCAGAGAACAGAATCTCTCTTATCTGCTTGCTGCCTAACAAATCAAAACACACTGAAATCTGGGATTATTAGAGAAGGTTTGGGATAAAGAAATAAAATAAAAACTGACTTGTCAAATGGGACTCCCTGCTGCTCAGTACCATGTGTTGCCATAGCAAGATGCATCTGTTCAGCTATTAAATATGTTAGTGAATATGATATAGACAGCTGTGGCATTATCAAATATTCTCAGTGCCTATTAAACTCCACAGTTACACATTTTAATTTTACCTTTCATTAGTAAAACTCAAGGTGGTAGCACCTTGCAAACAATTTAAAAAGTTCAAAGAAAAACTATCATTTGGGTTATACGTCGCATGTTTAAATTATATTCATGTATTACTAATACAAATTGGCAAGGGAACTAAAATATTCTTGAATTTCAAATGTGGTTCTATCAGCTGTGATTTAGCTCATAATGGATGCAATAAAACTGAAGTAAATAATCATGTGTAGAATTTGAAGAACTTACATAGCTACATCTTTTTCCCCACTTCTGAACATTTACTTCATTCAGTTTCATCTTAGCCATTACCAAATGGCACACACCATATGAGCTGGTCCCTTGATGTACCACTTTCTGAGATCGAGAACTTTCTCTTTTAAATGAGCTATCAAGAGCTAAGACATCTATGCCTTACTAAACGCTTAACAGCAGAACATAGCTATTGTTACTCTGTTTGTTATATTAAGATTAACCACAATAATGTTGACAATATTCATACATTTAAAAACCTGTCACGTTCCACTGCTGTTGCACAAGTCCTGGGAACTGCATGATCAAAATAAGAAGTGACTAGGGGCAAAATGAAGAATTATGGAATGTGTAGAAGGTGAAGAACACAGAGGCAGACTGAAATGAGTACTGCCTCCCACTGGGACTTTAACCTCTTGCCTGCCTGGCTCTTCAAAAACTGTGTAGCCCCGCATTCCTAAAAAGAGCTACATGATTCATGAACTTGTTATCCAGCCTCCTTAGCCCACTGCTGTTCTGAGAATGTTATCAGAATATGAGAAATTGTGACCAAAGTTAAAGGGGGTTTGGTATCAGCTCTAAACCAATGTAATTATTAAAATGTAAACACACTCAAATCAAACAGGTCAGAAAGGAAAATCATTGCTCAATTCCTTTAAGAAATGATGAGGGCAGTTTGTACTTATATTAAAATGCCCCATTTGTGACATACTTATATACTTATTGGTGGGAGTGTTGGATGGTACAGTGTTCTTAGAGGACTATCCTGTACTAAATATAGTGGCTCTGCTTGTAGGAATTTATCTTCCTAAAAAATTATACATATGAAATAATCTTTTTACAAAATTAAGAAAACTTTTATCCTTTGTAATACTAAGGATTCTGAAACAATTAAAATGCCCATCAATAGGGAATGATTGGATAAATTATAGTGTATGTGTGCAATAGGATATAATGAGGTAAATATGAGATTATATGCTCGATTATATGCTCTAAAATGGAAAGATGCCCAAAATACACTAAATAAGAATAATCAAACTGGGGAATAGTATGTATCATACAGAAATATTTTAAGAATGTTTTAAAGAATGTTTCTTAGAGAATGTTCAGGGGCATCTGGGTGGCTCAGTGGTCAAGCATCTGCCTTTGGCTCAGGTCATGACCCCAGAGTCCTGGGATCGAATCTTGCATTGGACTCCCTGCAGGGAGCCTGCTTCTCCCTCTGCCTATGTCTCGGCCTCTCTCTCTGTGTCTCTCATGAATAAATAAAATCTTAAAAGAAAGAAAGAATGTTCAGGTATGCCAGCACATATATAACTATTTACTCATGTAAGTGAAAGAAAAGAAATATATACGGATATGCAAAAAATTAAAGATTAGAATTTCAGACACCACAGTGACAAGGTTGCGACATTACAGGCAGTTTTTACCTTTTATTCTCATTGTATTTAAATTTCTCAAAAAGTACTTTCGTGATCTAAGAAGATAAAATTTATTAAAAGTATTTTTTTCTGGAAAATAAATAGAGACATAGGACAACAAATAAAATTCAACTCCCTCTGAACAGCCTGTTATAAAATATTATTGGCCTTGCGGACCCAATTCTATGCATCACTAATCTATTGAATCCAGTTTATGTCTAGATGGAAGAACAAAAAAAAAGGCAGTAAATAAAAAGAAGACAGTTAAATAATAGAAATAAAGTCTACGGAGGAGAAAGATCACTGAAAGTTAGTTAATTATGAATGGTTATACTATGGTCTTCTCATAGTAATGAACAATATCTCCGTTTCAATTTGAAATACCAAAAAACATCCCAGCCACTTCATTTATCCAACGCTTTACAATACTAATATAAAAATAACCTGCAGGGCTCTGGAATCAGGCATTGGGAGGAGGGCAAGAATTTACAACCTATTTCTACACCCGAAATTTCTCTGCAATGTCTGTCCTTTAAAGAACAAATGAACTCAGTTCTGAACCCCACATGGCAGGCTACCTGACCCCACTTCACATGTAACTGCTAAAATTTCAGCCCCATTTCTCTGCGGATTCTCTGTGGGAAATGCAGCTTCCAAAGCCTGGCTTTGACTGCTAATTAACAATAATGAACAGGATGACATACTTTTCCTATGAAGACTTCTGTCAGGAAGATGTCCAATCAGCAAGAAATACAGGCAATAGATATATTCCCTGTCTCCCCCTCCCCTCATTTACATGCTGAGATACACAGAGACCTAGTCAAAAAAAAAAAAAAAAAAAAAGTAGGACAAGCTGTCTAGGCTTTAGGCATTAGCTTCAGAACCTGGGGAAAGGCTTGAAGTTGCTGGTCCAGCCAGTTTCCAGAGCACTGCAGGTTATTTTTATACTCATCTCCACAGAAGGCCAATAATCTTGTGGCACTATTAGTTTTGCCCGATATTTAGGCATGACTCAAAAAATAGCAATAACACTTACTAATTCCACCCATTGAAAGTATTTTAATGCCAAATATCACATGTTCCGTCGTGGCACTCTACCATTAATTAGTGAATTCTTGTTAAAGGACACAGAAGCTCCACCTTGCGCCCATGCTTAAGGAATATCCGACGCAATGTGCAGTAAAGACTCATTGCCTTAGGATTCATAAATTGGTTTGCATCATCATCTGAAAAAGTACCTGAGCTAGCCTGAATCTTTTCTTTGCACAAAAGAAAAATGGGGCTTTGAAGTCAGAACAGGCTAGGTGATTTGGGTCAATTATTTAAAAATGCAGTTTGCTCATCTGTAAAATTGAGATAATAATTCATACCTCAATAGGTTAGTGTGAATATTAAATGAAATATGATTTTTATGCAGAGTGTTTAGCGTCTGATCCATTGTAAGCACTCAATACATGCTAAGTAGTATTGTTCAGTTGTTGTTCTTCTTACTAAGCAAATGAATAGGGCGAGCATGATTTCAGAGGGAAATTTTAACTGTACTTAAGATAATTAACAGTACCTTCAAGCATTTAATATATATTAATTAAAATCATTTTTCAAAGCTCTTTTAATAAATAGAGAATGAATTTCACCTCCATCATTTAAGCGCATGTCAGAGGTTAGCACAGCAGGAGAAAAAAAAAAAAGAAGAAGACAGTCAAATGGCCAGAGACGTGGAGGTTGATTACACGATTACCCTCCACACTATAATCAACTAAAGCTGATTACCACCGAAGGCTCACTTGGTTGCTTTCTCTTTGTCTCTTTCTCTCTTTTCCTCCGGGTGGATTCATCTCTTCTCCTCAAGTTAGAATACAGGGAAATGTATCACAGATGTTTTTGTATGAGTACCCAAAAGAATAGAGACAGCAGATAAGAGGCATGCCTAGACTAGATCTCTGAGAAGTGACTACATTTGGAATTTTGGACCTGAAAGCAGCACTGGTCTATGATGAAAGATGAAAGACGTTCTTCCTTCCCTCAGAGAATACCGTGTGGATAATGAGACCATTTTGTGATGGGCCCCAGCACTTGGGCCTCTGCCCTGAGTGTGTAAGCCTCCATAGGTCGTAAATGGGGAGTCCCAGGACAGTGTCACATGCTTTCACGATTATCCCGTGGGAGGCCACCTCATACTCTGCTCTGAGGAGAGCTCTCCTCTTGTGAGCTCCTGCACTACCATGGAAAACTACCAGCCCTGAAGCAGGGGGAGGGAGGGGAGATAGGGAGGCCACAAGCCAAAAAGAAAGGCTCCATGTACTCGCACATACGCTTCTTCATCAATACACATTATTGGCATGTATTAATAAGCGTGGTGCTAGTGTATGGAAATAGAGAGATATAAAGGTATAGAATATATGGTCAGTTGCCTGGGAAGAGTTCACAATGTAATGAGCTGAAAGGACACAGAAGGAAAGAGCTGTGAGCTGACAAGTAATACAGTAGCATTAAAAGCAAAGCACTTACAGTAGGTACCAAGAAGGATACGGTCAGTTTTGCCCTAGGGGACCAAGAAAAGCTTCACAAATATATACAATACATGATCCAAACAAAATAGGCACCAGACTAGGAAGAAGAGGAGGGCAGGTATGAGTGGGAGGAAGGAGGAATATTTCAGAGAGAGAAGCAAGCTTGAACAAAAGCCCTCTGGAAGCTCTATGCTAGCTGACTGCCATTTCACTACCAGTACAGATGGGGTTTTTTTTGAAAATTGTGCTTCTTTGCCTTTGAAAATATGAATGCCCCAAATGTACAAGTAAGACTAATTACAAAAGTTGGCTAGCTGATTACAAGATGGTTGAGGCAACTGGTCAACCAGATAACTTTCTATGTATTTAGCTAGGAGATTGTTTATGTAGCTGGTATCTGGAATCCTCAGTAATTCATGTGCTATGTGGTATGCTAAGAGCTAAGGTTGTCTGACTTTATAAACTGGATTCAAGCAGAGTCATCAGCTGTAACCCAAAGAAGGACTGCCTCCTCTATTTCTCCTACCTGCCCCACTCATGGAAGGCCAACAGGTTAAGCCCATGAGCTCAGGAGTCAGACTGTCTGAGTTCAGACTCTGGCTTTATTCACCAGCTGTGTGACCTGTCCCTCTTCTCCTTATTACTCTAATGTGAATAATAATTTTTTTCTCATAGGGTTTTTCTAAATATTAGATGGGATAATACATGTAAACTTAGAATAGTTATGAGATTACTAATTGCTTTTATCAAAAGCCATATTAAAGACTGCTTTGTAGAGTTTAAAAACCTTTAATTGTGCCTTTATGGCATGAAGGTTTGAAATACCGGCCTATGCCTGTATATTGTGGCTAACATATCCACTAAAGATGAAATTTATTCATTAAATTCTAAGCTACTTAAAGTTAAAGCCAGGCCTCACTTTACTAGGTATTCCCAGCGCCTGGAAAGGTGCTTGTGGGGAAAAATAAAATAAAAAGGTTAGATGCATGAATTAAAGAAAGAATATGTGAGAGCTGCAATGGAAGTGGCAGGGGCAGGGCTTGGAAGATAAGCCCTGATTATAAGCACTCACTGAGGCCAGCTGAGGAGTTTGTCCTTTGAGCTATTTGTATTATAGGCCAGTAGTTCCCCAACAGAACCAGTAAAGGTGTGGTTCACCAGACACTTGCCTCAAGATCCCAATCTATAAGGATGCAACAAATACATTGGAAATACGCCAGTAGTTAGCTCATATTTGCATCTGTAACTCATGCTGAAGAAGTTAAATATAAACTGATTTCTCCTGAAGGAGACCATGCCCTTGACTGGAGCAGTGCTGACCTATTGCCCTAGAACATTTTCAGAATGCACACATGCAGTTTAAATTGGCAGATCCTGTAGAATCAAAAGATTATTTCAATAATTTTTTTTCTCATTAGCTAAATTCTAGCCTTAAGCTGGGCTCTAGGAATACAAAGGTGAACAAAATAGATCAAAGTCCCCGCTCTCTTGATGCTTACTGTTCCTCAGCATCTCACTGTTCAACACAAATGGAGAATTGGCCATTGGAATTTAATCACTTTAGTCTGAATCCAAAATTTTGCATAAGTCACAAAATTGCCAACAAAAACAGTAGTGAGTACAAAGATGAAAAAAAATATAGTAAAGAGTATTTTGCCAATTTTTTTCCCAGACAGTTGACTATGCTTTGTCCCAGAGAAGTAAAGTACCAAGTGTCTCTATACACAATTTTGATAAACAGAAACAATACCTCCTCATGATAAAAAGCAGGGGTGGGGGGTTCCTGGGTGGCTCAGTTGGTTAAGCACCTGCCTTTAGCTCAGGTCATGATTCTAAGGCCCTGGGATCCAGCCCTGCATCATAAGGCTCCCTGCTCAGCAGGGAATCTGCTTCTCCTTCTCCCTCTGTCCCTCTCCCAGATCATGCATGCTCTAGCTCTCTCTCTCTCTCTTTCTCTCTCAAATAAATAAATAAAATCTTAAAAAAACACACACACACACACACACAGGGAACATCTGGCACGGATTCCAGCACTCTACCCATGACTGTGCCCTTTCCCTCTCTCCTCAGGGAGATTATGTCTCACTCAACTCGTTTTTTTTTTTTTTTTAAGATTTTATTTATTCATGAGAGACACACAGAGAGAGGTAGAGACATAGGCAGAGGGAGAAGCAGGCTCCTTGCAGGGAGTCCAATGCGGGACTTGATCCCAGAACACAAGTATCACATCCTGAGCTGAAGGCAGACACTCAACCACTGAGCCTCCCATGCGTCCGTGTGTCTTAACTCCTTGCCTGCTAACAAGACTGGTCTGGGATGGGCATGGATTCCTTATTCAGTCTATTAATTTGAAAATTCTCCATAATATTATGAGAAACATTCCTGGAATTTTGTGAGAAAGAGATTAGGTCAGAAGAGTAAGCATGAGAGAGATGTCAGGCTTAAAGCTATCATTGTTAGTGGATGTATGGTTGAGAGATGGTGACTTCAGTTTTTAATGTGGTAAGTTTGAGGTGCCCATAAGACATGCAACTGGAAATGCTGAGTGCAGTCATCAGAGGGGAAGTCAGGGCAGAATTATTTGGGAGTGGGCAGTCTACATATCTTAGCTAAACTTCAGAGTAGAATTTTAGGAATATTAAGATCAACTTATTTTTACAGACCAAAAAAGCTCTAAAAGTCCATTAAATTTTTATCTTTCACCAAAGAGCTTTTCTGGTCTGTCAGTCTTGTATTTCTACTCTTTGCTGGACAGGAAGGTTTAGAAGGAAGTGTTTTTCTTGGTAGGAAAAGCCCGCCATTAAAGCGTCTTCTCAGAATTATAATCAATAGGATTCTCTTCCAGGACTCTGCTTGTCAGCAGAAAGTTAAACAGCTAGTCCTCCTGGTCCTCTAGTAGGACACAGGCCTCTCTGTCTTGACCTAAGAATGCTATCCAGCGTACTATCTCCCAAAGTGCCTGAGGACAACATAAATTGGATTTCACAGCTCTGAAAATATTTGTTTTCATCAAAATAACTTTCTCAAGCCCAGTGAACATTATCTCTAGTTCTTTCCTCTTGATTTAAAATGTAGATTATTCATGCCTACTATTAACTTGAGTGTCCCCTAGTATATTCACCGAGGTCATTTCCTTCCTTTGTTGAAATGAGCTGCCTGTATCTAGTGGCCCAACATCAGCTTTAATAGGACTCCACTGCCATAGTGTCACTTTCATCTTGTTTCCTGATCGGTGGTGGACGTGTTTGACATGCTGTTTGCATTTCTAAACTGTTACTCTCACGCGTTTTGCTTATGGCTTTCAGTGGGGTTTATTTGTGCAATAAAAGGAGTTTTCCTGATCAGTGTATGGATGACACCTAATTCAGTATGCATTCCCTAAACTAGTTCTTAACCCTCAAGCAATGTCTTCATTACTCTTTTTCCATCAAACTATATTGCGTTTAGACTTCTGCAAAGCCAGAATCCTTAATAACCTGTTTTCATGTGCTTTCATCATTGTCACTGGGTGTAGAGCCTGCTTAAGATTCTCTCTCTCTCTCTCTCCCTCTGTATTCTCTCTCTCTCTCCCTCTTTGCATTCTCTCTATCTCTCTCAAATAAATAAATAGAACTTAAAAATGAAAAATGGATTAATAAATTTCATTGGAGTAGAAGGATGAGTATAGAATTATGGGGAAATGGACCTGAAAACAGAAATTAAGATCAGAATATTAAGGACATAAAATATTAGATATAGACTGTGACTTTACCTATACAGAGTTGGGAGGCATCAATATGAAATAAGTAAATCAAAGACACATTTTAGCAAGTTAACCTAATATAATCGTATAAAATGGCCTGGAAAGTAATCAGAATAGAGACAGAAAGATAAGTCTAATTGGTAAGTACATGGACTGAGGAGGTGTATACAGAGATAGTTGTTCTGGTTCTCTTTTATTAAATTTAACAGCAATGGAACTTCAAAGAAAGAAATAATTCTAGAAATCTAGAAATTAAGTTCAGAGAATTACTAATGCATCAAAGGTAACAACCGGTAAATCAGAAAATGATAAATTGAATTAACTTCCAAGGAGAAAGGTTGAGAGAGTAGTCTGTATTGATGCACCTGACCACACCTGTCCCCCAAATAGAGATTGCTTTAAGATATCTGGATAGCATTTAAGCCAACAGAACTATGACCATCACTTCCCCCATTTCTCCCAAAGATAACCTGCATCCTTCATACCTCAGAAGCTTGAACAAAAATTTTACAACACATGGTAAAATGACATCATTTTAGTCTTTCTTTAAAAATTCTAGCCAAAAAGACCACATGTTCTCAAATTCATGTAAGAAGCAAGAAAAACAAAACCAAAAAAAAAAACAAAAAACAAAAAACAAAAAAAAACATCTACTGATATGATTAACAAGGTCAAATTTAAACATTATATGGCAAAGAGAAACTTCTAAATTAGGTGAACTGGTTGGTTAGAAAGAAAATTTCAGATGGAACATAATTTAAATTCAAGAAACCCTTGTGAAGGAATAATTGGGTTTTATCTTGTTGATACAGGTATGCACTCATGTATAATTACTGACTTTAAAAAGATGTCTTTAAATTTAGTTTTAATAAAGCAGTATTATGAAGTATAAAATAAATTATTTATTTCTTAAGTAAAGTTTATTAAACCAAATAAAATGGAGAGATGCAGAGAAAGATAAAGTGTTGACCATGTCACTGATATTGACAAGTTATTTTGGGACAAGTAATATTTACTCCAAATATATTATGCTTCTAGTCTATGCTAAAAACCTCTGATCAAAAGGTGTATTTCTAAATCAAAATCAATTAAGAGCCTGGTTTCAAAAATAAGGCTTCCGACCCAGGAAAGTACAAAGAAGAAACACTTACGGCAAATATGTACAACAATTCACTAATCAAATTTGCAATGCTCTTTCAAGCTCTCAAGATGAAAGAATTTCAAAGAACACTCTTCATTCATCCTTTCCACCACCCTCCACACATTTCCTCTGGTCAGAACCAGTGCATACGTTAATATTCATGGCAGTGAGTGAGCACACATTTGCACTAGCTTTCTTCTGTAAGTCAAAGAGGGGTTAAATAATTTCTAATTAATGTTGCCACACTAATATATATGAGATGTTTTCTCTAGAGTGACAACACTGCTAAAATTTCTAAACATATCTTATAAATTGATTTTTTAAATGAATTTAATTTTTTTGCTTATTGTTTCTAAGAATTATTTTACTCAATATTGGTTAAATAATCTTTAACACTACTAATTTAAATGTGTACAACACCCTACAGCTTAGAAGTCTCTTCTTTATATTATTTTTCTTAAAAACCTATCATCTATTTATCTTCTTAGAAAAATAGATAGAAAGTTAAACTTGCAAGAGGAAGAAATGGAGATGAACCAAGATAGAGTCATTTTGGGACAAAGTATGCTTACTATAAATAATCTAAGCTATCTGGTGACCAGTATCCCATTTGGCTTATTCATTCATTCATCCAACAAATATTTATTGAGATAACTACTAAATGGTAAGCTCATTTATTTTTGTATCCATAGAGTCTAACATAGGCCTGGGCCATACTAGTTGCTCAGAAAATATTTCTGGATAGGCTTCAAGCATGTACTGAAATGAAAAGCCACATTTTTATACTATGTTATGCTTCTTATTAATCATCATTATTATCAAATTATGTTCTCTGTCATTAGACAGTTTATCTCTATTGGAAAATAATGGGCAGATATGAAATGACTAGAGAACAATTCACGATAAAAGTGAGTTATAATAAATGAGATAATTACTAAGGAGAGATAATCATTCATCCAACAAAAATTCCCACCACACACTTCCTTTAAACCATCAACGACCATAATCAATTCTTACTTGAAGATTCAGAAAACAACATCAATAAAAATATGCAACTTTTCTATACTATAGCTACTGCATATCAAGTGCTACATTTTTTCCATTTTACAAACAAGTGTTAAAAGACTTTCTTTGAGCTATATAGGAACTAAACTGTACCTGTGACCTCACATTAGCTAATGAAAAATTGACTGTCTATTCTTCACCTAAGCCATCATATTTTCAATATATAATTCATTAATTCATTATTTCAGAAAGTATTTATTGAGTACTTGTATTCTAGGCCCTATCCTAAGTAAATTCTCCTCACTTCATGTATTTATCTTTCCCTCATTGCTCCTAAAACCTTACAAATTTCAATAGTAATATCATATGGCTTTGAGGTTAACAGTAGTAGCATTAATAGTAATATAATTTTAAAAATCTATAAAAACTAGGCCACCTCAGTCAAAAAACATTTTATTACAAGTTGTTGTATTTTTAAAGGTACAATTGATCAAAATTTAAATATGATTTTTCTTTTTTTATATTTTATTTATTTATTCATGAGAAACATAGAGAGAGAGAGAGAGACAGAGAGAGAGACAGAGACAGAGACACATGCAGAGGAGGAAGCAGGCTCCATGCAGGGAGCCTGATGTGGGACTTGATCCCAGGTCTCCAGGATCACGCCCTGGACTGAAAGCGCCGCTAAACTGCTGAGCCACCTGGGCTGCCCTATGATTATATTTTCAAGTTAAAGTCAAACGTAATCATTCTGATAAAATGGGATGACGTCAAATATTCACATCTTCATCGAAATTTTATGTCAATCATATTTTTAAGGTTATCTAATTAAAAAAAATAAAAAATAAAGCTATCTAATTGAAATGGCATTGTACATTTCAGCAAGACTGGAGTACCTTTACAGGAGAACAACTTATTGGTTAATTTACTAAGGGTAGAAATGCAATTCTTAAAGATTAGTACAGAGTTTATATTTGGCTGAACTTGAAGGTTTACAGAAATTTTTCTGGCCGTTCAGTGGCTAATAATAACTAACTTTTATAGATAATACATATCACCTATGGTACTAATCAGGTTAATTTTTAAATCAGGTACATTCATAAACCAAAATCAAACAACACTAATAAACTACAAATCTTGTTTTCCTTTTAGATTTCTAATCTTGAAAGAAGTAGAAGAAATAATCTGATGGAAATTAGGATAAATTGAAAGGTACCTAAATAATATGATAAAATAAAGTCTTAAAATTTTCAAATCTAAGTATTATTATTAAGAATACTTCTATCACCTGCTGTTAGCAACTTTGGTCCCTAAACACATCATTCTCTTTTTCTGTTTTTCCTTCCTCCCTCCCTTCCTCTCCAACACTTGTCTTTTTAAATTTCTAATCCTCCTTCTCTTCCATTTCCCTATACCCACCATTACATTAATTAGAGGTAAACTTCAATAGTGTAAAATACAAAACCAAACCAAACATCACTGGCCTTTTTTTTTAAGATTTATTTTTTTTATTCATTCAGAGAAAGCGAGAGAGAGAGGCAGAGACCCAGGCAGAGGGAGAAGCAGGCCCCATGCAGGAAGCCTGATGTGGGGCTCGATCCCGGGTCTCCAGGATCACACCCCAGGCTGCAGGCGGCACTAAACCGCTGTGCCACCAGGGCTGCCTCCATCACTGGCCTTTGGTTAATTTTGTTTATACACTGAAACATGGAAAGAAGTGACTTGTCTCCATATAAGCAACTTGCAGAGTCATTAATAGCTGATCATCATTTGTAAGCAATGAGAGGAGGGAGATAAGTTATAGTTGGCCAGATTTGGACTAAGACAGATAGATACTAGAAGTTGAGATAGGAGGAGTAGAGGTGACCAAAAAGGGGGTTTAGTAAGCCCAGAGAATCAGTACACATTTTCTATTTCCCAGTCAAGTACTGGTTCTCAGATCAAGCAAAAGTTTGAAGATAGCTAATCCAAGAAGGAAAAGGTATTGAGACAAATATTGAATCTAAAGTGAATAGGGAGGCAAACCAAGAAGGAGTTTCAGAGAGAATAAGGCCCTCATAGGACAGCTATCAGAAATCTGTGGCAAGTAAAGGAACCACAGAAATTACTGGGCTTTTATGGACACCTAGAAAGTCAATCCATTATGTATGGAGGGACTTTTAAGCCCACATTTGATCAAAATTGGAAAAAAAAATACCCATTCTTGTAGACTGAACCCTCTGACCATAAAACAAACAACAGTAGTTGGAGTAATTCAATAACAAAGCCCCGTATGATTTGAGAATGATCATTGCAGAACCTATTCTCAGGGTAAATGTGTAATTGGTAATGGATCAATAAGTAATTTCTTTCAGGAGGAAAAGCTCTTGTTTTCATTTTTCTTTCTTTTTTTTTTTTTCTTAAGTTTTTGAAGTAGCAAGGTTCTTAAATCAGAATGGAGCAAATATATTTAGAAAGTTGAGATTACTCTAAACAGCAAGATTCCTTAGTGCACTAGTTAAGTTTATCTCAACTGATCATTTATTTATGATGCCATAAAAATCAAGATGCTTTCAATTTTGATTGTTAGATATTTGCTGAAAGGCAGTTGAAATTACTTTCCCAGGGTTCCCATTTGACAACTGCATTTTGAACTGAAAATTTACTACAGTTCAATAATGGTTGTGCTGAGGTGGGTTTTTTTTCCCCCTTTTCTTCTTTCTAAGATTAGCAATGAATTCAGCTCTTGTGGTCAGTGTAAACCTCTACTCAGATAATTGGAAATTCTAGAAGTCTAGTGGAAAACTAAGAAAATAAATGAATAAAACTTTGAGAATTAAGCCCCTGTAAAAATCGGTGATAACGTATTTTGGTGTTTGATGGTTTTCCTAATCATTTCAGGATGAACGCCTGAAGGCCAGTTTCTAAGAGGAAAGAATATGCTGACCTAATCAAATTGTCTTCTGAGGCATGTGTGCTGGTAAAGGGAGAACTTACAGGGATAGATGAAAGCAAAACAAACCAAATTTACATAATCATGTAAGACAGAAAAGATAAACTATAATACATCAAGGATAAAAAGGAAATAGAAAGACTTATACACTTTTGGAACCTCACAGGTGATACAGATTTTCAACTAAAAACTATGATATAAGGAACCCATTAGAGTTTTTGAATATGTGACATTTTATTATGGTTGTTATTTTTGTATATCAGTAAAATATTAATATCACTTAACAATGAGAGACTGCATGTATTTCTGTGCAAGTATTGCAATAAAATGAGATAAAGAATTAAAACTATACAAATGAGTAACTCTTTGAATGTCAATATATGAGGCAGAATCTCCAAGTTATAGTAACTTTAAAAAGTTAAAAAAATCTTTTTATTTATTAACCATAATTTGTCATCTATGATATGCAGGCTAAATTCTTATAGTAGGCTTAGAGCTTGGTGAAAAAGGGACCATCCCAGGATATAAATGACAAGAGTCCATTGTATTTTCTTCATACTTATGTATCAAAATGAGCATAAGATGGCATGGAAACAATCTTTTCACCATTTTCTTTTCTATCCCCAATTACCCTTGAAGTTTCCCTTTCTCACATCCATTGCATGTTAACTTTAGACAATTATTTTTTCAAGCGAGGAAAGAAATAAGGACACAGTGTTCAGATCTTTTGATGTTACCAGTATTACAAGCTGCTTCCAGTCAGATGGAATAGTATCAACAAGGCAATAATTTAGCTTATTAATTGGCAAGTCTGCCTAAAGTCACTAAGAATATACCAAAATAAATCTTTGTGAACAGAGAATTGAGAGGAATTTACACTTAAGAACCAGAAAATATATTTTCTATTGTAAAGAACATTTTTAGCAATAGCTGTAGAACTAAGGTCTTAATACATCTGAAGTGTATTTATATTTTCTATACTAAAGTGCTGGTTGCTGGGTAGGAGGAACTTCCAAAATGCAGAATTATAAGTTATTTATAAAACAAAACAAAACAAACAAAAACCAGCAGTAACAAGTAAAAGTGGAATCTTATTTTTAAAGTACTTACTATATGCAGCTCTAAGTAGTCACCCAGGCCAGAAGAACTGTCCACTCGCACCAATACAGCTTCTTTTTGAACAGTGCTAAACCCTATGGCCAGTCTGTCTGCTCGTGTACTTGGCCGGTCATTAGGAGGCCATTTATACGTAATTTGTCCACCACCTTTGCTAAAGATGTATGTTGTCCCAGCTGGAAAACAAAAACCAAACCCAATTAGTCCAAATAGATCAGGTACAGAACTTCCCTGTATTTGTTATACTGACATATCAGTAAATGATTCAATTTACACTATGGCAAAACAGAAATACAAAAGTGAAACCATGGCAAAAGCAGTGAGCAAATCATAGATTCCTTTTTTTTTAATAAATTAATTTTTATTGGTGTTCAATTTACCAACATACAGAAAAACACCCAGTGCTCATCCCATCAAGTGTCCCCCTCAGTGCCAGTCACCCACTCCGCCCCACCCTCCGCCCTCCTCCCCTTCCACCACCCCTAGTTCGTATCATAGATTCCAATCACATGGGCTCAAGAAAGAGAACAGGGGATTTTTAAAAGAAATATCAAGGCAGCTCAATTTTTAATATACTCATTAAACTACCAGCAGGTGTTTCTGAACAAATGGATGATTACTACTTTTTCTATTGAGTAGGACAAGCATGGAATCTAATGGGGTTTTATTTCTCCCTGCTAGTTTTTCAGAAATAGTTTAGTAGGTAACACTGACTTTGGCTGCTTCCAAAAGGAGCAAAAACATATATTAACTTGTTTTTGAAACAATGGTTACATGTGCATGTGACAGGGTCATATAGCACAGCAAAGCCAATCATAACAAATACTCTATTAGTCAACTTTTATGGGAAAAGAGTCTATTCACATATGATAAATCATCTGTCAATGATAACTAATGGACAAATAGTCATAAGCCCCAGGAGTCATGTCAGGAAAATACAGATAATAGATCTCATCAATAGAAGTGAGGTCTTATTTAACAAGCAATATCTAGTAGCTGTCAAACTATCCAGAATCATAAAAAGAGCCATTTTTTTTCTTCAAAAGTGAATGTGAGTCTTATAGTACTAAGAGTATCATAGCCTTATTTGGTGAGTGCTCAAATTTTACTTTATGGTCTTTATCTTACTTTAAAAAGTTTGGTTCAAACAAGTTTACTAAGCATCTACTGTCCTGAAGTCCTATCTCATTGCACCACAAAAATTCTATCTCACTAAATGCAATAGAATGGAATCTTTAAGTCAGAACATTTGGAAGAGATGCAAAGGTGTGTGTGTGTGTGTTTGTGTGTGTGTGTGTAAAGGGGGTGGGGGTGGGGAAGAACTTTCTCCATACTAAAAGGGACCACAGACATATTTGCAAAGTTATCCCAGGAACAGACGTCATTCGGGTATAATTTATAGAGAGTAATATAGCCTTCCGATAACAAAGGATGTCAGTACATATTTATTGTGTTCTCACTATGTGCCAAAGATGGCAATGGAAGTGATAAGGGTAAATATTAAAATTTAGGCCACAGAGCATCTACCAAGAGCAAAGCTTATATGTAAAAGGTGTATGTACAGCAGTATGTTTTTAAGATTTCTACACATTAAGTTTCTATCATTACCAAGTTTACCAATTGAATGAAGTTGACTTACTGTCATGTTTGAGTGTATTTAATTAAATAGCTGATAATATATTTTTTTTCTTTTTCTGTGTTTTGGAGCCAACTGCCCTTTGTATTCTGTCTGAAACATTTCCACAGGCCTTTCAGAAACTCTGAAGACCTCTGCAATATGCCTCCTGCCTGACTGCTTAAAAAGGCCTTGGCATATAGAAGTGACACAAGAAACATGGCAGTATGATATTGAATGTAAAAGTGATTAAGATAGAATCTTGCTATAATGGAATGGTAGAGAGGCTGTGAGGCTGTGCATTCTCTACTAATTTTGTTTTGGATACCAATGCATGAAAGTAGTTTATCTCTCTCACGTGAAAACAGGTAAGTTGTATTTCAAAGGCTTCAGTCAGTGTGCAAGTAAAGAACATTCAGAATGTAGAGATTTGTGTATCAGATATCCTGGAGCCTACAAGAAGACCATTACTGTTCTACGTCTTCAGAAGCTTGTTACCTGGAATATTGATAAGCAAGAACTATTTGATAAATATTTTTCAGCTTGGTAATTTTTCTCAGATGATTGACTATTAAATGTTTCAATAAAACCTACAGTGATAAAAATTGGACAAGAACATATATGAAAGTGAAGGCTTCTTTAACAGGAGAATGTGGAGGTGACGTGAGTACAGGTATTTGATTACTTTTCTTTCTTATACCTTTTAATTAACTTTGTTCTCTAGTGGCAATGTAGCTTGTATGAATTAAGTCAAATATTCAAAACTAGAGATGCTGCAAAACAATGTAAAACATATCAAAGAATTCAGATCACCAGAGGAAGACAGTAGTGTACAACAAAATATCTTACATTACATAGTGGTTCTTAATATTAAAAATATCACTTTTCCCGCAAACTTTCATTTCTTCTCTACTGTTGTATAGAAAGTAGGGTAAGCAGTAGTCCCATGTTACATTTGAGGAAATTCAGTCCTAAAGATTGATGTGTTATCTCAAGTTGCAATCTTGTTTAAGTGGCAGAGCTGGTAAGGAAACCTAGTATCCAGACTCCTACTCCTGTACTTTTTTTTTATTACAGAAATGTTTCTGTTATCATAACAAGACAGTCAAGAAAAAGTTAATTGGATGTGTCAGTCTGAATTTATCAAGGCCAACTGTTATCATATTCTAATGTCTCATATCCATAAAGTGACATTTGCACCTCCTGATCATATACTGTCCTTTCACCTCACAATGCTTTTAAAAAAAGAAGAATAACATGTAAATGTGTAATGACAGAACATTTAATATACGTAGATTAACATTTCGTTTAGGGTATACATCCCAAACTTAGGGAACTATGAAAGTTTCTAGATCCTCAGTTACAGAATGTGAGGATAATGTCTTAAAGGTTTATATTTTCAGTAAGGTAAATGCCACAATACAAACAACATTGCTCGAGATTTGATTTCATCTCATATTTTAATAAGTGTTAAGGCCTAGCAACTAGCATGCTATTAACTATTCCGTCTTCCTTAAAATGACTTTCCAGTTCTTTAAGTTTCACTGAAACAAAGTAAAAACAATCGTACTACCTTGTGGCAAACAATGTGGTTATTTCTAGCATCTTTTTTTTTTCTCCAGATATATCTGGAAAGCAATCTCTCTCCCCTCTTCTTCTGTGTTCACAACAGTGCATTGTATTGTACTCATCAGCATAATTTCATAATAAGTGAGAGAATTAGATGTCTCGCTCTCCCCCTGCCACTCTCTACCTACCTCTATAATCATCCTGGCTTTCTTAAAAGAAAAAAAAAAAAACATATCAAACTCTAAAAAATCTCATATGTTCTTAAACCCCCGTCTATCAAGATAGAAAATTACAGTGTATCCTATTCTAGTAATCTTAAAAATATGACAATACTCCCACAGTAAAATACAGTGGGTCAGATGACTAAAGTTTTAAAATCTACTTCATTTAGCATGCATTTTTCCAAACAAGGACATGATGTACTTACTATCGCAGATAGCTAAAAAATTAAGAATGTAGGCTCTGAAGAGGCTTGAGTTCAAATTTCAACTGAATCACTTACTAGCTACAATGACTTTGACCAACCTATTTATTCTAAGTCTTGGATATCCCATCTGAACAAAATGAGGATACTAACAATATCTACCTCATAGAGCTCCTGCCAAAAATAAGGGAGATATCACACAGTAACACCTTAGACCAGTTCCTGGCAAATGGTAAGTGCCCAATAAATTTTACATAGAACAGATGGTGTGTGTGGTGGAAAGGTGTGTGTGTGTATGCGTATGTGCTAAAAACACAAAATAAAGAAAAAATATATAAAATAATGAACACTGCAATATTGTTGGTTTATTTTAACATAAATTTGAAAAAGTTTGAGTCATTTCAAAGTTGTGTGAAAATCAAATGCTTTTGAAGAAATGACTTTCCTCCATCCCAGTTTTTATTAAACTTTTCAGTATTTCATTCCTTGGATTAGCAATTTTTTCACATAAACCAATTATATTATTATTTACATTCACTAATAGTTGACAATGAGAAGGATATTAAATTGTATCACATGGGAGCTTTCATGAGAAAAAGAATATTACTTCATCGTCATAAAACATCTAGCATGCTAAGATTTATAGCATGATGCAAAAAAATTCACTTCGACTGTTAAAGGAGTAACTGTACAAAGTGAATGGCAATCCAGCTTTATTATTTTAATTTCATAGAAACATGTTTTATTGTGTTCTAAAAGTGAATTCAATGTGCAGCAACAATATATCTTAATCACTATTCCAAAAGTTTTAAGAACATAGAAAGGCACATGAAGAAATGTGTCACCTTTATTATTTATGCATGGTTCTATATGACAATCACTGACACATCAGTGCCATGACTTCTAATGGATTTATTGCAAATTAACCTCGACATCCATCATATCACTGAATGTATGGAAGACTCAAAGTGGTTTTCAGCAATCTCCACATTTAAGTCATACAGCAAATCTTTATTACTTCAAATTCATTAACGGAGCTAGCTCCGTCAGATGCAAGTTCATCTGTATCAACATACTTTATGCTGCAATAAATGTTTGTAAAAATTATGCATGGGCTCTTATATCTAATGTCTGAACTACCTGTGATATTATAAATATTTTTTAGATTTTATTTAACATCTATTTACATACAGGGCTCTCTCCCCTCCTTGTCTTATTGCCAACCCTCTCTTCCCTGAATGTGCCCAATTCAGCAAAAGTTAATATGTTCCCCCAATGGACTGAATCATCCTGGAAAAGAAAGCAATGGACATATAGAGGTCTGCTGAATTACTGGTTGTTCAGCATCCTTGCTATGAACAATAATAACTTCTAAATAGATTGTTTCTAACTCATGAGTATATGAATAAAAGGTTCCTTTCAGAAAGCCTATAATTCTTCAAATGTCATTGTGTAGCCAACATGAAACATTCAGGCCATTATAATTCTATTAAACGTAACAGAGATATAACACTTTTTTTCCCCATTAAAGTTTGCCAGGTAGTCAAATGGAATTAAAATAAAACAATTATATGTAAGAGGAGTTTTTATTCCTTCTATAACCTTGTGAAGAGGCTATTATTAAATTTAAATTTTCTACACAATTTCTACCTATAGAGGCATTCTTTTGAATAAATTTATTTTTTTGAATAAATTTAATAGAAAGCAAAAACAATGAGAAGATCACTTTGTATGACAAAAATATTTTTTCAACCATGGAAACTGGTGAAATTTTAAAAATTAGTAATAAATCTTAATAATCTCACATGGTACACTAAAGCAACAACTTATTGCCATTTATTTTAAGTTTCTGTAAATTCTTTGTAAGATCACAAAGAGTTATTTCATGAAATTGAGCACAATTGTTTCATAATCTCTAAAATTTCACATAGGAACATTAATAACAGGAAAGGTGGGTATTATAACTAGGAGAGATGAATGGTATAAGTAATAAGAGTTACCGCCCATGATACATAATCAATTCTTAATCAAAAAGTAGTAACAACAATTACCAACTCTGAGAAGTAAGAGACTGACCCCAATGTTGCTATTCTTCTAAGGGTGAACAAATACTAAGGAAAGAAAATGAAAATAAAGACTATATATCATAATTTGAGCCTCCTTATGGAAGACACAGGCTTGGCAGCATTGACAAATGCATTACAACTGGCTAAAAAGAAAGAAAATGATATAGGATGTCAGCCTATATGTCTTTGAGAAAGAAAGCAGGTAAGTCCTTAATACAAGAAACAGGGCAAGATACAAGACCTGTCACTGAAATGGCTTCCTTACTGGCCCTGTAGTCTGCATCAGACCAGGCAAAAAAAAATCAAGAAGAGTCTAGGTAATTCCCAAACAATGAAAACCTTTTCAAAGTAGCTCATAACAACATTCAAGATAGAACAAACCACAGGAGGCTTCGCATTTAGGGCAAGTCACGTGTTCCATCAGAATCCTAGCTTCTTAGGAATTGAGGTAATTTTTTTTATGTTTTTGAGACATCTATCAAATTTAATGCAAACTGAGAAAGATGGGAAAAGTCAAAATTGTGAGCACCCTGTTTTTGTCCAATGGAATTTCCCAGAGTGACACTGTACAGGGTCACTGCACACAGGGCTACTCTATTAAACACCAATCATGAACTCACTTCAGGCTCTTACACAAAAATTCTTGAACTCCATGTATATCAGAGATACTGCGACTCTCAGGGTTTTCAAGGACTCCCGAGGCATTAACAATTAATGTCTCCCCAACTTTCCCAGGGACCAAAGGAGGTTGAACCACTCAGATTCCCTCAGTAGACTTAGGATATGTGCAAGCAAAGGAATTCTCTCTACTAAGCTGGTGTATATGACATTTAGCTCTGGCTCCACCAACAATACCATTTTAAAATAAAAAGTAGTGTGTGCTTAATCAATAAGAAACTTTAATCAAAATGTAACTACCAAGAAGATGGAATAGCAAAAAGCTATCATGATTCCTATAAGGTCGGGAATTACTACTCTCAAAGATAATTTCAACAGTGATTATGTACTTCAATAAGAAAGTAAGGAAATTTTCCCTTTCCCTACTGGCCCAAAACTTTTCTCTTAATAAAAATCTTTTTCTGATAAATATTCCATATTTTTCCATGGTCTATATTTTCTTTAATAAAAAAATTATACTCTGTGATCTTGGGAAGAACAATATATTTGAAAATCCATCATGTATATTTCTCATTTTGATATTTGACATTTTCATATTTTGACATTTATGGAAAGAGTATGCTACATGAAGAAAAGTATTCATTTTTTTGAAAACAAGTGTATTCCTCTTTAATAACTGAAGTAATTCTTCAAATATAAGTGGATTCTTAGCTGACCTCTCCTGTCCATATCTTAGACATTTATTCAGGAATACCACAAATAGTGCATAGATTGTACATTGCACAAAAAAGCACCATTCATATATGAAATATGAATGGTGTTCACTGGTCTTGTATAAAGCTCTGACTCTACATAATCAATCACTGAAGCCAACTGTAGTCTTTGGATAAGTCATCCTCTTTTACTGTCTTACAAGGAAATTAACTGAAACAAGAAATATTCTTAAGGTGACTTACCTGCTGGTTGTCTAATTGCCAATTATTGAATGGAACTAAGAATATAAAACTTAAAACACACAGCTCTTTTCCCAAAACAGGTATGACCTGCACATTAAAGGTAAATATCAGGGCAGGATAATTTATGAGAGATGCCAGATGAATGGTATTCAGCTGTGTCATCTATTTTGGATTTTTATGAAATCTTTGGAAAGGTGACAATATTAAAGGCACTGATTGACAGTACCTTAAAAATGAGCAGAAAAATGATAAACCAGAACAATTATATCTTTTTAGATCAAAGTCATATAAATAGTTGAATATTTTGAGATAATTTTCAAGCCAGTGAATACCATTTTCAAAATCTATGCAGTAAGTAATACTTGCTGGATCATTTGTAATATGCCTTCTTTAAAAAACTACTTTTTTAGGGATGCCTGGGTGGCTCAGCGGTTGAACGTCTGCCTTTGGCTCAGGGTGTGATCCTGGAGTTCCAGGATCAAGACCCTATCAGGCTCCCTGCATGAAGCCTGCTTCTCTCTATGCATGAAGAAATAAACAAAATCTTTAAAATAAAATAAATAAAAAACTATTATTTCCCTCTCTAAATATATTATTTAGAAAATATTCTCTTCAGGAACAGTTGAGTTCAATAGTTTGAGGGGCCCGAGCTTGTTCCAAGATCAACTTTTAAGTTCCTGGAAACTTTGAAAAGGCTCTTGAGATCTAAGTTCTCTTGCTAAAACAAATAAGTGGTATTCCTTCTGCCAATCAGATTAGGAAAAAATTTCATAAAGATAGTAAAGTTATCTAAAGTTAAAAATAAAACCAAGCAAAGCAATCCCACAACCAATAACCCTAAGAACATCAAATGTGTATGTCTTCCCTCTGAAATTAGACTCCCTCCAGCAGTAAGTGAACTTTATTAAAAAGTCTCTTACAAGTAATACAGTAATCAATTTGCATTAGAGCTATAGGCAGCAGGGATGGGAGAGAAGAAATCACACCTTCTGCTACTTAAAGAAAAATCTTCCTTTAAAGAACATACAATAAGCTGTGTGAGTCCCTAATAAATTCTTAAAATTATAAGTCAGTAAAAATTGCACTTAACTCATGACATCCTTAAATCTACTTTGTTTTTCAAAAGTTAATCATGAAAATGGCTTTCATCAAGTTTTCAGAGTCAAGAATTTATTAGAATTATGGTGTCAAAAAATTAATGTTAAAAATGTGACATATGCATAGACTTAATGTTGAAATGCTCTTAGAGATAACTAAGCAAACTTTTCCTTTACAAATGACAAAATGGAATCCCAGAGAAAGCAAATGGCTTCTCAGTGTCAACACAGTTAGGATCTAGATCTAACTCTATTCCTAGTGCTTTTTCCACGATATGGTGAAGAGCTGAGATCAAATGACCGCTTCTTATTTAGAAAAATAAGCTAAAAAACTCACAAATCAAGGTCTTACTTCAATTATCTCTGTAGTCTTTTAAATGATGCTTTCCTGGACTGGTTTGGAAAGACTCAAAGTTTCTGTAATGACAACTTAGCAGAAATGACTCACTCACATTCTGACATTTTCAGAGTCTAGCCTGAATCTTTAAAAGGTGTGAGGCCTTTGCAAAGCTTTATTGTAAGCATCCTGCCTCCTAAGCTATCCCTGCCTTTGGCTCATTCTAAGACTCTCAAATTACTGAACAGAGATGCAAAAAAACAATTTTTTATTATCAGTGCCATAATCATTCCTAGTCTATACAAGAAAGGCTTTACAACTTCTTGAAAGTGACACTGTTTTCTGCCCCTAGTAGTGGAATTAAATCCTGAACACAAAAAGTGCATGTGGTTATTTTGAACTATTTGCATTACATATTTAATATAGGGGTGATCAGGGCACCTGGGTGGCTCAGTTGGTTAAGTGTCTGCCTTCAGTTCAGGTCATGATCCCAGGGTCCTGGGAACAGGCCCACATGTCAGGCTCCCTCCTCAGCAGGGAGTCAGCTTCTCCCTCTCTATTTGCCCCACCCCCTCCCCAACTCATGTTCTATCTCTCTCAAATAAATAAATAAAATCTGTAAAAAAATAATATAGGGACCATCATACAAACAATGAAATACATAATATTTTAAGGCAAAACCAGAAGTATGCTTTTGTTTTCTAATCTTAGCTCCTCTCATTGATCATCTTTCTGCCTGCATGCTGTATTTGTCATTTGCCATATGACAAGGTCCCAATTAAAACTATTTATTTACTTTGGACAAGGTTGGATACAATGTTAGTTTCTAACTCAGAAGTCACTTCAAACTAAGCTCTGACTTTATCACATAGGCATTCACAAGTAGAACATACATTCTCCACCTAAAGTGACTTTTACTTTCACTGATTTATGCTTCTCTGCTGTACTTGGTTTTCTTTTCAGTCCGGCTTCCCACTCTCATTTCAGCCAAAATAGGTTCTCTTCCTTTATCATCCACAGCACTTATTTTTAATTTACCAACTATTATATAAGAGTCGTCTTTTATTGAAATTTCCATTTTAAAAGTATGCCTACTGAAAATAGGGAGCTCACTTTAATGCTTAGTATTCTCATCAGGTTTATACGCTTTTACTTATTTATCAATCATGGATAAGGACTTAATACATTCTTTGAATTAAGTTAGGGCTATTTTATAATGATGAATGACATAAAGCTCTTGATTGATGAGTATAACAAATTCCATGCCTAAAGCCATTAGTAAGATGAGATTTCTGTACCTGTATAAGAAATCTGAATAATTTTATCAAATACAAAAAACTCAGATGAGGAGATAGATTATCTAGATTATCCTGATAATGAACACCATTCTCTATTTCATATTTCTATAAGAAATAACTGCAAGGAACAGTCATGGACTCAGGTAATGTTGATTATGAGAGAGTTTCATGTCCCATCATTTGCTTGAATAACCTAGCCTAAAGTTCTCCATATTTTACAGAGAGGAGCTGGATAGAATTAGCTACTCTTTAGGCTTCAAGAATTGATTAATTATCAGAAAAACCCAAGAGATGGCACCACATTCAGGTGATCAAAATTAACACCATCAATAACAAGACACTGAATTCAGGCCCCCCAAATATGATGGGCTAAGAAGGATACAACATCATTTCTGCATCATTTTGTATTTTTGTACAGCCTCGATCTAATTATAAGATACAAGAAACTGAAACTGAGGAGTACTCAACAGAATAATTGGCAGCACTCTTCAAAAGACTCAAGGTTAGGAAAAAAACAGAGAAATGCTAAGGAGCTATCCCAAAGTAGAAAGGACTGAGAAGACATGACAACTAGATGCAATTTGAAAAACTTATTTAAATTTTGAACTGCAGAAAAGGACATTAGTAGGATAAGTGATAATGTTTGAAGAAGTTATGTAGGTTAGTACATCATATCAATGTTATCTTCCTGGTTTCAGTCATGGTATTATGGTATATAAGAGGTTAACTCTGAGACCTAGATGAAAGGATCGGAAGAGTATTTTTTGGGCGGGGGGGGAGGGTAACTTTTTTGTAAATCTCAAAGTATTTCAAGGGGTGTCTGGGTGGCTCAGTTAGGCATCTGCCTTGAGCTCAGGTCATGATCTCAGTGTCCTGGGATTGAGCCCTACATCGGGCTCCTTGCTCAGTGGGGAGTCTGCTTTTCCCTCTCTTTCTGCTCCTCTCCCTGATCATGCTTGCTCTCTTGCTCTCTCTCTCTCTCTCAAAAATAAATATTTTAAAAATATAAAAGTATTTCAAAATAATTTTTAAACAAAGAAATGTTTTCATCATCTACAGCAATTTAGAATCTTGAATAAGATTGTAAGCCATGGGAATCTATGCAACAGAGGTAGCTTGAAAAATCCTTAGCTCTTGAAATTGTAAAACTGAATGAAAGAAATCTCATTTAAAATGGAGTCTGGAGGCCAGAAGAGAGAGCCCTCATGCCCTATCACTCTTCCTCAATTGTAGACCCCAAGAGGAAGAAGTCTATACTTGGCTACCCCAGAAGATGGAAGAAAGATTTTCTCCTGGCTCAGCAACAGCCCAGCCAAGAAGAAACTCACCATTGAAAAGCCACCACACTCTGGGACTTGTAGTTTACTCCCTGAACTCTTTGTTTGTAACAGCCCCTCCCCTTTACCTCTATAAAAGAAAATTCCTCTCCTTTGTTCTCTAGACTTGCCTACGGTTTTGCCAAAGTTTGTATGACCTGAATTGGAATTCTCTGCTCTACCATAATAAACCCGTTTGCTAGCAAAATAACTCACTGTTTTATTTTTAAGGCTAACAAAATGAAGTTCTGTTTGTTTGTTTTTACTCTTTTACTCCCATCACCTATTTCACTCATCCCCCCAACCCAATACATACACCTTCCCTCTGGTAACCATCAGTTTGTTCTTTGTAATTAATACAAAATGAAGTTTTTAGTTTGTTTGGCTATGAGAAATGGAGAATATTTAGAAGTAGGTGGAAGGCTTAATTTTTGTTCTACGCATAGGAAATTTGCTTGATTTGCTTAATAAGAAATGTCTTATAATAAACACTATTAAGACTTTTAAGTGATAAGATATATGGAAAATTTAGGTTTAAATTGCCTAAACAGAGAAGCCCAATCTAAAATTAGTTCACTCAGAAAACCAAGTACTCATCCATCCATTTCTTCATTCATGTATTCAATTATTTGTCAGAATGGACCATCATAGAAACCACCAAAATTCTTATGAAACAGTTTCCAGTCATATAATCATGTGGGAAACAACTCAGAGAAAATCCCATTTGTCCAGCTTTATGATAAGAGATTACTCACATTAGTGTAAGCTAATTCCCTTTTATAAGTTTGGAATCTAAGAGGGACACTAGTGCCAGGGACAGGCCAAAGAAAATAGTACAAATGCTAACAAATGCTTTTCTAATATGTTACTGATATTTGCATGTGTAGAAATTAGTACAATTGACCCTCGAACAATGTGGTGGTTGGGAACACTGACCCCACAAAGACAGTGGAAAATCCAAGTATAACTTTGACTCACCCAAAACTTTACTTAATAGTCTACTGTTGACTGAAGCCTTACTGCTATCATAATCAATTAACACAAATTTTATGTTATATATATTATATACTGAATTATAATAAAAGAAACTAAAGAAAAGAAAATGTTATTAAGAAAATCAAAAAAGAAAATATATTTTCAGTACTATATTGTATTGAAAAAATCTGCATATAAGTGGACACATGAAGTTCAAACTCATTTTGTTTAGGGGTCAACTGTATATACTGTGGTTGTGATGAAGAGATGAGTTCAAAGACAGGGAATAGTGGTCATTCTAAAGGAAAGATTCATATCTCTTCTAACATAACAAGAAAAAAAATCTTGTGTGAGTTAATTTAGAATTTGCTTGAAAGACTGATAGACAGATGGTTTAGTGAGATGGTAGGAAAAGATTCTACTCGAAATGACAAAAACAAAACACAATGCTGAGACAGTAGCAGAACACCCTGGGGAAAATAGAGAGGTATATGTCAAAGCACTAGAAGCCAGTTTTTCCAGAACTTTACTACCCATTCAATCAGAAGTTGATTTTTTACTTTCTCTTTTATATTCCTATCTTATAGCATTGTTCATATCACATCACCTTTAATCTTAATGTTGTGATAAATATTCACCCTTACTAATATGATATCATCCTGCCTTTCCTTAATTTAAATCTACCTTACAAACAAAAAATAGGTTTTTGAAACAGTATGTTTAATTACTCCTCTATTCAAAGACCTTGAAGGATTCATCCATCATCTACAAAATTAGGTGAGAAATTCTTATCCTAACTTTAAACAGCCTCCACATAAACCAACCTTCTACTTTAAGCAAACTGAAGAGCTCACTTGGCCTTCCAAAATAACCTCCAAATTCTCTTTAGAGAAGACACAATTTAATATGGTTCTGGAAAAATAAGAGAAAAAATATTTTTGTGGGCATGGTTGTCATGAGAAAAGCCACAGCGGCACAAAATGGGTTACAGAAATAAGCACTAGATCCGCTGGTATTAATGGGAAGTTACTTTTTTTTTTTTTTTTAAAGAAGCTGATGCATTTCTAAGGACTCCTATTTGCTATCTCTTTGTGTCCTGATTTTAGTCTCTAGATAAATACAGAGTACAAATCACATAGTTGAAATTAGGATTGTTCAAGGTCAGCATTAAAAAGAGATAAGTTCTAGTATCTCAGTATATTCATAATTCTATGAAATGCAAATTTCCTTTAACAAAGATTCACATAACTTCACAAAATGTCGGAAAAAAGAAACCATGATACTATTGTCATAAGAGAAAACTTTATTTAATAAGAAGTGTCTTAGTGGTATTTGCTACTTGTCACAAATCTTTTCATTCCATCTTTATCAGAAATAAAACCATTTCTCATTTGTTTTTAAGTCTCGTTCTATGCTTAGCAGAAAAAGTAACAATAAGAGCAACCAAAATTAAAATAAAGTATGTGTAACTGATTTGTTTATTCATTCCTTATCTTAGACTCTCTGAAACAGCATATGAAGACAAGAAGAATAAAATTCAGAGGCATCAAGCCA
This sequence comes from Vulpes vulpes, assembly GCF_048418805.1. Lineage (NCBI taxonomy): Eukaryota > Metazoa > Chordata > Mammalia > Carnivora > Canidae > Vulpes > Vulpes vulpes. Next base: position 80,330,343 of record NC_132795.1, read on the forward strand.
TACTTTCAGAATAAAAAGTACAAGAAGCAAAAAATTGGAACACTAGATCACTTTTTTTGACAAACAATTGTGGGTATTTATAATTAAAATTCAAAGAGCGAAGTTTTTTTTAACCCTTTAAGATATTTAGCCAATGAAATTCAACAAAGAAAATGAATTTTAAAAGTGATAAAGGGGAGGAAAAAAAGGTTCTCTACAGAGATCTTTCTGTTTCACCACCCATATAAAGATACATAACGATGTGTGAGAGTTGTTTTTGAAGTTGAAATGACTGAAACATTAGAGGGTGGATTAAAGTGCCAAATCAGCCCTGGGGCAGGAAAGAGTCAAACCTTTGTTCTTTTGTATTTGGTTCATAAAATTCTATCTTCCTAGACTAAAATTACAAGGTGGTTCCAATCTGCACCTCAGATCCTTGAGTGCTCAGGTCCCCAGTCCCAAAAGACCCTCAGGTTTGAAACATAAGTCTTTGAGCCCTAGCATCTTCAAATAGCATCTCTGAAAATGGTTGAGAAAGACCTATAGGACAAAGAGGCAAGAGCACCACTAAGGGGTGAAGTAGGCTTCAAATTTAGAAACATCCAGATCTAGGATTAGCCTTAAAAGTTTAATTCATTTTAAATTGGTTATTGTATTCAAATCAAGTTTGCATGCCATCTGTCTTTGAAGTCATTTAAATTAAGTTTTATGACTCTTGAGGGAAAAAGAGGCCATTTCCAACACAGTATAGTCTGCTTACTACTATCAATCACTAATTAGAATTAATTATTAAGAAAGTGATTCCTTTTTTCCTTGAATATTCTAAATCATTTATCAAAGGATGACATAACTTTTTTTTTTCTTTTTTGGTATATTGAAGTCATAGTCATATGACTTTTGGGTAGATTCTACTGAAGCGATGATTTTAGTCAGATGTGTGACAATAATGCCATCTAAAAGCTACATTTAACCAAGCGAGCAGTATTTTTGGAACAGCAGGCAGTATAAAAGTGCTTTGTGAATATTAACATATTCTGGCAAATTAGTTTGCACTCATTATCATAAGCAATTACTTACTGTTTAGATGCAGCTCGTATTAAATTGGCAAGCAATTTGCAAGAATTAAAACATAACATAGAGGGCTTTCTGAAAATTCGACAATATACTGAGACAAATGATGCTACTAGGTTCACAGACCATGTACCAAACATGGTTACCCATTAAACATATTTAGCATTAAAATAATAGTTGGTTGGCTACATGGGTTTTTAATGCAAGATAATTTTGGAACCATTGTTCAGACACTATCAGTAGAATTGTATATTTCAGATACTAAAAGGCATTTAAAAAAAAAGGCCTCAGGAGGAAGCAGAAAGTCTTTGTTTTCTGAGAATGAACTGCTTGTCATTTTGACTAAATTTTGGTACTTTATTAACCCATTGCACTGTCTTGAACTATCTGGTACTACCCACGTTGTCTCTTTCAAAATGTTTATATTGTCTTGGCCATTCCCTCCATTTTTGTGGATGGTGGAGACTGCTGATGTTTACCACTAAGCATACTGCCTTCTTTAATAACAGAACTCAAAGCTGGGCCTACAGCTAAATTGGATGTAAACTGGCCATATAGCTATCCAGATAGAGCCTATATTTCCCACTTTCCCTTGCAGCTTGACCGGGCCAAGTAACTAAGTTCTGACCAATGATACATGGGCAAAAATGTACCTGCACTTTCCTGCCCATGTCCCTCTTTTTTCTTGCTGAATGAGGACAAAAAGCTGCCAGCTGCCTTAAGACCTAGAAATGGAAGCCACAGGTTCAGAACTGTACTCTTCCAGCCTAGGCCCTCTGAAGTGTGACTACTATGTAAGAAAAAAAGAAAATCCTACATTTTATTCATACCTAAGTACATTGGGATCCCATTTTTATAGGAAAAGGTATTTATATAGCCTTTAAAACAGTATGACAAAACATTCTATCTACTTTTTTCTCTGTTTTTTTATGTTTGATAAGGGCATGGTATAAAATATATTTGATGGGGAAACTATAATTATCTCTATTTTACAAATTTGAAAGAAATCGGTGTTCACAGAGTTAAAGCGATTTGTCCATGGTGACAAAGTAATGGGAAACCATTCTTATCAAAACCTTCCACAGAAGGCTAGTAATAATCTATTACTCTTTTTATAGTCAAACAATGTTACTCACTCTGGCACATCCTTCTAGTGGGGGTGTCAAATGTTTTCATGGATCTACTCAATTCCCAAACTGTTTCCTTCCTTACAAGAACACGTGGCACATTTGCAAAACATGGTAGAGGAGGCTATTTGTGATCCTGAAGCAAAGTGAAAAAACTCAGGAATGGCTTTATCCAAGGCCTAGAAACCATCTCTTTGAACTTTAATCATCAAAAAAGATAGGACCCCTCTCTTCCAGACCCTGCAGGAGTATAGAAGGCAAACATGGATCAGTACCAACTAGCAAGCATGATGGACCTAATGACACTGGGCAACCCAGAATATTCTCCAATATGCAGCCATTAGCTCACCCCAGGGCTTCAAAAACGTCTGCTGCCCTTTGTTCCAGGGCAGTAGAGTTCTAGTCTTCCTCCGATTAGAGAAGTTTTGGATAAAGTCTTCCTAACCTGTTTAACTTGTTTGGTGCAATCTTTCTTTGATTTTCATAACTCATTCCTATTTATTATATTATTCTGCCACCTAAGCTAACTAGTCTCAGAAAAAACAATACTAACCCAGTCAAAATAAAAAAAAAAAGAAAGAAAGAAAACGGTTTCCTCATCTGAATTTCACTTCCTCATTCTCAGAGGAAAATCCATACTTCTTCATACAACACTAACAAAGTATTATCAGCGAAGCTTAGTAATAAGAAACTTGGAAAAAATTTACTTGGAGGTATTTTCATATACTAATCAAAATGCTAATTAACATTTTACGACAACATTCTCAGTAACATTCACCTCATGTGAATTATAAGATATACTTCTTTAGCCGTGCAATGAGCACTCGGTCGCTATTTTCAGAAAATGGTTATTGCAAAAAACAAATACATAATCATCAACATAGAGTAAATTCTACCTATTTCATTTTGTATCAGTTTTGTTTTGTTTGTCTCTAATATTCTATCCTGAGGATAATCATTAGTTGTAATGGTTCCTTGTATTTTCCTCAGAGCCTAGAACACCACTAGGTGCTTAATTCATAGATTTCTAACAGCTTTTGATGTGGTGAACAAAATAAAATACACCATGTCCCAAACTAAATAGTTTTAAAGATAATATCTTTTTTTTATTTGATGTTTTTGAATCAAATGTCTTTGTATTATATGTATTATAAGGAATTTGTTAATGAGAAGTTGGAAAACAAAGAAAAGCCTAATGTGTTAAAACCTATATCAGCAACTTTTCTCAATGTCTTGAAAAGAACTGTAACTTGGAAAATATCATGAAAACTCCTATAAATTGAGAGTCTTGGTAATCTTGCTAAGATTAAGAACTGATCATGTCATTCCCCCAGTAAAAATCCTCCACATGGATGCCCTTTTGCTTTAGTATATACCCCATCCTTGGCACGAATCTCTTTGACATGTTGAAGATTATCTGGGAAGAGTAGGATCTGGTGCTAGTAAAAAGAATGGAAACTGATTTCTCTGGGGTGTGTCCAGGCTACTTTTGGAAGAGATGTTACAGTCCTGTACATTTTTTTACATAGTCATTCTAGCATGCTATCACCTCTTCATGAGCACAGAAACATTTGATTAGCTTATTGGTAAATGCCCTATGAAGTTACAGAGGAAATTACCATTTCCGATTCTGAATCCATTCCATACATCCTACTCATGATGTAGACAGTGTGGGTTTTATGGTTTCATATTGTTAGCAGGATTGAAAGGAAAATTGGTTGTGCTATTTTGGGAACCTACACCTCAAAATGTGTAATAAAGTAGGTGGAGGAGAAACGTTATTTGCCAAACAGATAAGGGCATGGTAAATGAATATGGAAAAACGGCTGGTTACAAATATTTAAATGGCAGAAGATTAAAAAATGCTTGAACATTTCTTGATATGAGTATCTTCACACTGCTTGAAAAACCATAACATCTTGTGGAGAAAAAGTGTTATTTTTCTATCCTTTAAAATGCCCCTTTATAATTATTTTAGATGGTTATTTGCATGAGAATAAATAAAATACCAGCTTGAGAATTTTTCTTGGATTTAGATCTTATTATTTTAGTTCAAAAAAAATCTGAATTTGAGTAGCACGAAAAAGAGACTTATTTTAATCTTAGCTTCTATGTGGAAAATGGGATGGGTGGGAGAAAGGTGAGACAAGGATGCCCAGCAGAAGGTTATTTCACAAAAGAATAAACTATAATGACCTATAAAAAGAAGTGGACAGATGTGAGAACATAATGTGAAAGTTTTTGATGATTAATTGCATGTGGAAAGGAAAAGAGGAAGAAATCAAAGGTCACTTCCTAGGTTTCTGACCTGGAAAGAGGGTAGACACTATGCCATTCATTCAATGAGATAGAAAGCATTAGAGAAGGAAAAGGATGAGTGAAAAACATAATGGGTTTGATGTTTGAATATAGTCCCCTTCTTCCATGTGAGAATATTATATGATCATTATAGTCCTATAATATTGAGCACACTGAAGTGTACATGGAAGACATTTTTCAGTATGCCGCTAATGGGTCAGATATAGAAATTAGAAAGGATGTTCTAATGGAAACCACTCTATATACTTTTTCTTAAAATAACTTTTGCAAGATGCAGGTATCTTGTATCTTCATAATACTTTTAAAATATTCTCTAGATGTCATACTTAGCTTTTAATAAGACCTTTCTATGAAACCCACCTGATTGGTTACATTTGTCATGTGAACATTTGCAATGTTGCTTTTCTTCCAATAATTTTAAGAAATTGTTTTATGGAAGAGGTTTAACTACACAATATTCTCCCAGCATGTCTTATGTTTTATTCCTATTTGCTTCTCTGCATGTAATTGCGTGGTTAACTTATTGTGCCTTGTTGATTTGCTTCCTCTGCTCATCAAAATTTTATTAACTGTTTTCTGCATGCAGAGCACTTTAGTAAGATAGGATACACTGGTTTAACAGTTATGCTACATAGGTAGCAATAGGGTCAAATGTGACAATATTAGCTGAGCTTATGCTCAAATCCCAAAATCTATGGATGAAGTTGAATTATCTGCATGTTTTGCACCTTTGAAAAGTGGAACAAGAGAAGTAGTCATAGAATCTTTAACTATAGGAAAACATACTCTATACTCTATTAACTCCGTTGACCCTCAGTTTTAAGTTATTTTAAGGTTTTTCCCTAAAGATAAGTCTAGTTATTCTGTATTGTGACCATAACTTTAATCTACTAGACCCTTTGTCTCCTAGAACATAGTGTGCATGGTTACTCATAGTTCATATGATTCCTTAGGTAAATTTTAAAAAGGAAATCTACCTCTAAACCCTTTACTTTCAACTACTGGAAAACTGTCATAATATACTGATTTTGTCAGAACAGCCATTTGCTTACTATTTCCTAGAAATTATCATATTAAGTATGCAACTCCATGGAGTAACAATGTGAATAGGAGAACCTTCAGAAGTCTATCTTGCACAAGAATATATAGTATCCTTCTAGTGAAATGTAAGAAACTTTATGGTTTGGTTCAAGAGGGAAGGAGATTCAACTCATCTTGGATCCTATTGTTCTGTGGAATATAACCATGTTTCTCAGAGGGAAGGCACAGAAAAGAACCATAATTCCTATTCAGCTACTTCCTTTCAAGCACTACAAACATCAGTGGCAAAAGAAGTTCAATCTTTTTCTTGGAAATAAGTAGTTTTGCGTAATTGAAATAAGATCAGTCACAGACCTAACTTATGGAAATAAAATTCCAGAAAGAGAGACAACATGAGAGCAGGACTAATCCAAGATGCATGAAGAACTAAACCACAGCAGCTAAAGCCATACATTTGAAGCACAGATTTCAGGCAGACAAAACAGTGACTTGTAAAAACGAGACGCTCAGGATTCTCAGGAGAGCAGTCTCTTCCTCTATTCTTCTATGGCTGCTCTAAAGTACAGATTCAATTTTGAGGCAGGTTAAATTGGGGGTCCAGGTGGGAATATGAGGGTAATGAATTTTGTACAATCTTCCCTCTTTTCAATTAAAAAAAAAAAAACCCTCAGAAAGATTTGATGGGCTTTACTGAATCTTTTCAACTCCCCCCCTCCAGATTGATTTCAGGCCACGGCAGAGACAACCAGGCTGCTAATTAAACTATTAACTCTTTCTTTTAATTTGCAAAGCTTTGAGCAGTTATGTTTCAGAAGCTAACCCCCACTCTGAAGCCCTGAAAGTTGCAGACTTTCCTCAGACACCCAGGGGAGTTACTTATACATTACTCTAGGCCAAATTTGGCCTTGCAAATGAAGCCATATGCAGTAACTCAAAATTTTAATGATATTCCCAGACTTTGCTTAACAAATATATGTAACGAGAAAAAGCCTCCGAGGTGAGCCCAAAGAGGTTCATTTTTCCTGGTGTTAAATTGAAAGGGGGCAGGAATGAAAGTTCCTCTATGACACTTTTGAAAGCACCAAGTAGCCAATGGAATATGAAGATGACATAGGATAAGGTGCTATCAGAAATGGAGGAAATCTACTGAAGTCCCGAAGCCTCCACAGAACTAAGGTGCAAAACATACACACATACACAAACACACACACTTATGGAACAGTAATACCTCTTTGTTAAATATCTAAGTATCTAAAAAAGATGCAGGTGTTCCATTTTATTTTATTTTTTTTAAGATTTATTTTATTTAGGGATGCCTGGGTGGCTCAGTAGTTGAGCATCTGCCTTTGGCTCAGGGCATGATCCTGGAGTTCCAGGATAAAGTCCCGCATGGGGCTCCTTGTGAGGAGCCTGCTTCTCCCTCTGCCTGTGTCTCTGCCTCTCTGTCTACATCTTTCATGATATTTATTTATTTATTTATTTATTTATTTATTTATTTATTTACTGGGGAAGAGGAGCAGAGGGAGAGAGTCCCCAGTAGACTCCCCATTGAGCGTGGAGACCAACATTGGGCTTGATCTCACAACCCATGAGAGTAGGAGCCAAGACCAAGAGTTGGCCCCTTAACTGACTGAGCCACCCACGTGCTCCTGGGTGTTCAATTTTGAAACAAATAACAATGCAGTGAATTCAGTCTCAAGACAGATTTTGCTATTTTTTACAAAGACATTTTAAACCTAAAAATATATAAAAATACAGTATCTTTAAAAAAATATATGAATTGGATCCTTTACATCTCTCATGACAGCAATGTCTGTGCTTTGAAGTCATCAGTAAATTCTATGTGTTCTGTGTTGGAAATGAGTGAAAATAAGGTTGCAAATGAACACAGGTAAAAAGCCATCATGTAACGTGGAAGCAGTCAACCCTGAAGGATGAAAGTATGAACGACTCCTTACTTGGTACTCTCTGACTTTGCCAAAGTTATTGGAACTATCCGACAATCCTTCTTTCCCTCATCTGAAAATAAGAGAGTTGTTCCAGGTAATCTCTATTATCAATTCCAACTCTATTCTCTGAGTTGAAAATATCACTTGGGGACACCTGGGTGGCTCAGCCGTTGAGCGTCTGTCTGCCTTCGGCCCAGGGCGTGATCCCAGAGTTCCAGGATCAAGTTCCACACAGCGCTCCCTGAGGGGAGTTTGCTCCTCCCTCTGCCTTTGTCTCTGCCTCTCTCTCTCTGTGTCTCTCATGAATGAATAAATAAAATCTTTTAAAAATATTTTTAAAAATCACTTCACTAATGCTGGCAATAGCCCTGTACTTGATGTCAGATTACACTGCAATGTTCAGTGATCATGAGCATGACATAGGAAAACACGTTTACCACGAAAGCACTGTAGCACGTAATAGGAAAAGATTTCTTTCTTATTTGATTTTAAACAATAATTGCATAGAATGCTTGTTATATTTTATGATCATGAAGTGATATACTAAAGGATATGCTATTTCATATACTATTTCTTTTCATGTTTGTGGAAAATTGAAACATAAATACAAGGAAGAAGAATCAGCAGTATTAGCTGAACACTGTTAGTGTTTAACGTTTTGATTTCCTGAAATCATATACCCTACATGACTGGCCTAGCAACTCCATCTAAAATCAATACAATACAAAATCTACAGAAATGACAACCTAAAATGAGCCCACGGTTTATTAAAAACTAGTTATGTAATTACTAAGGTCTTGGTCTAAAATCTATAATTACTGCAGTTACTACTAAAAAGTTTGGGTTAAATGTTATTAAGCAGAAACCATCGGGGTGATTTGTTTTGTGAATACATATTAAGATAATTCCTACTTACAAAAACAGAATCATTCCAAGCTGGAATGATTATGAGCCTTGGTAGGTTCTATTGTCACAAATATGACTCACATCCAGAAAGGGATTCATTATCCTATTTCAACAGTCAATTTAAGTTGTGAAAATACAAGGAAAATTGAAAGCATATTCTCTACAACTGTAGCTGCACTCATATCATTTTTTCCCCATCTTTCTAGTTGAAAAAGACCAGGCATCAGTTCAGTAGTCCAAAGCTTAGTAATTCTTAACCTTGGGCAGTCCCGTCTATGTTCACCAAGACTATAGTCATTTGATTGCGTTCATGTGTTTGGGGGCTTTGGCAAGGAATTCAAAGTCCTTTATAGATATCCAGTTGCACCATTACAGTGCTCACTCCCTGGTGGATTTATAGTACCATCTGAAATGCCATTAAATTTTTCATACCAGAGGGTAGAAAACCATGTTTTCTTCTGAGTTACATGATAGGACCTTACACACTGCCTGGATTTCATCTATTGTGTTGCCTTTTTTTTTCCTTTTTTTTTTTTTTTTTCCTCCCAAGTACCTGTTGAAGGCTAACTGAAAAAGTGATTGTCATTCTTACCAGAGAGAAGAAAAAATACAACAAATGACCTGTCTTAAGTCATAAAATTAGCAAGCAGAAAAAACTTTAAGGATATCTTCAGTGATTTATTTCTCAGGTTTTAAAAGTCTGCCCTTCGCACAAGTGTCCCATATTAAAGCAATAAAATATAATGCACTTATTGTAACATGGCACCATTTGTACTCTCAACAAATGTTGAATATATGAATCTAGGGCAATCTCAAATGAACACAACTCACCTCTCCAAGGATTCCAAATGAAACAAATCATTATATATAGATAATTGTTAGTTCTTCAAACGTAAATAGACAATTCTAATTGAAAACATTCATAGGTTATGCATAAAAGGCTTAATTATACTTATGGTTAAATCCTATTTAGTATTTCTATATTGCAGAAATTGTGAAAAGCACAGAAATGAAACTGGGAAAAGGCATTTAGGTGAGGAAAATTTTAAGTGATTTGGTCACTGAGAAAGAATGAAGACAAATAAATAGAAAAATAAAGAGAATAGTAAGAGCAGTTAACACTGGATGAAGAAGTTAGAGCATGCATCCTTCCAGAGGTCTCCAGGTTGTTGGCCCCAGGATTGTTAACATCATCAACAGTGCTGCTTATTTAGGGTGTGGACTACATCCTCAAACATTAACTTAACTTTGTATCACTTTATTGATTGGGTATTTGGCTCAGGACCAGCACAGACCAGAATTGGTCTAAAGGTTGCTCTCTTGGTTTAGAAACCATTTAGCAAGTGACATCGTGTGAAATCAATGGCCTGTTACTCCTTTCATCTTCCTCAAGTTCAATATCATAAGAGTCCTTAAGATTTAATGAACCTAGTTTGGTGAGTGAAGCTTTCAATCTGCTTTATTCTTCTAATGCATTAAAATGACTTGTATGGGAAATGAGTACAACCTTATTCAGGGGACAACTGCAACAGCTAACAGATTTATGAATTAAGGATAATATGGCAGTGAGGTGTACGTCTAAACCATTTTTTCAACAACAAGATCTGTATTTATGTCGTTTCTTTAAAGAAAAGAGATGAAAGAAATCCCTAGCGATTAAAAAAAAAAAAAAATCAGCCATACTTGAATGCACACACACACAGAATAGATAACACTAGGACAGTCACTAGGACTCTACAAATCCATTAACATTTCATATCCAGGGAAACTAGACACTCCCTCCTCCTAAAAAAGAAAGCATTTTCAAAGCAAGATTCAAAACCAGATAAATGACAAAGCAATCATTTTCAAAAGAACGTAAATTATAGTCAGACAGGTGGAGAGACAAATAAGAAATGGGCATTCCCATCAGCAGTAAGAGGTAACCAAGAGAAAAAAAGAAGGAAAGAAAGAAAAGTAACATAAATAATAATAAATCAATGCAAGCAAGTCAATGAGAAGGACATTGTCATGTACTCTAGCAAAAGGATGATTTCCCTGTGGTACAGTAAAATGGCGAAACTCCCCCAGAACATTAGAGCATACTTATATTTCAGTTTTCTTAACAGATTTTGAATGCTCTGAGCACATGTCTGGATGAACACTAAGGATTCATTTCAGAGAAGAGCTAAGCTCTTCTAAGGTTCCTGGGTTGTTTTTTTTTTTTTTTTTTTTTTTTGAGACAATAAGTAGAAATAAGATATTTTCATATTAAGACTACACATTTATATTCTTTAGAATAATATTATCACCAGGAAAAGTTTGTCCAACTATTTGTGAAATTCAGTCTGTGATGCCAGATCTTCTCAAGAAAACAAGAAAAAAGGAGAATTATGGCACCTGATGAGATATACTAACCAATGCATTTATTATATTTATAAGTATATTTAGAGAAAACTAACTTTCCAGATGGATGTGATTACAAAAAAAATGCCTGAAAAAATTCTATTTTCATATTAATGCACATCTACAAAGCAGTGGAACTTTCAACTCAGTTTTTTTTTCAAATACATTTAATATGAATGGGCTTAATATTATCATTTACAGAAGTATAGGCATTGTTTCTTCATTCCTTAGGGATTTCTAGAGAAAGGCCAACTCATCAATTGTAGGTCCTCATGTACTAGGGATATATTTGCTCTTTGGTAGAAAAGACCTGGGTAAGGAAAACAAAGTGTTCTCTGATTAGATTTTTAATTCCTTGAAACAAACAATGTTCCATTAACTCAACCTAGTAAGTCCAGAGAATCAGAAAACAGAAGATACTTTCCATCTGAGAATTAAACAACTCTCTATATAATAGGAACAACATTGGGAGAAACTAGTGTAAAGGCTTACCATGATGAGGAGACTCCATGAACTACACTGCCAGTCTCTTCAGTCAAATCATTTAATATGATTAAATCACAATACTATAAAGTCATAGATAGGTCTATTGCATTACAACATTTTAGCCATTAGTTCCTAGACAAAATGTCCAAGATTTCCTATTTCTGGTTCACTGTGGGAAACTCCTTCCAATAGCAATAAGCAAAGAAAAAAACACAGAAACCAAAAACAACAAAAAGCCCTCTTCTATATAATATAGAGGTACCTATTACTTTATTTTTTTTTTTAAGTAGGCTCCACATCCAGCATGGAGCCCAGTGAAGGGCTTGAACTCATGACCCTGAGATTGAGACAGAAGCTGAAATGAAGAGTCAGACACTTCACCAACCAAGCCACCCAGGCGCCCCTACAGATATCCATTATTCTAAAGGGAAGGGCCATAGCCATAGTTAAAAACAGCTAGAAAATATTCAAAGGTGATTTCACAAAGTGCATCTAAATATCAAGGTGCTTTTGAAATTTCCTAATAAAATGTAGAGTAATATTCTTTTCCCATAAATGTTTCAAGTTTTCACCTTATAAAAACAAAGGTGATAGCAGGACACAGGGCCAGAAAAGGTCATCTTTCCATCACAGTATGTCCTTGCTACAATAATTCACACTTAAAAACAACAAACAAATGAGTAAATATTATTCCTTAGGGGCCATGAAAACTTTCCCCTTTAGAAACACTTTCTTTGAAAAAAAAAAAAAAAGAAATGCTTTCTTTGGCTTAGACTGCTCACTATTGCTTTCTTCAAACACAGAAGGGGGACAATTCAAAGCCAGGAAAATAGTCACATAGAGTTTTGAGGACCAAAGTTTAACTCTCTTATTCCATGCACTTTCCAAGAACCCTCCTGGAATGGACAGTGTTAGTTCTATATAATTAAATGTGAGTAGAAATAATCCCCTACAGTTACCACAAAATTAAGCAGGCGGTGGGGGGATGGGGGAGGGCGGTGAGCAAGGTTAGAGCTCTGAGACTAAGATCACTTGGAATACATTTTTAAAAAATATTTTTTTCTGTAATAACCAAGGTGGTGTTTGCTTGGGAGTGATAGTAAGACAGGGTAGGGGGAGATAGGGAAGAAGCAAGTCAGTTGTCAATAATAATGACCAGGGTGACCTCTCATTCTGTCTTTCCTATCTTTTTGTCTTTCCTCATTACTGCTTTACCTAATAGACCTTTCCATGTCATTAGTGAGTCCACTGTGACAGAGGATGGATGGTTTCCAGTTGATAGACACAAAAGGCTATGTTTGGTATTTAAGAAAGTATAAGTAGAACATAGCTCTATTCACCTATGTCAAAATTACTTGGATAAAGGAGTGTAGAGAACGTTACTTATTCTTCCTTATTTTAGAAAACTTATGGAACACTCAGTTTAATCTCTACATACAGATAGCACAGCCACCTAGGGAATTAATTATTTGCTTTGTGCACACCTTATGATCATGTCTCTTAAAAGAATTCCCAAAGCAATTCTTTGTGCAGGTCTACTACTATTCTGTTTTTCAGAGCCTAATGTGTTCTTTAAGGTTGTCAGAAAAAAAAGGGGGATAAAAAGTCCGTCGTATCTTTGTTTAGACAGAGAGGCAAATGAATAAAACAGAAAGGAAAGGTACAGGAAAGAACAGTTTAAGTATGGATACAAGTTAGTCCTGTCTTTGATTTTGTATCTGCCTTTGGCCAATGGCAAACCAACTAAACGGTATCCATATTTTTCTCAGAAATACTGTATTAAATATATTAGTATGTCCTGGAAAAAGAAAATAATATAAAGCTCAGAAAAAATGATGTTTATAAGTACACATATTTCCTCAAACAAAAAAGGAAACATTTGTTACAATAATGCCTTAATTTTCAAATGGTCCGTTTACATCCTAGATGGTCTCAAAATTGAAAATGAAAACCAATAAGAAGGGCACCTGAGTGGTTCAGTCCATTAAGGGTCCGACTCTTGATTTCAGCCCAGGTCATGATCTCATACAGCACTGTGAGATGAAGCCCTGTGATGGATGATCTCAGGGGGTCTACTTCTCTCTCTCTCTCTCTCTCTCTCTCTGCCCTCCCCCTGCTCATTCACACACATGCCTGTGAGTTCACTCTCTGTCTCAAATAAATAAATAATTTTTTTAAAAAAGCAATAAGAATATCAACACTTTAACTTTTCTGCAAGAATGAAGGTCCTTATATGCTTTGGGAGGGTACCTGTTAGACTATTTTCCTATCTAAACAGCCACAGCAGTGGTTCAATATGGTACGTGATTAATTACAACAAATCAAGATACATTTATCTAATGCCCAAAGCATGAGACATTATAGGAAAAAGGAGAAAAACTTATATCCTGGATATATAATAGCCATATCTAGGGTGAATCAGATTAGGAGTAATAGTCATATAAAATAATATTTACATTTCGGAGCCCTTACTCAAAATCTGTTTTGCTCTGTCACTTCATTTAATAGACATTAAATAATGTCAATTCTAAAAAGACAGATATGATAGAAAACTTAAGATAGGGTTGGCATTTAAAAAACTGAGTTGGGTGTGAATAGAAAAGAGAGAAGAGGAGACGCCTGGGTGGCTCAGTGGTTGGGTGCCTCCCTTCATCCCAGGGTGTGATCCTGGAGTCCTGGGATCAAGTCCTGCATCGGGCTCCCTGCAGGGAGCCTGCTTCTCTCTCTGCCTATGTCTCTGCCTCTCTCTCTGTGTCTCTCATGAATAAATAAATAAAATCTTTTAAAAGACAGAGAAGAGAATTATGACTGAAAACTAAATTGGGTCTTTTTTTGAAGATTTTATTTATTTTTTTAAAGATTTTATTCATTCATGAGAGACACACAGAGAAAGGCAGAGACATAGGCAGAAGGAGAAGCAGGCTCTCTGCAGAAAGCCTAACGCAGGACTTGATACCCAGATTGGGGATCATGCCCTGAGGCAAAGGCAGATGCTCAACTGCTGAGCCACCCACCCAGGTGTCCCTTTTTTAAAGATTTTATTTATTTATTGAGAGAGAGCAAGGAGGGGTGGGGAGAGGAGGCAGAGGGAGAAGCAGGCTCCCCGGTGAGCAGGGAACCCAGTGCAGGGCTCAATCCCGGGCCCTCAGGATTATGACCTGGGCCGAAGGCAGATGCTTAACTAACTGAGCCACCCAGGTGCCCTGGTCTTTATTTTCATAAGCATAAACCTCACTAATTACTTATGGACACAAATTTCTTATTAGCCTTAGTAATCCACCAAGCAGCAACCTGATGAGCATTTACTGAATTAAGCAATGGGGAGGATCTGTCCTGTATCTATCTTCATTATTAACACGATACTTTACAAAACAGCTGGGGAGTTCAGGGCATCGCCCATGGCTGTAGAATATAATTATGCTCACAGACTCAGGGAGGCAACCCCTTCACTTAAGGTTCATTAGCCTAAGTTCCAAAGATCCCAGGAGGTGATTCCTTCCTACTCTGAATCCCCACAGCACATATCACCCAGACACTGTCTGTAGCAAACTTTAGCACTTCTAAAAGCCAGTCTGTTAGCTCTTTGTCTTCCAATTGGATCGTGTTATCTCTGTTTTACCTCTCAATTAAACCCCAAAGCTCCTTGCAGATAGGAACTATGTCATCAGGATTCTTTATCTAGGACACATAGCTTCTAGCAAAATACTTGGCATAGGGTAGGTGCATAATCAATGTTTGCTTTGTGCCTCCAACTTGCAAATGCTGCTGCATATTTATGTTAAAGAAATGATGGCATATGCCTGGATTTTATTTTTTTATTTTTTAAAAGATTTATTTATTCATGAGAGGCACAGACTGACAGAGAGGCAGAGACACAGGCAGAGGGAGAAGCAGGCTCTCTGCAGGGAGCCACACGCGGGACTCGATCCAGGATTCCGGGATCATGATCTGAGCTGAAGGCAAGTGCCCAACCACTGAGCCACCCAGGCGTCCCACATGTGCCTGGATTTTATTTTATTTTTTTTTTTAATTTTTTTTTTAATTATTTATTTATTTATGATAGTCACAGAGAGAGAGAGAGAGGCAGAGACACAGGCGGAGGGAGAAGCAGGCTCCATGCACCGGGAGCCTGACGTGGGATTCGATCCCGGGTCTCCAGGATCGCGCCCTGGGCCAAAGGCAGGCGCCAAACCGCTGCGCCACCCAGGGATCCCGTGTGCCTGGATTTTAAATGGTGGCACTGGAGCAGATGAATAACACTGAGCAGGCCATGTAACTTTTAACAGTTTCTATTAGATAAAAGTTGCTCATTTTGGTAATTGTGGCATTTTTGATTTGGAAAAGCTAGCAGAAGGTCATCTAGCCTGGACTCCTTGCTTTATACATAAAACAGGCTAAGAAAGAAAGGAAGGAATTTGCTTAAGATCTCAACTAACCTTGTACCAAAAGGAAAGAAACTAATAATTGTGGGCTTATCATATAGTAGACAATTTTACTGCAATGCATGAAGGGGGCACCAGATGCGGGTCACATGACCTCCTGGTATTTCAGCTGACAAAGCAACTTGTTATTCTGTAAGAGTCATCACAGGTGTGGAAAACTGTCTACTCCTTTGTTCTCTTTTGCTGTACTATTTCCTCTAGATACCCAGCAAAATATTTGTATTTTTCTCTATAAAAAAGGAAAGAAAACATGTGCTGGGTGGCATGAACTGCTCTATATAACTTAATAATGAAGTGTTTGACATAAACAAGGAAAACAATAAGAGACAAAAGGAAAAACAGACATTTAAATATAAAGAACAAACTGGTAGTTGCCAGAAGGGGAGTGGGTGAGGGGATGCGTGGAATTGGCAAAGGGGAGTAAGAGTATAGTCATTGTGGTGTGCACTGAGTGATGTATAGAATTGCTAAATCATTATATTGTACACCTGAAACTAATATAGCACTGTATGCTAATTATACTTGAATTGAAAAGATAAGTTTTTTTTTAAGTGACATGCTTGAATTTGTTGTTCACCAGAGATATTCCAAAGAAACTTTCTGTTTATCTAAAATGCAGAAAATAATGAAATTCTCTATCACCTTCCCCTCTAGCTCTTGATTTTCTCCCCTGGACCATGAAGTCGTTGAATATTCACTATCTATCCCCCATCCTTCTTCCTCTCTTCTCCTTACCTTTATTACTTCTTCTCAAATTCTTTAAATTGGTGTGTATTCTACTTAAACTACTTGGTCTTATCACATTCTCTCCCACCTCAGGCTCCTTCTTTTTTCTCATCTTGGACTTTGCATCATGTGCTTTCCCTTGGAAACTTTTGCTCTATTTGTCTTGTCAGCACAATCTAATGAATACAATGCTTGACTAAGAATAAGACACGGATTGTATTGCTCTCTCCCTATGTCTAGCAGTATGGATGTGCATATCAGTTCAGTTTCCTTTTTGGTTTTATCTCTCAATAAAGTGATAAGTTATTGTTTTCACTTAGTCTCCTTCAAATATATTTACTTCTATTTTTTAAAAAGAGAGATATGAAATATGGTAATTATATCTAGCTGCCAATAATGGAAGAGATCACAATTAAATTGAAATAACGATGACAAATGATGGTTTCCTTTTCCTTTGAAGCAAATTCTATTAGGCTGACTTCAGAGTCAAAATATAACAGTGATTATATGAGGGACAAAAAGAACACAGTTGGGATTATAGCCGTAAGAGGTGAAGTGCCTCTGGATCAAAATCTTAGGAAGGACTTTAGATTTATTACAATACAGATGTTTTAATGTTCTAGTATAAATGCCCTTTCTTGCCCATCGCTCATCTGATTCAGTTGCTGGTTCGAAAGAGTTGAAAGGTCATTTTAAACACAGAGTGTTTTAGTAAATGAAGGCAACTCTAAGATCCTTGAGCTCTCTTCAGGAAGCAGAGGGTGCCTTCTCCTGAGGTCAGTGTTCTTAGCATCAGCCTGACGGGAGCTGCCAAGGTGCATTTCAGTGCAAAATGTGTCCAGCCCTTGTATTTGAGTTTTACTTATTTATTTTTTAAATTCTCTTTTAAAATATTTATTAAACCATAAAAATGTCCAAGCACATTGAATATAAAAACAAATATAAAATGGCATGTGCTCTCTCTTCCAACTTTGTACTTAAACATGATTGCATCTATGTATTTACGTATTTTCATTTTTACAACACTAAAAAGGAATCTGTCCAAACAATAACAATTATATCTAGAAAAAAATTATACCTGGACAATGGAATTATGGGTGATTCTAATTTTCTTTTTTTTAACTTCACTATATTTCTTATATAGTCATAAATATATCAACTTATATGAATTTATAACTATGGGAAAAATCAAACATGTATCCACACTTTTCATTTAAAGAAAGATACTCTGTCTGCACCTGCCAAAGACCTGCTGTTCTGTCAACCAGTTCTTAAATTTCCTAATGAGATTTGAATTAGTGAACTTTTAAAACTGCAAATTTGAATTAATGTGTTTTGAAAAATAACTCTTAGCATGTGGGAATGAGAGTTTCTGCCAAAATGGAGCTTAACAACACTTAAGCAGTGGGAAAGGTCCAATTTGGGGGGAAAAAAACAAAACAAAAAAACAAAAACAAAAACCCACATTTGCTCATTAAATCTCTCTTGTCATTCTTTCTTTTCTTTTTCTCCCCACAAAGAGTTTACAGAGGTAGATTTCAAACTTTGTTCTTTGGACATCCCCCAAGAGGTAAAATCTTAAAAAAAAAAAATTCAATCTGCAGGATGATTAAAAATCTTTCATTTTTTTACCCAGGTTTCATAGAACATACCCCTTTTACACTGCGAGGTTCAATATACCCTACCCCCAAATTTGGCAACGTGGCACAGCAAATATCTTAAACTGAAGGAGTCAAGAAAATAGCAAAAGGAGACAGTCACTCAGGAAGGTCCTCCCCCTCTTTGCCCTTCTTTCCTGAAACAGGTCATAAAAGACCCATGTGAAAGGTCCTGTCCCTGTGTCAGAGGAAAGGATGATACTTTTATCACCAGTTGTAATTGAAAAACTTCAATGCTCCATCTGCAGAGGGAAAAACCAGTTCTTCCCTAATGTGGGTTTTTATCCCTGCGAGTATCTTCTTTACTACTTCCATTAAACACTTCATTTACAGTCACCAAACATGTAAAGGTTTTTCCCCAACCCAAGCCATTCTCTGAAGCACCAACTGGGTGTCCTATAATTCAATTCTGACATTATCTATCCAAACAGAGCATCTGTCCCAGAAGACTGCTCCACCCGTCTCATGTCAAGTGCTAATCACAAGCCCAGGTGGTGACTGGACTTATCTGGACTTATGACCAACTAGCTATAAATCAGAGGTTCCCTTGACCTCCTCCTCAGGTTCTATTAATTTGATAGAGGGGCTCTCTGAACTCAGGGAAAAACTTTGCTTGGCATTCTACTAAAAGATATGATATGGATGAATGTCCAGATGGAAGAGATATATAGGGCGAGGGATGTGGGAATGGTCCAGAGCTTCCATTGTCCTCTCTAGATGGGCTACTCTACAGTACCTCTATATAGGCATCAACCTAGAAGTTCTCTGAACCCTGGACTCTTGGGTTTTTATGGAGGCTTCATCACATAGGCGTGATCAATCATGAACTCCATATTCAGCTTTTCTCAGGAAAATTGGGGGCAGAGGGAACAGAAAATCCCAAGTTTCTAATTATGACTTGGTCTCTCTATGACCAGGCTCCTCTAGGAGGCATTCAGAAGCCCATCCAGAGTTGTCTCATTAGGACAAAAAACATTCCTATCACTTAGGTAATTACAAGGGTTTTAGGAGTCTGATGTCAGGAATAAAAATCAAAGACCAATATTAGAAAAAGAGATGTTCCTAGTATTCTTATCATTTAAGAAATAACAAATTTAGGACCTCTGTGCTATGAGCCAGGGGCAGGGACCAATATATATTCTCTACTATCTTTCATCACAGAAGGGGGATTTGGGATTCAGAAATTTTATTTGCCTGTCTAAATGGGACTCTAAGCAATACTCAGTGAAAGAAAAATTGATAATTGTTTCATTCCTGTCTTTCATCCCCAACATTCCAGTGGCCACTCAAAATGACGATTTTTCTAATGATGCAGTATAACTAGGGGATATTTTAAGGGTAGCTATTTTCATAGAATTCTATTCTCTTTCTTCAGTATAACTTTAAATGGTGCTTTCTGTCTAAACCATCAAGGTGTTAAAATATATTAGGACAAGTTGAAACCCAATGAGAACAAGGGATACATTTTAACAAGATTTTTAGGTCACTGTCCTGCAAACACAACTCAAGCTATATTTTTTTTTTTGTTACATGGACAGATTTCAACATATTTACAGATGAGTAGAGAAACCTATTCACAGGTGTTGCATTTATTTTAAATTAATTTATCAGAATTATTTAAATGACAATTTGGCATTGCAAAAAATAATTAAAATGTGGATGTTCTGATAAAAGATGGTAGAATGATCATACCTTTTGCCCATTTTTTCCTCTCAACCAATTGATATTTTTTAAAGACAAGAAGAGGGGGATCCCTGGGTGGCTCAGCAGTTTGGTACCTGCCTTTGGCTCAGGGTGTGATCCTGGAATCCTCAGATCCAGTCCCGCATTGGGCTCCTTGCATGGAGCCTGCTTCTCCCTCTGCCTGTGTCTCTGGCCTCTGTGTGTGTGTGTGTGTGTGTGTGTGTGTGTGTGTGTGTGTGTGTGTCTCATGAATAAATAAATAAAATCTTAAAAAAATAAAATAAAATAATAAAATAAAATAAAATAAAAATAAAGACAAGAAGAATGGAGGGGGAGAAATATCGGTAAAACTAGGAAGCAACCAACTTATGAAGATGTGCTTCCAATTGCACTAAAATTAGAACTAGATAAAGAAAAAAGCTACTAGGTTAGATGTAGTTCTGTGGGCAATAGGCAGTACAGTCTGAGCCCCTCAGAGGTAGGTCACATGACCCCAGGAACCAAAGTGCTCGGGAGGAGAGAGATGGGTGTCAGGACAATTTACAGGAGAGTCACTGAACTGAGGAGGCATGTCTGAATCGGGAAACATACAGGATCATCCTTTTGCACAAAAGAGACTACAAGTTCAACAATGTGATGGAGAAAAGTAGATAATAAAAACTTCCACTTTGGTCAGCTGAAGAGACCTAAATATTACCACCACAAGTAAGCCCTGTGACATCAGCAGTTCACTGTGAACCTGTTAAATAACTGCTCCTGAGAGCAGAGACAGCCATGGGGACAGGCATTCTCCTAAAGACAGGTAATGAGACCAAAGATGGGTAGGAAGCCAACAGCTTCCTCAGTCGTCCCTCCCTGAATTTCCCTCATGCTATCATTCAATAAAATGTGGCCCTGAAAACAACATTCCCCAGTGAAAAATTAGAGAGGGGAAAAAAAGTAGTTAATCAATATGACAAAAAAAAAAAAAAAAGGCAAATGAAGAATAAACACCAGAAAAAAAAATCCTGCACAATTTAGTTAAAAACCATGGATACTCAAGTCTCTGTGAAATCAAAAGAAAATATGGACTCCCTGAAACAGAGCTGAAAGAAAAAAATGAAGGAAATAAAAATAGGCTAGAAGAGAGCAGGGAAGAAAAAAAAAAGAGCAAATGAAACTGACAAATCAAAGCCTCTTTAGAAGTTAATTCTTCCATTTAGAATGGGGGATCAATAGAATCTAAAGGTGATAGTCTTCAATAAAGGGAATAGCCATGGTTTCTTCAAAAGATACTAGACAAACTAAGTGCTGATTCTTTAAACCAAGAATACCAACTCATTTGTTCTGTTCCTTCAGAGGTCTTAAATAATTGAGAGTGAAGCTACTGGACAACAATGTCACCTTTCACAATGAATTGCCAAATTTAGATGTCAGAGTGATGGTTCAAGAAAAAAATCTAACTCTGTAGACATGGACTAAGTCAAAATTTAAAAACAGGCCTTGATGCAATAGATTTTCTCTTTGTGTGTTTAACTCAGCATAGAAGTATGGCACGTGTTATGGAATTGATGCCAACTAGCTTAGAAGCCTTCATATGTTTTGAATGACAAGGTATTGACCATGATCTGAACAAAATACAAACAGATTCTTTAAACATTAAGAATATCATCACTCCATTTGTTCTGTTCCTTTAGAGGTCCTACATAATTGGAAGTGCAGCTACTGGACAACAACGTTATCTTTTACGATAAACTACCAAATTTAGATGTCAGAGTGACAGCTGAAGAAAATTGCCTGGACGGAAAAGAAATGAACAGCCACAAAGTAAACCACATCTACTTGCCTAAGCCTTGTGTTATTAACTAGAAGGATGGTTATTACAGAAAGAAGCTATAGCTTATAAAAATTCTATGAAAATCAATGAAGATTTGCAGACTGTAACTTCGACAAAGATTTGATTTGTCAAATATTAGTCTAACTTGCTTTATTTAGCACATGCATTGGATTTCTAAAAATAGCAAAGACAAATATTCATATTGACATCCAAATGCTGTGTTTTTAAAAATCTTTTTCAATACCCAAAGTTTCAGATGGAAAATATTTCTATACGTGGCTGGTGGTCCCTCCAAATAGCATTTAGAACATTATCATCTCTGCAGTGCCCTTTATGCAAAGGATTGGGTTCCTCACCCAAACTTCTTCTTTCCCTAATATGTTAACACTTCATTATGTCAGTTAATTGTTTATTCATTGAGTCCCTTCTAACGGATTAATGTGTCTAATTACTACCCCATCTTCGTGAAATTCACTCCTTAAATTTACGTAAGTTATGGAATCCTTCTTTGCTCCAAATAAAGCTCCTTTAAATTTAAAAGAAAACTGGTATAGATGCAGCAAGACAGAAGAGAAGGACTGACTTTCAAGATGATTCAGGACAGTAAAAACAAGCAGGAAAACGGAGTGGTGAAACCATCTTTAGAAGTAAAGTAATCTAAAATAAAATAAAATAATATAAAAAGAAGTGAAGTAATCTAAGATAAAAGCAATAGTCCAACATAAAAAAAATAAAAAATAAAACTGGATAATCCTAGCCTCTTGGGTAGCTAGTTATCAAAGGAATGTGTCACATATCAGAAATGAATTTGCTGTGTAACTAGTAGTGTCAAAGGCCATGTGTATTTAATGTGCCATGCATACTACAAAATGATCCACTCAAACCACTGTACTTCAGTGACACTAAGGATCCTATTAGAGCTTAGTACAACCCTGCAAAAAGCCAAAAATCTACAATTTTCCTGGCCAGTTTAAATCAGAAGACTAAAGGGCAAAATGGAAATATTTAAAGTAAAATGACCCACGTGTTCAAGCCGTGCTTGCTTAACAATAGCAAGGGGAAGCACTCAAAAAGATCAGAAAGAAAAAGGTTCCCTGATGTCTCTTGATTTTAAGGAAGTAGTATACATCAGCAGCTCAATTTTTATACCCTTGTAGACAATCCTTCACCTTATGAAAAACAGCTGGTTTTTTCTTTAAAGTACATAAGTAAGCAAATAAATAAGGCTAACACTTGTATTCAAAAGATACATGTAACTAAGGAGTTACACGGAAACAAAGCCTGCTATTAAGAATTCTGACTCTTCCTCAACTGGAAAAATTTGGAATGGAAGACTCAATCTTGCTGCTTTCTGGCTTTCTTAAGAGTTTAAGAAACTCATATTGTTTGGCCCACAAGAGCCCAAAAGGCTCTGAGATTCTTTTCTTTTCTTTCTTTCTTTCTTTCTTTCTTTCTTTCTTTCTTTCTTTCTTTCTTTTTTTTTTTTTAAGTGAGGAGCTTACAAAAATACAGTATCTAAGCCTTATTTGTTTTGAACACTAAGCTCAAACAAGAAGTTAACAAAAATACTTTATTTTAGAAGGATCCCGTCATGACAGATCAGAGCTGGACTGCTTTTGTAGCACACCCACTAAAACACAAAGTTCCTTTAAGGTCAGAGTGTTGTGTATCCACTTACACAACTCCAAAATAAAGATTTCTGGGTGGAGGTTTCAGGGGGTGCTTTTGTCTGTTTTTCTTTAAGTTTTTGATGCAACCTTCGACTTGATTCACATCCTTCTATATAATCTACCATTATCAGAAACATTTATTTAACACACTGTTAGGGAAAACAAAAATAAAACCACAATGTGCTGGGTGGCAGCTAAAATATTAGCATTCTCTCTTTTTGGCTTATAAACAATAGAAGTTTATTTCTCAGACAGTGGCTATTCTATGGAATATATCACATGACTCAAAATACCAACTAGCATTGGAATCATACACATGGGCCATGGATAGCACTTCCTGTTAAAAAAAAAAGTCTTAAATGTACCATTTATAAGATGATGTTCAATGAGAGTGTGGGGAAATATGACCAGATACAAATAAGCAGTATTACCAAGCCTTCTTGGAGTAATTCTAATAAGAAATTATTTAAAATACAAAAGAACTTAGTGATGGCTCACCAGCCTGACTAAACATTAAAAGAATCTAGAAGTAGTGTTTTCGTTACGGAGTGTACTCATGAACTAATAATTCCTAAAATTAAAAATGTAATGTTTATCCAATTATGTCACAAGCCATTCACTCACCCTTTTTACCAAGTTCAAGTTTCTCTGTCCTTATTCTACATTTCAAAATTTAAAAGAACATGTGTTCAAAGAAACGGCCTAATATCTGTCGCATCATTTGTCAGTAGCTATCAGCTAACATGTTCCTATTCCCTGGGACCCACTCTTCAAATCACTGGCCTGTCCAAAATAGAAATAATGGTGTTGGTATTACTGCTTGTACCTAATCCACCAAATGACACAGCAGTTGCTTGTCAAATGAAATAGCCAACTATAAAAATATACGAAGATATTGGTCATCATCAAATTTATATTAACATGGCTCTTAATATTTTGTGTTTCGTTAGAAAGTCGACCCAAACTAAATAAGAGTTTGAAAGTTATAAAATATATCAATATGATATGCATCTTAATAATTAGCACTCAGCATAGCATGCCAGTAAAATTCTTTGACTGTAGTAGAGAAATATTCAAAACGAGGTCAAAGAAATATTCAAATATTCAAAATATTAGATACTCTTATTAAAAGTGATAAAAATGTGCTTCTAGTTCCTGCCCTAAGGAACGAAGTGAAGAGGTCCCTTTCTACAAACTAAGAGCTTAAAGATAAACTGTACTAAAAAGAACCAAAAATATTGTTTGTATTTGATCTCCTTTTCCATTCAAAGTTAAGCTCTTTTTGTTGTGTGCTCTAGGATCATAACTATTAAGAATTATTGTTGGTTGGGTAAGTTATTAAAAGATCATGATTCATTAATTAATCTACATGAATCATATGAAATAACTTTAATTAAGCTTTTTAAGTAAATCAAACTGAAAATGTGTTCTGACATTTTATAAAAGATAGCCACAATGCCTTAAATAGTAATTGTTTATAGACTACTTTGAAAGATAAAATATTTGCTTTATAGCTATTATTATTGACAATGTGGCAAGGACCATTTTTAAATTAGTAAAGATAATAAAACACTAAGTGATTCATAAATTGCTACAGAAAACAGAAAAGTTAAAGCGAACATAGGTTGAGAACATTATCTCGAGACTAATTTTTTTTTTCTCGAGACTAATTTTAAAATAATTTAAAATTGCAGTCATACTAAGCCACTTACTCTTAACTTTATATGTTATTTTATCTTGAAAATCTAATTCAGGTTTTCCTCCTGTTTAAAAAAAAAATGCACTCTATAGAAAAGCTAAGCTTACAAAGCAGATACATTAGAAGCCAATTATTCACATTGCAAAATGCATTATTACTTTACAAAATGATCCTTAATAAAATTGCTTTTAATCAATAAGTTTTCAAGTTGTAAATCTCCTGAGATTTTTCTGAGGCTGCCGCTTATCAAGAGCATATTAATCACATGGCCATGTGGCATGAATCATGATGAACCAACCTTAGCCTTTGGAAGTCCAACAGTCTGGAGTTGAAAGTGCAGGTCTCCTCTGCTTAGCCATGTAATCTCAAACTATACTTAACCTGTTGGAACCTCAATCTCCTCATCTATAAAATGGAAATAATAAATACCTTCCTCTGAAGAACACTATGACAATATGGTAGGACAACCAATGACAAATATGGTAGGTAATGACAAATATGGTAGGTAATGACAAATATGGTAGGTAATTGATAAGTGGCGACTCCTCTGTTAATATCAAATTGCACACAATACCATAACTCACACTCTCTGAGACACATTAATTAGTAGTTTGGGATCTCTAACTCACTATTCTCCTAAATCCAAAGAGGACACAGGATGCTCTTACAGAGCTTTCCTCAGGAAAGACTATATAAGGAAGAGGGTTTTCTATTTGGTTGTTGTTTTGCTTTTTGTTTGTTTAGTTTTGTTTGTTTATAAAATATCTTATGTATTTATTTGAGAGGGAATGAGGGCACGGGAGAAAGAGCATGAGCAGGGGAGGGATAGAGGAAGAAGTACACCTCTCCTGGCAGGGGACCAGAAGCAGGATTTCATCCGGGACTCTGGGATCATGACCTGAGAGGAAGGCAGATGCTCAACTGACTGAGCCACCCAGGTGTCCTATTTTGTTTTCAAGTACTGGAGATTTAGAATACATTTGGAACAGGGATAAGTTTAAGTTAAAAAATATATATTTAGGGGGCCATGCTATGGAGGGGCCAAGGTAAATTGCATTTTTATTATTTTGTATTAAAAATCCAAAATCGGGGCAGCCTGGGTGGCTCAGTCAGTTGAGCCTAGGAATCTTGGTTTCAGCTCAGGTCATGATCTCCCAGGGGGTCACTGAGCTGGAGTCCCAGGTCTGGCTCTGAGCTTGGTAGGAAGACTGCTTGAGATTCTCTCTCTCTGCCCCTCTCCACCTTGTGTGCTCACACACTCTCTGAAATAAAGGTATCCTTAAAAAAAATCCAAAATGGTAAAGCAACAATAAAAAAACCTTGTTTCTGTTTCTTGTACAGAGACCCTTGGTGAGTAAAAATTAGTCTGTTTACATTTAAACTCTGTGTTTTTAGAATCAGAGTAAAATTACTTTTTTTTTAATAGGACTATGGAGAATCAAATGAGAGAATACACAGGAAAGTACCTAATGAATTGATAAGTTTCATATACTAATGAAACTTAGTTGGATCCTCTTATTACTAATGATAAAAATGTACTCCTGGTCCCTGCCCTAAAAAAGGCAGTGACTACTTCCACAAACCAGGAATTTAAAGATAAACTGTTTCCAAATAACCCAAGAATTTAGATACATAAGAAGGAAAAAATGAGTTCAATTTATCCCGAGGAGCACTGAGTCAGTTATACAACTGTTGAATCACTGTACTGCACACCTGAAACTAATTAACATTATACGTTAATTATACTGGAATTTAAAAAATAAGTAAATAAATAATAAACAAAGCACCCTTCAAAAAAGAAAAAAAAAACCTGTTGTTAAAAACATGTTTTTAAAAAATTATATTAAAAATAAGAGATCTGTCTCTAATTCATTAGGTGATACACTCTTAGAACTTGGATTTACACCAATATCTAAAACTTTCAGTGTTTAAATAATAAAGCAAAAGTGGTTTCTCGTAGGAGAATAAAACCCAAATTCTTTCTTTAATATCTTTAAAATAAACATATCAATTAAGCAGAGTTTTAATTTCTGATTGGCCTAAAGAAAAATATGCATTACTATTGAGAAACGGATTCCCCTTTTATCATAAAATTATTCATGCAAAGCAAAGCTCTATTTCATAACTGAGGTAAGAGGCATTGATATATTTAATCAAAATGTTTTGAGTTATTATTTTTTTTAGTTTTATGGTCTTCTCCACCATGTTTTATTTCATTTTAATTTTTTTTTTTAAGATTTTATTTATATATTCATGAGAGACACAGAGAGGGAGAAGCAGGCTCCTTGTAGGGAGCCCAATGTGGGACTGGATCCCAGGACTCCAGGATCAAGCCCTGGGCCAAAGGCAGATGCTCAACTGCTGAGCCACCCAGGGATCCCACCATCCATGTTTTATACTCACATTTTTGGAGCATTAAGTGAGAAGTGGGAAGCAGAATATGTTACTGGAAAGATAGGCAGAACCTATGTCATAAAGAGCTGTTAGCCCCACTAAGGATTCTGAAATGTAGGACTTAAGTGATGGGAATCTATACTAAATAGTTTTAAGCCAAGGAGGGAAACAGTTATATTTAATTTTAAGCACGTCACTCAGGTAGCAAAGTACAGTATTTTTAAGTCATTCATCACAGCCTCATACTAAGATACCATCTGAAGTTTGGAATAAATGGTGTAATTTTGATCATATTGTTTAATTTCTACTTTTATATTGTTATTTCCTTTCATAATGTGACGTTAGCTGAATTCTTTGACAACATGAATTCCAAGTAAAATCCAAGTTTTATCTCACTCACTCATCTCACTCTGAAGACAAAGAGTAACTAAATCAACATCTGCTTTGGCTCAAATTAAGCAAAAAAGGGCTCTTTCACCACAGATACTTGTTTAAGCTCTGGGTCGTGGATAACTTATCTGTATCAGAATAATACAAAACTCACCTATCCTTATTTTTTGAGAACTATAAGCTGTGTTAGGCAAGAGACAAGTAGTATGTGCCTTCTTCTCTATTGCCTCCACTCCACAGCCGCCTGGGGTGCCTAGCACACAGGAAGGAAGGAATGAATAAAAATAGCAAAGAATTGTCAAATGAGATAATGAATGTGGGACCCCTCTGTAGACTGCAAAGTATGGGACAAATGTTAGTGATTGTTGTTTTTGTTTTGTCTATTCTATAAATAATCTCTAACTTGTTTCAAATACCCAGCTTTTAGGATACTCTGAAAAGAAAATGTTTTTTCTCCGACAACAAAAAAGCAACTATCCCTCAAGATTCATTTAAGTATTTTGATGGAAATGATAAAGGGATAAACAAGAGCACTCAAGCTTTAGTCTGTTTGTAATCTGAAACACTTTTCTTGTAAAAAATACAAAATGCACTTGCCAAAATGAATCAATAACTTCCTTTTCTGGTGCAGAATTTTAAAACTTTAATTTGAACAAGGAAACTGACCTTAACATTGGATGTCCTTTATGAAGACTGAAGGATGTGCTGACACAATCTCTACCTAATAATTTGCCAGTTACTCCTTAAACAGAAGGATATCTGGTGTCCTATATGTGTGTGTGTGTGTGATTATTTGTCTTTACTTACAGTTTTTTTTTCCTTTCTGCAATACATAATTGCTATATATTTGAGTCTAGAACCAGAGCTTATGATTTAATGTTTGCTCTCCCTTGTAATACCTAGCTAGCATTTCTGTCCCAATACCTCAACAGATATTACTATTAACAGGGCCTGTCTCTTTACCTAGTCTCATCAGAAACTCCAGGCTTGTTGTCCTCAAGGTTGGATTTGGATAACTCTAAGCAAATGCCTTCAGCTTTCCCTTCGTCCTTCCCTCTCTCTTGCTCTACCCTTACTTTGTCTCTCTCTCTCTTTCTCTCTCTCTCTCTCCTTGTTCTACTTCTGATCAGAGTAAAGTTTCTTGAGAGAAGTATTTTCTATCCTTTCCCCCTGCCCCCACCCCAAAAACCCAACCATAAGGGATGGTTATAAGTGGTATGTTGAACTTTCACTACATATGCAAAACTGAGAGAGTGTTTTCCCCCTGGAAATTACAGTGATCATTTGACACAGTTCTCATGCAGTGACCTTTGAGGATTCTCAGCTATTGATGAAGGATGACAATAACAATTCAGTCTCTTAAAACAGTTCTGTGTTCCCATGCCCCAAGGCCCATGCCTGCACTATCCCATCAGCTTGGACCTTCTCTCCCCTCCTTGCCTAATGAACTCCCATTTATCCAGCATTTCACACTTCAAACTGGATGCTCCTCTATGGAAGCCTTTGCTGGCCTCCCCCATGAGATCAGAGTCTTCTATTAGGTAAGTTTACAGCATCCTAAGTTCTTCTTTGACCCTTAGGATGATTTTAAAATTGCTACAGGGTGCATGGGTGGCTCAGCAGTTGAGCTTCGCCTTTGGCTCAGCGTGTGATCCTGGAGTCCCAGGATCGGGTCCCACATCGGGCCTCCTGCATGGAGCCTGCTTCTCCCTCTGTCTATGTCTCTGACTTTCTCTCTCTCTCTCTCTGTGTGTGTGTGTGTCTCTCATGAATAAATAAAATATTTTAAAAAAATAAAAATAAAAATAAAATTGCTTCATATTTTGAATTTTTCAATAATGGCTATCTCCCACAATGAGTGTACATTCCATAAGAGCAAAGACTATCTTTCATTCCCCAACATATCCCCATCATCTAGGAGAGAGCCTACCACAGAATACATTGTAGTTGGTCACTAAACTGTAGTTGGTCAATGCTTTCTCTCCACTCAGTTCTTACCCACCAACATAATTCTAGCCTCCTGCTTTACCTAACACTCCTCCTTCCACTCAACATAGGAAAATCTGCAGGATGAGGCAGGAGATTGTTGTTTTATATAATATTTGATATTTTAAAACCAAGCAAAAGATAAGTTCTTTAATTCTAAAAAAAAAAAAGCAGGTAGTAATTTAAGTTTCCCATACGCATAAAAAATCTTTGAGCCACCCAGGCTGCCCTTCAGAAATAATTTCATGAAATTCCACCTTATGAAATATTTCTATAAATTTGACATTCATTTTACTTGCATCTACTTCCTAAAGCATTATGTATTTTTAAGTTCTTCACTTACAGGAAGACCCATATAAAAAGAATTTCAAAGATACCCACATAGCTCACCTTTCAGTAAACAATTACAATTGAAATAGCTTGAAAAAACAGCAATAGTAATGCATGATAAAATGAAAAACTCTGAAATTGCAACTGCTATGAAAAGTAATATAGAAAATTTTAACCAAAAGCTACCTAAGCAAAGGTATATTTCCAATAGAGAATACATGTAAAACAGTTAACCAGTGATCTAGAAGGAATCAACCAGATAACATAGCATACCCTAATGTATAAATATACCATGAATTTTATTCAAAGGGGTAGAAGATGAACTGATAAACCAGAAGTACCAGCCAAACAACCAAACCAAACAAAACAGAAAACTAGAAGAATCTCTTACATCTCATTGTTATCTCTGTGAATACATTACAAAATCCTGAGAAAAAGTGATTGCTCTATAATTGAAAAGATACTTCAAAGGGTTCCTATAAATATATATGAATTCACATTATCTCAGAAAAAGTATTAAGATAAAATTAGAGTTTGAAATTCAGTGTTCTTTTGATAATTGGGAAATTATTTTTAGTCCCTAAGAAATAGCATGGCATTTTGTAACAATCTCATTGCTGCTGCTGCTTCTGCTTCAACCTCTTCTTAAGATCATCATCATCATCGCACATTAACTTACATTGATTTTGGCATGTAAGTGCAAAGGATTGATGAATAGAACTCCCTCTGTTTTAATGGAGTTACTTTTCAATTTATGATGTTGTAAAAATCATGAGCACCAATAGGTATAGGCTTATAAACTACCTTGCCGTATCATTTCATTGAGCTAGAGCCTGACTATTTTTGGAAGAACAAGTATACAAAAGCAAATAAAAGTAATCCAGGTGACTGCGTGCTGAATTATTCAAGTTTAGTACCTACATGTTTTGTGCACTTATGTCCCACATTTCATATCATTCCTATTCTCTGAATTGAAAATTAATCAGATGCCTCTTCTTTCTACATTCTTCCCCCAACATAAAGAATGCATATTTAATCTTTCATCATGGTTTTTAATATGTCTTCAGTATCAGTAAACATGGAGAGTAAGGGGGAAGGTAAATACAAATGGATAAAGATTTGTCCTTGTTGTCTTCCAAAAGGGTATTTATGTAATTTTTATTTTAGATGTTAACCAGTATTTGAAGGGATATTTTCTTCTTGACCCTGTAGAGAGCTAACATTGTCTGTATATCATAAAGCCTTATTTCCCTAAGATAGTGGCTGCAACAGAGCAAAGATGACTAACTATAGCATGTCTCAAGATAAGTTTGCTTTCTACTATCTGACTGTAGGGTGCAGTCTTCCTTGGGGCACAGATGGATTATAATGAAATGGTCTGGTCTCTGTTTCCAAATGTTATCGTTCTCATAGTCTACCACGTGGTAGATAAAACTACATTTCAAACAAATGAAAATAAGTGCTAGCTGCTGATAAGAAGATTCAATTTCCCATAAGTTACAGCTTGCTTTATTCATTTAAGAAGCAGTATTAAAATATTATTTCATATATATTAAATTTGTCCCTTTGATGACCTACAAGTATTTCCAGCCTATCATTTCCTGATATGTTGATCTGTAAGTGATCTTGTAAAATGAATGGGCACTAAGGCGCTCTCCTGTTGGGCTAAGGACCTTGAACTGGTAAAGGGCACGGTGCAGACAACAAAGAGGGAGGTGCCTGAAATAAAAGTACATATTACTGGTACACAGTTTAAATACATGTTTGAAGATTTATTTAATGTCCAAGCAAAAATTCAAAGAAATCCTTCTCTTGGATATTTAACCAATATGTAATTATGTCACATCGTATGAATATACTTTTCACCAAACACTTACTGAATACTTATTTGCTAGGAGTTGTACTTAACAATAGACTAAAGCAGTGGTTGCCAAGTGGGGATGGGGGCAATTTTGCTCCCAGGGAACATTTGACAATGTATTAAAACAGTTTTGGTTGTCAAAGCTGGGAGAGAAGTACTACTGGCATCTAGAGGATAGAGGCTAGAGATGCTGCTAAACATTATACAATGCACAAATCAGCCCTCTCTAACAAAGAATTGCCTAGCCCCAAATATCATACTGGTGAGATGAGAAACTCCACAATAAAGACATGAGAATGAGTCAGAGTGGCATAAAATTAGAGAAAGAATACCTTTTAGGGAGATGACTGTACCAATCCCAGTGAGAAGAAATGGATTCCTAAACTAAAACAGTCAAGGTTAGAATGGAGAGAGAAATGGAGAAATTTTAAGGCAAGACCACAGACAAGATTCAGGGATTGAGTAGCTTTGAGAGAAGTAAGAAAGGTGAGAAATCTAGGACAATTCCTGGATGTCTGACTTTGTTGACCTAGTGGTGACTGTCAATACACTGAGAAAGAGAATGCAGAAGGTGACATGGAACTGAGAAAGTTTGGTTTTGGAGATGCTGAGCTGAAGGAGATCGAGTACATTTAAATGGAACCAACTGCTAAGAAGGGATGAAGGAATAGTGAATGCACAACTCAGCAGAGCTCTAAGGTTGAGGTTAAAAAGCCAAGGACTTATCAAATAAGTTGAAGTTTTGTATGTTATTATTTATTTTTTTATTTTATTTTATTTTTTTAAAAGCTTTTCTTTTTCATTTTTTTTTAATTTTTTTATTTATTTATGATAGTCACAGAGAGAGAGAGAGAGAGGCAGAGACACAGGCAGAGGGAGAAGCAGGCTCCATGCACCGGGAGCCCGACGTGGGATTCGATCCCGGGTCTCCAGGATCGCGCCCTGGGCCAAAGGCAGGCGCCAAACCGCTGCGCCACCCAGGGATCCCATGTTATTATTTATTAAAGAGAAAACTGGGGAAAGGAAAAAAGAAAAAGAGAGATAATTGTCAGATGTCTTTCTCACAATGCAACCAAGCTAGCTGAGGCTGGGTAGCTTCATTTCTCTTAACGATGGTGAGTTCTCCCCTAGGACAAATATGCAATCTGTGGTAGTAATGTGTTGCTCTGCCCCTTCCAATTTTATTCTCCACAGAAAACTTCACTAATTCACTACTGTCCTTTTTTATTAGTGTGTGATATAAGTCAAGACTGACAGAAGAGACATCGTATCAGAAACCAGGAACTGTTTTGATGTATTTTCCAAAACTCTGTATTATTTGGCTTCTTTCCTGCTACATAAAGTAAGTGTCAGTTCACTATAATTCTGAACACAATTTAATATTAGCTATGAATTTTCAGGGCATAGTTAATCAAGGTCTTAAATTAAATTGAAATACATATTGCAAATATATGCATTACAAACACATTTATATAATTTATAAATAGCCATGTATATAAATTACTTATCTATAACACATACAGCATCTTACTGCTATTGATTTCAAATAGAATCAAGACACTTGAATTCAGCACATAGGAAGGAAATATGATATCTGTACCTTCCATCGTCAGCTAACCTTTGGCAAATTCATTAATTTTTTACGAGAAAAAAGGCAATATTCAGAATTCTAAACCACAAATGGTAATGTTTCCTGACCCAATCCCGTTATTGTTAGTACTTATACACTGAGAAACAATTAGAAATTAATTTTTAAATGAAATTGGAAGATGGCTTTAGAAGATGATAAAGGAAGATAATTAAGTACAATAGTGAGAATACAGTTTTCAGATTTGTTCTGAATTTAAAGTACCAGACATTGTCTCTAATGCACACGTGTATGGAAAAGCACAAACTCTCAAAATTCACACCTAGAACCAAGAAACGAAAAATCAACAAGAGAAACTCATTTATGCAATGACAAATAAGTAGCACTGCTTTCCTCCTCTCCAAAAGAGTTCACATGGCACTTAATTATTTCATTTACCCAGCACTGTATCCAAAACTGAAGACCTTTTTCACGAACTGCCAAATACAAGCAATTTGTTCAATTGGGATTGCTTTGCATGAGTTGTTCTATAGGTAACAAGAGAGCAAGAAAATAAATATTTTGGGGCAGCCCAGGTGGCTCAGCGGTTTAGCACCGCCTTCAGTCCAGGGCCTGATCCTGGAGACGCGGGATCGAGTCCCATGTCAGGCTCCTGCATGGAGCCTGCTTCTCCCTCTGCCTGTATCTCTGCCTCTCTCTGGGTGTGTCTCTCATGAATATATAAATAAAATCTTTTAAAAAAGAAAGAAAAACAATATTTTTAAGTGTCACACTTGCTTCCAAATATCCTCTTTAAAAATTATGGGTGGTTCCTTGATATAACTGATAGGCATAATATTGGGCCTGTGCTTTACTTAATCATGAAAATTGTGCTGTTTGCACATTCTTCTGATTAATAATGGAGAAAATAATGTCTGCAGGAAAATAATAAGATAATGCTAGTTTCCTGGGTCCGCAAGCCAGCAGGGCAAGGAGATCTCAGGGAATTGAGGCAAAGACATGGTTTCACACTCACTGTAAAGCAGAGAAGGAGGAAGGAGGCAGTGCGAGTGGGTGCCTGCTAATCTATTGCTTTGGACTGCTTTGCAGTTAGGAGTGCTAGTTTGGAGCAACAGAGAAATAGATTTAGTTTTTAAAGAAATAAACAACACTAGTAAAATCAGATCTCCTCTGGACAAAGAGTGGGGCCAGGAAACGAATGCCATGGTTTAGGAGGTGCTTTGCCTTACACAGTTGACAGTCTGACTGAATAATGAGCACTTTCTTCAAATGAGGCTGGCACAGGAGCACTTTCCAGGGCTGTGTTTTATCTCAGGGCCCATTTGCCTGCAACTGAGGTACTATTACCAGTCGAATGTGGATGTAATGCAGTCACGTGACACCAGAATATTTCTATTTCTAGAAAGATAGCAGAGAGAAACCCTCCAGTGTAATCATGCCCGTGTATACATACTGTAGGAGGGAAAGGGATTTTTCATTTTGTTCCTGGAGCTGAACTGCCAAAGTTGAAAGAAAAAAATAATAATGCTCTGAATTAAGGGGTAAAAAAAAATCTGATGTTAGGAAACACTGGCTCCTGTGCTTTCCTACTCTCAGGAACTAAACAGTTTCAACAGATAATCCTGTTTTGTTTTGCTTCACCTTCCCAGACACATGTACCCGTTAAAGCATTCCTCTCTTCCAAGTACCAAAATGAAATATGAGTAACTATTTTAAAACAAAGGTAGATTTTAGCTTAAATTGTCTCCCCAACTGCTTGCTTAGGCACCCTTTCTATGTGAGGCATCAAACGGCATTTGGCCAGGTTCAGAGAAGTGATTAAACAGGCTATACTTTGCCAAGGAGAGAAACCAAGTTGGCCAGATGTTCAACACTGCCTTTGTGACCCATAAACTTATCTCTAGAGAGGCATTCATCCTTGGAAGTCAGGCACCCCCGGAAAGGCCATCCTCCTATGAGTCACACAGGAATGTCCATAGTACCAGGTAGAAGTAATTTAACCATGCCGGAGGCCTGCTGAATTTTCAAGAGATGAGTATCCTGCTCTCTCACACATATTGTTCTGATATTTCCTCCATGAGGGCAAAGTCTCTAAATAAATCCAAAATGACTTTTATTTGAAAAGAGCAAGTGTACTCGGTGTGTCCAGGAACTTAAGTCACAGGAGCAATAAATTCTAGCACCCTGTTTCATCTAAACAAAGGGACCTCCAAAAGACTTGGTATTTACGGGACCTGCAGAGCCCCGAGTAAGCATTTTTACAGCAGCCATAGAAGGTTCTGATGCTCAGCATTACTGCTCCATCGCCAGCTTATTAAACCTTAATGGTACTCTTGAAATGCTTTGCACCAGAGCTGCAGATAACTCACCCACCGCATGGGCTTCTGGAAGCTGCCCCAACTCTGCAGCCACCCTGCAGATTATCAACCTTGAATTTGAGAAATACCCAAATGCTATTTTCTTCACTTAAGTCAAAGGTCAGCAAACTGAAGTCGTGGAATAAACCATCCCCTCTTTTTGTACTGCTCCTGAGTGAAGAATGATTTTTATACTTTTACATTGTTGAAAAGAAAGAAAAATATTTTGTGAGATGTGAAATTAAAATTTCAGCATCCATAAATAAAGTTATATTGGAACACAGCCATGCCATCCCATTTAAATATTGACTAAGGCAACTTTTGCATCCAAGAATCCAACAGCAAAGGAGAGTAGTTGTGACGGAGATCTACAGCCCCTAACCCTAAAGCATTTACTATCGAGCCCCTTTAAAGAAAAAAAAAATTGCTAATCCCTAATTTAAAGCATTATCAGTCATTTTCAATCTTTAATAAGTTCTGAAATATATTAATATCAATTTAAAGCCTCTGGAGCCCTTGGCTGGAACTGATCCCTGCCTCAGTCAGGCCTGATGCCCCCACTGCAGAAAAGCACTCAAGGGTTCAGGGCAGGCTTACCAAGGATGGAGGCCACAAAAATTATGTCTTTTGAAATTTCAAGACTGACTTAGGTAATGTTAGCTAAAAAGTAATATGACAGATTCTTCCCCCACAAAACACACCAGAACTTACAGATCAAAACGAATATTGTTCTTTTCAAAGGAGACACTTTGAAATTTGTCATTAAGAAGCTGCCAGTGCTCAAACGTATTTAGAGCATGCCTCTGACACTGCCTACAGAACCTCTCTTTTGATTGCTTCTTATATAGTCTCAATGATGTCAAATTTTGATCCATTAAAATTGTATTTGATTCATATTTTTTTGTTATCTTAAGTCATTTAGAACTATAGTCAGTGAATAAAAGAGAGGAGCACATTGCCTGGAATAGATGGGGACACCTCAATACATATTAGTGGAGTAAACTGAGTTGGCCCAATACAAAGCAAGGCTATTGCCACTTATAGGAATAAAAACCAGCTGAACACACACACACACACACACACACAGCCATTGTCTGTGTCCTAAGTGTACATATCCCATGTCTTTCTTTTCTTTCTTTCTTTCTTTCTTTCTTTCTTTCTTTCTTTCTTTCTTTCTTTCTTTCTTTCTTCATGAGAGACACACAGAGAGAGAAAGAGAGAGACACAGGCAGAGACACAGGCAGAGGGAGAAGCGGGCTCCATGCAAGGAGCCCCACATGGGACTTGATCCCGGGTCTCCAGGATCACACCATGGGCTGAAGGCGGCGCTAAACCATGGAGCCACCGGGCTGCCCTCCCATGTCTTTCTATTTCTTAGTTCATTTGGGTCTCAAATATTTCTGCCTTTCTCTACCTCTGAAAGATCTTCTTCCTTCTCTACCCAATTTCTCTCATCTCCAAGCCTGCCTGACTGTCCCACATGTAAGTTGTCTTAGCTCCTGCTGTTCACTCCAGACTTCTGGAGTCTTACCCCTTCTCCATCTCTCTAATCACTCTGATCAACAGCTCTATAAAAAAGAGCAGCTATAAAAATATTATATTATATTATATTATATTATATTATATTATATATAGTTTTTATGAAATATATTATTCCTCTGGCCATATATATATTATATATATAACACGTACATGGAATATTATATTATTATATTATATTATATTATATTATATTATATTATATTATATTATATTATATTATATTATTATATTATATTATGGAAGTGGTCAGAGGAATTCCTTGTGCATAATATGCCAACCCAGTCTAGGAGACATTATGCAAACACACTACCACCATAGGCCAAGGTAACCCTCCACAGGGAAGAAACAAGGGAGGAAAGGATCTATGAAGCAATATGGCAAAGGAACTCCATGTGCTTGAATTCTATATATATATAATCCAAAGAAAATCTCTCTTGAAGAGACACTATTCAGTGGTATAAGTAAAGGAGAAATAGAGGAAAGGAGATAGAAAAAATGAGAAGTCAGTAGAAACAAGTGAGGTCATTAGAAAGAGAAGTACACCCTCAGAAATCAGAGGGACAGAGAAATGAGCACCAGAAAAGTACCTTCTCTGAGGTAGAAGGAGATGGTAAGATGACTAGTTCATTTAATTTGCTATGATATTCCAGGTATCATGACCATGTTCTAGTTTTTTATAATGTCTGGCTGCGTGACTACTGGGGAAGTTTTCCTATATATTGTTTTCACATTCTCATTTCTCACACTAACGTAAGTGGGTCTCCTCTTTATAATGTAAAAAGAAATCTGTGTCCACAGAAATGTAACTGATTTCCTAAGCATTTAATAACTTGGCTCTGACATCAGAAGCAGAGAATTCTAAATCCTTGCTGAGTAGCATCAGTATCTTTATTCTAAGTGTGTATAATCCTAGGTGACTTCCTAAAAGAATAACATTCATTTGGACCCTCCTATAAGATTTTTCAAAATGAGCTTCATGACTTTATAGCCACTTCCAGCAAATGTGTAATTTTATGAAGTAAAATAAGCGCAAAATAATTCATTTACAATACCTTAGAGACTGACAAGATAGTCTAAGTTACCAGCCAATTATCTATACAGCAAATGTACATTATGTCTAATCTTCATTCTCCTTGATGTTTCCACAATGTCTCCACTATGCTTACTTAAACAACAATAACAGGGAGTATGCTTACTTACAATATCTAGAAAGAGTAACAACAGAAATATTTTATAGATATCTCTTATAATGCTTTGTATTCTATTATAAAAAACAAACTTAGATAGCAAATATTAATTTACTCATTCATTGTTCATTAAGTAAGGATTCACATATGCTAAGAACTGAGGACACGTTGGATAAGATAACTGTTCTCATCCTGATGAAGCTCACTGTGAAGGAAAAGATGCTTGATTAGGTAAAACAAGAAAGTATCTGGGAGGGGGTCTTAAACAGCTGCCACCAGGCCACTGGACGCACCATGCAGGACTTGCCTGCCCACGGTGCCTGAGAGTGACTAGGACACGGTAACAGTTCTGCGCAAGAAGGGCCCCACAGCCACCCAG
Source organism: Vulpes vulpes (assembly GCF_048418805.1). NCBI lineage: Eukaryota > Metazoa > Chordata > Mammalia > Carnivora > Canidae > Vulpes > Vulpes vulpes. The sequence goes on from NC_132795.1 coordinate 80,369,314, forward strand.
GCCAGGTCCAAGTAGGCCAAGGACAAGATGTGGAGACTTTCAAGTCAAATGGGCCACTGGCCAGAACAAACAGCACTAGATCACCAAGAACACGACCAAGCTGGACCAGGACCAGGTGACCCTGGAGGTGGGCAAGGTGATCCAGCAAGGCCAGCAGAACAAGGGGCTGACTTAGAAGGATGAGGCGATGAAAATCAATGGAAAGCCACAGGTCACTGGAGACTATCAGAGTGGACCAGTCATTCCTAATAATTAGGTCCTGGGCAAAATCAAGAGAGCTATTAGCCTCAAGCTCCGGGTAAAGGACATCAGGAAGCCCACTGAGACACTGAGAAGGGGCCAAGGGTAAAAGGAACACGAGCCTCAAAACCACTGCCTTCTGGTTGATCTCACCTGGACCACCCGCACCAGCGTGGGTCAATTCTGAGCAGAACCTAGGGCATCAGCCCTGCCCAGGAACTCCTCCTAACTACACCTGCTGTCAAACAAACAAAACCTTGCAAAGCATTGCTTCTCTTGATTTTTTTTTTTCCTTCCTATCCCTGGTGTCTGCTCCATCTTGGGGTGGTTCCCTAAGGAGATCTGAATTGGACCACCTCACACTGGCGGGACTGTGGGGTGGCGCGGCCTGATGTGGAAAAGAAGATGCCGTCTCCAGTCCAGCTCTATAGAAGCCAGCAAAACATTTGTTGCCTTAAAAGAAAAATCCAGGAGGGATAGGATATCTGGTCTAGTGGGGGCCAGGAGGTGCTGGTAAGGTGGGGGCAGAGAGGAATGGTGCTTGAGCTAAGTCAAGAGAATGGGGTATTTCCTTGTTGGAGCAGGCTGATCTCTGCAGTTTGATAAGTAACATACATCAGGACCTTCTTACCAAAAGAGCATCAGTACTGATCAGTGAAAAGAAGATGCTGGTACAGTGAATCCATTCTATTTTCAGAGAGTCCCTTTAATACACAAGTTCTTCTGGAAAGCTTTAAACTTCATATATTCCCAAGTAAAACTTTATCCCTAGGAACTGATGATGGAAAGGACAACAAAACTCCAAAACAAAACAAAACAAAAAAAAAGGCGGGGGGGAGCGTAATAGTTTCTTAGGAATTACTGCTTGGCTGGCTATGGACTCATAAGAATTCAGATTTGACAAAATATGTTAACTATAAGAAGTACTTTGCCTGTGCATTATATGACTAGAAGGGTATCCATGTCCTGTTTCTGCTTCTCATGCCCTGATTATCTGTCTTCCTACTATTCCCTGGATACAACAGCATATGGTGTCAATTAATGTTAAGTCTGAATCTCATAATTTCTGTTAAACTTTGGATCATTATTACAAAACACACCACTAACATAGATAACCATCCCCTAAATTTCCGCTTCTATTATAAGGAGCAAGAGAGCTTATATAGGCCAATAAAGATCCATCATCACTTCTACAAAAAAGACTCAAGGTAAATATGTTTACAATGGAAGGTCATTAGTTAATATTGTCATATTTTTCATATTTTCTATATTTCCTATACCTAATATTAAATGGAAAAATCACAAAATAGTGAGAAATAATAAAGAGTTGTTCAATAGTACTACTGTGGGAGAAAAATCTGTTTGCTAATGCAATTACATTGAATAGAAAGAATATAAACAATAAAATAAATTTGAACTTGCACTCCAGTACCGTTGAACTCAATCTTGTCCTACAAAATGCCTTTCACAAATGCAGGTTCTAAATTTTGTTTTATTCTGTCATTGCTTAATTTACCAAATTCCAGACAGTCTTTTGGGAGATTTGCAGACTGACTTACTTCAAAAGGCAATCTGACAGAAGTAACTGGAAATTTCAGTGAGGATGAAGAATTACTCTGTAAAGAGTGAGCAAGTCAGTAAGGCGTAAGGGAATTTCTCACAAAACCGCAATGCAGACCGCTTCACAAATAACTGAGCAAATCTTAAAATTTTATTGCACTGAAAGAGAATTGGGGGGGAGGATAACCCCCCCACACACACTTACTTGTAAAAAACCTCACTAGTTTATCAGAGTAATTTCCCTGGAATTCGCCCTAAATTTATTTGACTAGAGCAACACCTTTTAATCTATCTTAATTGCCAGCATATGCAAAACACAGAACCACTGCTTTATAAAAGCCATTACTCCAGATGCTGTGACTAGGTGATTTTCCTCAGTGGGCAGCATGTCTAAGCAGACCATGTTAGTAATACGCACTGTGACTATATGAAGATGAATGAGATGCTTAGGTTTCATGCCTAGTTGATATATAATCATTTTAGATAAATTATAGATTGATTACATTTAATTATGGAACTACCATACTCATAAAGGATTCCAAGCCTTTGTCACTCATCCATCCAACTTTGCTACACAAGGGAAGCGTGGGAGAGTACGTGAGGGAAGAAAGTGCTTCAGAAATGACTGACTTCGTCAAACAGCCACAGGAGTTGCACTTGAGGTCTTTGATGACCTGATGATGAAGGACCACAGAAAAGACCCGAGGAGCCAGTTTGGTTATGAGTACACAGAAGAATCGATGTTTATCAGTTACATATAATTTCCTCTCTTAATTCACAGAGCTACCTACTAAAATATATTTCATTGTGTCTATTTTACAGGCAAGAGAAGAAAGCTCAGCAAAATTATAGGTAATTTGCACAAAATAAATGTGTGAAGACTCCAAGCTCAGATGTAGGTCTGTCTTATTTCAAAGTTTGCATTCTATTTCCATTCTACCATGACACCTCCCAATAAGAGCCTCATGTATCAAGAACCAAGAGAAACCTGGTGGTAATATCATTGAGATCTGACTAGTTCCTGGGAAAGCTGGATATACTATGACAAAATAATTGAGACTCCAAAGAGGCATAAACTATTGACCTAGGTACAGAAAAGAAGGATTTTTCCCTTCAGTGTTGAGGAAGACCTCCCCAAAAGATAATAATTTCAAATGGGTCTTGAAAGATGATTAGGAGTGCAATCGTATCTAATGGTAAAATGGGAAATGTGGGCAAAGGATCAGAGGTAAAAAACACCAGGCACTTGACTAGCTCAGAGAATCAAACACTCCAATGTGGCTCGAAGGCAGTTTTCTCCTTACTCTCCCCCTTTCTTGATTACCACATCTTAATTCTTTAGCCTTTCCCAATAAGCCTAATTTTATACTAATATTAGAATTAATAGAAAATGGTGATTTTGAAATGACAGCTAATTCAGTGATGAGGTTGCCATAGTGCTGACATAGCAAAGACCTAAAACAAAGATTATTACAAGTCTCCTCTTCGATCCCTTTCTTCAAGGTCCCAATGTCTTCACCACAGAAAAATAATGTTGTTAACTTTAAGGTGCAGGTTTTTCAAGGAGGAAATATTAAAAAAAAAAAATAACACAAATAGGGTAGCCCCGGTGTCTTAGTGGTTTAGCTCCACCTTCAGCCCAGGGCATGATCCTGGAGACCCAGGATCGAGTCCCACATTGGGCTCCCTGCATGGAGCCTGCTTCTCCCTCTGCCTGTGTCTCTGCCTCTGTCTCTCTCTCTCTCTCTCTCTCTGTCTCTAATAAATAAATAAATAATCTTAAAAAAAAAGACAACTACTATTTAAAAAATTAACACAAATAGAATAGAAATAGTTAAATATTTAGAAACTTCTTGTACTCTCTTCATGATTTTCTTATTCTAAGCAACACTATCCTACAGGAAAACATGCTTCAGTTTAATACGTTACATTTTTCTTGAACATTTGTTGGGAAATCCCAGGGATATCTTCAGTGAGAAAACCTAAAAATTATATGGAAACCCAGGATAGTAATCAAGATTCCTGTTAGTCTTTTGCAGTGCCTCTCTGAATTTATGAAGTTCTTTATAGACCAACTTGCTAAATCACCAACTTAAAATGTCCACAGAACCTGAAAAAAAATGTTTCACCTGCCACTTCTTTTCTCCCCAAGAGAGAAATTCTACTCTCAGTAAGCAAGTACCTTTCTATTGAATAGTTTCTCATACCTAGCTTCTAAAATTTCTGCTGACTATACCACTTTAATAATTTGTTACATAATCTATTTACAATTCCTTATTCTACACATATTTGGGAAATGAACATAACTTAGTTGTCAGTGGATATATTTCTTATCTCTTGCAATATCCTTAAAACTGATTTTTATGATTAAGGGGTATCTTTGTTGCTAACCCAAGTCACTCAAACTTCTCTTTTGAAATGAACATTTATTTCAGATAATACATGCTCTCTATGGATAGCCTATCCATTTTTCAAATGTAATGATCCTGTCTTCTGTAGATATGAAATTTTCAAAAAGACATTGGCATAATGCAGGAGAAAACACCATCCTTTCATTATGTTCAAAATTGATCTGACCCTGAGCTAGCACTTTGGGGAACTGGGCTACATAATCATGTAGACCCTTTCAGGAAATGGGGAAATGGCTTATTTATGGATATATATACATGGAAGATTTCATACTTCTGGCTTTATACAATTGTATCCTCTCTTCCTTTCCAATATATTTCCAAAGTAAGAAAGCCAGGAGGGTTGAATTTCGATACCAGCTAGTAATTTGTTGTCTGCTATATATTGGCTCTAAAGATGATTTATTAAGAGTATATTTATTCCATATCTGTTTCCAGTCCTCTCCGGCAGATTTGAATGGTTCTCATTTACTGAATGAAGTAATGCTAGAGATGGTTTAATACCCTGGTCACTGTCCAATGTTAGAAACAAACAAAAAACAAAGAAAAATTTTAAAAAATATTGACTTCTAAATTTATTATTTGAAAAGTCTTCATTTTTCCTGAGAAATTGGTATACTTTTTCCTCTTGGATAATAGTTTAGTAAATCTGCTTGTGTTTCTTCCAGTACTTAGTTTCCACTTAATACTTCATCATTATTCTATTATGATTTCAATAAATAAATTATATTCAGTACATAGTATAAATAATAAGCTCTCATCTTGAAAAAAATGAGTTTCTTATTATTTCAACTTGTTCGCTATTTTTAAAAAAGATGAAAGAAGAAATGTGGTTAACTGGTGCAGCCAAAAACAGCAATAAAAAACAGTCTAACTAACTTGCTGATGTACTTTGCTCCAGTCCTTTTGAAATGGCTGTTTTAAATAAAACCTATTTCCTTAGGCTAATAAACAATCTATAATCCATTAAGCCTTTATGAACAAATCTAAGGCTTCTGAAATTAGTGCTTAGGGAAGAAAAAGTCAAGTAATGGATTTCAAAGAAATATGAAGGTAATTAAGAAGACCAAGGATCAAATTCCTATCACCATAATGATTCCTAGAACAGAGCCTTCCAAACGGCCATTTGGGAAATTTATATATTACCTAACCCAGAATATGAAATAAGACAGCAAGGAAGAAGGCAAGAAACATTATTTTAGAAAGGAGTTGGGGTAGAAGTAAAGAGGAAGGAAGGAAGGAAGGAAGGAAGGAAGGAAGGAAGGAAGGAAGGAAGGAAGGAAGAGAAGGAGGGAGGGAAGGAAAGAAGAAAGAGAAAGGAAGGAAAGAAGGAACGAAATCAGAGTAGTTACTCCCGAAAGAGTGGATAGCTTTTATTTTTTTAAGATTTATTTTATTTATTTGTTTGTTTGTTTATTTATTTATTTATGAGACAGAGAGAGAGAAAGAGAGAGAGAGGCAGGCAGAGGGAGAGAACCAGGGTTCTTTCAAGGAGCTCGATGCGGAACTCGATCCCAGGACCCTGGGATCACGCCCTGAGCCAAAGGCAGATGCTCAACCACTGAGCCACTCAGGCGTCCCATGAGTGAATAGCTTTAATGGATATTTGTAAGCTAAAGAGAAATCAGGAAAGTTAATATTAACAAAGGAACTATGGGTTTTGAAGTTTAAAAAACATCATTTTAAGCCTGAAAGTTGGGTTAAACAAATGGGTTAAGAGCATTCTGATCCTAGTGAGTAAGTAACTTAATTATAAGTAATGTTTTGAGTTGTATTTATACTCATATATCTGAAAAAAAAGGCACAAGTCCTTTTCTCCCATGTATTTGAGTGTAATACAGAAAATTGGCACTATAATCTACCTGCTCTGGGTAGAAAAGCCATCTTTATGCTGACTCCATGTGAGTTTATCTGTGGCAGAGATGAGAATAACCTCTGTGTACCTTGTACAGGTAAACGGAACTCTGAGCTGGGCACAAGGCCATACAATATAAAGAAAGGATTTTCCAGTCTGTTCTGAAGCGAAGTGGCTACGTGGCCAAGTTTTGGCCAATAAGAAACAAGCAAAACTGATGATGGTACTTCTAAGTCATGCCCTTAAAAGTCTTTCCCCTTCCCTTCCAATGAGAATCTCTGCTTTAGACTAAGCAGATGAAGACAACCCCTTCAGGGTTATTAGAATCAAAAGACAAAATTCTGAAAATTCTGCAGAGAAGAGCTACTTCATTCAGATTTTATTGCTCAGAGTTCAGATTTTATGGCTCAAAGTCTTATATGAGAGGCAAATAAACTTTTATTCTGTTTAAGCCATTTTTAATTTATGTCTCTTTCATCTGCAACAGAACTCATACTGTAATAGTAAAAGCCCACTGCAGCACTTAATCATATGCCAGACAGTTTTCTAGGTGCTTTTAATATACTAATTAAATAATGCAATAATCTTAAAAAGGTAACTTACTATTAAAGGTAGTTACAGATGTAGAATTCAAGCACAGAGAGGTCAAGTAAGTGGTTACGTCCAGGATCCAAATTCAGGCACTTTGGCTTTAGAGTGCATATACTTGGTCACATGACTTAGCATAATGCTTGCTATACATTCACCAAATATTAAATAAATATTTGCTTAATTAATTAAGAGGTAATCCATTTGTTTAACACTGTTTAACTGTATTTAGAAATCTCAGCATGGGTGGCTTCATTAATGCAATGTTGATTTTCTTCCTCTACATGAAGAAAATGATTACTTTATATGCAGCAGTGCCCTATAGGACAGTCTGCACCCTGCAATCTTTTACGTATCCAGTCTGTAGCAACTCAGGAATTACCCTGGCATACCAGTTATTGCTAAGGAAAGAGCCGTTTAAGCCATACAGAACTAGAGAATTGAGAAAGAACACAGACACATAGCCTAAACAATCAAGGGGAGGTATGTATACCACCTGTTTGTTTTGAATTCTGTTAGGACTGACCCTATCCTTATCAAATGCCAGGGACAAAGTGATTGGTGATGGTAAAAGACTTAAAAACATGAATGAGACATCCTTCCCCTAAGGAATTCAAAATCCAGCCTCCTTCTAGTACAAGATCTTACCAAAGATCTCTTTTGTATTTTTTTCCATTAATACAATAGGACTTTCAAGTAGGGCAAGTCTCAGAAAATTATGTCTTCAGTGGAATAGAGAAAAAGGAATACTAACAACTATAATGAGATTTTTTTTCTTTTTAATTTTTCCTTGCCCTCCAAAATGCTATCTGGAATTTATGTGACAGAGAACAGAGCCCATATCTTTGAGATATTTTTCCTTCTATTCTCATGTATCAAGGAACGTATCCATAAAGATTCCTTTTGCAGAGATTCAGGTTTTCAGTGTTTCAATAGTGAATAGCCAGTTTGCTTTAGATAACTTTAATTAAAGTTTCAGAAATGAACTAAGAGCCATAGGGCTTTCTATATTATTGAAATAAAGAAGAATTTAACCAATTAATACATAAGGGGAACAAATGATTACTTGTGGATTCAAGGCACAATTTTGTCAGTCATCTTTATTGACAACTATAGACTATAAAATCTACCATGCCAGAAGTCAAGAATGTCTTGGTTGACAATTAATTACTAAGACCAATTCTATTAAGGTGACTTCTATCCTTCACTTTCCAATTTGGAAAATGCACTGCAGTTTTGATTTGTAAACCCTGAGTTGTACTAATACCAACTCTGAGCTTTATATAAATGTGGCATGTTTTAATAAACATTCTCCCAAATTACAGGAATACTTTATCTCCGCACATGAGCACCAGCACATGGCTGAATATGTCTCCCTTTATGCCAGCTTCAAAGAGAACACTCTTTTTATTGAGGTTTACAGTCTCTACAATGTTCAGAAGTATCCCTAAATTGCATTTTAAAGGGAGAGGGGAGAAATCACAGTTCAGAATATTTGTTGGGAGAAATCACAGATCAGAATATTTGTTGCCAATCTGAGAAATAAATCTGCATTTGCTTATTTGCTACAGACTGCCAGACCCTATCTATACATCCATCCATCCAATACATATTCATTTCTTTAAGATTTTATTTATTTATTTGAGAGATACAGAGCAAGCATGAGTTGAGGGCAGAGGGAGAGGGAGGAGCAGACTCACCTACTGAGCAGGGAGCCCAACGTGGGGCTTGATCCCAGGACCCTGGGATCACGACCTGAGCCAAAAGGTAGATGCTTAACTGATTGAGCCACTCAGGCGCCCCTGTACATATTCATTTCTTAAGAGTTAGAAGTTTTATTGATCTAGAGTCCAAATGAAAGTTTCTGGACTCAGCTTATCTAGAACACCTATAGATCAAAAAGTCTGGAAATGCACTGCTATAAATTGTTCTTCTTTGGATCTCATGTACGGGCAAAAGTAATAATCAGTCCACATTTTTCCCCTCTAAGCAATATCACCTCAGAGGATGCCCAGTTTGTTTGCAGCCATCTGCAACATTCATCAGCAGTCTTTATGTTCACTCCACACTTCAATTTTCATAAAGCCACTCATGAATTGCATACATACATTACAGTGTAAAATTTTTGGAAGGAAGACTGTTACTTAGAATGAGGAGTTTCTGGCAAAACTATGCCTATTGGTTTTCTCAATACCAAGAATGTCTGGCTGGTATTGAATTGACAAACTAATTGAAATTCATGAAAGTTTTATTAATAACATTTCAGGGTGGCCACATTTCTCTTCTTCAGCTTTCTATTCTTTATATCCAGTTTAAGTCATTATCATGCATTAATCATGATTGTCTATCATATCTATGGACTTCCACAAGTTATCTAGCCCTAAACACTTATTTATAATTATTCTCAGTAAACCTTTTAAGGATATTTTAGTATAAATAAAGAAAGCTTTTGATAAGCAAACTACGCCACAAAAAAAATTTTGTGACTAAGCCAAAATTTACTGAAGACACCTTACCTTGACTGTTATTGTTAATCTCAAAAACCAGAAATTTACTCACCTCTAGATTCTTTTTTATGTATTTCAGGTAGAAAATAATTCTATTTACATTTCAACACCTACTAACCTATGAAATATATTAATTAAGCGTATTCAGCATAATTATTAATTGGAAGCTTCTGACCTCCTCTCTATCCTTCTTTACAGGCTTGTGCTGCAAACAAATTCCAGAATTAGAGTACAAGAAATCTTTGTCTACATAGCTACAGAGAAAATACCATTTTATAGATCATAACAGTAATGTAAACATACATAACTTATCCCAATTAGCTGAAAGTCCTGACATGCAAGATTGCAGCCATAGATCTATTAAGATGCAGTAGAAATGATATGACATATTGAGAAGGCTGGTTACCTTTATCATGATTATGGAAACTGAAAAACATGTTCTCCTGTTATCTATTCTGGACAGAATGCTTTTTTTGACCTGGCACACTGAAATAAATTGTCAACTAAACTCTAGAGAGACAAACCCAAAATGTACCCAGAACTCCATACATTAAGTAAGGTTTTGATAGAATACAATAGGGATCAAGGACAATGTGGTCTTTTAAATAAACTAAAAAGGATGAAAGGGTTGAAAATTTCCTAGGCTCTCTGGAGATATGGACTAGCTCTTATTAAGTAGAAGCTGAAAGTATTCCAAACGTCAAGGAAAACACAAGTAGTAGTCGCAATGAACTATAGATATATGTAGTATAAACTCTGTATTCAATGAGTCACGGATCCCCAGGAGCCAAGTAAAGGCATTTTCAGCATTAGTGTTCAGAGACTTCTTCACTCTTTGCAGCTGGGTAAGATATAAACAAAAATACCCCTCCTTTGTACTTGAACTCCACAGGAAAACAGTTTTACAGAGCTACAGAAGCAGATCTTATTAATTAAGTCTATTTTTTCGTACCTCTCCAAATTTTCCTCCTCTTATTATCAAGGTGTTATATTCTAAAGAATGGGTTTGGGGATCCCTGGGTGGCTCAGCGGTTTAGTGCCAGCCTTCGACCCAGGACGTGATCTTGGAGACCTGGGATCGAGTCCCACGTCGGGCTCCCTGCATGGAGTCTGCCTCTCTCTCTCTCTGTTTCTCATGAATAAATAAATAAAATCTTTAAAAATAAAAAAAAAGGAATGGGTTCTAAGATAGCTTTATGAAATGTGAAGTACTTATTAGTGTTCAATGAACACCAAATACATATTTATCCTCCATTAATATAAAAATACTTATTGACCCAACTGTATTTAGAATTTAACTCAGTAAAATTAAACTGTATCCACATTACCACCAGACAAAACAAAACTGGCTTAAATATGATTTTGGATGCCATAAGGATTGATTCCTTTTTAAAAAATGAAATAAACGGAGTGCCTGGGTGGCTCAGTTGGTTAGATGTCGGCCCTTTGCTCGGGTCAGGATGCCAGGATCCTGGGATCCAGACCCACATTGGACTCCCTGCTTGGCAAGGAGCCTGCTTCTCCCTCTCCCTCTGTCTGCTGCTCCCCTTGCTTGTACTCGCTCTTTCTGTCAAAGAAATAAATAAAATCTTTAACTACTACTACTACTACTACTAATAATAATAATAAATAATGAAATAAGTAACAGAGCTACCAGCTTTTATTTAAATATTGTTTTTTTCGGGGAGGCTGGGTGGCTCAGTCAGTCAAGCATCTGCCTTAAGCTCAGGTCATGATCCCAGGGTCCTGGATCGAGCCCCATGTTGGGGTCCCTGCTCAGTGGAGAGTCTGTTTCTCCCTTACCCTTTGCCTCTGCCCCCTACTTATGCTCCCTCCCTCTCTCAAATAAATAAATGTATACAATCTTTAAAAAATATAAATAATATTTTTTCTATACAGTGTAACCAAGAAAGTAAATAATGATTATCAGATATTTAAAAACCCAATATAAACATGTTTATTAAATATCCAGGGCTCTAAAAATCAAACAGTAATAGAATTCTGTAACCTTATTTTTAATCTGTTAATGTATTTATAGTAATGATTGAAAAGCTAGATTTAAAATGAAATAATATAGTAAACACATACAAGAGATAAAAAAAAAATATTTGTTACATTCAGGATTCAAGCCACACTTGCAGGTCAACAGATTCATGATCTGTTTTAAAATTTAAATCATTAACAATGAATATTAAATAACCAATACCCAAAAATCTTTTTTTGCTAAGAGATTAGTTCATATTAAATGACAAGTGGATCTGCTAATAACCATGGGTCACAAATTTATGAAAAAGCCTATTTGTGGCTTGTTTTTCTCAAAATTATTACCCAAGTACATGCTTTGCAAAATCCAAGATGCTTTGTTGCAGGAAACACATGTCAAAGAATTTCCTCCAGATTAGAATCCCCAATGTTCCTGCCCTTGGACACTATAAAGAAGAGAGAAACTGGCTACCCAACTTTCCCTTTTTGAAAGAATGGGCTTTTAGAAATAACCCTTTCCTTCTTCCATGGTCAAATTGACCCTATCTTGATTTTTCTTGGATAAACTGGCTCCTACTTGTTGCCTCATGGTTGTGTTTTTTAAAATGAGAGAAGAGAAAAACACCGGCCACCTAACACTTGGTGCTTATTCAAGAATCACCGATACTTTAAAAATCACAGTGCGTATCAAACAAGAAGAAGCCTCCAGTCCTCTATCTTACAAGATAATTAAACTAATCACTGAATATCTAGATTAATCTATTGGGACTTTAAGGTACTGAAAGTGGGACACCCTATACAATTATTTTCTGTAAAATAAGAGCAAAATATCACTGAATTCATTGTCTGCTCTTTCAGTCACAATGGCATTGGACTTTTACTAATAAAATAGATGATGTCTAACTTATTAAAGGAATATTCACACTGGTTAATTCAGAAGAGTAGCACCTGTGACTTCTAAGAAAGCAACTCTCTCTTTAAAAGCCAGCCTGAAGCTGGTGCTCAGGTGTGCACATTGAGCCTTTTGTCTTTAAACCTGGCAAACACCAGCTCAAAAATAATTTTGTCATTCAGAGGAGAACCTATTTTATGGATAAAAGATTATGAATTTCACAGCTGACTTGAGATCTACTCAAGCCAACAACATTGGTTTCTACTTTGCAAGTAGCATTTGTTCTGTCAATGCAGATTTCTCAGTAAGTATTTTTCCCTTTCAAAGGCCAAGTCAGATTTCAAAGAAACATTTACATTTTTTAATACAAATCAAGTCACTGATTACATTAGCTCAAATTCAAAACTGATGCACTCTTCGTGCCTCTCCTCCTACATTTCGGTTAAAATGGAAACAGACTTGGTTTCCAACTTTTATTATTTTTTTTTTTAAGATTTTATTTATTTATTCATGAGAGACCGAGAGAGGCAGAGACATAGGCAGAGGGAGAAGCAGGCTCCCTGCAGGGAGCCCAGTGAAGAACTCAATTGCACAACCTGGGGATCACAAGACCAAAGGCAGATACTCAACCACTGAGCCACCCAGGTGCCCCAGGTTTTCTTTTAATATTGACATTTTTTAGTATAACCAAAATGCAGAAATGTTGGCCTAGAGAAAGAACAAAGTTGAAGAGAATAAGGACCACAGCGGCTTTTTGTTGTTATATGTGTACATATGTTATACGTGTTATGTCTTTTTGACAACTAGTTCTTTCTCTACTTGAATAACATATAATACTGATACCACGCATTAGGCAAAATGCACAAGAAAACAGTCCCTCGTGAATTTACTTTCTTCCTTTTATTTGGTGTCTGTTTTTTTTCATCATTATATGTTGTGAAAGCTTAAGGATATGTCAGATCAGGCAAAGATCAAAATTAACTTTTTGAGGGGGGAGTCCTCTAATTGTGAACATCTCTAAAGCCTAAAAGGCAATTTAATTAGTCACTAAGTGGGGAGAGTCTATTTAACAACAGGCCCTAATTGGCATTACTCCTGGTCATCTGAGTAGAACATAGAAAGGTTGCAAATAAGATGGCAATAGATTTAACTGCTCATTCTGAATATTCATAACAGTCTGAGACCTTGCCTCAAACCAAGTTTAGACAATTTCTAAACAATTTCATTTTTCATTATAATTGGTGATCAAGCCCAATTATACTGAAATCATGTCTACGCAAAAACATTACCAAATGACTATTTTCATTATTCCTGTTTACTCTCAAGTGCTTTCATGATGAGTTTATTTAAACCATGATCCACCGAAATAACTAAGGATTCTCAGTGCTTCCCCTTTTCCTTCCTCTGGATTTATACACAAGTTTCTAGAAACCTTGCATGAACACTAAGAAATAATAATATTAAAAATAAAATAAAATAAAATAGAAAGGGGGATGATAAGCTCCAGGTAATCAGTGATGTAACTTCGTTTCGGAAATTATCTCATATGAGGGAACCCTGGGTGGCTCAGCAGTTTAGCGTCTGCCTTCGGCCCAGGGCATGATCCTGGAGTGCCAGGATCAAGTCCCAAACGGGGCTCCCTGCATGGGGCCTGCTTCTCCCTCTGCCTATGTCTCTCTCTCTCTCTCTCTTTCTCTCTCTCTCTCTCTCTCTCTCTCTCTGTGCCTCATGAATAGATAAATAAAATCTTTAAAAAAAAAGAAATTATCTCAAATGAAATTATCTCATTCATCGGTCCTTGTGCACAGTGTATGTACATTGGCCTTCATAGTTAGTGAGAGGCAGTATACATGAGCTGAAGAACCTGGAAGACAGGAAGTCAGATTTTAGTTAATGACCTGAGCCACCAGTGTGGCCTTTGGCAAGTTATTTAATTTCTTCTAGCTTCATAATCCTCACCTGTGATATGGAGATAGATTGCTAATCTCTTAAGGCTTTGGTAAGGATTACATGAGATATGTTTGGAAAACAATGAAGTGTTGGACACATAAGAGCTGCTCTAAATATTAACTATAATTTGGGGACTTAATATCACAAGCTCTCTCTTTTAAGAAAATCACTGAATGAAAAGAGGGGCATTTTCTCAATACTTTAATTGGCTAGAGTTGGACATTTGATCCAAGGGTCCTTCCTCATCTACAGATTTATTATTTGATTTTTTTTTTTTAAAGAAGACGGTTGACTATATTTGGGTTACACTAACCTTAATTATTACTTAGAATTCAATTTAGAACACATGTAAAACAAGATATTCTTACAAACCCAAATTGGAAAATCCTCAAATATTGATGCCTTTGAAAACTACTATATATAAAACTGTTCACTGGGCCACACAGTTTCATCTCTAAATTGATGGGAAATCAGGAGTTCCGGCTTCCAGGATTACCTCTGCCACAAATTGTGAGGGCCTAGGTCCGCTTCATCTGTAATATGAGAGTTTGTATCCCTTAGATCCCTTCAGTGTGTCTAGAAGCTGTTTTAGAATGTAATCTCAATGCAATTTATGAGAGAAAAAAAAAAAAAACTTTTCTCCTAAATGTGGTAAATCCCAAATGTGACAAATTCATCTTCACATGTATGAAATTCTGACCTGGTTTCCTCTGGCAGACCCCATGGTGGACACTCTTCTAGTTATGCACACAAAATCAGGTCAAATTGTTACCCAGGAAATGTGGAGAGGCAACACGCTCCCAGCCTGCATTGTCTAGACTAATTTTCTTGTTCCCTTTGATGCCACCACTGGAGCCTTGCCAGCTGCCTCTCTGGAAACAATTATTAATTGCACTTGCTCAAATTAGCCCTTCCTCCAAAGTGCCCTCCGAGATCACACCACAGGGCTGTCCTGCGATCGTAGGGACAGTAACTTAAAAACTACCCAAACTTTCCCCATCCAAACAGGTTCCTACAAATAGACTCATAGGTAAAATGGACCTCATGATATGTCTGGTTCTTGGAATGGACCTTTTTTTGGGGCTAAGGGCCTGAGGGATGCATCTAAAGTAAATAAAATTTGTCATGTTGTCAGTTCTGGATGATAAATATGCACTAATAGAGGGAAAAATCCAAAACCACATGCCTTTGCAATACAGAATTTTGTGAGTTTTAGCACAATACCAGGCATATAGCAAGCACTTAGTAAACACTCATGTTTGCTGAATGATTATTTGGCATGAGATTCATTTTCTTAAAAGGGTCTTTACTTAAGCTAACATTTACCCTTACACTACAGTCCCCTTTAAGTTTGATCCTTTTGTCACTAGGATTTGGATAGATTCGCCCTGTAGAATATAACCTTTTCTATAGCTTCTCCAAGGGAAGAAAAAAAGATTAGGACTCTGAAACCTGTGTGCACACTTCTGAACTGTCTTTAGTCCCTATGCATGCAAAGTTCCTAACTTTGAAGATGTATCGGCTACAGTTATGAATAAATTCAGGACTCAGATCTGTGAGTGCATTTTATTCCTTGGTTGACCAGGATAAAGGATCAATATGCGTAAGTCCTGATTAGGCTATAGACTAGTACAAGTTATTTAACCTCTTGGTTTCCTCACATCTATAAAATGGAGAAAATTTTAGTATTTAGCTAAAGGTTATTGTGTGGCTTGAATTAAGTAACATATATATCAAGCAGCATAGCAACAAAGTAGCAAAGTATTCAGTGAAATGTTGCAGTTAGTACAGTTGTTATGTAGAAGAAAGCTTCATATTAAAATTAATTTTTTTGAAAGTCATTTTGAAAAAAAAAAAAAGAAAGTCATTTTGAAGCACAGAACTTCAAAAAAAAAAAAAAAAAAGAAGCACAGAACTTCATCCTCATGGAAATAATACTGCTTTACCAAATATTGGCTCCTATATACCATAACCTCTTTGGCTGCAGTTCCTTTTGATATGTTCTAGTCACAGAGCAGTGACAATATCTTTTATTTAGTATAGTATGGGATAAAGGAGAGATTTACTAAATAAACTGCTCTCATATAATGCAGTACTCATGTCCACAGCCCTGTATTTTAGGCAGAAGCAACTAATGGAAGTTGAAACATGGAAGGTGGGGGGAGAAAAACAGTCTCTCTTTTAGCTTTATTTGTAAATATTTATCAGATTTAACTATAATGATAATGACATATGTTTTCTTATCCTTATTAACTATGAGTACCATGTTCTCTGATGTATCAGGAAATAAATGAAAATCCCATATCTGGTCATCATGCTATTAAATTTGATGGAGAAATGTATTTTTCACTCTCACTGAAGCTTTCTGTTTCAAACTGAAGAAGACATTCTGGACTGTCTTTAGATTATTACTTCTAAATGTTCCAAAAATAGCTTAATATTTAACTCTTAACGTCCGGTCTTAGATATAGCTGTGAGTATGAATGTTTACCTTTTCTTTTGATACACCACTTTAGTAATACATGAAACTAAAGCCTCCCTCAGTTGCTTTCAAGTACTAAACCTTGGAAGAAAATATCAACCACCAAAAATGAACCAGCAAATTGATTTACTTATCATACAGGATTAGGACTCAACATCCTTGAATTTCTGTCAAGTAAGTACAGAGGTTTTTCTTTTGCTCTTACTTTGAATTTTGGGAGGGGTGTTGTTTTCTGGTTTGCTGTTGTTGCTTTGCTTCTCATAAGATCTAATTCCTTGCCATTCAAAGTGTGGTCCCAGAACTGCCGGCATGAATATCACCTGGGAGCTTGGAGAAATACAGACTCTCAGGCTCCACCCCAGATCTACAGAAAAAAATCCTGCATTTTAACAACATATCCTTGTTAAAAGTCTGAGGGCCTACAAATCAGTCGATCTCATTGGTGAGGGTTATTTTTTTGCTGTCTTCACACACAGTCTAGCTAACTCAAACTAGAAACTAAATGGTTGATTTTCTTCAACTAGTTGTGATATTCTGACCCAGGTGATGAATGATGGATAAGGTACTATCCACTTTCCACGCCATCTGCGTTATGGCTCATCAACCCTCTTTCATGGTATTTTTCTTACCAGCTATTATAGTTATTTTCAAAATCGCCATATCTCTGTAAGTACTATGAAAATGTCTTGTGTGCAGAAAACTACCTAATGCTTGCAGCTTTAAGCACAATAATCATTTAAAATATTTACTATTTAATCAAAGTGTTATATTAGATTTCTAGGTCAGCCCACAACTATTTATTCAATGTTACAGATAGCTACAATACAGTCTTGATGCCTCAAGCTCCATCCTGGGGCCTTAGGAACAGAGAGGAAATGGCCAAAGGATAGATCAAGGCTATATAGTTCAAGCCCAGAGTTGGTTCATGGATTATTTTGACCAAGACTCTTTATTGCTCCCCCATTATTTTTTGTTTCTTGGATAACCCAACTGGCCATTTAGAATGGTTCCCCTTACAATGGGGACCACAAATTTCTACATCCTCCAACTCCCAGCACATATTCAGAGAAAACTAAAATTGCAACACTGTAAAGGGAGGAAAAAAATAACCAACTGCCACTCAATATATTTCATTCACAATGAGGCTTTGAAAGAAGCAATGATCCTTTGTGCCCAAGGCTGCTCAATTTGAGCACTGCATCCTGTACTCTCTAAAATGATATTTTGTCTCTATTTGGATTCCAGGCTGCTAAAATAGAGTCCTCCTCAGGCAAATGTACAAGAATACAGCATATTTTGTCCTCAAATGACTCTCCTTACAGAATGATCAATTTGAATATTACTTGTCATTATTTCAGAAATTAAATCTGTAACAAATAATAACTGATGTAATACTTCAGGAAATATTGGAGCACATATCCAAATTTAACCTATAAATATCATATGGATGTCATAGTGCCATTTTTAACATATATATTTATATGCGTACATTTATGCATAACTATACGTTTAAGTAATTGGCATAAAGTAAGAGAGGAGAAAGAATTTGTGAAGAAGAAACTAACAGAACAGAGAGAAAAATCATTACATCTTACTTTATAAGGTGGTATTTATAATTATCATTTGGTGGGATGATGGGTGATATTTTTTTACATAACTATATTTCTTAATAGTTTTCATATTAAAAACTATGAAGAAACCCAAATGCAGTATCCACTAATTTGTACAATATAAATTATGTGTTTTCCTAGATAATAGCAAAGGCTATATAACTATTAAGACCTTTAGATAAGGGGGCCTGGGTGGCTCCATTGGTTAAGCGACTGCCTTTAGCTCAGGTCATGATCTCAGGGCCAAGTGAGCCATGCCTCCCCAACTCCCACAGGCTCCCTGCTCAGTGGGATGTTTGCTTCTTCCCTCTTCCCTCTGTCTCCTTCCCCCTGCTCAAGCTCTCTCTCTCTCTCAAGTAAATGAATACAATCTTAAAAAAAAAAGACTTTGAGATAAATCTGTACACCAAAAATAAATGTAAAATGTTTTTTTTCTATTTTAACATGGGCAAAATAAGCTAAGAAGAGTAAAGCCATCTACTCTTCAAGTCAATAGGACATTATATAACACATACTTACAAAAGGATCATGATTATCAAAGGTTATCACATCTATTTAAAACAAAACTAGTTGCAAAGATTAATCAAATCACAATGAAGTATACCACAACCCTCAATTTAACAAATTATCTGAAACAAAAAACAAAACAACTCAAAACGGGCATCAAAGAGGATCAAATGCTCCCAGATATTGACTTACCAAAAGGTAATTCTGGGAATCTCTGTTTGCAAACTAAGAACATGCATTTGAATATTTAGAGATATGCATTTGGCAGATAAGATCTATTTGTGGTACATAAGTTTGGTGTCCAAAGGGTTCTTAAACTACTCAAGAGCAAGAATAAGGTAAGCCCTGCATTGATAATCTTAGTCTAGATGGATAATGCAAGCTAACCAGGTTTGCCCTCTCCTCACAACCACACAGGAGGTAGCCAGAAGTTATACTATTCACAGTGATGCTTATGAAGATTTAGAAATTTAAGAGAAAAAAGATATGATGGTTGTAAAACTAGGAAAAAATAAAAAGGAAATATTTCTTAGGACACAAAACTTATGAACTTTTGAAAATACTTTTTCCTTAAAAGAAGTGTCAAACGAATTATAGTTAGAAATTTGGAATGCAAAAATATCCAAATGCTTACACAATATGGATTGTGCAGTTTCTTCAATTTATCACAAGAAAGAATAGTTGCCAAAGTAACATTTGCCTCTATGTTTTGAGATATAAAAACATTTATCTCCAATGTTATATATTCCCATATCCTGAAGCAGTGAAGAAATGTGTTTATATCTGTATCACAAGATACAAATGGAGACTCTTGATAAAGGAGAGTCACACCACAATAATCAAAAGGAAATGCAGAAAATCTATGAACAACCATCAAACTCACACTGAAAAGCTTGAAAATGCTAAGTGTAGACAAGATATGATGGGAATGTAAATTTGTAAAGCCACTATGGGAAATAGTTTAACATAATCCACTAACATCCAGAAATATATACTCTATGGCCCAGTATTCCTCATTTCACTCCTGTCTTACACCAAATAGAAATGTGTGCAAATATGCATAAAGCAAAATGGACAAGAATGTTCAGAGGAGTTGTATTTATAATAGCCTCAAAATGGAGAAAACACAATGTCCATCAATAAGAAATTAGATAAATGTATTTTGGTATATTTAGAAATCAAAATGTTATACAGTAATTTAAAAAAAATGAATTATAGTTATATACAAGAATACGTATGAATCTCATAAACACCAAACTGCCTGAAAGAGGAAAAACAAACCATTTATATAAATTTTAAATATGCAAAAAATTAAACTCTGGGGCAGGGGGAGAAGCAAAAAAGAGCAGTTACCTTTGGCGATAAGGAGCTAGGAAATGATTGGTCTGGGGCAGGAGGGCAGGTTCTGGGTTACTGGCTTGACACACGTGTAGTGTTTATACAAGTGTTTATTTTGTTATGACTCACTTAGCCATGTGTTTATTTCCAGTTCATCCTTCTGTATGTTTGATTATATTTCACATAAAAAAAAAAACAGATAGAAAAAATAAGGGCGCCTGGGGCTCAGTAGCTGAGGATCTGCCTTCAGCTCAGGGTGTGATCCTGGGGTTTTGGGATTGAGTCCCACATCAGGCTTCCTTGAAGGGAACCTGCTTCTCTCTCTGCTTATGTCTCTGCCTCTCTGTGTCTCTCATGAATAAATAAATAAAATGATAAAATGAAAGAAAAAATAAATAAAATCCAACAACCCAAATAATTGTTTGTATAAATATACTGATACATAACATCTTTTAGTGATTAATATGACTCACATGGGGTTGTTATCAATTAATTGTGGGTGTAATTTTTATATAACAACTCACACTGTCCTGTAGAAACTATCAACTCAAGCGAAGTCTACAATTACTATGTCATGATGGTCTTTAAATAATGGACATGAAACCACTGTTCTTTGTGTTTTGAATTATAATAAATGATAAATAATTATATATAAAGTGGAGGAGACCTGCATTCTTTAGAAAATTAAAACTTCTTTCACTGTTATTTGAAGTCCAGGGCAGGAGGGAGACTGCTTGGAATATTTGGCTTGGCCTTCCACCTACATTTGTGGGGGGGATGCAAACCTCAGGAGCATCCTAAACATATAAACACAAATACAAATAATAATAAATACCTCAGCACTTAGAGCAGGGGAGTAGTATTAAGGAATCAAGTAATAACAGTTTAATTTTGAGAGGCTAGTGTGGTAATTGAAAAACAGGAGTGAGCAGAAGGGAAGGAAAAAAGAACAGGATATAGTTAGTCATCATCCTGGCCTTAATTAATAGATGCTGATGCAATAATTCTTTATTAGTAATATTAATCACTACATAATTTCACTACTGAGTTTCACCCAATTCATTCATTGTCTTTAAGTATTTTTTTAAGTAGGCTCCACACCCATTGTGTGGCTTGAACCCATGACCCTGAGAAGAGTCACATGCTCTATTGATGGAAACAGCCAGGCACCCCAGTCCAATTATTTATTTACTTATTTATTTATGTATTATTTATTTATTTATTTACTTTTAAAGATTTTATTTATTTATTCATGAGACAGGGAGAGAGACATAGAGAGAGAGAGAGAGAGAGAGAGGCAGAGACATGGGCAGAGGGAGACGCAGGCTCCATGCAGGGAGCCCGATGTGCGACTGGATCCCAGGTCTCCAGGATTAGGCCCTGGGCCAAAGGCGGTGCTAACCCGCTGAGCCACCTGGGCTGCCCCCAATTCATTTATTAATGTAATTTCATGTCCTTGACAATTTTCTCTTAGGTAAAACTGCTAGTAAATTTAGCCCTTATTAGTCCAACCAAATTCTGAGATTTCTACCTCATTCCTAGTTCACAAAGGAATGTGGATATTCAGATTCAGGATCTTGATACCTTGCGAAAAAAGGTTGTACTTTAGAAGTTGAACAAATTATGCCGGGTTGGAGGGCAGTCATAGTATACAGGGCAAAAGAAAGGAAAAGAAGATGGTGTAGACTCAGCTGATGTGGACAAGATAGTGGTAGGTCTACAAGATGGATGGTTTGTTCTTTGTTTTTGACCTTGGAAAATTTTGCGGTTTTGTTTTGTTTTGCCAGGTCACCAAGCTGAGATATAAAGTCTCAATCTAACTATCTTGATAGTGCTTTTGATAGTGATCCTACATTTTAAATGCATTTCCCCCCTATAACAATTCCGATTATTTTATTAAGTATGTAACCAACATTTCCCACCAGTGGCTCCCATCCTGTACATATGCTAAAAGTGAGGTGTGATTTAGGAATCAGAGATCTCTTCTGAATTTTCTCAGAAGATAATTTATAACACTGCCCTTCTGAAACTTGTCACTTCCTTTCATCTAGTCACTAGAAAATGACTATATCTGATTTATTCCTAGGATGAGCCAAAATAAATCTATAGCAATTTCAGCAACCATGTTCACCACCAACCAAAACAAACAAAATTATGACAAAAATAAACCACCCTGGGTTAAAGGATTTTAGGTTTGACAGAGACAGTGATTGTCAGACTTTGGTGTACATAAGCACTACCTGGGTAATTTGCTGGAGCATGCCAGGACTCCCCTGAGAATCACTGACTGCAATGCACTGGGTGTCTGTGTCCTTCCCCTCCCCCCAAATTCATATTTTATTTTATTTTTTTAAAGATTTTATGTATTCATGAGAGACACACAGAGAGAGGCAGAGACACAGGCAGAGGGAGAAGCAGGCTCCATGCTGGAACCCCGATGTGGGACTCGATCCAGGACTCCGGGATCATGCCCTGAGCCAAAGGCAGATGCTCAACCACTGAGCCACCCAGGTGTCCCCCAAATTCATATTTTAAAATTCAAACTCCTCCATGGTATTTGGTGGGGCTTTGAGGAAATAATTAGGTCATGTGGGTGGGGATCTCATGGATGGGATTAGTGCCCTTATAAAAGGAACCCTGGCGGGCTCTCTAGCTCTCTTTCCATCATGTGAGGACACAATGAAAATTTGGCGGTCTGCGGCCCAGAAGAGGCTTCTTATTAGACACTAAATTTGCTGGTACCTTGATCTTGGACTTTCCACCCTCTAGAACTGTGAGAAATTTATTTTTGTGGTTTAAGCCACCCAGTCTATGGTATTTTTATTATAGCAACATGAACTGACTGAAAACACTGCCACAAGCAGAAAAGATTAAAACATTGATAGCAGGGACGCCTGGGTGGCTCAGTGCTTAAGTGTCTGCCTTCATCCCAGGGCGTGATCCTGGAGTCCCAGGATCAAATACCACATCAGGTTCCATGCATGGAGCCTGCTTCTCTCCCCGCCTATGTCTCTCTGCCTCTGTGTGTGTGTGTGTGTCTCTCATGAATAAATAAATAAAATCTTAAAAAACCCAAAAACATTGATAGCAGAGCACACTGATCTAACAAAGATAAATAAAAGAGATAAATAAAAGTCTAAGCTAATATTATATAAGGATAAATGAATGTCACAAAGAATAAGTTCAGGAGAAAGTGAGGTTTCTATTGGATGAAAGAAGTAGGGAATTATTTTCTGACAAAGCGAGCTTGACCTGAGCTATAAAAATATAGTATAAATTCTAGTATATCAAAAATTATTACATCAGCGTCTATAAATCAAGGCCAGGAGGGTGAATAACTATATAGTGTTCTTTCTGCCCTTCCTTAAGCTCACTCCTATTTCCCAATTCCTACCCTAACCTCTCATAATTATACCATTATGACTTGATTCCTCAATGCCACCGGTACTCCTGGGATGAGTGTTTATTTTATAGTTAAGACACTTGTGAGACTTTTGGCAATCAGGATGACAGCAGTAAGAAGGCCAGGCCAAATACCACTTTATGCAGTCTTCCTGCCCTAGAAGACATGGACCTGAAGTCATTTGCTGGATAATCCGCTCTGTGGGGGCTAGTGTGCTTTTAGTCCCTTTGGACATGTGATGATGGGTTTATTGTAAGAAGATGAAATCCAGGCAGGCATCAAAATGCACAGCAGCAATTGTATACTAAAGCAGATCGGAAGCTCATAGGACTATATGGCACTACTTAGTTGAGGTCATTAACAGCGTCTCAGTCCAGGAATAGCCAGGACAATTAAACAAATGTGTAAGTGATGGGTATTAGACTCTCCCTTTTATGGACATCAGCACTGCTAGGATATTTAATGTTTTCAGGGAATAGAAAGAGTGCTGAAAACATAGCTGAGGATACTAAAGAGAAATGTCTCACTTTTTTATAATTTTAACTGTTCAACTTCTACTTTGCAGATAGAGCACAAAGACTTTGTCTGGTAGCTGCCACGTGAAGCTCTATTCTAAATGTCTCATGCATGAGCATATAAGCACAATATATGGGATACCTTTTAATCTGATAGTGGATAATGTAGTTTAATCAATGGAACTATTGACAAAAACTATTTATGGACAATTGTTTGCATGTGTACTCTCGAGTATCTGGGAATACTGAAGAGAAGAGAAAATATGCATTTTTCATGCCCAAGATGAAAGTTTCAGAATAGCTATACTCTGGCTATAGAGAGTCTTTATCTAAAGACCTCAAACTTTGATGGTAGGAGCCAGTCTTCCTCTCACCTGAATAGTAAAGAATGCTAAGAAATGCTAGTTTCTGCAGACACCTTTCTTGCTTCAAAAAGGTAAGATTCACTTTCATCTGTTTTCCATATGGTGTCTGTACAACTTTTGTTGTAGGAGGGGAAAAAAGAAAGAGAGTTCTGCCATTTTAAAAATGAAAAAAAAAAAAAAACCTGAAAAAATTCTAGAAAATACTTCACCCTTCCTTTCTTCATTCTCAGATCAAATTATTCTTTAAAATATTTTATTTATTTATTCATGAGAGACACAGAGAGATGCAGAAACATTAGTGGAGGGAGAAGCAGGCTCCCTGCAGGGAGTCTGATGCGGGATTCGATCCCAGGACCCAGGGATCATGACCTGAGCCAAAAGCAGACGCTCAACCACTGAGCCACTGAGGCGCCCCTCCTCAGCTCAGATTCAAAGCAACTCACCAGCACTACAATACGGACCTTCCTTCTAAATGAATCAAGTTCTTTTTTCTCATTACTCATAAAACCAAAAGACTTCTCTAATCCCTCAGAGGGAAAAAAATTCATACCGTATGATTATACATGCGTTAAAATCAATGATGTCCTACATCTATTTTTTTTAAAACGCCATTGTGTTCAGATAGAGTGGTTCATAGTACTAAAGTACAAACGAAAACACAGGATAGTTTCTCTGTAACTACATGAGAGTTGAAATACAAGGTTCTGAGAGCTGTATATTCTCCACAAGGATCATAAAAGACTAATGCCAAGAATCAAAGGAAACAAATCAGCATTTACAATAATGCTCACATGAGTCCTAGCTTGAGTCTGGGGAGGCTTGAAGCAATTCTTGAATCCCTCTGAGCCTCATTTTTCTCACATTTAAAATGAGGGTGCTGGACTAGGTGATCTCAAAGTCCTTTCCCTACCTAAAATGCCATGATTTAACCCACCTTTGGAAACATTTTAAAATTCTAAAGTAACATATGCTTGGGGAAAAACAAGAAATATAAGTAAGAAAATGTACAATATTGATCATTCTACCACTCGCAAGTAATCACTTTGGTGCATAGTTTTGTAGGTAGTACTCTGAGTCCATAAAAATGCACACGGGCACACGTGCATACACAACCTCAAAGCCGTACACACCACAATACAACACAGTGGGATCTCCTTTCTGCTTTATCTCTCTAAAGAATACATGAGCGCTTTTCCTGTTTTAGCGTTTAAGTGTTTAACAATTGAGGTTCTGGCAACTAAAACTGCACAGGCAGCAGCTCCATTTTTCTCAGAATCAAGTGAAACTGAACAGGCAATTAAAAGTTACTGAACTGCAAGGTAAAATTACTTCACCGCTCTGCTGCTGGGTGACTAAAGACGGGAGACAATGGAAATCATATTTAGAATTAAGATAGAACGACAGAACATAGCAGTCTGCTCTACTAAAATGGAATCTATAAACATTAGACATAATCAGCAGCACTTCAATCATGCTCTTTGCTCACAGTTAGACGGAAGATTACACAAAACAAATGTGCAATGCTCAAATCTGTGGCATTGCTGGTTAACAGAAGGCATTTCCCTCCCAGCCCACATACTGATCCAAATTCTCTCCTGTACAGCCAGTGCCCAGCTTACAAATGGGCTATATGCCAAGAGCCCATTATAAGCCAGTTGTACCAAGCTCTGTATCAATCTTTCCATAGAATTAATGTTATAAAAGATGCTGAAAAATAAATAAATGTTGCTTAGATTTCTAGGCTAGCCCACAAAAGCCAGTTTATTAAAAGATGCATTATTAAAGGACAGTGGCAAGACTACTATGGAGACCAATCACTGTAGTAATGCCTCTTTGGAACCTGCCCTCAGAATTCAATCTTAGAAGTACAGGAATAGAGTTCTTCTGAAAATTACTGGTGGTAGTTTCTATCCCTAGAGATAAATGGTAAGGTGAAGGGACAAAGTTTAAGACTTCAAGAGTTTAACCGGGAAGATTAGGAGCCAAAGATGAAGGAGAAATATTGACATTGCAATTTGGAAAGCAGGAAATGGCATGAGGTGGAGAAATTGGTATTATGATTTGGAAAGCATAAGAAAGAAGATAATAATCATAATACGGAAGAACAGGGCCTTTCTTTAGGGTCTCTTGAATATCATTATCTTGAGCTCTTCTTAGTTTAGTTAGAAGGAAGAGGGGCAACATAGTCACAGGTGAAATCAGTTTTCCCCATCTAGCAGAATGGGGAAGAGGATCTGGTAATGTGGGATGAAGAGAGAAAATTGCATTTGAAATCTGGAAAAGTAGTAAGACATTTCCATTCCAAATGCAACCTTATGTCTATTACCTGCCCCTCCAATAAAAACCCTACTCAGAAACTTGAGCTTTGGGAATATTCAGGAAGTCAAGAAGATGCAGTGGGATTTAAAATGAGAATCTCAAGGACTTAATAGGGTAGCTCAAGCATCAAACAACAACGAAAGTGAATAGGGATGTGGTAGATAGGCAAGGGAAGGTCTTGCCACATTTAACTGGTACAGCCATTTACCCCAAAAGTAACACATTAAATTGAATTAAGCAATCCACAAGGATCCCTTTGGATAACATTTTCCATAAACACAGCAAATTTTACACTTGGTGTCACATGTCACCACTCTTAATAGTTATCATTCCACAAGTATAGATAAGAACAAATATGCTTAAGACAGTAAGGTAGTAAATAATATCAATATGTAACAAATATATTCTGATATAGATTTAATAAAACATAACAACAAATGCCAACATATCAATTGAGAAGGCTTTAAACTGAAATGAGTTACTATGAAGTCCCCACATCCATAGGAATAATTCCAAATAACTTGTATTCCTGAAATATCATAAAATTTCAGTTAATCTATTCCCCCAAAAATCACTTAGGAAATACCACAAAACAATAACAATAACAGTTTTTAGGAGATAGGAATACATTTTTTAATAGCATGGAATAGATGGAATTCCATCTCCTGGCAGTACAGTGAACTAAATGTTCAGAGAAACCTTTCCTGAGGATATACATTTTAAAATGACAGATAAACTATGAAAGTAGGTTAAGAGACACAGAGGAGATAGGTTATAAAAGGATCCAACATACATGTAGTCAGTGTTCCAGAAAAGGAGAGTAGGAGAGAGGCTGGTAATTCTACATAATTGGTGACTGATGAAAATCCTTATGTCAGGAAGCTCAGTGAATCCCAAGTTTTAAAAAAAGAGAGAGAGAGAAGAAAAAATAATGCTTACCTAAAGAGACACATGGTAGTAAAAGAATAGAATACACAAGAAGAAAGAGTAGTTAGAAATAAATGATAATTAGATTTACAATTGATTCTCAACACCTACAATGGAAGTCAGAGGATGATGGGGTTAATGTTTTCAAAATATGAGACGTAGCTGTCCTACTACAATTGTTTTATCCAGTAAATTAATCTCTCAAAATGAGGTTAAAATAAAGACATTTTCAAAGAATTAAAAAATAAGAGAAGTCACTATCAAAAGACCCTCACTATAGAAACTCTAAAGAATGTACAAAAAAAAAAAAAGAGAGAGAGAGAAAGAAACGCAGATAGATAGATGATCCCAGAAGAAAGATTTAAAAGGGAAAAAGGATAGCAAATGGCAAACTTCTGCATAAATCTAACGAAATATTCTATTAAAGTGTAAACTGTATCTAATCTATATGGGGATAATAAAACTAAAATCAAAGCTACCAATTGCATGTCATTCCAGGAAGATCATGATGGAAATTACAATATTCAAAGGTCATTTTATTATCTGAGAAGAAGATATTAGTTAATTCTAGACACTGTAACCATAAGTATGCACATTTTATATGTATTGACTTCAAGGTAGAAAATTATTTCTTAAAGAAAACATCAAAATGCAAACTACAAAGGGAAATATTGACTATTCTTACTAAAATAACTCCTTTTCAACCACAAAATACCATAAAAAGTAAAAATTCAAGCCACAGACTAGGAGAAATATGCCTAGAAAATATAATTAATATCTAAGAATCAATAAAAGGAAGACAATCTTCTAGAGAGGAAAAAAAGGACCAAAAGTGTGAACAGATATTTCATACAAGAGTTAACTCAAATACCCAAGAAACATGAAAATATGAACAACTTTATTACCAACCAGGAGAATTTAAATTAAATTACAGGGGGATATACTACACACTCACCAGACTGGCAATAGTTAAGAAGTATAGATGAGTACACGTAGCAGTGGGTGTCCCTATACCCCAATGAAGAGAGGGGGGTGGTAAGCTATTTCACTAGTAAAATTAGCATGTGCAGTCCACATCCATTAAATATACTCAAACAATCCCAACTCCATGTGCATGTCCCTGAGAAATTCCTGGGCATGACTCAGAGTCCTACAGAAATTTCAGGGAGCACTGTTTGTGAGAACAAAAACTCAAAACTTACCCAAATACCCCCATGTGGTAGGGTGGAAAGCAATGCTCTGGCTTATTTATTTTCTAGAATGATATGCAGCGGTAAGAATAAATGAATTCAATGCTGAAATAAATCTCAAACAAATACGTTTCAAAGACAAAACAAGTGTAGGACTATAAGAATAACTATTCTATTTATATAAAATTTAAAACCAGGGCAGCCCTGGTGGTGCAGTGGTTTAGCGCCGCCTGCAGCCTAGGGTGTGATCCTGGAGACCCTGGATCAAGTCCCAGGTCAGGCTCCCTGCATGGTGCCTGCTTCTCCCTCTGCCTGTGTCTCTACCTCTCTCTCTCCCTCTCTCTCTCTCTGTGTGTGTCTCTATGAATAAATAAATAAATACAAATAAATAAGTAAAATAAAATAAAATTTAAAACCAGGCAAAATTGATGTACCATTGAGCGTACATACACATGCAGTTAAATTATTGTGAGAAATAAGGAAATTATCAATACAAAATTCAAGATATAGCTATCGCTGGGAGGAAGAGGACACAGAAGTGCTTCAGATATTGATCGTACTTTTTTTTTCTAATGTCATGTGCCCAGCACAGAGATGTTTATAATTACACTTTAGTGTACAAATGCATTATGCAACTTTTACATGTAAAATAGTTCCAAAAATGAAACAGTACATATGATATTGTTAACTGTAATTTAATCACTATAATTAACAATTTCAAATTCAAAAGATTAGCTTTTTCTTTTCATACTTCAAATTTGGGGTTTTCATCAAAAATCATATTTTAATGAAACATCACAGAATTGTAGGTTAAATTGGGGACATTTTCTGAGTCATACATTTTCATAGCATCAATGGAATAATAATGATTCTAGTTATACCAACTGAGAGTCGAAAATGTCTATTTGTTTAATTATTTTAGTTTGTGGTTCAGTTTTATAGCATTTCCTCATCATTAATTATATATTGCAGTTGCATTATGCAAAATGAAAACAAATAAAATTAGAAATACTATGCTTCATAAAGCACAGCACGTTACAGAGGCTCATCCTGCAGTCATTTTTGAGTGTCCAATATTATTCAGTGACTGCACTGACATTTCCTGATCTCAGACTCCTTTATCTTCAAAACGTCCAAATTCTGTTACTGTATAGAGGTTCTTTGACCAACTCGACCAGCAAAAAAATAATTTGTTCGTCCAAAAGAAAGGCCCTCTTCTTTTTTACTTACCCCTTTTTCTACCCCAGCTATTTTTTTTCAAACTTATTGAACTACTTTATAAGAAAATGACTTGAACAATAATATTAATTTATAAAAAGAGTTGTGCAATTGACCCCTCTTCCAATCACTCATCAACACTTACAGAAGTACCTGCTTGAAGGAAATTGTATTGGGGCTGAGTGGAGAGAAGCACTGTTCCCCAAGCACTGACTTCACTACACAGTCACCTCTCCATTCTTGTCTCCTTTAGTTCTAATTTAAGTTGCAATCCTTCCTGTGAGAAGTATAACACATTCATTTTGGAAGACCCAGCTCCTCTCTTACCCAGAGGGCAAAGCACTATAACAACAGGAGGTATTCTGCTAATAGATGGTAAAATCAAAACCTACCATTTTTCTAGGAAGGCTGAGATTTCTAACCATCGGCACGGCATCTCTCCCCTCAACCCCGCCTCAGGAAGCTTTTCCCATAATCAGAGCCATTCCAAACTAATGGATGATTTAAACAGTTATAAGTAAAAAGTTTCTATAGCATCCTAAAATCACGAGTTCAAGTCACTAACAGTTCTAATCAGAAAGGTCTTTAATTATGACATTTGAAACTATTTACTCTTATTTAGTCAGAAGAAAAAAAATCAATGATTTCAGTACGTATTCATTGAGTCTCATATCTGAACTTTATTTGTAGTATGTGAGCAGCGCTACGTTAGTCTGAAGGTAGGGATGGGTTTATTTGGTAAAGCAATAGAAAAGAAACATAACACCTTACAATTAGAATGTTACACTTGAGAAGTTCTACATGTGGAGAGAATTAGGCAGGATATGGAAAACAGTATAATAAAGTGCAGTGATGATTTGGCAGTGAGAGTCAGTGGCAAAGAAGTTCAAATGACAGGAAAGTCAGGAGTTTCAAGCGAAGACATTTAAGAGGAAGAACAGAGCTAAGATTTAGGGAATGGAAGAATGGACAGGAACTAAAAAAGTCAAAAGGAGGAAGGAGGGTATTCCTGGCTTCCTGGCTGTAGAAACAGAATATGGAATTAAGCTCAAGAATGTGAAGAAAAATAGGGCCTATTACTATGAGATATGAAGGGGAGTTTAATGGTTGATCCCATCAGATGCTCCGATGAAAATATGAAGAGAAGGACCACAAACACCCAGAAATCTGGCTGTTTCATCACTGAACTAATGCAATGTGCAAAGAATGCCATTTGATTCAAAGAGCAATGATTTGTACTCTTCTATCCTCTGATAATTTGCTGGCAGCACACACCTTCTGTCATGCCAAATTACTGCAGTCTTGAAGTTGTGTAGGAAAATCTGTGGTGGCAAATTAAGTCCTTGCCATCCTGAAAGAATTCAGGCATTCAGGATGGATTATTAACAACTAGAAAGCTGGGGAAGCAAGGAGAAAATCATCACCCTCTAAAGCCAAAGTCCCAAAGCCAGCAACCACATAAACATTAACATTAGGCAGTCTCACTGGAACAAAAGCATTCTTTGGCCTCTAGCCATGTACAATTCGGAGAGAGAGCATAGTATGTAGGCAAATCAGAATATAAAAGAAAATATGCCGTCAGAATGCATATCTCCACACCAAAGAAACACACAAAAGTGACACCCAAAATGACACTGTCACTGGTCCAACACATATTGGCTTCCTGTGTGTATTCCTAAATCTAAGAAAACACCAAACTAACAGGGATTATATTACTGGATTCAGTATATCCCATTAGGACAATTGTTGAATGGAGATTTGTTCAATAAGAGAAATAATTTTAAAAAATTAGAGAAATAAACTGAAGTCTATAGATAGGATGTAGGGAGATTTGTTTTCCATTCTGTGGACTAGAGAAACATTTTATACCTTTGAACTATACATGGTTTAAACAGAGCAAAGATTTGCAAATCTGTAGAAAAAGGGAGACCAAGTCACAAAATGAACACTCTTTTGTTTTTTAACTAATAGGACTTTTCAAAGGAAGAAGGGATTGAATATTGGCTGCCTTTCAAAAGACAGCTTTTGGGAGAGGCATGGTGCTGCTTGTTTGATTTTATTTTAAATTGGTGAAAAATCACAGAAATTAGCACTAATTAACCTTACCTTTCAGTACTTTTAATACTTCATTCCAGTCTACAATATTACTATGCTCATTCCATAACAAAATAATACATAATAATAAAGTAAATAAAAGTAGCTAATATCTATGAAAAAACTTACATGCCAGATGCTATATCAAATGATTTTATTTTACTTAATTTTTTAAAAATATTTTATTTATTTTGAGAGAGAGAGCATGCATGTGTGTACACGTGGCAGAGATAGAGGGAGAGAATCTCAAGCAGACTTCCCACTGAGCATGGAGCCCGATGTAGTGCTCGATCCCTCAACCCCGAGATCACAACCTGAGCCGAGTTGGGTACTGAACCACTTGAGCAACTCTATATCAAATGACTTCAAAATATTATTTCATTTAAGTTTATATTATCTCATTTAAATTTATATCTACTATACTATGTATTAATTATTATCTACATTTTACAGTTGAGAATCAGGCTAGTTAAAACTGATGCTCCACTCAGTAAAGTAACCTGACCATGACCACAGAAAATAATGGAGTCAAAAAAGAGTCAGGTCTAAGTCATGTATTAAATAATATGCTGTATTTGTTTATCTGCATATTTGTTAATTAACTGATGTGTTCTCCAAGGCAGAACTAGGTATAAGACAGAGGCTGAGTAATAACTTCTTGCCCAGACATTACATCAAGGAGGGTTACCGGGAGACAAGGGCTAACCAGAAGGTTACTCCAAGAACCATCAGGGCCCACTTTCCTTTCACCACCTCAGCTTTGTAACAGAGTAGGACAGCCTCAAAACAAATATATAAAAAGAAAAAAAATGTTCCAAATACACCTTAAATAGTGGTATCTTAGGACAGCCTATGGACAGAGGTGTTGGATTTTATAAACTGGTCCATCAAAAACCAGTCTATTCACTTATATTTTTATGGTAAAGTTTTAATGTACTTGATCACTAGACAATATCTTCTCTAGTATGCATACACATTTTAAATAAGGAATTGACAACAGTGATTTCTTAGACAAGGAATTTTTCAGATAACTCTTAGAATTATGCTACTCTGTAACTAAGCAAAGCTCTCTAATCTATCTTTAGATTTGACAACTAATAAGGAAGAGTAGAGACAGAATATGAATTTAAATATAGATTCATCCCTTGCCTTCACCAAAGATTTACTTATAAGTCAATGCTATTTTATTTTTTCCCATTAGTTATATTTCAAGTCATTCATTCTAAATTATAGAAGATACTAATTCTTGAAAAGATGAATTCTAAAACTACAATTTAAAAATTAACCTTATAGAGTTAAATTTTAAAGGATACTATTAACCCTGAGGACAGTCCATTCCTTGATATCAAAGTTTTGTCTGCAAACCATTCTGTATTAATCAGTCCACTAACATTTTATTAAAATATTTTATTTATTCATTCATGTGAGACACAGAGAGAGAGAGGCAGAGACACAGGCAGAGGGAGAAGCAGGCTCCATTCCATGCAGGGAGCCTGACATGGGACTCGATCCTGGGTCTCCAGGATCACACCCTGGGCCAAAGGTGGCGCTAAACCACGGGGCCACCAGAGCTGCCCTCCACTAACATTTTAAAGCATATTCTACAATGATTTGTCTCCCAAATATAAATTCATTTTAGTATTATTAACTGTGATTCTGAAAAGTTGAAATGATTTAGTTATATGATAAGCTATATTAGAATTTAGTAAAATGGAGGCATAGAAAACTATTAAACAAAATTCAGCCCATATGCCATGTCCTCCGTAAAACTTTATCAGAAACCTTCTTCCACCCAGTTAACAAATCCCTGCAGAGTCACCGTACCTTCTACAGTTGTCCAATGTCTACTATTGCTTAAGTAGTACATTATAACAGTGATTCTCATACTTTATCATGCAGCAGAATCTCCTGGAATGTTCTTTACACTATAAACTTCTGGGATCCACCTTCAGAGTTCTGGATTTATGAGCCAAAATCAAAAGTTGGACGTTTAACTGACTGAGCCACCCAGGCACCCCTGAAATCATTATTTGATCTAGTTCCCTCTAAGTCCTTTTCCAAAATATGCCTGTAGGTACTTGTTCATTAAACGATTTAGTGGGACGCCTGGGAGGCTTGGTGGTTGAACGTCTGCCTTTGGCTCAGGGCATGATCCCAGAATCCAGGATCGAGTGCCACATTGAGCCTGCTTCTCCCTCTGCTTGTGTCTCTGCCTCTCTCTCTCTCTCTCTCTCTCTCTCTCTTTCTCTCTGTGTGTGTGTGTCTCTCATGAATAAATAAATAAAATCTTTAAAAACAAAACAAAAACAACAATTTAGTAAACATATACTTTAGGCAAGTCAATGAACTAGAAAACATGGAAAATACCTAATTGAAGAAATACTTCATTTAAAAAAAAAAAGAGAGAGAGATCCAACAGAGAGTATCATAAAATTCCAGGTATGGTGAGTACCAATTGCCTAAAACAAAAGAGATGTTCTAGAAACTCAAAGTGATTCAGAGTAGATTATGAGGTGGGTATCAGATAAGTAGTCTGGAAAGTGCTGGAAAATCACAGAAAGATAAAAGGTTGTAGTCAAAGAAGGGAAAGTTTTGAATGTAACATTTGGAAATTTAAACTATTTGAACTTACTTCGGTAGGAGAGAAAAGACAGCAATACTTTAGGTGACTAAACATCAAGGGATGTAGGCTTGAGTAGAAGACTAGAGAAAGACTGATAAGAAAAACTACTGAAATGGTCTCCACTAGAGGTACTGGGATATGACCAGGTGGTGGCAGCAGGAGTAGGGTACCAAGAAAGCACAATCAGCAAAGATGCAAGTGATTAGGTGTGGGGCCAAAGGAAAGGAGACATTGATTTAAAGATGTTGAGCCCTGGGGACCGAAATAATGGGGACTCCCTTGAAGAGCTAGGGAGAAAAAGAAGATAAAGTCAATTTACTTGAAGCTAATAGACCTTAAAGCTTCAGGGTCGCTCACCTGTAGGGACTTCTTTCAGAGCCCTAGGTGGGGGAAACCATAGCACTGTGTTCAAACAGCCCTGTATTTTTGTAAAAAATTTTAAGTCATTTATATCTGAACTGCTTAAGCTTCTCTCTTTCCACTGTCACTTTTCCTTGGTCACACTTCCACTCAAACTAGGTGGCACTGGAGAGGCTGTGGTAATTTTAATTTAATATTTGGCATTCTTTTCCTTAACTGACACTCATTAAATTATATTAGCTTCATGCCCCACCAAAGAACTCTACCCTAGTTTTTATAGGAAAAGTTTCTAGTTGTGAGAAAGATGTGCTCTCTTTTATTCTTGGACTTTGATGTGCTGCCCAGAAATTCAGGTGGAAATAGTCCAACATGGGTTTAAACATCCAACAGAACAGTTGAAAATGAGGAAATAAATGAGAAGGGCTATTGAAATCACCAAAAGAGAGAGGAAGTGGGAGGTAGAGAGAGGGAAGATAACCTAAAACAGAATCTCTATACCTGGGTGATAGAGGAAGACACTGGGAGAGAGGGAAAAGAAGGGATAATCAGAATAGAAAGAAAATGATGTAGTTCAGTGAAACAGATGTCAAGGGAAGAATGAATTATAACAAAGCAAGGACACAGACTGGTGCCACGTGCTGATAAGACCAGAAAGGACAGTGCTTATATGAAGCTATTGAACCTGTGGCTTTTAGAAGACAGGTCCTACAGACCAATGATCACTAAAGGATGCGTACAAATAGATGGGAAAGAAATATACAATGCCTTTCACCAGGTTCCAGGGGGAGATGGAAAAAAAAAAAAAACAGTTTTCCTAACCTCACTGAAGGGGAATAGAACTAAAATATGCTCCCGTTCTAGTGACAAGCACTTTATATATCCATTCAGATATCATAAGAAGATGAGTTAACACAACTTTCACTTTGAGGGAACTCAAAAGATGAGGAAACTTATCCAAACTCACATACCAAGCAGGGCTGGAATTCAAATTCTAGATTTGCTTAACTCCAAGCCCATGGCCTGATTCTCACAGCACATCTTAAATGCAATGGATCTAGCTGCCCTCATTATTATGAAGAAACTTGACTCTAATCTTAGGGATATTTTTGATATTTCACTTCAATTCAGAGATAAATGCTACCTACGAAGTTCCATAGAAAAGCACACTATGATGGGAGAAGATATTTGCAAATGACATATCCAACAAAGGGCTAGTATCCCAAATATATATAAAGAACCTCTACAATTCAACACCCCAAAAAACAAATAAATCAATTATAAAAATGAGCAGAAGACATGAACAAACATTTCTCCAAAGAAGACATCCAGATGGCCAGCAGACACATGCTCATCATCACTTATCATCAGGGAACTAAAATCAATACCACAATGAGATGTCACCTCACACCTGTCAGAAGGGCTAAAATAAAAAACACAAGAAACAACAGGTATTAGCGAAGATATGGGAAAACAGGAACCCTCTCATGCACTGTTGGCAGGAATGCAGACTGGTGCAGCCACTGTGAAAAACAGTATAGAGGTTCCTCAAAGTTAAAAATAGAACTACCCTATGACACAGTAATCACACTCCTGCGTATTTACCCAAAGAATACAAGAACACTGATTCAAAGGAATACATGCATCCCTAAGTTTATAGCAGCATTATCAAAAATAGCTAATTTAGGATCCCTGAGTGGCTCAGTGATTTGGCACCTGCCTTTGGCCCAGGGCATGATCCTGGAGACCCAGGATCGAGTCCCACATCGGGCTCCCTGCATGGAGCCTGCTTCTCCCTCTGCCTGTGTCTCTGCCTCTCTCTCTCTCTGTCTCTCATGAATAAATAGATAAAATCTTTAAAAAAATAGCTAAATTATGGAAGAAGCTCAAGTGTCCATCAATAGATGAATGGATAAAGAAGATGTGAGATACACACACACACAATGGAATAGTATTTGGACATAAGAAAGAATGAAATCTTGTCAGTTGCAGCAACATGGATGGAGCTAGAGGGTATAATGCTAAGCAAAATAAGTCAGAAGAAGACAGATATATTATTTCCTTCATATGTGGAATTTAAGAAACAAACAAAAATAAGCAAAGGGGGAAAAAGAGACGAATCAAGAAACAGACTCTTGGGACACCTGGATGGCTCAGCGGTTAAGTGGCTAGGGCATGATCCTGAGATTCAGGATTGAGTCCCACATTGGGGTTTTTGCACGGAGCCTGCTTCTCCCTCTTCCTGTGTCTCTGCCTCTCTCTTTTTGTGTCTCTCATGAATAAATAAATAAAATCTTAAAAAAAAAAGAAACAGACTCTTAACTATAAAGAACAAACTGATGGTTACCAGAGGGGAGGGGTGGGGGAATGGGGGAAATAGGTGATGAGGATTAAGAAGTGCACTTCTGACAAGCACTGGGTGATGTATGGAAGTGGGTGATGTATGGAAGTGCCGAATCACTATATTGTACACATGAAACTAATATAACACTGTATATTAACTATACTGAAATATAAAATATTTTTTTAAAAAAGCACATTGTCATCACATTAATATTTTATGTGTTTGTTATGCTTTATTTTTAAAATAATCTAATAAAATTTGTAAACATGTTTAAAAAAGCAAGAATTCAATACTTTTCCTTCACTGCAGTTTCCTATTCTGTTGATTCTAATAAATAAGTACTATCATTTCAAAAGAAAATAAGCAAAAACCTGGAAGAGATATAGTTAGCAGAGAAAATTTCTAAGTATGATCTATATTTTGAATATATTTTCAAAAGGGAAGTGCAAAGTAAGCATTTGCTCTTTTTGTTGCATTCATATAATGTTTATCAGTTTTCATCGAAACAAAGGAAAGAAGCCAAATTGTTTTATTTTTTATTTCAAGCACTGGCTTTTTATATTTTTAAAATATGTATGTTCACAGCCCAATATTAATATTTAACATATTAATTAATGTACTATGAATATTGTGCTGCAAGATGTATTGAATTAATGTCAGCAGTTATTAACAAGCAATTTCAACTAAAACTATAAAATACTTTCAGCAGAAATTGCCTTAAATGATAAATTTTCTTCAATTTAAAAATAATTTTCTTCCTCAGATGTTTACTGAGATTATTACATTGTGCTTACTGTATCTAAAGACAGCAAGAGCCTTAGCACATATAAAAATAGAATGTACTTCTTTATAAGTATTTTAACTTCTTAAAATAACAGTTTGCTACTAAATCAAATTGCAAGCTGGCAGCTGCAATCTCAGGCATATAATGAAAAAAAAAAAAGATGAAGAAGAAAAGAATATCAAATGAAGCCAGGTGGTTATGAGGGAGGACCTGAGATTTTACTATAATTGAAGTTTTCACATGGAACTTTATCTTTAAACACTATATCACATTACTTACCTATAGTTGTTTCTATATCCATTAAGTTTTTAGTTTTAGAATTATACAGAATTGATACTATCTTAGAAAGTGCTTTAAAACATATATTCTATAATTCTTAGGTTTCTCTTTGATAAGGAATTTCAGTGTATAAACATTTACACTGCTTGTCCCTCTGCTGGGTTCAGCCAGAAGAGCCACAAATACAATTTTGTACACACCTAACCACATGGCTAAACTTGAAAATACTGACAATACTAAGTATAACAAGGATTCAGAACAACTGGAACTCTCATATGTTGTTGGTGAGACTGTAAAATCATCTAGCCACCTTAGAAAACTGTGAGACATTGTCCAAAAAGCTAAATAAATGCCTACTCTATGTACCAGGCTTCCTACTTCCAGTATACTCCCAACAGAAATGAATGACTATGTCCACAACTCATTTAGGAATGCCCATGGTCATAGTTGTCTCAAACTAGAAATAAATCATAATGTCCATTCAAATGAGAATCAATAAATACATTGTGGTATAGCCATACACTGGAATACCACTCAGAAATGAAAAAGAACTAATGATACGTATAACAACACAGATAAATTTCAAAAAATTATGCTTAGAGAAAGATACTAGACAGAAATGGGACTATTCTTTATGATTCCATTTATATGAAATTCAAGACTAAAAAATCATTAATATTGACAGAAGTCAAAATAGCAGGTGGGATGGGTCGGAAAGCTTTCCACTGAGAGTCATTGCCTACAATGACAAAAATGCTCTGTGGCTTGATCCAGATGGTTATTACATGGCGGGCATAAATGGTAAAACTTCTTCAATTAATTTGTGCACTTCAAATTTGTACATTTTATCATATTGAAATTACACTTCCATTTTTTTAAAGGGAAAATCCATAACAAAAAGGAGAAAAATAGATCTTCAGTATGCTTCTTAATATTATACACTAAAGTTAGTACAAATATGTTCATATTCGCCTTTTAGGGTCCTTGCTCCAAAGCAAGGGAAGCAATCAACAAAATTCATACAACAGATAGCGAGCATCTAGAAAGGGAGGCCATGTTACAAGTACACGTAAATAGCTCAGCACCATGGCTAGCAACAGAGAAGAGGAAGTACTTAACATTTAGTTACCTAACTCTCTCTCTAGGTTGAGGTGTTCTTAAGAACTGGAAACTCTGTAATCATTTTCTACTAATTCTGTTACCCCCATGGCACTCCTAAACCCCGAGACTTCCCTGTGCTGTTATTAGCTTCCTACACTTCACTTGTGATTCTGAATTATTTGGTCAACCTTCTAATATTCCTTGTCTTTTGTATTTTCTAGCACAGTTATCTGACTTAACACTGCCTATGGAAATACAGAAAAATATTCCAACATACAGAGTCATCTCTATGGGATGGAGAGTGAAAAGAAGACTAAAAAAGTAATTAACAATAACTGTTTGTTATTAAAAGTAATTAACAGGAAAATATTGAAGTCCTATATATTAATAGCACTATAAACAAAATTAAAGGGCAAGTGATTAACTGTGGAAAAAAATGTTACATATACAATAAATGCAGTTAAGGGTTAACAACATTTATATAACATTTTTACAAATCAGTGTGAACAAAAGAAGTACACTATAGACAGACTGGAAACCCTGGTGAATAGGCAATTTGGTGAAGTATAATTGGCAAACCCACATACAAAGATGTTTAAACACAGTAAAAGCAAAGAGTGTAAAACAGTTAAAATGATGAATTATCTTTTTTTTTTTTTTTTGGTGTCTACAAAATGACAAAGACTGGAAATAGTCATGATAACCTGGGATGGCCAGTGTACCAGGAAAGGCACAGCACAGGAGATAATGTAAAACAATACCATGGAGGAGTGGGAGTGGAATTCAGTTTGGCAATGAGTGCCAAGTATCACCTATGACAGCAGTGTTTATAAAATTTTTAAATGGAAATAATCTAACCATTCCACAACAAAAGGTCTGATAAAATATATATGCTCCAGGGGGATTACCAGGCAGTCACTAAAAAGTTATCATTTAGAAGGAAATTAATATCAACAGAAGATGTGCAAAATGGTATGTATAGTAAAATTTTTTTAATGTTTAAAACTATAAAGATGAATTGCTAGAAACACCAAAGTTTTAATAGCACTTATGATTATGGATGTTTTCTTTCCTCAAATCTCTCTGTTTTCCAAATCTTGTACGGTAATAACAAATATTATTTAAAATGTCAGTTATCTCTAAATGTCTTAAGTTTGACAGAAAGAATTTAAAGACACATGAAGCCTCTGTTCTGCTGCCTTCCATTAACGAAGGCAGAATATTAGAACGAGGCCATATCCTCATGCTTCAACCTTGCATCCCCTAGGATATTCACATTAGAAAATCCTTCCTCTCGATACCTTTTCCCCACCTCCCCCAACCCCAACACTATTTTCTCTCCATTTAAAAAATCTCTGTGGTAATATAAATTAAGCAAGGAAACATTTAAAACTGTCAGCTTAATGGTGCACATAGGAGTATGTGCACATAGGTTGCTCTCTGTTCAAGTAAATTTTAATGAACAAAGTAGCTCAGAACCTAAAAGATATTTTCAATTTATAAGTGGAAAAATTATTCAGTTTCTCAGAGCTTGTTTATTACCATGGGAGTCACTTGGTTTAAAATTCTGTACAAAGAATGGCATGGAAATGGTTAGGTTACTTGAACTTTGGGTAAACTCATAAAAAAAGCTGAGAGGAAAGGAGTACTGACCTGGTGAAGAAACCCAGAACTGAATGTTTAACCTTCCTAGGTCTCAGAGTCCTCATTTGTAAAATTAGGGGTGGGAACCAGGTAATGTTTAAATTCCCTCTTCCTACTTCAAATGTCTGATTCTAGAGATATATTCATTATCTGCATAACGCCAAAAAGAGTGAAGAATTATAACCCAATAATAATGTCATTTTTTTTCAGAATGGTATAAATGATTTAGGAAGATCAAGAAAGAGGAATTTCAAAAAAGATCTAACATTGAAAAAAATCACTAACATTAAAGGGGATGAAACCTGGAGAAGATCTTACAAAACCAAAACATTATAAATAGTGTATGATGACATGTATGTGGAAAT
This sequence comes from Vulpes vulpes, assembly GCF_048418805.1. Lineage (NCBI taxonomy): Eukaryota > Metazoa > Chordata > Mammalia > Carnivora > Canidae > Vulpes > Vulpes vulpes. The sequence continues at coordinate 80,410,762 of NC_132795.1, forward strand.
AACACCTGCATCAAAGCTTTCATGGTCTGGGGGTGCCTGGCAGCTCAGTTGGTTAAGCATCAAACTTTTGATTTCAGGTCAAGTCATGATCTCAGGGTTGTGAGATAGAGCCTTGTGTGAGGCTCCATGCTGGGCGTGGAGCCTGCTAAAGAGTACCTCTTCTTCTCCCTCCAACCCCACTCTTTCTCCTTCTCAAAAAAAAAAAAAAAAAAAAAAAAAAAAAAAAAAAAGGCTTTCATGGTCAAAGGAAAAAGCCTTAGCCATTAAAAGACTTTCTTACTTGGGAAAAAAAGGAAGAAAGGACATCTTAGTTTGCAATATAAACTTAAAAAAATAAATCCTTTCTAAAGATACTGGGAATATAAGACCAAAGAATGCATAAATAGAAGGGCAAAAGGAGAATGCAGACTGAAAATTTTTGTCTGTGTGCATATATCCACTCAAATACACACGCAGATGACCCTTAAATTATGACCCTAAAAATTAAAATTTTTTTTTTTTGTTATATAGGTATATTGTATATATGCTGATGCAATCAGAGGAAAAAAAACAGTGCAAATACAGTTACAATTCATAATAATACTTGGTTTCAATGCCCCCGGGGACTGCCCCATTCCTCGGCTACCTCCCGACCCCCAGCACTTCCCCACAGTATCCACCTAATGCTGGGGGGCTGGGAGGGGGGCAGGTTAGGGTAGGGAGTGGGCTCTGCCAAGGCAGTGCTGGTGACCCGGAGGACGACTCCAGGGCGGGGAGGCAAGGCACAAATCAGGGGTGGGTGGTGGGGGAGGTAGCATCTCTAAGGAGGGATGGGGTTGGAGCAGCTGCCAGTCTGTGTGCTGGGCCCGGCCCACTCCCCCGCCCCACCCTCCAGAGCCCTGTCTCCCTACCCCCACCCCTTCCCCAGAAACCCTTTTGCACGGATCATACACAAACGGGCACATTACAAAATGACATAACACAGTTTCACAATATCCATGGCGAGGGCTTTTTTTTTCTCTTTTTCAGTTTTTTTTCTTTTTCTACACAATGTACAATTCCTTTTAAATGGATCAAGAAATAGCTTATATACACGAATGAGTCCTTGTTATAACATCTCGGCAGCAAGTATCAATAAGCTAATGAAAGTCTTGTTGGAGGGCAGGGGAGCCTAGGAGCAAAGAGTTGACTAAATGCAGGGACACTCCTCTCCATGAAAACAATATCTAGGAGCCTTTAAAGGGAATTTGCTTATAGTCTACTTCCCGTATGGATATTTTTTTATGTATAATGGTCCTTCCTAGGAAAATGACCAAAGAGAACAATCTGTTACTATCCTTGTTAAAACTCTCAAGAGCAACCGATCTTTAATGCGATACCAGGTTTGAGATACCCTCCCACACTATTCTCCCTACATCCAAGGAACATCCTGTATATCCTCTGGATATAAAGCAATTACTTTCTAATTGTTCATTACACAATATGCATCGGAGGCTTACAAAGACCTAGGTAAAGGCCAGCAGTTGAAGATACTACTTGATAACAGTGTGAAGTTATTCCTCAAGGAGTTGTCCAAGAACCATTTACATCAGATTCTCTCAAAGCAGACATTTGGAATTGTAAATTCTTGAGTCCCGCCACCAAACTTACTGAGTAGAATTTTTAGGGGTGCAGCCCTAGCATCCGCAGTTTCAGTACGTTCCCTAGGTGATTCTGATACTGTTTAAATGTTAAGAATGATCAGCTTACATCAGCTTAAAGTATTATGATTTCCTAAGTAACTGGGTTACATATATTATTAAAATGATTTATTCTCCCTAAATATAATTTACATAGCCCTTTACAAACATAATGCCATTTATTCCTCACATAACATGGTTCAATTAGGACAGCCCCTTTTAACCAATTTTAGAGAGGTCATTGAGCTAGCAAGTGGTAGACTCCAAGTTTCGTTTTCTTTTAAGATACAACACATTTTAGTGAAAGCTATCAAGACACTAACAAATTATTCTCTAATGGTGGAATCACAGGCAATGGGAGAAATATTTAGATGTTTCAAGCTACATATATATATATATATATATATACTCAAATGTCATACACGGTTGCCTGTAACTAGCTTTCAAGTCAACTCTAAATAACAGTATGAACATATTATTGCTTCCATATAAAGAGGCTTTTTAGGAATCATTCCATAAACATTTCTATGTCTTTGAGTATTTACTTTTGGGCATTATATCAGGTGGTATAGGTACAACAAATACCATATACTCCCTGTCCTCAAAAACTTCACCTAGGGGAATTAGAATGTTGCTTAAAAAATGTGGGCAGTGTTTCAACAGACACATACTTTGAATGTATGTCAGCTTAGTCTCTAAGCTAAGGTATTTAGAAGCATTTACTTTCACCTAGTTCGGGATATTTCTGCTTCAGGGCAATGTTGACCATTTTGCCAGCTGGGCATCATTTTTCACACTATAATAAGCAGAATACATTCTCAAAGCTATACTCTCTTTGTAAATTTCTTTGCCATCTTTGTGAAGAATCAAATGCTTTAATTATTAATTCTTGACAGAATGTCTTGATTTTCCAAGTGCTCAAATAATTCCCTAAAAGTAATATGGGCATTTTAATTATGTGTATCTTCTTCTCATTGTTCATGTTTAAATATATATATATATTTATATTTTTATATGTATATATAAATATATATAGCATTAATTAAATGAAGATACATTAAGTTACAGTGTTTTCCCAGAATTATGTATACTTTTTTGAGTTATTTCAACAATGATAAAGAGCCAACAAGTTCATTCTTCAAGCTAGAATCCTCATTTCTTTTCCAAAAGACAAACCTTTATAAGCAACAAGAAAATTAAACCATCTCACTAATTAAATGTATTAAAAGCCAATCTCTAATCTTGACCATCTCACTGCAGGGGCCAAGGACAAGCTGCCCTAACATGCCACTTTTACATATCGCTTATTTTAAATAAAAGTTACTTAAGAGACAGCCTATGGAAAAGGACACGCAATCCCTCTTGGTTCCACTGAAAGCAGGAAATAAATCTGCCACGTGAAAGGTATCCTCTCAGGAGGTAAAGAGATATTCTTATCACCAGAGATAGGGAATTCAGGGCCAGAAAGGCTGTGTAAATAACCCTTGCTACTCTTTTACTTGTTTGCCACCCCAGCCCAAAATCTATTTAGAATTCTTTACTAATTAAAGCTCCCAAAGTTAAGTTTTCTTCATCCTGACAATTCTTCACAGATTTATTGTCTCTCTGTCTTTAAAAGGTATAAGAACTGCCTGCCTTGGTCATTTTTTATTCATCATTTGGCCTCAATTTCAATCCTGTGCCTTCATGCACACATAATAAAAGTTTGGTCTTTTTCTACTGTTAATCTGTTTCATGTAAACTTAATTCTTAGTCCAGCTGAAAGACCTTGAAAGGTACAGGGAACGCTTTTCCTTCCACTTATCATCAAATAAACTTTTTTAAAAAAATTCATCTAAAAGGTCTCAATTCCTTCTGCCCCTCTCTACTAGCCCAAGTAGATCTATAAGACTTGGTTCTTTCAGTGGTTCCTTCCCAGAATCCCTGCTGAATAATTAGGCATACTCACATCTTTGGGTTTCTTTTTTTTTTTTTTAAGATTTTATTTATTTATTTACTTATTTACTTACTATGAGAGACACAGAGAGAGAGGCAGAGACATAGGCAGAGGGAGAAGCAGGCTCCACGCAGGGAGCCCGATATAGGACTCGATCCCGGGTCTCCAAGATCACTCCCTGAGCCAAAGGCAGACACTTGACGGCTGAGCCACCCAGGCGTCCCAGATCCTTGGGTTTCTGAGGACAGTACACATATACCCCATGCTCACCTCTGTGCATGGCAGAAATAATACTGGACTTTGGGAACCAGAATACTGCGTTCAAGTCCCAGCTCTGTCGTTTATAAACATGTGACCAAGTCACTCCCCTTAAAGTTATTATCCCATGGTGTTTCCTCAACCACAAAATGGGGCAAAACTTGCCATGCGAGATTTACAGGCTTATTGTAGGTATTATGTAAGAAAAACACACACACACACACGAGAAACCATTTTTTTAAGAATTAAAACCTCTACAAATGTGAAAACAGAAATGCAATGAAACGTCTCCCTAACCATTACCCGGAATACTGGCCAGTTTCCCATAGAAATTTGAAAAGAAGGTAGATCTGTGCCTGTCTAGTCCATCTGATGGTATAAATGGGGCCTCTGCTATGTCAGTAAAGCAGTGGTAGGATGAAAAAAAAGATGTGCCTCACATCTCCTGCCTGCTGCTTTAGGACTTGGAATCTCTGAGGTATTTAAAAAAACAAGAGGCAAGTGGGTTGAATTTTAAATCCCAAGGCAGCAGAATGGATTGGTGGGTCTTTTTCAAGCCCTGTGTTCTTTGGCAGTCAGTAAGACAATGTCCCACCCCAAATAGCAGGCACTTGATAAGCATTGTTGATTGAGGATTGGTCTCTAGATTCTTGGCACTTGATGGAACAAGGATTTGCCAGCAGAGTGTGCAAACCCCCACATTTTGGTAATAACCTAAATATCTGCATATTGTGAATGAGGAGACTGAACAAAAGAAATTATGTAAAAAACAGAAAGTTCTCTAACTATCCCTCCTCTAGCATTTTCTCTTTGCAAATGCAGGACTTTTAACTGAAGATACCAGGGCTTCCTAAAGGCAAAGGAAAGATGAAACACTACCCTGCTCTTGGGGGGCTTTTTGTCTCCTTGTGTGCCTTTCCATCACTCAGGAATGTGCTCCTCTCTAGGAGCTTAAAGCCAGCATCTAGGAAGGGCAGCATTGTATTTTACAGTTAAATTAAGAATCAGATCTCTACAGAAATGGTGTCTCTGCTGAAAATTGTATCTCTTATTTCTAAACACCCACAGTGCCATGGTGTGGACTGCCAAGGCATGTTCACTGAGGCCCTGTTTCATGATTGGCTAGCACTCCATATGAAGAGTCTTCAGATTCTCCAAAATATTGTACTATGGAATGCATGAATGCCTAAGGTCCTATGTCCTATGAGTCCTATGTCTTAAGCCCCAGAGGTGCCAGGCATTGCTTTTTCCTTTCTCCAAGAACACTCTTCGTTATTTATTATCTACAAAGCCATCTTCATTTAGGGGAAAATTTGAGCTGCCTGGTTTCATAGATTAAGCTTGTTGGTGGCATTTACATACCACAATAAGAAAACCTTGGGGGTGGGGCCATAAAGACAATAACTCTAATCTTACAACCGCTTATCTTAAACACATCTTCCTTGGACTGAAATACTCTGTTGATATCATCACCTCAAAGCATTTCTTCACACTTTGGGGTGTGGAAGTAATGGGTCACTTCCTAAAGGGATTCTATCTCAAAGTCTACACCAGCCCAGGTGATCACATGCCTGAAATAAATTTACTTCCAACTCTTATGAAATTTTGCCTACTACACAGTCCCTGAGATAGCCTCTTTTTAAAAAGGATTAAAAAAAAAAAAAAAAAAAACAAGTGTGGATATTAAGTTCCTGTTGAAACATTCATTTATTTTAGGAAACTGGCTAGCCATCTTTCAAAAATAGGTGATTAAATTATAGTTGCTGGGCATTTTCATTTGATTTAGCACTCTAAAATGCTTATGTTCTGTTTAAATGTTAGATTCTTACCATTTGGCTATGGCGTAAGTAAAGGTGGCTGCAGTAAAAGAAGTGACATAGCGATTCCGGGCCAGGAAATACTGTTTTCTCTTACCGAAATCTATTTCAGTTGTAATACAGCCAGGTAAAATTGGCTTTGTGTTTGCTGACATTTTCAGAGGCTGATTGGGCAAAAAAAATGTGGAATCATTTTCCTAAGTTGCTCCTCCTCACCAATGCTTTCTTCTCCTCTACTGTATCTTAAGGAATCCTAATATAAATTCAAACAGAAACTTCTAAAGAAAATACAGTCCCACACTAAAGATGCATCAGTAGCCCTGGTGGTTGGTTCAGCCCTGATACAGGTTTTCTGGTTGAACTCCCAAAGGGAAAGAAGGCATTAAAAACTGTTGGCTTCATGCATAAAATCCTCTTGTTAATATCTATGCCATCCTTTTTTTTTGATGAATCAAATGCCAGGAAAGGATCTCCGTTTCAACCTCTTGTCTTTATGTAAGTAATCCACCAAGTCAATGTGGAATGATGAAAAGACAATCTATTTTAAGAGACTCTGAGGACAGTCATGTTTATAACTAACTTCAACCCTTCCTGGATTTTTCCTTAATGGAGTCCAGAGCCAAGAAGATCCACTGTTGGAGAGAGATTAATCTATTAGTTGAAGAGCAGCCACAATTTATTAGATCCTATGCCAAATGATTATATAAAGTAGTCTTCACAACAACCCTACAGAGTAGATAGTATAGGCTCTGTTTACTCGTGAGGAGTAAAATTTTACTTGTGAGGCACAGAGAGGTTCAGAAACTTGCCCAAAGTCAGTTAGCTAGTGGATACAAGGAGATCTAAAAGAGTCATCCTTTACCTTGCTATGAATTCCCAGAATTTCTGTGGTGTTAATATAAACAAAGAAACGAAAAATCTTTAAGAAAAATGTAACTAAGAGACTTAAACTTCAAAGCATTTACCACTTTTCTGAATGATGCCTCAACTTACAGTCTAATTAGAAATGAGTGGAAGAAATGCTTAAACTCTTTATGTAGTCCTATAACACCACACATATAGAACCAACACAATTTGATTTTTAAAATATTCAAGGTTTCGTGTTCAAGAAGCCGTAATTAAAATCAGGATAAATATTCAAAGTAGTTCATTAATTGTCAGTCTTTTCTCTATACCCTGCCTTTAAAACTATACGATTTTATTTAACCATTTATAGGATTCTCGTCATCTCATAAGACTATAATCATATAATCAGATAAAATGCTACCATTCACTTTTAATTGTAAATCATGGCTGCACTTGCAAATTAGTCTATTATCACAGCAGATCTATCAATTTGGTGGGGAATGTATTTGCCAACTAGAATGAAAAGAAGTTAATAAACATTAATAAGCATCTTAAATCAATCTCTCCTTTACCCTTGATGTGGTGGTGGATACTGAGATTAATAAGTCAGTCAAAACAAAGTGATGAGGAAATGGAGACACAGGGAAGCCTCTTGATGCTCTGTGTAGTTAAAAGAACACGTTGCTTAAAAACAAATTGGAAGATAAGGATGAGGCACTAAACCTTCAGCGAATGACTTACTGAAAATTAAACAAAGTAAATCCAGATAGTCATCCTTGGTTGGTCCCCTATGTACTGCTGGTGATAAGAGCTGGAGGAGAAAACAAAATGCCCAGTCAGGATAAATTACATTTGTTAGTAGCAAAATGTAGGGGGGGTTGAGAGCATGGGCTTCCGAGTGAGTCTTCTTGGTTAAGTTTAAATCCAGGCCTCAGAAGTTTAGTTCTTATAATCTTGTCATTTCTTAACATTGGTGGGCCTTCATATCTTTTTGTGTAGAATGGGGGATTGATATAACCTGTCACACAGAATACTGTGGGTTAAATGAGTTGATATTGGGGCCCCTGGGTGGCTCAGTTGTTGAGCTTCTGCCTTCTGCTCAGGTCACGATCCTGGGATCCTGGGATGAGTCCCGCAGCAGGCTCGCTGCAGGGGAGCCTGCTTCTCCCTCTGCCTGTGTCTCTGCCTCTCCGTGTGTCTCTCATGAATAAATAAATAAAATCTTTTTAAAAATAATAAATAAGTTGATATTTTGTTAAGGGATTAGAACAGCACCTGGTGTATAATAAGCACTAAGTGATTAGTCAATAAATAAGTGATGTAATTGGCCACTAACTACCACTTTCATTGCCCTAGTTCTTTCTCTGCACAGACTTTTTACTGGGATGGAATAAGAAATAGTGAAATACCTCAACAGCATTTAAGTCATTTCCTCTCTATAAGGCAAGAGCTGAATTAATTTCTTTAGTAAAGATAATTAAATCTTTTATTTTATTAAAAAGTAAAACAAAGTTTCATGTTTAAAAGTAAGATTACTGAGGCAAAGGTTTTATTATTGGCAAGTCCGAGTAGACTATTGTCATATATTTCAATCATTACAAAGGCATCCAGACAATCAATATCTGTGCATATACAAAAAATATAGGCTTCTGTATAGAGATGTTTATCAGAAGTCCATCAGTAGCATTCTACTTTTGATTACAGAGTAAGTTGTCCACTGCAGAATCAAAACTTCTATTATCACATTTAGGACAAGTCCCAAGGAGAAGAATAAATGGAGAAACCAAATACATTATTTGCATATATAACAGCATGTCTAATTAACCACTGTGCTGACAGAGATATATTTATTGTTCATATTTTATTCCAGCATATGTTACCACTCTGACAGCAGCCATGGAAAATGACTGATACAGCGTCTTGCACTTTTGAAAATGTTAAAGGGACACGTCAAGGAATTTAAGTCTAGAGTGTTGAGAAAAGTTTCATTACTTCAACTTTGGAAAGGTGTAATATAGAAAATGGTTAACTTCTTTTTTTTTTTTTTTTAAGATTTTACTCATTAGAGAGAGAGAACATGAGCTGAGTAGGGCAGAGGGGCAGTGGGAGAAGTGGACTCCCTGCTGAGCAGGGAGCCCAACCCAGGACTCCAAGTTCACAACCTGAGCCAAAGGCAGATGCTTAACCTGAGCCACCCAGGGGCCTCAAAAACGATCAACTTTCGATGAGTATGTTAGGCATAACTAGTCTAACACGGAAAGACTCTCGGAAGTCAATGTGAAATTTCTATAATACATCTTCTAGGCAAAAGTTCCAAGGTATTTAAACTTGTCATGCTCCAGTGTCATTCTCTACACCAGACTGTAACATACTTGACAATGAAAAGGTAATGACATATACGATGGCATATAGATACAAACTAGATTAACAAAAACAAGATGTTGAAAAATTTGAAAGGGAAGTTCATCAGGAAAACTACACATTTCCTTAAAAATCCTGCTGCATACCCAAATAAAAGTGCTAACTGGATACTCTTGGAGTACTATGACACTGAAATTCCATATTTGCCCTCAATGCATTTTTTTTTTTAAGAACAGCAACACAATCACTCGGAGTGATGTGCCTTATGCTTTATCCACACTTTAGATAACTCAATCTTAAAGTAAAATTAGATATTTCAGAATCCAAAATCATCTCAGTTTTAAGAAACATCAAAAATACCACTTCTGTTTAGCAGCCCTGAATTTTGTAGTCATCTAGAAAAATATGCCATGATGACCAGATGGTAACTAATAGCCAAGACAGGCTGAACCACATAAATAATTACACGTACCAATGTTAGTCCAATGGCAACTCATATAATCAAAACAACTGGGCAGAACTGATGTCCAAGTCAGTAAATGTCAGCTGCCTTGTATTTTACCACACATTAAAAATCACTTCTTCACCATTTACTCAAAAGTTCTATTTCTAGTTGCTAATTTTCGGAGATATTTCATAATGCTTCTTCTCACCAATACAGTTATATGAAAAAAAAAAAACATGTACGTGAACACATAGCAAAGTTCATAATGTGGGTCACATTATATAATACATTTAAACTGCAGATCCCGTAACTAAGAGGGGCCTAATATTTTTACTTTCATGCACACACACACACACACGGCTACCAGATTCATATAAACTTCATGTAAAACTTAATATGTACATAACCACATATCTTGGAAGTACACTGGAGAAATACCTTTCTATACTACCTCAATTCTGATCCACAAATCCCATAGATAGCAAGTTCACAAAATTACAGACAGCAGTTTTTCTTGTCTACCTGGATACTTAGTGATTAACACAAAGTTTGCTTAGGAATCGTGACCTTTTGGTCATAAAGTATTTCATGAAAATTATCATTATTTAATAATGTTTTTATCACTGAGTATAATGTTTTAAGTTGAATATATGAAATGCCCATCATTTATTAATCCATTTCCTCCTTACTACCTATTTTCAGCTAAGTATCAAAATGTAGTACTAACTAAAATTTCGTCCACTAGAATGGAGATACAAATCTCATATACATTAGTCACTTACAATTCTTTTATCTTTGTAAAGATTATTTATTTATTTATTTATTTATTTGAGAGCGAGAGAGCAAGCGCAGAGGGAGAGGGAGAAGCAGATTTCCTGCTGAGCTAAGAGCGCTATGCGGGGCTCCTTCCCAGGTCCCTGAGATCATGACCTGAGCCAAAGGTAGACACATAACTGACTGAGCCATGCAGGTACCCAATTCTTTTTTTAAGATTTTATTTATTTATTCATGAGAGACATGGGGGGGAGGGGCAGAGACACAGGCAGAGGGAGAAGCAGGCTCCATGCAGGGAGCCCGACGTGGGACTCGATCCCCGGTCTCCAGGATCACACCCTGGGCTGAAGGAGGCGCTAAACCACTGAGCCACCTGGGCTGCCCCAGGTGCCCAATTCTTAGTAACTCTATTAGTTAGCTACCTGTCCTTGGCCAGTTTTATTCTTAGTAAAGAAACTTTTTTTTTTTTTTTTTTTGAGAAATGAATAGAAAAATGACGACACTGGGACAAAATTCAGGTCTTCTAAATTTAAATGCAGCCTATTTAAAAAAAAAAAAAGAAAAAAAACTTGCCTCTTATCATATTGTAGTGGAAAAGCAAAAGTACTGCAGATACTTATTAATTAAATGACCCGGGCAGAATCATCGCCTCCCTAAATCTGTTTCCCTGTCAGCAAAATGGTGATCATAAGCCCTGCCAGGGTTATGATGATGATTAAATGAGACGCTTTACATGAGGGCACTGTGGAAATATACACTTAAAATGTAGCGGTTTTTACTAAGTTTCTGTCTAAAGCTTAAGGGAATTCATTGTTATATGAGCAACATGGGAAAAAAATCTTGCATTTTGTGAGAGAAAGGAATATTTAAAAGGCTATTAGCAATTTCTGCACAGGGAGATCTTCTACACTCCTTAGAGAACTGGGCAAAAAGACCAAGCAAAGGAACAGGTGCTCTTCTAAAAGATATTCCTTGGGACCTCAGCTGAGTGGCAAGTCCTCGGCAAGTCCTCTGAGCCTGGCCCCACCACCATGGTTCCCGTGCACCTGAGTAAGCCACCTCTAAGTCATGAGGGGGACAACTGGCTGGCTTAAGGGACCTAAATACAATCTTTGCAAAAATACCTCCAGTTACAGTATATTTAGAATCAATAAGCCTCTGGGAAAAGACAATAGGAATACGATGATTTTAAGAAATTCTTTTTATCAAATGAAACTTAGAACTGAAAGATGGAAATGATCTTAGTGCAATTAGAAAATCACATATATAATTATAAATATACGTATATATATATACATATATATGCGAATGACAAAACAATATAAAAAGCCATAGTCAACATTATAATTAAGATCAAAGTACATCAAAAAACCAAAGTGTCTTCCATTTAGAAGAGACACACTATGTAGTGTAAAATGAGGCCCTGAAAGCTCTCTGTGAGGATGAACGACATAACTGGCTGAATCAGAACTAGAACTCAAGTCTCCCAATTTCAAGTCTGTTTTTTTCCATTTCACAGGTCTTCCAAAACCTCTTCTCATTTTTTAAACTTTTATTTTATCATGGCATGAAGACTTAACATGAGATCTACCTGCTTAACAAATTTTTAACTGTGCAATATAGTATTGTTACTACAAGCACAAAGCCATGCAACACATAGGTAGAACTTATTCATCTTGTACAATCGAAACTTTATGCCTGCTAATTAGCAACTCCCCAATACCTCTTTTCCCCAGCTCCAGGCAACCACCATTCCCTTCCCTGATTCTATGAGTTTGACTATGTCAGATGCCCCATACAAGTGGAGTATTTGTCTTTCTGTGACTGGCCTATTTCACTCAGCATAATGTCTTCAAGGTTCACCCATGATATACTGTGGAAGCATAGTTTTCTCTATAAGGTCGAATAATATTCCATCATCTGCATGAACTACATTTTCTTTAACCATTTAATCAAAACCACAATGAGCGATCACCTTATATCTATCAGGATAGCTAGTAACAAAAAGACAACAAATTTTGATGAGGATGTAGGGAAACTGGAACCCTTGTATACTGTTGGGAGAAATGCAAAATGAATGGGACAACCATTGTGAAAAGCAGAATGGAATTTCTTTAAAAGAAAAACACACATATGCACAAAACAAAGCAACAGCAACAACAAAACAGACCATATGACCCAGCAATCCTACTTCTTTGTATCTATCCAAAAGATCTAAAGCCAGGATTCTGAAGAAATACTCACATTCCCATGTTCAATGCAGTACTCCTCAAATGAGCCAAGATGTTTAAGCTATCTAAATGTCTAGTTTTCTTAAACATTTATTTGGGGTCTTTTATGGTCGGGCACTCATCAAATCCATGGTCTCATTCATTCTTCACTTAGATATAACTCATATTTTCATTTTTGGATTGAGAAAAACAATCTTAGTGACAAACAAGCAGTTTAGTGAATTTACACAGTGCTAGTAAGTGGCAGTCGCCAAATTTTCACATAGATATGGGTCTGTGAATCATCTTCACCAGACCAAACTGCCTCAATTATTTTTAAAGTAGTTTGAATTTAAGTCAATGAAGCCCCTGCCTTAAATACATTTGCAAAACTGGACATCTCTCTATTTGAAAAGTAAGAGGCTTCACGCTTTGTTAGAAGAAACATATGTAACTTAGTGAAAAGCGTTGTGCAAGGAGCTCTTTCTAGAACATTAATATTAAAGGGCAATATAACGTAATGTAGATAAAATCCACTATGTTGATGTTTTTGTCAGATCATTTCATGTGGAGTCTCAGATGACTGCTACACATACATAAACTTGTTTTTTTGCATTAATGCTCAGAGGCTACTTGTTTTTAAGGAACAAGTTTTGTTTCTTTGCTAAAAGAGTAACTCTAACAATAGGTTGGATTTTTAGATCTAAATTACGAAATTTCTGATGCTCCTGCCTTAGGTATCTTGCTCCTCCTCTCTTACCTCTATTCCCATTATCCCAATTACTATCTGGCCTTCCCCAGTACCTGGTGCACAAATAGAAAAACATACACATATTATATATTTTCTGAAGGAATGGATGGACAATCTAAAAAATAAATATATTAAAATTGGGGGCAACCAAAAATTACCCCAGAGTCTTGGATTACTTAGACCATGACTGATTGATTCAAAGCTTCTAGAAATATTAGCTGGCCATCTTATCTAAAATAGCATTGCAGTGATGCATATTTTTGTCCAAAAAGCCAACGTAAGAAAGACGTATGGGGTAGAAATGACTATTTCAGCAGAATATTCATAGCCAAAAATGTTTTGGGTCACACGTATGAATCAATTACCAGAAAAGCTAAATTTTTCTTCAACACTAAGTATATTGCTAAAGGTGCTGGGAACTCTCTTGGTTGCTAGACAGAAGAGCAAAGGGATCATTCTATCATACAGCAAACTTACGTCTTAGAAAAAAACAAAAGAAAAACAAAAACCTCAGCAGAATCAATGAAGTGACCAGTGGGACATGAGCCTCTTTTATAGTATTCATTATTGCTAATACATGTTGGAAGCAAAATGGTAGGCTTTGGTCCTTGTAATGATTTCTTCTCCAAGAGATCACCCATTAAAGCACATGGTGGACCCTTTCAGCTGCTCTGCGCTATGGACCATGAAGCCTTGATTCTAATCCCTCTTTGACTTGGATCAGAGATTTGGCTCCATTTTTTCAGTGCACCTCTATGGTATGCCTTGGTATGCTCACATGGGGGGATGTTATTCAGACACCCTCCAAAACCGACAGCCCCTCTTAGAAGTTAGTGTATGTAGAGATGTGCCTCAGTAAGAGAAATGTTATAAATTCAAGATATAATTATTATTCTTATATAACAGCATTGGGCTACTTCAATTACAAACCACACTTTTAAAATCTGTTAACATTCCCTTCTGGGAAAGCCCTTTTGCCCTTTAATATTATAAGCTAATCATGACAGTATAATTTCCGGAGCTCCTATTTGTGGGAGGAGAACGGCTGGCACTGGTGTGCTCAGTTGTATGATGGCTTTCTCCTTCCTTTATCTCCTGAAATTACTGAGAGGCTCTAAGCTAATTTTTGAAAGTATGCAGAGGTTCCTAGGAAAGCCAGGAGAAGAGATGGGAACCTGAGCACTGCGCTGACATCATTCTATTGCTTAGCACATACAGCACATCGCTAAAGAAATACTGACTGAACACACTGGTCTGTTCTGAACTCTTGCTGGCTTTAAGTAGCATTCTTAATTATGAGCAGGTTTGCCTTTTATCATGTGTAGTCACACAATTCTCTGGTTTTTTAAATAAAAATGTGATTTTTCTATGGAGGTGTTTCCACCACTTGTATTTTTAAGTACATACAAAATAAAACGGATTCTGCAGTGATCTCAAAACCTGCTTCTCATATGCATTTTAAAAAATCCTCATCATTAAAAAAAAAAAATCCTCATCATAATCTCTGCAACTGGGTCAGCTTGCACAAAGATGCTCAGGGTAGCCATGAGCGCTTTCAGCACCCTGCAATCCTTGTAAGTGACACCTCATAATAGTGCAAATGAAGCATGGCAAGATGAGAAAATGAAGAAGAATGAACCTGGATAGTCAATCCAGCAGTTTTCAAAACATAGAGGGTAGACTCGATTTTATTACCTAAAATACACCACACACGATTTTTCTTTTACACATTCGAGCACATACACACTTTCCCTATTATGAGAAAAATGCTTATGACTCCAAGAAATTCTAATACGAAAAACCTGGCTGGCTAGCTCATTTGTTCATCAACACATGTATGTTTTCAGTAGTCTCAGATTTTGAACTAAACCTCATTTACACCTGCCTTGATTTTCAGCTAGGAATTTATCATTCTGTCATTCACCTTTGCTCTTCCCCTTCACCCTCATCTATTAGGCTCAAAGATTATTTCCTTATAGGCCCTTAGCCTAATTAGCTGCCTATTCAGGCATCTTATTGACCCAACAAATTCAACATCACCTCTTTCTTACTAGGTTTCTTTTCAGCCACCACCCTGCCTGCCCTCCTCTCAGCCCCTCTGCATCCTCACCTCACATCTCTCCATCCCCCACCTCGAGAGGCTTATTTCATCCATAATGTTCCTTGGTTGTTCTCTAGCCAGAGTTAATTCTCTCTTTTCAAGGAAGGAAAGGGATGAAGTATGAAAGATTCACACCAGCTTTTATGTGGCGGGGGCTGGCTACTGGCAGGTAAGTTTGTTACTTTGATTTAAAAAAAAAAAAAAAGAAAAAAAAAAAAAGAGGAATCCGAAATCTTTCTCCAGAAGCATGTGTAAGGAGGGTGGGGAGAGTTTCAAAAACAAATACAACCACACAAGAGAACCTTCAAAGGAAAGAGAAAGTTCTCTGACCCCAAAGAATAACACCAACCGCTGCTCACATACAATTTTCTCCACTATCTTCTATCCGTTCTTTTTTTTTTTTCAATAATAGAAGCGCCTAGTTTTTCATTCACGTACACAGACAATCACTGTATTCTGGAGGGAAAGAAATGTTTGTCAAGACCAGCAGACGGCGCCTGACTGGGGCAGGAGCTGCAGTGGTAAGGGGAAAGGAGTGCCGGCTCTGCGGCAGGGCCCCTTGGTGTTCTCCTCTCCCCAGGGCGCTCCCCATTCAGCTGCTTCAGCCCTCGGGAGAGGCAAAGCCACAGAAAAGGAGAAGTGAATATGCACATGAGCTGATTAGCCAAGCACTTCCCACTGGTACAATCAGGCCCCCCACCCCACCCCCTCGCAGCCCCCCCATCCGGCTCACCTCACCCACCCAGGCCCTGTCTGCCCCTCCTGCACCCTGACTTGCCTCCCTCCCACGGGACTCACACAATTTTGCACAAAGGCAGGGCAGTGGGTGAGAGCTGCACCCGGGTAGAGGGAGCAACAAGGTCCTGGAATACTGTGAGCAAGTGGTGGGAGCAACGGAAACTCCTTTGGGTCTCAGGTCTCAGAGGGATCTAGCCATTCGGTTAGGCTCCGCTAAGAAGCCCAGGTGTGGAGCATCACTCCTCTCCATCCCAGCCGCACTTAACTAGAGAAGGTTCTTGAGAGGGACCTGAGGGAAGGAAGGGAAGGGATTCCTAGGACCCACAGCGAGGTGTGTCTCTAAGCCACTCCTAAAGAGGAGGTGTCAAGACGCTCTGTTCTCTGTTCGGTTAGGGCAAGCTACAGCATTTCCTGTCTAACCAGAACTGTCCCTAGCTGGGCAGCGTCCCCCTGGGGAAGAGGGTCAACCTGGTCTCAGCAGCAGCTGCTCCGGGGAGAAGATTTACCTAAGGAGAGGGGCAAAGGATGTAAATCTGAACCGAGTCTGAAAGAGGAAGGGGCCCTGCAAGGAAAGAAGGGGAAGGGATTTAAGCGTCCACAACTTTCCCCCTGCCTTTCCGAGCGAGCGAGCAGCAGACTCGACACTGGTAGTGGGAAAGACTCACAAAAACAGTTTGATGTTTTATTTATTGGCAGTTCAGGGAATCTGCAACAGGCACAGACTTCTCTGAAGCTGAGAGGAAGCTGGCCTTACCTTGTTGGCCACTCTGGAGAAGAAACGGACCAACCAAGGCTCTTCCCCACACTCGGCCCTTTACAAAGGAAACTGGGGTTGGGGGGGGGGATAGTTTCTCTCTACTCTAACTTCTCCTCCAGGCAGACCTCCTGGCTTGGACCAGCCAGTATGGACTCCCCTGCCCTCCCTGGGAAGCACTGAACTCTAAGTAAGAGGGAAGCAGGACCTCCCTGAACCTGACAACCTCTGGACAGGATGGGTGGGGAGGTGGGTTGGGGTAGCCGAACCTCTCTGAACCTCTCTGCTCTGTTTAAAAAATAAGTCAGTCCAATCACTGAGAAGGAGAAGCATCTGGAGGGGGTGTGGAGTAAAGGCAACGGCGTCCAAAGGGCCTCTGAGCCTGGCAGGGGGCTGGCTGCCTGGGTGACCCTCCTACCTTCTGCAGGTAGGGGAGGAGGAGGTGGGGACAGAAGCACCCGGCAGCCTGCTGAGCGAGTCCTGGGACCCAGCGCCTCACTGTCACTGCGGTCTGGGCACACTTTGAAGGAATGTGCAAGCTGGAGCCCTCCCTCCCCAGGCCTGGGAACACGGGCAGGAGGTGGGGCGGCGCGCACGGCACAGACAAAAGGTTCTGCAGAGCCCTCCTCTCCGTGGCGCTCCTCGGGGCCCTGGGCCGGGCGCCGCGCTGCCTCCGGCCACCCCGAGTGACCTTCTGGCTGCAGCGCCCCTTCCCGCGGGGCCCGGGCGCCCGGCCGGGTGCCCCCATCTCCTCTGCCGGCACCCCGACACCAAACGCCCGCGACGCCTCCTTCCCCTTCCCTTTCCCCTTCCCCGGGCCCCTTTCTATTGTCTTCAAAGAGCCGAGAGGCCCCCACCCAACACCCAAGCGCACCTCCCTTCCTCGCGCTCCCGCGTCCCTGAGCCTTAGGGGCCGAGGAGCGCGCGCCGGGCTGCGAGGGGGACGGGGCGGGGGGGGGGGGGGACCCGCGACAACTTGGCTCCCCAGACCCACCGTGTCCGCCTCGCAAGGATGCCGGTGACCTGTAGATCGCGATAGGCACTGAATGATGCTTGCTGCTGCCATGGAAATGGTGGATGTGGTGCGCTCCCAAACTGGACGCCCCCCACGCCACTCCTAGGAGGCCGCTGAGGGTGAGCGGGACTATCCAGAGCAGGGCCAGGCGCCCCCCTGCGCCGCCGCCGCCGCCGCCGCCGCCGCCCCCGGGCGAGCCCAGCTCGGCGCCGCACCGGAGCATCCTCGGGTACATGGCGGGGCGCCCGCCGACGGGCAGCCGCCGCGGGAGGCAAAGTTTGGGGCGCGGGGAGGGGCGAGGGCGCCGGGCGGCGGGCGGCTCCGGGTGCGCTGCGGGGCCGGCCGCCTCACCGCGCCAGGGCGCCCATCCTCTCCCGCCTCCGGGCAGTCTTCTCGGGGTCCTGGAGTCCGCCGTGCCTTGCGCCCCAAAGCATCCGAAACATAGCCGAGGCAGATGCAGCTGATGGGGCTGGGCGGGGGGCGGGGGGGGCTGGTCCGGGAAGGCGGCCCCGGGGAAGAGCGGGCGCGGAGCGGGCGGCTGCGCCCGGACGTCCAGGGCTCCGGGTCCTCCGGATACTCCCAGAGAGTTTCGGGCGAGAGTGCGCGGGGCGGGGGCGGGGGCGGGGAGAGGGTCAGAGCTCCGCGCCGAGGGTCCGCGCCTCTACCTGCCAGCCGGCCGCCGCCGCCGCGGATCCACTAGGTAAGTCCATCTAGCATCGTGCGCGGGGGCTGGGGAGGCCACTTCGCCGGCCCAGCCGCCTTTCAAGGGAGGCGCAGACCCCACGGGATCGGGGCGCCCCGTCTTCCCTCCATGCGGCCCCGGCCGGCTCGCCCGATCGCGCCAGCCTCCCCCGGGCAGCGCGCGGAGCAGCGGCGCGCATCGCCTGCTCCCGAGGCGACCTCCGCGTCCGCCGCCTCCGACACGGACGCCCGGCGAGGGGCTCGCAGGGAAGAGCGCGCCCTTAGGATGCCGGCGGGGATGGGAGCGGGGGGAAGAGAGCGGAGGGGAAAAGAAGAAGCAGGCGAAGGAGGGGAGCGGGGTGGGGGGGAGGAGGAGGGGGGGTAGGAGGGCAGAAGAAAAGAAAAAGGAAAAAAAAAAAAAGAGAGAGAGAAAAGAAAAGAAAAAGAAAAACCACACACGCTGGCGAGGCGAGGGGCTCTATGCAAATCTGCAGTCTCCCAACAGCAAATCACTGAAGCTCGGATGCAATGCAGAGGACGAGCCTATGTAACGAGGGAGGCTGGACTCGCTTCCCACGGAAATGGGCCGCTTTGCCTCTCGCGGGCATCCTCCGCACATCAAGGGGACACGTGGACCGCGATGCGGGGAACACCTAAGAAGCGACTCTCCCTCCGATGCCAGGTGATCCCTCCGTCTGAGTTACCCCGGCGATTGGCACCCTCCCGCTACCCCCATGGTTTGGATGTAATGTAACCAGTGTCTTGAGAGCTCTTAAAAGGGAAAGAATTCGGCTCTTTTTATTGGACCAAACTTGTCTGCCAGGTGTTCAAACCCCATCTGCTAAATGTGGCTTGACACCATCTACTCAGGCATCGGTTTTGGTGATCTGTTAATTACACACATTGCTCATAACAAAGAGTCTTCGGTCCCGCTACAATACCACGTCTCATAGAAGGCAATGCAAGTGCAGGGAACCGAAAACCCACGAGGAGGAGGGGTGGGGTGCGGTGGGGTGGGGTGCGGTGGGGTGGGGTGGGGTGGGGGGCGGGATGAGTGAATTCGGCAGCCAAGGAAGAGACAGAAAAGGAACGAAAAGAGAGGAAGGAGACAGGTGGTAAAGAGGAGGGAAGCAGAGAGGAAGAGTGTGAATGAGATTGCTTGCACTTCAAACATTTGGGGGGGATATCTGGCGACCCCTAGGACCCCTACCCAAGCCAAGCCGTGATGGTGTTTCCTAAGGGTGCAGTCCCGCCTTTCCTTCACCCTTTCTCATAAGGAAAATGGCAATAAGAAACAAAGATCCCTAAACCCAGTGCCTCCGAGGAAGAGAGGAGATCTGTATCCTATTGGTATAACGCAGCATCTTTAAATGAACGCTGCACGCACGTCCTGGAGGAGAGACCAGCAAAGCCAGTACACACCTAAGAGTAAAAATCTAGGCCGGCAAGTGGAGTTGGCAAGGAGGAACACGGTCACTGGAGGCTAGCAGATACAATTTAGGACTATGACTGGAATATTTATTTCCCCGGTTTCCAAAAGATAATAAAAAAAACCTATGTCATGTCTAGTGCCTGAACATTTTTTTTTTTTTTTTGTCTTTATTCCTACTTAAAAACAACTCTGGTAAAGCGCTACTTCTCACAGGCCCCTTCGCTGTCTGTATAGCCCCTTAGATCAACAAATACAAGGTTAGGTATTCGGGTGGGGGGAGTAATACTAGGAAGATTTGATTCACACCAGCCACCCATGGTAGTGGTCATTTAGGCTCGTATATTGCATCCTAGTTCATTCAGTGGCCCTGGGACTCTGGTCGTCACTATGTGACCACTGCCCAAGGGGGCCAGCAAATCAAATCTGGAGCTCTCCAGCATCTCACGTTCCTGTCAAGTTTATGTGATCCTACTTAAAAAATAATAATGATTCTTCAGCAGTTCATTGATTGGAGTGGCTTAGCCATGCTAGAGAATGGGTTTTTGTCTACTTGAATACACCATGTCTCCCAACTTCCCACAGCTGCTCAAAGAGCAACAGGATCCAAATTCAGCACCTTCCACCCAGTACTGTTCCCACCCATATCCCCGGGCCATTTCCTCTTCATTTTGTTATTTTTTAGCTTGTGTATTTTAATCCATTAGCCAAGGGTTGTGAATATTCATTTTCAATACATCAAGTAAGCTTCAAAACGAAAAGAAGAGAGGAAAATCACCCTGACAGTATGGTTTTAAGACTCTAGGTAATATTCTGATCTTGACATCTCATAGTTGCTAGTATGGGCAGAGCCCTGAATTAGGAGGTAGGAAACCTGGGCTGCATTCTTGGTCCTGCCATTTACTAGTTATGTCACATTAGTCACTTAGCCTCTCCCTGAGGCTCTATGGCTTCCTTTATAAAATAGTCATGTTTCTATCTTTCCTAACAATCCCACAGGGCAGGAAGGCTATAATGCAATATTTAATGTGAGACTACTTTAAAATATATCAAATGCTCCCCACAACTGAGGCATTATGTCTCTCCTTCCAGATAGGTCTAACATATCCGAGCTGATTAGCCTGCACAGTTCATTCAGTTCCCCTGCATCGATACGAAACGTAGAGCATTACATTGTTCTCCAGTTCCTTTATATATGGTGTTGATCTGCCCTTGCCTCTCCAACTACATGGTAGGTTCCTCAAGGAGACAGGAGTCAAATCTTCATTTGTACTCCCTCAAGCTCAGGGCATATGTGAAATGTAAGTTAGCCTTTTTGGTGCATACAATCAATTCTCATTATTCATTGTATTTATGGCCTATACAGTCACTACTGGACACTGAATTAGGCAACACTGAACCATTGCTCCGAGGTGTTAGGTTCCTACCAGCCTCTGGTCACAACACTTTCATCAAACGATCAATATATAACCTTGTTTTATGTGGTTTTTTTTTTCTGTTTAAAGACACTTTATTTAATATATTTTGGGGTCTCATTAACACTCAACTCACAGTCAACCTCACTATAATTCAAGCCTGAACAAGGCTTATGTAATATACCTATTTTCTCTGAAAGGCATACCACAGCCTTCTTATGCTTAGGAACATTAGACCACACTTCAGCGCTATGTTTAAGGGCCATTTCAAAAAGCAAAATCACCAAAACCAACAAAAAAACGCAAAAATGTGAAAAACACAGCACTAAACAAAAAAAATACTTGTTTATAGTATGAAAGCTGAAACAAGAGGGCAGAGTGTTGCCTTGTTTGACCTCTGCTGGGTGCTGGATGTCAGGGACTGAAATTTCTTGCCACTCTATGCATGTCTGTTAATGACCACCCTACTGCCACTATTGTTGATTTGGGGGTTACAAATTTTAGTGAAGACATGAATTCGTATTTGTAAAAAATTGAGGATTTACTGTATTATTCTCTTAAAAAAATAGAGAAGGATGGGCCTGGGACTTTGAAGAGTGATCTATATAAGCTAAAGCCATAGGAGTAGAGTAAGTGTAGAGGATTCTGGTGAACCTTCCCAATAGCATTCAGTGAAGGAGAGGCTCTCCTGCCTGTCTTATATTGTCTCAGGCCTAGGGAGATATAGGTAGGGTTAGGGAAAGGATGAGCCAGAAATCTCGGTTTTACTGGAGTCTCCAGAGCTAAAGAGGGAAGATTTACGGCTGCTTTGAAAGTAGACACTATAGCTGCTGTTTTCAGGCAGATGTCTAGGGCATCTTTAAGATACCTAGAGGGTTCTAGGGTGGATGCTGTGATACTGACACTGCAGTATTTGTTACAAATTGTTGTAATTTGGTGGAATAAGGAACACTTCTTTGTCAAGAATGGGGGAAAGTCTCGTGAACAAACTTTTGCCTACTCTGGATGAAGTAAATAGAGCTTGTGCTTATTCTTTATATCTCTTCAACCGATCAGTCCTGGTAGTTGGAACTGCATTATTTAAAGGAAACTGAGGCAGCATCTGACAATTTGTTGTCAGCTGAGCTAGGAACTGGTTGGAGGAGACATGGTACTTGGCTGCCTATAATTTACTCTTAAATATTTCAGCATAAACAGTGTAATAGAAATGTGTGTTAGTGTTCTGTGTCCCAGGGGAGTCAGCTGCCTTCATCAGGAATTTATGCTTCAATGTCTCTGCCAGAATTATAGAAGCCAGAGGTAGCTTCTAGAAGCCTTGGCTATCTCCATCTCTAATCACGATGTGGCTTTACTCATTAATTACAATGTATGTTGAAAAAAGGTTATTATTTGCAAAATAAATGATTTATCAATTGGCATAATGGAGGTTAGGAATGGGGTCTCCTTCATGAAATTATTAACATCCAAGATCAGTGGATTAGCCAAAATATTTTGCAGACATGCTCTGCTTCTACTTAATAGTGTATGTGAATCTAAGAGGTCTTTCAACCTTTACCATAAGGAAGGGTGCCATAATTATAAATACTAAGAACTAACACATTTGTAACTGGCACGAATTTGAGAGATGTAAATGTATTAGTTCATTTAATCACCACAAAATCATATGAAGTGAGTGCTATTTTTTTAAAAGATTTTATTTATTTATTCATGACAGACACAGAGAGAGAGGCAGAGACACAGGCAGAGGGAGAAGCAGGCTCCATGCAGGGAGCCCAATGTGGGACTGGATCCCACCCTGGATCACAACCTGGGGTGTGATCACCCTGGGGTGAAGGCAGCGCTAAACCACTGAGCTACCCGGGCTGCCCGTGAGTGCTATTTTTGATCCATATCAGATCCTACTTCTGACAGATGATGAGCTGGTTTTGCAAACAAAAGAACTGCCATATTTGTGAAAGTTTTTTTGTAAGACATTTTTCATGTACCTAACAGAACCAAGAGCTGGAACTTCATCTAACTTCCAGAACAGGCTATAAGATTTTGTGCCTATTTATTAATAAATGTCTGCTTCTGCAGCAAAAGTTGTTGGCATTTTACATTCGGTATGGCCTGAACTTTCGGGAACTCTTAGAAGAGTTAGCCCTCCCCTGCCTCTAACAACTGTGACTACTGAGATCTACGAAAAGAACCTAATAGCTGTGCATGGAAAACTGTCCAAGGCCCACTCCCAGCTCTCAATCTGTAATGAACAAGAAGTCAGGTAGCCTCAGTTGGACCACAGTGTTAAGAAATGGGAGGTGGGTCTGAAAGCATGAGTCTGAAAAACAAAGGAAGTTGAAGGGAAGAGGAGAATGAGTGGAAGGGAGAATGTGCAGAGACAGAGAAAAGGACAGGTCAAATTATTTTTTCATATTTCAAAAATCAACCCTACTGTCTCAAGAAACAGGATGGTTGTCAGGCAGACACTTTCAACCTTTTCATGTTTTCCTTAAACTTAATTGGAAATTCTTACAGCTCAGTATTAAGCTTTTAAAATAGAAAAGTAGACACTAAAAGCAGCAGAGGGGAAGTATATTAAAACCCACAGGCAACACCAATCTTTTAAAAATTAAAAATGAGCAGAGTGTCAGTCTTGCATTTTGCATTTCTACTAATGTCAGCACAATGAAAAGGCAAGACGACCCCCCATGTCCATCTACCTGCACTTCTGAGTTGGGACTGAGAGAGAATAAAGAGGTAAAGACTCAGAAGACGGTGTCATCTGTGAGGATGTGGAGACAAACCTCAGACCCTGTTACCTTTCTGGGTTAGTGCAGTTCCCCATGGGCATTCTGAGATAGGATCTGAATAGGACAGCAAGAGCATTGAGAGTAAAACCAAACCAACCAACCAAGCAACCAACTACCCAAATGACAAAAAGAAAGAAAAAAATGCTGGAGCTAAAAGCATCCCTGGAGACCAACAGAGGTAATAATGTTACTGAAAAGTCAGGTGTATTTGGGAAGTGTTTACTTATCTGGAAGGGTACTTACATGTCCCACCACACATAATCCAATCATAGATATAGGCTGGTGAATTCAGTCAGCGTAGCTATTACCTAGAACCTCCACACTGACATACCAAATGAGAGGGAATAGTGGGAACCAAACATGATACTCCATTCACTCAAAATAAACTTTAAAGCCTAGATGTGCCGTTTGACTTGGAAAGCCTGATTAGATTTATTCAATCAAGGTTAGCTGTGTTTAGGCCTGAAGTATTTTATGATCTCTCTTTTCTCTTGACCTATTTAATAAAAATTCCATGTATGACATCCTACCTAAAATTTATTGCCTAGACATCAAAGAGGGGTAATAGAAATTCCACTGCAACAGTGTCTTTAAGTGTTGTGGGCATTCCTTGGGCACCAACCAATCACATGTCATCTCTCAATCACTGTCATCATAATTTCTTCTATAGTTATTAAAGTCAACTTGTGTTGCTGACACACTCCTCCATAGGTTCATACTATGTGATGTGAATATATTCATAATACAGCTTGGGAACATATGGCTTGGCTGCCAGACTGTGAGTTTGAGTCCATTGTTATTATTCATTTGACATTGGGTTTAATGGACTCTTGCCCCAGTCTCCTCACCTATAAAATGATTATATCACTGTCTATAATGGAATTGGAGTAGTTTCTAAAATATATTGAGCACTAAATAAAAGTTATTGTCATTTTTTCATATGTGCATGTTTTACATCAGTGTCATAAACATAATGATAACGAGCAATAATGTAGTTTTTTTAAAAAGATTTATTTATTTATTTTAGAGAGTCAGAGAGCAGGGGGAGGGGCAAAGGGAAAGAGAATCCTTAAGCTGACTCCCCCATGGGTGCAGAGCCCAATGCAGGGCTCGATCCCAGGACCCTGAGATCACTACCTGAGCTGAAATCAAGAGTTGGCTGCTTAACTAACGGACTCAGACACCCAGGCGCCCTGGTAATGTGATTTTTAATGTAGCCCGATTTCAAACTCTTCCCTACTCAGTCTTTCGTCCAGTTTGGCCATCTCCCCAATAATCTCTTAGTTTAGTCTTTGTCTCTCTGTGGTGCTCAAACTTTAGTGTCCTGGAGAATCACTAAAAGGATTTGTGACATCATAGATTGTTTTGCTTTTGATTCCCTTGATATATAGAGGCACTGACAATTTGCATTTTTAACAAGTTCTCAGATAATGCTTATATTACACGCCCAGGGGAACCGGGTATTCAGAACCACTACTTCTTCTAAATGTGAAAGTCTTTGCCATAGGTTTTATTAACCAACACTGGGCAAGTTTTCTAATTAAGCTCCTTACCAATAAAGTCACCTTCTTAGCAGTGTACTTAACACAGACAATAGTGCTACTCCCAGATCTCCTCTTTAAAGCATTCTTTAAAGACTTCAAGATGTCTACCATATAACCCTACATGTCCTCATCTCACACCTTTCCTCTATTCTGCTCAGAAAAAAATATATTAATAATAAAATAAAATAATTAATGATTAAAAAATGGTCTTCCTTCCTATTCTTTGTATTTGAGCCCTTCGATTAGCCTGGCCGGAAGCTAGAGGCAGGAGTTCTGGCCCTATTAACTTACTAGCCATGTGGCTTTATGCAGGTTATTTAAACTCAATTTTCTTATTTGTAAAAAGACTTGATAATATAGAATTGTGCAAAGATAAATGCACTGACAGATATAAAGTACTTAGGATACTGTCTGGTATGAGTATATATGTATTAGCATTTACTTATTTTTAAATTTTATTAACTTTCCTATTTATTGAATAGGTTATTCTTTCCTCTTCTTTTACAATATAGGGAAATAAATCATAAATGATAAGAATGTGTATTTTCATATAATACCTAATACTGGCCATCCAAACAGTCCATCATCATAAAACAAACAAACATACAACAAAAATTCCAGTCTCTTTTAGGTCCTGTCTTATCAGGCCTCCAGTCTAACCAGCATCAGCTACAGGAAAGATCAGTGACCCAAACTGACAACCTGAGATCTGTCTGCCTACACTCACCAGCAGTCTGTCATGCAAATCATCATTTGCAGAAGAAGCATGGAATTGTTGAGAACAGAGCTAGACTTGGCAGGACAGCTATAAGGCAAGTTAGGGCGATATAAAAACTGACACATAATTTGCAAATTCCCTAGTAAATATAGATATCCAAATCCAGAACCAGACACCATACACATACCACAAGTTCAATTTCCTGAATGCTCAAGCACTTCGAACATATACTAATTAGATCTCTATGAATATATATTCTAGAATGCATACTGCCATTTTAGTGTGCAGAAAGGAATTTGATCATGCAATTTGAGTTGAATCTCTAAATAGGTTTATCTGAGATCTGTAATCCAACCCTCTTTCATGGCAAGATAAATACAGTGGATTACACATTTTGTCAAGAGTGATTTTTTTTTTTTTTATGTTAGTACTATAGTTAAGTTAGTATGGCTGTCTCACTAGGAAACCCGTTTTCCAGGTTAAGTCAAAGTTCTTTAGCATGGTGTATTAAACCCTTCAAAATCTGCCTCCACACTACTTCTATTGGCCTATCCTTATCTCAACTTCAATCACCTCCCCGACAAACATCTCCAGCCACAGGAACTTTTCTCTTCCCAGAACACACTGCACCCTTTTGCACCTCTTCTCCATTGCCCATGCTGTAAAAGTGATCCTTTCTCCTTCCTTTTCCTCTTAATGTCTCATTCATTCTTTCGCCAAATTTTAAGACATATATCTCCGCTGGAATTTTTTCTGAACTTCGCCAGTTATTTGCTACTTTCTCAAGTATGGACTATCACAAATACTTAAAAAAACGCTTGGGATATGTAAAATAGTTTATCCACAGTATTACTGTGCTGAATGAATAAAGTATCAAAGTAACTGGTTAAGTCTATCCCATGTTTAAGAGTTTAAAATAACCAAAACCAACAGACAAAGGAAACAAATCATCTTCAATTTATCCTTACAGTCTTTTGGTTAGCTCTTTTATTGCCTAAAAGATATGAGAAATTTAGACTGAACTCTGATTTGAATGCTAAATAAATTGGTTTTGAAGAAAAAGGGAATTTGTTGTCATATTTTCCTACTCATGCTATAAACAGATGTCTTTCTCTCTTATACTATGTAAAAGGAAAGAAAGAAAAAACCACCAAGCAAATATGCTTGCTGCCAAGCTGAATTGCAGAGCAAACATTTATAGGCAACTTATAAATCCTTGAAAATAGGACTTTATAATGGAAATACTGGCACCATTTTAACTATAACCATTCAAATAATATCACCATAGCAGAAGTTATAATCTAATATACTTGTTCTGGGATGGATGAGAGATTAAGCTATACGTGTCAGAAAAATTTCCAGTGGCTCCATTCAAGTTGCATGATCATTCCACAGAGTTCAAATATCTTAGACCATTTATTTCAAAATGAGTAGTAGTATATGCTCCCAAACATTTATTCTTAAAAGATTATATTTTTATACTTGTATGAGAAATATATGTCCTCTGAGGCATTTCAAAAAATCATTAATCGCTGTTTTTTTTTCTTTTTTTTGGTTTTCTTTTTCTTTCATGAAAGAATTACTTTCCTCAGATTTTCTCTGTTCTATTGCTGAGATGATTCCCCCAGAGAACTGTGTGTTTATCTTGACAGGTGTTAGTAGATCTGTAGACCTCTGTGGAATTGTTCCTAGTTGCACTGCGGTACAGTAGAAAACATTACATCTACAAACTAATGAACTTACCTTACTGCATTCTAAATAAAATAAACCACACAGCGAGTGAAATTAATCTACTAATGTCTTTCTAATGAAGCTTTCATTAGGCATATGGTGTGATCTCCGATATTTAAAACACAATAGTATTAAAACAAAGAATATCTGATGACTTTTTAAATGCATACCTGATGACTGCCTCATATATTATTTTCCAATGACCGACTTTACCCTCATTTTACTTTAGGTACTTACATAATCAAAGAGATATAAGAAACATGTCAAATATTTTATATTCAAGTGGAGAGAAGAAATGTCTCATCTACCTTTACCCTTAAATAATTAAAACTAGATTTGCTGTTCTGACTTTTAGGAGTGGAGAAAGCTTTCCATTTTCTGTGCAATGTAAAGTTTCACATACCAATAAAAATTTGGGAGGCAAATACTGAGAATGAAACTACTTAAGTATAATTCACAATGTTTTGCTTTTAAAAAACGCGACCTCCTAGCACAGCAAACAGCAGCTTCAGTTGTGGTGAAAAGTGGACATTTTAATGGCCAATAGAAGATCAACAGCCACCACAATCAGTAGTCTTTCATTTTGGCAATATTTTGATTTGTCACTTGTCAAGGAAATAATTTAAAGCTTCTAGCAGGAGAAACTACCCATGTCAAAAAATCCTCAGTTTTGGAGCATGTGCTATTCTATTCCATCTAACATTTACAGTATCACATAGAAGAGCCGCACATAAGTCACATCCTCATTGTTATACTATGCCAAAGTCTTAATTTCTCCTTTCATGTCCCCATGTAAATTATCTCCTGCTTTGGTAGAATCATAGTTGTCCAACTGACTTGATCTTATCAGTCATGCATTTTACTATTATTTAAATTTACCTATTTCAACTATTATTTAAGAGGTACTCTTCAAACAGTAAGAGGTAAGAAAACCGACATGGTAAAAGAAGAGTAGAGGTGGGTCTTTTTTCCTCCCACAGTAGCAGCCAGAAACAGTATGAAAGCAATGGATCATGAAGAAAAGCAATTTCCTACTTGAAGGATTAGACACTACCCTCTTTTGTACTGTTAAATCAAAGTTTTAGTTATTTTTTCAAGTAATGCTGATTTTTTTTCAATATACATGAATAGTCTCTAGAGAAACTGCAAGAGACCCCCAAACACATATCCTCTCAGCCAATCTATAGAAGAGAGAGAGAGAGGGATCCCTGGGTGGCACAGCGGTTTGGCGCCTGCCTTTGGCCCGGGGCGCGATCCTGGAGACCCGGGATCGAATCCCACGTCGGGCTCCCGGTGCATGGAGCCTGCTTCTCCCTCTGCCTATGTCTCTGCTTCTCTCTCTCTCACTGTGTGCCTATCATAAATAAATAAAATAAAAAAAAAAAAAAAAAAAAAAAAAGAGAGAGAGAGAGGAAAAAAAAAAAAAAAGCCCTCCTCCTTTATGTTGTACTGCTTGAAGCAAGCCTTTTAACACAGCATGGGGGAAGAAAGAAAAAGAGAAAGAAAAAACAAATAAACAAAAAAAAACCCAAAAACTGCTACACAAGCTAAAGATACTCAGTTTACAAGGAAGAATTTGAACTGATAGGAGAGGCTTTTTTCTTTTCTTTCCTTAGAAAAAAATATAGGTGATTTCTATTTTTAAACAGCTCCCATTTGCTAGCATTAGAAAATTGAAAACTATGTAAATTTCAGCAAATGTTTGCTTTACCTTTTAGGTTCACAAGAATATTAACCACTGCTATCAGTATTACATTCTGACTTGAGGAAATTTGTAGCACAAAACTGTACCCTGGAATATCTGTAAAAATCTTAATTTAAAATGCACTTACATGGCAGGAACAGTAACATATACTTTTAAATAGTAAGGGCAAATGAGACTTCCATGTATAAAATGTAGGGAAGGAAACTCATGAGCTTATTTTCACAGATTCCCTCCCCTTATTTGAGGTTTATTGCTAAGGAGTCATGTTTAAGGGAGTTGCATATTTGCTATGCTAAAAACTGTCATGTCATATAATTAAGAACAAAAACCCCATAACTAAACAGTAAAGTTGTGATAAAACCTTATAATTTATTTCAACTTAGTTGTCCAATTTTATCTGCCTAGCATCCTACCCTTCATATAGTTAAGACACCTGAGGACAGTGGTTGATTAATGGACAGAGCTCTAGCTTTTATTTTAATTGCCAGTCCTTCTCTCTCTCTCTCTCTCTCTCTCTCTCTCTCTCTCTCTCTATTTCTCCAGTTTGTCAAAATAGAATATTAAGGCATTTTTTTTTAAACTCAACAGCCTATAGAGACATTAAGAGCAAGAGAACAAGTGTATTAACATAGAAGATATTTTTCTGTTATATATATATAACTGGAATAATATTTTCTAAATTTGGTGGGAGAATCTACTGTATCTAGGAAATTATTTATGAAAATTAAAGGGATTAAAAACTAGATACACAGAAACCAAGTTAGAAGAAGAATATAGATCTATTATAACCCAGCAGAACATGATTTGTCTGTTCCAACCAAATAACCTTAGATAAAGGTTGAAGTAGTTCAGTATAGCTGAGATAAATGGGATTTGGAGGGATGAATGATATTTTCACTCAATGCAAATTACTCAATCCAATAATAAATTGATAAAAACTAGTTAGTTGGGCCAATTAAATTTTAACCCATTGGGCTTCTAGGACTAGGGATTTAAAAAAATAAAACAAAACAAAACCAATACAAAATAAAAGCAAGACTTGGATTGCTGACAGGTCACAGAATGAATAATATGTTGTGTTTTCCCAGATAGTATAAAAATATGATTTGTAGCAAAATTCAAATCTAGCACTAAAGAATCCCATGGTTTCCCATGACTCACTAGTGAGTATCTATATAGGAATACCAGGATTCATTTTAAAAATCAGTGACTGCTCAATTATGGGTTTTTGGGGGGCAGCCCAGATCCTTGGCTTACAGATCAAGCTATCAATCTAGAAAAGTAGCTGTAGCAGATACTTTGAATTTTGTGTTCAATATCTATTTTGCCTTTTCCCTGGAAAATTGAACCAGTTGTTTTTGGGGGAGAGGGAAAAATAAAGTACAGAGGATGACAATATGTCCCACTAAAAATACTTGCTTTCTCCAACCCCCTTATAGTCAGAGTGTCCTTATGATCCAGTTAATTTTCAGGAACTGCACACAAAAGTCAATGTGAGAGCATGTCCCTTTAAGCTTTTGCCACACCTTATTCTTCCTGCCCTAGATGCAGATTCAATGCCTATGGGAAATACCCATTCTGAGACCATGGGGTCAAAGTGACATTGTGAGGATAGAGAAAGAAGAAAACAGAAGGAGCCAAAATACTGCAGGTTTTTTGCGGGAGTTACACTAGCCCCATGCCACCTAACTCTGGACTTCTTCCTAGATTTGAAAAATAAACCAATGTAAATCAGGTTATCAGTTTTTGGAGGCTAAATGTATACCTAACACATAACTGATATTTTGGAAGGATGATTACTTATATGAGTAAGTCATCCAGCCACTCTAGGGTCTAGGAGAGTCATTTATCCTTAAGGAAAGTAGGTGACATAACTGCCCCAGTACTAATATTAAGGAGTCAGAATATGCCTTGGGTTTCTCCAAAACCACATGCACTGTAGAAAGTCAAGTTTCTCCGAAACCACATGCACTGCTTTAATACAGGGGCCTATTAAAGATGATAATTGGGAAATAAGTCTATCCAATGCCCTTAAACAAGAAGAAAATGCCATTTAGTAAAGAATGTTTTGTTTTTTTTTTTTTTCTCATCTCCCTGAGTGTGCCAGGAAAAAAGAGAGAACATTTCATTTCTTAGAATTAGGGAATTAGAGCCTGCAGAAGACACACACAGCCAGGGGTCTCTGAAGTGGGTTAGGCTTATCAGTAATAAACTCATCTTCCCAGGTAATGCATTGAAGTGTGAGTAAGCTGGTATATATTTATTTCTCTGTTGCTTCCTCAATATATCTAAACATTTTACTTATCCAACACATATTTATCAAGCATCTATTCTATATCAGGAACTATACTATACCAGGCCCTGGGCTCATACAGAAAGAAGCATTTAGGGGCTTGGTTCTCGTTGAGGAAATGAGTCTTTGGACTTATGGGCTCCTTATTTCTGGTGAGGCTGATCCCAATACACTCTTAAAATGCATGAAAGGATGATATGTATTTGTGACTTATAGAACTTTCCCTATAGATGGAATCAAATTGGAGCGGAGTGTTCTTACTTCACCTAATACAGCTCCATACTCAGAGTTTTACAGCAGCAATGCACACAATTCAGACATGCTTATTGACCAGGTGCTTACCACCTATTTGGCAAATGCTGTTTATGAAGTTCTTAAGAAACAAATATTGATCCAAACAATTCCCTTGCATTTAATATTCTGTCATTCTTCAAGGCCACTACCAACTTTGATGCACACATGCAATTACCTGTCTGTTTAAAGAGTTCAATTGCCCTAACTCTTGGGTACCACACCATGATTAAATGGACACAAGCAACAAGTTGTTGACTAGGGCAGCCAGAAAACCACTGTGGCATAAGATCAATAGTTATATTACCTACCAAAGAATCTCTGTCTCACTGCTTCCTACAGTCCTCAAAAGTACAGATAGGAATTCGAAGCTGGAATTTATGTTTTTCTTCTGCACACATGTTCACGCAAATGCAAATAAAGATTATCTAGGAGGACGCCTGGGCGGCTCAGTGGTTGAGCGCCTGCCTTTGGCCCAAGGCATGATCCTGGAGTCCCGGGATCGAGTCCCATATCGGGCCCCCTGCGTGGAGCCTGCTTCTCCCTCTGCCTATGTCTCTGCCTCTCTCTCTCTCTGTGTCTTGCGTCAATCAATAAATAAAATCTTAAAAAAATATATCTAGGAAGATTCCAGAGGGCCAACAGAGGAGTGAAGGTTGTTTAAATTATTATAGAGTTCATAAAACACATCTTCAACTGGCAGGGCATCCTCTTCATCAGACTCCCATATGCTTCAGAGCAGGAAAAATGAACAAGTAAAATGTAAAATCCTGCATGTAGGTTTGAGAAAATAAATAGTATAAACACAGGATGAGGGAAACCTGATTATGTTGTCATTAGTATAAAGAAGGACTAGGGGATTGTCATTGAACAAAAATCTAATAGTAGAGAATGATTAATAATTTGATATAACTATTAAAAAGACACTTGCATGAACTAAAATCAAGCATGCAGTTCATTTATCTGAACTTTACCTAAGATACATATAAGGTACAGTTTGACATGCTGGGTACCCCATTTTTAAATATATATATATATATATATATATATATATATATAAAATAAAAATCTATATATATATATATATATATAAAGATTTTTATTTATTTATTCATGAGAGATAGAGAGAGGCAGAGACACAGGCAGATGGAGGAGAAGCAGGCTCCATGCAAGGAACCCGATGCAGGACTCGATCCCAGAACTCCAGGATCATGCCCTGAGCCAAAGGCAGACGCTCAACCACTGAGCCACTCAGGCGTCCCTGGTTAACCCATTAAAAAAAAAAAAGCACACACACACATTAAGGGGCAGCTGACTGGCTCAGTCCATGAAGCATGTGACTCTTAACCTTGGGGTCTGAACTTGAGCCCCATGTTGGACATAAAGTTTACTTAACAACAACAACTATATATATATATTATATATATAATATAATATAATATAATATAATATAATATAATATAATATAAAAATACACTGACAAACAGAAGAATGACCAGATACTCAGAGGAGCCATATTCAGTCAAGTGTGGCAGAGATGAGGGGAGGTAATTACAGACATCCTTAAATACTTTTAGAGTTTTCATATTGAATTTATTCTATATTGACTTTGTAACTAGAGGAAGGGCCAATGGGTGGAAACACATTCATTAGGAAGAAGATATTAGTGCTCAAATAAATGAAGTGAAGGTTCCAGAAAGAATTGCCTGAAAATTGGGGACTTAGAACTAATCTGCATTCTCACAAGAGAATTTCTGATTTATTCCCTTGTCCTGGAATCTTGCCTATAAGTCTTTCCTTGGATAAGCAGATGATGAAGCTTGTGAGAAATGATAAATAAAACTTTAAATCTAATTGTCAGCCAAGGAAACCAAGAGTAGATTCCTATGAGGAGAAAGAACACAAATCCACCCCCTGATGTATTTGCATATACCCTGGCCCGGCAAGTACCTTTTTGGGGCACCAGATAACTATCCACAGGAAAGTAGACTTATGTTTACTATCTTATGTATTTTCAATCATATGTCTTTAGCTCCAGGGAAATGTGTTCCATGTTCTTCCAGAAGGGGTAAGAGAGAGAAATATCATAATACATATAAGACAAATAAAATAATCCTAACATTAAGAAACTAAGACTGTATGTCTCCCAGTTAGGAAGCCTAATAAATAAATAATCTAGGGGGAAGAGAACCAATGAGATCTCATTGGAAAACATAGAAGGGTAAGGTCATAATGAGCTGAGAAGAAGATGGGTAGTCAAGAAATCACAGCAACTACAGACAAGAGGGAATGAAGACACGTGTAAAAGAAATGAAACAAACAGATTAGCTCATTATATATTATGTATTTTCTATGTGTTTCCCATTGGACTCTTCTGCAATTAGACTATACCATCCAAACGATGAATTTCTATGTTTCCTATATGTACTCTATTTGATCATGAGTATAAAGAGTTTTATTAATACTGAAATTAAACTTGAATTCTTGTCCTTTTGTGCCACATCACCTGCATAGATCTTGCAAAATGTTAAACACATCCTGCAATTCCAAATAAATAGGTTCAAATAAATGAAAATAGCAAGATGTTACTTGTCTTCCATCTTCTGTTAGAATCGATGCGCATCTACCTTACATACTTTTTATTTGAAAAAGTAGCCAGTTTTTTATGTTCTTTATGATTTGGGACTATAATTTCCCTCCTCAACATCGCCTATGGTCTCAAACACCCACCTATCTGAAGCGAATTGGCATTTCTATAGTAGGGGATACTGAAATAACCACTGACCCATAGCTCCCACAGGATTTGCTTCTTGAAGTGGTGATGAGCATCTCCTCCCACCCATTTCTGTGAGCTGATGCTTCCTAAAAGTACACAGACCAATCACGATCATAACCTCCCAGTACCGTAGTGAAGGAAAATGGGGGAGGATCACTGAATCGCTGGAGAGGAGGCTGTGGTGTGAACTGAGCAAATTCAAGAATGCAGATAAAAGACTAAAAGGGAGACACAAAATGAGTAAGGACCATGGTTAATGGGCAGAGATAAACATACCTCTTGAGAAAAGATATTTATTTATTGAAGACTCTCCTCATTTTCTAACTCTTCCGAAAAGACTCCCTATCCATCCTCCTACTCTGTTCACTTATTATTGGTGCCATTTATGTGACATGATTCCAGCCACCAGGTACTGCTTTCCACATCCTTGTGTACATTGTCTATCCAGCTATACTGCAGCCACATTAGTAAGTCCATGTCATAAACTGCTTTGATTCTCCATTTCATAAGTAGGTTTTCCTTTAAAAATGCAGTCTGTTGCCCACTTACAGTACTTTCATGTGAAACCACAATTTAAAATTGTACTTCAGGGACATCTGGGTGGCTTAATGGTGGAGCATCTTCCTTTGGCTCAGGTCATGATCCCGGGGTCCTGGGATCAAGTCCCACATTGGGCTCCCTGCATGGAGCCTGCTTCTCCCTCTGCCTGTGTCTCTGCCTCTCTCTCTGTGTCTCTCATGAATAAAAAAAATAATAAAATAAAATAAAAATTAAATTAAATTGTACTTCACCCTGGATTTGGGGAATGTGCTTGAGAATCTCCATTCTTATCAAAGGACTGAAGAAAACTAGTGCTTACAAATATTTGCCAGCCAAAGGCCTGGAACAGAGCAGGTGCTTGTAAATATCTAGTACTGCTTTTAAGATAATGCTTTCTGGCATGTCCGTATGTATTTATGAGAAGCAAAGAAATGCTGATTTGCTCAGGGTGTCCTCTGTCTGCCACTAGATATAGTAAATGCCTTGAGGGTTGATGTCCTGCCCAGATGGTTCTTTGTATCTCATTTTTTTTTTTCTATAGCACTAGGCACTTCCTAGAATGCCCCATAAATAATCATTTATGATAAGAAGAAGAAAGAGAAAGGTGAAGGAGAAAGAACAGGGAAAAAAGAAAAAAAAATGAATTTATGAGTGGGAAGCATAGATGGAGGGGTTATTCAGAAATTCCTTTATTTTGATGGACTGAGTGCTACCAAAGACAGTCTTGTGTGAGCTGAAGATAGACAATACCACAAACAACTAGCACAAAACAAATCTGTATTGTAAGACTATATTGATCTCTATTTCCCTTCTTAAAATTGATTTAAAGAAAATAATTTCCATTTCTATAAGCACATGTATGTTTGCATGTTTGTATATATAATTACTTCACATGGATAAACTCAGCAATGATCCCTGCCAATTAAGGGCAGTGTTAATGAGCTGTAAAATGGACTCATCCAGTCACCCATGCTTTTCAATTGTCTTTTATTACAAAAAGCATTCCTCCTCTTCCACTCAGGTCTAACTCCCACACAAACCTTCTGTGCTCTTATTTTATTATTACAAATAACCAAAAGTCGAAATTGGAAAGTGACTTGAGAACATGTTGTTTATGTCCAAGCCAATAGGGAAATGAGGCTTTATTGCCTCTATTCTTCAGGATTCAGTTTTTTGAATTGTAAAAAGACCCCTGCTCTCTGTTTCTATTCCCTCCTGAGAATGTGTCTTATATTCAAGAGTTGCTAATAAAATCAAATATTTTATTTTATTTTTTTTTTTGAGAATAGAAGGATCTATTTACATCAAACATCATGTAATCACGACACTTTAATTATGATGGTTCTGTGACCTAACTGGGTTACGTGATTTACTCAGAGTGGCAAAGTTAATTAAATTACAGACTAGATTCTTATCTTGGCATCCATGAATAAGCTTGAAGGAAACCAAGAATCTTCAAATTGTGTGTGCAAATAGTGTGTGCATATCTGTGCATTTTTATGGAGAGAGGACCCATAATTTTGTCAGACTCCCAAAATATTCCTCAATGTAGCTGGGACAGTCACTGTTGGAAATGAAATTAATACAATATTTTTAAAACTAAAGAAGAAAAAAGTTGAAAGTTATATAATCCAAATTTATAGTCAATATCAGCCTTAGATAATAATTCTGTTGGATAGCATGCAACCTCTACCTGGGATCTTCAGATATTAATAACCTACCATCTCTCATATTAGCATGGTTCAAAGCTGTAGTCATTAGAAAGATATTCATATCTCCATACACTTTACTTCTTATATTTCCACGTAGAGGTCCAAATACTGCCTTTTGGAGCCACATAAATTAAAGCCATTTTTGCTTACTCAGAATGCCTTTTCAAATATTAGAAGATAACTATTACATTCCCTTGAACGTAGTTCTCTTGTCAGAAGAGCTAAGATCTCTCACTATTCTAGTTGCCTTTTTAGACTCATCAACATTCAGAACTGGAAGGAACACATTGCAGCTTGTGCTGTAATTTTCTGTAATAAGCATATAACCTAAAACTGGAAACAATGTTCCACTTGTGATCTAACTATCCATGACTACCTCTTTCTGGTGAGTATTTTGCCTTTTTATTTTTCCCCCCAGGAGGATCATAGTATTTTACTGTCTAACTGGGAAGATCAGGGGCTAATGCCTTTCCTAGAAGTTTCTCATCTAAAATAAAACACAGCAAGAGACATGCACTTGGCCATTCAGACCAACTCTAGATAGCTACATTTCCTATTTTAATATAAAGATGTGCACTCAAATGAAACATTTGAAATATCCAAAAGAGAAACATTACACACTCTTATTTTATATGAAAAATCTACCAGGTTTTCCACAAGCTGAGTTAGAAACAAAGAACAGAACACCTCAGATTTATAAAAGAAAAAGAGTAATGATGGCTTAGAGTATAAAGCTTTTCCATTTCAAGTCTCAGAAAAGTTTTCTCCAGGTACTGTTTTTTTATGATTTTATTTATTTATTTGAGAGAGAGACTGAGCAGGGTAAGGGGCAGAGAAAGAAGCAGACCCTTCACTGAAAAGAAAGTCCCATGTGGGACTGGATCCTAGGACTCTGGGATCATGACCTGAGCCCAAGGCAGACACCTAACAGATTAAGCCACCCACATGCACCTTTGGCTATTTCTTTTAAAGTTTCCAAAGAATAGTTTCTCTCAATGTATACTGACAGCCCAAACTTCAGGACTATAGTGATGATAATCATGCAAATAACCTAAACTTAATAAATGGACAAAATGAAAAATTCAGTCCCTTTTCCCATTCCTTTTTTTAAGGGCATCACTAAATTTATTTATTTATTTTTTTTAAGATTTTATTTATTCATTCATGGGAGATAGAGAGAGAGAGAGAGAGAGAGAGAGAGGGAGAGAGAGAGGGGCAGAGACACAGAGGGAGAAGCAAGCTCCATGCAGGGAGCCCAATGTAGGACTCGATCCGGGGACTCCGGGAATATGCCCTAAGCCAAAGACAGACGCTCAACTGCTTCCCCCTTTCCCCATTCCTATATTGATTTTTACACCAACATTCCCCAAAGACCTGTAAGGAACACTAATCTACCAAATGCTCTATGAAGATAAGATACCTACAGCTAAGTACATTTCAAACATATCCCATGCCATAACTGCTTCTGTATGATCCCAGGCTCCAAGACCCTCCCTTTTTGAAAACAACACCAATGTTGCTCAAAACACAGTCTGGGTAGTACTGTACCACAAAGATCCAAGTAATCGAATTTCTAGCAAATCTCCACTTTATTCTAATCCCTTAACAATGTAAATGTGCACTTTTGGGTCATGAGCGAGATGTGTAAATATATACTCTTCTTTATGATATATCCTCCTCTGACTGGCCTCTGGTGAGATACAGCATGCTGGGAAGAAGACTCAGGTCCAAAGTCTTTTTTTTTTTTTTTTTTTTTTTGCCTCCCATGTCAGTAGATGAAGGCCCTGGGATCAGGCTGGAAATTGCTAATATTCCTCTTCTACTCCCCGCAGCTAAGTGGCTATGTGAACTCATGACTTCCCTAGTCCTCATACTCTTACTTGCAGAAAGATGGAAAAAGTACAATGATAAAGATTCAGATTTGTGAGGGAGATTTTACTTAGGCCTCTGGTCAATGCTAGGTGCTCTAATTCAATTTTTTTAGAAAGTTCTAAACTGAAAGAATTTAGGCACCCATTTTGTATCATTCTCTGAGAGTCCTGAGAGAGAGTCCCAGATGGACAGTGTTCAAGATGATTCTAGTCTTGACTAGTCTTGTACCGTCACAACAGTACCAAAGTTATTGTGATCATTTGTTTTTGTTTTAAATCCATATGTTTTTAGACATTCCAACAGAAATATGTGCAGGTAAAGGAAGTCATGCCCCGGATTTGCTTCAAAATAATCTTTTGGGAGGGTAGAAATGGAAATGGTTGGCATTGTAGATAAAACAGTACTGGCCTGTAAGATAACTATTAGAATTGGGTGATGAATTCCTTTGGATTCTCTTAACTCATCTCTTCTCTTTTTGATTGATATATTCTGTGATTAAAATTAAATGATAAAAATAAAGCACTAAAATCCCACACAGAACTGCCAACACTTATAAATAAACTCAGACGCGAGTGGAAGCATTGGAGAGTTTTTGCCAAGTGGTCAGGCATTCATTATTATAACAAATAGTTTTTGCTAAGGCTACTATTATCCATTGCAACACACATAAGCACCTGGCATTCCTGGGCACATTCTCTTTATTTGAGTGATTGACACCAGGTGACAAAAGAGAAAATGTTAAAGTCACTGGAAAACTATGTAATCGCTGATTGTATGGTACCTTCATATTATGAAAATTTCATTTTTAAATTTTTAAAAAAGAGTTTATTTATTTGAGAGAGAGAGCACAAACAGGGGGAGATGCATAGAGAGAGGAAGAAGCAGACTCCCCACTGAGCAAGGAGCCCAACATAGGACTGGATCCCAGGACCCTGAGATCCTGACCTGAGCTGAAGGCAGATGCTCAATGGACTAAGCCACCCAGGCACCATCATTATGAAAGTGTTAATAGTCGTAACTGATGTAGAGTTAAGAATCATATTCAAAATTTTGAAGCTATATTCTTAAAATCCATATTTTGTGAATTACAAATAATTCCACTTTGGATACAAGCAAATGCAACAAGTTTCTGTGAAGCTTTTGAGTTTCAGAGGCTTCCTTTTGACAGATTTCTTAAGTTATGGAATGCAGCCATCAGCAGTCTGTAGAAAAATGAAATACTGCAAGTCTGTTTTTATGCAGCTGGGATCAAGTTACTAAATGGATCAAAAGAAATAATTTCTTTGAAGAGGTAGCTGTTGACACCAGTGGCCTAAAAATAAGTGCAATTTTGTGGGTACAAAAACTTGTTTATATCTCAGTGGAAGTAACTAGATATAGTTTCTATAAATACACTTGCACTCAAGATATATTGGATGCCATTCTAAACATATTTTAATATACCTCAGTTTAACATTATTATTATTATTAAGGGAAGATTGCATGCTAGCCTTTGAATAATTGACATTGCTAATGACATATATTCCTACCAGGCTTAGTTCATTGGGTTAGTGATTAAAAACAACCAAAATCATTACCCAACTCTTACTCTGT
Source organism: Vulpes vulpes (assembly GCF_048418805.1). Classification (NCBI taxonomy): domain Eukaryota; kingdom Metazoa; phylum Chordata; class Mammalia; order Carnivora; family Canidae; genus Vulpes; species Vulpes vulpes. The sequence goes on from NC_132795.1 coordinate 80,451,515, forward strand.
GCCAAATACCAGCCAGATATTTTCCAACACCACTTCATGTGATTCTAGAATTAAACTTGATTTTTACTTTTTGATATCTTTTTTAAGATTTTATTTATCTATTTGAGAGAAAGAGAACACAGTGGAGGGGAGGAAGAAGCAGACTTCCTGCAGAGCAGAAAGCCCAAGGCAGGGCTTGATCCCAAGACTCTGGGATCATGACCTGAGCCAAAGGCAGATGCTTAACCAACTGAGCCAACTGGGTACTCTATATTTGATTTCTAATAACTAGCTATTATTACTACCATTTTATACATGAAGATGCTGATTTTCTGAGAAACTTTTAAGTGTACCTTGCCAAAGTTTACACAGGTGGTATGTCTTTGAGTTGGAATTTGAGTGCTAGTCTATTTAATTCCAAAGCTCTTAATCTTGAAATTATATGCTCTTAGCATATCTACTGATTATAAAACATAGAAAAAAAAAGTAACAACCAGTATTTTTAAATTTCTTTGCATGTGAAAGGAAGCTTAAGTTGGAAATTTGGCAAACAGAAAGACTAAATTAATAAATAAAGTACGCTGAAAACTGCAGAGCTTAAGTGCAGGAAAGCTCCAAGACAGCTAAGTGTAACATAATTTCTCATTACAATAAAAAGTTGGAAGAAGAAATTAAAACTACCATAGGATATAAGAGGGATAGTTGATCTAAGGGTACAAATGAAAAAGAAAACAGTTACTATACTTTTTAAGAGGTGCCTGGGTGGCTCAGCGGTTTAGCGCTTGCCTTCGGCCTGGGGTGTGATGCTGGAGACCCGGAATCGAGTTCCACCTCAGGCTCCTTGTGTGGAGCCTGTTTCTCCCTCTGCCTGTGTCTCTGCCTCTCGCTCTCTCCCTCTCTCTGTCTCTCATGAATGAATAAATAAAATTAAAAAAAAAAAAGCCCCACATCGGCTCTGCACTGGGCGTGGAGCCTGCTAAATATTCTTTCCCTCTCCATTTCCCTCTCATACCCTCTCTAAATATATATATATTATATTTATATATTTATATATGTTTATATATTTTTTATTTTTTTATTTTTTATTTTTTTAAGGAAAACTTTCAGGCTCCAAGGTTAAAAGCTTTACAGAGAATAATAAACAAACTAATCAACAGCCCTTGAAATAGAATTATATAGTCCTGATTCTAGAACATGAAATATCCTCCAGTTAGCTCCTGACTCCTTTGGAACTTCTATTGCATACAGTCCAGAGGATGTTGGCTAGAGCAAGGCCTTAGCTTCAAAGTCCTGTGGGAGGAAAAACACCACTAAAAAAAAAAAGTTTATTTCAAAAGATAATATAACAACCCTAGACATCATCTAAGATTAATGAAATAAGATGCAAAAAAAATATTAAATTTTTATAGAAAGGAAATTAAAATTTTGTAGATAGTAATATATTAGGATAAAACTGTACTCTGTAATTCAATATTAATTAAATATTTGAGTATATAAAACTCTATATTGCAGAGAGGAGAATGTAAAATAAATGATGAAAACTAGAGTCAGGAGCGCCTGAGTGGCTCAGTGGTTGGGGTCTCTACCTTCAGCTCAGGGCATGATCCCGAGGTGCAGGTTTGAGTCCCACATTAGGCTCCTTGCGGGGAACCTGCTTCTCCCTCTGTCTGTGTCTTTGCCTCTCTCACTCTCTCTCTCTGTATCTCTCATGAATAAATAAATAAAAATCTTAAAAAAACTAGAATCATTTTTATTATTTCATTAATACCTACAGAAAATACATTTAGAAATTCCATTTGAAGCTTCTAAAAGACTTATATAAATAGCACACGAATATTTCCTACTATATATGTCTGAAAGAGAAGGAATCAATTTTGATGAAAACTTAAAAAATTTAGTGGTTTAGGCAGTGAAAAAATTTTTTTGTCTCCACTCATATTCTATTGAGGGTAGTTCTAAGACTTGCTACTCCATCAAAATTCAAAGCAGATGGAAAAAAAAAAAAGATGGAAGTTACAGAAAACCTCCCAAAGAATATTCCTTTAATCTTACAATGTGTTTAATCTACCCAGATTGTGCTGATGGATTTGTTCAAACATTGATGAAGTGTGGGTTTATTGGGTTTTGATGCTGTGGTTTTTTATAACAACTTGATATTGGAGACAAAAAAAGTTCCCCTATTCTTTGCTGTTCATGAAGAAATGAGCTGAGAGATTTACCTTACAACATTTTCAGTTAACTCAATTAATAAAAATAAGGTGTATCCCTGCAAGGGAAGCATTCGTGAAAAGATCAAGAGTAGATATAAAGATAATTTCTGTCTGACTGACACAGTAGCCACTTTGTTACCTTGGGATCTGGACAGTTTGATGTAGAGTTTAGAATCACAGATATTTAGAGCTGAAGTAGTCTTTAAAGATGATCTAATAACAATTCCAATCTCAACTGATAGATAAGGAGCATAAATCCTGAAAAAAGATGAATGGATTTTTATGTGACCCTTAAGAAGTCACACAACTTCTCTGGGCTTCAGTTTTCACATTATTAAAATGAAAAGTTGGGACTAGTTGACCTCCAAAGTACCATTATGCTAAATATTAGATGGTTTCCTAATTTATCAAAAGGCAGAACAGGTTAATAGCAGACATTAAACTGAGATCTCAGTTCCTATCTCCAAATCTCCTGATCTTATCCATTCAGTTTATGTTCTGTCTTTTGCTCACACATTTCTTTTTTCTCTTTTTTTAAAAAGATTTTTATTTAATTGACAGAGAGGCAGAGAGAGCCAGAGACCACAAGCAGGGGGGAATGGCAGAGAAGCAGACTCCTCACTGAGCAGGGAGCCTGATGTGGGACTTGATCTCAGGACCCTGGGATCATGACCTGAGCTGAAGGCAGATGCTCATTCGATTGAGCCACCCAGGCACCCCTTGCTCACACATGTCATTGTCATTACACATTTATGAAATATGTAAGTGAATAAATGGGTGAGAAAAAAATCTAAGAGAAGTCATGCACATTTTAGGAAGACGAATTTATAAGGAAGGAATATGGTGTTTGAATCAGAATATTTGTGTCAATTCCAAATGAAGGCAGTGGAAACAGGAAAGAAGGGGATTGCAGCTCTGTAAAGTATAAAAAGAAAAGGAAGAGTCAACCGTGATCAGGATTTTTCTTTTTAATTGTTCAAGTTCAGTGACAATATCATTCAGCTCTGATTCTGGATATCTGCCAAAAGTCATGAAATCTTGGTCTCAAGAGTCAATTAAAACCAGGCTAGATGAAGCAAATATAAAGGAGAAGACAATTATGCAATATAGATATTTAGTAACTGATGTGCAAGATTACCCATGTAAATATTCATTTGTCAATAAGCCTGCCTCCTAAAAGAATGGAGTTCTGGGCTAATAGCTGGCCTTTCTTCTTTTGGGTGTCTTTCCCTGGCATATGTGCATATATATTAATTCCAAGAGAAATTTCTATAGGTAGATGCTGATATTCATTGAATATAATAATTTGAATATAAGTTGAATTATATTGAATATAAGTATTTTCATTTTAATAATAATGAACAGTAAGAGGGAGAAAAATATAAATAGATTTCCTAATTTCATAAATAAAACAAAGCAGTTTACTCTGAAAAATTATTGTGAATTTGAAATTTGTAAAAGGAAGACTGGAATTCGAGAGTAGACCATACGACTTTCAGACAGAAATCTTCCCTGACCCCATAGTTAGAGTAAATTATGTTCTGATATGATTCCCTTACTTTATACACCTACTGCTTCTAGGACTTTTCTCTCACTTATGTAATTTTACACTAATTTGTGGGATCATCTGTTTAATGTATATTTTTCCATATCCTCCAGAGAGATGACTGACCCTGCCCTGCCCGTAGGTATAGTCTGAGCAGAGTATCTGTCACATAGAATATCTGTCATGAGACAGACATTCATTAAGTGCTAATAACTCTCAGTTAAAAGAAGAAATGTCCGTACTTTAATGAGTTTGAAGAGAGGAGAGAAACAGAAACAAGAAAAAGGACAAATAAGAAAAGAAAGACTGAGAAAGGCATAATTCAGAGAAGGGCAAAGAGAGGGGTATAGAAACCAGATTGTCAGGATGACTTTCAAAAGTGACCCTTTGGTTCACACACGGGGTGACCCAAGTCAAATCCCCAAGGAGTCAATGCACTCACTTTGTTTCCCTGACACACACAATTTTCTATCCCTGACACATGTATACTTACTTAGGAATGCTTGCCTAGAAGGGCTAGAAAAATGGGGATGGAAAAATGAATATTAGAGACAGGGAAAAACAACAGTGAAACAGAGAAACTCTATTGTGTACAACTCCACAGTCAAAGATTTTTCTACCTCCCTGAGAATCAGTCTAGCTTGCAGGTAGAATATTGACTGCTAGGCAGAGCACCATGGCCATAAAACAGACCACTGAGCTAGGCAATAAAAAAGAGAGAGAGCGAGAATAAGAGGTCTAATGTCTTGTTTATGTCCCCTTTATAGCATCTTTGAGATGCTCTGCAGTCCCACAGCTGGCTTTAGTTCATATGCTTTTCTGATTAAGGCAATACATACCAAAGCAATCTAATATTAATGTGCAATTTGGAAAAAAAAAATAGGGAGTGTAGAAAAGGAGGAAATTTTCACAAACAGTGTAACTAAACAATAACAGGATATAAGACTTGCTTAATTCTTTATTAAATGCATGCTTTATTGTAAGTCTCTAAAACATTTGTAACTCATTTTAAACACCCAATTCTATCATATTGTGTTTAGTGACACTAATCCTTGTTTATAGCCTAACCCTTTGAGAATAAGATTATGTTCCCAGCGAACAGTTATAAGTAGTGACAAGTTTTATTGTAACGGTCCTGATCACAGATTTACAAAAACAATAAATGAAGAAATGGAAGTGTAACTGACTAGGATAATATCCAATATGAGGAAAATCTTTATCTAAAATGAAGTGTAAATCTTAACTGATGAAATGCCTCTGAAAGTACTTCCAAGAAATGTTTTTTTTAAACTTTTCATTAAGAGTCCAAGTATTGTTTTCAATTTAAAACCCTGATTTTGAGATGCCTGGGTGGCTCAGTGGTTGAACCTGAACCTTTGGCTCAGGTTGTGACCCTGGGGTCCTGGGATTGAGTCCCACATTGGGTTCCCCACAGGGACCCTGCTTCTCCCTCTGCCTATGTCCCTGCCTCTCTCTGTGTCTCTCACAAATAAATAAATAAAATCTTTAAAAAAAAAAAACTCGTTTTATGTTTTGCCACTTTACCATTATAAAATTTGTTAACAGCTAAAAAGAACGGGATACTGCATGCAAGTTTACTCAAGTATCAAGTATTCAGCATTCCACACTGCTGGGAAATAATGCTAAAATTGTGTCTGTGTCTTTGTATGTTTATGTGTATATGTGTGTTTACCCCTATAAGACATTTAACATAAAGTTTACTAATTATACTGAATAACATATCATGACTATCCCAACTGTTAAAATGGGCCTAATGTTTGGTATAATTGTTTCAAATAATGAGTTATCTTGGATACATTTTGACATTTTTAGCCCCAATTTTGGATTGGTAATAATAGTACAGTGGGAGAGGAGGTATGAGGTTGGATGAGGCAACTAGGTGATGGGCATTAAAAAAAAGTATGTGATATAATGAGCGCTGGATGTTATATACAACTGATGAATCACTGAACTCTACCTCTGACACTAATAATACACTCTATGTTACTTAATTGAATTTAAATAAAGTTAAATAAAATTTTAAAAAATAGTAGAGTGGGTAAGCAGAGAAATTTGAAAGACAGAGTTATAATTCTGATTCAGCCATTTCCTATCTGAGACTGTTTTCTCATCCATAAGTAGGAAAAATGTCCAACCACTAGGGAATGTATAAAGGTTGAATAATGTGCCATGTGCAAAGTACATAGCATAGTGGCCAATATATAATGTGCACTCAATAAATGGTAGCAATTTATAACTGTAAGTGATTGTTTGTATTAATAATAAAAGCTACCCATTATTGAGTAGCATTTTTACTATCACAAAGCTTGATATGTATCTCAATTCTAAGAAAGGCTATTTTCTACCTCCTCTCTTCTCTGAATGTCTACTTATGCCATATTATCATCTCCAATAAATATTTCTTGTAAGCCTAATACACATAAGGTATTACTTTAGGCCCTGTAAAGAATAGAGCCAGAATCAATCATTCTCTCATGCAGGTCACTACTGGATCTTGTACTTCCTCCCCCATGGCAGTAGTATTCTGCGTTCTGATTATTTATTTATATCTTATTTTACCCATTGGATAAAGAGCTTTTCATGGATATGTCTTACTTGTATACCCAACATGTAGGATAATGTCTGGAACATAACAGACACCCAGCCAACACTGAATGAATGGAATAGTCCTAACCTCAAGAAGTTCAAGTTGAAGAAACACAATACGAACATTAAGAAAATCTACAGAAAATCTACAGACAGCTTTTTATACATTTATGGGGATAGAAATGTGTCCTTTTTGCATTAGTGGACTACTATTGTTAATTTATGAGTGAAGTGGTATTCTATCATCATGACAGCATTCTGAGGGGTTACATCCTATGTTATATATGAAGGAGTGGGTCACAAGAGAAGCGGGAGAAGACAACTCTTGAAGAACAAATTACTGAACAGTATTTGGAGAAGATTGTGGTAGTTCACTGTGCTTAGGGCATGCTAGTCTTGTTAGTTTTGTGGAGAAATTGACAAGCAGAAACTGGAATTTAGTGAGAGGTCTAAAGGGGCCTTGAGCTTTTGGTCAGGAGGAAAATCTGCTTTTTGGCCAGGTAAAAGAACTAGGGTAACACAGAGTGATGGTCCAGAGAGTAATGCCCATCAAGAGAAACCAGCTCCAGACATTAATTTTAAAGGTAAGGTGAAGGAGCTGAGCTTATTAATCTAATGGTAGTACCAACCTCCTTGACTTTTATCAATCAATAGCAAAAATGCTCCATTGTAGATCAACTAATCAGAGGAACTTCTGCCAATCGGAGGTTCAAAGATTCTAAGCACTAGAGCCAGAGCTATGTCCTATAGGGATGACTTAGGATGAGTCTTTAGGCTAGTGCAAGATCCTACAGATACCAGAGAGGAGGCCAGACAGAAAAGTTATTTAAACTCTTGACCAACCAAGTTTGAATCTGAGGAGTGGACTCTTCAGAGTCCATACCACCCTACATTTCCATAGAGTAAAGCTTAGAGTTTAGGAAAGGCAACACATAGTTGATTCTCTATGCTTGCATGGAGATTTACCTTATCTCCCATTAAAGTGGGATTTATCTTAAGCAAAGTCTGAGAAGACTGGTTTGGTTTTCAGTATAGGCTGAGCAGAGTGGCTTTATCTCTGACCAGAACTAAAAAGGAAGTTACACAAAAGCCCTTCAAATCTTATAGTTAGGTGAAGGTCAGAAACTCTTATCACTAGTTACCTAAAGCCTGATGCATACTAGGCACTCTCCATATCTTCTTGTCAAATGAATTTTTTTTAACTATATTACTTCCTCATTGTATTGATTTATCTTTAAAAACTTATCACAGTTTTAGGGATGCCTGGGTGGCTCAGGCAGAAGTTGAATGTCTGCCTTTGGCTCAGGGTGTGGTCTCACAGTCCTGGGACTGAGCCCCGCAACAGGCTCCCTACCTGGAGCCTGTTTCCTCTCTGCCTGTGTCTCTGTTCTTTCTGTGTGTCTTTCATGAATAAGTAAATAAAATCTTTAAAAAAACTTATCACAGTTTTAATTTTGAAATGAGATTGATTTTCTTATGCTATTGAGTCACGAGGTGAGAAATAGCAAATAGAATTTAAGTATCAACAGTCTTTGAAAACCTATCAAGACTTTTATAGATTAGTTGTGAATTATCTTGGATCATGAGAGGGAAATCTATACAAGTAGATATGAGAAAAAATAAAAAATCCCAAACCTGACTGCCCTGCTTCAAAGGGGAAAACAGGAAAACAACTAGAAAACTTTCCTCCTGGGCATCATCACTTATTTTTCCTGGATGTTAAGTACATGCAACATGCCAGATCTCAAATAGTCTATGTCCAGGAAGCTTTTCCTCTTGGACTGGCATCTTTTCTCCCAAGGCAGTGATTTGTCACATAAATCCAACAGAGAAGGAAAAGCTTAGCTATATAGGCTCTCCGTGGGCAGACCAGTTCTGATCCAATTCTGGATGGGAAGGGGCTAGGAAGTGTGAAGGCTGACTTACTGTGGACGTCAGTTAGTTGTTTCTGGATCTTTATTCTCTCTTTTTTTGTTTTTAAGATTGATTATTTATTTATTTATTTATTTATTTATTTATTTATTTATTTAACAGAAAGAGAGAGCAAGCACAAGCAGGGAAAGGGGCAGAGAGAGAAACAGACTCCCCGCTGAGCAGGGCTGGATCTCAGGAGCCTGGGATTATGACCTGACCTGAAGGGAGATGATTAACCTATTGAGCCACCCAGGGGCCCCTTGATCTTTATTCTAATGGAGAGTCATAACTTTTATAGGTAATGCCCCAAAGGTCTGGCTAATGTAGAGATAATTTTCCTTTAGGAAGACTTCAACTGCTGCAGGTTCACTATACCTTTTCTCCTACTCAAGATTTTTCTTCTCCCCACAGTACTTAGCTTACTTATTTGCATTCACTTGCTTTTCCTTAGAAATGTTCCCACTGTCACGCACATATCCCCAAGTCATAAGTGACTTGAGGGTAGGATCTATTCATTTTCTTAATTTTATGGATTCTTTCAGGGCAATCAGGTTGTGGGGTAAATGAGTTTTATTAAAATAATTAAGCAAGAAGGCCATTACACTGAGGTGGCTGTAATGCCATGGTGGCTTACTTTATAGCAAACCCAAACCTACACCTGTAAACACCTCAAAGTTAAGAAACTAAAACCTAAGGATAACCAAACATTAACAGCAAGCTAAGTTTTAAGTAGGAACCAATAAAATAATTTCCTTCCGGGATCCCTGGGTGGCGCAGCGGTTTGACGCCTGCCTTTGGCCCAGGGCGTGATCCTGGAGACCCGGGATCGAATCCCACATCAGGCTCCCGGTGGATGGAGCCTGCTTCTTCCTCTGCCTGTGTCTCTGCCTCTCTCTCTCTCTCTCTCTGTGACTATCATAAATAAATAAAAATTTAAAAAAAATAATTTCCTTCCTTTGTTTCTACAACTTCTCTAAGTCTTTCCCTTTGATCTTGATGGTAGAGCACTCCTAACCACTTCTGGTTTGGTATAGCTCGATTCCAATAGATTTTAGTTCAAATATACACTTAAAAATTTTAATATGCCTCAGTTTATATTTTAACAGTATGAGTCTGGACTTACCTTAAAAGGGAGCAGATTTTGCTATCCAAAAATATTTCTCTTCGGCATAAGGATTATTTTGAGCTAAAGGCCATCAAAACACAGAAGATTCATGAACATTTTTTACCTACCCCTCAACTGCCTAATTTTATAATGAAAAGGGGGCATTGCAGCAGGAAGACAGCTATGAATAGAGATACCTTTTTACCTAAGAAACTGTTGGAGAGGATGAATTTCTTTCAAGGTCCTTCTAGCATTCTTAGAATCAAAATGACAGGAGACAGATTAACAGGATAAAATCAAATGTAATAGTGTAATAAATAGGGAATCCACACAGACATGGAACTTTCAAAGACAGTAAGGCATTCCGATAATAAGCATCAATAAGATGCTTTTTTTGAGCTAAGGAGAGGGGCAGAAGTTTTGAGGATAACAAAGGGGAGAAGACCATTAGCAGGAAGGTGAAAGGAGATATTTAGAAAACAAAGGTGTCCTGCTTTGTAGGTAAGGTTCGTAGGTCAAGGGGACTCTCTAATAATAGCTTCCTTCCTGGTACAGATGGTTGAGGGGGAGATAAAGGAATTTTCCTGAATCTGCTGGATTTTGATTGCTTTTAACTTAAGATATTGTTCATGCCTAAACCTGCTCTTAACCCCCACAAAACTCATTTGTGTAACAGGGCAACCTATGGTTTCCAAACATCTCCTCTTGCTTTCCTGGGAAAGGTCTTCCTCCCCTTTTCCCTTATATGTTATATAAGTTTTAATTATTTTCTGGGTCTCATATTTTTACGGGGCTCCCTTATGTCTGAAATTAATCTTTTTTTTTTTTATCCTGTTAACCTGTCTTATGTCAATTGGATATCAGACCAGCCAAAGAACATAGATGGGTAGAAGGAAATTTTTTTCCACCCCTTCGGCATAAAACTTCGAAGCTCAGGCTAAGTCTTCTCATGCAAATATTTCTGTAGAGAAGAAAAAACTAGGACAGAAGGTAGTCTAGTGTGTGATCATTCAGTATTGAACTATACCCGGAAAATTCAGGGAGGTATTTGGAACCTATCACCTGCCCGTTTCCCATTCAGATTCACCACCACCAGCTAGCACAAGGTGAAGAGTAATAATAATAAAAACAGCAGAGGGAACCAAAAAAAAAGAGAAAATCTGCTAACAGTGAGAGGAAAAAGGATCCACAGTCACCCAAATAGTCTGATATTTCCTAGGCCCCAAACAAACAAGATTTTAAGCATCACTTTCAATTGAATACTGGCTACACCTTCTACACTGATGTTCTTTTCCTCTCTCAGAAGGAATAATCCTGACAAAAGAAAACTGGGTTGAGAGTGGGAAGAAAATAGGTCCTGGTACTTCCCGAAAATAACTCATCTTATACATCGCACAAATCTCTTACAGTGTTTCTCTCCTTAACCATAAAATTGAAAGTCTTGGGCAGGAAGGTATTTTATGGGTTGTTTCAGCTCTGGTAGTTCATGCTGCTGGAATTCTACGTAACCAAATCTTTTCCTGGTAGTTTCTCACCGCCAGGCCAAAGTACTACAAAAAGACCAGTTGGGAAATGGCAGCTGGTCGTCTACCCTTCTGAGAACTTTCTTGTCAAAGCCAGTTCCACGTGAGCCCACTTCTGCATGTTTTATTTGCCTAGACAACTGACTTTTGTCACACTTCCAACTTTCTCAGAATAGACTTCTCTCAGTGAGATATAGCTTTAAAAAAAATAGGTATTTGGTTTGCTTCCTACTGGCACACAGTAAAATTATGAGGACTTAAAAAACTGTTGTGGGGCGCCTGGATGGCTCATTCGGTTAAGCGTCTGCCTTTGGTTCAGGTCAGGATCCCAGGTCCAGGGATAGAGCCCCCCCGCCCTTGGGGTTCCCTCCCCCATAGGCAGCCTGCTTCTCTCTCTCCCTCTGCCTGATGTTTCCCCTACACTCTTTCTCTCTCTGTCAAATAAATAAAATTGTGTTATCTCCAAAATACGTTGTTCAAAGTCCCCTTAAAACTGATTGTTATTTCCTTTTTTTTTTTAACTAAATTTCTTAGGTCTATAGGCCATTATTTCTCATAGAAAAGCCTCAACTTCACCTCAGACCTGGAAACTGTACTTATTAGCTAACATTCTCTTTTTAATTCTATGACCTTCATACTATCTTCCTTTTCTTTGTCTGATACCTTCCAAAAGTTATTTTCACTTTTAGAGCCACACATGACCCTGTCCTATGTCATTTTTTCCCCTCACACACGTGGCCTGTTTCCTCTGATTCCCCCCCTGACCCAGGTCTGTCCCACCTGCTCCTTACTCATTCAGCACTTGGCAATTTCTAACATCCAGCCCTTAATCTTGGAACAGCATTCCAATCAATGTCTTTTGAGCCACCTCCTCTACTTCAAAAACAAATAAAATTCTGTAAAGTACATCTATTTAGAGAAACCATCTAGTTTCAAAGATCAGTCTACTTACCTTTGCAAGAACTCTCCTAACACTTTAAAATATAAATACTTGACTATATATATACTTCACACATTTAACAGTAAACACTTCAGTTTAATCCAAGCACCCCCAAGGAACACTGAGGGTGAAAATAATCAATTCTTCTCCAATTTTCCCATTTAAAAATATGGGCTTGTTTCCATGCAGAACCTTAAGAAATGCCTCTCCATTCCAGTCTGTGCATCAATGCACAAGTAAAGCAGTGTTTGCATTGCTTTGGGCAGTTTAGAGATTGCACACACAGTTAACATTGGAGTTCCCAACTCAGTGTTAAATCGTCTCATGTTAGAACCTAATAAATCAAATATTTTACAAACCACAACATAGTTAAGTTACTCAAATGACTCCCCTAATTCAGTACTGGCAGCAAGTATTTGAAAGCAAAAAATCTCAGAAGTTTTAGTGACTTCTACATTAAGCCAAGGAAACTCATGCATTCATGCTACCCAGGAATGTTGGTGGCATGTGGCTTATACCTCAAACCAGCATTGTCAGTGAGTAAACCAGCTGTGGCAAGATGCCATTTTCATATTTCTTTTTCTGAGCTGTATGTTACCACCACTTTGATTTCTACCACAGCTTATTCCCTTTCTAGGAAACTGTCCAAGCTCTTTCTTACACTGCATAAGAGTTGCCTCCCATCACCCCTATCCCATTCGCACCTCCCTCACTTAGAATACCCATAACCAACCCTATCATATTGTTCCCTGTACTGGTCAAGAGTTTAATCAATAGCCTTTTTGTTTTTTAGGATTTTATTAATTTATTTGAGGAGGAGACAGAGAGGGAGGAAGGAGGGGTGAGGGGGACAGGGAGAAACAGACTCCCCACTGAGAGCCTCCTGTGGGGCTTGATCCCAGAACTCTGGGATCATGATCTAAACTGAAGGCAGAAACTTAACCAAATGAGCCACCCAGCTGCCCCATAATCCATAGCTTTGATAAAAGTACCAGGAGGCATATCTCTTATTTTATGAAATGACCCCAAAATTGAAAATTTATATTAAGAGAATTAAATTTGAAAGAACTCCCAAGAAAAAAGTTTATTATTATTAAAATTACATAAACAAAACTTTCTCAAAATATGCATGAAAAAGGTGGTATAACATATCAAAAAAAGCATATCAAAATACAAGTAGTGGTTAGAGTTCATCACTAAAATGAATAACTATATATACATACATATATCTTCATAGATAAATCAATGCATATATCTATAACTATACTAATGTCTATATATAGATAGTTAAATCTCTACATAAGATCTTTCAATATTTTTGTCTGGGAGGAAGAATTTTTTTTCTGTCCTTTAGGGTCCTTCTACCTGAATTTACAATCAAATCGACAGGAGATAGATTAAGAGGAGAAAATTAAATTTAGTTTCATATATTTGGAAAATCAGCAGAGCCATGGAAATTCCAAAGATGAGCTAAGGAAAGGGAGGGTAGGGATCTGAGGAGACAAAGGGGAAAAGACCATTAGCAGGAAGGTATCTTATTTGTTTGGAAAACAAATCCTGCACTGTTACACAGATGAGTTTCTTAGGTAAAGAGGAATCTCCGTTAATAGTTCTTTTCTCAGATGACCCAGGCAGGTAGCTGATGGGGAGGAAAAGAACTTTTCCTGAATCTGCTAGGTTTCTATTGCTTTTTACTCAAAATAATGTTCATGACAAAGTGGCTCATCTTGAGGCACCCTGTCCTTGGCCCCTCCACTTCCTGATTCCTATTTAATGATGACTACTTTGATAAAAATATTATTTTTATTTTTATTTTTTAAATATCATTTTTAATGAAAATCCCTCCTAGTCCAAATTCACTTAAAAAAATTAAAGATACCAACCAATCAGAACTGCTCATTGTAAGCAAAATATCATTGGACAGAGATAAACGTAAAAATTTTACACTTAAGATTTAAAACATAAATTTGTAATTTATAACTGCACAATATTAGAGATTTGGCTTAATGGTAATATAGCTGAAAAAGATCTTAGAAATGTTAATTAATGATCATCTTCACGAAAGCCAGTCATGAGACTTGGCTGCCAAAAATGTTGATGGTTCGTAGTGGGTTGTTTATACATGCATATATTTAGTTTTTTTTCACCTAATGAGTCATGGAGGAGCTATTTTCTTTTCAGCAAACCCAGGATGAAAGGGCACAAACTAAGGTAAAATTACAGGTGAATGAGATTAAGGTAATCAAGTTTATCAAATAGTTAAAAAAGTCCCAAATTGAGGCATTCAAGCAGAAGATAGGGACAGATTGTCAGAGGGAACTACCCTTGCACTGGATAGCCACTAGAGGTGGTTCTTGTCATTCTCTGACAATTTCAAGCATTTGTGAATTCAAATCACAATGAAAATGTGACAATTGCTGTTACCTGCTGAGTCAGGCATCTATTCCACAAGGATGGGGTGGCATTGGCACAATGTAAAGAATACTGAGTGAAGCTACTGGATTCTAGTGGTAGCTTTGAGCAAGTGGTTTCTTTTCTTCTGCTTCCATTTGGTGTTATGCCTCCCAAGGGCTGGGCAGGAACTGAATGCTTTACATATGCAATTACGTTGAAGGAGGGTAGAATTTGCCACCCTAAAATATATCTTTTTGACAGAAGGATTCGTTTAGGCTGATTATTTTTAAGAAACAGCAGACATAGGAAAAGCTCTGAAAACAGAGTAGAAGTTAGCCTTTTTGTAAGATATATTTATATTTGTAAGGGAAAATCTCCATTTGTAAGGTTGTCTCTCTCCCTGTACTCCGCAGAGAAGGAAGACTAAATCTCCAGAAACTCTTGGCAATAGAGAAGGTAAAGACTTAAAGCTGCCTAACAACCATAGCCCTATTGACTGTGCTTTTCCTGGCAACTTCCCATAACCAGCGTCCCCTACCTCTCAACATTTGCTTTCCTCTTTAACTGGAAATGTTATTTAAGGTGGTGTGTCTTGGGCCATTTTGGAGGGTTACTCAGTGTTACTGGGTATCTCCCATGTGTACAGCAGCTATATATGTTACTCAATAGCTATTTGTTTTACCTTTTTTTTTTTTTTAAGATTTTATTTACTTGAGAGAGAGAGAGAGAGCATGAGAGGGGGAGTGGAGGGGGCAGGGGAGGGAGAAGCAGACCCCCTGCCGAGCAGGGAGCCTAACAAGGACCAAGACCAAGGAGCCAAAAGGAGATTCTTAAACAACTAAGTCACCCAGGGACCCCATGTTTTTCCCCTGTTAATCTTTTTACTGCAGGTGTATCTCACCCAAGAAGCTAGAAGGATGGGGGGGATTTATTAACTTATTAAAATTCCTTGACTGCCCCTACAACATGTATTCCTCACACTATACTGCACAAGAGATATGATTATCAAAAGAAGGCCTCAGTAATCTAATACAAAATCCCTGAAGTCCTTTCTAGACTTAACATTCCTTAACTCCTTGTAAAGGGAACAATTAAAGGTGCCTTAAGTTGCCAATCCAACCAGTCAGGGTCTGATTCATCCAGTGATTCTTCACATTTTCCAGTAATACTCCCTTTATCCATGAATATACAACTTGCCTAGTATTGTTAATAAAACAAGAGGCTTTATGTGAGGACTAAAAATAAGAAGGTGCGGGAATGGGTAAGAGTCATTTATTTGGAGCTAAGGCAATCTGCTTGGACATTCCTCACATATTTTAAAATATATCTCCTTTGTAAGGAAAATAATGGATTTCAGGGTGGGGTGGCAACTTTATAAGAGATAATAAAACAATTTTTTTCTGAAAAAGGAAATCCCTTTCTAATTAATTACCATCAGTTGAATTTTTCTCATAGGAACCCTATTCCTTGTGCCCTCAGGTCAACCATTTAGGAGAGTGAACAGACCTAATAGCACTGTTTCATTGTGTCTCCTTAACAACGTAGGGACAGGCTGTCCTTTAAAAATATATAATTTTTTAACCTTTGCATTTTCTATTTACTCATACCTAAATAGAGAACTTCTGCTAAGGTAAGAGAAATGAATGCCAAGTTCAGCTCAATGCAGTTAGTTGTGCTAAAGGCTAAAATTACAGGAACAGCATGGAGAAATAATTGACAGCTGAAGTGCATGGTCCTATGAAGTCTCTCTTCAGGGAATCTGTGATTGCTCTTAATGGCATTTTCAAAAAAACAGGTCCTGTTAATTTTTCAAGATATTTTTAAACACTCGATTACTTTTAAAACAATCAGCACCATTATGAACTCCCAGGAGGCTCTGAATTAAGAAATGAATACCTTTATTTCATAACATTTTACAAAACACTTGCTGTGGACAATAAATATCAAATCCACTAGGGGCTTTGGTAATGCAACACAAATCTTGAAAGGGGAAACCTAAAGATGATTAGATAATTAATCACAATTAAGATTTTCAATTGATCTTAAAGGAGCTTAAGATAAGAACATTCTAGTTTTGTCTCCTACTTGCAGCCTTTTGCTGTTTTCACCGCCTACAGATGAAAGGTCCATGCTGAGTAAAACATTCTGGAGCAGCACCAACCATGACAGGTGGGAAGACTACATTTTTTTTTTTGATATGATTTTTGATTAGACCATTCATAATATGGTGAATAAAATAGAAGGATTTTGAATAAAAGATACTCAAATTGTCATTTCAGTTGCATGAGAGTGATATTAACCTACTCATACATTAAATATAATTCAATTATATTTGTGATTGCTTGTAATCACCATCAAACATGGCCCTATCTGTAACCTCTTTGATGGCCTTCTAGAGGTCATCATTCTTTGGAGGATCTGCCTCAGCTCTATCAACAGTTAGAACCTGGTGTGTGTGTGTATATGCATTGGCTCTATCATAGTCACTCAAAGCACATCTAAATGCCACACTTTATCTTACTGTCCTATATACAGACCAGGGTTTAGTTTTCCTGTAGCCTGAATGTAAAAACATCTTCCAGAAATGCTACCCATCAGGGAGTTGGCAGCAACTCTGAAATCTGGCTTCTGACAGAAGGGCATTCTCTGAGGAGTGCTGTTGTTTCAGAATTATAATTTTATGCTCCTTCAATTCCATTCAATTATGTTGAAATTCAGGGTATTTGTTGAAACCAATCCTGATAGTCTGTGAATACGAGGCATTCACTTTATAATTTTTCAAAGATACCTTTCAACCATTTATGTGACACCCTTTTATTGAAAGTCTCCCATTCACTATAGTCTATGTACCAGACATCATGGTTACAATAGAAAAAACAAAACAAACAACCCCCCCCCCACACACACACACAATCCCGCAAAAAAACTGGTTGTGACTCTTAAGAATTTTGCAGGTAATCTGGTTACCTATGTGGCCATCACATTAAACAAAGGAAACTATATCATTGTAGTTTTACAAGTATGTCTACAAGCAACACAGTATGAGACCATCGTAATGAGGGGGACACATTTCAAGTCAATTATTTGGTGTCATAAGGCAAAAGATAAAGACTATAAAAGTTTTGAGTAAATTGACCAAATATCCTGGTGATACACAGGTTTAGGCATTCACATGAATAAACATATGTTTAGTGTCATTGCTCTTCATTAATTGTATCCCTAAAATATGGAATAAAATATTGAACACCATTCGGTCCAATGATAATTCTTCCATGGTTACAGCTAAAGAGAGTAAGTTGGGAAATAAGGTCTGAGACAAGGTCCACCAGAGAATCAATGATTTATCAGTATAATAAGGTGACTATTTCTTAGTATCGATAATATCTGGACACATCACTGATCCATTAAGTAAACTTTTGATTGTACCCAAAGGTATGTTTGTAATACTGACCCTTCCTCTTCCTTTTCTTCTCATAGCCATTCCCAATTATTGTTCCAATTTTAGATTCAATGTCACCTACTCAGAGGTTTTTTAACTTCCCTAACTAGGTCAGGGTACCCTATAATTTTCTTCATTTTCTTTGAAATATCTTCCACAATTTCAAATGTGTAAATCAAATTTGTTGTAAATGTCCATCTCCCTCTTTTAATTTCAACAAGAAGGTGACTTGTCTGCCTTCTTTGCCAATGTATTCCTGCACTTAGAAGAATAAACTGGCACTTAGTAGATGCTCCATGCATGTTGCTAAAAAAAGAAAAAAAAAAAACCTCTTGAAATAACCCAAATTCCAGGACAGTACCTCCTATTCAAATAGAACATTTTAGTTTTTTAAAAGATTTTATTTATTTATTTGACATAGAGAGAGAGAACCAAGTGGGGGGAGCAGCAGAGGGAGAGGGAGAAGCAGGCACCTTGCTGAGCAGCAAGCTGGAAATGGGGCTCCATCCCAGGACCCTGGAATGATGACCTGAGCTGAAGACGGATGCTCAATGGACTAAGCTACCCATGTGGCCCATCAAATAGAACACTTTAAATACTGCTTTGCTGATTATGGTTGGTGATATTAGGATATCTGATTTCCTTTCTTGAAAAGGTTAAATTAACAAATTAAAATTCCAGATTGTTATGTCAAACTCATTTTTAGAATCACTTATACCCTGTTAGTCAATTAAATGTCTCTTATATCTTGTTGACATCTATAACCTTTTTTTGTTTTTGGTGTTGTTTTTAAATTGTAGGGTTGCACTGTAGGTAGCATATTAAATTATGTTGTAAGTATGAATTATTTCCTTAAAATGGTGAAACCAAGGCAGAAGTAAGAAGCATGGGTTTTCCTATATTTATTATAGAAATCCCTTGTAAGTTAATAAATCATGGGCTTGGCTCTCTAAAAAGGATTTTATCTAGTGGACAAGAGGCCTATAAGAAATAGGACAAAACCTCATATGGATGATAACTCCTCCTAATCTTTCCTCCTACTCTTTGTTTAATTTCATTAATAAAAAAGTCAGTTTCCTTTGTACATTTTTTTAACTTTATAAATCTTTTCAATAACTCATACATTGAGAGAAGACATCTGTGAATTTAGGAACATTTTTTCTTACTCCTGAGAGAGACTGGTTTACAGAGTCTGGTTTAGCTTACACACTGATTTAATCAAAATGCTATCTTACGCTTACTGTGTTAGTACTACAAAGGTTGGGGACAAGAGTCCTTGATAAACCACATTAGTAGTTAACTACCCAGAGGACCATAAGTTTTAAGAATAAACCAATCAAGCACAGAATTGATTCTATTTATTCTAATACATTCTGTTCTGATTTTCCCAGATTTTGGAAATGTGTCACCTTTAACTTCCACAACAACTTTGGTGAATTTTGGCTCTCCTAGTAGAGCTCAGGGAGCTAGAGCAACAAAATTAAAAGACCTTAGGGATAGGGCAAGGCAGGGTAATACTGAGGAAACTGACTCAGATGCATTTAGGAGGTTCACAAGTTTGCGGAAAGAAAAGAGTAGAAAGTATTAACAGAAAAATAAAAGTAATTTATAAGACAGAAACAATGCTGGAATGTAGAAGGACCCTGAGTTGACTTACCATTAATATGAAGTAGAAATAAAGAGTTAAACCTAAAGCTTATAGAACAAAATCTTATTGGGATAAGAATATCCTAACTTAGTGAGTTTAGTTATAGCTAAATCTAATTGTATTACTTTAAAAGTAATCCATTTATTTGAGAAGAGACTCCTTTGTATTTTAAATTTATATTTAATTTAAATATAACAATAGCAAACCCCTTTAGATATACTTATTAGTAATTCTATCATTTATTTTAGAAATCTAATATACTGGCATTAAAGATTTAGGAATATAGGGACAACATTGATCTTTGTTAGAATGGAACTTTTGTCAAGGACTCTTATTCTAGTTTATTTAAATTCCAACATACTAATAAGACAGGCTGGCTTTTACCAAATGGATCAATGAGTCTTAATCCCAGATCTGAGGCTCTCTGCTGGTTACTAAGCTTCTAATTTACACAGAAGAATGAGAATTAAAATGGTCAGGCAGCAACAAATGGCTTAGGGAGGAATGAGAAACAATTGAAAGTAATTTCCTCGATTACGCCTTTCTTTTTTCTATTTACATGTGGTTTTTGTACAATTCAGAGAGGGATATATAAGGGGGCTACTTAATTTGATAATATATTTTTTTCTGATAATTAAAAAATCTTATGAGCAATTGACTTCTTTTCACTTATAAACATCTCTGAAGATTAATTTTTGTATTACTTAATGAGGCAGATTATGAAATGTGCTTATCAATTCATCAAACAGTTGCCATCTATGATAATTGTTGAGGTGTCTCTTTTGAGTTATTATCTGTTCATCACTGACAGAGGCAATCATGCATTTCTAAAACTATCTGATCACATACATTGTTTATAACCAGCAATAAATTAATAAACCAAACCTATTTAATAACACCAGAACCAGCAAAAATACCCTAAAGGAGAAATTAATGTGCAAATACCTTCTTAGGTAAGCTTTTTTTTTACATTATTGCTTTATTTTCTTTCCAATGTGTACAGCTACCCCCATTGCCATCATCTGCTCAAGAGGGGTGACTGAGTTTAGATTATTTACAGAGTTCCACCACAGGATGCATTTCACTATACTAGTGTTTTGCTGTCACT
The DNA here is from genome assembly GCF_048418805.1 of Vulpes vulpes. Taxonomy (NCBI): domain Eukaryota; kingdom Metazoa; phylum Chordata; class Mammalia; order Carnivora; family Canidae; genus Vulpes; species Vulpes vulpes. Next base: position 80,471,928 of record NC_132795.1, read on the forward strand.
GCCTCTAAAAAATTGCCAGATGATAGGATCATAGGAGAGGAATGGAAATGTCAGTTCATCTAGTTCATGAGAAGGTCAGTTAGATTGTAAGAGGCAGAAAAAGAGACATTTTTTTTCAAAAACCCTCAAATATTAGATATTTTCAATCAGTACTAATTTTGTTTTTTTAAGTACTAATTTTGATATTTCAAAATCTGATCTGTTCTCAGATCAGAATAATGTGATCATTTAAAAAATAAGAGAACTAAGATAAAGTCATGGAGGATAAAGAGAACATTAATGAGGGAGTCATATTTTTATATTGGTCCTAGTTGGTGCTTGATAAATAGGTGTTCTGTAAATGAGTGAGTATGTAAACAAAACAAATAATAGAGAAGAGATTTCATAAAGGTAGCCCCTAGGCCTAGATCAGGCCTACAAACTTAATGGTTTCACCAAAGAAATGTATTAAAAGCAAAATGGCCCATGTTTACAAATCAACAGATGTCATGTAAAATCTCTATCTCTTCAAAAGTTGAAAGACACAACAACATTCCTAGGAAAAAAAGAAATAAGGAGAGAACTGACTGACAAATCACAGGCCACAAATCAACCCAGGATATTTTCATATTAACTGGACTCATCTCAAGGAATAAGACCTACACATGGCCAACAAGCACACGAGAAAATGCTCTGCATCACTTGCCATCAGGGAAATACAAATCAAAACCACAATGAGATACCACCTCACGCCAGTGAAAATGGTGAAAATTAACAAGACAGGAAACAACTGGAAGAGGATGTGGAGAAGGGGGGACCCTCTTGTACTGTTGGTGGGAATGCAACCTGGTATAGCCACTCTGGAAAACTGTGTGGAGGTTCCTCAAAGAGTTAAAAATAGATCTACCCTACAACCCAGGAACTGCATTATTGGGTATTTACCCCAAAGATACAGATGCAGTGAAAAGCCGAGATACTTGCACCCCAATGTTTATAGCAGCAATGTCCACAATAGCCAAACTATGGAAGGAGCCTTGATTTCCTTCAACAGACGAAGGAATAAAGAAGCTGTGGTCTATGTATACAATGGAATATTCCTCAGCCATTAGAAATGATGAATACCCACCATTTGCTTTGACGTGGATGGAACTGGAGGGTATTGTGCTGAGTGAAATAAGTCAATCAGAGAAGGACAATCATTATATGATTTTACGCATACAGGGAATATAAATAATAGTGAAAGGGATTAAAGGGGAAAGGAGAGAAAATGAGTGGGGAAAAAATCAGAGAGGTGACAAAACATGACAGACTCCTAACTCTGGGAAATGAACAAGGGGTAGTGGAAGGGGAAGTGGGCGGGGGATGGGGTGACTGGGTGACAGGCACTGAGGGGGGCACCTGACGGGATGAGCACTGGGTGTTATGCTATATGTTGGCAAGCTGAACTCAAAAAAAAAAAAAAAAAAAGAAGCCACTTTGTTGTCAGGATGTTATGGTTTTCCAGGCTTTGCCATTTGTGGGCTGCTTCTCTAGCAAGACAAAGTATCTGGACATTGGATACTTTTCTCCTTTCAAATACTTTTTTACACTCTCAGTTCCCAAGAGTTTACACATTGCTTCTATTTTTCCCACCTTACTGCCATTTATTCTCAGAACTGAGTAAGTTCTTTAGACAAAGTCACGTTTCTAGTGATACCTAGTCTGTTAGTCACTTATCTGGTTGTTGGAATTTCGACTTTGTGGCACTTCCGGTTCAGAAGTTCCATGAAATATTCCAGGAAGACAGATTAGATGACAGTGTGCTGTTTTCAAAACAGGAAGAACAAGAATTTGCCTGTTAACTTAATGGACTAAAGATATCTTGGCTTCGACAAATGTGTAGAAGGGATTTATGAAAAAATGAGAAAGATGGGCAAAATTAAGCTGTTCCAAAATAGATCTTTCCTCCTCTTGGATTTTGTGAAAATTCGGGATAAAAAGCACATTGCTCCTCATTTGTTCATAGCAACTTCATATTAGTAGTTTATTCTCTGTTGTTTGTTATATGAAGGGTTCCTTTAGTGGGAATAGACCAATTGAAAATTAGACTTAATCTACTGTTTCTTCATGACTTTCTCTCTTTGTGGGAATCAGACAAAATGACTGCTCACTTGCTGCTAACATATACAATTCCTAGGGAAGGAAGAAAATAAGGAAGAGAATTATGCTAGACAAATCAAAGGTAGCAAAGAAACCAAAGAGGTTTTTAAATCAACAGGTGTCATCTCAAGAGAGAAGCCCTTTTGTTGTCTGTGTTGCCACTTCCTGGGATTTGTAATGGGAGGACTATTTCTCTACCTCTATAAATAAAGTATTTGACATAGTGGATTGTTTTCTCCCTTGAAACACTTTATTTTCTTGGCATCCAGGAAGCCACACACTAGTTCTGTTTTTCCTCCTTGCTAACCATTTATTCTGTCTCCTTTGCTAGATATTTGTTCTAATGTGACCTGCAAATAACAGAATATTCAGTTTTCATACCTCTCCATTAAACTCCTTTTCTGAGTAATTTTGTTGGTTTCCGTGACTTTAATCAATCTCTATATGATGATGTGATGCAAACATAAGTTTGTCGCATCTCCATTTTCAACTCTTCCTGGAGATCCCCATTCATCTACCTCCTGGAGATCCCCATTCATCTACCTCCTTGTGCACTTCTGTTTACTTGCATGGCAACTAGGCACGTCAAAACCAAACACTTACTTTTATGTCTTAAAATCAAAGTGCTAACACATACACACAGATAAGAATCTTCTCTACTCCACCCTGTCCCCAAAAGGAAAAGCTCTTGATTTTCTAATTTTTCATTTTCAGCCTGGTGTGTCATGATACCACTATTCTCATGGATTAGTAGGTCAACATTAAAGAATATACTGATTCTGCTTTCTCTCAGACCCCACATGTAACTTGTTAGTAAGTACTGTCTGTTCTGCCTCCAAAATAAATCTGGAATTTGACCACATCTTCACTTGGAAATCTTAAACTACTTTCTTTGGTGTGGACTCTTGGTAGAGCACCCTAACAGGTTTTCCTTTTTCCAGTGCTTCTCTAAAGTCTGGTGCCTACACTAAAGCCAGAGTTGCATTTGTAAAAATAGAAGTCATTCCCACGATTAAAAACTATCAGAGGGGCAGCCTGGGTGGCTCAGCAGTTTAGGGCTGCCTTCAGCCCAGGGCGTGATCCTGAAGATCCTGGATTGAGTCCCACATCAGGCTCCCTGCATGGAGCCTGCTTCTCCCTCTGCCTGTGTCTCTGCCTCTGTATCTCATGAATAAATAAATAAGATCCTAAAAAAAAAAATGATCAGAGGATCTCCTCTCACACTTAGGGCAAAATTTAAATCCTTTTCAATAGCCTGAAAGATATGACAAGGCCACCTCTGATATGAGAATGGCTCCTAACATATAAAACCCTAGGAAAAGAAAAAAAAAAAAGCCCACAAAAACAAGGCCTTTATATGCTTGCTATTTTAAAATGCAGTCTGATTTCATTCACTTCAATTATATATGCAAGTACTATTCTCATGCCATGCTGCTGAAACCTGTAGAAGATAACAAAAGGAGTCACAATAGCTAATGTTTATAGTATAACTTATACCAGGCAATGAGTTAAAAGCTTTAGAGGTATTGTATTACTTACATTCCTTGTCATCGTCCCATAAGATATAAGGATCCCTATTTTAGAGATGAGAAACCTAACAGAGGAACCTAACACTGTGCCTTTCTAGTCTATATCCATGATTTTCAGGGTAGAGCTCATCGACACTAACAAACTTCAAGGATACCCCTACTGACCCTAAAAACACAATTAATCCAAATATTTTAGGCCCTTACAGATTAACAACATAGGGCCAATGTAAATGACGTGCAAGGCCATTTACCTACATCTGTGGTGTCCTTGCTAGTAATCTATTAGTTGTTAAATTATTAAAACTTGGTCTTCAAAACTAAAATTAGTACTTAATAGAGTTAACTGAGAATGCTAATTCAATATCCTAATGAAAAATCTGGCTTCTGCCCAGCACCTGGGAGTAATGCAAATGGCACCCTCTCCATGAACACATTCAGAAAGCCAAAAGTGCCAAAACTTAGAGGGAGATACTTTTTTTTATCAAAGCATCTTGGGCAGTGGAAGCAACGGAAGTGGTTTCAAGTAATATTATTCTTGCTTTAAATGATAAATTGTTTATTTAAGCTTTCTTATTGTCAATTTAACTCTTAACAGATCCTTTGCCTAACCTTACTCTGTGTAATGATGCACATTTGAATCATTCTATCTGTGACCCACAATTATATTAAGGATAGACTTTAAAACATTTACACAAAGCAAACACATATGAATCGTCTACACTCCTGTCACAAAGCAAAAGGACACACATATCCCATAGTGTTTGAATTTTATCTTTACAGTGATGTTTCATTGTTATCAAGGACTTTATGTCTATGATCGAATGGGTCATGAAGAATAGCGGTCAAAAAATGACTGAGAACTTCTTTTTGAAGTTAACAACTCTACTAGCTTTGTTCTAGTGCTTCCTAATGTAGTGGGCAAGAGAGGCATGATCACAAGACTGGGCAGAGAGAGAAGTGCAACCAGAGACAGACAGACCCTCAGGTGAACTGTCGAAATATTACCCATGATACTTAAGCATTCTACAGTGTAAGTGTTAAAATTCAGCAACTGTAAGGTATTCTATTGAGTAAAACAGCAAAGAGCCTATCTTTAATTATCCTTCATATTTTCTAAGGCAGGTTTCTGAATGATTTCACATGGAGGAGTTGCATTTTGGTTTCCTTAAGTTTTGAACTTAGGGTTAAAGTTGTTGAGGGTCGGAGTTTCTCGTGAGTTTGGAGCATGTTATAAAAGAGGAAAAAGAAACACACTGAATTTACTACCTTGTTTCTCTATGAAGAGCAGCAAGTGCCAGTCTCAATCCTCTCTAGGACATGGCTACAGGTCTTCAAGAGGCGCTGTGCAAGGGCCTCTCTGGACACCCTGATGACTGTTCTAGCTTTCGAGAGTCAAAGGCCAACTCGACTTTTGTTTCATTCTGACAGCAGCCAAGGGGAAGGTTTGATTGCTACATTTTGTAGTTAACTCCTCAAATGAGATGAGAAAACAAGCCAGAGAAGATAAACTATTAAGGTGACAATCAGTGATACTGCTCCCTGTCCAGTCTCTCATGTGTGCTTTAGGATAGAAGCATATAATGCTGATTGATCAGCCTTCAGTGAAGCAAACAAAACATTCTTCTAAAGTTCTCTGTTGTGAGCGAAGCAATGCAAAGAATGACAACAAGGACGATTAATATCTAATGTGTTCCTACTATGGGTCATGGAATCTGCTTCCACACTGACTTGTTTATAATTAACAGTGACCCTGAGTAGGCAACACTATACTGTGCCCATGTTACAGATGAGGACACTAAGGCTTGCACAGAGGTTCACTGGCCATTTATTGACTGATACACCAGCTCCTAATATTCTTCTATTCTGTAAACTTAAGCATTTCAATGTATTTTGAATTAAAAACTTACATAGAGAGGCTTTCATTCACAGTTACTTCTTGGCTATTTTTAGGGTCAGCTCAAAGGAAACTAGTATTTAGAGTAATGGAGGTACATTTTTTTTAATATTTTAAGAAATTTATTTTTTTCCCAAAGATTTTATTTATTCATGAGAGACAGAGAGAGAGAGAGAGAGAGAGAGAGAGAGGCAGAGACATAGGCAGAGAGAGAAGCAGGCTCCATGCAGGGAGCCCGATGCGGGACTCAATCCCGGTGCTCCAGGATCATGCCCTGAGTCGAAGGCAAATGTGGTTAACCGCTGAGCCACCGAGGCATCCCAAGAAATTTATTTTCTATTTTTAAAAATTTCCTTATTACTTTTACTGGCATTATTTAATCAGTTTTCCATATTCCTGTATGGTAACAGATGTGTTTATATTATAAAAGGTATATAAAGAAAATCCCATTCTGCAGCACTTGGGTAGCTCAGTTGGTTGTGTCCAACTCTTAATTTTGTCTAGGTCATGATATGGAACCCCAGAGCCCCCGTCCAGCTCCACGCTGGGAGTGGAGCCTGCTCAAGATTCTCCCTCTCCCTCTCCAACTGCCCCTCTCATTCCTATCTTTCCCTCTCAAAAAAAAAAAAAAAAATCCCATTCTAATTGTATTCAATTAATTGATGAACAAATACAGTAAAATTGCAAAATGAAAAAGAACACTGCCAATTATCTTAAAATACGGTTTTCTCACACTCAAAACAAGATTCATAATTCTGCAAATAATGTGATAATATTCTGAATTGTTGAGCAGATAAAAGAAGAATGTTGGAAAAAATCACAATCATTGTCTTAAACACTGCTTTATACACAAGCAAGATTTGGTGACTATGTAGAAGAGGCTCTGACATTCCTCAGGTCCATAGACTCTTGGGCTGTTTTTCTCCTATTAAATAGGATTGATTTATTGGCTAAGTTTCCCCAATAATTCCCAAGATACAGAAAACTGGCAAATCTGCATTATGTTGAGTCTCCGCTAAGGTCACACTTTTTCATAGATTCAGACACCAGAGAATTTTAAAACTTCTGCCTGTGTTAAAGCTTACTATTGTGCTCATTATCTTAGCATTCTTATTATTTTCTGTTGAGAAAGTATATCTGGTAAATTCAGGTGACTAAAGAATATACAGTATTTTGATGCAATGTTATTCAAGCAATAAAATTCTATCTAATGAAAAATAAGAAAATACAGCCAAGGGACTTTAAAAAAAAAAACATTTTATTATTTTATTCATGAGAGATACAGAGAGAGAGGCAAAGACATAGGCAGAGGGAGAAAGAGGCTCTTTGCCTCTAGATGTGGGACTCTATCCCTGGACCTGTGATCACACCCAGAGCTGAAGGCAGATGCTCAACCACTGAGCCACCCAGGTGTCCCCAGCCAAGGGACTTACTATGTTAGTAAGAAACCAATAAACAAACAAAGCATGTGTATCTTATTGTAGGATAACATGAGACCTCAAACACATGTATGTTTGTGAAAATGTAAATAATTTATTTTAGTGAATTAAATGAAAAGGAAGTTCCTAATAATTAACATGCCTACAGTCATCTCTCTGTATATGGGAGTTCAAGAAACATTTCCATTTGTGGGAGTGTGCTCACTGGAAATAATGGGCACTGCCTTTGGACAGGATTTACTTATAATCTGACTGGTTCAGAGATGTACTTGTTCCCTAAAGAGGTGGCTTCCCTCATGTGTTTTCTATTACCATTTCTAGAGTTCCACAACATCTGGCTTAGGACTATAAAAGTGATATGCTATTCAATTATCAGCCTAATGGTGGGGCTGAGAGACACTGAATTTCAGCCAGCCATTTCCGTTTGATGATAGGGGCTGGAGAGTAGGTGTACAAGCACATACATGAAATAAACTTTCTTTTCTACTCAGTTGGAATAAATTATAACATGTTTGGGCAAATACATGCATAACTATTTTCAGGACTGATTTGAGGCCATAATGGATTTTAGAAAGCCCACCTCAAACAGAGAATGAACTTCATTATTCTATTCTCTCAGTTTTTCTGTTTTTGTTGTTGTTGTTGTTGTTTGTTTGTTTTTACCTATGTTTTAAAGTACTGAGTTCTTAGGAGACTTCAGCTATTTTTTAAAATGGTTAATATATATAAATTCAAGGAGTGATAGAAAGGCTGTTCCTAAGTCTTGAATAAAACCAGGTTGACACAGGAGAAGTTATGGAAAGAGGTATTTCCAATTATTAATAAGCATGGCTGCCTCTCATTGGAGAGGCAATTAAAAATTATTTGCATTTTATTTTATTTTTCCATGTCTTCCTTGATATTTTCAACGTTTTCTAGTAAAGTTTTCCAGTAATGTTAAAGGGTAATACATTTTGGCTATTTCATATTTGCATATTCATCTATTATATGATAAAGGACTTTATTTTGGGGGGGCTCCTAGGTGGCTCAGTTGGTTAAGCAACTGACCCTTGATTTCAGCTCAGGTTAGGATCTCAGGATCATGGGATCAAGACCTCATTGGGTTCCATACTCAGTGTAGCAGCATCTGCTTGGGATTTTTTTCTCTCCCTCTCCCTCCATCCAACCCCTGCTTGCATGCATATGCATGCACACACTTTCTCTCTCTCTCTCAATAAAAAAAAAACCAGAAACAAAAACAACAACAACTAAATAAATAATCTTTTTAAAAAAAGATTTGATTTTTCCTTGTTGGCTTATCTCTCTGCCTCTGTTTGGTAAATTTGACAAAAATAATTATGCATACTTCACTCAGTCCCAAGCTTTTTCTCTTTCAGGGAACTTCTAGTGGGGAGCCCAGGTCCTTCTGCTTTTCAAAGGGTTCTGCTCCATGAATGCATCTTGCCCAAGGTCCATCACTCATGTTTTCTGGCAGCTAGGCTTACCTAACCAGCATCCAGTTAGCAGGCATATGTGACTCTCACAATTAAGCCATGCTACCCAAAATAGTCTTTGTCTGCTTAGGTGTTCTTGAAAACCTGTATATTCTGCAAAAACTTGCACTATCCCAAATCCATGTAACTATGTACCCAGAGCACTTGAAGAAACATCAGTAATCCTAAATAAAAATTCTATCATTGAAAGACATTTAATTTTTAATAAATGTACTAAAGAATAGGTCTTTAATTAAAATTAAAAGGTGAAATATTGTTTGATGGACAGTAGTCTGGGAAAGAATTGAGGATTCTTTGGATCCATGAGCAAAGTGCATGAATGCCAGGGAGAACAGTTCAATCAAAACTATAAACCAGAGTTTATGGCCTGTGTCCCAAGGAAGAATAAAGGTTGAATGGGCAAGTGTATTTGGCTCCTCCACTGCTGTTGTCTTGACCTGTTTGCATACTTTGCATACAGGTACTAATACTTGCTGGTGTAAAATATTAACATGCCATGAAAAAGATCACAAATGAGAGATGCGATGTGAGTCTCTACTACTACATTGACATATTTCCTATATTCCAAGCATGTCTAAGCTTTCCCAGGTTACAGAAATGGGATATGTAGCAGGAGAGACTAAACCAAAAAGGATATTTGTTTCCGTATCTGTCCTCTCCCCCTTTTTTAAATTCTCAAGTTATTTAGAACTCTCGAAAGAAAAAGAGTGCTATGAAGGTCAGGGTTCAGAAACCCAATAATTTACATAAGTATAATAAAGAATAAAGTTGGGGCATATTTTAAAATACATAGGTTTGTTCTTATAATGGATATAAGAAAAGCAAAACATGGATAAAGCTTTTGGCCTTAAGTAAGACCAAAAAGCATCAATGCCTGGACAAGATAAGATCCTCATTAGTAAAATCACAAGAACACTGTTTCCAGGTAAAATGGCATTAAGAAGCTTTCTTTGCACTTAAATTGGAAAAAACAAACAACTTTGTAAAAAAATGGAACTCAGGACATGCTAATCCCAAAATATATCACCTTGGCATACTGAATATCTCAAGCAGAAAGAATCTGAAAAGTGACGTGTGTGGGAAGGACTTTCTGACCTTCCCTTGAAGCAGGCCATAAAACCTCCTATGAAAGGTGCCCTCCCTGTAACTGGAGGAAAGAAGTATCCTTATCTCTGAAGACAAAGAATTCAGAAGAATATGAATGAACAGGCCTTGCCAAGTGTCCCTCAATTTACTATACTTAGCTCATACTCTTTAACCTATCATATCTTTCCACAAATTTCCATTCCTTATCAAATCTAGCATAAAACATCCAGGTTTAACCATTTCCTCCAATGTTCAAAGACTTCAGCATCACATAAAACTTACCTTATATAATGTTTATGCTTTTTACTATATTCGTCTGTCTTTAGTTATGGGATCTCCACTGAATACTTAAAAGGGTAGAGTAAAAAGATACTTTCTTACCCAATGTCAACAGGAACAAATGAGGTTCTGTTTGAAATCTATAAATTTATTAATAAGTTTATTAGAATGTTAGAATTCTGAATACTAATACTTATTTTAAAGTGTGTGTTGGGCAAAGAGGAATGTTTTGCAAAGTAAAAAGTATATGTTTTATAAAACTTGTAGAAACTGAAGATACAAATATATCTCGGAAATGTGTAGATGACAGGTCTACAATTGATTATTCATGCATAATGCTTTATAATTGTTTCAAAATAAAATTCCAGCGTAATGAGTTTGGCAAACTGCACTGAGAAGTGCTCTAAGGCTGAAATATTGCAATCCTTTCCCAAATCTAAGAAAAGTGAATTGACTAGCGTAATATCTCAAATTTAAATTTTTTTCCATGATTTTTTTCAATATCTCCAGTCCTATTACCACATTTTCCTCCCATTTGGTACCGAGCATTTTGCTTAGCCTTTCAGGTTCATCTTTTGCCTTAAATTTGATAAGATGCTTATTTATACTAATGAGTTTTATGCTGCCAAAATGGGAATATTTTTTTAAATCCGTTTTAGATGGAAAGTCCTGCTAGTAAAAATATTTTTAATGTATATGATTCAATCAAATATTGACTTTGGTAGTGATTTGAAAAGTCACTGCTGAAGACCAAAAATAACTGTAAGAGAATCAGAAAATGAGGTTATGGCTTCTGCTTGGAGCTAGAAATGAATGCCTTGAGAAACAATGTGATGACTGAGGACTTGGCTTCCTCACTGGTGAGGGAGAAGATGAGGGGCGGGGGAGGCCCTTGAGTGACTTATAAAACAGAATCTCTAAGATTCCTTCCAGCTTAAAAAGTTTGATTATTCCATTCCTTCCATAGCATGACTTATGGTACCCCAAAGAGACTAGAGAGAAGGCAGCTGGGCCCTGATCTGACAAATCTTTAATTGGTTCCATGTAATGGCAGATGAAAGGCAAAGACACAGAGGAGAATGGAGCAATTCTTCCATATGGATACCTTCCTGGGGTAAGGGAGTTCTCTCAAGAGCCCATGATTAGTATTGTGATTCCTTACAAAAAAAAAAATCTAATTTAAAAGTGACTTGGGCAATCAAAGGACAATCATCATATGATTTCACTCATATGTGGAATATAAGAAATAGTGAAAGGGACTATAAGGGAAAGGAGGAAAACTGAATGGGGCAAAGTTAGAGAGGAGGACAAACCATGAGAGATCCCTAACTCTGGGAAATAAACAAAGGGTTGTAGAAGGGGAGAAGGGTGGGGGGATGGGGTGACTAAGTGACAGGCAATAAGGAGAGCATTTGATGGGATAAGCACTGGGTATTATACTATATGTTGGCTTTAATTGAACTTAAATTTAAAAAAAAATTAAGGTTACTTAGATCACAACCAGAGTGATTTTTCCAATATCCTTTCCTGATATTTCAATATCTTGTTGCTATATTCAAAACTGGGAAAAATCATGCAAACTCATGAGAGCCTTCTCACTTCCCGAAAATCCTAGCTCAGACTATTTGCTTCGAGGAAGGTGACTTCTCTTCCCCTGTTGGCCTGGGGATGAAGGAGGGGTAAAAATCCTAGCAGACTAAACTGAACATTTGACAAAAGAAACAGTTCAACCTTAGACCTGCCTACAACAGCCTCCTTTTATTCTGATTGGATCTGTGGAAAATAATAACCCTGAGGAACTCAGGCAAGCATTGTTTACCTTCTTTTATCTATTGCTCTGTTTAGAAAATAAAATTAATCTGCAGCAGAAAAAAGTAAGCACAACAGGCATTTGCTATAGTACCAAGGGATCAAAGTTACAGAGCCTTCATATCTTTATTTTTTATTTTTTTTTACAATCTGAATTACTAAACCCATTAATTAAGAAGTATAGAAACAAGAGAAACTAATATTTATGGGAAACTTTAAAAATAGCAGTATAACTAACACTGTTATAACATTATATTTGTTTCAAGTGTACAACATAATGATTCCATATTGTATACACTGCAAAATGGTCATAATAGTAAGTCTAGTTATAGTCTGTCACCATAGCAAATCACAAATTGTGTGTGTGTGTGTGTGTGTGTGTGTGTGTAACGAGAACTTTTAGGATTTACTCTCTTGGCAACTTTCAAGTATGCACTAAAATATTATTGACTAAAGTCAGTGTGCTGTACATTATATCCTCATGACTTATTCATTTTATAATTGGAAATTTGTACCTCTTGACCCCTTCCATCCATTTCACCTAATGCTCGACCCTGTCTCTCAACAACTACTGTTTTCTATATCTATGAATTTTGTTTCATTGTGTTTTGTTTTGACATCTGCAGTGATTTTTTTTTTTTTTGCAGTGATTCTCTTGTAGGCAATGTATAGATGTATTGTTTTTCTAGCCATTTAGCCACTCTATGTCTTTTGTTTGGAGAATTTAGTCCATTTACATTTAAAGTAATGATTGATAGGTATGTACTTATTGCCATTTTGTTGTTTTGTAGTTCCTCTCTGTTCCTTTCATCCTCTCTTCCCTTCCATTATGGTTTGATTACTTTTGTCAGTGTTATGTTTAGATTCCATTCTTACTATCTTTTGTGTACTATAGGTTTTTGCTTTGTGGTTACCATAAGACTTACACATATCATATGCATATGTGTGTGTGTGTGTGTGTGTGTGTTGTGTATTTTAAGTTGACAGGATCTTTATATATTCTAAACTGCATTTTTAAGTCCCCCAGCACATTTTTTGTTGTCAAATTTTATATATTTTTAATTTTATATATCCCCTAACTAATCATAATAGTTATTTTTACTACTTTTGCTTTTTACCCTTCATACTAGTTTTGTAAGTGGTTAATCCACTAACTTTACTATATATTTACTTTTACTAGTGAGGTTTACACATGTATATTATCTTATTAGTAATTATTTAGTACTAAGTAATATTACTTAGAAGTAATTATAAATGCTTATAAGTAATTACTAATATTGTTACTTATAATTACTTCTAAGTAATATTACTTATTACTAATTAGTACTCTTTCTTTTCAACTTAAAGAAGTCACTTTAATGTGTCTTATAAGGCTGATTTTGTGCTGGTTTAGTATGACAAAGCCCTTTAGCTTGTCTGGAAGACTGTCATTCCTTCAATTCTAAATGATAAACTTGCTGGGTAGAGTATTCTTGGTTGGAAGTTGTTCTGTTTTTGTTTCAGCATGCTCCCTTCTGCCCTTTAAAGGTTTTGCTAAAAAAAAAAAAAAAAAAAAAAAAAAAAAAAAAAAAAAAAAAAAAATCTGCTGATAGTCTTAGGGAGTTTCCCTTGTATGTAATAGTGAGTTGTTTTTCTCTTGTTGCTTTTAAGATTCTCTATCTTTAAGTTTTGAGATTTTAATTGTGATTTTTATGCCTTGGTGTGGATCTCTTTGGTTTTATCTTATTTTGAACGTTCTGGACTTTCTGGATCTGGAAGTCTGTTTTCTTCTCCAGGTTAGGAAATTTTTCAGGCATTATTTTTTTCAAATAAGTTATCTGCCCCCTTTTCTCTTTCCTTTCTTTCTGGGGTCCAGTTATGCTAATGTTCATCTTGCTTGATATAGTCTTTTATTTCCCTTAAGCTTTCTCTATTATTAAAATTGTTTATGTTTTTTGCTACTCTGTTTGGGTGATTTCCACTGCTCTTTTTTTCTTCTGCTTCATTCAGTCTTAAATCCCTCCAGTATATAATTTTTCAGCTCAGTTATTGTATTCTTCCACTCTGTAACTTCGATTTGGTAGTTTTCTTATATTTTGTATCTCTTTGTTGAAGTTTTTACTGTTTTTATCCATTCTTCTCCCAAGTTTGGTGAACATCTTTATGACCATTACTTTGAATTCTTTATCAGGTCAATTACCTATTTCTGTTTCATTTTTTTCCCTGAGATTTTATCTTGTTCTTTTGTTTGAAACATATCCCTCGGTTTCCTCATTTTGCTTGACTTTCTGTCTTTCTTCCCATGTCTTAGGTGTAACAGCTACTTCTTACAGCCTTTAAGGAGTTATCTAGTGTAGGATATGAACCTTGTTGTTCAATCAATCCTGTTCTAGCTCTTGAATCTTTGTAATTGTCTAAGAAGACTGGTTTACTTTTGTAGGTCCCAGTTGAGAGAATGCCAAGACCTTCCATAGTTCCAAAGAGTGTGATCTTGGTCAGATCCTAATTTCAGACTGGAGTCAGACCATCAGATCACAAGTTTAAGGTATAGAAACATATACATAGTCATAAACACCGTGTGATCACAGTCATAAACACTGTTTGGCTCCAGACCAGGTGGTCTGGGGGTGTTTGCTGGGCAACACTGCAAGAATTGGGGCACTAGATGAGTGTATAAACTCACTTCTGGGAGGTATGGATGAGCTGTAGCTATACCGAGGAAGAACACAAGATGGTGTCTCTTGGCCTATGTTCTGTGAGAGTACATTTGTAGCCTCTAGGTGTGTGACAAACCTGACTGAAGCCTGCCCCTTAGTGCTGAAGCTCCAAGGTAAATAAATAGGCCTTTATCAAGGGAAAACCAGAGTTGTCTTCAGTCCACTGTCTGTGCAATGCCCTGGGGGTTGCAGCCTGCCAAGAACTGCCTCTCTAATTGTTACAGCCACATGGGACTCAGAACACAAGCCCACCAGAGCTAGACAATCAAAGAGAGTCCCTTGTGTGGTCTGTGTGTACTCTCCAGCTTTAGCCAGGTGGCTAAGTGTGCCCGTGGGTTTTCAGAGGGTAGCTAGAAGTGCGGGGGTAAGGTACACCTACGAACTTTAGCAGGGCAGTGGGAAATTGCAGAAACTGTGTGAGCTTGCATGCACTAACTAGGTAGAGGCGGAGTGCAAAAATGGCACATGTCAGCATCTTCTTCCAAGACAGTTCCAGCAGAACCCTGCCTCTCTGGCAGATTCTGTAAGATTAGCAAGTGTAACTCCTTCACAAATAGTTTAGACACTTTTCAACCTGCCACTTTTACACTAGGTCCCAAGTCTGAGTGGGAGCCCTTTAAAAGTGGTATGTCAGTTCCTTATAGCCTTTTAGTCTCTAGAACCAAGCCTTGTTGTCTTTCAAAGCTAGATGATCTGGGGGCTCATCTCTCTAGTACTGGTCCCAAGGATTGGGGTCCCTGCTGTGGGGCACAAGACACTCACTCTTTAGGGAGATGCTCTTGCTCTGTGAGAGCCATCTTGACTGGAGGGTGCCCTATCATGGATGATGTCTCCTACCATCTTGAGGTGGCCCTTTTCTCCTTTGCTGTGCAGGAGCTGGTGAGCTAGTCTTTAGGTCTTTTTCAGAGGGAGCTGAGCCATTAGTAGCTGTATAGTCAGAATGCTGTAGGATGAGGCGAATTCAGGATCTTCCTATGCTGCCATCTTGAACTGCTTCCTACCAGGAAACTTGATCTTTGTTGTATCAGCCATAATCTTTTCCAAAGCTTTTTTTTTTTTTTTTTTTAAATTTTAAACAAAACAAAACTATGCTGAAATGATAAAGTATGATGAACTGTTTTCAATGATAAACAGCAGTTTATGTTGCCAGTCTAATAAGTTTTAATAAGAACCTAGTGAAAACACAGAGTAGGGGTGGAAAAACAAAAAAACAAAAACAAAAACAAAAAGAGGAAAACCCTGGGAACCATAAACAACAAAGCTGAATTTCCGATGCCATAGTGCCCCCTGCTGGGAGGTCTTAGAAGTGGTGTCTTCCGCAGAGCAAAGTAGTTTCCTCTGACAGGCTACAAAAAGGGGGTTTGCGTTTTGAACAACAGAAGTCACTTAAATGAAAGGAATGAATGCATATTATTTTTATGTGTTTCTTTTTACATAACCATGAGTGGGAGGAGGGGATAGGATAGGATTGGGTTATGCATAAAGAATCCCAGAACCCATTGCAAGCAGACCTATCCCTGGCTTCTCTACATCACTCTATGATATTTCTCAAAGCTCTTTACGCTTCCGCTACTCATCTATAAAATGAAAATAAGAATAATGACTCATATATTTATTGCAGAAGGCTGCTTTAAAATGAGATGATACTTGAGAAAGAGTGCTTTGAATGCCATGGCACTAAGCAAAATGCGTATGAATGTAAGGATGAGGGTAGGTGGGACGTTTCCATTAACAACTAAACTAACTTTTTGTAGAGTTATCAAAAGGTTCCCCAGGCTGGAAACACCAGATCTTGTTGCTGAGGGAGCAGATGTTCGAGGGACTCACTAGAGGCTATCTTTGATATCCATTCTGCTGCTTAGATTCTTCACATTTCAAAGACTAGAGTATATGCTTACAGAGGCTATTACCAGTTGACCAATAGAGATGGATAAAGGGTAAAGGAAATCAAGACAACTTCTTGGTCACTTTGTAATTATTAATGGCAGGTTCTCCAGTCTCCTGATAAGTCTGCAGACCAGCAGCATCTGCATTACCTGGGAGCTTGTTAGAAATATAGAACTTCTGGGGCACCTGGGTGACTCAGTCAGTTAGGCATCTATCTGCCTTCGGCTTGGGTCATGATCCCAGGTCCCAGGATTGAGCTCCACATAGACTCTCTGCTCCATGGAGAGCTTGCTTCTCCCTCTCCCTCTGCATCTGCCTGCTGTTTCCCCGGTTTGTGATCTCTTTCTCTCTCAAATAAATAAATAAAATCTTGAAAAAAAAAAGAAATATAGAACTTCCTATTTTATCCCAGACCTACTAAATCAGAGCCTACATTTTAACAATCTCTCCAGGTAATTCTTATACACATTCAACTTTAAGAAACCACTCCAGCCTGTTTAAGCTATAAACTTTCTTTCTGGCTATATATCATTGATGTCTAGGAAGTATATACAAAAAAATTATTTTTGAAGTTGGCCTCATTTTTTTTTACTTTTTAAAAATACTTTATTTATTTAACAGAGAAAGAGAACACAAGCAGGGGGAGGAACAGAGGGAGAGGGAGAAGCAGGCTCTCCATGGAGCAGGGAGCCTATGTGGGGCTCGATCCTAGAACCTTGGGATCATGACACAAGCCAAAGGCAAAAGGTTTAAATGACTGAGACACCCAGGTGACCCTTGGCCTTATTTTAACAATACACTGACAAGTACCTGTAAAAATGAAATTGGAAAAAGAAACTGTGGCTAAGGATAATTAATTTTTATGAGGCTCAAAAGAAACTATAATAAAATGATGTTTTAAACATAACATTGTATTTCTTAAAAGTTTTTTACAACTTTCTAGTACTAATTTTAAGAAATTCTATGTATTAGTAATAACACATACATATTTTATATTTGCTTTTATTACCTGAGTTGATAGAATTTTAAAATGCAAATTAATTAGAAGAGATTTCAGGGAGTAGACTCAAGTCAAATCAGATTTTTGAAAAATCTAGTAAAGCTGAGGCTTTCATTTAAAACACAATGCACCCGATCCATAAGATGTTCTGAATTGTTGGAACTGGAAAAACATTGTTGTAGCATCAGTTAGGGCCAGAGTTCTTTTCCAGGCACAATTTTAAAGTGAACCAAATATGGGAGATGAGTGGACAGTTGCAAGAAAGGAATCTATTCCCTTTTAAATCTCCTGTGTTCCACCTGTCACCCCTCAGCCACCCTCCACCCTCTGCCTTTTTCTTCTTCTTCTTTTTAAAGATTTTATTTATTTATTCACGAGAGACACACACAAACACACACAGAGGAAGAGACACAGGCAGAGCGAGAAGCAGGCTCCATGCAGGGAGCCCAACGTGGGGCTCAATCCCCGGTCACCAGGATCACACCCCCGGCTGAAGGCAGCGCTAAAGTGCTGAGCCACCCAGGCTGCCCCTCTGCCTTCTTCCTTTAGGTATTTTATACTATAGCTGTTCTGTGAACTCTAAATCCAGTGATACACCTAGGACACCCTCTGTTATTTGGTGAGGGAAGCCACCGGATTAAACCAATGCACAGTAAAGTGTGTGGATTCTAACAGTTTTCTTTAATCTCCCCAGGGGAACCACTCAATTTTAAGGTGGGTGAATTCATATACATAAGTGAAAAGCCCATGAGCAGAACTTCATGCAATTTAAGAAGTAGCGAGTTTTGGGTGTGCCTGGGTAGCTCAGTCGGGTAAGCATCCAACTCTTGAGATTTTGGCTCAGGTCATTATTTGGGTCCTGAGATAGAGCCCCACACTAGACTCTACTGGGCATGAATCCTGCTTGAGATTCTCTCTTCCTCTCTCTCTCTCCTCTCTGTCTGTCTGTCCAGGTCTCTCTCAAAAAAAAAAAGTAATGAGTTTTAGGTTTGATGTAGGAGAGATTTCAGGATCCAGGCACCTCCTTGGGCCCACTGAACGTGTTCAATCTTCTATAGCTTATTTTCTACTAAAATAAGGTCTACCTGCACATGTGATGCCCACGGGTTATTGTCTCATAGAAGAGTATAAATCCTTTTCTAAAAGTATGGATTTCAGAATTTGTATAATTACTTTCTCTGAACTAACCATTGGAAATATTTTTTAAAAAATGTTTCCTAGCACTTAAGTTAGACACTGACTGTCAAGCAATGGCCTGAGGAGAGGATCTTAGTAGTACAAGAATTCTGTTTGCTTTACCAGTGGGAATAGCTTTAGTAGGGGAATAGGAGCTTTTAACCTTAAAGTCCAGGGGTTCCGATCTGTCCATTTCACTGAACAGAACTCAGCATAGGCACAGGAGAGCATCTCTCTTAGGCTCCCTATATTGATACACTCTTTTTCTTGTTGAAAGCTTCATTTCCAGATATACTTGACAAATGTTCTACTCCAGAATAAGACCTCTTCCCCAATTTACTATGCAAAGAAGGGGAGCTTTCAGAAAAAGAAGATACAGTGTGTGGGATATTTTCTAGCCTTGTATCCTTTTTTAAAATATCTTATTTATTTATTCATGAGAGACACACAGAAAGAGGCAGAGACATAGGCAGAGGGAGAAGCAGACTCCCTGCGGTGAGCCTGATGCGGGACTCGATTCCAGGACCACTGTAATGTGGTAGAATGAATGTGAATTCAAGCAGTCACACTCCAGAGCCTACACTTTTTCATGTTAATTCTCCTCCTCTAATACCTTTGCAATCCCTAGTTTTGATTTCATATCATGTTTCCCAAATGTTTTCTGCTTTCTATAAAATCTTGATACTTCTGGCAATAAGTCTTTAAATAATGGTTCCACATCTACTGGGAGGAGAGATGATGGGAAGACTACCATAAAACACAACAGAACTTTCAAGAGAAGACACAGTCATAAATTCAATCTACTAAATAAAGGAAGAAACAGTGAAGAAAAAGTTAACCCCTTGAGGGAAAAATATATACTTTAAAAATCTGTATGGATCTCCTGTGAAAAAAAAATGTTAAATAATTTTTTAAAAGATTTTATTCATTTATTCATGAGACACACACACACACACACACAGAGGCAGAGACACAGGCAGAGGGAGAAGCAGGCTCCATGCAGGGAACCTGACAGGGGACTCGACCCTGGGTCTCCAGGATCGGGGCCTGGGCTGAAGGCGGCGCTAAACCACTGAGCCACTGGGGCTGCCCATAAAAATGGTTTTAATTGTCATTTCCAAAGTGTTGTTCCTCAACACTTGGGGATTTTTATGATAGAACCTAAATCCCACACTTTTTGAATGACCTATATTTTTCAACAAGAAACTTCATCTTTGCACGAATTTCATTATTTGACTCTGCAGTCAAGAAGATCTCTCATGGCCACATCTAGCTAGATATATGTAGGGGTCTGAGTGGAAAGGCAGGTCAGGAAACTTATACTCATTTTAAACTAGTGCCCTGTCAGGTATTATGTATGTCCACACACATAATCAATAACTTCTGGTTCGGCCTTTCCATTGAATACAGAGAGAGCACGATCACACAATCTATTTCCTTTGGTTCTTATCTGATGACTAATTCTGTTCCATGCACCTTTGGAACCATTAGCTAAAAGAACTAATGTATTATGGAAGGGTGGTACACTAACTGGGCTATATGCCCAAGTCTCAGACCCAACTTTAACCCATGTAGCATTCTTTTTTCATAGTGAATTTGTAAAGTTCGATTTGCACATTGATTGATCACACCAGGAAATGGGAAGACTTCACCTCACAATCTTTTTAAAAAGCTGTATTATTTATTTGAGAGAGAGATAATGAGAGAAAAAACAAAAGTGGGGAACAAGAGGGTGAACCAGATTCTCTACTGAGCAGGATGCTCAATATGGGGCTTGATCCCAGGACCCTGGGGTCACGACTTGAGCCAAAAGCAGATGCTTAACCAACTGAGCCACTTAGGCACCCTCACCTCACAATCTTGAAAACTGATAGTGCCTCTGCCATCACCTCTGGATATGATGAAAAGGGAGCTCATTTCCTGCACATACTATAATAAGTCTATGGATATTATCCATCACATATCTTTTAAAAATTACTCAATTCCCCATTTTTTTAATTATTAAACTGCTATGGCCTCCATATTCTAATCTGTCTAATGATGGGGAAAACTAGATAGTTTCTATAATCTCCCTATGTCTATAAAGCTAAAAGATTTGCTTATAAAAGCATGTGTAACATTTTCTTTCTTTGCCCCAAGATATCTTTAAAGGTTTTATAAACTAGTCTCCTTTGAACATTTCTGTCATCAACCTGCCACTTTTCTGTTCAGAAATGTATAATGACTTTTCACAGGAAATTATACCATTATCCCCTCTGCATATCTAAACTACCCATCCTTCAAGACACAAATAAAATTCTGTCTCAGATCACTGTCTTCAACCTCACTGATGTTACTCCTCTCCTAAAGACTATAGCCTTTATTCTCTGTATACAGTGTGTGCTTCATCATATTCTCACTTGCATTATTTTCTCATTATTTTTATGTTTGTCTTTCCTATGCAACTAAATTATATGCTGAATAAAGACAGTGGACTCAATAAATACTTGTTGCCCTTTCCATATTTATTCAATAAGTGTTTTCATTACCTATGTGTCAATCTGGGAAATGTAAGAATAAATGAAATACAACCCTAGCCCTCCAAGATTGCACTATCTAAAATGGTAAAGTCTCGCCAGAACTGGGTGAAATTGTTCCAAAGGCCACTGTGAAGAATGCAAATCAGAGTCTACAACAGATAAATGCAAGAATTTCTAAGTAGTAATGAGCGTCTGGTTGAGGTTGTGCCTGGCACAAGATCATGCTAATAAAGAATATTTATTGAGCACTCCCTATGTGCACAAAATGTGTTCTTTAATTTAGTCCTTACAACGACTCTGGGCACTGTTTCCATCTTCATTTCATCAATGAGAGAAATGTAGCCGAGAAGGCAAGTGCTTGCCCAAGGTTGCATAACCTCGGTGAGAGAGCCAGGTCAGAGAAGCAGTCTCACTTTGAGCAGGCTTTAACCATTCTGCACTACTTCCTCTGCAAAACTGGTGCTCTCAAGTGTCTTACTGAAGAGACAGATCAGAGAGCATGCATTAACAGTGAAAAATCTACTCTTCAGTAGGCTTCAAAATCCAAGGTCTCTGAAATTCTGGACCAACATAAATTGTGTGTGTGTGTGTGTGTGTGTGTGTGTTGTGTGTAAATAATTTACAGTCCATATTGTGCTTCTCTTTTCCCCTCCCTCCCCAGTAGCTAGAACTAATCAGAAGAAATGCTTTATGCCCCTTCAAGTCAATAGCTTCACCTATACCTCACTCTCTCTCTCTCCCCCTTCCTCCATCAGCTTGATCTTTGTGTTTGTATAATCTTAATCTGATCATACCTTTTCAGAACAATATGCATAGAATGTGGAGACTAAATTGAAACTACTGACACAAAAATTGAGCGTAGAAAGAAAAAAATGTCAACACGTGGCAGGTTCTGGAGTGGTATTCCAGCTTATCTTTGTTTGGGGTTGGGGTGGGATGTTGATTATGGATGTGCTTGAGTCTGGCGCATGCCAAAGCCAAAAAGGCAGCTTTCCCCTTCATTTTTCTCCTATATAATCTCCATTTGGTCCCCAAATGCTTACCCCTCCCCGCCAAATGCTGTAAAAATCTGTCTTTTGATATCACAGATGGAAAAGACTTATTAGCTCATGAAGCTCACCCTGCCTCAGGAGAGAAGCAATGCACCAAATACCATCCACCCCACCCTTTGAGTTTCAAAGCCTAGTAGATGTTCTGACCAAATCTGTTCATCCTTCTATACTCCTATAACCTCCAATGATTAACAGCAATAACAAAAAAAAATTCCTCTTGTCTCTGGCTCCTCACATTCTTGGGAATAATCCTCTCCTGCAAAGGAAGCATGTTTTTCCTGCTATGCTCTTAAGTAGTGCCACAGGGTAGAAGGAAGTGGCCATTTGTTTTTCCTGGTTATCACTAGGCTTTCCAGTCCCAAAATAAGAATAAAGAGATGCACTTAATTAAGTATCTTCTCCTTTCTTTGGGGCAGCATCATCCAAACCAGTTTAAACCTTCAAATAATAGATAACTACTCTTGAGCTAAAGGTTTTAAGATTTTTTTTTTTAATTTATTCACTTGTGAGAGAGAAAGAACAGGAGAGAGGGTTAGAAGAAGAGGGAGAAGCAGACTCCCCACTGAGCAGGGAGCCCAACACAGGGCTCAATCTCAGGACTCTGGGATCATGACTGGAGCCAAAGGTAGACATCTAATAGACTGAGCCACAGGGTAAGGGTTTTAAACAACACTGGACTCGTAATAAGAAACTTTCTTGCTGATCTTTTTTCTGCTACCATCAACTTATTGGGTTTTATAGACTTCAGATTCCCAGATGATGAAATTTTAAGGTCATCACAATAGTTGCATGTAAGAGAATGTAGAATACTGTATCAACATATGAAACAATGACATTTGCCATTAGATGGAATTATATGTTATAGGACAGAAATGATTAGGCAATTCCTTATAATTGCATACATCTTTTCTTCACAGATTTTTTTAACATGTTACTCTCAAAAAATATCAATTATTTCTTCATTAGTTATAGTCTAGAGTCTCCAAGTCTCCCTCCATTCTGGCTTCAAATACCTGTCCAACCTCACTTTGACATTCCCTACATGAACCCTTTGCCAGGGCCACACTGATATCTTTACCCTATGTCTTTCCTCCCTCAGTGTCTAATCTAACACCTCTTGTCCCATCTCCTGCATCTAGACAAAGATGCAGAAGCTCCACAATCCTATTCTTGGATTTAACAAGTAATCTTTATGGCCTCTGCCAGGCACTGAGGATAGAACAAAGGGATAGCTAGAGTATCTCTCCAAATTACTCCATTTTCTGCCAACACACATTAGAACTTTGAGATCTCACTGGAATTCACTTCACCCCCAGTGCTTCCCTTGCTCTCTGGCCTATACCACTCTCCTCCTCTTCAGAATTCCTATTGTTTTATTTTCTAAAACACATGTGTGACATTTGTCACACCCTACCATCTATTATGAACTAGTTTTGTATATATTTGCCTCTCAGAAGTATATAGAACGCCAATGGCAAGTGTGCCATGCATGCATTTTAATAAATATGTATGTAAAACATTAACTGTAATAATTATAAATATTAAAATAACACAATAAAAGAATATCATCTAACTTTTCTAAAACTAAAAAAATGATATGTGACATACATGTTTTTCTTTTTTTTAAGTCTTTCTTTGAAAGAAATGCTTTCAAAAGGCATAAAGTATATAAAAATCCTTGAGTATTGTCCATCTTTTGTTGGACAAAAATCTTAAGGATTTAGATAGTGCTTTAGCTTCTAATTTATACTTTAAATTATACTTGCTTGAAAAGTATACCAAGTTCTTCAGAGTTTATTACATGGCCTGCTTGAGAGAAAAATTCAATATATACTATTGCCATTTCACAAGAGGACATTTCAGAGGTTATATAGTCTTCAAATTCCATTTTGAATTCCCATAAATATTATTTTTAAAATGCATTGATTAGGGATGCCTGGGTGGCTCAGTGGTTGAGTGTCTGTCTTTGGCTCAGGTCCTGATCTTGGTGTCCTGGGATCAAGTCCTGCATCGGGCTCCCTGCATGGAGCCTGCTTCTCGCTCTGCCTATGTCTCTGCCTCTCATGAATAAATGAATAAAATCTTTTAAAAAATGCACTGATTAAATAACATAATGTTAATAACACCAGATATATAAACAAACTATAAAAATTGAGAAGACAGCTTGTGCTTGACTTAAGCAAAGTTCATACGGAAAATATTAAATTCAGAAACATATCTTATATATACCAGAAATGACCTACAATAAAAAATGTTATTAAAGCTCATAGATACCATTAATCTTCCCCACCATTCCCCTGTCACTTCATGACTAATAGTGGAACAGACCCATTAAACATGGGTTTCTATAAAAGAGCAAACGAGTAACACAAAATACAGAGTGACAGCAAGTTTCTAGGAGTAGGGAATCTGCAATGAATGTTAGTGTTTCTTAAAATGGAAAAAAATAAGACAATTATTATTAACTGAAGGCCTTTGGATAAAATCAGAGTAACAAGAAAGTTCATGTTATAAAAATTAAATTATAATTAAAGTTATTTTTAACGCTGAAGATTAATCCATTTTCCCATTCACAGAACTCATTTCCACAAACTTTAGCAACTAGAAACAGAGGCTGCAGTGTAAAGTATATTTTTTCATAACTTGCATGGAATTTAATCATTGTATTTTTACCTCCCTTGATTGACAAAGTGCATTATGGATTGATTGGTTGAAACAAGCTGTTTCCTGATGTGACTATCAGAAGCTGTGATAAAGATATCATTTGTTCCAACATGTCTAGTGAGCACTGCACAGGTTCTGTGGGTATTCTGAGAAAGTGTGGATAATAATGTGCATCGATTCTTCATGTCCATAGCATGTTAGGCTATAGTCTCACTAGAGGCGTGTGGAATATTAGACATAGGAATGTTGCATTTGCCATTTACATCTTGTCTTGTTTTAATGACAAGATTTTATAAATTCTAACATAAAATCAGCTAGTGGGGCAGCCCAGGTGGCTCAGTGGTTTAGCGCCGCCTTCAGCCCCGGGCGTGATCGTGGACACCTGGGATCGAGTCCCGCGTTGGGCTCCCTGCATGGGGCCTGCTTCTCCCTCTGCCTGTGTCTCTGCCTCTCTCTCTCTCTCTGTGTCTCTCATTAATAAATAAAATCTCTAAAAAAAATAAAATCAGCTAGTGTATAAATACACATCAGCCTCTCTAACTGTAATTAGCTATATAACATTACAAATAATCATAAATATTGACTCTGGGCTAATATTTTATTAATTAATTGGACTGCACATTTTACATTGATTCAAAAGGATCTCATGACATAATTCCTCACAATGTGATATGCCTAATTACTAAAAAAAAAAAAAAAAAAAAGACAAAAATTGTTGGAGTTTGTTTCATCACTGCGAATGAATTCAAATTCCCTATTCCTATTTTTTAAAACGTTTATTCATTTAAGCAATTTATATATACAATGTGGGGCTTGAACTCACAACCTGAGATCAAGCACCTCATGCTCTACCAACTGAGTCAGCCAAATGCTCCTCTATTCCCATTTTTATCAGTGATTGTTAGTATTCATTCAACAATGTGAAAAACAAAATTGAAAATGAATAAAATGCTTTCTAATTTCCCTTAACTCAGATTTTTGGGGAAAGAGGAGCCTACTAATATGTGTGTGTGTATGTGTGCACACACATGTGTATACATGGATTAAAATTAGTATAAGAACACTTCACTACCCAAAATTACATGTAAACAATACATTCAAAGGCATATTTAATGCAGATTTTTTTTAAAAAAGACTTTACGTATTTATTCATAAGACACAGATAGAGAGAGGCAGAGACATAGGTAGAGGGAGAAACAGGCTCCATCCAGGGAGCCGCATGTGGAACTCCATCCCAGGACCCAGGGATCACGACCTGGGCCAAAAGCAGACACTCAAAAACAGAGCCCCTCAGGTGTCCCAATTATTGTGGATTTTTAAAAATATTTTATTTGTTTGACAGAGAGAAAGAGAGTAGGCACACAAGCAAGGGGAGGGGCAGAAGGAGAAGCAGGCTCCCTGCTGGGGCTAGATCCCAGGACTCCAGTATTATGATCCCAAGACAAAGGCAGGTACTCAAATGAATGAGCCACCCTGGTGCCCCGAAGTAGATTTTTTTTTAAGATTTTATTTTTCATGAGAGAGAGAGAGAGAGAGAGAGAGAGAGAGAGGAAGACCATGAGACAGGAGAGGGGCAGAGGGACAAAGAGACTCCTCATTGAGTGGGGACCCCAACATGGGGCCTGATGCCAGGACCCCAGGAGCATTACTTGAGCTGAAGGCAGGCAGATGCTCAACTGACTGAGTCACCCAGGCACGCTAATGTGGATTTTTAAAATTTGAAGACTGAAGGTATCTATATATCTTTCTTTCTACATCTATCTGCATATGCTCTATATCCTTTTATTTCTTTTACAGACAGAGGATATTGGCAAAACAGAGAAACTGAAAAGTAATGAGAAGTATAATATGGAAACACTGAAATATTAGTTTCTAAGATGAAAATAAAGGAAAAATAGAAAGGATAGAGAATGAAAATCTTCACAGAGGACAACTCTGAGTCAGAAAACTGTAGGCCAACCACAAGTAAAGTTCTTTTATTCATTCAACAAGAGTGCTCGCTTCGGCAGCGCATACACTCATTCAACAAGAATCTGTTTAGTAAAAAAAAAAAAAAAAAAGAATCTGTTTAGTACCTAGGATACGGCAGCTCTACCCTAGGCTCTGTGCATACCATAGTGAACAGTAAAGTCAACAACGCCTGCCCTCAAAGAGCCTGCATTCCAATGCAGGAAGATAAACAATAAACAGAATAGGCAATGAGGTAAAAGAGACAGTACTTGGTTCTATAGGGGTCAAATAAACCACTAAGGAAATAAGGAGACTGGGAAATTGTGGAAGTGAATATGCATAGAATGTGGAGTTTTGAATCATCAGGGCAGGTCTCATGGAGAAAATGAAATTTAACCAGGGAGGGAGACAGAAAATAGGCAAGGAGAGGGAGATTGGGAATAATCGGCTGCAAGAGGTTGGGAGGAACTAAAGAGAAGGCTGGCTTCTACGCTCATTCACATGGGTTTGAGTTCCCTCTCTTTGTCCCAGGTGATCTCCCTGAATATTCCATTTCAGATCTCATGTCCTCTTTCATTCATTATATAGTTAGGGATTTTTATTTTTCTTCTGTTTTAGGAGAAATATGGGAATGTCTATTGATTAAGATATGTGTGTATCTTTCTTGGAAAGTTACACTTAACATTATTGAATGAATTGCATCTATAATGTTTACAAAGATTCATTTTGCAAACAATCCAGGAGAAAAAAAAAAGCAAACAGCTTACTTTTTGACTGTTATATCTGAAAGGTAAAGAGGGACCTGCCCATTGAACCCATCTTAAATGAGGAAAGAGATGATGATTGAATTTCATTTCTGCCACCAGCAATGTTTCATACAGGGCCAGAGCCATTCTTTCTTATGGCAGATGCTTAGTTGAGGGCATTCCCTCTGCACCTGCCTCTCCATCCTACCTCCAAAAGGAAGAATTAAAAAAAAAAAAAAAAGGCTGCATGCCCTTGATCTGCTTGAACATTTCAAACAAAAGAGATTTCACAAACAGAAAGTTGAACTGCATGTGGAAATATTTGTAAGCCGTGTAATAATCTATTGGGTAGAGAATAAAAGGGGCAGTTGAAAACCTTTTTTTCCATGTCACTGTGTTTCTTTTTATCCTAACATTTCTCATTCCCTGTTAATGTTAAAAGACTGCAAAATTTCCTGGCCTAGAGAAAGAAGCCCCCCCGCCCCCCCCCCCCCCCCCCCCCCCCCCCCCCCCCGTGATTTAAGATAATGTCTAAAACCCTGGTATTGTGCTTGGTCCTAAGGACTGCCATTCTATATTCTTCCAGAACCTGGCATTTGGCTTGGTCATAGAGATTAGCGTTACTCTTGGTTCAGAAGACAAACTTCATTCTCACACAGAGGCTGATGGCTTGACAAATAACTTAGCAATCCAAATAATTCTAAATAAAGGTAAAAATGCTTTGGAAGCATATAGGAAGGGGCACATCACTTGCATGGTGGGGAGCAGGGAGGCAAGGCCTTCTTAAGGCAGCACCTTCTTAAGGCAGCAGCATTTGAACTGAAGCCTGGAAAATGAGTAAAATTAAAGAAATGAAGACACACTTTGAGGAAATAACTTGTGCCAAGTCTTATGGAGTGCACCTTCCACCTATGACCAGAAGTTCCCTAGTGTATAGAGGACTGCAGAGTATCCAGATGGGGTGAAGCAGAGATGGGGCTGGTGAGGCAAAAGGCTAAGTGATCACCTTGTGGGTCCAGAGAAGAAGGACTATCCTGAAGGTAGAATGGGAGCCAGGTACTAGGCAGTGGTAAGCAGGAAAATGAAATGTCATTTTAGGAACATTACTGGCAGTTCCAGGAGTCTGCTTGAGATCATACTGTGATGATGACCTGAACCAGGGGAGAAGCTGAAGAAAGAAAGAAAAAAAAAATGGATTGTTTCTCTTGCATTCTAGGGTCATTTAGAAGACAAAATCAGTAACAGATGGGATGGAAGGATGGGAAAGGGTCTCTGTCTTGGGCCACTGAGTACATGCCTCATCTTGTACCTCCCAAGCAAGCAGGGATCTCCAGTGAGCCCTGGATGGGCAATTTGTACTCTCCCTGTCCAAACACTATCATCCAGAATAATTTGGTTCCGAATCATTTCTCAACACATAGTCTCCCCTCCTGGCTGCCTTCTCTAATACACAGATGTTTTACATTAGAGGCTGCAGATTATAAATGAACATTACACATTCATCAATCATCAAAGGCTTTCACTGAGTGACTGACATAAATAAAACACCTAAGAAAGGCAGCTGTGCTCTGCAATTAGAAGGTAGTTGGTAAATAGTCAATAATTAGTGCCCTTCCAGATACATTTTGAGGAGGTTGATCATCATTTAATAGTTCTGTTCTCTTTGACTTTACAATTGCCATTAAAAAAGTGAATTTTAAGGAAGGTATATATTTGTACCCTTTGTAATTAGCTCAGTAGAACAAACTCACCTACATGTTCAAGTGTGATTAGTATTATTTTTTACTCCATTATCAACTTTTATACTATAACTTAGAGATTATTCTCAAATACAGGTCAAGATTCAGACATATTTTTAAATATCTGGGATGCTATAAACATGAAGGAGTTAAAATATATGTAGTAAATCCATTAATTTGCTGTTTAGTATATCTATGAACGTGTATAAAGGTATGAATAATTTATTATATTTAAGTGACAAGTACTTTGTCATATTTTAGTAATATTTTATAATTATAATCATATTTTCATTATTTTTGCTGCAAAAATCTTTTGATTCTCCCTTGAAAATTTTCAAGTCAAGTCTATAAGTAAAGATGAAATATACAATTAATGAGGGGGCTATGATTTTCTCCAAGGCTGCCATCAAATGAAGGAAACCAATGATCCCTAAGTCATGTATAGAAATCAGAGGTCCACACATGATCAATTAATTCCTTTCAGTTTCAGAATAGAGGTATAAAATCAAGGCTGAACCCCAGGCCTGAAAGGGACTCAGGCAATCAGATATATCTTTCAGAAGACATCCTCAGTAATGGGTTTTGGGTCTGGAACAGCTATTCACAGGCATCACATGATTGTCTGGTTGCGTGGCTAAACTTTCACACCCAACAATTCAACCCTGACCTGGAATCTCATTAGATTCACCTTGGCCTACTATTAAAAGTGTTTTATGTTAATAGTACAAGTGGCATTATTACCCAAGTATCTGCTATTGACTTGGAGTACACTGTTGTTATTCTATTTCGTTACATTTTTTTCCAATTTTCCTTATTTCTTAATGTGTTTTCAGAGGGAGGATAAAAGGAAGGAAGGAAGAAAGAAAGGAACAAAAAAAGGAAAAGGGAAATATTTTAAAAGAACATAAAACTTTGCATGGATATAATAGTTTGAATAAGTTGAAAATACTTAAATTTTATTACTTATAAAATAAAAAGATTAATAGAATAATGCTCAGCCACAAAAACTACAGAACCACATCTATTCATGTTTCTTAGGATATACTCTTAATAAGAATGATTTGGGGGATCTCTGGGTGGTGCAGCGGTTTGGCGCCTGCCTTTGGCCCAGGGCACGATCCTGGAGACCCGGGATCGAATCCCACGTCGGGCTCCCGGTGCATGGAGCCTGCTTCTCCCTCTGCCTGTGTCTCTGCCTCTCTCTCTGTGTGACTATCATAAATAAATAAAAATAAAAATAAAAGAATGATTTGGAAATTTTATGATTAAGGTAATGCACTTCTTTTTGAAACTTCAACTTTATTTGGTACAAATAACACTGAAATAGTCCTTCCCTGTATCCTAGTTAACACTCTTGTATTGCACCAAATAAATGTGAAATCGCATAGAACAAGTGACGGCACAGAATAAATGATCAGGGCAACCTTACATTTATAATGGGAACTTACATTAGAGTGAGAGAAGAGAGATAAAAGGTTTTTTGGGGGCGATATAAAAAAGATCAAACGTAAAAAAGAGAATTATCATCCTTCTACAAAAATAACAAAGCTAGAAGAGGGGATAGAAATAGATGAAGAAAATTAATATTGAAAAGGGCAGAAATATAGAAGGTATCCATGAAAAGTAAAACAAAGATAAAAACAAATCCTAGGTGATTTAATGGAAAAACAAATGTGGAGGAACCACCCCTTCCCATGACACACAGCTACACTCATGTTTAGTTTTGGGTTGACCATTAGGAGATCTCATTTAATAGTACCCCAAGGATGAGGTTCCAGCATTGTGTGATCAAAGAGTGTCTTACACTGTCCCCCACACCTTTCTGCTTAACCCAGGATTCCTTTGTGCATGAACTAAAGAAGCAAGATAAAAGACTACTAAGAATGCTCAACCATCTAAGCTTGGTCCTTATTTTGCTATGGTAAATAATTATTAAGGTAATCATAATCTATCACCCAAAAAAAGTGACACTTAAGAAAATCAAAGGTAGTACCATTTATAGTTAGCACCAGTACAACAAGAATAAATTTGCATTGCTCCAAGCAAACAGAGACATCTGGTCACTCTAGTCAAAATAGATGAGGGTTTTGGGGGGCATCATTCTATCCCTCTGGCCTACTACATTTTTCTTCAGAAATATTGTGAGTGATTTCTTGTAGCTAGATGGGAGATAATACATTAATCTGATTTATTTCAAATTCAGGAAAGTTTGCCCCCCTAAGGTGTTCATAATGTCAAAGTGCTTTAACGATGAGTCTGTACTACATTTCTACAAAGTTCACCATGAGGTCTGTTGTACATTAAAAAAAAAAAAACAATTAATTGTGGCTTTCCATTTTGCATGCTAAAACAGCTATTTTCAATTTCATACCTGTTGTACATTTTGGTAAGATGTAATTTACATCCATTCTCCCCTCCCCCTTCATTTCTAAATGTAGCTACATTATAATATAAATTCATGCAATATTAGATCAGTGGGAAAGTAAAGCCTTTCTTTTGCCTATTAAGCAAAGAATACATCTTAGAAACACCATAAATCATGCTTGTCAGAAGATTCAAAAGAATCATTTTGTATAGTTACCTTATCTATTATTTAGAAAGCACAGACATGAAACAATATAATTCAGCTGGGCTGCATGTATCTAATTTGCATATGGCTGTCTCTTTTTAATCTGAGTTTTCACAAGATGAATATAATTAGCAAGTTTCAATTTATCTTCAAAACCACTGAACTATGTTGATTACCTCCAGGATGACATCACCCAGGCACACTAGAATATTTGGACTCTTAAAGAGAATGATTCAGTGGATTTTGTAGCTAAACAAGTGAATATTGCATGTTAAAAAGTGACAAACTAGTCATGTATGCAAGATGCATTATTCATCATGAAGGGATCAGCACCATAGAGTTATCTTATTTTCCTAAATTTTCTCCTCATGAAACAAGCAATTCTAGCAAACCACAAATGGTTTAAGTGTGGCCAGTTTATGAGTCTGTAAAAAAAAAAAAAAAAGCAATTGAACTCTTTGGAGGCGCTGTATGGATATATTTTCTGTACTTTTCCAATTTGAGCTCCCCATCCAACTTTCCTTCATATATGCTCTCAAGTTAAGAATCTTTCACATAATGTATTATCTCTGACCCACACTCTCAAAGGAGCTTATTTAGGCTAGGATGCTTGACTTTAAATGAATGATAACGAGAAACATCACACTTAACTTGTCAGCTATAAAATAAAATGTATAATTTATAAGGCAATACATTATTTAGTGATACACACAACTTTTAAAAATTATATGCTTCAAATGTATGGTTCTAGAATGTTAGAGACTCTTAATTGTACAAAGTATAACATGATAATAGACTTAATTTCCTCCCCAAATACCAGTTTGCATACCCACAGATTCTAACTACAGCCTAGAGTTTAAAAAGACAAAACATTTTTATTTATTTATTAATTTTTAAAAAGATTTTATTTATTTATTCATGAGAGACACAGAGAGAGGCAGAGGCATAGGCAGAAGGAGAAGTAGGCTCCCCACAGGGACTGTGATGTGGGACTTGATCCCAGAACCCCAGGATCACGGCCTGAGCCAAAGGCAGACCTGAGCCACCCAGGCTTGCTTTTATTTATTTATTTATTTATTTATTTATTTATTTATTTATTTATATTTATTTATTTTTAAAAATTTATGTGACAGAGAGAGTACAAGCAGGGGGAGCGACAGGCAGAAGGAGAGGGAGAAGCAGGCTCCCTACTCAGCAGGGAGGCCCATGTATGCTCCTGTTCCATGTAGGGCTCGATGCGGGATGCAATCCCAGGACCCCAAGATCATGACCTGAGCCAAAGGCTGATGCTTAACTGTCTGAGCCACCCAGGCACCCCAAGATCAGACATTTTAATAAGAAATATGTATTACCACTGGGCAGATTATTTTTTCTAGAGAAAGACAAACCATAAGAAACTAAAATAAAATTGGTTGAGATTAGAACCAGTATTATTAGAAATATTTTAGCATATATGGAAGCAAGCATCTGGACTTTGAATTGGCAAACTCAAGGAAGAAATCTCATGACGATCTGCTTCTCGGTTGAAGCTAACATTTTAGTTTGAATGATACAATTTTGTTTATAGTGTTGGCTATTTGTCGGTCTGGTCTAGATTTTGTACTGAAAATACACAAGCACAGCAGAATATTTCACAACTGCTAATCAATTCAAATCGTTTATCTAAGTGCAGATGAAGGTTTGATTCGTTGATGTGCTGTTTCTCAGAGAAATGCTGGTTTGACCACAGCAAACCAGAACCACAAATATAACAAGTAACACAGCAAAAGCTGACAGGCAGATGAGCTAACAGAAGTATACGAGGCAATTACGTAGGACACTCCTTAGACATAAAATATGTGCAAATATTTCCCCAAATCTCCTCACCATTTTCAGTTCTATATGAAACTGTGCTTTAGCCTCTACACTGAAGGTACACTGCTCTTACTTAAATGTCATTATAAATAAATAAATAAATAAATAAATAAATAAATAAATAAATAAATATCATTACCATATGCCTCCTGAAAACACGTGCTTCTCTAGTGAAACTATGAAGTCCAAAGCCTCACATTCAAAGCTCAACAAACTCTGGCATAAACTAACATTTCCAGTCCATTATCCCAGTTTTGCACTTTGAATCCTTGACAAGTAAGAATTACTCATTGGTGAAGTATATTCCTCTCTCTCTTTCTTTTTTTTTTTAAGATTTTATTTACTTACTCATGAGACACAGGGAGAGGCAGAGACACAGGCAGAGGGAGAATCAGGCTCCTTTGGGGGGCCTAACGTGGAATTCAATCCTGGAACCCCAGGGTCGAGACCTGAGCCAAAGGCAGATGCTCAACCACTGAGCCACCCAGGTGCCTCCCTCTCCTGCTTTTCTATATTTGCTCAAGTCCTCTTTCCCTCCTGGATTTCCGTCTTTGCTTTTATCATTAAATCTGTGGTTCTTTTACATGACTTATCTTAGTCCTGTAACCAGAAGTCAGTCCTTGCAGGAAGATAGCTATATTCTCCAGCATGAAGAATGTATTTGTGAATATATTGGGAATTCTCAAATAATTGGGTCAGATCCTCTCCTATTAACCGACATTTCATTTTGCTATCCATGCCCCACTTCATCTGACTTTTCCTCAGCAATAAGTGCTGGGGTAACTCTCCCTGACTTCCCAATGATGTTGTCTGTTTCTGTGCCCTCCATGAACTATCTCCCTCCACCTTTAACAAGATAAATCACCTTAAGAAGATAAACAACTAGAAATGAAGAGAAGGAGCCTAGTACCTGCTTTATTGCTCTGGAAAGGAAACCAAAAATGAAATACAGAAATTTTTCTCATCATCAATTAATTAATCAAAAATATTTACTGAGTACCTCCTATGTCTCTTAGGAGATGAAGTTACAGCAATGAACAAGGCAGAGTCCCTGCCTTTGGAGAGCTTACATCTCTGTGTTGGAGATGGCAGAGGTGATAGATGCACAATAAAACATAAAATAGTGGCTTTATTCAATGTTATAAAGGAAAAGAGTTATTTGAAAGAGATATCTAGGAGTCAGGAAGAGCTCTTTGAAGAGATGATATCTAAGCAAAGATCTGAAGATGAGAGGAAGCCGGCCATTCAGGCACCTGGGTGATCCCTGTGGAGTCTGGCATAGGGAGTAGCAGATGCAAAGGCCCTGAGGTGAGATCTAGTTTGTCTCATTCCAAAACAAAAAATTTCTAGCCGAGGCAAAAGAGAACGCAGATAGACTACCGTTAGATTCTGTTGGGTCTATGGACCATGGTAAAATGTTTGGTTTCTATTTAAGTACAATCAGATACCCAGTGGAAAGTTTAAACCTTCCACTGAGGAGCAGCAAAATTCTTGGCCTTCCACCAGGAATAATTTAATAGAGAGAGTCCTTGTAAGTCATTAAGGAGGTACTTGCGCCTGGACCTAGAACCTCTGACACTGGTAAGAACTGAAAGTCTTCTGCTTGTTTCCAGTTAGGCTGGCTGAGGGCAGGGTTAGAGAGACAGTGAATGGCAAGGGAATGACTGTACGCCCAACAACAGCTCCCACACAATCAGTGACAAAACCTCGGTTGGGCCAGTTCTGACCATTTGTGATACTAAAGAATGTTTTCTTCATTTGTAATAGCATCAAGCACTATTGATTTAATTTATCTGATGACTTCTATTAGCATTTTATATAATGCCCAGTTCACGGCGAAGTTTTGTGGAAAATTCCAGAATACCGTGCTCATCTCTAATGAGTTTAAGACCTAGATTTGTATTTGTACTAAAAACCTGCCTCATTGGTTTGTATCATAGCCTCCTTCCCTTCCCTGATTCTAATTCTCTGACCTTGTAACACTGGTTGTTGGTAGATTAATACCACTGACTTCCAGTTACTTCCAAATATGCATCATGCATCTATAATTTAGAAAAAGAAGCATCCTTCTTATCAATTCACTCTACTTGTTCTTCATTCTACTTTTTAGTAACAAGTGAGATGGTCTCATCGACTCAAAGCTTGCTAACTATTTGAAAACAAAGGACTGGATCTTAGTAATGAGGAAAGTCTTGCTGAGACACAGGCTGTCATTTAGATCACCACTTCAGGCCGTACGATGCATTTTGCTGGAAAAATTAAAAATGCCAAACTTCAATGATAAGCACGCCACTGCCTCCCGAGCACTTTTCTGATAGAAATAATTAGCTTTAAAATATTCTGTCAAGATCCTAAGATGCGACATTAAAACATGATTGCTTCTATTACATGCCCGTAGTTGCTTGTAACAACTGGGAGGCTAAGACTTTACACTGGAACAGACTCCTTTTGGTTACGTTCCAATCAATGTCTTGCCTGGGAGTATACGTGTTCATTCAACCTACAAGTCTGGATATCTGAGAAGTTTCACCTTATGGCTTCGTTTTAATTATTAACATGCATCGCATCCCGCAAACTTTCCGTCTTGTTGCTACTGTCTAGCTGTGCGATTTATAATATAATCTGTAAGTTAGTATTTTGCCTTAATGACCAACCCAGTTTCGGGTGGAGGCTAGAGATGGGAGAGGCAGACAATGCATTCAGTATGAAAGGCCAGAATGAGGCCATAATTACGGACAGCTTGGTTTTTGTAAATTAAGTGCTAGATGTTGAATCCTGAACGCTTTCTGATCTAGGCTTTGTTTCTCTTTGTTGAAATGCTTCGGTTGGCTCCCTGTGATACACTGAATGCCTCTTTTTGCTTGTGAGTTTGATCTAAGGATTTCCAAAAAAGCATGATGCCCCTGAGATGAAGAGCTGTGCTGTCACAGGTTACCCCTGACAGGGGCACCGGGGCCAGACCTGCACACCTTTCCAAGAAGCTCCGTTCTTTCCTAGAGGGCCTTGAACATCACTTTACTCCTATTCTTCAAAACCGGAAAATGTAGGCTACAGAAAAGGAGGCATACTGGGCATGCCAAACTCTGGACACCCTTATCACTTCCCACCCTCTGTTTGCATCAATCAATGATACTGGTTGCAGAGACGTTTTAAAATCTTTCAATAGGTAACTATTTGTACTTACAGCTTTTGTGGTGCCTAAAATAAAACGATATTATTGGAAGGATATGAGTCATGCACTTCCTGGTAAACCCATCCTGCCTTTTTTGATTTTCTGAACTACTTTGTGGAAATTCCAAATCCTACTTTTCCTAGCAGAGAAGCTTACTAGATTAACTTTTTTGAGATAGAATTTCAAGTGCTAGACCTTAAAAGGCTGTGAATGCCATTAATTGTGCTTTTTAGTTACTGCAACTACAAGGGACTTACTAGGTAAATGATCTAATTCTACCAGTAAAGCCATATGGTATAGGTAGCTTTATCAATTACAAAAGTTTTTATCCTAGTATTCATCTTCAGAGGAAGATGAAATATGTGTTTTTTTTTTTTAAAGCTCACTTAATGTAACAAAAACTGGACTGGATCTCAGTTAATCTAGCTTTTGATGTATTACATAAACAAACTTTAAAAAGCACGCATACCTCGCACAACTCTACAGCAACACAGTGTGTCATATCTTGTTTCCCACGTTCACACTTTCAGGTCCATGATGACGTCTGAGAGTAGAGAGGGAGTTCAGAAGCATAACTGAGTTCTACCAGGCTGATTTCCGTATCTAATACAACAATTCTTTAGAGGTCACTCTTGTAAAATCTTCTCTCTCATCCTCCCCCAAGGGAAGCAGTTATTTTTGTTTATTTAGCCCTGAAAATTCCTACTGCAAATTCAGCCCTTGACCCATGCCAAAGGACAGAACACATTCACCCAAACCTCAAGACGGTTCGGTGGTACGATATCTTTCACACGGGGTCTCCTTCCCATGCCACCACCATGACAGACAAATTATATATTCTCTGTTTCACACAGTTCTTCCTGAAATTCACAGCCCTTCTTTCAAGATTTGAAAGTTCAGAACTGTATTGCAGTGACAGCATTTAACGTACATATAAAGGGAGTGAAAGAAACACTTGAATCTTTCAGTCTTAAAATATGAAGACTATATGTTTACTGCTAAATTTACTATGTCTTGGTTCCCTCATCCTTTATTAGAGAGGGACATCAACTTTACAGGGTAGATTCCAAATCATAAGCTGTCTTGCCTAATAAACTAAATCACTTATACCATCCAAGTGCATTTTTATAATAATAATAATTTTTTTTAATAATTATCTAGTGGTCTCTGGAAATTCTAGGACAATGTCCAAATTAGAAACCATTGGTTTATAAATA
Source organism: Vulpes vulpes (assembly GCF_048418805.1). Classification (NCBI taxonomy): domain Eukaryota; kingdom Metazoa; phylum Chordata; class Mammalia; order Carnivora; family Canidae; genus Vulpes; species Vulpes vulpes. Next base: position 80,509,816 of record NC_132795.1, read on the forward strand.
TATAAACCTGTGCTGTAATAAATAAATGGAAGTTATTAGATGTTTATTTAAAATAAATTATTGATATGTAATTATGTAATGGTCTAATTTGGGAGAGAAAGTAATGCAATAGACATTCTGAAAGCAAAACAAAACAACATTTTGACAACTAATCAATAACTCTCACCTCTCCTATTATGTCTGGAAATAGAGATGTCCTGGTTTTTTATCCTGCTCATATACAAGGTATGTGTGACCCATTAGGCAAGCTTTCATGGTAGATTGCTATAACGCTAGGTTATGTTTTAGGGAGATATCAACAAAGTATGTGACATGGGTGGCTTAATTATGGGCTTCCCCCTTTTCCTGATGTGATAAAAACCAAATGGAAGGGCACGTAGGTGGCTCAGTGGTTGAGCATCTGCCTTTGGCTCAGGGTGTGATCCTGGGTCCTGGGATTGGGTCCTGCATCAGGCTCCCTGAAGGGAGCCTGCTTCTCCCTCTGCCTGTGTCTCTGCCTCTATCTGTGTGTCTCTCATGAATAAATAAATACAATTAGAAAAAACAAAAAACAAATGGAAGATTCATCAAGTTCTCCAACAAATTAAGAATGACATAAACATCTAATCCAAATCAATCCAGCAAAAGTTTGGCTGCTCCCTGCCCTTGCCTCAGTCAGGGACTGTCCTTTGGTTCTGCTGACATAATTCCAAGGCCAAAGAGTAACATCTTAAGAAAAAAAAAATCACAACCTATTCATTCCCATTTTCTTGGTATACTTTATTCCGTGATTCCTTGACAAAAACGCCTATCTTCAGAGAGAGCCCTGGATTTAGAATGTGAAATTTAGAATATGGAATTTGAAAAATGGATACGAGGACAAGTAGTCTCTCTGTAGGAGGACGGAAGGATCTGAAATGGGCACTCGAAGGCCTGACTCACTGACTTTCCTCTTTACAGGCAAAGTTCTACTGCTTCCTTTTCCTGAAAGAAGCCAGTACCCAGTTCTTTAGAGCTTTCTCTTTCAAGAAAAGCTCTAGTAAGGTGAACAGAAAGGCACAAATTGTAACTAAGAACAAAATAAGGGGTACACTTCCATGGAGAATAACTTTTAAAATTGTGCTTTAAAACATTTTTGTGAACACATTTAAATGGCCCTATTTTGTAAACTGCATTCAGCCATAGAAGAGTTAGATATTCATTTGTGTTTTTCCTAGAAGATGCTCCTATATAATTGTTGCTTATAAAATGCCCAGATCCCTGAGGTGAATTGTGTCTTGGCACATGCTTGGAAGGGTGACGTTTCACACCATAGAGCGGGGAAGAGGACTGGCTCTTTGGACAGTTTGATCTAGATTTGAGTCTCTGAACATTTATTAGTTCTTGGGCTTTAGAGAAAAAACAAAATAATGGTAAACCTTACTTTAGCACATTTATTCCTATCCTAGAGATTGATATCCATTGTCTCATCTATTTATTTTTTCATCAGCTCATTTAATGTGAAGAAAAATGGTGGGAAAGGTACGGTACTGGTGTTTTATTAAGATTTTATTTATTTATTTGAGAGAGAGAGACAGAGATAGCAAACTGAGAAAGCACAAGCATGGAGGAGAGAGAGAAGCAGACTCCCCGCTGAGCAGGGAGCCCGCTGCAGGGATTGATCAAAAGTCCTGCAGAAGATCCATAAATACAGAGAACAAACTGGTGATTGCCAGAGGGAAAGGGGTCAGGGGATGGGCAAAATGGTTGAAGGGAACTGGGAGGTACAGATTTCCTGTTATGAAATTATTAAGCCACGGATAAAGGTGGAGCATGGGGAATACAGTTGGTGATATTGTAATTAGTGTTGTGTGGTGACAAAAGGTAGCTACACTTGTGGTGTGTGTAGCATATAGAGTTGTCCAATCACTATATTGTACACCTGAAAGTAACGTAGCGTTGTGTGTCAACTATACTTCTATTAAAACAAACTCCTATTGAAGAGTTGCTAGTGAAATATCCAAAATTCTGTGTTCAAACATTATCTAACGAATATCTAAAAATTGTGGCAACTGAGTTCGCTCTCCCAAAAGAACCAACCCAGTTTCTGAGATCATGGGCTGTGCCCCAACCATGTAGCTTCTGTTGTAGTAGTAATGGAATGAGACAAAAGGGGCACAGTTGTCAGGTGAAGGGCTATAAAATTAAAAACTGATCAAAATACCTGCTGCATTTGCTGTCTCTTAAGCACTTCCATTATATACCTATTATGAAAAATTGCATTGATTTACATATTAATGTTCTGCATTTCAGCATGTGCCCTTTATGTTCGCACACAACAGAATACACTCTGTCACAGGCATTTAACCTGGTTGACTCAGCCATTAAGGGAAAATTTGAGAGTGGGAGAAAAAAGAAATAGAATGAATACAGTTGCTCCCATTGTTCTCTTCAATGCCTTAGATTTTAAATCCTTAACTGTCACACAATTGAACTCTATTTTTGTCAGTTTGCCTATCAGTCATGGCAGAGCTTAACCTAGGGTGAGCCATGGGCTTGTCTTTGAAACTTTTTTTTTTAATGTTTCCAGATTCCTGGGTTGAGGACCTATGTGCCAATTTGCGGTATTTTTGTAGTTTCATTGTAATCTCAGTGACTTCCACACAGGTAAAAACAAAAACAGAAAGCCATGCTCTAAACCAGCACTGTCCAATGCAACTGTCTGCAACGATGTAAATGTTCTGTGTCTGAGCAGTGCAACTTCTGTTTACTCCCGTGCTTCTTCCTGTGGCCCTTTAATGGCTCATTCTTATTTAATATCCTCTGTTATTTCATTCCTCGGAATTGAGGATTACTTAAGATTGGGGAGCATCCATCTACAATCCGCAGGCCAAGTCTAGCCTGCTGACTGTTTTCATATGGCACAAGAGCTAAGGATGTTTATTACATTTTAAAATACTTTCCATTAAAAATCAAAAGAAGATTAATATTTTATGACATGTGAAAATATTATGAAATTCAAATTTCATTGTCCATAATTAACTGTTATTGGAACACAGCTATGCTCATTCATTTACATATTATCTGTGGCTGCTTTCATGCTATGATGACAAAGTTGAATAGCTGCAACAGGGACCACATGACCTGCAAATCTGAAAATAATTACTCTTTAGCCCTTTACACAAAAAGGTTGTTGACTTCTGCATGAGATGGTTCTCTGTTCTTTCCTTATAATCCGTTCCTTCAGTCACTATATCTGCTTCCCATCACTTCTAGGAAGGGAAGAATTAACAATTGTTGAATTCCTATTACACATCAGACAATACGTCAGCCCTTCATAGGCTTCACTGTCGTCTTCACCACTAACTGAGAGGCAAGTCGTGCCACTGTAAAATGTGAAATGTGATGCTCGGCTTAAATAACTTGCCCAGCGTATTGCCTGATGTTAGTAATTTGTGGAACAGACTTTGTAGTTCATTGCGAGGAGTCAATAACTGTGTGCCACACCCATGCTTCCTTCCTACTGAACCCTGACTCTGCACTGCTTGCTGCATTGGAGCCCTGATACTTCCCTGCATACGTTTCTATTCCTTTCCACTCCTTTGGCAATAGTCTAGTTCAGAAAAGAACTACCACTTTCCTGAATTAGTACATGTTTCCTATTGTACTAACTTTTCTCTCTTCTGCCTTCTATTTTTCTTTCTTAAGATTTTATTTATTTGACAGACAGAAAGAGAGAAGGAGCAGGGGGAGGGACAGAAGCAGATTCCTCTTGCAGTGGGGAGCTCCACACAGGTCTCGATCTTGGGACTCCAGGATCATAACCTGAGCCGAAAGCAGACCCTTAACCTACTGAGCCACTCAGGTGCCCCTGCCTGCCTTCTTTGTGTGTGCTATCATCTCTAATCTCTCCACAGGAACCCTTGTGAACCCGTGCCACTCACATGTTTATATCTCTGTAAGGATCTATTGAGGTGCCACCAAGTGCTCAGCTTGCCACTCTTTGGGCAAAATCGCATCGTTCTTGTTCTTTTCTTCCACCTGAAATTCCTTTCCCTTCATTTAAATCTAGTTACTCAAAACAAGATAGTTTTTCTTCCTCATCTCTGAACCACTTTTTCTTTCCTGCTCTCTTTTATTCTAACCACCTTGCATAAAGATGGTCAATACACATATCTACGCTCCACTCATCTACTATAATCTCCTTGAAGGCGTGGCCTTATTTTATCTTCTTTGTACAGAATTCCTCACGGTATTCAGGAGGTAGATTGTTTGAGGTAGGTGTTTGAGGTAGATTTTGTTTAAACATGGTTGGTCTAAACCAGTCTAGGTAAGTGGCTGTCTTAGTCTGCTCTGGCTGCTATAACAAAATACCATAGACTGGGTAGCCTAAATAGTAGACGTTGATTTCTTACAGTTCTAGAAGCTTGGTGGTCCATGATCAGTGTGACAGCTTGGTTGTGTTCTTGGTGAGGGCCTTCTTCCTGGCTTACAGAAGGCTACATTCTTGCTGTATTCTCACATGATAAAGGAAGTTTTGGTCTCCTCCTTATAAGGACATTAATCCATTTATGGCATTCCCATGCTCATTCATCACCTGAGCCTAATTACTGACAAAGGCCCTACCTCTAAATACCACCACAGTGGGAAGTAGGATCTCAACATATGAATTTTGGGGGGCAGAAACATTCATTTTATAACACTGGCCTACTGAAAGGTAAAGGGGACCCTCAAAGAAAGGTTTTTCCCTTGATAAAAACTGATGTATGGGAGGTAACTCCTCTTCCTGGAACAGCTTCAACTATCTTGCAACAAAGAAAGCAGACACAATTATCACACCCACGCTAACAGAGAAAACGGTGGAAAGCCTCTTGTTTCTGATGACTTATTTTGACCATTGAATTGACCAATCCTATTGCAGTCTTTATTTCTAGACTTTTCATTAAGGGCTAAAAGAAATCCATTACTCTTTAGGCTACTTTAATTGAGTCTTCTATTATTTACAGTGTCTTCTGAGTCAGTTGTCAGCAAGTATTTATTGAAATTCAAATGTATGAGTCTGCATTTAAAAATACATATGCTTTTATATAGTACATGTACTCTGTATTCAGCTGTTTGATGTGTTTTTATCACTTTGCCTTATTATATAACATTTCACTTGTATTACCACTTAATAAGGATATAGCAGATCTTGTGAAACTCTGGTGGAAGCAATCTTTATATATTTTCTTGGCATTAAACAGATTACAGATACAAAATATCTGTTCATTGACTGAATACACTAACAAATGTTGGATAAGGGGTAAAGTGGCTACCAGAAGGGGAAGAAGAATTCTTTTATGATTTCTTCAAAGTATGTCATGTGAAGCTAAAATGCAGTAAAAAAAAATTGCATCACCACCCAGATCACCCAAAATCAGTCGGGAAACAAAGATAGACAGAAAGGATAGGAGGGGGGCAAGGAGGAACAGAAAGCTGGGGAAAAAGAAGAGGTAAATGTGGAGAACATTTTGTATGCAAATGCTGAACAGGATGAAGAGGTCAATTGCCCAATACTGAGGCAGTTTCAGAAATAAAAGCAGATGGGAGAGCTTTTGCTTTTTCCTCTTGGCCATGAAACCCCTGCTAATTGAAGTAGCAACTGAACAAGCTGCTCTTTCATTCCCCAGTGATATTTATGTTTTGTGTAGGTTCTGAATTTCATATTAAACACCACCACACCTCCTGCTTTCTTCTTGCTTCTGGCATCTAAGCCAGTTCCTGCTTTCCTATAGTCCTGCTTCCTTCTTCACACAACTTCTTCGTGAAGATGAACAAATAAGCAAATAAGCAAACAAACCACCACCACCTTTCAGATCATCTCCCAAGACTGAATAAGATTCCCTGAGAGAACAATGGTGAAGTGGTTTGAGTAAGAGAGACATGTTTCAAATGAGGAACAGCATTCTCCTACAAGCTGGATGGATGCCAAACTTGAGAAAAAACACCAAGAAATGGGAAGGTCAACTTTAAGGGTCTTTTTGTAACTGTAAAGTGGGATATCCTTAGGGTTAATTCAAGAGCTTTTAGTTTCCTTGTTTAGTTTGTGAATCTTGAGACTGTGGGAGAGAATTAATGATACCAAAAGTAATTCTACTGTCTTGGATTGCACTGTTCAGAACCTCCTCCTCCTCCTCCTCCTCCTTCTTCTTTCTTCTTCTTCTTCTTCTTCTTCTTTTAAGATTTCTTTATTTACTTTAAAGAGAGAGAACGTGAGTAGGGGGAGGGGCCAAGACAGCCACAGAGAGAATCTGAAGAAGACTGTGCTAAGTGTGGAGCCAGACATGGGGCTCAATCCCATGACCTGGAGATCGCAACCTGAGCCCAAACCAAGAGTCCAATGCTTAACCAACTGTGCCGTCTGGGTGCCCCTGTTCAGAGCCATCTTATAGCCATTTATATAAACTGTGTTTTTTTTTTTTTCCTTCCTGCAGTTCAGACTTGATTTTTCTAGAAATGGAAACAGCATTGAAAGTGCTAAGAAATTTGCTAACCCAGCTTGCCCACATATTTATATCTCTGTCAGGATACAGTATTGTATTTACCAAGATTAAATTATCTGCTGTCAAAACTCAATGAAAATCATGGTGTACCAAGCCACACTTTAGAGATGTAAGTGTCTATTTCAAAATGCAAATCACATAGTAAGATACTTGTATTTACAGGGTTATATTGTACAAAATTGAAACAATCTGAAATAATGAACATTTCACAGACAGCAAAGATCAAAGTTGCTAAGTTTGGGAGAGTGTTGGATACCTGATACTGAAATTAGATTCAGTAGAAATGGGCTTAAGTTCCACATCTGCCATTCACCAGTTGTGTGCTCCTAATATAAGTCATGGAACAAGTCATGTGTAAAACGCAGATGATTTCTGCCCTGCCTGCTTCACTTATGATGAACAAATGAAAACATGTATATGAAAACATTATCCAAACTATAGGAAGATAAATCAATAAATGGAAGAAACTTTGAAAGCTGACTTTTTCCAATTAAAAAAGGACTTTGCTTTCTGCTCTAAGAATCAGTTTTTCTTCCTAGAATCACAGAATTTGAGAAGTATAAGGAAATTTAAAACTCATGTAGTCAAGCTCTCTCACTTTATGGATAAAGAACACAGACCTAGAAATGTTAATGGTTTATCTAAGACTAAAACATAAGAGAAAACATATTTGAGAAAGAAGTCTAGATTAGAACTTATTTTTCCATTTCATTCCTACTGAACAACTCCACAGTCTGTTAAATGTAGAAGTGTATTCTAGAATTTACTGCTTAAAAAAAAAATCTTACATCAGTATGGAATTTTTTAGTTTTTTTTTTTTTATTCATTTATGATAGTCACACAGAGAGAGAGAGAGAGACAGAGACATAGGCAGAGGGAGAAGCAGGCTCCATGCACCAGGAGCCCAAAGTGGGATTTGATCCCGGGTCTCCAGGATCGCGCCCTGGGCCAAAGGCAGGCGCCAAACCGCTGCACCACCCAGGGATCCCGATTTTTTTAGTTCTAAGGCAACTTTCATACTAGAATCTGATTTTATTCTTATTATATCATAGATAGGTTTCAGGGTAGATACTACTTTTGCCTGAAAGTGACAATTTTCAGAACAGAGAATTGGGTAGTAAACCAGGCATGGGATCAGCATTTTGTAATTTCAGCGATCTCCATCATATTTTGATTACGAGGGATTCTGTTTCTTTTAATAGTGCTGTGTACTATATTTTTTTAAAAAGTAGGACAGAATAAAATTAATTTTGCTGGGGAGTCTTGTGATACCCCTTGTGATGTCTGGAGATACCCAAGGGCATCTCAAAACTAGGATGAAGAATGCCTATACTAGATTATTCTATCTTCCAAAGTAATTTGTCTCTTAATAACAATCATAATTACCTTCTACAGTATCTAGACCCTACCTTCCCTACTAAGCAAAATGCTCACTTCAATTAGAATCTCCATGGTAAAAAACTAAACAAACAACCCCCAGCCTCCCCCCCCCCCAAAAAAAAACCAACAAAACCAAAACCTCCTCAATGCTGCATAGCTAGAAGCAGCCATTCAATCTCCAAATCCATGCTGGGAAAATCCATGCTGCACATGTGGGTGCCAACTTCTAAGCTCTTATATGAATATTTAGGGCCTGTTTCAGTTTCACAAAGCTAATAATTACAGAAAAGCCTACTTAAGTGAAACATTCTTTGATAAAGACATGGGTGAAAAAAGTATAAATATCTATCAGACCTGCTTAAATTAGCATTTTGAAGTATTTATATATCTCTGTAAGGTCCCAGGTGATCCTTTTTTGTTCAGTTGTCCTCTTTATACAAAGCCTTTTTCCTCCTCTACCTGCTCTAAGACCAAAAACCTAGAACAATTTTCCCCCATGAAGATGCTCAATTAGGGAAGGATCCAGTGTTATTTATATCTCACAAATAATTCTTCTAATTCAAGTCCCAGTATTATTTTCATTTGAAGTCTCATTTCTCATTATTCAATAAAATGGTTTGGCCTCCATGTCAGTAAATAACTTCTGTGTCAGTAAACAACAAGGTAGCAGTAGCATGTGGTTCTGTGTACAGTGTGTATGTGGATACTTGTCATGTTGGGGGCAGGTGGAGCTGAGGGGAGGAGGGAAGGAAGGGGGAAGGGAAGGTAAAACCCTGTCTTTGATACTGAAAATCTGCTAGTAAGTTCTTAATTTATCTGCTTAATTGTAAAGATGGCCCAAAATGCATGTTTCCCTTCTGAAAATATTTTGAAAATGGAAAGTTTTCCTAATTTACTGATATCTTGGCTACTAATTAAACTTTGGTCACTGAGAAGCCATGGATCAAGTGTGGATGAAATGCTTTGCATTGTCTGGGACAGAAGCTGCCAAAACCCATTCAGATTTTTGTGTGTGTGTGTGTGTGGGGGGATGTTCACAGCAATTATCAAATAAAAACTTAGTATAATTAAAGAGAGCAAAAGTCTTTCTGGGTATCAACAGTCAAACAAGCAAGAGAATACCAGAATGTCAGTTATCTTATTATAGCCGACTTCGTGTGGCATCTTCTAGGACCTATAGTGAGAAACATCAAAATGAACATTCCTGTCTTTCCACCTGTGGCTCTGATTCCAACTAGGAAAAAAACATTCTATTCTCTTTCCTACTTCTCTGGGCGTGATTAGAAGTTAACTGAGTGCACAAGAGACCTGGGATTGTGCATCTCACTTTTCTGATTTGCTTGTGGACACACAGCCTGGATTGAGAAAACTAACAGTGGGATTTATTTTACATAATTCACTAGAGGCAGCCACAGCAAAATGTCAAGCAATGAATCTTTGCTTTCAGCCTGTCTAGAAATAGGCCTTGGAGGACCTTCTGACTCTACTGGAATTGGGGAGAATGGACTTTTTCTGAGTTGACTCAAAAATGCTGACAGCAAATGGCAGGTTACTGCTTCAGCACAGATGTCACTTCATTGTGTCAACTTGGAAATGATCAGCACAATCTGGCAAGTGCAATTTTTCTCACATTATGAGCGTATTTGGGCAGGTGCTATACTTCACTGAGGTCATATATTGTTTTTATGGGACTTTTTTGGTTTTTTTGTTGTGGTTTTTTGTTTTGTTTTTACTCCTACTAAAGGAGGAAAAATATTCTCAAAAATGTCTTTAAAAAAGACTGGTCCAAAGATTTAGTGGGGAATAAAAAGGGTTAATAAATATTTTATCAATAATCAGAACATGGATAATTCCTATATATACATACAGGGGCTTTGTTGTTACATATGCTATAAACCTCCACTAAATCCAGAGGAAGAAAAAAATAGTATTAAGGGCAAATCTAGAAAATATTTTGTAAAATAAATCTCTTGATGGCGTCTTTAATAGCCACAATTCATTCTGTTGCCATTTGCATACTGCCCTGTTTTGGCTAGAGACCTTGTCACTTGCACTGTCATCATGGAGAGATGCCAGAGTTACTCAAGTAGGCTGTCACTGGAGGGTCATGCCTTACATAAAGTAACACCTGACAGTCTGCAGGGGCCACTGTGGGTTCTGATAGATAGCTTAAACAAACAAACAAACAAAATGAGAAAAGAAAACCCATAATTACGTCAGTAAGATTGGTGGCTCTCTTGTCCCACTAAAAGATAAAGATCAGACATGGTGAAGAAAAGTCCACCATCAGGAGTTGCAGCTTGGAAGCAAGCAGTAGATTGCAGTTTTAGGTTGTGCTACTGAGCTCTATGACTAATAGATGTAGGTCTCTGAACCTTGCTGGCTACCTATGTATTGGATGACAAAACCTAAATCTGCAAGGAAAGACTCCAGTCATATGTTTTAGAAGATGTCACAAATAGTAAGCACTGAGTAGCTAGCAATGTGTTGAGTTCTAGAATATACAGAAGTATAAAACATAGTCATGCTTGAAGCAGCTTCAAGATCTACTTGGGGAGAGTTTACTCAACAAAATGGAAGAATATGAACACAAGAGTACTAGTATTATCAGTGCTAGAGGAACTCTAACAAAGGCAGAGATCGTGATATGTCAACAAGATGGAAAGCCCGACTCCTAGTAAATTCTATATAAGTGTAGCTATAATAATTATATGTCATCTTTATATTATTATTATATATTTATATATTACTATTGTAACAATATATATATACTAGCAATGTGTTATATATTAATATAGTAAAATATTATATAGTATATATTATAAATAAGTAGTATATGTAGCATACATAGTAATAATTAAATTATTATTGAATTGAATTATTGTATCATAATTTAATAGTATTACTACTGAAAGGCCTATTATTTCTAGGTCTTTTCCATTATAGGCTCACCAAAATATTACAGATTAAAATAATTATGTAAATGTGCAATTTAAAAATCTAATATTAGGTACCTAGTGAAAGGTCTGATAGCTAGTAATTACAGAGCTTGGATTTGAATTTGTGTCCAAAGATTCCACTGGGAAGGTGGCATTTAAACAGAAAACAAACCAAAAAAAACTCTTCCTTCATTTTTCCCATTGGATTAATGCCTCTTCTCTCCAATGTGGTTTGGGGGATTATCACAAACAAAAATTTAATATTCCTTCTAGAGTTATTTTTCCATTTGAATTTATATTTTTTATTTAAGAAAGCACATGCAGATAACCTTCAACCTATCATGATCATTATATATAAGCCTATACTAGAACTGTTCAAACAAAGTTTACTTTTGTTTGATGTAAGAAGTTTAAAGTTCGTCCATTATGGTGTAGGGGAAAAATGAATCTATGAGAAATTTGATGTGAATCCATTTCACCTGAGCTCTTTATCAAGAATAATCTCTCTTCTTTATTGGATTTTTTCCCCTGTCATGTTCACTTAGTTTTTATGCAATTCAAACACGGAGATCACTGAATTTCTAGATCTTTTGATTCTTTTAGGTTTGTACCTTTTCTTCTACAGAATTCTTGAATCTGATTTTTTTTCATCAGAACACCATGGAAGATTATATACTATCACTTAGGAAACCTAAGAAATGCAATAAATGACAACATTTATGATTCAGACAATGTAGAAAGTTTTCCTCAAATGTTGCTACTTGTCTCAATGGTCCTTGATAGATTAGCTACCTAATTATGTATTGGTAAAAGAATATTAGTTTTCTTTTTACTTCTTTATTTTTAAAACAATTATTTATTTATTTATTCATGAGAGACACACAGAGAGAGGCAGAGACAGAGGCAGAGGTAGAAGCAGGCTCCCTGTGGGGAGCCCAATGCAGAACTTGATCCCAGGACCCTGGGATCACAACCTGAGCCAAAGGCAGACGCCCAACTGCTATGCCACCCAGGCATCCCAGTTCTCTTTTTACTTCTATTTCCATTTAGTCTTCCTTCATTTTTCCTAATTAGCTATTAAAAAAAAAAGATTTAGGCTTGAATGGGCACAGTTGTACTTCTTAAATCTTTTAAAAATGAAAACTTTATAAAATTTCCAGTGATATGAAACATTTAACAGAGTTTATTTTAGTGTAACTTGAAATTCACCAATGTCATTTTAATTGGGATGACTGGCATTTGTTCTTTGCAGTAGTTGGGGAAGACAGAAAACCAGTACATGTTTTCCAAGAGTCTAATAGGAAAATAATGAGGTTGTGCATTTTGTCCAAGACTCCCATCCTGCAGAAACAATAGGTTGTCTGTATGACCTATTCCTTTGTATTAAAACATCGATTATTATAAATGTAGTTGTAGGTAGAAGAAACTAGGAAAGGCTTCATATAGGGACAAAACTGACATATTCTTTGGTCTTAGAATGTCAAAATAATGAAAAATGTATTGTGAATTTCTAAAAGCTTATGTAAAACTACGACCATCCATCAGCTTCTGATTTGGGGTTTGCTGCCCATAAGGCAGATATATCTACTACTCAAGTCTGTGTTGTCAAAAACTTGGAAAGAATCAGATGATATGATAAAACATCAGGTCTTTCTAAGCATTGTTAAATTTTTACAAAGTTGGATCAGAATTCATTTCTAATTTCTTCTAGTTGAGTCTCTTCTCTCAGCCTTCAATGCACTGGGTTAAACGTATGTATGTCCATGACAGTAGTTACTGGATTAAAGTACATGTACTCATCACTGCCACCTTTTTAAGAGAACATAGCATAGTTTTTATGAATAAGGACCCTAAAACCAGACTTCATGGCTTCAGATCTCAGCTCTGACACTGAATAGCTCTGTGCTCCTGGTTTTACCATTTATAAGATGATCAAATATTAGCACAGTGCCCAGCACATGGTAGGCCCTACATGTTATTTATCATTGCCATAATTTCTTTTTTTTTCATTGCCATTATTTCTAATGTCTATAAACCAGAAATATTATGAGACTCATGGTTTAAACACTTATAATAAAAGACAAATGCAATGCCACACAAATACTTTGAAAAATCTTTTTCTTAAATATTTACCTATGGTTGAAGTTTGAAATGTTTAAAAAATATTTTATTTATTTATTTGAGAGAGAAAGATTGAGAGAAAAAGAGCATGCATGAGCAGGAGTAGAGACAGTAGAGGGAAAAGCAGCCTCCCCATGGAGCAGGGAGCCTGATGTGGGACTCGATCCCAAGACCCGGAGATCATGACCTGAGCTGAAGTCAGACGCTCAACCAACTGAGCCAGCCAGGCATCCCAAAGTTTGAAATTTTATAGATTATCCCACTAGACAAATTGAGGCACCATTTACTACAATGGGAACAAATAAAGAAAAGAGAGATATGGGGGAAGGTGAAGATGTGTGAAGAGTTAAGTTTAAAACATGTGGCATAAAGATAGTATTTGAGGACATGGGGGTAGATAGATTACTTAGAGGATATTAAACAAAGAGAACAACAACAACAAAACAAAGAGAACTCTAAAATCAAGAACTGAGTAACTTCAACATTTAGGAGGTAGGTAGAAAGGGATTGAGGACAATCAGGTGTGTCATGGATGGATGATGCTTCTAGAACATGGGAATGATCAAAGAGCCAAGCCGGTAAAGAATTAGATGGTAATTGAAAAATGTTGAATGGATTTGACAATTCGAAGGTTATTGGGTGCTCTTAGAAAGAGCAGTTTTGGCTGAGTTCTGCCAGGAAAGCCAGAGTGGCGTGGGTGGAATACTGAATTTTGGGTTGCATTTATCATTTAAAAATTCCACAGTGCTCGGCTGTGAAAGAAGAGCCATGAAAAAGTGTGTAAGATGGATATTAGGTCAAGAGTAAGGATTTTTGGTTTATTCGATTTTGAGATTTGTATAATCCAATAAATAATGTTGAAGATTCCAGGGGTGGCAGGGGAGTACCTTGAAAGACCGAGTCCTTGAGTAGGTAAGTCAGGACAGTAAAGACAAACCCAAAGTATAATAGGAAAAGAAGTGGAGATGTGTGAATAGGAGAGAGTTTTCTACTGGCTTCTATCTGTCTTCAAGTGTGGTTTTTATCATATAGAAAGTGCAGGGCATGGACTGGCTCACTTGTGAATTTGTGTGAGGACAATTCACAGCTAATGCTTCATAGTCATCTGTTAGCCGGAGCGGTGGAAGCATTGTTTAGTAATTAAATGATGTCATGCTCTAGAGTAAAAAGGGGACTGGTCTGAGATTTAGGATTCCAGGGGCTCTAGTTGGAGATGTACCTCTGAATCAAGATCTGATCTTGGACTAAGCATTTGAAATCTCTGAACATCAGCATTTTCTCCTGTAGAAGGACACTAAGAGAGATCATTTAGAATGGAAAAAAAAAATCTTGATGTCACTACTTGTTTTATTACAGAACCTAAAGAGAGTCTTTAAAATTATAAGTACATTACAGTCAAAATAGTTACATATATACTAATTTTGTATTTACAGACTGAACTTGTAAATCCTCTAGGTTTTCAACAGGCCCTTTATAAAAACTGTCCTCAGTGATCTGTGAGATGTTTTCAACTTCTTAACAGTTTGCCATTTAGAAATTTAAAAATAATTTTATTTCCTTAGTGTTTGATTACAAACATGCGCCTGGGGCTTAAATATAGAATTAAACACAAAAGTCTATTTGAATTTTTGCTACTATGGATGAGGAGCAAACAACGCTACTACCCACAAAATGTTCATCAAGAATTTTCTACTTCCTCCTCCTCCACTGCTTTTGTGATTTTAAGTGTGCTTTATAAATATCTATCCAATCACAACACAATCAAAGATGTGCAATGAATCTTTTCCTTCTTCTCTGACAAAAATCTTTGGTTTTAGCTAACTTAGGGTGTAGTAAAAGACATTTAATTTTAGCCATGGGGTATCTATTTTCTGTCACATGAGAAATAAATATACATAAAAGTAATAAGATCTCATAGAAAACAGTGTGGAGAAGAGCTGCCCGATTTTAATTTTCTGAAATGCAAGGGAATGCAATTAACTCCCTGGTTGTGATTAGCCTGTTGGAAGCTGGGTCCCCTCTGCAAATTATAGCACCCACAGCACCCATAATGGTGTCACATACTCAGTATTATTTATTTGTCTTCTGATTTAAGGCCCTGCAAGTGAAGTCATGGGACTTGTGGATTAATAACGAACAGAGCCAAGTTTAACTTGCAGCTCTGTCTCTGCTCTAATTACATGTCTGTCCATTGGGCTTCTTTCAAGTGGACATTTGCCAGTGCTATAGTGAAAGCACTTACCTCAGGAGCAATAGTTAAGGGGGCACCAAAACTCAGTGATCCAGACAAAAAATACTTGAAAGCAGTATTTAAAAATCAAAACTAATATTTTAAACATCAAAATTGGTTCGTGATGAATAACATGCGAAAATTTCAAATAAACACAGCACTGATAACAGTGGTATGCTGAGCTATAGTGTAGTCTGAAACAAAAGGAAAACTCAGCAATATTGATTCTGCCTTGATTTAACTGTTTGGTGTTTTGTTTATCTGAGGTGGGCTTTTTTATTGTTTTTTTTTTCCCCCAAATATTGCACTAATTACTAAATTTTTAGTGCCGCCTTAAATTTTGCATAGTGGTAAGTGCCTCGCTTGCCTCACCCTTACTCTCAGCCTTTTTTTTTTTTAAGATTCAATTTATTTATTCATGAGAGACACACAGATAGAGGCAGAGACACAGGCAGAGGGAGAAGCAGGCTCCCTGCAGGGAGCCTGATGTGGGACTTGATCCCAGGGACTCTGGGATCACGACCTGAGCCAAAGACAGACGCTCAACCACTGAGCCACCCAGGCATCCCTACTCTCAGCCCTTTAAATTTACCACCAAATAGCTGACACATAGGAAGCATTGTGCCCCTTACAGGTTTCTGCTTCCATTGTGGAAGCACAATTGCTTTGGGACCTCAACCACTATTTCTCTTTCCCACTAAGTTCTCTTCCTTCTAGTTTCTGTGAAAGGGTTATTGTGCTTGCTGTTGACAAATCCTTCTGGTGGCATTTAATACTTCAAACAACCAAAAAACCTACTACATCAATGGAGATAAAGAATACTTTTAAGGAAAATAAATTTCATACTTTTTTTGCTTAAAATTGGGCAAATAGTTAAAAGGAAGGCAGTTACAAACAGTAGTTTTCCAACAGGAGTAAGTCAGTGAATCTCTGCATAAAGCTAACAAGTGGGGGGATCCCTGGGTGGCTCAGCAGTTTGGCACCTGCCTTCGGTCCAGGGTATGATCCTGGAGTCCCGGGATCAAGTCTCACATCAGGCTCCCTGCATGGAGCCTGCTTCTCCCTCTGCCTGTGTCTCTGCCTCTCTCTCTCTCTCTCTTTCTCTCTCTCTCTCTCTCAGTCTGTGTCTCTCATGAATAAATAAATAAAATATTTAGAAAAAAAAGCTAACAAGTGTATAATAGTTCTGTCCATTTAACTCTTGGAACACAAAACAAATGAATGCCTACAATCAGAGAAAAAGAAAAAGGCTGTGTCCAACCTCAAAGAGTAAGTAAATGATTTTTGCACACTGAGATATCAGACTCACCTCTGTTATCCTTCCAATTTGTGAACCACTCTCCATTTCAGCACTTATTCAAAGGAAAAAAAATATAATTTGTGGGGATTTATGATCAGTGTATCAGTGCTCAGTGTTCCAACTCCCACAGGGTGACGAAACATGACTTCTGTTGCTTATCTTTGTGTGTATGCCATCCTAACTGTCCCTGTGGTCTCCTCTCCATAGGGAGGTACTCACTTTAATGTAGGTTGGATGGATCTAAATGTCAGCTCCAAGCAATGATACGTGGAAAGATTTTGTAGCAAGTAAGTAGAGGGTGCGGCAGGGAAACTGGGCTTACGTCAGGGTGAGGACAGCTGTGTCAATTCTACCCCGAGATTGCCAATAGCAGATTTCCTTAAGAGAAACCCACGCTTCGGTAGGGAAAGCCCTTACTTTTTATCTACTCCTCCTCCTCATTGGTTAGCAGAAGACAGATCTGGGAACCTGGTACTGACATCCTTGACTTCCTAAGCATTTTAAATTGATGAAAGGAAAAAATAATAATTGGTGAGAGGAGCCACCCAGTGCTCATCTCATTGTGTGTCCTCCTCTTTCCCTTTTTTAAATTGTCAAATAATTCTAAGGACATAGCAAATATATATTTTTAAGATTTTATTTATTTATTCATGAGAGACATGGAGAGAGAGGCAGAGACAGAGGCAGAGACAGAGGCAGAGGGAGAAGCAGGCTCCTTGTGGGGAGTCTGATATGGGACTCGATTCCGGGACTCCGGGATCACGCCCTGAGCCACTCAGACATCCCAGAACACAGCAAATATTGAGTGAATATTTCCTAGCTGTTGAATTGAAAACTTCCTTTAAAAGAAACGAAGCCTAATTGTAGAAATACAGGTGGTTTTATTTTGCCTTTATTGTCCTATATTTTTAATTATCCTACAAGTATGTCTTGTTTTTATAATCAGGCAAAAAATGTTTTAAGTTTGCCAAAAAGTTAGAACCTAAGTATCTGCATTATAGCCAAGCCTAAGTGACTGCCTTGTCTGATTCAAAGGAAAATGCCCTGCATATTTACCAAAACTTAATATAACACCATATGATTTGGGGCATGCAATTTCTTTATCCTCTCATCAAACGGAAGAATCTCTTTACTGTTATGTTACATTTTATTCTCTGTGATGAGGTCTACAACTGCAGCAAGTACAATGGACAATATTTCAAATGTTCATGCTAATAGGGTTGCATTCTTATATTTTGACTCCAAACTGATTAACCTAAATGGAAATTCTGATTTTTTCTCCTAATCATATTATAAATTTAGAATGCAACCCAGTCCTTGGTAAGGTCGACCCAAAATAAAATATTAATATATATCTCAACAGAGGCTCTGTTTACATCCAGGATTTTCTTTGTTTTTGTTTTTAAACATAATCAGAAACATCAGTTGGTCTCCATTAAAAATGTATTTAGCTAAAATTCACCTTTGTGGGTGTTGGGAGATTACTAGTGAGATTTAGAAAAGCCACACAGTGAGCAGGGGAATATTACCTAGGTACAGATATTTTTAAATTCCTTAAATCTACTATCTATCCTGCTTATGGCTTTTTACAATTGAAATAAAAATCTTGCCCAAATGAAATATAGAACTTCACTAATTTCCATTCACCAATGATGGTAGAAGCCCCCCATGGGTTATTAAGTCTGAGAGATGTGTGAACAAACATGATAATAAGCAAGTAAAGTGTATCGTAAAATATACTGCGTTCATTTATTGTGACAACTGGGGTGTAATTATACTAGGAAATGTACTGCACTTTAGTCAGTGAAAGTAATAAAATCTGAACACCAGGGGACCTTTTTCTAGTCTGTGCTATTAAACTACTTTTGAGGAGAAGGTGAACAATCTAAAAATATGGGCGGGATGTTCACTTTTATAGATTAGTGAAGTGGGGGGTTAGTCAGATTCTCTTTTAGTCTAATAAATAAAATCTCTCTGTTTTTTTTCCTTGTTACTTGCAGATATAGCACCAAAGGACATTTTACTCCATTCCTGGGTAATTATAATCCCTAAATTTGTGTGGATTATTTATGCTGGTTATCTCCCTATCTCCCTCCAATTAAGGAAATAGAAACGAAAAAGAAAAAGAAAAAGAAAAAGAAAAAGAAAAACTTCCATTGTATTGGAAGCACCTTTATGAAGCTCTAAGTAGAAAAGCAGGGAAAAAGAAATATACCAGGAAAAAGAGACAAAGAGACCCTGGAGATGATAATGGTGCAAGATGACGAGCAGGTGTAATGATTAAAGCATTAATGGGGGTCACAAAGAAAGCGAAAAGGACTGTGTAATTCTAGATTAGGAAACCCTAGGCTTCCCAGGGTGAATTGCTATTTGGAAAAGTGTAGTTAATTGAATTTTATGACACTTTCTATGAAAATTAAAATGCATATCTTTTACTACCCTAATAGTTTTATTGGTACTCTGAGATTTATGTGCAGTGATATACCACAAAGCATATGCAACAATTCACTAAAGAGCACCGGAGTGGATTACTATGGTTTCCTTTTGTACTCTGGCAGCCGACAATCAAGATCATAATTACAGGCTTGGAGCCACCTACCAACTCAATGAACAGAACCACGTGGTTCCACATAAAATAGAAGCAATTCTAACATTAAAAAGAAAATGAGTGTTAAACCAAAGGGGCCTGAAGGGACAGCCTAGGGAAAGCTGAGGGTTTATTTATTTATTTATTTATTTATTTATTTATTTATTTATTTATTTATTTATTTAATTTTATTTTTTTCTGAGCTTTGAATGGCAGTCAGAATGCAATTCTATTTGCCTCCAACTCTGTTATCTTTGCACTGCACCCACAGACTCCTCTTATTTCTGTATACATAGATCCTAGCAGAGTATTTAATGCTATAGAAGGTACTTGATAGATGTGCTTAGATCTGTGAAAATTTTATCCACAGACTCACCATTACTCATATTATTCCCTTGTGTGAAGTGCTCTCCCTGCTTCTCTCTGTCCAGTTAGGGTCCAGTTCACTCCCATCATTTCCACATAGCCAGACCACTGCTGTGCTTATCTTCTCTTTCAAATTCACAGACAACAACTATTTTCATCACACAATGAGCACTGAAATTACTAGCTATCTTATTAGCAATGCATTTTATTCATTCTATAAATATTTATTGAACACATACAAAGTATTGAGCACTGTTGTAAGCACTTGTGATAGGTCACAGAACAAAGCAGACAAAACTCTGCTGCCCTGGGCCTTGGGAATCATTCTCCCAACTAGAATGAAAACTCTTTTGGGGACAGGGACCCAATCATTTCATTTTCCCTATTTCTCACAGTGCTTTATACATAGCAAATGCACAATTAATAACAGTCTTAGGTTTGGATAATTTGCTATGTAAATATGTTCCTAATCCATAGGCACAAAGTCTGTTTTTGCACAAGTGACTCTTGGAAGGTGGAATAATGATTTCTTCCCTCCTTTCTTCCTTCTTTTTTTTTTTTTTTAAGATTTATGTATTTATTTGAGACAGAGAAAGAGAGAATGAGGGCAGGGAAGGAACAAACGGTGAGGGAGAGAGAAACCCAAGCAGATCCATGCTAAGCGCTGAGCCAAATGCAGGGCTCCATCTCACCACACTGAGATCATAACCAGAGCCAAAACCAAGTCAGACACTTAACTGACTGCACCACCAAGATGCCTCTGGAATGATGTTTCATACCGCTTCTCATTTCCTACTAGCAGTGTTCTATGCCAGAAGCAGAGGTATTAAAGCCTCCTACACAGTATCAGCCAGAGCAACAGGATTCACTAAAATTAAATCATAAAAAATAAAAAGAATAAAATAAAATTAAATCATAGTAGCTTTTAGCAAAAGGAAATTATTTGTTAGGGAATGTAGAAATTATAAGTGGAGGAGTCAATCTCATGAAAGGTTAGTCTCAATGTCAAAGATGGTTGTTTTTCCTCCTGACACACTTTAGACTACAAACCTGCTAACTTGTGAATTTTTCGTCAACAACATCTCAAATCTGTACTATCCTTATTTTTTTTAAAGATTTTATTTATTTGTTTGGGACAGGGAGAGAGCGAGTGAGCGCACAAATGTGTTGAAGGGCAGAAGGAGAAACAGACTCCCTGCTGAGCAAGGACCCTCCCCGCCCCCCCCACCCCAATGAGGGGCTCCATCCCAGGACTTTGAGATCATGATCTGATCCAAGGTAGACACCTAACTGACTGAGCCATCCAGGAGCCTCTGCACTACCTTTAAATAGAGAAAACATGTATTTTCCCATGTTATTTAGAATGTTCTCTATTCTACTTCATAAAAAATACTACTTTTAAAGTCTGACCATTCACTAAGGTATACAAAGCTTTTCTCTTGCTCTTTTTTTCTTTAAAAGGTTTTCTCTTTGAAGCTGCAGCCTTTATAAAGTTTTATAGATGTGTTGGTCACATGTATTACTATGTATCAGTATAGGATATAGGCCTGCTGGACAGTGACTTAAAAGGAAAATAGGACTAAACTTGCTCTGTATCAGTTCTTCTTCAACTTTATAATTGTTATATTGAGGACATATGTGTATATTCATTTATCTTGTGTGTGTTCTAAAATATTTGAAATGGAAGTAAAGAATGAATAGAAATCCTCTCAATCTATTTTATTTAATATTAGGAGATTGCATGATGCAATCTCTGGATGGCAGACTATGGAGTTTTAAGCAAGACAAACCTGAATTCTTAATTTAATTGACATGTGAACATGGGCATACTTCTTCACCTTAGATATAGCTTTTGTGAAATAGATGTCAGTATCCTTATTATGCAAGGATGATATAAAGAGGAAAAGGAAAATTAATATGAAAATTCAGCACACAGTAGATGCTCAATTAGTGGTTGCAACCCAGATCATATTAACAATTATGCACCCCTAATAATATTACTGTTTTTTAATCACCAAAAAGTATTTATTTAAATATCAATAATCATCACAATTAGCATTTAGCTAAGTGAGGGCACAGGCACGATCCCTACACTAGTAAAATTTTCAACTTAAAACAAATTTAATATAAGTCGATATTTGAAAGGTGCTATTAATAAACAGCAATACAAACATGAAAGAAACAAATAGCTGAAGTCTTTGCCTTGTGTTTCAGGATTAATTCAAAGTTTCCTTTCTCAAAAGAGAGACAGCCCATTAATCAGATTTCTTTTCCAAGTTCTTCCTCTTTATAGGACTTGGCAGGAAAGGTCTTTGGCTAATATATAGCTTAAGATTAGTGTAGTGAGACTGAGCTGTGGGCTGTGTTTCAGAAAAAATAGGTCTAGGGTTGAGGAAGAAGACGGTAAAGAATATAGTAACAATGGATCACAGACCCTTGGAGCTCTAGGGACCTTGAAGACGAGGCAAACTAGACTTTTCATTTTATAATGAGGAAACTGAGGCTTACAAACCTCGTGACTTGCTCAAGGTCACATCCTGGGATCCCAGCTGAAGAACTGTCACATACTGATCATTCTATGTAAGTAAACAAACCAATATGAAGATATTACTAAATATGATGTATGTATCCATGAAAAGGGAAACTGTATCTGGGGAATTCCTTGTAAGCTGAGATCACATTTATTTAGCAGGTGGTAAGGGATAGGTAGCAATGTGGAATGTTTTGGGAAATGAAAAAGGAAGAATACATTATCTTCTATAAATGGTATTTTTTTGAAGGGCATTTTTGATAGTGGTTCAGTTGCAGGTAAGAATAATACTTTATTTCCCAATCTATACCAATTATTCCAAAGAACCTCTCAGGATAAGCACAGAGCGATGTGCACTTGGGTTTAGTCATTTTCCTCATACTGCAGGGGAAATTTTGCCTTGAACTAGATTTTCACAGCATGAATAGTGTGAATGGGAACTTTTCAAACATTCTTAAGATTGCCAGCCAACTGAGGAGGCTGATAATCAAAATGAAAATTTGTGTTATTTCTTTTAAACTGCTATGTAAGAAACATTCAAGATTGTGTTGAAACTGTTTCATAAATCTAGTTATGATGTTTTACTTACAAAAACTCCTAGGCAGAACTTCCTTTATTTCATTAAATAAGGTTTTACATTATCTGGAAAGCACTATACTAAGAAGATGACCTTAAAGATCACCTAGTCTAATAGTTCTCAAACCCAGGTGTGTATCAGAATCACCTAGAGGCTCTTAAAATGCATACTTCTGGAACCCACTGCATACTTTCTAATTCAGGAGGTCTTGAATATGAGAATGGGCATTTCTTACAAATTCATAGGTTATGTGGACACTGCTGGTCCAAGAAGGACAATTTGGGAACCACTGACAGTCTAGCCCCTTCATTTTTACTACCTCCATTTTGATTAAGGTAGACAGAATCTAGTATTCTTGGAAATTAATTTTTAAACTTTTTTCTCAAGGCTTCTAACAACCAAGCAAGTTTTATTTCCGTTGCTGTCAATGTAGACTTGACCGACCTATTATGCTTTAGGTAGATTGGGAGGTAGAGAATACTCACTCTCCTATTAAATTTATTTTAGGCAAATTCACCTAAAATACTGAACCAGAACAATTAAGCCAACTAAGTCTCTTGCAAGTGGTATAGTTGTACATACAAGTGCTATCTTCATCATTTTTAATATAGAAGAGGAAAAAAACAATGAGAATATTCTGAATTCCATCTATGTAACACCAAGTGGGCATTTGGCTCTTCTGGAACTGGCACAAAGGCAACATTTAGAGAATTCTTCAAGGACATTGGTGGGCTAAATCAGAGCACAGTAACGATACGTTATCGTAAGAGAAATAGTATTATTTTCCCCAAGAGAACTTATGCTATTGCTAGAAAAATACCCCACTATTGCAAAAACTTATTAAAGCTTATAACAAAGATCAAATAAGCAGTGTAGCATTTCATAATGATGTGATTATTCCTGTAGGTGTCAGCTAATTGAGAAAAAAGTAAATTGAAGAAAAAATAGTCACCTTGAAAAAAACTGAAGTCCCAGAATTTGTTAAATTTAATGTAATATACCAAGTAGACTTAAGCAAAATTTGAAGAAAATAGAATGTCATGTTTCTAAATCTCTCTCCCATGGTATGTGGGCATGCACAGGCACATACACTCACCCACATTCCCCCTGACAAATACACAGATTTTTACTCAATGCATTCTTTCTAGCTACATAAAACTCTAATTCCACATGGGTCTTTACCATCAGGAATAAAGATAATGAAAAATACATTTACAGTAATGTGATAAAACATAATACTTTACCCTGCCAGGTGTTATGTAATGTGTGTGCATATATACGGTAGAGATGGGCACACACATCAGTTAATTTGTAAATTATGGACTCTGGGTGATTACGATGTGCCAGCATAGGTTCATCAGTTGTAGCAAATGCACCACCCTGGTAAGTGATGTTGATGGGGGAGGTGATGTATGTGTGGGAACAGGAGGCCTATGGGAAATCTCTGTATCTTCCTCTTAATATTTTGTAAACCTAAATATGGTCTAAAAAAGTAGTCTTTAAAAAAAAAGAAACAGACAACCAATGGAAGTTTCAAGACACTAGTCTTCAAATATTACTCAACATTTAATATGTGCTAGGCCTGTAAGAAACAATACCAAACACAGAAGAATAGGATGTAAAATATAGCCAGGGAATAAAAGTAAACACATATTTAAAAATAACAAAACCTACTCTGTTAGTAAACATTTGGAGACTCAGAAACAGAAGAAATCACTTACTAACTAGAGACTGTCTTACTCTGGATGAGCTTGATTTGAGCTGGCTCATCTCCATGGATGAAATTTTCCTGAGCAGAGTGGAAATTAGGAGAAAAATCCAGATGAAGGGGTCAGTCATGAAGGCAAAGAGAGCATTCCCTGACTACACCGGTGTGTCTCTGTACGTATCCGGATCACAGAGCGAATGGCCAGGCATATGCGCAATAAAGCACATTGTACAGTTGTGTTCGTTGAGCAAGATGTGGAGAACCTTAAATGATCAATAAAGGAGTGCAGGAATGCCAAGGCAACAGATGTCAACAAAACCTACTGACAACACCAGAAAAGGAAATATTGGGGCTAGGGAGATTGAAATTTCCAGGTGACCTTAAAACCACAAATGATAGCTCAGATCGAAGACCTACTCCATTTGGTTTTATAGCAATATAGTTTGCAGAGACAAAGTGAAAAACAAAATCATTCTCCTCATAAAGCTTGTAGGCACCAGACTCCAGAAGACAAGGTTGCATTCATGACTCACACACAGCAGACTCTCATTCTGCACTCCATAGACTGATTGGATTTTTAGAACCTTAGCTTTTTATCTTTTACACTTCAACAACACTGAAAGTTGCTTCCACGTTTTGATTTAGAAAATTATTGTCACTATCAATAAAAAGAATGTGCCCGGCACACCAAAATCCAGTTTAATTACTTTTGTGATGTCTCCTGTGGCTGAGAGGAAATGGTATTTCTCTGACACTTTTCTGTTTTTAATTTAGTAAAATGGAGCACTTGTCCTGAATAGGACCTAGGAGAGTGGACTCATGATTGATGTCATGGAAGATGAACCCCACCGTTTTAGCAGCACTGTCTTACTCTGAGAGTATGATGGTTGCACAAATCTAGATCCTTGATTCTAGATTCCTCCTAGTAGGCATTTGAGGTGACCATCAAGGATTTGACCCAGAAACATGGTTGGGGTTTTAATGCATCATGTCATGACCTAAAGAAGTTTTGCAAACCTATCCTGAGGTCTGCTTTAACCCAGTACCATTCCCAATGTCAGTATTGCCCCGAGCTGCTGGAATCCAGATGAGGCCTTGAAAGCTATCCAACAGGAGAAGCCAAATATCAAAATACACACTGTGCCATTCGACTGAAGAAACCAAGTAAAATGTATTCTTTATTTTCCGCTACATATTCCATCTGTTTCTCTCCCTAAAGGGTCATATGTTATATATTTATAAGAAGTGTTCACACCTACGCGAACACAGTTTCCTCTGTCCCCGTCAAATGCAGCCTCCTTCTTGCTCGCGACCCATTTTTTTTTTAACATCCTTCTGTATCAGCTCATCCTTTTATGAAACTTGTTTCATTCTGAAATCATTTCAAGTTAAGAAACGCCTTTGTACCTTCCTATCTCACCAAATCCTGGGGAGATTAAGCCTCAGGCTCTACAGGCCATTTTCTGAGAGATGTGAATTTAGATCATTAGGGTCATTAAAATCATACACTCCATAATACCCAGAGCTAACAGATCATCCTTGTACTTTATGCTGCTGTAGAACGCTACCAGAGAAGGCACAATGTATAACAGCTCTGAGCTGCAAAGGAGACCATAATTCCTCCCCATAAAAGAATCCTACACTTTTTAATTGCTATAGTAAATCTCATTAAAGACACAGAATGCTTTGTTCAGGGAAGGAAAAAGGATCACTGGTAAAGGTGCATTTTCTTCACAGTAATATTTTTTTCTTTATGACTAGAACTACTTCTAAATGCAAGCATAACGTTATTTTTATCATGACCTTTTTCTGGACTCCACACATTTCCCCTGAGCTTTCTTTCCCTTCTCTACAAATATAGGGGGCCCTTGGTCTTTACTATTAATCTCATAGTGACTTTTCATGATCTGGGCTTTGTGCCTTCTCTTGTGTTTCACCCATGTGTCTTCTAAAAACCTTCAAAGAGTATACTGCTAATCTCTGACTTCATTTTTTGTTGTTCTTTCTTCCTCAACAACTATATAAAGAGAAAACTGAGATAAAATCAACACAATGAAACACTCAGTGCACATTCACTGGTCAGCACAAGTCTGAATCTTACCTGCCCATTCCCCATAATATACATTGTGAATCTGAGTCAAGCAGAAGAATCTTGGTAAATATTTCACCTGATTTCATTATCAAATATTAAATTATTATTATTATTATTATTATTATTATTATTATTATTATTATAGGATTTTATTTATTTATTCATGCGAAACATAAAGAGAGAAAGAGACAGAGGACAGAGGCATAGAGAGAGAGAGGGAGAAGCAGGCTCTCTGTGAGGAGTCCGATGTAGGACTCTATCCCGGGACTATGGGATCACACTCTGAGCTGAAGGCAGATGCTCAACTGCTGAGCCACCCAGGTGTCCCTAAGTTTTTATTTTTGAGAAACTCGGGCTGTCAGAGAAAAATCACAGACAATTCCCATCTCTTTTTCATAATCAATAACTTTTTATACAGACCTGGAAGTTAATGACAATATGCGCCTTAGCTACAAATTTCTAACTCATCTTTAGAAGTGACAACTGAGCAGTTGAGGGGAGGAGCATGTTTCATGCAACATAGTGCTTAAAGTTATTTTTTTTAAGATTTATTTATTTATTTATTCATGAAAGACACACACACAGAGAGGCAGAGACACAGGCAGAGAGAGAAACAGGATCCATGCAGGGAGCCCGATGTGGGACTTTATCTCAGGACTTGAGGATCATGCCCTGGGCCAAAGGCAGATGCTCAACCACTGAGCCACGCAGGCATCCCCATGCTTAAAATTAAATATAAGAATCAAGAGAGAGATGAGAATAAAAAAATAATCTGCAATGTTAACTGTTAGCCGTTACTAACTTCTATGTATCTGGGGAATTTCAACTATATCTATACTGAATCTATTCCTTCTTGAAAGGAATCGTGGTACAAAAGAATATGTGCTTGAAGTTAGACCTACATTCATATCTTTTTGTGTAAATTATTAGCCATGTTAGCCCAAAGAAATTATTTAACTGAACATGTCTCAAAATCCTCACTTGTAAATTGAAAGATTTTTTGAACTCTGAAAATGTAGGGTTTATAAAATATAAACCATATGCATGTAGTATCTGCTAATTATATCATTAGCATTAAAATATGTTGGTGTGATCTACATTAAACATTAAAATATTTTGTAATCCTTCGTATGCACTAGTTAGTTATATCCACAGTAACAAAGTATATAAATAACTGCCAATCTAACCACTTCCTTCCACATTCAATCACAAATATATTCTTGTAAAATATCTATTTCACAAAATCTAAACTACTTTTGATCTTATACACTTTCTTTAGAAATATATCCATGATAATCTCTTCAACAAATGGTGTTGGGAAAACTGGAAAGCAATATGCAAAAGAAAGAGCTGAACCATTTTTCTTACACTATACACAAAAATAAATTCAAAATGGATGAAAGACCTAAATGTGAGATAGGAAATCATCAAAATCCTAGAGAACACAGGCAGTAACCTTTGACATCGGCCATAGCACCTTCTTACTAGATATGCCTCCTGAGGCAAAGGAAACAAAAGCAAAAATAATCTATTGGGACTTCATCAAGTAAAAAGCTTCTACACAATGAAGGAAACAAAACTACAAGGTAACCTATGGAATGGGAGAAGATATTTTCAAATTACATATCTAATAAAGGGTTAGTATCCAAAATATATAAAAAGAACGTATCAAACTCAACCCCTTAAAAATGGACAGAAGACAAGAATAGACATTTTTCCAAAGAAACACCCAAATAGCTAACAGATACATGAAAAGAAGTGCAACATCACTCATCATCAGGGAAATACAAATCAAAACCATGATGAGATATCAGCTCACACCTGTCAGAATGGCTAAAATCAACAACACACACACACACACACAAAACAGGTGCTGGCAAGGATGTGGAGGAGAAAGAATCCTCTCACACTGTTGGTGGGAATGCAAACTGGTGCAGCCACTCTGGAAAACAGTATGGAGGTTCCTCAAAAAAAGTTAAACATAGAACTACTGTATGATAGAGCAATTGCACTACTAGGTATCTACCCAAAGGGTACAAAAATACTAATTCAAAGGGACACATGCACTCTGAAGTTTATAGCATGATCAACAACAGCCAAATTATGGAAAGAGTCCAAATGTCCAATCATATATATATATATGATATATGTATATGTATTGGACATATACATTTGGACATATATATATATATATATATATATATATGATGAAATGTTACTTAGCCATAAAAAGAGTGAAATCTTGCCATTTGCAGTGATGTGGATGGAGCTAGAGAGTATTATGCTAACTGAAATCAGTCAGAGAAAGACAAATACCATTTGATTTCACTTATGTGTGGAATTTAAGAGACAAAATGAATATGAGGAGGGGAGAAAGAGAGCAAACCAAGTAATAGACTCTTAATGGAGAACAAACTAAGGATTACTGAAGGGGAGTTGGATGGGGGAGATCAGTTAAATGGGTGATGAGGATTAAGGAGGGCTCTTGTGATGAGCACTGGGTATTGTATGTAAGTGATGAATCACTAAATTCTACATCTGAAACTAATATTACAATATATGTTAACTAACTGGAATTTAAATAAAAACTTGGAGAAAAAAATAGAGAAAATAAAGACATACCCATGATAATCTGATTCTATAAAGTTGGAGAACTATTTAACATTTACTCCCTTCCCATGTCTTCTTGATTAATAAATGTACGCTATATTATTTATCATGGATATTTATTTGGTATTAAACAGGATTCTGATAATTCACCATGATTAATCTTCATTTTGTTCACAAGGGCTTTCATTGCATCAGTTCTGGTGAGGTAAAAGCCATCTTAAAAAGTAAATCTAAAGGCCCCAAGTTTCAAAAACTCATACCTTAGATCCAGATGGTCCCTCTACCCTAACCTGACCCCTACACCTGCTGGGTTGTCATAGCTGGAAAGCAGAGTGAGAAACCTGAGCACAATATACTCACAGAGAAAAAAATTATTCGGAAGCAGACTCAGGTCATAGAACTCTTTGAAATACCATCTAGTGAGAACTGAAACCATTGTAATCCCTAAATGATGGTGAACCAAGGTGACTGGCAGAAACTTCTCTTAATAAAGCCCTAGTCTAGTTGGGCTCGGGTGGGATACGACAGCATTACCCCAGTAATGCAGGTATCAAAGGCCACCTCTATATTTATATAAGCCCTGCGATGATGAGCAATAACATAAGAGCCAAATGAAGGTCCACACAGTTAGAATATTAAGTGAGCCAGAAAAATTAGAGAGAACTTGCGGGGGAGGGAGGATTCAACTGGGCCTTCCTTCTTGACTTCTGGGGTCAAACTGGCACCATTTACAGAATAAAAAGCCATTCAGAGTCATGGATCATTTACCTAATGAACAGTACTAGGGGACTAATCGGGATAACTCAAATACAGCAGTGGTCTACATCATTTAGTGGTCTACACCATTTGAATTTTCTTACATAGATAAAGCTTAAAATTGTCATTTAACTGTTTAATTGCAATATGAAAAGATCTATGCTTCCCTTTATGAATTTACTTTTATGATATCTATTACTAACAGAAACAGAGATAAATTTATATTAAATAGAAGATAATACTCCTATTACAAAGTACACTTCTCTATCATATATGATGTTTTCCTTTCTGTCTTTATTGCATTTTCTGATCAGTATGAACAATATTTAAAATCTTTATGGTTTAACCGAAGATAGATCTGACCCTGTTTCCCCATAGATAATTTTTCTACGGCATTATCTGTAAATACTGCTTTTGAATTGCTTTAAACAACTTAGAGACTGCCATTTAGAAATGCTTGAATGATTCAAGGTTAATAAGATTCATCATACTCACAGTGAGGATCTGGTTGTGGACATAGTTAATTGCTAAATTTTATTCATCCCTAAATGGTACTGGCAACAAATCAGCTCACAGCTTAATACTACTGGCAGCTCTAAATGGGACAGAAATAATGTGACTTTGATCCAGTTATTTTTATATGCGTTATGATTCATTTCCAGTAGTTCTGATACTGATGCTCAAATACTGGATATTGGATTCTCTTGTCAAACAACAAAAAAGGTGAGAAACAAAGCTGAAGATATTTTTAAATGTCATGGTAACAAGTCACAGTCAAATCTTGTTTCAGTGAACATTTCTAATTCTCATACAAAAGATACAATAAATTCCTATGAGAAAGACTTTCTTCTGGCAGATTTAGAATTCTGAAAATAGTCTTTTAATGGCAGGGACCATACCCTTCTAGCACCAAAATAACAGCACTATGATGTATTATTCCCTTATGGTAACAGACACCATTGAAGCTGAACTATAATCCGCCACACAACAGTTCTGTACTAATGTAATGTGACAATGTTATTATGTTCACTTTTTTCCATGT
Source organism: Vulpes vulpes (assembly GCF_048418805.1). Taxonomy (NCBI): domain Eukaryota; kingdom Metazoa; phylum Chordata; class Mammalia; order Carnivora; family Canidae; genus Vulpes; species Vulpes vulpes. Next base: position 80,540,554 of record NC_132795.1, read on the forward strand.
GATCATAGCCATATTCATCTTCTGCACCCTGACATTAAATTAGCTAATGGTATTCTGTACCATAGGGTGAAAGCAGAAAAGGGTTTATTGTATAGCACAATGGTTTGATGATGGGAAATGTGTGTGTGTGCATGTGTGTGCAAGTGTGTATGTGCAAGTATGAATAGGTGATATGTTGATTTTTATATAGTGAATGTGTAAACTCTTAGCACAGAACTGGCATATAGCAAGCATGAGGTAATGGTTACATCCAAGAAAAAGTTCACAAAAAGCTACAATATATGGTATGTTAAAAAATCTTTTACTCCAAGATTTCAGAAGAGGGGAAAGATAAGGCCCAGCTCCCAGGGCTAGAGAAGTTTCCATGGGATGAAACAGTTAAGTAGAGATTGAGAATGAAATTACATTTCTTCAAACAGATATAGTGAAAGGAATTTATCCCAGGTGGAATGAGAGCATTCCTCAGGAGGATAAATTAGCATAAGCAATGGTAAGGAAATTGGGAAAGTATAATGTTGTTCAGAAACCCATAAGTAAGTTAATTGGCAGTAACATGCCATATGGACAAGGTTCTGCAACAGATAAGGATGAAAATGAAAGCTAGGGTCAGACTACAGAGGTTCATGAACTCCAAATTGATGAATTTGGAGAGTATTGTTAACTGCTGAGAATGTACTAGAAACTCTTATGCAAGATTCATGCATCTTACTTACTAAATCCAGCATGGATTTAGTAAGTTACTATTATTACCAATTATATGCATCATGATGTGCAAAACACTGGGATTATGAAAGAAAAACACATTACCTAGGAGAAGCATATAGCCGTAGTCTTACAGGGAGATAAGACCAAACCTAAATAATGATGGATGATAACATAGCATCAACAAAGTTCTGTAAGAGTCAATGGAGGAGGAATATTACCTCTGTTTAAGAGAATCAGGAAGAGCTGGTGATATTTAAACTAGGAAGAATAGGAAGAAAGAACACAACTGGTGAGGAGGCATAGGATGGATTGGAGGAGAAGGGGATAAGAAATGGGAAACTTAACCAAAAATGACTACAATAAGCCAAAAAATAATACGCAGGACCTAAAATATATTATTGGTACAGAAGAATCCAGTAGAGTCCACTACCCTACTCTACCCTATACATATACACACAGCAGTTGCTTTTCTCAATGAGCAGGGCATTTACATGGCAATTTTCTAGGGAAATAAGGGTTTCACAAACACTTTTCTTTAAAGGTAGCCTTTGGCATCATTTTGCATAAGTGCTTCTTTTTTGAAAGATTTCTTTAAGTTCATTAATTAGTATGATTTACCCAAGATTATACTTACAAGCTAAAAAAGTATTCCCATCTTCCCATTGTTAATTATATCTCCAGGCTAACATAAATAAATTTTTCTAGTTACTCTAACCCACTCTGTGAAATTTATCAGAGAGATGATATTCAGAAGGTCTATTTGGGAGAGAATGTGTCTTATTTGCAATAGTGTGTGTTCTTTCTCCTTTTAAAAAGTTTTATTTCTATTTTCCTGTGTGTCTTTGTTGGCTTGTTTTGTTTTCTATGCAGTTGAAGACTGCTGTCACAGAATTTATAGATAAATACCTAAGCTACAGATGGAAATTTCATTAAGGAGAGAACTGTCCTAATGGCCTTATTTAAAAAAAAAAAAAAAGGCAAGCTCTATACAGAAAAGGAGTTTGTTAAAATCCCAGGAATCACATTAATTCTGTTTGTGCAATTCAGAAAAATTGAGACATGCATAAATAATGTTTATCTGATGAATTTAACAACTGAAGAAAATATGGCAATAAGCATGTCTTCAAGGTATTGAAAAAAAAAGAAAAAGAGAAAGAAAGACAAAAGGCCCAACATGGAGTCAATTATTCTAAGCCCCATATCCCCATATCAAGACTTAATTTATTTAATTACAGTTTCTGCTCTCCCATAAAACAATCAGGAATCTCCCAATCAGCAATAGTTAGGTAACCTGCCTCACAGACCCCTGACATTTCCTAAAGGAAAGTAACTTTTCAATAACCAACCTGCCTTTTTTTTTTTTTTGGCCAGTATAGCTTTCTTGTCCCTCTCCCTTCCGCCTATAAATCTTTCATTTTGTACAGTTCTTTGGAGCTCCTTTCTATCTACTAGATTGGATGCTGTTCCATTTAAATCAATTTTTGCTCAAATAAACTCTTAAAATGTTTAATATGCTTCAGTTTACCTGTTAACAAAGGTTACAGTTACTATTGTACTTTCTATAAATTAAAGTTGATATGAAAATAAGATTAGCTTTTAAATATTGATTTTTACCTACATATCCTCACCTCCAAAACTCCATGCACAAACCAGGAAACCATTTCACATTTCCAGAAAACCCATTAAGAGGTAATGATTTAATCAAAATGTATGTATTCTGAGAGCCCTCCAAAGTAATTTTAATGCTGATTTGTGCAAGAGGCATATCAGGAGACACCTTTATTGAATGACATTTACCTTATTTACAGGAAAATAACAAATAGCCTTATCATTATCATCACCACTACTATCACCCAAGAGCAGCATTCAAATAATTTTCTGTAAAAATGATGTGGAGACGGCATGATACTTAGGGTAGGATCTTGATGTTCCGTTAGGAAATGTCTAGCAAATACACACAGAAAATTATATTCTTCAAACATAACTGGTTTATGAGAATATACAATCTGACACAACCAAATGGCAACTATTTTATAAAACATGGAAACCAGTTTAAGCAAAGTTTCAGAGAAAGATTTTGAGCCAAATGGAAAACATTTTCATGCAATGAAAGCTCTCTCAGCTACCACATGTAGTCATACATCTGTCAGGAACATATTCAGGATTAGAAATTTACCATAATAAAATCATAACAAATTATCAGTCTTCAGGTTGTCCTTGAAAATAAATTTATGCCATTTTCTATGGGGCAGGGACAAAGGCAGGAAGTTACATTTCATATATGTACATATGTATACATGTACATATTTCAAAAGCATATATAAGGTTTTTTATTTGCTTTGCTTTAGGTGCATGTAAGTACGTAAAGTATTTATTGAGCCTTCATTTAAGGTTATTTATAGAACCCCAACTGGGGCTATTTTTTTGTACAAATGTATGATGGTTTGAATACATGTTCATGCTTCAAGTCATTGATAGGACTTGAAGACAAGATATTTCCCTTTCTATTGTTGTGTGATCTTTACAGGTCTCTTCCAAGTACTGTTTTACTTTGTAATAATTGTTTGTTATTCCTGTATTCAATGTTTTGAAGAGAAATTCTGAAGATAGCTGGTGAGTTGAATCATATTGTTGAACTCAGTTCAATGGGATATTTTAGTTTGGCCTCACCTTCAATCAACATTGTCATACACATATGTATTGGTGTAAATAGAATCTCAAATAGACAAAGGTCAAAGGGAACAAATTCTAGTCTTCCTTTACATCCATACTCAAGCCCAGTCTTTGTCCCAAAGCCCCAAACTTCAATCATTGCGTCCTCCATCCTAGAGCTTTTTCTTAAATGTTGTCCCATTTATAATATAAATTATGCACTCTGTTTCACAAGCAAGAAGCTTTGTCAGAAAAAAAAAATTCTCAATTTGTTGTTTTGAAGAAAATGCTTTTAGTATTTTGATGAGGGGCCGTAAAGCATGATCTATCTGAAAGTTAAGTAATAGGACTTTATCCCATATACTAGTTAATTCAGTCTTAAAATTCTCACCGTGACCATACAGATCAGGTACTAGCAGATACTCCATTCACATTATGTATGTGAATGCTCTGTTTCTGAGCCATGCTTACATTGTGAGACAAAAGGAAAAAAAAAATCACAACTGGCTAGAATATATGAGGGGGTACTTGAAAAACAAAGTTTAAACATACTGTGTTTTAAAGCAAAAGGCAGATAGGGTTTAAAAAGATATAGAAAGAGAAGCATAATGAAACATGTCACCTTTCACGAAAATTACAGCCCTCAACATATAATCTTCTGGAATTAAATATTAATATAAAGCAATAAGGAATCTCTTTTGGAAACTAGGGGAGAATTGTCATCTGTAGGAAATGAACAAATATTTTCAACAAGGTGACCATTAGCAATTAAAAAAATTATAGTAAACAGTGACAAACCAAAGGCTCCCCCATCATCACAGCATTTAGCTAATGGCATCCTTGATAAATACTTTAGTATTTCAAAAATGCTCTTTCTGTAGAAACAACTGCTTCTCCTTATTATGACAGCTTAACTTACAGATGATATAAAGACTCCCAGTTTCATATTCTGGGCATCACACAGTAACTAGAAGCAATGATGACTATCTGAGTTCATACTCAGAGAGGTACTTACGGTCATTGCAGAGTGGCCCACTGAAGGAGGTCATACTACAGTCACAGCTGAAGCCATCCCACTGCTGCAAGCACACGCCTTGATTAGAACAGGAGTCCTCTTGGCAGGTTGTGCTGGGTCCTGCAAAAATAATCCAAAAGAAACTTGGGTTCTTTAAAAAACATCCACAAGTTTTTTATACATGAGTTAGGTCACATATAGTAGTTGCCAACACCTCAAATTACACGACCAAACCAGTTTTGAAAGTTCTAGTTCACACACCTGAATTAGCAACAGAGAAGCTGTAATACGATTTTCTGAAGTTTCAATATAGGACAAAATACATTATAATAGTAAACTAAACCAACAAATAGTAAAAACAAGCACATAGCTTCTAGTATGATCATGGTAGCAAGTGATCTCATTCCATCATCAGTAATTCTCTATCACCATTTGAATTTTAGAAAAATGCATGGATCTCCTTAACTTCTGACCAATGAATAGAGACACCATGAGAAATGGAGATAATAGCTTCATGAAATTGAGATAAAGATTGGCAAAGTAACTGAAAAGAGTTATGCAAAAATGTCCTAGAAGTTTCCCTGCACAAACTATGGATAAAGTTATGATTGTTGGGTGTTTTGGATAGGTATGTTGGCAAGTATCAAATCACATGCTTTAACAATTTCATGCAGTTAAACATAAAATGAAAAAGTTTGTATAAATGACATGCCCCCATTTAACATATGAGTAAAAAGAATTCTAGTCTATTTCTAAAGAATCATAACTAGAACACTGAAAAACAAAGAACTAAAAAAGAAAAAAAAGATGATCAAAGCACTAGAGGCAATCACTATACAAACATATTCAAGACTGAAAGCCTTTATACAAACTATGCTATAAAATGAGGTTTCTTGCACAACATTCAAGAAGGGGAAAAATTAAATCTGAACCCAAATGACAGTTACTGAAAAATGTAAAAAAAATGTTATTTTGGGGTTTCCACTGTGTATTATGGGGTTTCAGTCTTGTTTTTTACACACAGGGCTATCTACCTTGCAAGTCAGCTTTCATCAATGCAACTTTGTCAGCAAAATTAAAAAAAAAAAGCAAAATATATTAAATGTTAGTAAGCAATACCAAAATGGGGCAAACACAGAACGTTCAGATTCAAAAAGCATGCTGCTATAAAGGGGGAGAAAAAATGCTATGTAGAGCAAACAAATTAATACTAACAGCCATAAATCTTAAGAGAAGCCAAAAATGAGAAAGCGGTAATTTATTAGAATTTTACTATATATGTATATATATAATGGTTAATTGAGCTGATGACATGTAATGAAAGAAATCAAAAGAGCGTTTGTATTTTTCGTCTCTTGGATAGATATGAATGCATTACCAAAGTGATCATATTGCTTATTTGGAGCATGTGGCACCATTTATCATGTACAGATACAGTGCAGACCATGGTCATTAGCAGACCAATTATCCCTTTCCATTTCTCTTTCCCTCTACATCTTTTTTTTATCTTGCAATTGCAATTAGGGCTTGAAACTGTAATGCCAGCCATTCACTGCCAACAGTTGGACTTCAGAGTGACACCAAACTATCAAAATGTACTATATATATCATTCGGGGTGGATGAGAGAGGTAAAGGATGGAAGAAGCAGACTACAATATCATTCCACTTAGAAAAAAAATCCCTCTACAAGTTTCAGCGTGGAGTGTTTGTCTGTTCTTACCAGGCTGGGCATATACCACTTAAGGATTTCAGAGTTATGTCAGCAATGTCCCCACCTTCGTAATTCCCTTCAACTCTTCTCAACTGCCCTGTGAATATTTATTACAATAGAATCTCACTAATAAGGACTACCTTAGGGAAGGTTAAAAAGGGAATGCACTCCATCGAAACAGCTTTAGGGTAGAACACAAAAGATGGTTCCTAGTCAACACAATTTTATAGGTTTTATGAAAATATAAAAATTATACCAACCCAATTAGATTCTATTAACACTGAGAGCCTTTGAGGTAACTGCTTTAGTGAATAAATGAGAATTACCTGTAATTAGCCTTTGTGTAAATTGACATTTTCGTAAAATGTCTTTTTAAACATGCTCATTACAATGGTATTTCTATTACAATTTTCTCAGTAAAGTTATTCCTCCTATAGAGTTATTGAATTTAGCCTAACCTCTGAGTTTTCACAAATTTAGAAACCATAACATTATAAGAACTAATTATATAGTAACAGCAACGATAGGTATACTAATGGTAATGATAATAATAGTTGTTGTTATCAATAATAATAATCTCCCAGGCCTGGAAGCCCTGAAAGAATGTAGCAGTTTTTCTCACCTATCTTATCACAGAACTAAGAACCACTAAATTGCTTAGTTTTTGTTATTTCTCCAATCTATGAGGTGTAAGTGGTCTAATGATCTTTATCCCATGGCATTAGAGACTGAAAATAATTAGTTTGTTAAAAACAAAACAGGGCAACAAACAACTCTTAAAGCAACACTCCTTAGCATATTCTCCCCTGGGATAAGCTCAGGAGCAGGGAGTGGGGGCAGGGGTGGGTGGGAGGGTTGGGGCTGTTTATAAATATGTCACTGGTCCCTTACTTGCCCAGCAGAAGATAAGAGCAGGAACAGGAACTGATGAAGAGCCAGATAATGGTTTTTACTTTTATTTTTGTAAAAATTATCAGAAATACAGTTTCAACATAATACTAAATTCTAGAAATGGTAAAACTACAACCCTAAAACACGAATGTGCCCGTATTGTAGAGCAGCAACTTAGAGTACCTGCCAAATCTTTATGTGAGCATAAAGACATGCTTTATTATTATTATTTTTTCATTATCACAACACTCTTTTTATATTCAGGTATTACAAGAGAATTCATGCCTATGCCTGACAAGACACATTTTTCCAAATACTCACCTTCTAGAACAATATTTAAACATTGACAGGCATTTGCACAAGACAAAGCCCTGAATTTATTTTCCCTTTAGTTATGTAATGTTCCTTTTATTTTATCACTGAATAAAATTGGGAACAAGCCACAAGGACATTTGTATTAAGTAGTTAAGTATAAGGATATGTCTGAAAAAGAAAAGAAGTGAAGGTAAAACTAAAATCTCTGGAAACCAAAGAAGCAAGAGAGGAAAGTGTTTTGATGCCTGGACTTTCAAGTACGGCAAACTTGGGTTCAAAGCTTCCATCATTCACGTACTAGCTGTGTGACCTTAAGAAGGTCACCTTACATCTCTGAGGCTCAATTTACTCATCTAAAAAAAAAGTCAGCACTACCTAATTTACAGAGTTTTGAGGACTAAATGAAAAATCATATGTAAACTTATTGTCATTGGTGCTAAATCAATGGTAGCTTTAATAATTAAGTATTTCTGTAGCTTATTATAATAGTTATGGGGCTGAATGCTATGACACTATGCAAAGAGTGTCTGAATTAATTTTCCCCCTTTGACTTTATGTACAAAAGTTATCTTGACTCAGTACTGAGCCTGATTATTGGTGGATTATCAGTATCTATTTTCTCTTATGCAAGCAGGAAAATGCCACCATACCAGTCATTTTCAAAGTGTGGTCCTTGGAACAACATCATTGTAGTAACATGTTAGAAACGTAAATCCTAGGGTCCTGCTGAATCAGCAATCCTGGGGGTAGTGTTCCATAATTTGGGTTTTAACAATTCTCCAGGTGATTCTGGTACTGGTTCAAGTATGGGAAACATTCATCTGAAGGGATTTGGACAAGGCAAGTTTCCTCCCCTAGTCAGCGTGTTATATAAATAAAAGCCGCTATTACCCAATGCAATTAGTTAACAGTGGCAGGAAGCAAGTGTCCATTAGGAAAGACCAAAAACTTTTTACATGAAAGGGGATGAGAGATTTGTGGGTCTTGTTGGACAGAGTGATGGAAAAGCTTAGAAGATATTATTTGGTGATTGTCACATTCATACTATTTGTGTTAATGTGAAAGTTAAGGGATTCCAATGTGATTTGGATTTAAAATTCCATGAGACAACTATCCTTAGAATTCATCAAGGATCTAGAGTTTGATCACTAATCCTAAAAAACATGTGTATCTCATCAATTACACCTCTGACAGGTATATCTGAGAGTATTCCTAATAGAACAGGAATAATCAGAAACTAAAAGTTGGTAATCTTGATGTTGGAATAAAAGCATCAGGGAAGTGTCAAGGCAGAGAGGCAGGGTAATATTCTAAAAATAAAGGAAAAAGGAGGGTAAAAAAGAATAAAGATTATTAAAACTCAGATATTAAAGCATCCTAGATAAGTTAAGGAAGGAAACAATGTCATAATCTAGTGAAAGATTTTTTTAAAGATTTTATTTATTCATTTGAGATACAGAAAGAGTGAGTGCAAGCATGAGCAGGGGAGGAAGGGCAGAGGGTGAGGCAGAAGCATGCTCTCAGCTGAGCAGGGAGCCCAATGTCAGGCTTGATCCCAGAACCCCAGAATTATGACCTGAGCCTAAGGCAGATGCTTAACCGACTGAGCTACTCAGGCACTTCTCTACTGAATGATTTCAAATGTTCAAATAGTAGTTTGTTACCCAAGAGGTTATATAATCATCTTACCTAAGTTATTTAGTAGATTATGTTAGAAAGTAAAACCAAGTATCATTTATGCAAATAATCTTTTCTCAGTACAACTTCCCCTCATTAGTTTTCCCTTCTATACACCCACACACATCATGTATGTGCCCCTAGTGGAGGGTCATGTGTGTGTGTTTGGTTTTTCACCTTGTAGGTATTTAGCTGTGAATGTTTCTGTCTGCTCCTAACATCTCTTTGTAGGTGAGAAGTCATTTACCAAGCAACTTGTAGAAAGGCCTTTTTTGAAAAATACTTCAGGAGTTTGTAGCACTTTTTTTTAATGTACATATGCTCTCTGGTTAGATCACCTCTAAGAATCCAAGTTGTGAACCACATTCTTATATCCACCCAGTAGAAGGAATTATTCACTTACTGATCTTGTTTCCTTTAGGAAACAGAGAAAACAGTTTCTCTGTTTTACAAGTGTTATAACAAAATTTGAAATAAAAAAAATAAATATAGCAATAACATTAAAAAATTCAACAAAGGCTTCTATTACATAGCATTATCTTCCTGCAGTATTAAAATACAGTTTGAATTTCACCTGTCTTTCCAGGGAAATATATATGGCAGAGATAAAAAAAAATGTATTTTCATATTTAAAAAAAACCTTCATGTACTTAGGTAATTGCTAAATCTAATGGCATTATTTTGGCCAAGAAGAGATGATTCATAATCTCCTGGGGGAAAGGAATTCACATGTCTTTCTTTGCCTCTCCCATATGAAATTTCCTTATGAATCTAAAATTTTCAAAATAGCCCAACTGTTTTCAACATTAAAGGAGAAGCAGCAACACATTCAGAGCCCCAAAATTCAGGATAATGTGATTAAATTACATTTATGGAGGGAGAATTGGCTCAAATAATCTGAGGTGTTGAAATGAAAATTATCTAAAATGAAAGTGGCAATCAAAAAGTACTCCTACAGATCTTAGTCTGATAGAGAGCACAAAAGAACAGAAAGATACTTGAGCACATTTCTCAAGTAAAGAATATTAAGTCTTGGATAATAGAAGAAACCAATTTTTGTTAAAACAAACTGATGATATACAGAAGAAACTCTTCTGCCAGGTGGATACAAGCCAAATAGTGATGTGACAATGGGTATCTGAATTTTATTCTCCTGTTACATTTTGCTGAATGTAGATTGGAAAAAACAAAAACCAAAAAACAGTCTCAAGTTTATTGACATTTGCTGTAGCAAATACATTTTTTTTTTAGTCTAAACAGGTTATCTATTTAATGTTATAAAGCCAGCATTGCAGAACACACTAGCTAGGTGAACTACAGACTATAAAGGAGTAGAAAATAACAAGATGCATACACAGAGCTCCCCACCTTACAGAAGGCCTTAGTGTAGGTTTGCAAACCTACAGAAAATTTAAGATTTATGGGATGAAACATGAAAAGTGTAAAAAAATAAGGATTTCTAAACCCTATGTGGGAGTTTGAATAGTTGGCAGAAATATATTTTGCTGACTAGAGACATTTGTTCTTATTTATGGGTACAATTAGAATTACTTAGAGTTTGATAACAAAGATCTAGTACCTTCACATCCTCTCTCAATCTGTCCATTGCAGAAGAGAGCATCTGAGATGAGGTCTGGAAGTCGTCCATTCAAATCAACTGATGCCAGGCAGCCTTGAAAGCCTTCCTTGGCATGGACAAGTTTCGGCAAAGATTTGTATGTTTCTTTAGCCACTCCTCCTATATACAAGTCACCTGTGGGAAGATCAAAGTTTTGGTTATAAAAGTAACTCGTCATTCCTTTACACATACAGTAGGACGGGAAGAAGATAGTTTGGTTCATATTTCATTAAATTAATTTAAAAAGTCAACTTATAATTAGAGATTTTCCTAAAAACATAAAATAATAGAAGTGTGTGAGGAATATATTAGCACTCAAAGACATTTCTAGAAGCTATTTTTCACAGAAAATTGATTAAGCTCAATATAGTGTAGCCAAGTGGAAGGAATATGGGCCATGGAGTTGCATATCCTTGCACTGATACTGGAGCTTGGTTTTTTATCAACTCTATGGCTTTTACCGTCTTCTTTTTTTTTTTTTTCCAGTTTCTCTGATCACTAGAAACCTCATTTCTAAAATACAAAGAATAAAATGTCTTCCATAGGTTCTCCTAAGAATTAATTGAGATAAAATAAACTATCCACCACAGTAAGAATATGAAGAGATACTCAAGTCAACCTTCTGCTTAGTGAACTCTGCATCTTTCAGTTAATCAGAAGCTCAACCAATCCTCTCTAGAGTCCACGATTACCTTTTCTACTAGGTGTAAGCCCATTATCCTTACTTGTACCTACTGAATTCACTGGCTGACTTGCATAAGAGTCTGCATGTATCTGAATATTACATCTTTTTTCAGGTATTTCTTTTTTAGGTGAAGTTATACCAGGGATCTGTTAACAAGTTATCATTTTTTTTCTAATTTTATTGCAGTTTGTTTTTTAAAGATTTTATTTATTTATTCATGAGAGACACACACACAGAGAGGCAGAGACATAGGTATAGAGAGAAGCAGGCTCCATGCAGGGAGCCTGATGTGGGACTCGATCCCGGGACTCCAGGATCACATACTGAGCCAAAGACAGACGATCAACCACTGAGCCACCCAGGCGTCCCTTATTGCAGTTTCTAATGGAACACTTTGCTCTGCTGTGTCATTTCATGCCTCTAGGTTTGAAATTTCCCAACTTTATGGGCCAGTACTTAAAAAGAGAAATTGCAATCCATGTTTGACTATGTTTTGTTTCCTATCAAAATTATCAGCCATATTTATAGGACACTGAAAAGATATAACTCACTGACTTTAATAAACATTTAATCAATGAAGAAGATATGGAGGGTGACGCCAACATTCCATAAAATATGTTCCTATTTAAAAGTTCTGCTAACATACTCAATTGAACCATTTACTTTTCCAACTTTTCATTGTCAGTTGCATTTTCTCTATGACATTAACCCTCCTAACTTTCATGCCACCTGATGCCTTCTCCCCAATGCAACGTGAAATTCCTACATTCCTAGTGGTTCTGGGTCCCTCTGGGTTGTCTTCATGGGGCCTGGGATAAAGGAGAACTGATACCCAGGTGAATGCTCATGCTGTTTGCTGAGTCATGAGTAATAAAGTCCTTGGTCTCTGACCCAGAAAGTTTGTGTCTTCTGTCAGCATCTGTGAAACAGTAATAAGCTAACCAACTAGATTGTAAGTAGGCTGAACTCAAACTACAGATACAGCAGTCCTGAATTGCACTGAGGAGTAAATTGGACTTGCTTAAAGTCACCTAGCCCTAGAAGCTGAGGACTTAGGTCCTTGATATATTAACTAAAGCTCTAAGTATTACATTTAGATGTCACTGATTCTGTAGGATTTGTATGGAATGTATTTACTTCCCCTTCATTTTAAATAAAACAAAACATCTTTTGACTACTTGCCATATTCTTAATATTAAAGAATTAGCATGGTTTTCATCTGAAATGGGATACTATTTTTGAAAAATCTTATTTTTTCTACCCTATTTCATTTATCTCCATAGTCTTTCCTTTCACTTAAATTTAAAATCATTGTGTTTTAGTTATCTCAGAGAAAGGATAATAATCAGAAACAAAAGATATCAAGTTATCTTTCTACATGTAAGTCTTAAAAGCCAAGACTCTTAAAAGGAGTGAAAGAGAGAATATATAGGCAATTATATGAGAAGAATAAAGCTTCCCTGACTGTCATGTAGGCAAGCAGGAGAGAAAACTGGAGGAAGAGAAATGTGAACATAGTCATTGAAGAATACCAAAAAGAGGACATAGTGCTCTAATTTAAGGGCTGAGCCCTGGTGGAGGTCAAAGCTTTAGATAAGTTTAGAGAATGGTATCGATTTGTGTGCGCTTCCTCAAGAGAACCCAGAGGCAACAGCGAAATCCTTGAGAAAAGATGACTGCCTAGTAGATTTAGACATGCTAGGAACTTAGGCAGCCTCACAGAACTTCCCATATTCTAACTGCGGTGTGGGAGCAACACAACAATTCCCAGAGTTTCATAGAAATAAACAGAAAAAGAATGACCTTAATGGGTCATGGACACGAGAATGAAGATGCTGGCAATTCAGTGAGCACCTGAGCTATGAATATAGAATATGTGAGGCCAGCTTCTATGTAATCTCTATCTCCCAAAAGATTCAAACAGTGAAGTCTCCCTACCCCAAATAATTTAGACACAATCTCAGGGAAATAAGGGAACCAAAATTGCCTGAGACTACATTTTCACTAACTCAAAGAATCAGAACCCAAACTGGAAACCATGGCGAGTTATAGAAAAATAGATACCTTTCTTGCACATCTGAGATTCTGGGCAGAGATCTACACTGTTACATGTCACATATCAATGCAAGGAGATACTCCCTACATTGATTTGTTGAGCTAAATTCCTTAGAAAACTTCAGCTCTCCTCTAGGCCTAATGAATGGAGTTTAGAAAACAGAAGGGAGGTAAATGAAGAATTCTCAGCACTGCTCTGGGCTTTTCAGAGGTAGAATTTACACGAAAAATTATGTATGGGACACTATGCATTTGCTAGCCATCCTTCCTCTTTCCAATTGCAATCTCCTGCAAGAGACAGACTGGATCTCTCTGTTTCCCCTTCTCCCACAGTGCCTCATCCTGGGCTATGAGCCCAGTGCGCACTCAATACACATTGTCAGCCACCTGATGGATTGAGGTCACGGTAGAAAAGAATCAAGAGAGAGAGAATGCTAAGGCAACACATGGCGAGAGAGCTAATTCTAAAATGCACTTACTTCCTTTCCCCGCTTCCTGCCACAATCCTATTTTTTTCCTCTTGGCAAACATATGTGCCTGAACAACTTTTTTGAGATTACTGAAAAGAAGTAGTAATCTCTCCCTTGTGTTATTAAAGAGCAGAACATATTGATTCAAGTAGTGTAGGATACAAGCCTCAATCATATACTAAGGTGGATGAGATTGGATTTATAAGCAGGGAATGCATTCTCATCTTCATTACTGAAGCTGCACTTAGCACCACCACTTAATACTGTCTTTATAAACTCTTCATATAGTAGATAGTGGTCTAAAGTCCCCTGGTGCGTTGCCCTATGAAGAGAATAAAGGAAACCCTTAAGTGGCCTGAGCCCCAAGTAGCATTAGCACTTCATCAAAGATGCAGCTTCTCCTTTTGATCCTCAAGGTGATGGAAGTTAAAATGACCCATTAGCACTAATGGGATCTTGCAGGCAAAATCCTGGGCATGGGAAGCAGGATACACTTTTTAATGACCCTGTGTATGAACAAAAGCCAGGATGGACATCTAATAAGGGACAGGTTCCTACAGACTTGAAGCCAGCCTGTTAGCCATTCTTCAAGCTGATGAAGGGTTGATTTTTACTCATATCCTTTAAGTAGGCTGTGTATGCAATTGACAAGGCAATGAAGGGACTGGGGCACTTTTAGCAGAAGATGCTGAGAACATGCATAAACCCAATCTCGAACATTTGGAAATTATTTCCTTAAAAAATCTCAATATACCCTCATTTTTAGCACTAGTAAAAAAATACATAAATATATTTTATACTCTCTCTCATTCTCTCTCTCTCTCTCCAGGGTGTTACTTGTGGACTGATCTGAGGTGACAACACAGGTATCCACACTCCAGTAGTTGTGCAGTAATGAGTAGGGAGTAGCGCATAGGCTTGCTCCTTGTATTTGGCTCTAAGCCTTGGCTCTGCCACTTAACTTGTTATCTTAGTGCAGATTCATTAAGTTATATAACTTCTTTAAGAGCAAGACTCTTCTGGAACAGCCAGGTGGCTCAGGGGTTGAGTATTGGCCTTTGACTCAGGGGATGATCCCAGAGTCCCAGGCTCAAGTCCCACATCGGGCTCCCCCCGGGGAGCCCGTCTTTCCCTCTGCCTGTGTCTCTGCCTCTCTCTCTGTATCTTTCATGAATAAATAGACAAAATCTTTTAAAAAGTCAGATTCTTCATATGTGAAATGGATTCTTCATATGTGAAATGCCTACCTCTCAAGGTTGTGAGGATTTCAGGAAAAGTATGGAAGTGGTGGGTATTGAGCATCTACTCAACACACAATGGCTACTGTGTGTGACTGTGTTGGTATGTTTGGTAAAGACTGCACATCTACAGTGTACTTCATTCTATGTTGATTATAGTGAGAGATACAGAAGAATGAGAAGTCTAGGTTGTTTCCATGTTTCTGGTATAAATACAATGACAAAATGTCAAACTTATGTCTTATTTTATTTTATTTAGTTTACAGTCATTTGTATGCTTGACATATGCCTTGAGCTGCGCTAGAAGTTCAAGAGGCTCCTCTGACATATTTAGTTACAGACCCAAAAGTGCTGAACCTGCTAACAAAAAGAGGACAATGACTTGATAAGTATCTTTTAATTTGATATAACCAGATTAGGAAACACAAGAATTCTATGAAGCCCGATATTTGATTCTCTTGAATCAAAAGATTCAAGCTAAATGTGCCTTATAAAATCAGAAAAATAGAAGGATTTTATGGACTTTGGTTGTAACATGGAGCATCATGGAAGTGTTTAGACCAGAATAAAGAATAGGGTACACTACTCTCTAATAGCATAAATGTGGTGCCAGGCCTAGAGAAAAGCACAGATAAACAAAAAAGTATAAAATGCCAGACTTGGCCAGAAGGCAGGGTTTCCAAAAGGGGCCATGATAAATGATGTTGGATAAGTAAAGTCAAAGTCTATTAAGAAACACAATAGAATTTATGACTATTGGCTTAAAAAAAAGACAATAAGGAATCCAAAAATGTAAATCATGCAGGCTAGGAGACAACAGAATTTGACGCAGCGATAATTTGGACAGAAGAGAGGGAACTGCATTCAAGACTAAACATGTGGAATTTGGGCAGGAGTGATCCATAGGGATCAGATGCTATGAATCAGGGTCTTAGGGAAGAGATGGTGAGGCTGGAATGTGCAGCTTGGAAGCCATCAACCAAAAGCAGGTAAATGAAGTGGTGTAAGACTTTTCCTCTTTTGTTAAAAGAGAAAGCATAAGGCAATTAGAGCAAGGACTCCCAGTTCTGCCTTACAGCAGCAGAATGCAAGTGTCAAGGTATAATTAGCTCTTTGACTCAGCTTTCCTGTTTATTCATATTTTTTTTTTGGTGCTTCTTAAACATCTCACTTTCATTTTAATTAAAAAGAGCATACATTAAAAAGAATAAGTGCTTTGTAGATTTGGATGGCTAAAACTCTTGGGAAACTTATGAAAGCTCTCACAATCTCTTATAAGTGGCATTTGGGGGGTGGAAAAGCTGAAATAATACCCTCTGCTTTTCTTTCCTACTGGCTGAACTGGAGAAAGTACAATCCTGGAAGCTTTGCTTTGGCAGGATTGGACCTTGGACAGCAAATTGGGACACAAGTCTAATTTTCAATGTTTGTTATTGACAGGCTGGTAGAAAAACTGCAATCAGACTGGGCTAATTTCTGAGAGTTATTCTGCAGAAAAAGTGCTTTTCTTTACCCCAGGGAACAACTGAATTCTGCCTCCAAATTTGTATCATTATTTTTAATTTTAATCTTATGTTGCACATCCACAAATGAACATCCACAGGTCAGATCTTGATCATATACCTTAATATAGGCTTTTCCTTGGGAGACAAATTAAATCTAGACCTCTTTTTTTTTTTTTTTAATAGGTGTGCCCTGTTTGAAGAAAAGTCATCTTTAATCCCCAGGGAACACTCATTTATTTACTTTATGTTTTTTTCTAGGGAGAAAGCTGAAGCCACTATTTCCTCTGACTACTTAAATTTTGTTAAATTACTCAAAGTAAAAGCATGGGGAGTCATTAATACCTAATATATCTAGGCTTAAGAGTAAACAAGTGGAAACTCTTATAACAAATCACACGTGGGATTGAACAAGCACCATCCAAAACCACATCTAAAATCAGAGGACACCAAATGTTCAATACTGAAATCAAAGTTGGCAATTCAAGTAGATGTTTTGTTCTGAGATATAAGATCTGTATCCTTCATAG
This sequence comes from Vulpes vulpes, assembly GCF_048418805.1. NCBI lineage: Eukaryota > Metazoa > Chordata > Mammalia > Carnivora > Canidae > Vulpes > Vulpes vulpes. The sequence goes on from NC_132795.1 coordinate 80,557,619, forward strand.
GTCTCTTGAAAAAAGAAAAGGTTAATTTCAGAAACTCTTTTCTGGGAAGATACTCAACAGTTTATTAGTTATCCCTTAACTTCACTATATCTTAGTATTCCTTGGCAGTTTCTTTAGGACTAACGGTTTAGTCCCTTTAGAGGACTAAAAGGTTTTAGTTCCTTTAGGACTAAAGGACCTTTAGGTTTAGTCCTAAAACAACCTCATTTTACTTCTGTAGTAAATACCCATAAACCAGTATCTTTAGGCTTACCCTGGCTTTCTAAACCCAGCCTAAAATCAAGCCATCATCTCTCCCCTGCACTATGACACTACTTCTAAACCTCCTTGTTCTACAGAATCACATTTCTCAACTGCCTGCTACCCAAATTGAAATTTTAAAATCATTTTTAAACTGTATTCTGTATCTCACACAATTTAAATTATTGCCAAGAACTGATGACTCAGCTTTGCTGATACTTCAAACATTTGTCCCTCTGTTTTAATTTTTCTTTCCAGTTCTTGTCTACCTTTCTCCTTGTATACCTTTCATGACAGGGCCTGTTACCTGGTGTCCCTGCCACCTTCTATCCTCACCGTATCAGTCTCTCCTCTGTGTTCTGATCACGCCAGTACTTCTTCCCTCCATCTTCTAAACAAAGCCAGAGGCTCAGCAGTATTCAGATGTTTGTAACATTTTGAACCTCCTTTCTGACAATTACCATATTTCGTCCCAGTTTTTTATGCAAATATCTAATCTTCCCATTGTTTAATAAATTCCATGAAAAGTGATCATGAGCTAAGGATCTATATATTCTCATTTTCACTTAGTAATCACTGAATAACTGGATGAATGAATGGATTGGTGTGTTGCACTCACTAAATAGTCACTTGAATAATAAAGACACAGTGAAGGTTTTATGAGTATAGCAGTCATATTTGTCTCTCATTCCCTCCACCTAATAATGAAGTTAATTTGGGGGAATTTTTCTTCTACTGACTCCTTTCTTGAACATAGAAGTGAAGCCATGCAACTCATTAAGGGAATTTTTTTTCTTTTTTTTTTTTTTAGATTTTATTTATTTGACACAGATAGAGATAACACAGGTAGGCAGAGCAGCAGGCAGAGGGAGAGGGAGAAGGTTCTGTCTCTGGCCACTCTGTCATTCTCTATGCTGCTCCATAAAAAATAAAAATAAAAATAAAAAACATATGATATAATTCATGTGGCCTGCATAGGTGCACTTCACACTGTGGACATTTTATGCTATTTCTCCAGACTCTTCTCTTCTGGCATCCTGTTGTCATCACAGTAGGCAGGCACTTACTGTTTGTGACCATAGAACAGTGCCAAGCTGACTTTAAGGACTCCTAATGCTCTATATGGGTAAATCTGTTAATCCCTATCTGCATTAACTAGTTTTCAGATGTCTCAGTCTATGCAGTCCTTGGTCCACCACTCAAGGACTCCTAGGAGTAGAGTCTTTCTGGTCTGCTGCTACTATCTCTTAGCTCCTCGCCAGCTGCAAGTATTCCTGATCATACATCAGGCTTCCACATTATTGCTTTTGCCAGAAAGACTTCCAATTTCACAAAAAAATCACGGAGACAACTGAATTTAAACGTACAGAGCCCTGTCTGGGTGAGAGAGAGCCTCCTCACAGTTTTGAGTTCTTGGTAATCAGTGCCAAGCATCACCATGGTCAAAACCAGAAAAGAGAGCATTGATTTTATGGTACAATAATGACTGGTGTTGGTGCAGTATTCTCAACTTTAGTGAACACTTGGGCATATATCATTTCATTTGATTTTTTTCTGTTGAGCTACAAAAAGAATAACAGTTATCTTGGAGACATGTCACAGATGAAGAGACAGGGCTCAAAGCTACGATGCCAGAAAATTGCAGGATCTGATTCCAAGGAGAGGGCCCCTGAAACAATAATGATTTTCACCTATTATGCCCTGGTCTATATGCTGTAGACTCCAAGTGGCCAGTGGCCAATTGGGATAGTTCCACTACTACCAAACACAGGAATGTTTTAGAGTATTTCGGCCAGTGGAGGAAAGTAAGAGTGATAAATGTTAGCAGGAGTCCATGCAAACTAACACAGATGCCCAGGACAATGGGAGACTCAGCCGCATGCTTAACTGAGTAATCTCATGAGGACAAAATCAATTTGTTTCCACATAAATATTAGGTATCAAAATTCTGACCAGTGGGTAGAATTCTTATGACTCCCCAATTTGATTTTTAGATATGGCAGCTATTTTTCAATTGCCTCCTACAAAGAGATTAAGTAGGACACCTGCATTCCTCGATAGCCTAACCTAATACTTGCATATGAACAGGTGGGGAGGGCCCTGATAAAGTTTATACTCAGACTTTAATGTTTTCCTGTAGCGAGCCTTAAGAGTTAATACTGACATTATGTTTATAAATATGACACATAATGCTTTCAACATTGTGAAATTTTTGTTTCTGATATTTTCAAAATAAACTTGCCCAAAAAAAGAATTTTTTTTCTAAAGTAGGATTATAAAACTTACAACATGAAGACAGATTCTGTTTGTGTGTTTGGCCAACAGACTGTGAGGGAAAGCTGGTGGGCATGCTAAATGGGAAATAATAAAATGAAATTGCTATGGAGGTGTGTGTAGCAATCCATCTTCTTTTAAACCTACTCTATGCCAGTGACACCATGGCAGCTGGGGTACAAGTTCGGGCATATAAATTCATGCCAAGCTAACTTTGTCTCATGGCTTTGTAAATTTGCCTTTAGGTGAAAACACAGTTTAGATATTATCATTATTTTTCCTCGTTCCTTATCCGATTGACAGCCAGGGTGGATACCTTAGACATCCTTTAGCACCAGACAGCCCTGTCACCATTTCGTGTTTCATTTTTCACTCAGTGTGTGACACTCTCTGGGACTACACATGGCTTGCAGAGGTTCTCCATCACAAAAATAACGTTACACCTCAAGCACGCATAGAACCTCAGTTTGGGGGCTTTGCCACCTCCTATTCCATTTTGACCTTCATACCAATTCTTCACAACAGGCAGGAAGTTACTATTAACCCCACATGCAGGTAAGCAAACCGCTCTTCTGGAAAGGGAAGTCAACTGCCCAAGGCAATTCAACGCGATGAGGAGAATTAAACCGGTACCCAAACCTCTAACTCCCAGGCTACCTCTTCTTCCACTATACTCCATTGCCTCCTCTTTTTGCTAAAAAACCAGCTCAGTGACAGGAATAGAATAGGTGGAGGAGTTTAGAAATGACTATTCCAGAAATTAACAGAGACTTATAACTAAGGGACCAGCAAGAAGACCTATGCAAATCTTATCTTTCCTAAAGTTTTGAATAGTTCTGTATAGCAATTTGGCTTTCTTTCTTTTTCAAAATAACTTTCCTTAACTCAAAGAAATTTTCTTTTCCTATTTCAAAATAAAGGAACATTTATTTTGGGTGGGGAAGATCTAGTGCTCTACAGGGTAAATTTAGAAGAACAGCTCTTCCCCATAGTGGCCTGTTTAATGCAGGTCAAAAAAAAAAATGGCACCTGTTCTCAAGTAAGATATACAGAATAAAGGAGAATAAAGCCACTAGTCATTTTTTGGATAGCATGGGAGGATGAAAAATGATACAACATACACCAGAAAAAAAAAATCTTTTTGGACATTGCCAAAAATCTCCTAAAATATGTAAGCTTTATAGAGTCATATAAAACTTATTTTTTTTCCTTAAGTATCTGAACTTTTCTATATTTTTTTTCAAAAAAGGGATTTTGGGGACTCCTGAGTGGCTCAGCGGTTGAGCGTCTGCCTTCGGCTCAGGGTGTGATCTCGGGGCTCAGGATCGAGTTCCTCATCGGGCTCCTTGCAGGCAGCCTGCTTCTCCCTATGTCTCTGCCTCTCTCTCTCTGGGTCTCTCATGAATAAATAAAATATTAAAAAAAAAAAGAAGAGATTTCTCCTGTGCCCGAAAGATGGAATGTTCTCAAGTAGGCAATCATATCCCACTGGAATCAAATAATTCCCTAGTGCATGTCCCAGAATACTTTGTTTTTCCAATATTTAAATTATCCTTAAGGAGAAATTTAAATACTTAACAGCAATGATCAAAAAGGGGAACAGAGAGGTATGAACAACCTTCCCTAAATGCTAGGAAAATTCTGGGCTTTAACCACAGAATGGATTGCAAATAGCCGACAGGTACCAGCTAAAGAGTGATTGAGTTTTAAGTACCTATAAATGTAAATGGCCTATAGGATACATATTAAGAACACACAATTAAAATTGTTGGCTATAGTGCTTAAGAAAGACTTCAGAGGCTAAGGAGACAGAACCAATAGACAGGTTCTATGCAAGCATATGGGTGGGAAGAACATGGGGAAAGTCAAAGTAGAAATATCCAGTTCTCCTGTAATAACCACAAGTGAAATTTTCATCACTACACAATGTAGTCATGTACAAGTCTGAAATTTTATATGGAAGAGCAATTTTTTTCTATTATATAACATTTCACCCCAAGATTTAAAAAAAGTAGTATAGTTTCACTCTAGATATTCAGAAGAAATTACTTCTTACGTGCTGGTAAATATACAGAGTAATATTTAAATACTTCTACAGGGCAGCCCGGGGGGGGGGGTGCTCAGACGTTTAGCACCACCTTCAGCCAAGGGCATGGTCCTGGAGACCCGGGATCAAGTCCCATGTCGGGCTCCCTGCATGGAGCCTGCTTCTCCCTCTGCCTGTCTCTCTCTCTCTCTCTCTCTCTCTCATAAATAAATAAATAAAATCTTAAAAAAAGAATAATGATGATGATGATGATTTAAAAAGGTGTCAGATTTTAGAAAGATGTTTAAGAGAGAGAGCTCTAGGTAGTAAGTTTACACGACTGCCTCCCACAAAGGGGGTACGTTCTAGCCCCCACAGTAGAGAGGAGGCTCTCAGCACTCCTAGAGAATTTGTGTTTCCCAAAGCTGGGGGGTGGGTAAACAGGACTGATGTCTGACTGGAGAGTTTTAAACAGCCTGTGGCAGCAGGAGAGATTTGAGAGCAGTAGGAATAGGCTGTACCTCCAGGGGAAAGGGGCAAAGGGACATGGAAACTTCGCATGGACAGATGTAAACCCCGTGTGCAACAAGAACAAGCCAGGCACTGGAGCCAGGATAGATCTGGGAGTAAGAGCTTGCATGAAAGGAAAAGAAGACATGGCCACTCCACAGAGGTTGAGGCCAGGAGATTCTGGAAGAGGGGCCCTGGATGAACCCAGACAAGCAGCACTAAAGGGGATGAAGTAAGGGCTACACCAGGCCAGGAGTCCAAAGTTCAGGAACATGATGTCCCTAGTCTACAAGCCATGAGGAGACAGCAATGGGAAGGGACAGAGCTGAACATGCCCCTTGTCCTGCCTATGACTGACCAAAGCAAGTGGCAGCCCCAATTTTCAGCTCTGATTAATAAGTTAGATTGGCCATCTTTAAAAATTTCGAGTAAACATCATGTTTTATATGGGTACTGGGGTGGCTCAGATGGGTAAGTGTTTGGTTTTGGCTCAGGTCATGATCCCAGGGTCCTGGGATTGAGTCCCCACTAGGGGCTCCCTGCTTACTGGGGAGTCTGCTTAGGCTTCTCTGCCTTTGATCCTCCCCCTGCTTGTGCGTGCTCACTCTCTCTCAAATAAATAAAATATTTTAAAAAATAAATCTTAAAAAAAAAAAAAAACAAATAAAGACAGACTTCCTGACTGCAAAAAAAAAAAAACACACAATGTTTTATAATATAAAATTATTATATAGAATTGCCCTTTTTAAAAAAGATTTTATTTATTTATTTATGAGAGAGGCAGAGACACAGGCAGAGGGAGAAGTAGGCTCCATGCAGGGAGCCAATGTGGGACTCGATCCCAGGACTCCAGGATCATGCTCTGAGCCAAAGGCAGATGCTCAACCGCTGAACCACCCAGGTGTCCCTGATTATAGAATTGTCTTAACAGTGAGCCCAAAGATTTCCTCTAAGCCTGTATATGGTACAGATCCTCATTTTGAAGTGATGGCTTGAGGTAAATAATAAATACTATTGTTGCTTGATTATATTTGAACATCATGCTTATTTAATTTAATGATTTTACTTTAAGCCCTTAACACAGTGTCTAACACTTAGGTACTCAATAAATGACATTATTTATTAAGTTACTAATTATGACAATGATGGCACTAATGAGGGCAGTTTATATATCTCCAAACAGAGAACAAAGACAAATGCCGGGCCAGTAGATAGTTTCTCTCACAAAAACACTCGGTTTTGCATATCACCCTGTTGCTGTCTATGATTCAAACTTGTGTCCTAGCAAAAGTACACATTATCCTGTGGATGTCAAACTTTATAAATAGCAAAGTTCTGCTATGTTAGTAAATTAGTACAGGACCTTAAAGTGCTTGGAGAAGTCTTTTTACAGTCCCAGAGCTACAAAGGGAACCAATGGTGGGACATGTAAGTAGTGTGTGTAATGAAGTGAGGGTGGGCAGGAACGGTGGGGGAGCCTCATGCAGCCAGCCTGAGAATGTTAATAAGCAACCTCTAGAGAACCTGGAAAAAGTGGCCTAAATGTTGTCAATGCCTGTCATATGCAGATGGGCCTTACTAGGTCCCCCTACCCTCCCCCCACCCCCACTCCCCCATAAACCTTTGAGCTTCAAGGAGCACTTTGGCTGATCCTGGGCACTGTGGTGAGAATTGAGATCTCACGTGTAAAGTATTTATACTAGTGCATGGGATGTGATAAGCCCTCAAAAGTGGTTACAATACTTATTATAACTATTCAATATTTAGTATCACCATAATTACTCTTTAGGTGAGATGTTCAACCTCCCTAAACCTTACTTTAGTTTTATCACCTGTAACTCGGAGCTTAGCACAGCAACCTCACCAGTTTGTTACGGAAATTAAAGAAATAATCTATGTAAACCTCTTAGCTAATGCTTAGCAAAGGGTACATGATGATTGAGAGAACAGTGATGTACCTTGCCTAAGGACACACATAAAATAAATAGTAGGGATGCTATTTCACCTAAGTCTGTCTGACCCCAAAGCCTGTGTCCTTAATTACAATGCTATATTGCTTCTTACTTATCCTCAAGAAAAACCACAATAATTAATTGCAAAGGTCAAGAAAGGGCCCCTTTTAAGGGCAGAAACAGAAAACCACATTACTGTGGCATTAACAAGAAAGCCTGATTGACCTAATGCAGTTCCAAAGTAGTACTGAAGGTACTCTCCAGTGTGTCAAAATACCAGGTCAGCAGCAGCCCAGTGACATTAAAAATTGCTTTCCTACAAGAGTAAGGATGGCAGAAACGGATCTGCAGCATCTCTACAGTAGTGGGAGCATACCCTAAGCCCATCTAACTCTGTATAGTATATACAGTATATTCTGAATTTGAACTACGGCTCAAGAGGAATTGTTCGGGATCAAAAGGAGAAACTAGTTTTCCTCTGGCCCGCAGTAAAAGATCCAGTAAAATGCTGGATCCGCATTATTATTAAACCCTAACTAAATGGAACAACCACTGAAAGTAACAGTGATATTTACTTTTGCGATCTATAACGAACAAATGTAATATTACCCACAAGTCAACCACGGCCTCTCTATCCTTTATAGATCCAGAGGAGCCTGTTTAAATCTTCCCAATTCCACAGAGGATAAAAATCTAGCATTCTCATTCCCTTGTGTTTCTCCAAAATCCAGTGAGCCCCTGACTTACGCTTCTGGCTTTCATATCTCATGTGCAGTCTCTGAACCCAGCTCAAAAGTCTCCACGCACAGGAAAATTTTGTCCACCCAAAATTCATTTATGAATTTAGTCATATGAACATTTTGGTGCCATGTAAAGCCCGGTTTGCTACCATCTTGATGGTTATAGCCCCCATCCTCAACTCCTGCTCCAGAACAAGGCAGACACACCACCTTGATTTTTGTCTAGGAGCTTATAGATTACCTTTCAGAGCCCTCGATGACTCCACTTATACTCCCAGTCTGTCCAAATATTTCTTCAAACAAACCCAGAGAATTCATATTTATACGGTATGGCCTCGCCTCCTACCATACCCTCATCCTGGTCATAGGAAGGACATATGTTCCAATCAATTTCCAAGAATTTGGCACTAGGACTCCTAAACTCAAGTGAGTCTCTCTCAGGTATTTGAATTGATCAGGGGTGAAAATCCAGGTGTGAGGAGTTCTTTTTCCAATGCCTATGAAATCAGGGGAAGCCAGTATGCAGAGAGGGAGAACAATGAGGGCTTTTTGGGGAGCCAAGTGAAAGCAAGTCACAGCCCCAGCAGAGACCAAGAGAGTGCAGATGTTGACTTGTTGCTGACATGTTTCCCAAATGCGGCTCTCATGAGGTCCAGGCTTAAACTTCCTCTTTCTTGCCCTTGGGCTCCTTGAATGATATACTTTGCATCACTTCCCCCTTTTTCCACTGAAATTAGTCTGAATGGGTTTATGCTTTTTGTACCCCCATAGACCTCTGAGTCAAACTTTCAGAAAAAAATAAAAGAAAGAAAAAGAAAGAAAGAAAGAGAGAGAGAGAGAGAGAGAGAGAGAATGAGAGATTGGGCATGAAAACTCTGAAGACTCAAATATTTCTTCCATGAGTCAAGCTTGCTTGTTGGCAAACTTGCTTTCCCAGATGGGTCTGACACTGGTAACTCTTGACCAAGAAGCTCAACTTCAGAGAAGACATCCCTGCTTCATCTCAGGCATTCCGAAGACAGATGAACATGGAAGGCCTAGCTATAATTAGGTGAGCCTTGTGTGCAGCACCCCACCATTAAGAACCCACTTCAGAACCTGTAGGCACTTTCTCCTCCATAGCATAAATGTCACCAGCTTTAAGAGCTCATCTTGTCTGATCACTGTCCTGTTGGGACATGGTAAATGGGCACCTTGTCTGAAAGGTGTGTGGGCACTGGATTCAGATTTCCAGGAGCCTATGTTTTCCTGTGGGAGGACTGGGAAGGCTATTTCTCCTGGAACATGACCTCCTCTCAGCTGTTCCAAGCGTACAAGCCAACAGTCTGTGGCTGTCAGAACTCAGCTAGTTTCAGGGGTGAGCAGAAATCAGCATTAGGGCTTTAAGCATCTCTATCACCTGCCCTAAAGCAACTTCAAATTGAAAGGGTTGGGGCCCTTAAAGTTGCACCAGAAATAAGAAGACAATAGGTGACCCACACACCACCACCAGTCTTCATCTTAGCTCTATGGCCAACCACATAAAGTGTCTTCTCTAATAAATCCATAAAAGTTCTCAGTTTTCTTCTCAGCCTGTTGCTCCAAGCTTTTGCTTGCAGTCAACTGAGTTGCTGTAAGCAATAAAACTTGTCTTCCCTGGCCTACTGTAAAGAGTGTAAAACTGGGAATTAGAAGACCAGATCTGGAAACACTCATTATCTATATGGCAGTGCTGGCACATCTCCCCTGAGTAGCCTGAGTAAAAGAGATGACTCAGGGCAGTTTGTCTCCAAGATTACTTTGAGCTCTGAGTCCCAATGATTCTAACAGTGGGAAGGTAAACTCCAAATAACAGGTTTAGAGGGCATAGAGAAATGTAAACATTAGAAAACCTATGCCCCATGCAGAAGAGACTCCAAAACAAGTACAATGGGTGGAGGAATACAAAAGAAAATGTAATTGTTGGTAGGGAATAAAGAACTTAAACTCTGTTCTGTCATGTAAGTTGGACCAAGGCTCATAGGGGAGCAGAAGGAGGAATTTCCACACCGAAGGTCAGAGAGCAGGTCCAAGACAACCTGCGCGGGGATATATTTCACTGGGAGTGGGAGTGACACAGGGATTTTGACACACTGGCAAAGGCCTTGAAATAAAGAGACCAGATTAAGACTGATTTCTGCAAAGCCTGGGAATATAATGGAGACATCAGGAGAGAAACAATAGCTTCATATCTCTAATTGTCTTTCAGTTCTTGTGTAGGAAACAGAGTAATAGAGTCACATCTTACTTTAACATACTCAGAGCCTGATGGTCTCTGTTCCGTACTGTGATGACTGCCTCAAAGTAGTCTCTTTCTCCCAGCCTGTGCCCATCCTCTGCATTGAAGCTGAAGGAATGACTGTAAAAATGCACAATGAACTCTACTCTCCTGCTTAAAATCCCTTAATCCCCTCCTCCTCATCATCTCTGGCATGACACTCAGGGCTCTTCTGAATAAGCACATCGTCTAGATCCCTTCTAGGAAGCTCAGAGAGTCTTCCAGCCCATGACCTCCTTCCCAGGGATCATTTTTTTTTTTTAAGTTTAGGTTTTATGTCAAGACAAATCTAGTTCTGTGTTTATGGCTATTTGGCCTGAGGAAGTGAGTCTAACCAAAACAGCAGGCAAAAGCCCATAAATTTGTGTTCTAGAAAGGTCCACTCATCACTGTATTAGAACACTTGTTTGAGGGAATTTGAAAGTGAGATGAAGAGAGAGAGGGGAACAGATAAAATAGTAATGCACACTAACAAAAGCAATAGGGTGAAGCCAAGAGGCAGAAGCCAAGAGTAGGAGAAGCCAGGGAGCAGAGAGAAATCATTTAAGTGGAAGTAGACACATTCAGAGGGGATTGGCGGGGGAACTGGGAATTAGGGAGCAGTGGCTATTAATGTCCAAGGGAATACCAAGGAGGCTTGCTCTTGAGATCCCAGTATGACAATCATAGCAAAGTTCTTATTCTCTGAGTGGCTTCATTGTTCATCAGCTGAAAGCATTTCTTGTCTCTTTCTAATGGATCCTTAAAATAATCCCCCGTTAACTAAAGTGCTGTGAATAAATCTCAATTCCTTAAGAAAATTAAGAAAAAAGGTTTTATAAAGACAGCTTAACCAGCAGAACAATAGAAGTTTACTCTCTCCATAACTGGAGAGTTTCAATCCCATCTCTCCTGCTTTAAAAGGCTACACTCAAAGTTGGACTCTTCTCTGAAGGTTTCGAGTAAATTATCTGGGCAAGGCAAATGGGCTGAAAACACAAAGCCTGGGCATGTTTAAACATGATCAGGACACAGGGATCAAATCTGGATCACTAAAGAACGCCAGTGAGGATTTGTCAAATGGCAACATTCAAGGATAGAGAAATGTGTGTTAATATTCAGGACTGCACAGGGTAGGCGGCTGAGCCAAAGGGACCGAGATGAAAAGAACACTAATAGTTCAATCTTTGCTGAGAGACTGAATGTATCTGAAAGGACAACCCTGGATGGGTCGCCTCTGATTATGGAAACTTTTAGGGCCTTCATAGCAGGGATAAACAATAGCAGGTGGCTGCTTTCAAAGTCAGATTTAAGGAGGAATATCAAGAAGGTTAAAAAGCAGGTAATGGTTAAAAGGAGAGAAGAGACAAGATAGGCAGACAGAGGGACTCCTTGCTCAAAGCCCAGGGGCAGAGGGGTGGGCTGGGGCAAGAATTGGGGCGTGAGAGGGAGAACAAAGGGCAGCCCTCTGCCTGGGCTGACCTAGATGTGGCCAGTGCATGATTATTCACTTCTAAGTACTTTGTTAAGTGGCCACCTGAGGGCACTGTATTCTCTACACCTAGAAATCTATTTTCCCCCCCATCAAGTAAATTATCCTCAATTTGCTAAAGAATAAGCTTAAGTAATGCCTTACAGAGGGATACCCATGGAAGATGGAGTCCAAAAACAGTCCGTTTTGCCAATCTTTGCCCTTTTACTAGATTAATGAATAGGCAAGACTGGTCTTAATTCAAATCCCTGGGTAATGAGTGGTAAGGATGAAATAAAATAACCTCACTTAAATCTATTTAGTGTTTAGGAGAAAGTCCATAAATATTAGCTCCTTCTCATACGCACACACATACAAACATACAAATTTGCCAAATACAGGAACAAGAGAAGCAACATAAGGAGGAATTACACAAACTCTTTATCTCTCTAAAGGGGGCAGGACTCAGAAGTCCCACAATGAATGTGCAGCTGTGCCAGGAAATCATTGCAGAGAGCAAATTTATGCTTCTCTTTTCATTGCATGTTGCAGCTTGTACATAATAGCCAGAGGGAATAGAACACAAACAGCTGGGAAATAAAGATGAAAGCAAAACTGTATCAGCAGGGAGAGACACAGAACCCCCTGAGAACTCGGCAGTGTCACGAAAGATAATTTGAACAAGGTCACCTGCATGGAATTCCTCTTCTCTGAGAAAGACCACTCGGTTCCTGCCCATTTCTGACCATCTCCAGGGGACTCAAGGCGGGGAATGGGATAAATGGACCCTAGTTTGCACATTTCTACACTAAATTCCTGTCTATTTGATGTCACAGAGTTGTAGATAAAAGTGTGCATTATTGTAGAGGCCTAAAGCGTATCAGATGGCTGAAAACAAAGAAATTCTGCTTTAGCACAAGAAGAGCCTGTAGAGGTTCCCCGCCCCAACCTCAGGCTTGTAAGGCAGGTTTTGTGGCCTCATGCTGCCCTCTAGTGTCTTTTGACGGTATGGTAACATCGGGAATAAAAATACTTAAAGTCGTCCTGAAGCAACCAATGTCTCTTTGACCCAGGCCTGATCAAACAAAGCAAAAATGAAATCATAAAATAAAAGCAAAACCAGGATTTGTACTAAATTCAGAAGAGAGTTAAATTTTGCTTCAACATGGACATTGCATTCTTTCAGGGTTCTGCAACTCAGGGCATCTAGATTAGGGAGAACTCTTCAAAAATACAGACACCGGCCATTTCCTGTACGTTACTGTCAAATGATTACTGCTTCAGTCTGTCTGGGGCGGGATCCAGAAACTTGCATTTCATGAGCCCCACCACATGACTCTGAAGTGGTGCAGCTGGCTGACCACACTTTGAGAAGAACTAAAGATTGTGGCAGTAACTTTAAGTAGAGGAGAGAGTAACTATGATAATTTTCTTTTAGTTCATTTTTTAAAATATTTTATTTACTTGAGAGGGAGCATGCATGAGAGAGAGCACAAGCAGGGGAGCAGCAGGGGGAGAGGAAGAAGCACACCCCCCCCCCCCCACCAAGGACTCTCTGCAATGATTTCCTGGCACAGCTGCACATTCATTGTGGGACTTCTGAGTCCTGCCCCCTTCAGAGAGATAAAGAGTTCGTGTAATTCCTCCTTGTGTTGCTTCTCTTGTTCCTGTATTTGGCAAATTTGTATGTTTGTATGTGTGTGTGTGTGTATGAGAAGGAGCTAATATTTATGGGCTTTCTCCTAAACACTAAATAGATTTAAGTGAGGTTATTTTATTTCATCCTTACCATTCATTACCCAGGGATTTAAATTAAGACCAGTCTTGCCTATTCATTAATCTAGTAAAAGAGCAAAGATTGGCAAAACGGACTGTTTTTGGACTCCATCTTCCATGGGTATCCTTTAAGGGGAGCCCAACGTGGGAGCCTAACCCCAGGATCCTGGGATCATGACCTGAGCCACAGGCAGATGCTTAACCAGCTGAGCCACTGAGTGCCCCTCTTTTGATTCTTTAAAGGCAAAATATATATGAAATAAAACCATCGACCAAAATAGGTCACCTTTCATTTTTCCTGTACTTAGAGCATCTGAGATCTCCGGGACCAGCCTGCCAAGCAAACAGTGCTGTTCAATTCTGAGTGAAGAGTAGATGTTCTCCTATATCAGTGAGCCCTCCCTGATTCCAGTGGGCATGCGGGTAGGAAAGAGAAAATGCCTTGTGGTTTTAATCATCCTTATGAAATCCCTTAAACATACCTTCCTCTAAAACTTTTTCTAATGCCACCAGATTTGTTTTAATGCCCTGAAGTGGCTTCAGGGTGTCCTGTTCTTCTCTGCCCTGTAAATGCCCCAAGTCAATTTGAATCATAGTACAGAAAGCTTTTCAGGACAGGAACTCTCTCTTCCTCTTCAAAAATGCACTCTCCACTCCACACAGAGGAAGTGCTCAATAAATACTCCTCATCTGGCCAGTGCCTCTCACCACACACACACCATAATGATGGAAACTAGGAGAAGTGTTGCCACACGACCACACTCTTTTCTTAAGCTCCTGGTCAGTGGCACACATGGCAAGAGGGCTTTGTTGGGGTTATCATTGCCATGGGATCACACATTCAATTTATAAGCCCACAGCTTTGGCTTTTAATGTTTAATTTTTAATTTCAGGAACTTGCTTTCACTTTTTGGCATAGTCTGATAAATCTGTAAACACACAGGAACTTTCCGAGGTAAAGGGAGATGGATTCACCATTATTATAGAATCTCTATTTACCTGGGAAATAAACTTCAAATTTAAATACTGGGTTTTTTTTTAAATGGATGCACTCAGAATTCAATACTTAGCACCTTAATATTATATAAAATGCTATTTTTAATTCTCAGTTTTAGTTTTTGAATTGTGGATAGAGCCTTTCTTACATTCAGAATTACGAAACACTGAATGTTTTCATAAGAATCAGCTCTGAGGGTCACTTAGATTTGTAAAGGTCCCCTTCACCACCAGAAAGAAAGCTATACCACAGCCTCCTGTTACCCTCACTTCCATCTCTAAATGAACAAAAAGCAAATATTTACCTCAGAAGACAGTGTCCTAATTATCCAATGAGACATAACCCACTGCCTTGCACTACTTCTCTATATCCTCAATGTGTCTGTGCATGTCACATACTTCAGTCAAAGATGAACTGCTTCTTTCCCAGCCACTGTAGTGTCCCATGCAGTGTCTACGGGTTCTAATGACATTCATTTCTGCTTACTGAGGTCTCCCCTCCACAAACAGGACACCGTTTTGTTTTAGCTTTGGAGGCTGACATGGCCAGCACACCGAATGTCACAATCTCTCCCTTTCCCTTGACAATTATCATCTCAACCCACTGTGCGAGACACGGGGACTCATGAAATACAAAAATAAAGAAAATGTACTCGATTCACCTCAGAGAGAAGAAAGAGAAAGAGCTTTAGCCTGTTAAACAGCATTTCCTTTGAATTTCATTTTCCTTCCTGAGCTAAGCTATTAGATGTGTGGACACAAACAGGATTGCTTTGAAGTTAACAGGAGGCCCACCCTGAAAGAAGGAAGACAGCCATTATCACACATTTTAGGTGTTGGACAAATATAGTCCTGGGATTGTAAATATATTCTGCAATTACAGGACATGAAACATTTTTCTTTCTTCTTTCACCTTATTTAGAAAGAGTATTCTTCTCTGGAAAGAGTTGTCTTAGATTTCCTCTTTCCAGTTCTCTAACTTCCCTATGTATTTACGTTTTGAATAAAAGGAAAAGATCCCATCAATATAAATGAACAGTTCTCGTCAAGCAAAAATGTGACCACAATGACCCCTGAAGGGCTTTGGATACCTCAAGGTAGAGAAGCAATGGAGGGGGTGTGCATCCCCACAATGGAGGGGGTGTGAGGCTATATTTACTCCACGGAGGCAGTTGTTTCATCCCTGGGCAAGCCATTCAAAGCTCAAATTTCCTACATTCATAATAAAATTCTAATAATACCTCTTCCAATGTTTGTTGTCATGTTAAATAAGATGGGGTGTATGGATATGTTCTTAGTGAATCATCAAGGCCCATTGAAATAGAAACTTCTGTTATTTTCTCCTGTTACTGACATGTGTTCTAAGCATTTCTTGCTCACTTGAGAAATCAAGTATCAATACGGAAAGAAAAAGTCTGTTAAACTTTTTTAGCAGCTGGTGATAGAAGCATTTCTGTGTGTGTGTGTGTGTGTGTGTGTGTGTGTGTGTGTGTTGGGAATGGGATGGCGCAAATTCACTGCTGGAGACACAAGGGTAAAAGGCCAGGCTCAGACTCCTGTTGGTCAGAGACTCTGAAAGTATCTAGGAAACCTCACCAAGGAAAGAAAACTAATAAGCTCTAGAAGAAACTCCTTAGGTATCTAGTCACCTTGACCCCAAATCGATT
This sequence comes from Vulpes vulpes, assembly GCF_048418805.1. Classification (NCBI taxonomy): domain Eukaryota; kingdom Metazoa; phylum Chordata; class Mammalia; order Carnivora; family Canidae; genus Vulpes; species Vulpes vulpes. The sequence continues at coordinate 80,573,546 of NC_132795.1, forward strand.
AAAAACTGTAGGGACTAAAGAAACTTGCAAACAACCTACTTGTCTTTATAATATCAAGACTAAGAACATGTTTTCTCTTTAAATTTTAATCATGCATGCATTCTAGGAGGTTGCATTTTTTTTTTTTTAGCTATTAAAAATACATACGTTTCTGCCACATTAAAGGGGAACGGAGGCTTGTGTGTTCTATTATTAATTATGTGTCGGAAATGAAATTCTGGTCAGTCTTTGCAAATAGTAGATACACACACTCCAAAACAACGGATCTGTCATGTGAGTGAGGCCCTTGTGGGGCCCGTTCCTGTTACTATGACTCAGTGTGCACTTACTTTTGAGGTCCAAGTTCCTGGCCCCTGCGGTGATTTGTGTTGTGATTTTCGTATCAATCTTGACAGTGTGGAGATTGCTGGTGTCCCTTGATATCATCACATTGTGCCACTGATTGTCATTGAGAGGTTTATTTGAGCTCCCTTTGATGAGGTTAGCACCATTTCCCAAATCAAACACATAATGTAAGTACCTGGGAAAAAAGCAAAGGTTGAGAAAGTGCCATCACTTTTTGAATTTTTGATGGAGTCCAACTAAATATTACAAATGGAGATCTTTTTTCATGTGGTTCCATCCTTGATAGTAGTCTGAGAGTGAGTTGTACAGAGGATCAGTTAACAAGAAAGTAAGAAACACTCTAATTTTAGCACAGAGGATTACTCATTATATGCGTTACAGTAAATAGTGAAAATTATTTTTAACATCCTGGTCTACATCCCACTTTATGACACTGGCAGGTAAATACCTTTCACTACTCACTCCCTATCCCCACCAAACGCTCCATTTTCTGCCAGTTTCTTGCACCTGCTTTCCCTTAGTCTTGAATGCCTGTTTCTTATGTGGGAAATGTGCACTCATCCTTCAAGACTCAGTTCAGATATCCACTCCCTGCCTCATACACTTTCTTAATTTCCCTAAAGAGTCTCCTGAGCCTTTGAACATGATCATCTGAGGAAACTTTTCATAATGTTTTTCTGTTATATTTATGTGTTCACCTGTTTTAGTGCCTGGTACATTCTCCAGCCCATTGTAGATATGCTCACTTAATGTTCACTGATTGAATGAATGCATACCCAAATCAATTACAATACATCAAAATTTCCTCACTGTTTCAAGGAAATTTTACAGAAACCTTTCCTTTTAAATTTTTCAAGGAAGTATGATGTAGAACTAAGTGTGAGTTAAATGGGATTTCTTGGAATTAAAGTAATCTGATTACTTAATATTAGATATTTAATTAGCACACATTTCTATACATTTGTAGAAACCTTTTGTAGAACTATAGTGCGCATAGTAAGAAACCCACATCTGAAGTGTATGATTCATGGAATGCTTATCGTAATTAGAACTTGGTATTACTTGTACTTTATATATGAAAATATAGGTATTGAAAAGTCTACTGATTTCCTATTAACTTTATAAAGATAAGAAGTGATTTGAACAAATACATTATTTAAGCCATTTCCCCACACCCCTGCCCAACCTTAGAAGCCAACACATCTGTTTAATGTAGATTTTTGGATATTGAGGTCCATTTTGCAAATATTCATTTATTTGTCATTGAACTGACATATACTCACCCTTTAACTAATTCGACCACAATAAAGTCATTTCCATCCCCACTATTATATAGAATTAGTCCATCTAGGGATGTTGTCTTGAACTGGAAAAAAAGATGCATAGAAGTGTAGGCTTGCAATGTAGCTAAGGCAACATAGCTCGATTTGGTCTTGAAGGTGACAGGGTCTGCTATGATGTTCCTGAAGCCAAATCTGGCGTTAAGCTCACAGTAATCTATATCACCATTTTTACACAAGTCAATGTATGCCATTCCATTAAATGTCAGGCTCTGCAAGTGTCCAATGAAGTTGGAGGGGACAGAAGACAGATACCGACGTTCTGTGATGATGCCAGTCTCTATGTTATGGAACTCCAGCCTTGTGTGATCGCCTGCCATTTGACCTGAAAGGGAAGAGAATGTATTATCATTATTATTTTTTTTGTATCTGAAAGAAACTCCCAAATATAGATTTCCATGAGAAACATCACATTTTAAAATATAAGGATTCAAATACCCTTTGACATTCAGTTACGTATAGTAAAAACATGGCAACGATATATTAAAAGATGAGGCTGGATACTTAATAAGACCTCCTTAGGTCAGGTTGTAATCTCTGTCCAAATTATAGCCTTAACAAAAATCACCTTCATTAGGCAAAGTTGCAGAATTTTTTAAAAGTAGGAGAAAGAAACAAAGGAAGCAATAAATGGGGGGGGGGGGGGAGGAAGGGAAAGAAGGAGGGAGAGGGAGAAGGAAAAGAAAAAGGAGGGAGAGAATGAAGGAAGAAAGGACAGGAGGGAGGGAGGGAAGAAGAAGGAAGGACAGAAAAGAGAGGGAAGAATTATGAGCAATGATTGTCCTAAATAATTCCATCAGCAAGTGGTACATCCCAGCTTGGTGATTATGTGCTTTTCTTTATATATAAGGAAATGTTCTTCATGAAAAAAAAAAAAAAGACTATGTTTTCCTATACCCAAGAGAAAAAATGAAGGGGTGCTGACTATTCTTCCAACAATCAACAACGAAAATGTGTCTAAAGTTAAATATGCACTTTCACCTTCCTTCTTCTGTGCTGGACAATTCTCACAGTCTTTGCTAGAACTAGCCTCCCAGACACTGGAGAGTTTCTGTTGATCTCTTCTGAACCCATGCCATTTTCCTTGCACTTATGCTTTGGATGCCTGGAAGTGGGCCCACTACACTAAATCAAGACATGCTCAATTTTGAGAATATGAGTAAAATTAGCCCACATTACCATAAAACACAATCTTTTTTTAAACACCCAAGAATGAAGTTGGGTTGAAGATGTATTCGATTGACTTTTCAACTCAGCCCTCATGTCTCTGCATCCCACCAAATTCCTCTGTCAAACCCATGAAAGTCCAACCTCATCCCATCTTTACCTCTGAGATGATTACTGTACCCATCTATTCTACTGAAGGTAAAATAAAGATGTGAACCTGTTTCCTAGGGTGCAACATAAAGTACTCTTATCAATGCTAGTGATTCACTCCCAGCATCTTGTTCTTGTCTAATCAAACTGTCATTTGCTTTCTTCTGAAACTCAAAAAGGTTATTTAAATTGCCATTAAGTTCTTCCAGGTGCTAGCTTCACTACTCAATCTGGCATAATTGGAAAATTTATCGAGCTTACCCTATCCCATCATCCATGATATTAATGAAAATATTAATTAGAGCCGATCCCAGGACCAGCCCCTGAAAAAAACGCACTGATCCTTCTTCCTAGGTGTAATGAAGATTGAACAACCATATTTGCGGGCCTCCCTCAACCAGTTCGACAGATTTCCATTTCTTTAGTCAAGATAGTTAAAATATTAGATGGCACTTTGAGGAAATGCCAGTAAGTGAATTATAAAAGGCATGCTTTCTCTTGTGCGAGAAAAATTGTCTACATACATAATTGATTTTGATGCTTATAAACTCATTGGTGTAAAAAACTCTCCCCTGAGCTGTACTTAATTCCACTTAATTTCCACACCTCTTTACTAGTCCTTGATCCTGGTAACAGCATTGCTGCCATCCCTTGACATGTTCTCTTTTCAGCTATTCTTTTTCTGATTCTGTCTCTACAAACTTCTTTTAATAGAAGAAAAATGACTGTAAATAATTGTCTCTCCCCGTCCTTCCTCCTCATGATGCCTCCTTCTTGTCTGCCTGATGTAAAAATACTATTAAATCCCTCACATTTCTAGTTTCTTGTATGACATCATTTCTCTCTCCTTTTCCAGTTCTTTTGTTCAATGACCTCAATACTATTCTGTGGGGAACTACTGCGTTGTTAGCAAATAAAGTGAGCCTTTAATAATTTTCAAACATCACACAAGAAACATTGAATTAATGAGGTATATAGTAGGAAGAATATAAAAAGTTGAAAAAAATATCTTGGACTTTTATACTTCCTTGTGTTTTTATTATTTTTTTTTCATTATATTAAAATTTGAGCCTTAACTCAATGAACCCATCCCAAGCCTGAAGCTGTCTTGTTTTTTTTTCTTTAAAAGCTCCATTAGTGAACCAACAGATAATAAGGAAATACCACCCTCCAACCCCTCTCCCTCAAATTTCAAATACTTAAAATTAAATATTATCTCAACTGTCAAGTTCTTGATAGCTCTGAAATAGGGAAGCACATTTTGTTTAGCAGGACTGAGAAGTTTAGTGGTAAAAATAACAAGTAATGTCTGTTTCCTTTACTCAAAGGAATATAATATGTATGCAGAGCATAAATAATAAAAAGGTAGTAAAACAGTTTGGGAGCAACCATGGCCCAGTTACAAGAAAAATCATTATGGCCCATGTTCAAGAGTCTATTCTTTCTTTAATAAGCATATATAAATCGCATTGACAGTAATGGCAGATATGCTTGCTCGCAGGGGAGAATTAGCACCTAAGAGCCATTATCCACTGACTAAGAAGACATTAACTGCAGCCTTCTAAACATTCTTTTTTCCCTCAGAATTTATTCCAGAGTTTAATCCTCTGGCAGTAATGCAGCCACGTCTACTATTAGACACATATATTGATTATGAAAAAATAAAAGACACTGAAGGAGAAAAATTTTTTTAAGGTTCCAAGCATTTAAAAAATGTTGTATCTTCTGTAGAGATTGAGTGAAAAGGGAATCTGAAATTAGCAAAATACCTCTAAGATATGGGTATACCAGATTGACAATCATCTCCAATGAAAAACCATCACCTGGATGGTGTGTTTGCACAGAAACCTAACTATGCTAATCAAATCTTTATATCCAAACAGATATAATATCAGCTGTTTTATGTTTAGTTTTGTTCAGAGTCAGGTTAAATTTCTGTTGCAGAACAAAATAACCCCAAGCCCTACATCAACTGGTTAATTCACTTAAATTTATTAAGTATGTGGTATATGTATACGTGTGTCAGGTGCTATGCTAGGTAATGAAGAAAGAGTATTGGGAGGAGCAGACTTGGCTCCTGTTTTCACAGACCTCATGATTTATTAGGGAAAGGCAGACAAAAAGAGGTAAGGAAATAATAAAATCTATAGTGACAAAACAAAAAAAATAGTTATGAATCGATAAACAGGGAGTTGTGTTGATAAGTATGGGATGCGGGCCTGAGTTGATATTTAAGCTAAATTTGAAGGATCAAAAAGAGAAAGACATGCTAAGAACTGGAGAAGTGGAATGGGGAGGTGAAATCCAGGAAGAAGAAACAGGTGAGGTGAAGATAGGCTCTCAGGTGTAAAAGACCTAGAGAGTGTGGCTGGAGATTCAGGAGTAAGTGAAATTAGTGGCTCACCTGAGATGGGAAGCAGAGCTATCACGGGTCAGATATCACACACAGCACCTCCTGATTACATTCATAGGTGGTTGGAAAGTTATAGTCAGGTAGAAACCACAGGTCAGTGTCTGTGTGTTCAATCTCTCTGACACAGGTATGGTAAATTTGAGACAATCTGAAGTAGGGTGGTTACAGCAGAAATGGGGGGAAAAAAGATGTATGAAATGAGATAATTTTCCAGATAGAATCTGCAGGATTTACAAATAAGGTGTAGATGACAGAGAAGAGGGAAACTGTAAGCAGAAAGAGTTAGGGGTCCCCAGCAAAAGAAAAATGAAACCCAGCTTTCATGACACTAGAGAGAAGTCGTTTAGCTCTACTTGCCCAAACACACTTCTGGCAGAACTTCCTAGAAGGTGTCAGAATTACAAAGAAATACAAAAGCCCTCAGTAGAGGGAATAAAAATTTCAAGGGAAAAAAAGGAATGCAAAAACTAATAGTCTCTACCAGGTCTGGAAACAGCCTAACCATATCAGAGACAATAAATCAGTGGTAAAAACTCGCAGTGCTATTTCAAAGGCAAGCAAGATCCTGCATTCCTTATCTGAGATAAGGGCCCACGACCCTATCCAATATATACCAATTCTGGAGCCTGCCCATAGCCCCTTCCTTTGTCCAGCAGTTACCTCTGCCTCATTATAGTTCCACAGTCTCCACGCAAGGAGGAGCACAAGCTTCATTACCATAACTGCCGATACATGTGGAGGCATGTTTTCTAAGTACACCTGAGCAAGCCTTTACCTGTGATGACAGAGTTCTCCTTTTTGAATATTCTCCGTAACCCCAAATAGGAGGAACACCTCTCCTCCTGTTTGGGGAGTCACAGGTTTGGAAATTATTCCTCGTGATCTCCTTCTTTGCTACAAATACAGTTTCCTTTGTGTGACAACTCTAGGTGGTGCAGTTGCCATCTGACAACCAAGACAAGACTTCTGCTCTAAGTCACCAAGGAGTGAACTCCAAGACAGGATGATGATGCCCAGCCTGCTGGCTTGAGTCACTGAGCGTATGGTAAATATCGTTCAATGAAAGACACGCTAACATACACACACATGCAAAACACATAGTTCCAGATTTTTTAGACTAACTGATGAGTTGAAACCCAAGGGATCCCTACTGAGGGATCCCATATAGCCTGTAGAACTTCCCTGTACAAGTCCTAGGGAGTTTCTCCCTTCTTAAGTTTCTTTGCTGGCAACTGCTGCCCTCATCATCCTAGGTGAAGTACAGACATTCTGGAAAATGAATGGCCTATGCACTGTCCCATTTTCAATACGTATTTGACTCTAATTTAAGATGAAGTTAAATGTAGGAAAAAAAATACACGAAGAGTTTCTAGTTCTTTCCCATAACTTTTTTTTTCCTGTTTAGTGATTCCTGACTTGCTGTAAAATTTAATAAAAAAGCCCAAAGCCCAAGAATAAACAAACAAACAAAAAGACACAAAAAACCCATTGCTTTCCTGATTGGCTTCATGTGGCCACTAAAGTGTTTGAAAAAAATTCCATTTCTAAATTTAAGCCTCAGTGGCAAGTTTCCATTGCCCACTTTGGAAACATTTTTCCATGCTATGTGAATCAAAGCTTTCTTATTCTTATGAATTGTTGGCTTTTGTGAGATCGCTCACAAAACATAATCCCCCAAATATGAATCACCTTGATGAAAATTCACCAAGTAAAGGTAAATTAATGTGAAAATAAAATTGCCCTTAGCTCTGTGCAGCAAGATGCTGGGAGCGGGGGAACAAAAGAAAAGTGAGGTGGAATACACGGGGTTCATGATGCATAATTTGGATAAATCATCAATATTTACTTGGTTTATATTCCCATTCATCTTTAAACTCTAAGAAAGAACATGCTCGTTTTTACTACTGAAAAAAAAATCGACTCCTACAGAGCAGAGGATAAAATCAAATTTCTGCTCTAAAGCCTTGGGCGATTTTGAGAAAGAGTAGATGGCAAGCTAATATACTGAAATACTAGTTTATATTTTGTTCTTCCTTCAAAAAGCTAGCCAAGTTATTCTGCCTCAGAGGGTTTTTCTTGGCAGAAAGTGGAAGCTGCTGGAAAACAATGCCTTCTCCAATCTTGGGAAGGCCTGATTTGCAAGGTTTCTCTAGAAAGGAAAAAGCAGCAGAGAAAAGAATGCATTTAAGGGCTGACCAGAGATAATGGGATTGCCACTGATTAGGAGAGAGGAGAGAGAATTTGGTGGGATTTAGAAGTGCTGAGTTCCAGCATCCTGGTCTGCTCAGGGTCCAGCGTTGAGAGAGAATCGGTGAAGTACACATAAGGAGACTGGACCTGGATTGCAGCCCACAGATCCTGGCAGGAGTTGACAAAGATCCATTCTCCCACTTACCAGGGGAGCAACAGCATTCTTGTAATTCAAAGGAAAAACTTGGAAAAGTGTTTTTAGTGAGAATAAGTGCAGAGAGAAGACAAAAGGCACCTCTGAGTGATCCAAGGTGGGGAGTAGGGAGTGGAGGCAACAAAGACTATGATTAAATATCCTGTAAATCCAGAAGAAATGCATAAAGCCTTTCTGATTTAAATTGTGCTGATTTAAAATGACATAAAGACAATTAAGAAATGTTCCATTTCTTGCACACCTGAGTTGGTGGACCAAGACAAGACTCATATCATAGTTTTAATAATACAGGCTTGGAAAAAAAAAAAAAAAAAACCTTTTAAACAAAGCCTTAGGATATATTTGTCTTCCAAAGCTGGGAATTTTTTTTTTTAAAGATTTTATTTATTTATTCATGAGAGACAGAGAGAGGGGCAGAGACACAGGCAGAGGGAGGGAGAGGGCTTCTGTAGGGAGCCTGATGCAGGATTCGATCCCAGGACCCCGAGATCACAACCTAAGAGAAAGGCAGATGCTCAACCACTGAGCCACCCAGGTGCCCCACCAACGCTGGGAATTCTAAAGAGGATTCCTTTTCTTTCAGATCATAAGCCTAACCTCATCAACAGCCAGAGTCCCAGGATGAATCAGCCAAGGAGATATGAGGAACTTTGCCATAAAGAGCTAGTCCATGCCCAGGAGGAGCACTACAGAAACCCGTGATAGTGTTTAGGAATGATTCCTCAACAGAGTCAATTATCTTGGGAGTTCCCCATTGAATAGATGACTCATTTCTTCTTACATCTAAAAGCAAACTATATCCATGTAAGTATCCATTAATTCTCTTCCCTAACATTATGATTGTTGGTGGCAGATAAATGCATGGCCATTTAAATAAACAAAGGAATGATGTATTCCCTGGAAGCTTAAAAAGGCAATTCACTGATGTAGAACATAGCTGAATAGCTATGTTCAGAAGTTTAGTAGAAATCTATGCAATTGAAGATATGTATCTTGAATTTTCTATGAAAATTAGATGGCAATTCATTTAGGGGCCATTTCTGGCATTTTCTGTGTTACACTGATCGTATTCACACTGTTCATGAGTTGTTGTTGTTTTTTTTAAGATTTTATTTATTCACGAGACACACACACACAGAGGCAGAGACATAGGCAGAGGGAGAAACAGGGTCCCCCCAGGGAGTCTGATGCAAAACTAGATCCCAAGACCCTAGAGTCATGACCTGAGTCAAAGGCAGATGCTCAACCTCTGAGCCACCCAGGTGCCCCTATTCATGATTTTTAAAAAATATTTTATTTATTTATTCATGAGAGACACACAAAGAGAGGGGGGTGGAGCACAGACACAGGCAGAGGGAGAAAGCAGGCTCCATGCAGGGAGCCTGACATGGGACTCGAACCTGGTCTCCAGAATCACACCCTAGGCCGAAGGTGGTGCTAAACTGCTAAGCCACCCGAGTTCCCTTCATGACTTCTTAATTCAAAATGTGTTGTACTGATTTTTAAAAGCATGCCACTGTTGTACATATTTACAAGCATAATTATATAGGAATGGGAAGGAAAAAATAAGTTGAAATAAAGCTATATTGCAAATGAACACTGTAACTATACTAAAAGAAAGGAAGGTAAGAAAAAAAGAAAAAAAAGGAGGGAGGGAAAGAAAGAAGAAATGAAACAAGCCAAATTATCATCCAAGTTACTTATAAACTCAGCATTTGATTATATCTGTTAAGTCTTAGGCAGTGGGGAATAAGAATCACAAACTAACTTTGAATTTTTTTTTTTTTTTTAGTTGATTTGTTAATGGTAGTGGTATGGGCAATTGCAAGTAATCCTGAAACCATGTTAGATTCATTACTGGATTGAGCAAATGAGTAACTGTGACAACACTGGGAGTAAGGATCCCAGCACAGCAGAAGGAACATGGAAACACAGAATGCAAGAAGTCAAGACACAATGATGTAGATATGGAGGTACCACTGAGCTCATATTTTCTAAAATAGGTATATATGCATGTTTATATGCACTTTTTTTTTTTGTAGATTGGCATCTATTGTTTGGACAATTTGAGTTTTCTTAAAGGAGTAAAAATGTGGAGTTAGTGTCTAAGGTCACATGAGTGAGATGTTGTGAATACTTGTTGCCAGGGACAAGGACATGTGAAAACCACATGGGAATATTCTTTAGGTCAGTGTGTGTATATTTACTTATATATGCAGGCATATGCATATATACTTGAATATATTTCCTATCTTTGCTTGCTAAAAGTCAGGAGAAAAAAAATATATACTTCAGTAGCATGGAGCACACCAATCACCTAGATTTTGGTTTATAACATCATTTGTGACTAAGTGAAGACTAAAGGGCTGATTCCAGAGCTGGAGTATGGTAGGTACAAGGTGTGTCTGAAATATCCTGTCACGGCAGAAAGTAAGGAAGTGCTAAAAACAAAAACAAAATTTAAAAAACCCTGAAAATGTTGGGGCAGGGCATGTCATAATTTAACAAAGACTAACTTTATGGGACTCACACTGGCCCAAACCGATATAATCTTAGCACCAAAATAAGTAGTTATAAACTCTTTGAAAAACAGAAACGTGTGGGTCCATACCAATAAGGAAGAAGTGAAGGAAAGACAGAAGGGAAGGAAAGGAGAGAGAAAGGGAAAGGAAAACAAAAGAAAAAAAAAAGGAAAACAAAACGGAAATAAGTGCCGACTGTAAATGTGGCACAAGCCCTGGAGGTGGAAAATAATCATTTTGTAACTACTGCAGTAAAGACTGGATCAGGAATACATCTCCAATGGATGCTAACTCTAGGGTGAACTTCTGATGAGGTACAGGATATTTCCACGGTCTTGATTTCTCCCCGTGGACAGTTTATTGGCACCAAGTGAGAACACATACTCTTCATGCAGTGGAGAAACTGGACAATGTGTTGACTAAGGGGCCAGGGACATCGTGTGCTCTCCGATGGGATACTGGAAAGAGGCCACCTCACCTATGCAGTATTTCACCCGAAAATGCAAAATCTGACTTTAATCATGAAAAAACATCAAACACAGAATGAGTGACTTTACAGTGATAAAGGGTGGGAGGATTATGTATTTCAAAAATGTGCTGTCATGAAAGACAAAAAAAAAAAAAAAAGTTGATGGAAATGTTTAGATGAAAGAAGGCTAAAGGGACCTGAGAACTAGATGCCATGTCTGACCCCAGGCTGCACACTGTGCTGGAGGGAAAATGCTATAAAAGACAACTTGGGTCAACAGACTAAATTGAATATGAATGAGAGAACAGATAAAATATATTGCAACTGAGCAACAGTTACCGAAGTTGGTAACTCTTTGTTATGTAAGGGGATATTATTTTTAGAAAATGCAAACTGAAGTAGCAGTTTGTATTTAATTGTTGGTTAACTAGTTATGAAAACAAAAAACAAAAACAAAACAAAAACAAAAACAAAAACAAAAAAAGGAGAGGGAGCTAGCCAGTGAGAGAAAATGTCAAAGGAAAAGGGATACAATGTTCACAATAGTAAAGATATATCAGTGTTCTTTGTACTGTTTTTATCTTTTTAAATTTTTAATTAATTTTTAAAAGATTTTATTATTTATTTAATTGAGAACAAGAGAGAGAGAGAGAGAGAGAGAACCCATGAGCAGGGGGAGGAGCAGAAAGGGACAAGCACTGAGCATGAAGCCTGATATGGAGCTTGATCCCACGACCGCTCATGACCTGAACTGAAACCTAGAGTCAGTTGCTTGATGGACTGAGCCATCCAGGTGCCCCAGCACTGTATTTATTTTTGAATGTCTTTTTTTTTTTTTTTGTAAATTTTTTTAAAAAGATTTATTCATGATGGGGAGAGAGAGAGAGAGAGAGGCAGAGACACAGGCAGAGGGAGAAGCAGGCTCCATGCAAGGAGCCGGATGTGGGACTTGATCCTGGGTCTCCAGGATCATACCCCGGGCCAAAGGCAGCGCCAAACCGCTGGGCCATCAGAACTGCCCCCGCCCCTTTTTTTGTAAATTTGAAATTATTTCTAAATAAAATCTAACAAAATGTGTTACACCATACTTTTTTTTTTAATCCTCTCTTCATTCACTATAGTTCAGGTCTTATGACTTTACATCCTCAAGCATCTAGTACGCTGCCACAGGATTCATTCTGCTCAAAAAAATAATCTCTCAGTTTACTCTCAAGCTTCCAATGGCCTGAAGGTCAATGAAAAATAAACACCTTAGTTGAGAGCACTGACCCATTTATTTGCCCCAAAAGGCCTTTCTAGCCCTGTTAACTACCATATGGATGCATAAAGCAAAACAAATCATCTCTGTCTACTGAACATCAGTCCGTGTAGCCTCACCAGAGCCATCCGCCCTGTCTGGAATGCTCCCCCACATACTTTTATCACCTGCACTACCCTCTCTTTAAAGCCTAATTCAAATATGATCTATTGCTCTCAGCTATCCTTGAAACCAAGGTCCTCAACCTCTTTTCTGAACTCCCAAAACAGGAATTGCTTATGTCAACCATTCAGTCCATCACCTATTACACTAGACCATCAGTTATTGTTTGAATTATAAGTGTGTGTATATCCTCATGACATGATGTTATGTCTGGGAAAATACTTGTCTTCGAATCATACACTTGTTAGGATATTAATGAATATAAACAATGAGTCAAAGCCCATGAGTCAAAAAACAAATCAGCAACAACAATATAAAGAAGCCTAGATTCTCTTCTAAGTTCTAGTAACAATGGCATCTCAAAGAAAGACAAGTCACTTGATCCCTTTGAACCTCAGTTTCCTCATCTATAAAATGAGGATGCATGTGTTCTGTCCACTTCATTGGACTGAGCTTTCAGACACACTTAGGGACTGACAAATGTTCCCCTGTGGTTTTCGCCTGCCCTTGTCCCCGGGAGCTACATGTTTACAATCTCTTTTGCACATGACCTTAAATACGAAGTTCTCTCTTCTACTCCTTTTGATAAAGCACAAATTGTCCAAACAATGGATATTAATCTACAAAAAAGATTCATTCCTCTTCTAAGAATGATTCTTGACCAAAACTAGCTGAACTTCAGTTGACATCCCTGCCAAAGCCCTGCAAAAATTCTGTATCCCTTCCCTAAGTTCACACAGTTCCTTTAGAGCCTTCTTGTGTTTGGCAATTTTGAACGAGGGCTTATGCTAACAGCTTTCTGGTCGAATTTCTTCCTCAGAGAACTAAATGATACAACACAGTAGCAGTGTTTATATGCTAATCCATGAACCAGCTACATGAGAGTCCCCTCTAAAGAGATTTTACAGAAACAAACAAAACCCCCCAAACCTAAAACAAAACAACAAAATGAAAAAGAAAAAAAATTACTGGGCTCTTGCTAGACTTTCTGGGATGTTGGATCAGGAACTGGTTCTTTTAAAGCTCTTCAGTTAATTCTGAAATAAAGTTGCACCCACATGTAGAAAAAAGTTTGCGAAAGCCATAAAGCACTATTAGAATGTAACTTAGTAAAGAGAGCTTTAAGTTCGTAGTTTGCTTTATTTGAACTCAGAAATAATTCTCTCAAAAGTTAAAATCCCACACATGCTATTTCCATATTGATAGAATCAATGGTCTCTGATCATGGGAACCCCTCAGGACTGAATGTAGGACACACTTCTTCGCTGCACAAGGACTGTCCTGTGCCTTATACTAAAATAATTAAGAATTTTAGAGATGTTCTCTTAAAAAGAAAAAGAGTTAATATCCCAGCGGGTCATGTACTTGGAGTTATTTTCAGCAGAGAGAACAAAGGTGCACCAATTCCTCTTTCATTTGGTTTCCCTAAGTCTCTGGGGTGGATTTTACATGGCTCACCTCAGTTAGGAATCTACATATCAGGGATTGAACCTGACATCCTTAATATTAGAGTTTAACCAACTGAGGCAAATGGCTAGAAATGATCTATTACAGCTTATAAAAGTGGTTCACCCAACAGAATGCCAGCCTATCAATTTACCTAGATACTAAAAAGTATAACTTGCTGCTGTTTATGGCCAAAAATACATTAAAAAAACAAAGAAATTGAAGAGAAATTGGCATGTAAACAATGACTTCAATATTTTAGGAGACCCTAAGATATCCATCAAGCCACAGCACTGAATTATATAACATCTTCTTGAATTATTGAACAGGAAAGAACGTGACGTGAAAATATTCCTCATTTGAGAGAAAAAACTTTGAACATACTGCTTATTAAATGGCATTGTTGCTGGAAAAATTGGAGCGGAAAATGAACTGTGTATAACAGCTTCAAGTTGTGTGGCTGGTTTCCAGTTACCTGTAAGAAATGGAAAAGGCTAAAGCTTCAGCAAAAGAAAAGGCAATGGAAACAGGGGGATTTACCTGTCATGGCCTGTTGGTCATCCACGGTTAACTTTAAACTTTTTCCTCGACGGACCACACGCACTGTGTGCCATTCGTTATCATTGAGGTTATAGCCAGCAAAAAGGGTCTCGGGACCTTTGCCTGTAGAATATGCCAAACAGTCATTATGGACACTCAGAATCAGTCAAGCAAATGAACCTCACAGAGAGTGAGAGAAAGAGACAAAGTAAGGGGTGGGGGAGCACGGGAGAAAGAGAAGAGACAAGAGAGAAATGAGAGAGAGGTGAGAGAGAGAGAGGAGGAAGAGACTGGCTGGATCAATTTTCAAGCCCATTAGAGTCAGAGCAAGCAAGGAAAATGACAAGTTAACAGACATTCAGGTGTGACACTTTAAGAAGAACCTTTAACATTATGCATTGATCAAAGACACGTGAATGAACCTTGTTGTCATAAATAGGCACAGTCAATATAGCATTGGGAAGCCTCCCAAATTTACACATACTTGGTTGTTGTTATTTTTCATAATGAATTCTCTGATATTTGCAGTTCTGGCTTTCTTACTAATGAAGCAGATAGCAGTGCTGTAGCCTCTGACTTTGGGGAGAGGGCTGACCATAAGTAATTAGCTAAGCATCTTCAGCTGGAGCAACTGGCTGATTAGACTGTGCTGAGTACTGCATTGTGTGATAGCTGTTCTTCACTGTTACCCCATGTATCTCCAACGTTCACCAAACTCTTAAATGTATGGAATGTTGCATCTAAAACCTAAGTCTAGTGGAGTGAGTTTAGGTAAAAGTATGGACTCTTAGAAAATGAAAAGAGAGAGAGAGAGAGAGAGGTCACTGCCAATAAAGGTCCATGTGTTGGGTGAGAAGGAAAAAAGAAAAATGAGATTGAACAGCTCTAGAGGGCAAGGATTTCCAACTGAGGCAAGAAATGTAGCCACCTGGGAAAGTAACTGCCAGTGAATCTATGTAAATCCATGTACATTGGCTAAGGACAAATTATTTCAGAAAGTTGTTTTGTGGAAATCAATGAAATGACACATTAGAAAAATATCCCTCCTCTTCTATCTAAAAACAAAGCAAGGAAAAGAAAAGAAAAAAAAAAACCTTAATATAACTTGAAACTTTTTAATTAAAAAAAAATACTTCCACTCATTGGACACTATGATTTACTGAGAAAAAAATCATGGAAAGTTTTTAAAGATATATTATTTGGTGATGGATTTTCCCCCCTCTTTTGTAAGTACTGAAATGTGTTCGTATGCTAAAATAATGAAAGATGTGGCATCATTGAGTTTCATGACTTTCAACTGATTGAGAGCGTCAAGGTTGGGTTCACAATTTCTTCAACCAAATTCTACCAGCAAAACCAATCAATGTCCAAGAATCATAAGAGGACACAGAAAAGGCCAAGAAAAAGGAGAAAAATAAAAGGAAAAAAAAAAGAGAATAAAGAAGGAAGGAAAGAAAAAAGAGAAACAGTAATAGAACCAATTAGAAGAACCTCCGTAGTCCCTCCAACAACAGATCGGTGTTTGCATTTGGTACTGCTGGCTATCCTGATTTCTCTCTTAGGATGTCAAGTTCTAGCTCCCTTAGTTGGGGTTTCTTTGGGGCTGAAAATTAACCAGTGAGATAAGCTAAATGTTGCAGGAGAGACTGCTTCATGCCTTTAAAGGAAACCATCATTAAGATTGGAAACGATCTCTTTTTGTTTCTTTAGAGAAGTTAAATTACACATCTGGATACATGAATAAGAACGAGTCTAGACAGAACAGTTTTGAGAGACTGATCACTAAATAACTAGAGGAAGCCTCTTAGTTCAGCAACGGCAAAATAAAATAAAATAAAATAAAAAGCTTTGAGACTAAATGTTGAAAGTAAGTTCCACGATCAAAGGAACTCTTTCTAGTTTCAACAGTGAAGAAAGAAGAGCGTAATAACTCCGCAGAATCTTAGCATCCTACTGGCAGCAAGGGTCATGCTCAGTTTTGATCTTTGGAAAGAGAATATATCATGTTAAAGCTATTTTTATAGGGAAGACTTTTTTTCTCTTAGAAATGTGTGCTTTTGAAGCTGCTTCACTCCTGTTCTCTTAATTTTAAAAGTGTTTTGTCAAGAAAAAGCAGCTTAGGGGTGATATCATCATTACACCCCATTCTGGGCTTGATTTTGCTCTCAAGTCATAATGCTTAATCTATGAAACAACTATTTCTATAACAACAGGCACAAAATCCAATTAAAAATAACCCTTTGGTTCATAAAAATCTCTGTGGGCCAACTTCAAGCTCCTTTCTTGCATTATTAAAAATGGGAAGAGATTGATTTTGGAAGACAAGGTTTTAAAAAATGCACTTAATATTCTCAGTTCAAAAGAGTGCTATCTATGCAACTTGAAGAGTAGCGGAGAGTGCACTGGACAGGGAGTCAAGAACTGTGGTTGCCAGTCCTTGATTTGCCACTAAGAAAGAAGTTGGAGCTGGTAAATGCTTATTAGGTGGCAGGTATTTTATCTGTTAACTTATTTCATCTTTACATTGTTATCATTTTGCAGATGTGGAACTGAAGCCCTAGAGTGCTAAAACTTCTTGCCCCAAGGTCACACAGCTAAAATGTGATAGAAAAGTGTTTCACTCTAGTTCCAAGGGACTCAAAGCCTGCATGCGTTCCCCTGCATTATTAGCCTGCCTCCAAGCTATATGACCTTTGGCTAGAAACTTAACTTTTCAGTTGCCCTCCATCTAAATGAAGGGGGTGGGAAAGCTGTTCTTTGTTATGACTTCCGGCTTGCTCTACAGAATGATCACAATATTAGGAAACCTTACACACCCTCTGGATAAGTCATCATAGAAGCAAATCTCTAAACACACCATACCTAATGGCATGATATATAAAGCTCATCTTTTGGGACTGAATCCACATAATCAGCAATTTTTTAAAAGATTTTATTTAGTTTTTTGAGAGAGACAGACAGTGAGAGCATGAGCAGCAGAGGGAGAGGGAGAAGCAGGCTACCCACCAAGCAGGGAGAAAAAAGTGGGGCTTGATCCCAGGACTCTGGGATCATGACTTGAGCTGAAGGCAAACACTTAACCAGCTGAACCACCCAGGTGCCCCCACAATCAGCAATTTGCTGTAATATTCAGCTTCTGGTGGTCTCATAACCCTACTTAAGAAAGGGGGGAGATGGTATAGATGATCTTCACAATGCCTTAGAGATCTTACATTTTCATGTTTAAAACATAATGAATTGGTAAGGAAAGATGGCTTAACTGTTCTAATTTTGAGTGTGAGAGTCATTTGTCCTCTTGTAAAAATTTTAATGGCAAAACTATAATCACCACAGCCGTTGATGATCTGAATTCCTTTTGAAATTCTCTCTTCTTTTGGGAAATGAAAGCATTGACCATAACTTCTTGCTCCCAGCATTAATGTGAGTGTGATGGACTGAATGTTCATTTGTCGAAGCCCTAATCTCTGATGTGATGGTGTTAGGATTTGGAATCTTTGAGAGGTAATTAGGCTTAGATGGGGTCGAGAGGACAGAGCCCCATGAAAGGATTGGTTATCTCCTAAAAAGAGACATCAGAGCTCTTTCTCTCCATCATGAAAGGACACAGAAAGAAGGTGGCCATTTGCAAGCCAGGAGGGGAGCTCTCTCCAACAACCAAACCTGCCAGTGATTTTGGACTTCTCATAGCCAGAACTGTGAAAAATAAATGTTTGCCTTCAAGTCACACAGTCCATGGAATTTGTTATAGGAATCCTAGCAGATTTAGTAAGCAATATTCTAAAGATTTCAAAGAAAAATCAAGAGCATCAAGAGTTTCTATTTTAAAGATAATAATTCCTTATGTTTTGTAGGGAGTTTAAATTTGTAACTTTCTTATACTTGATTCTTACTGTAACCTATTAAGTCATAGAGGTTCTTTTTTTCTACATTTTAGTTAGGAAAGAAGATTTTGAAAGATTGAATGTTTTAAGTCGTAGGGGCAGTAAGTAGTGGAATTAAGACTGAGATCTTGAGATCTTCCAAGTCCCTTTCAGTGTCCTTTCCACAGGCCTCAAAATGATCTGCAGACAGTAAAAGAAAGGTGCAATGTGTATGAATGCCAACAACTAATATTTAATTAGACTGGATCAAACGTCAACTCTACAGGATAATGTTATGGTAAAGAATTTTAGGACTAGAAGGGATGTGGGAGGTAGAGCGGCTCACAGAGCCATCTACAAACAAACTACCTGAGGTTAGAAGCAATTAGATGATCTTCTTCTGTTTAAATGAAGAGTCCAGGTCCCCAGACTGGGAGTCTAGTGAACTTTCTTTAAATTATTCTGACATTTTATTACGCTGAACTAGACTGAACTTCTTAAAGAGCACCAAGATCTGACTCTACAATTTGGTCCATGACTATGATTTGTTCTGCATCTAAGGTGAAAGTCAAGCAAGAATACATATTACTTCTTTTCAATGGAATTTAAACTATGGTACAAGTGTTTTCCATTTTTGGTGAATACTAGGTGGTAATAGACACTAGGTTTTCTGGTGACTCTGTAGCTAAAATTCATTAATTTACATTCATTTAAATAATTTAAAGTCATTCATTACTGATGGAAGTAGACACAATAAACATTTTTTTTACAATAAACAATTTTTTCTCTAGTTTTCCTCAATCTAGTTCAACTTAGTTGTCCTTCTACAACCTACCCATGTAAAAAGTTCAAGTGTCCTTACAATTTTAGTCCTAAGAAGGGTTGAAGATAACCCCAACTTGAGGCACCGGACTGAGAGGAATGGGGGTGGGTGGGAGTGAGGGGTACAGTCAGTAGTAAGTCAGACAAATCCTTCTTTGAAATCTACTACTATAGGGTCTTGATTTACCCACTAAGATATACACTTAATAAAAGATGATAGCTGTTTTGGACCAGATTAGTAATCACATTTGCTAATTACTTTTCACCTTCATTTTCACTATGAGGAGATGGTGGAGAAAATTGGATTTTTTTTTCCCTACATTTGCCATCAACTAATTATGTCAGCTTGAGTAAGTCATTTATCTTTTCTGTTCCTCATATTTCATCTGTAAAATGAGGATACTTGGTAAGAACATATAAAAAATACTCTCCTGTAAGCCGATTTAACAATTTTGTCATTCCTGGAAGGAAGAGAACTAACCCTGCACTATTTTCCAAACTTGTGGCAACAGGAAAGAGTGCAATAGTATAGTGACGGTCTCCAAATTCATGAGACGAACTATTATCATTGTCAATTTCATCATTTTTATTTTGACATGGGTAGGCAGAAGACAGAACTTCAGTGAGTTATCCTAGACCCAGAATTACTAAACTCAAATGAATACAGTAGGACAATATTAATATATGCTAACACATGTGTTTATTAATTTATGTAGTCAAATTCTAAGGAGGAGACTGTTTTTGTCATCTTGGTATCACTCAAAATTTAGCACCAAGTAATCAGGAAATGGTCAATCAGGAGCAGGAAATACACAATTATGCATGAAGATATGCCCCTGCCTAGTGGACAAGTTCACTTAGGAAAATAAATCACTAATAAAAGGTTATGTGGTGAAATAGTGATTTTTAAGAAACTCTTTTAATTATGGTAAATTATTCTCTGTTTCAAGAATCAGATCAGGGCTGGGTAGTGTTGGAGACTCTGACCCAGTATCTCTCTAAGCTTGCCTTACTCAGAACAAATATAGCTGTGCAATGTGAAAATACAGGAGCTAAACTGGGGCAGTGGTTTTATTATTACTTTTAAATCAATGGATTTTTTTTCCACCTGTAATCTTGCATAAAGAACATAAAGTGATGTAAAGTGGGAGTTTCCCTGCTACTTAAAAAGTAGGCTAACATTGTCCCTGAGGCACCACCCAGAACACTTAGACTCTATAGAACCTTCTAGGTGGATCATTTCTCCCTTTAGAAAAAGGATGATTTTCTTATGAGAAAACACCAGAAAGGCTTTTAAAAATCATGCACAAGTAACTCTTCACTTTAAAAATCATATTTGATTAAAATAAAAGGATGCCACTTATGAATTAAAAAAAATATATTCTTCCAGAACATCATTGATTCAAGGTTCAGAGCTATTCAAAGCTACCATTGTTAGTCTATGTGCTTTATCTGTCCTCTTGCATGAATTCTCAACACACCCTTAATCGCAAAATCCAAATTTATAGGCTCTCTTCTGAAGATTCTGTAGACTGTTTCTTCATAGATCATGTGAGTTATGGAACAGATTGCCTTTCCTTATTTCTAGCTACAAGGAAACCAAGATTTAGGATTTGTGTTTAATTTGATCAACTAGATTTCCCTTCCTTTAACTTTCCTTTTCTTCCTTCCTTCCTTCCTTCCTTCCTTCCTTCCTTCCTTCCTTCCTTCCTTCCTTCTTTCCTTCCATATTGGCTTTTCTCCACAATTACTTAGTTTAAAATACTTTTGTTAATCACTTTAAATTCTGTCTGAAAGTATTGGGGAAAAGCTTTAATCAATAAGTTAATTTATTTAATGAAGAAAAGAATAGCTTTTAAGAGATGTACAGATAATTAATCCAACTCTCTCTTTTTACAGATAGTTCCAAGGGAGGTTAGTTTAAATATATATACATATATGGACATACACACACATATGTATGTCCAATAAGATTAAATGAGCCTTTATTGACCAATACCAGGTCTGTTTGGAAGTATATTTAACTTAATTTTCATATTTGTGATGAATACTTTTTGACCCAAAATATACATAATGAAATTCACATAAACTAACCTTGGATCCTTTTGGAAAATAGTCTTGTGTGAAAATGTTTTGTGAACTACTTACAGTTTTTGAATGGGGGGTGGAAATAGTAAAGAGAAATAGAGAAGAATGAAACAAAGCTAAGGAATTTATGAAGCAATGTGATCAAAGATGTTTAGTAGACTAAAATGACATCTGTCTCTGGAGCTAAAAAATGGATGTGGCTGGAGAAAAGCAAATCTGTACCAATTATACTTTGATTTTTAAAGCACTTAGATCTCAGCCACAATGCAGAGATTCCTACATACCCTTTAGGTCATTCTCTCTCTCTACTGGTATATTTTAAAGATGCTAGCTATAAAAATGGACCATCTGTATCAGCTACCATATTTCCTAGTATAGTTCAAACCAGTTGGTTCTGGATTTCCTTCATGTTGCCTTAAATATCAAATGTAAATAATTCCTATTTTATAACTTTATCTTGTTATATAAGTGGTTAATCTGTTCACTCAATAAAGCCATTTATTGAGCACGGGGATTTTGTTGGGTGCTTCTGCAAAGCCGTAACCTGGCAATCTGCATAGATGATAGGCAGGTAGGAATCCACTTGTCTTCTGGAAATGATCCATCAACTACCTTGATTTTATTAAGAATATGTGTGTCTTTTCAACCACAGCTGAAGATGGACATTATATAAAAGTAGATCCTAAAGTTTTCATAGCTCTGTTGTTTAAAAAAAAAATCTACCATTGCCTTACACATATAGATTGATTATATATTTATACATGTGTGTTCAATTGTTCTTTAGATCATTAAACTGCCTTTAGCACCCAGTAATTGAATTAAAAGATACAGCACCATAGCATCATAGAATTATGAAATTTTAAAATGGAACGGTCCATATTGTGTCTGTTGTTTATCCTATTTAACTACTCTAATTCATTCTGGATTATGTGGTATCCATATCCTATTATTAAAGTTTAAAAAATATTTTATGCTAAACACTGATCTCAGCATGTGGATATTCCAGCTTAGATTCTCAAGATGCTTACATTCATCAGGGATCAAAACAGTTTTTCTGTAATCGGTTGTTTAGTAATTACATTTGGTTTTGCAGGATGGGGTTACATTACTCAGCACTGCCTTGGTACTGTGAAAGCAGTCATAGACTATATGTAAACAAATGGGTGTGGCTTTGTTTCAATAAAAATATGCGTGCTTCAAGCTGTAAAATACACATAAATAGACAATTTAAATCCTTATATGCCATAGATTTTATATTGACTATTAAAGATATAACTAATGGAAATATATTCAAGAACCTAAGAGTCATGAGACATGAGTGTTAGACTCAATATTGTCATTAAATTTAGTAGAACATAAATTATGCTAATTGGGTCTCCCACTTATGGCTCCCGGTCTGAATTTTCTTGTCAGTAAAATAACATAATAAAAACTAAAAACCACTTGAAAAGGCTTTAAATGGCAGAAGCCAATTGCAAAGCCCTTCTGCTGCATTGCTTTTTTGTTTGCTTGGGTTTTTGTTTTGTTTTGCTTTATTTTTTAAGTTAATTCTATGCCCAACATGGGGTCTAAACTCACAAATTCCAAAATCAGGAGTCACATGCTCTACCAATTGAGCCAGCCAGGTGCCCCTAGGCCCCTTTGCTGGTTCTACAAATTTAGAATAGCACCTTTATTAAAATGCATGGTATCTTCATGTGTATATAAAATTAGGTGTCTACATATATTCACATTTCCAGCTACTAACATGTTTTATTTGGCAATTGACTTTGAGGATGGTAACCTCTGGTAGGAGGCAGGACCCTGTGGGAAGCTGGAAACAAACCTTGTCATTGTGACAATAATGGGAAGAGAGAAAAGCAGCAGAAACAGAGGCTGGAGCCACGGTGCTTGATACCCGAGTCATGGTTCTTGGCAGCAGCACTCCTGTTTGTAAATAACAAGAGGATGTGTTCCTCAGGTGGTAATTATGACACCTTTAGCCTGCTCTTTGATTTTGCTTTTTTTCTGGTTTTAAAATAATTACTTAAAAAATAATCTAACCTCTGCTTTAAGAAAGAGAGGAGGATGAGGAGGAAGGGAAGGGGAGGAGGGAAGAGAGGGAGGAGGAGTAACTCTCATTAAATGTTTCTATTTTATCTCTCTCCATGTCTAGATATTGGGCTGGGAGCAAAATTCTTTTGTTTTTATTTCTCACATGAATCAATTAGGGATTTAATTATAAATTAAAATTAGACACATGAAAATTGTACTTCCAAATTTTTCCTCTACTATTCACTAACATTATTAGGGAAAGACCCACAAAATAATTTGGAAGCTCCGTACATAATGAAATTGTGAGGCCTTTGTTCAAAATGAAGAATTTTAGGACAGTTACAGCAGATCATGAATTCAAGCACAGATCCTTCTAGGCATAGGACCATGGGTGACTATACACATTGCATGCTATTGAGGCCAACCCTGATTAGGAGAATTAAGTCTTGTGGTTAT
The DNA here is from genome assembly GCF_048418805.1 of Vulpes vulpes. Lineage (NCBI taxonomy): Eukaryota > Metazoa > Chordata > Mammalia > Carnivora > Canidae > Vulpes > Vulpes vulpes. The sequence goes on from NC_132795.1 coordinate 80,597,022, forward strand.
TTATTTTAAAGTTTCATTTAGCTCTATATTAAAAAATATGCAGACAAAGCCGGATACAAAACACTTCATTTATTCACTTAAGAGGAACAGCTGGGTCACCTTCCCCATACTGTCTGCACTTAATGGCAAGCCCCCTGGGGTATCAGAGAAGCTGTCTTACTGGCCAGGTCTAGTGTTTGGTGACAGGCTAATAATCATCCTAACAATCATGAAGCTGAGCTACTTGCCAAGCCATATAACTCCTCCCTCTTCATCTCTCCTCAACATCTCCTCAATTTAATGGAGGGTACATCCTTGACAACAATTCAGAATGTCTTTATGGAGAGAGCTGTTTGCCTTTTCTGTACAAGCAAAGTGATGTTTATAGAGTCCTAAGGATAGACACATCTCTTTATACTAAAAATACCAGAAACACCCTCCCCTAATTAAAAAGTACTTTGAGTAAATAATATAAAGTCAGACATTAAGTTTCAGGTGTTAGTTTTTCAAAAATGAATACGAACAACAGGAGAAAGGCATTTTATAAACTATTTAAATTCTGTGGAGAAATAAAATGGTAACACACTAATTAATTACACTGTATTTGTTTTGGTTCGATTGTTATTTAAATCTATCCTTGTGTTTTTAAAATTGCTATAACCCTATATCTTGGTCTGGTGCATGTGTTCTGGACTCACAGGTTTGGTTTTTATCTTAGTTCCATAAGTTACTAGCTGAGTGAACTTGAGTAATCTACTTAAGTTCTCTGGACCTCAATATATATATATATATATATATATATATATATATATATATATATATTACTAGCTTATGTAAAAATAGAGATACTTCACACCACTAATAGATTTAATGCATTTGAATAATTTAAAGCAATGCCTAGTACATGTAAGCCCTCAGCTACAGTAATATTATTGTCACTATTATATTATAACTATTATTATATCTTCCCTTCAGTATGTTCACAATTTCAAAGAAAATATCATATATCAATAGCTCAGTGCCTTTGAATATAAGAGTCATTTACTAAATATTTGCTGAATGAGTGTATTTGTTTAGAGTTTGTTGGATTCTGTGTGGTAGAGGAAATATCTTTTGATACTGATTTAAGCCAAATAGTTAAAGAAATAATTACTCCATTAACTTTTAATGCTTACATTCACTAAGAAGTGTCAGGAAATAGAAAGCTTCATCCCTTTGTTTTTATATTTGACAGGATGGAATCTGGTAAGTTGTATAGTTGGAGAGCTTGGGTAACTCAGTTTTCTGGTTAATTATTTGGACACTTTTTTGCTCAGTTCCCTTGAAAATAAATTTAATATTGTGTAGAGTCTGGAAGAGCAAAATGGCCTAAGGCTAACAGTCAGTAATTTCCAAATGAAAAGTTGGTTTAGGAATAGAGGAATTCAAGAATTAATGAGTGATTATAAGCAAACATTGGCTTTGTGTGCAAAAAGATCTGACCCTGGAGAGCTGCTGGAAACACCCTTCAGAGACTCCTCTGCCATTTTCCTAACTCATACCAACCCTATTCGATCACCTACAAAATAAACTTTAGTTTATGTACCTGCCTCACCTTCTGCTCCATATCTGGCTTAATATCATAGCTCTAGGCAAATGGATCAACAAGGTTTAAATCATCTACTAAGAAACATTTAGCCTCTATAGCATTGACATTGATTGTACCCATTTATGACAGACCAGGATAAATATCTCTGATGTAAATAATTTTCAATGTGAAAAACATACATTTTAAGAAATATAAATTACCTTTTAAGAATATAATTATATTTACAACACAGTAAAAATGAACACAAATTATACAAATATACTGTTCAAAGGATGTTTAAAAATAGCTCTCTTTAAATCTAATCTAGCTCAACTGGCAAGTTTAGGAAGAAGCATAATAAAATAAACTAATATACTGAAAGAAAAAATTTGGACTGTGACTTTATTTTAAGGAAAAAAGGTCATTTCCAAGAAATGCTTATCACATAATAGGATAGCTTGCAGGTATAATTAAGTACTAAATAGTTAATGTGCTTTTAAGTAAGCATTATAAATGGAAAATATATTCAGAGTTGGTGTAACATGAAAAGAAAAGGATTATATTAATTTTACAGTGATACTTATTTAATATGTCTTATGCAATACTTACAAAATGTCAAGCTACCTGAATGAAAAAGCATACAGATATTGAGCATGCAAAAATTTACAAATATTTGACAATCCACTAAGCAGCCATGAAATCAGAGTATAAAACACAAAGATTATTTAATTGAATATATCATTCCTCATCTGAACACAGTATTATAATAGTTACAGAAATTTTTATTGAGAGGGCCAAGAAAAATGCATATTTTTGCATAATACAAGGAAAGATGGCTTTACCTGTGTTTTGTTTTCCTTATCTTGTTAATATAAGTGCATTGGACCATCTTTAAAGATCGAGTTGATAAAATTTAGCTTTCCCTCACTACTTTTAGGGTATTCTTGTACAAACTTTCTCCAAAAATGAAAAGCATATTAGAAGAAATAAATAAATCTCAGCTTCCTAGCTTTGTTAATTTATTTGTCTCCTTTTTTTCTTTTCCCTGGGAAGCCATTATGATGCTTGAAAAATCTATTTTTCAGTATTTGTCTTAAACATTATGAAAGTGTTTTTTTGATAAAACACATTATAAGAAATATGATAAGACATATTTTGTCTTTAGAAATGTTGAACTGTAGCATCTCATTTGTTTTGGTCTTTTTTTCTTTCCTCAATTACTGCATCAAAGAAGGCTATGGACAAGTAAGTAACACATGATAATTCATCCATCCATCATATAAAAATTGGAATAATAATATACTTTTTCCCAATGATACAATGACTTTCAAAATCCTTCTTTACTTTGAATTTTAATAACATAATAACAGATAGTGTTAACGTGATTGTTTTCTTTTATCATCATTGGCTTATTTATTTATAATGACTTATTTTAGTCATTAAGTGCTATGATTTAGTCATTGAGTGCTGATTTTATTCAACTATTTAGGTTAGTGAAAGGAAAAATATTGAGATTTCTCTTTTATTTCAAGGTGTCTTTGGTCAAAATCTCCTGAAATGAATGCCCTGCCTTCCTGTCCTGGAAGTATTCTAAAAAAGTACTTGTTCAACTATAGCAACAGTCATTACCAACTAAATTCTATGCCAAGTTAACTTGCCCAGTGTGAGGAAATAGTGTTTGCAGGTTCCTTTGAGCTGGTCTACCTACTGCTAGAAGTAATGTCATGATGTCTGCATGATTGTTCCTGGTCAATCTTCTTATGATGAGATTACATTTGTTAGGTTTTCACTTAGTGGATTACAGTCAACGATAATTTACATCAATGCATCTATAACTATCTTTTCATTCATGGTTATTCTATTCTGGTTTGTTTTTAAAGATCTTGCTCACAGATGCCTCCAGTCAGTTTTAATTTGACTGCTCTGAGATCACTGATGAATCATGATAGTACTTACTTTTGTACATATATGTTTTTTATTTTATCTTTCTTCTACTAGCTCAGTGACCTAGACCTGCTTTATATTACTTTGGCAGAAAACCTAAGCTGAGCATTAGTTAGGTTTTAAAATACTTCATGTCATAGTCACATTCTGTTTGTAACGTTTATAATGTTTAGCAATATATGCTAAAATAAAAGAATATGTTGCAAAATAACTATGAACCTATATTTCCAAAGAAACATACATTACACAATGTGTTATATATGAAGAATGTAACATGCAAAGCACTATATGTTATAAGGGCATTTAAGATAAGAATAAAATTTTTCTCTGAGGACTGAAATGTTAGGCCACTTTTCAAAATTTCTGTTTCCTCTAGCTTCCAAATATGGATGATTAGGAGTCAAGTGTTATTCAAAAAGAGACTCATTTTGACTGCTTTGTAAGTTAAAATTGGTGGGAAATTTAGTTTTCAAATTCATTTAGAATATACAAATCATAATACAAACATATGATAATTGAAAATTACCCACAATTTATATAGCAGGTGCTGTAAACATTTTGAGGGATGTATTTCCAGAAACATTGCAGAAAAGCCACTTTGTTACTGTGGTTCTTTATCAATTTTGCAATTAACAACTCAAAAAATAGGAGATACCAATTATTTCTTCATTGTTTATGGTTTGAACTAATTTTCCTTAACTGAGCAGTTTAAAGAATTGATCAATTTTCCAAATATTATTTTTGATAGTGTAAAGCTTCTCAGTTGATTTCCTGAACTGAATCTTCAGATAAAAGAATTTAATTTATAAATGTTTAAAATACTTCAAGAATCTCATCACCAATTTGACACGCTCAGAATTCTATGTGGTTATTATCACTTCAATATATTTTTAAATGTTATTGTAAGCATTATCATGTCCTACCTCCACTTTGGTCCACCTATTTGAACATTATTTGGTGAATATGTATGTATTCCAAGGGAACTTGCATAACTTATTAAATCATTTATTTATTTATTTTTATTTTACTGGACACCTTCATAATTAATGAAAAATCAGTAATGGCAGATTTTCTTTTTTTTTAGTAATGGCAGATTTTAAGGCACGTCATTATAATATATTAGTTCTATAACATTTGGATTTTAATTTTTACATGATTAACTATTTCCTTTGTACTTACGGAAATGTAAAACATTTCAGAACTCTTTGGATTTTGTTGTAATACACGTTAATTTATACTAGAAATTTATTGATTTCAAAAATGGTTTGATTTTTTTAAATGTATCTGACAATTTAATGAGTGCCTATATTCACAGGCTTCATATATTATTTATATGCAAATTTTAAAAGAGAATTGATTATTCTTACCTTAAATTTTACATTTCTAAAGCAATTTTAACTATGATAATTATCTATAGTAAAAGGCAATTGACTTTGAAATTTAACTTATTTCAGTAGTACTTTGCACAAAATATTTCAAGTCTATATTTATACTGATCTCCTAGGAAGGGTGATGGGAGGGTAAAGAATTCTCACAACTTTTTGAGTGATGCATTCAAAGAACAAATAACAAGAAGCAAATAATCCAGTATTCAGTGCAATAAAAATAGGAGTAATTTAAATATCCTCAGAAATTCTTTTTTTTTTTTTTTCCCTTAGAAATTCTGACTTTGTCTTTGGGGAAGCTGTTTTCATAATGCATTTCTTATTCATCTTGCTCTTTGCTCCCATTGGTAACAAGTAAAAGAAATGGATAAGAGCTATGAGCATGCTGAATTTTTCTCCACCTTCAAATTCCTTGATGGCCTCATTCATTCTTCCCCACCCCAATTTCAAGAGCCTTCCCCACTTGATTTATGTACCATATGTTAGCCAGTTATCCGTTGAAGAAATTGTAATCCTCATGGGTATTTTATGGAGAGGGTACAAACATTTTTAATCAGATACCCTAGAGAAAAGATGCTTGTGTGGAAAACCTGCTGTTCCTACATTCCTCTGAGGAGAGTATATTATGTGGGCCCCTGCTCTGATGATAGCTGACTGGATTACCCATTGGTATCTGCCCCCAGACTAAAATCTGGTCAGTAGTTTATGAGATGACATTATTTGAAAGTTCTGCTCAATAGCAAAACAATAAATAATGAATCCACTACATTCTCTTTCTAGGGGAGTCTGATTACATAACCCATTAGAGACAACAGTTGGTGAAAGACCAACAAAAAGCCAAAGGAAATGCTCAGGAAAAGGCAGAGAACCAAAACCATGAGGCAGGAGAGGAGATACCATGAATAAGCAGACAACAGGAATAGATTAGAAGCTATAACTGAACTGAAGCAAATCGGTATAGAGGAGAGGAGTAGCAAGTGCACCAGAAGAAAAGACAGAGGATAATGAAGTTACCATAGTGGCACAACATGGAGAAGGGAGCCTTAAGTGACAGCAGATGAAAGGATGGCAAAATACCTGGGCCATTGGAGCCACACTGTGTGTTGAACAATCTTTCAGTTCTTGGGTCCCATTCTAATCTCCCCAAAACTTGTCATATTGTGACTGGAATTATTTACTATCTATATCTACTCTTAGTGTGTTCATATAATAAACCTCCATCAATATAACCTAAATATATGTCTATTTCTTAAATACTAAAAAAAATCCTTAAATACTTAAAAAAAAAAACAAAACAAAAAAAAAACCCAAAACAAAACCAAAAAACAGAGGTACAATATAAATTAACATAAAATATTGTAGAAACAATATTATTATTTTAAACAATTGACTAGTAACAATCTTTAGGAATTATTTAGATAAGAACAGTGAACAAAGCTAAACAAATTCTTACCAAGCATTCAAAAGTGTATTTTCTTAGCTAAACTCAAAAAGACAAGAAATAACAACTGTTGGTGAAGACGTGGAGAAAAATGAACACCTGTGCACTGTTGGTGGGAATGTAAATTCATGCAGTCATTGTGGAAAACAGTATAGAATTTCCTCAAATAATTAAAAATAGAGATGCCATATGATCCAATAATTCCATTACGGGGTATTTAGCCAAAGGAAAAAAAAAAACCCACTAACTTGAAAAGATATATGCACCCACATGTTCAATGCAGCATTGTTTACAATAGCCAAGATATGGAAACAACCCAGTCCATTCATAGATGAATGGATGAAGAAGATGTAGGGTGTGTGTGTGTGTGTGTGTGTGTGTGTGTGTGTGTGTGTGTGACATGTATACATATATAGGCATGTTATGTAGCAATAAAAAAGTATCATGCCACTTGTGACAACATGGATGGATCTAGAGAGGATATTATGCTAAGTGAAATAAGTCAGACAGAGAAAGTCAAATACCATATGATCTCACTTATATGTGGAATCTGAAACACACACACACACACACACACACACACAAAGCAGAATTAGATCTATAAATACAGAGAACAAACTGATGGTTTCCAGAGGAGAGGGAGGTGAGGGGATGGGCAAAATGGTGAAGGGGAGTGGGAAAAAACTGGCTTCCAGTTTGGAATGAAAAAGTCAGGAGAATAAAAGGCACAGCGTAAGGAATATAGTCAATGATGTTGTAATAGCCTACTAGGGTGACAGATGGTAGCTACACTTGTGTGAGCATAGCATAAAGTATAAACTTGTTGAATCACTATTCTGTGCATCTGAAACTAATGTAACATTGTGTGTCAATTATAATCAATTTAAAAATCTTTAAAATATTTTTAATTTTTTTTCAATTTTTTAAAAAAGTGTATTCTCTTTAGTGGATTAGAAAGACTTTTATTATCTAGTAAAAGTTTCCAATGGCTTAACATTTTTTTGTATATAGTGAAATAATTTAAAGAATATTTGAATGAACATAACTTCTGAGTTAGTGGGAACTAAATTCATTAGTTTTCATTGTAATAAAAAATTCTAAAATTCTAGGCTAAAATCAAATTATTGAGTGTATAGACATCAATGTAAAATAATATATTTTACATTTTGGTTATTGTTTATATGGTGTACCATAATCTTTAGGAAAACTAACTTACTAAATGTAAACTCTAGCATTTCTTTGAAACTCAGGCTAGGAAATTTACTTTTTTTTTTTTGCAATTTGTCCCAATTAAAAAAAAATCAACATTTTCAAATTCTGCAAAAACATCTTCAAATAACTAAGCTGTTTTCTCAGAAAACACTGCCAATTCCATAAAATAGTAAAATATTTCTAATTAATCAAATAACAAAACACTTATTTTTCAAGACTACAACTTTTAAAAATCATCAAAGTTCTCCAAGATCTTAAAAAAATGGATATTCTATGTTTGAAACCATGGTGTTTAAGAATATGTATACTCATAAATGGAAGCTAAGCTGGAATGCTTATATTAATTATATCTGACCCATAATTAAGTAAACAAAGGTATCATGGGGATCCCTGGGTGGCTCAGCGGTTTGGTGCCTGCCTTTGGCCCAGGGCGCCATCCTGGAGTCCCGCGTTGGGCTCCCAGCATGGAGCCTGCTTCTCCCTCTGCCTGTGTCTCTGCCTCTCACTCTCTCTCTCTCTATGTCTATCATGAATGAATAAATTAAAAAATCTTTAAAAAACAAACAGAAAAAAACAAAGGTATCGTATCATCTATTGAGATATGCATCTACTTCAGCAGGTAGCAGATGCATAATTCCTTTCTAGTGACTATATATGGAATTGAAATCCATGATCATAATATTTTTTTTCATATTCTCTGATAATTAACAGGGTGTAAATTGTTAGTGCTTTTCTTTTGAGTAAAATTAGGAATACAAAACTGGTAGAATTTTGTTTTTCTTTTTGTTTTAAGTTAATTCATATATACTGTATTATTAGTTTCAGAGGTAGAATTAAGTGATGCATCATTTGCAAACAATAACCAGTGCTCATTACATCAAGTGCCTCCTTAATGCCCATCACCCAGTTACCTCATTGTCCCATCCACCTTCCCTCCAGCAACCCTAAATTTATTTCCTATAGTTAAGAGTTTCTTATGGTTTGTCTCCTTGTCTTTGATGTATTTTATTTTTCCTTTCCTCCCCCTAAAACTTGTAGAAAGTTTTCTAATCTATATTTTTCTTTACTAGTAAAAAGTAAAATGAGTGCCACGGCATGACACTTTTGATCATCATTGAACATTAAGGCTGTCCTAAAAATTGCAGATTGCTTTAAATAGAAGTCACTGAGTTCTTTTTAGTCTTTTTGATTTTTTAGGAATTAACTCTCAAACCTGAATCACAGCATATAAGTAAAAAAATACCAAATGCTTCAAATACAGAAAATCATTATTGTTTTCTTTAACATGAGTGAAATTTGAATCATGCAGCTCACAATAAAATAAACTAAAAGAAAAAAGGTCTTAATAGCAAAAAATATCTGATTCATTTCTATCCTTGATCTTCTGGGTCAATGATAAATATTGAAATGCTACATCCCTACCAAAAGAAATACATAAATAAATACACAAAAAAGAAAAAAGGAATTCAAAACTATGAAGGAATTGGTGGATATTTAGAAATCACCTCGTTCTAATCATGCAACAAACAAAATCATCTGACTAACAGGCTATGGTCTCATGTTTGGTGATATTTGGTTGTATTAAAAAATATTGCTTTTCACAGAAACCAAGGGAATATCAAGTCAGAAACTTTCTGAAACTTCTGAAGCTTTCCAGGCCTTTCTGACAATATCTACCTAGGCCGTTTTTAAAATGCCAAGTATCAACAATGAAAAATAATTTGATGAATTAAATCCACACTAATCTGGAATTTTGCATCACTTTGAGTACAGCCTTTTGCAACTGCAAGAAGAAAATGCTTCAGCAATCAATAATTGAGCCTGATTTCAAGAGCAGGCTTTTAAAACATGCAGCATTTTGTAGTTGTATATAAGCAATGAGATTAATTGTTCATGAAAATGGACCCAAGTCTTCTACTTTTTCAGGCCCTCCTACTAAGATATGCCCAATCTACGTAGCCATTTAAATGCCCAAGGAAAAGTTGTACTCTTCTTTATAATTCTCATAAGTGTAAAAGGTGGATAATCCAAATGTCCCTTGAATTTCATTCTAATTTTCTTATTTTCCTAAAGACTCATTGTCATGTGCCAATTCCCTTTGCTTGCTTTAGCTATATGTTTTTTAACCAAAAATCTATAGTCTCAATATTTTATTTCCATTAGATTCTTGCTAAAAATAATCACATATAAACTGTCTCTTATTCTCCTTTCCTTTGTATCTACTTTCAGCTTTAAGAACAAACAAAAATGACAGTAACTAAAAAAACAAACAAAACTCCTACATTTGTATTTATATAGTCATCTTCCCTTATTCCTTGAGCAGCTCCTTATCTTACACAGATGAAGAGCATTAATGATGAGATGCAATGACTAACACAATTCTACACATCAGGTGACTGTTGTGTGGGAGAGAAAGCTAGATGATTCCCTTTTTCAGTTGTCAGTTTTTTACTCACTGAATTGAACATTTGCTTCAGGTTAACAAGAGCTGGCCCTCAGAAATTTCCTTATATCCTTTTAAGGAGCCTGCCAAACAGCAGCCTGATCAAAGCAATCTAATAAGGCTTAAGTGCCACTGGTTGACATTTTGCATTCTTTTATTGCTTTCCATTTTTACTACATTAAAAAAAATGGGTGATAACTAATATCCAGTTGATCTTTTCATTCTGGTAATAAAGTGATAATATAAAGATCGTACTATCCACTCCAGACATCCATCACAGTACATTTTCCAATAACATACTACTTGGGAGTGTTTCTTCACTCTGTTCAAGTACAAAGTGAGGTTAAGTACTTTGCCTCACATTTTATTTCTTTCTGATACTTTAGACAATGAACTGAAAATAAAAGGGGTTGAACTTCAACCCTTGACATTTTGTTCACATTATTGTAATCTGCAATTTTGTTGTCTTTACATTAGATAAACCATTTCCTATGAGAAGCCAAAAATAGTTGGAGGGTCTGCCTACTAAAATATTCTGTCAACCCAGGTAATTTTTATTCTTGTAAGACAAGAGGAAACAAAACAGGACAAAACAATATTGGAAGTGGAGAAGAAGAGTAAGGTTGGTAGGAGAAGAAACACATATACAAGGCATAAAGAAACAAAAATAATGCCAACAAGCAGAACAAACATCAGAGATCATGAGTTTATACTAAAATCAGTTTTTTATATGGATGCAGAGGTGGCCCCAAGACTTACTGAGGGCAAGAAGGACGTTCTGTAATTATGTTATTAATTTGAAAAGATAAAAACAAACAGCATATAAAAGAAAGGGAAGAAAGAAATGTTAACAAAAACATAAGCACAGAAGTCTCTTTGCACCACTACATATTTATTTAGCTACTAACAGGACAATTAGGATTCATCTATAGTTGATAGGAACAAGATTAGTTTTCAGATTTTCAACGTATTTAAACTGTTAAGGATTATAGCATTAATGATTATTAAGGTTACAAGAAAAAGAAATAATAAAATTTGGGATCTTTAAAGATGCAACATATCACTATAAATCCAAGTTTTTAGAAAAAAAAATAGAGAGAAACACATAGCCTAATGAGTTTGGGAGTACTGTAGGGAACTACTGGACACCAAATTTAACATTGAGACTGTCTTGGCAGCTCTATCCTAGAGTGAACCAAGATATTAGGCTATGTACTTTGGCAAAGAGAATACATAATAAAAATGATGGCCTGTAGAGATCCAACTAATAATGAGTTTGAGATAATTTCATAAGGATTAGAAAATTTCCTTTGCAATCTTTATAGTTTTTAAAAGATGCATTAAGTCCATTAATGTGAACCTAAGGAAGAGGCTGTCAAACATGCCTTTTCATGCAAATAATTGATGTGTTAGAAAAGTACTGCTCAGTCTGATTTGGATTTTCTCAGTAATAATTTGTTCGTGATTACTTTATACTAGTGTATTTTTCTACAATACTTATTTTTTGTAAAATAACCTACAACTTGCCCTTTTTTGCACTAATTCAAATATATGTTTTTCTCTTTATGTTAGAATGTGACTTTAGAATCTTTTCTCATCTACGTTTCTGATATACTATCCAGAGAAGAAATGATATGCTTTAAAGGATGGTGGTTCTTGAAGTAACTTCCAGACACAATTATTTTATAATGGCAGACTGTTGCTTTCAAAATTGCAGTTGATTGAGAAGGCACAAGTAATCTGACTATTCCTTTATTTTTATCATGGGTAGAAGAGAATGGAGAGTGGGAGATAACACACTTCTGTGCTCACCTTCCAGGCCATGAATCTGCACAAACTGACCTTAATTTAATTCCAAGTTGCAGATAACAAACATATTTTAGCAATGAAATAAGATAGTGGATGTCAGAGAGCCGAGATCGCTCTGGGACTGTGTGCAGAGACCCTCCATTGTAATCTGAAAGATCAAAGTGTACTTTTGACACTGATATGACCACTATTCATAGAGGTGGTTCTTTTTTAAAAAGTACCCTCTCCACATATGAAAATAAACTTTTGATTTTGAAACGAAAACAGGCTCTCTTTCCATTTAAAGGTTCTTGACAGCTTTTCCTATGAGGGGGAAAAATGATGGCAACAAAGAATCTGCCAGAGATGGTCTCTGGGATTCAAATCTGCCCTTTCTCCAAAGAACCTGAACAAAAGGGTGTGCCCTGACCTGTCCACCAAAGACTGTATTGCTGCATCTAAACTACTGATCTAGAAATGGCTGATAAAGAAATGCACCTGCCATCTCATATAATCTCATGCGTCTGAATATATGCAGCTAGATCTTCTTTCCTCTTTACCTACTATCTATTCTTCAGGGGACAAGATCGAACAGTCTGGTACCATATATATTTTCTTTTCCTTATCAAGTAATATCTGCTCTATGCTGGAGTGGGGGTTGGAGGGGTGAAGAAGGATGGAGCCACCAAAGGAAACAGCAGAACAATTCTGAGTAAGTGTAGAGAAGTTTGAAAATGTTTCCATCGAACCTTAATAATTTAGAGTTTAATATTAATTCTCAATGTAAGATAATTCTTTATGTTATAGTTTGTATATTTGCCTTGGAAATTTACTTAAAGTTATCACACGAGGTATGTCTTATTAATTTCATAATACCGTTAATATCTTAGGTATGATACAATTTTTAGAGATGGTAGTAGATGATAGATGGCTGTGATTTAATAAATGTACATTCATCTCGGTTTCAGACAAACTTAAAGTTCACAGTGGATAATGTAATAATAAATCAGTATCTCAAACTACAAGTTATACTGAGATACAGATATTTTAATTTATATTTTTATAGGGTAGGAAATGCACTCTGCTTATTTAATCACTGAGTTAGATTTGCATTATTTGATATGTAAATTCCTCCTTCTTCTAAAGTTGAGTAATAATAGCATGAATTCTTGACGGAACGTGGGGTTCTTGCCACATCTGCCCACTATTCCCCAAATAAAAGAAAATGAAAGTGTTACCTGCTCATCGAATGTTCTTTCCAGTGACTGCTGTCAAGTTAAGGCATTTGCAGTCCTGTCCGAGGTGTGCACTGAAAGCTCACAATCATTCATTTAATTCAAGTAATTTACATGTAACGCATACTCCTTAAAAAGGGAAAAAAAATCACTAACCAGCAAAAACCTTTGTCCTCAAAGGTATTATTCTGTGGAATATCCAGAGAAAAAAAACACTGTGCTTAATGTTAGAATCTTGTAATATAAGCCAAATGAAGAAAACTGTCTAACAAGGGTAATTAGACTATAAATACATATTTAAAAAAATAATCTGTATAGCTAGAAAACACATAATCACACTCGATTTTGTTAATTCCCATACTAGAATTCCAAATACTGGAGTTTAAATAGTTACATTTTTTAAAATTAAAAATCCATGCTCTATTGTATGCTTAATATAAATAAATAAGAGTACATAAGACAGGAGGATAGAAAGGAATATTTTAATCACATTATTTTCTAAGACTTAAGATGTATCAAGAACATCTATAACTATATTAAGGCACAAATCTAGCTTTGGAAAAGTATTTTGTGATTGCCACTTTGCCTGGATCAGTGCCCCAGAGCTGAAAGCAAATTGGGCCATGGTGTGAGACTGGCAAAAGTTGTGCTCCTTGTCAGGAAGTGTGGGATGGGGTCTGAGAGGAAATGATGTAAATGTGAAAAAGTCATTTGTGTGAGAGCTTTGAGAGATTATCTCAGGAACTGTTTTGTTTGAAATGTTGTTTAATGCCTTGTATGATAGATTATCAATTTAACTTTTCATAGGTCATGATTCAGTTACCTTTTTATGGCTATGATTGAAAGAGATTCACATTTATATTACTTTAAAATGAATATTAAAATGCTTGAAGACAAATCTGAGTTATAAGAAGCATGGTGTTCAAAATAGTATGCATTTCATTAAAGCTCATTGCTTTGTACATTTAAGACCACCATTTTGTTCCTCAAAGGATGACATTGCTATTTGCAAACACAGCAATGGTTTTGGGAGTAGACTTCATCAACTCACATTCAGCACTTTCCAAGGATATAGAAAAAGTTTGTTCTCACTGACTATACAATGAGAGGTTAGAATCTTGTTAGAACCATTTTATTTAAATAGCTAACAACTTTGGTATCATTGGAGGAGATTCCTTAATGTGGTCAGCAAAACTGGAAAGGAAAAAAAAAACCTAAACATTTATGTTAAGAAATAAAATAAATTTACTCTTAAGGTAATGCTACAACTCAAAATAAAATCACAGTCCTCATAGCCTTATAGGTTCTCTAGTCCATAGTCAAATAAAACTCAGTCCATGCATCTTTTCTGACTCATCATTTGGCATGCATATCACAGATTTGAAGGGGTTTGATTATTTTTGCAGATATGTGATGAGGATGTAAAAATTCATCATATCAATACTCTTAATGAACAGAAAAAATCTTAAGACAAGTAATTTTCTTTATACACACATATATATAATGTTGAAAAATAAATTTTTCTAAGTTGAATTTAGAAGAATTTAATAGTAGCTCTCAAAATGAAAGGAATCCAATTTTTTCCCTATATTTTGAGTTAAGAGATAAAAACAGAAAGTGAAGGAAATACAACCCACAACATTTTTCTCTCCTAATTTGGTGATGAAGAGAGCCACTGGAGTCCAAGAATCAGGCAAAACACAAATGTCACTTGCCTTATTCACAGGTCTATAGAGGCATGTGCACCGTCTGCTGTAAAATATTTGCCATCTCTTTTCCCACCTCGACGTAGGAACCACAGCAGAAAAGTCTTCAGCTGGACTGATTTCAAAATGAATTTTTACAACCCAGATGATGGACTGGTATACTTCAAAAGTGAATTCATGATTTTTATAAACGTCTTTCTCCTGCTCTCATTTTGTTCTGGACTAGCTTACATCATAATGGAGGAATAACATTTTAAGAATTTTGAATAGGCACTTACTGGAATTACAGTTAATCCTGATACAATCTAGATGGGGAAGAATAGATGAAAAATGAAAATTTATCCTTCAAGGTAATAGCTGCAGACATCCAATAAAATCACAGTCCACCCTTCCGGGGACAGACACATGCAAATATGGCCACTCCATATCATTTATTCTTTACAGACTTCTAGAACCCAGATTCATTGTTATAGAACTGTACATTGGAAACAACAATAGAAGGTTTTTCTTTTTTTTTTTTTTTAAATGGCCAATTCAAACAAAGCTACATGGTGACAAATCTAAGTGAAATAAAGAGTTGTTAACTGTCAAAGATGTTTGGCTTAGACTGGCTGCGACTTTCTCCCCATCTGTGAAAGAACATATCATTGTTTTCAGCATAATTAAAAAGTGCTCCGTCACAATGGGGTACAGTGCAAGCCCAGCTAGGCTCAGACATCTTGGACCTTCAAAGTCTAATATCCCACAAAGGCCAAAGGACTCTTGAGAATTGTGGTGGTCGAATGGAGAAAAGGTTGCAATTATTCTAATCTCACCCTAATGTATTTTATTTCTGTTATTATTATCATTTGCTTAGGCAAAAAAAAAAAAAAAAAAAAAAAAAAAAGGTAATGGCCAAATATTGCCTGGATTCTATGTCTTGCATTAATTGGAGGAAGGAAGAAACAATTGTGTTTTCCTTTAGAAGCCTCCAGTGGCTAAGGAGTAGTGTCATTCTTCAGAGCACCCACGCCTGTGTCTCTCAGGAGCTAACAATGTTATCTCTATGTAGTAAGTGTCATGGTTAACGCTGGTATTGACTTTCCTTTTCTTCCACTTGCTTCTTATATACACACAGATCCTCTACGAACAGAATGTCTGATCTGAATAACACAGACTGTGATTATAAGGGTTATCTTTAAAGGACTGCTGGGGGATGTCTTATGGTTGTGTATAGATAAATACTCGTTGGTTTTAGTTGTGATATTTAATGCCTTTGGGGAACATGAAAAATATAAACCTAGATTCTGTTTCCATATAGCTGAGTTTGTCATGTGTCGTCAACCGCATCAGAAAAGTGGTTGCAAACAGCCAAGGACCAGCACCTACACAGCTCTTTCCACAGAATGCTTTGCTGTTGGAAAATTTCCATGAGTTTCCACTTTGGTGAGCAGCCCCTTCACTGCAATTAGGCAATTCCCTTTGATTTGTTGTAGTAACCTCTCATTGTCACTAGAGGGAACTCTAACAGAACAGTAAATGACCGTGCAGCGTGTCCTTCAGCGATCTTTAAAAAACACCCTTATTAATTTAACTAATATTAATTGAATGTAATTGTATGCAACAAGCTATCCCTGAAATAATCTTATATTTTATGAGCTACCATTCTGCCCAGCACAATTTGAAAACGTAGGTAGAGTTTCCACAAATGCTTTACTTCCATCACGTTTTACTACACTTTTTGTAAACCTATGTTTCAAATTTTATTTTTCTTTCTCCATTTATTTATTTGTGTGTATGTGTGTGTGTGTGTGTGTGTGTGTGTGTGTGTTTAGCACTTTCAGGAAATACAGTAAAACCTCATTAATTTGTACTCCTCTTGGAGCTAATGATAATAATGAAACTTATTGGGCAGAGAATATTTATAATTCTTTATGAACAGAGATTGCCTGAGAAAAATTAAACAAACAGGTTGTGAGAAGATCAACTTCAGGAAGAAAACTGAATTGCGGTACATCACTGTACAATGATGGTGCAACTTGTATTAGAAACAACGTCCTAATTGCCGATAATTCTTATCCACCCATCAAAATCAGCCTGGTAGGACCTTTCCTTCATAAGCCTTTCTAGCTATCAATTCATGTTTTTGAATGTAATTGAAAACAAAGCTGGGTAGTTTTTTTAAAGTCTACAATTCAGACTCTTTCTTAATTCAGCCTAGCCTTCCCCCGTATTTCATACAGCTTATTGAGGTTTTACTGTAGTCACTCTTCCCTAATGCTACAATTAAGCAGGAAAGCATTATTTCTCTGTAGAAGAGCCTGTGTTTTAGTGTTCTCATGGCTGTTTGCTACGGGCCGCAGTCTTTGGGCATTGAAGGGTTGTGGATTGCTGTTTGATAGCAAAATATCACCACACAGTATTTCCAAACAGAAAAGATGTGGTACCACAAAGGTGACTAGTCAAAGGAGAAGCCCAGGGAGCAGAGTAAAAGCAACTCTTGATCTACATCACAAAGTAGAAATTTGATATTCGTGCATATGTCATCTAAGTAAAACTAGATGGATTTTTATTTATCTGAAAGGGTATCCTCTATAGCGAATCCAAATATTAGTAAATATAACAATGGAAATTCTTTGAGGCCTCTTCAAGCCTAATAATTTATACTTTCAAATTAACCTCACTGATATATATGGCTTCCCTTTTAAGAATCCTCAGTGGTAGAAATCACAAAATGGTAAATTATGTCAAAATGAAACAATAAGAAGATGCCCCCAAAACCTAAATTAATTTAAATGATGAAAATGAGACCATTAAGTGTTTTAACTTTCCATGGCAAAACAAGCTACTCGATAAATGTTTGCAGGCAAAACTGAACAAAAAGTGAAAAATATTAGTTTTATGGGGGAAGGCGAGTTGTTACCTAGATTGACCGTCAGTTTCACACGGCCTGCATCCAGCTCCAGGCGGAGGGTGTCTGCGGAATCTCTAGAGGTGGTTGCCATGAGAATGCCATATGCACGCTGGGATCGGAACCGTAAGGACACATCCTCCGCCTCTGTATGCATCACCACTGGGAGCTGGATTTTCATAAACATGCTCCCATCGTAGCTCAGAACCGTGGCCTCTACAGATGGGAAATGAAGATAAAAGTTCTCGGTCAGTTTGGTGCCTTTATACTTTGAAAAGGAAAAGTGTGACCTATTAATAGCTTCCAGGTAGGACACAACTTTACACACACAACTCATCTTCCTCAGAAATGAGCTTTTTTTTTTTTTTTTTTTAAGCCTGAAAGAGAAGTCAAAGTGAAGAGAACTGTGAAGTATCTGCTAAAATACAGACACAGAGATGGTGCTACTTCCTTTTTGGTCACAGAGCCTTTCATCTAATAGCATTAATCATGCTGGATTATCAATGTTTATGTATATGTCTCCCTTCCCAAAGGCAGAGCTCATATTTATTTGTGTGCAGATGCAATATGAGCCTGGTTTGAAGCACTAGCAGTTACTTAATGCATGTATATATATGGCTAGGCCACTGACGAGCTCTGCAAAATTAGCTCCAAATCTTTCAGCAACAAAATGAGGAGGTAATAGTAGAGTTTGTTTAAGGCCGTTGCCTACCCTAAAAGTCGGTGATTCTAAGAGAAGTGGCTATCATTATGTCCTTCCATAATTTCTGCCTTAATAGGATCAAAAACAGAAAAAGAAATGACTTAAGCGTAGACGAAAGGTCCATGTTTTACCAAAAGTGTTCAAAAAGAGAAGAAAAAATAGTATGTCCCAACAACAGGTGATGCTCCTTCTGAGTCACTTTGTTTAACAACGTAATTAATTTTTTACAAAGTCTCAAACTGAAACTTTATTTTAAGCTTTATTTACAGGTAAAGGGTAACTGAGAACATCTTCTGTAAGCACTACCCTGGCATTCTAAAACTATTAAGCTTTCACCAAGAAGTCAATAATTATGTACTTTGGTAATACTGAATAAGCTTGGGGGTGGGTCTGCTTGTGTGGGTGTGTGCTACTGAGCTAAAGTGGACTGCTGGAAGACAGCAGTTGCTTAATACTGTGTTAAACACATAAAGAGGAGGACAGCAGAAACGGTTGATCACAAAGTGCCTTAAGAAAGAATACCTTTAATGTTAAACACCATATGGTGTTGGAACACTGCAAAACAAGTATGAGTAATTCTGCTTTCTCATTGGTTCTGACAACTCAGAATACCGTTTAATAAAAGAAAAACTACCTGGAATTAAAGTAAACTAGGGAATTCTCATTATCTTGGCTATTTACATGGCACAATGATTATTACCTTTACTGATACAGCTGCTTATTATTAGGACTATATTCTGGAGTTGTGGTTTTGCAAGTTTATCTTTCAAAAAGTCAAGAGAGTCTAATGCTGCTTCTGATAGATTTTGTTAGTTGTTGTCATCTTGGGACTGAATGCACATCCAGAACCGATAAAGGATGGAGATTCATTCCCTTCTTGGTGCTCTTCTCTTCTGCCTACCTCTTGACTTAAAGGATCTTGGTCAACTCCCCCTAATATTTATTAACAGCTCTGACTTCTCTCCTGAGCTTCTTCATCCACTGCCCACTAAACATTTCCAATTTGAATACTATAGGCACCCTCCACATGAACCAACTCAACATGCTCCTTCACCAATGTTCTCTATCTTAGTAAATGGCATAATCCCATTGTTTAGAATTTAGCTTTTCTGATTTTTCTCTTAACCTCTCTGTGATGCCCAATCTATGTTCAAGTCTACAAGTCTTGTAGTCTCTAATTCCAATCCATTTCCTGAATTAATCGCATCTTACCCTACTGCTAAAGTATCTCTGACTCTGCTCCCAACTGCTGAGCCACTCAGGCGTCCCTCTTATTCGTTTCTATACTGTTACTTCTTTCACCCTTTAGAATATAAGTGTTGTAAGGGCAGAGGTTAGGCTCTCCTATACACTGCTCTAGCAGCAGCTGAGTGCCCTTTCCTGAAAAGGGCCAGGCACACAGGAGAGCCTCAGTAAGTACTTAATTGAATTAATGATTGCATTCGATACACAAGATATATGAAAGAGCTTATTTAAGTTGGATATCAAGCTCACATAAATGCTCACTAAAGTTTTTACTCTTGAAATAAGTCAATCGGAGAAGGACAAACATTATATGGTCTCACTCATTTGGGGAATATAAATAATAGTGAAAGGGAATAGAAGGGAAGGGAGAAGAAATGTGTGGGAAATATCAGAAAGGGAGACAGAACATGAAGACTCCTAACTCTGGGAAATGAACTACAGGTGGTGGAAGGGGAGGAGGGCGGGGGGGAGGGGGGGTGAATGGGTGACGGGCACTGAGGGGGGCACTGGACAGGATGAGCACTGGGTGTTATTCTGTATGTTGGCAAATTGAACACCAATAAGAAATATATTATTAAAAAATAAAGTTTTTACTCTGCCTATTTTAAGTGGAATCTAATTTTGGTAATTTATGTGAACAAAATATTTGCTGAAGTCTACTTTGAAGGGCATACTGTGGCATAGACAACAGACTAGGAAACAGGTCCATTTATTAAATACAATTCCTGCGGCTAGGCACTCACCTGACTCTGAGAAAATAAAATACTATTCTTTAAAATATAGTGGTTCTATTATACCACATATTTTTGTTATTAGATAAGAAGTATCCTAAAAGAAAAGCTAGTAGTAGTTTACTTAAAAAAATAATTAAGGGGTGCCAGGGTGGCTCAGTCAGTTAAGCATCTGGCTCTTGATTTGGGCTCAGGTCATGATCTCAGGGTTGTGTGACAGAGCCCCACATTGGGTTCCAAAGTCAGCTGGGAGTCTGCTCGAGATTCTCTTTTTCTTTCTCTTTCTCTGCCTCTCCTGCACCCTATACACACACTCTCTCAAATAAATACATTAATTAATTAATTAAAAATAATTAAAACATGATTGTAAAGCTATGACAAACTCTGGAAAAAACGTGTTTCTTGTACAAGCTTAAAGGAAACTTCATCTTTACTGTTTCTTTGCTTAAACTATAGCCAATTATTGTCCATATCTAAAGAGCAACAAAAACCTAAATAAACATTTAAGAGTCATTATCAATTGCTCAGTTCTTTGGTATCACATTGATAAAAGAATTAAAATGTTGTTAGTCTTCTTCTATGTATTTAGTCTGTAAGTCTAGTGTGTATTATTCAATAACCACACTTTGAAAAATGATTTTATAGTCTTCTATAAAATGCAACTTAATTTGATTAAAAACTAAGTAGGGGGGGAACATCCTTTCAGAAACATAGATGACTGACAGTGGATCATAAACATAGTATGAAATACATTTCAAAGTAGAAAAATAATCAGGATCATTAGCCTGTAACATTATCCAATGAATGTTGAATGAAATAACACAGTAAAGTAATAAAACTTGAGTACATTTTAAATAATTCTCAATGTGAAAATAACTTCTTGATAAACGATAAATGAACACCTAAATGATTCCTCATAATTAGAGTTAATGTTTAATTAGACAAGAAATGGAAAGTGCACATGGCTGGAGTCTAGAGTTGCCAAATAAATGGTAAACAACATTCTGACATTTGAAGGTTATGCTATTTGGCAGCATCCATTCGCATTAGTAAAAATATTTTACCACTTAGAACACAAAAGAGCACTTTAAAAGGCTAATTCCCATACAATACTTCCCAGAGGGGGAGAAAAGTTTGAGCTTTGTCTCCTGCATCTCCTTCCCTCTTGTCGTTAAGTTTGATAAATTTGCTTTTCTGTATTATTCCTTCTTGCCGTCTAAAGTGTACACCTGTGCTCAGTTTTGCCGAAAGGCAGTCACATATTGTGCGCAACGATGAAAATCAGACAGGGAGCCAAATTATATTGCTCTGACATCTGTCCCTCCATCTGTTAGAGTTTTAACAAACAAGTATAAAGCAGACCTCTGATTACAACATATACACATAACCAAGAATAATTTCTATATGGCCAAGTCTCCACAAATCCTCAGCTTTATTAAAAATAAAGTGGGAGGGAAAATGCTAAATTTAATTTATATTCAATTGAACATTATTTCTATATTACTCTTCCTTATGGGATCAATACACATCAAATACGGTTTTCCTAGTTGCTGAAGTCAGCAAATATTGTTCTTTCTTATAAATTCCTTAGGTTACTTAATGCAGAATAAAAATTTCCTATAGTAATATGATTGCGATATCATTCCCCATGCTGCATTACCCAAGGGCTTGACCACTCTTTTTAATTACTTTGAATAATAATATTTATAAATTATCAATTATTGCTCAATAATAGTAAGAAAGAGACTATTACTACCTTTATTTATTTATTTTTAATTTTAAAAGTTGTCAATCAACTCTTATGTGATTAACAGCCTAATGTGATCAGAGCTTATCTGGAGACAAACGACAGTCAAAGCTCTTTCTTTTGAATTGGAAACCCCAAGGGTTGAGCAAAACGTTGTGTTGATTGAACTAGGGCATAGCTAGGAACTGGACAGAAGCCAAATTCTGTGGTATTGAGCATGACAAGCATCCCACATCACCGCTGTTCTCAGGAGATACCATAATGTGAGCAAGAAAATTAATTCTGAAAAACAAAGACTTCTAACAATATGCTGGGTAGTCAGGAAACAAAAATCACACAAAAATGACCATTTTTTCCTCAACACACAACCAACCTAGAGACAAAGAAATCTGCAGAAATTTCTAGCCACCTGTCAGATAAAAATGTATGCTGAATCCGAGTGATGAAGCTTGCTATTAAATTCTCATTTGCAAATCTACATATGCTTGCCACTCCTCCTTCTAATTATTGCAAAATATAAATATTCCCTTTCCCTCATTCTGGCTTAGGAAGCTTGACAATTTCTATTTTTACTTCTGCCATATGTAGTAGCAGGATATTGCCACAGGGTGGTACACCGCGCATATTTAACTGAAGGCTTTTGAAATCTGTGTGACAGTTCGGTTATATCCTGTTCTAGCTTCGCGTAAGCAGGAGGTGTCAGAATAATTGGCAGCTCTCTGAGTGACTAAAAGGAAAACAAAAGCTTAAATCATACAGGTTTGCTAATCCCACATTATGACTAACTTGTAATATATTTACAAGCCTTTCTGGTGGTCATTGTTTGGCTCCCTTTGGCAGTTTCTAAAGACCAAACTACAGAAACAAACTGAAGTTAGAAGGGGAAATGAGAAGAGGGAATTCATAGAGAATATACAGCGTACAAGTGAAGCTACACAGAAATAGCTAACCTCTAACAACAATTCATAGGAATTGCAATTTGGTACTAGGAGAAGGAATGAATCTATGTGATTAAAATACTTACCCATCTGTTGTCCTATCTACCTCTGTAGAGCACAGTACAGTGATAGTATTTTGGTAGGTAATATAAGATCACTATTAGATTATTAAATTATTGCTATAGTTTTTGTATTGATTAATGTTAATAACAGAAGTGATAAGCTGATGAACCTTTTTCTTAAGATAAAGAACCAAAGTCACATTTCAACTTCAGATTCTAAGAAAATTGCTATTTTTGTTCTCTAGAAAGCTTAGACGAATTAAACTATATTAGATTGAAAGGGGGAAAGAAGACTAAATGTGCATGGTTTAAACAAGACCTGCCTGGTGCTTTCAGGCTAAGTGAGTGTCTAACACAGTGAAGTCATTTGAAGCATGAGAGGTCAATGGAGCAACTCATCGGCAGTTTTCCATATTGATTCTTTTTTTTTTGTTCCATTGTTGAAAATGAGTGGCAACGGGTATTGTGACTAAAGCATTTATTTGAAATTGTTAGGTCGATGGGAGGACTTTGTTTCTGTGCTGTTCCCCCTTTCCTCTGTGACAAACGGTGGGAGCTACCACTCTTCATTCTTCCTCTAATCCTCATTCTTCTCCTTCTAATGGGACAGGAAAAGAAAAAGAATGTGGCTTTGCTTCCTACTAGATAAGAAAAGGAGGCAGCTGCTCAGAAATTCAGCAGACACACCAGACCTTAATATCATATAGGTAAATACGTCTTCTGTAATCACTTAGGTCCTAGGCAAAGGTGTCTTTGAAATTAGGGTGTACTTCTGAAAATGTTGGTGTAAATTAGATGATTGGAAGTCACCTTACTTTCTAAATTTCAAACTTGGATAAGTTGAGGGAAGTGAAATGAGCAGGTTAACTGAACTCTCAAGCCACACCGTTAGAGAATTTGCAACTTAACAGCCTCGCTTGTCTCACGTGCTCTTCTTCTGGCCATAGATCTTAGCACTGGATGCTACACATATCCCTAATTCATACCTTCTTTACTTTGTAGTGTCCCGAAATTAAAAACTGGGCAAAAGAGACGGCTGTTGTTGTCAATTATACATCTTAAGACCATAGTCTCGAGGATGCAAAAGACTCAAATATTTATTCCTGCAATATACTTAAAAGTCTACGTCTCCCAGAATCAGCCCCTCTGAAAATCACTTAGGACACATCAGTAGTACATCATGTGTGGCTGCTTGGCTCGCAGGGAGTTTACCTCAGCAGAGGATACATTGTGCTTCCATGGTCAGTTTAAGGTCTAAGGTCAACATTTAATACACTTTTCGTCTCAGGGGAGTCAGCTGCTTGGTTTTTGGAATCCTACCTCTCTCGCAGGACCTGCCAAGGTAGCCTGTTCCGGAACAATCACAGACATATCTGTTCCACCCATCCCTGCACATGCCATTGTTTTTGCAAGGGTTGCTAAGGCACGGTTTTGCTGTTTCCCTTGAGCAGGAGGGCTTCACTCCAGCAGTACTTTGAATTTCAGCCATTTGCCGGATATCCTTGCTCTGGCCGTCAATGAACAAATCTCTAATGCAGCCCACGTAGCCGTAGTTGAGCAGAGCAGTCCACACCTCAGTGGGGAAGACGAGGCCGGCCTTATTTTCTGGCAAGCCCCCCAGGTACAGCTCATCATCCAGGTCCAGAATCTCGCTCTCACCAGGCGCAGTGTAGGGCGTGCGCAGTGTGTTGACAGAAATGGTACCTGTTGCAGAGACAAGAGAACACATGGGTCTTTACCGAGTGCAACATGTTCTAAAAATCACCCTTTCTCTCTTTCATCTGCCTAAGGGTACACTCCTTGAGAGCAGACAGTTCTGATTATTCTTTCTGTTCCTCGTGTGGCTTATCCTTCCCAGAGGGAATGAAAACCAAAGTGTATGGCCAATAAAGAGTGTTTGTCAGCCTTTCACAGTTTAGTAAAGAAAAGAAAAAATATTTAAAAAAAGAAGGAAAGAAAGGTCTCTTTCTTCCTATATATTCTCAGCGTTCTATATCACTCTCCAACAGTTCAGTCAAGAAAGAAAGAAGGAGAAGTTGACATTATACACTATCCTTTGGAATAAAGTCAGATTCACATCAGTAAATGCTCATTTTCAAAGCTGATATGCATCTGCAAACTAAAAAAAAAAAAAAAAAAAGTTGCATGCCCCCACCTTTAACTGACTTGATTGCTTTTAATGAACACAATAGTTTGACAGAACATGTATGTCAAAGCTTGGCTTCACCACTCTTAGCTCCATCAAACTATTGATAAACCCTATGGTCTTGGTTTACTCATCCATAATAAGGACATAATAATATGACATACCTCTTACAGTTACTCTAACTGTTAAATAAAATAATATTAATAAAGTATTTGGTTTGTAATAAGCACTGCATAAATATTGTATATCATGATTCATCACAAGAACCAAATAAAAAAATTAAATTAGAAATTTAAAATCCCTACTAGTTACTCATCTAAATTGACCAGTTTTCCCTCCCTCACTTCAAATGTAAGAAGAGAATAATTCTATTAATTTACAAATATACAGGAACCTGGATGTAAGCATAAGATGAAGAGGTAGACATTCACATAGGATTAACTGAGAATCACAGAAAAAAGTATTTGTGGGATCTATTAAATGAAAAAAGAAATGAAAGACAAAAGACACTTTTTGATTAAATTTTCTGTCATGTACCCCCAGATTACTCAAAATTCCACCAATGTTCTATATCCAGAAGGATATCTATAAAAATGAAACTATGTTACCTGAAAAGGACACCACACTATACACGACCAGACTGTCCCAGATTTACTTTTCAGGTCTAGAGCAGAAAGCAGAAGAGGCCAAGTACTAAGAGAGAAAAGTAGGTTAGAAATGTCTGGTGCCATGCTCGCTGCTGACATAGAGCCTCAGGAATTTGGGGGTGCAGACATAGAAGAGAAGCCAGGAGACAGAAGATGAGGTACGGAGACAAGGACAGAAAGGGAGAGTCTAGTGTGGGGAGAGGATGGGTAGGAAGATGCATTTTGGCTGTTTTGCAGAATACCTAAGATCCATCCCCTGGCGAAAATACAGCCTATGATGAATGTGAAACATGCATCTAACTAAGGATGCAGGGCTGCTGGCCTCTGCACAGTCCCTAGGAGCATTCCAAATCCCAGCAGAAGGGGTCTCAATACAGGCAATGTAATGGGATCTGCCCTTGTGCGAAAGAAGGCCATGGAAACCACGCAGAGACTGCACAGGCAGCCAAGTCATGAAGAGGATATTTGTCTCTCTAGACTTTCACAGAAAGAAATGGAAAAAGCTCCCAGAGGAGAAACACTCAAAGGCATTGCTATTTTGGCCTTCCAAAGAGGGGAGCATAACAGGGATTTCGAAGGGAGGCAGCAAAAAGGCAAAAGGACAATGAATTCATTTTTACAGTTCACATTTGTGCAAGTGTTTAAGAAGAAAAGTCATTGAGGAACATATAGGTACCATAAAATCCTTCTTAAAAAATATGAAAAAATATAATTTGGGGGAAATGAAATATATAATTTTGAGAGAGAAAGGTGTCATTTTTCTTCCTAATAGAATTTCATTACATGCATTTTTAACTGTCCCAAATGCCTTAAGAAGTGAGTTAAAAGATGATCCCTATCTTCTGCAGCAGCTAATGGATGTTAGAAAATGATGAGAAAGAGTATTAATAACAAAAGAAAAGGTGGACATATATATATATGTGTGTGTGTGTGTATATATATATATAACTATTAATGTGTGTAATGTATATAATGTGTAATGTATATAATGTGTGTGTATATATATATATACACATATATATTATTATATGTATTTTAAGCAAAAAGTTGTATGGAATGAACCGAGTGATTTCTGTTTTTAAGAGAAAAGGAAGATGAGTGCCACTCCCTGCTTTCTAATTAGTTCAAAAAGGCTTCTCAGAAATGAATATATAATACTGAAAGACCATTAGGAGACACAGAGCTAGGGAACAGTGACAAAGTTTTACAAGGGTTAAAAAATTTGTATTTTTCCCATCTGCCTTGTTACTCGTGGAACAAGCCTGATTCAGCCCAGGAGGAAAAACACTTGGCAAACACGTGGCGTTAGAAGTCTGCACTAGGAGGTGCTTGCAAGTTCTGAGGGGAGGGATTCAGTGGCTGGATCCCACCAGGGCTCTCCCCTCCCCCATAGTTTGCTCAGCTCGGTACACTCTGTAGTTGCCATAGTCACAGGCTTCATTAGGCCAGGCATTTCACACAGTCACCCAACAACAGTCTGACAGTAAGGATGGAGTGATTGGCTCTACTCATTTTTATTTATGGTGTGTTGGTGCCTGCTTTTAACAAAATATTGTAAGAAAATTCCAATATATTTTTATGAATGCGTTTGTTGTGGCCAGAGTAAGATATTCACTATCACTTTGTGATTAGACTAGAGTTTTCTGGTCACAACACCTAAATTCACAGTTTTAATACAGTCTAATGCACACTGACATGCCCCCCCCGCCAGCCCCCCCCCCCCCCGCTCACACACAAGGTGAAACAAAAGTTTAACAGAAAAACATTTAGCTCTATTACTTCTGAAGCACTCTGATATTTTTCATATATAATTTTATTAATACAGATGTGGGATATGACCCACCAAGTTGATTTCAAGAATGATTAACAGGTTGTAACCTACAGTTCAGAAACCACAGACTGAGAAGTTACAGTCATAGAGGGTAAGGATATTTTCCCCATGGCTCCTCATTGTCCCTTTGAGAGATAATTTCAGGGTTCTTATGGGAAAAAGTAATGGAAGATCAGAGAGAAAGAAAGCAAAAGGAATATAATCCTAACCTTAACTCCAGTACAAGCCAAGAACTATAATTTAACCCTGGATTCAAGGTAAGGAGTTATACTGAGCATATGCATATATCAGATATCATTCATTAAAATATTTTGCAAACAAATATAATGGAATGAGACAACGGCGAATGAAAATCAACTACTATCTCCTCTACATGCTTTGCCAATCCATACGCATTTTTATTTTAGAATACCTTTGTAAAACAGACAGCAAAATAGGGAAAGAGTAGAGCTTAATTTAAGTGGGAATGGAAGCAATTATTTTTATGTTCTGAAGATTCACCAAATAAAAACTGTATTTAAATAATAATTCAATATTATTACTGAGTCAAACTCAGATACTTACATTACATTTATATATCATATTTCTCTTTATATTATATTTAGTCTACACATGTTCAAATGTCCTGAAATGTACACATTTCTGATAAGCG
This sequence comes from Vulpes vulpes, assembly GCF_048418805.1. Classification (NCBI taxonomy): domain Eukaryota; kingdom Metazoa; phylum Chordata; class Mammalia; order Carnivora; family Canidae; genus Vulpes; species Vulpes vulpes. The sequence continues at coordinate 80,625,314 of NC_132795.1, forward strand.
ATTTGAATCCCAAATTCCTTAATGATTTTATTATTGATATGAATCAAAGAACATTTTCACCTAAGCAAAAGGCTCATCACAGAATTACTGAATTCATTTATACCGATTTAACACATATATATGAGCACAGTGAAATTTCAATATGAAGGTTCTTAAGTGCCTATTTCGTTATAATGGAGTTATAAAAGTAGTGGTTACCAAGAAAACATGAAATGAATCCTTAAATCTTATTTTTGATAGTTGGAGACAATTGAGTAGTTGCTACAGCTGTATGTATCAATAGAAAATGAGAATGTTCCAAAGGTTGAGTTAGGACCAGAAGTAAATACATTTTTAAGAGAAAACAAAAATCTAGGTATATTGTTGGTTCATCCCTCTAATTCCAATAACGATTTATGTATTCTTTTTGGAATAGCTTGATTATTTTATACATTTTACTTTCTTTCACTATAATTAAATTTAATTTAAATGATTTAAATTTGATAAATTAAATATTTGATATAAACATTGCTATATTTGAGCTGTTAAAATCTGTAGATGGTAGTCCTATGTGGAGACTTCTTTGGATCAGTGCTTCATTCTTCACTACTTAAGAATCAAAATAACGTTTCTATGTTATTTAGCTTTTAAAGAAATAAAATTTCAGCTAAGAAACAAATATATTTCTGTGCACATGACTTTTATATTCTTAACATAAAAATCACACTAACATATATTAATGTTTAAACTTGGCTGCTTTCATTGCATATGCAAAGGGTAAAACAAAGGTGACAAATAGACAAAGTAATATTTATTTAAGAATACTCATGAAGCATAACTAATGAACTCATGCTTTATGTAAAAGTATACATTAAAGGCGGAAAGCTGTTGAAAACAGTTCTTAGTTTATAAAAATGGAAATCATCTTTACCATTTTGCTAGTATTTATAAAGTTAGTTTCCACTGTTTTGTTTTTTTCCCCATCTAATTTTTCTTGGCCTTTTCACTTACAAAAGATTAGTTTTCAGGGTGAGAAGAAGCATAGTGAGGAGAGATTTAAAATAAGATGATTTGGTTTTATTTTTTTATTTTTAAAAAAGATTTTATGCATTCATTTGACAGAGAGAGAGAGAGCGCACAAGCAGAGGGAGCAACAGGCAGAGGGAGAAGCAGGCTCCCATGGAGCAGGGAGCGCAATGTGATGCAGGGCTCCATCCCAGGACCCTGGGATCAAGCCCTGAGCTGAAGGCAGCCACTTAGCCTACTGAGCCACTCAGGAGCCCCAAGATAATTTGGTTTTAATTACTGCAAAAGTTTAAGTGACCAGGAAATGGGAGGTAGAAAACAGTGTGCTCTAATGGGAATGATTTTGCTGGGTCAGAGGAAACCAACTTCCATGCTCTAGATTTTGCAACCTTGCTGGCATGCTGAGCCAAATACTGGATTCATTAGGCCTCAATGTGGCTCTTATGAAAAATAACAGAACTGATTGGGTGTCCCTAAGGTTCCTTTTTGAATAAAATTTTCTGAAATTACTACTTACAATAAATTTCAGTTATATACAAATTTTATTTTTCTAAAATTCTGTTACACCTTTTCTTTGCAGAAGATAATCAGATTCCATAAACTTAAATACTTACTTGTCAAATTCATAACCTATTTTTTTAGACTTTAATTTATGTATTTAAGAGAGAGAGAAAGTGAGGGGGAGAAGGGCAGAGAGAGGAAGAATATCAAGCAGACTCCATGCTGAGCATGGAGCTGGACACAGTGCTTAATCTCATGACCCTGAGATCAGGACCTGAGCTGAAACCAAGAGTTGGATTCTTAACCGACTGTGCCACCCAGATGCACCCAAATTCATATTCTAGCAACAGATTTAAACTCAGCAACAAGGTATAAGTGCTAAAAGTAGAATGAAACTTTAATTATTATTATTTTTTAAAGATTTTATTTTTTATTTATTCATGAGAATCACAGAGAGAGAGAGAGAGAGGCAGAGACACAGGCAGAGGGAGAAGCAGGCCCCATGCAGGGAGCCCGACGTGGGACTCCATCCTGGATCTCCAGGATCACACCCTGGGCTGAAGGTGGCGCCAAACTGCTGAGCCACCCGGGCTGCCCTGAAACTTTAATTATATACTATGATGCAAAATATGAAATATAGAATTCCAACAAAATAGAAAAAATAAATGAAACAATATTAACAAGGATAGTTTTGGATATGAGTGGATTATGAGTAGATAATTTCTTTCTTTTTAGTTTTCTGTGTTGTTATCTTTTAATTTTTTTTTTTATTTTTTATTTATTTATGATAGTCACAGAGAGAGAGAGAGAGGCAGAGACACAGGCGGAGGGAGAAGCAGGCTCCATGCACCGGAGCCCTACGTGGGATTCGATCCCGGGTCTCCAGGTTCGCACCCTGGGCCAAAGGCAGGCGCCAAACCGCTGCGCCACCCAGGGATCCCTGTTGTTATCTTTTAAAGATTTTATTTATGATTTGAGAGAGAGCACAAGCTGGAGGAGGGACAGAAGGAGAGGAAGAAGCAGATTCCCTGCTGAACAGGGAGCCCCATGCAGGGCTCCACCCCAGAACCCCAGAATCATAAGTTGAGCTGAAAGGAAGATGCTTAACCCACTGAGCCACTCTCACACACCCACTGTGTCTTTTAAAAACTCAATGTCACATGTTGGGTTTATAATAGGGACTGAAATAAAGTTTATTTAAAAACAAAGAAAAATAAAATTTTAATATTCTGTTTTCTACTTCTTCCTATGTGTTTTCTGCTTACTTGGATCCACCCATGAACCAGAGAAGTCAGAAATTAAACCAGCATATTAAGAAATAAATCCTAGAACAAAATTGAAAAGTTTGATAATATCTCCTAAGGGGAAAAAATGAGGGGGAAAGTGGCATATCCTGTACTATGACCAAGTGGAAATTGAAACAGCCTATTAGCAAAATGACCTGTCATTAGCTTTTAAAATTAAAAATGCAATTCTCCCAGCGATTTCAGTTCTCAGAATCTGTCCTATAAGAATTATGATCAAGATGCGTAAAGATCTAACATGAAAATTTTCTTCATAAATTAGTTTAAAATAGGGAAATTTTCTGAAAGTAAAAAGTTAAATGTTCCTCAATAGAGAAATGACTAAGTAAACAGTGATAGGTTCAATCTCCAAAATACTACAAAATAATGGCATGGAAAAGGTTTCAGCATTTTTTAAGTTAATTGGTGAATAAAAGCTCTCTATTTATCATATGTGTAAATATATGGATAGCTATATTAATGCAAAGGAAATATGTGGAAATACATGGTTACCTGTGAAGGAGGGAATGAACTGGTGAGGAATGTATATGGCACGGGAAAACTCTTATGTACTTTCTGAAATGCCTGAATATTTTCACCAATAGCACATATTTATATGTTACACGCATGCCATGTGTTTAGCACATGCACATATACAAACACACATCCACACTTATTGCAATATGTATACATGCAAATTTTTAAGATTATCATACACAATGCTGGATAGTTGTAAACATCAATCAAGTGGTTTATTTTATAATTAAAATATTAAAATTAAAATACTATTTTGAAGAACTTATACAGATTTCTACTCAGCACTCCACAATGAGAGTCACTGCTGCTAGGAGTGGTTAGGTAAGTGCCTATTTCCTCAGGGTGCGACTGACACCATAGCCAAGGTCTGCCCTCTAAACTGGTAGGCCCAGCAAGGAAATTTGCATATTGAAAGAACAGGGTCCATCTCTCAGGTTTTCACTGATTTACCAAGCCCATAGGATCAAGGTACAAAATAATAATGCCAAGTTATTAATTCTCCATGAGATATTAACTATCACAGGATATGGAAATGCTTCCTGTGTAGCTTTGTCAGTAGGAGATGCCAGTTTACAATCCAAATGTTTATTCATTTATGATGGGAAATTTAATTGGTAACAGGAATCTGAATACTCATATCTCCATAACTGGTCAATTATACCCATCTACTATAATCAGAATTACCATGAAGAATTATGTTTATTATATAGTACTGGTAAGGATGTATATTATCTATAAAATATATATGTACATAAGACTGGAAGAAAATGTCCAAAACAAAATATTTTTTTAGGGGAAAGAAAATGGATGACTTTTTTTTTTCTTTTTAAACATGTTCAAAATCAAGAAATAAATATAAGCATTGGTTTAATAAAATTTAATGTAACAAATTTATGCAAAATTGACTCTTAGTCATTGGGATAGTCAAATCATTAACAAAATATTGATAAAGTGCTTCAGTTTTCCACTGATGTATGGTGGTTTAGAGACATGCATACAAAACAATATTATAAATTTACTTAAAATTATTGCAGTGTTTGCAGTGAGCTAGTAGGTAGAAGCATGGGAGGAATGTTTATAGTCAAAGAGCAAGTTTAAATCAAGACCTAAACAGAGAAATCGTCTAATGGTTGTTCAAGTAGAAATGTTTAAGTGTGGTGATTCATGAATGGTATACACAGAAATCAGTGCTGGTAATAGATAGCTAGAAAGTGCTGTTCACATCAAACAGTGATTACTATAAACCTCTAATTATGTGCTCTGGAGAGAGCCTTGTGCCTTTCCCACTGTAATTTCTAGTTCTTAAACTGGAACTCTATGACTTCAATTCAATCTCAATGGTTTCTTAGCTGTTAAATGTAGGCTTACCCATGAATAACCACTGATACAATCTGCTGTACCCTGCTGTACACAAGCAGAATTTGACAATAATAATGAGTCTCCTCTTTGATTTCAATGTGTAATAATGATGATTTGCAAAAAAAAAAAAAAAATACTGGCAGTTTGCTATAAAAATACTTGAGAGGATACCCTTGACTGAACCAAAGAGCTTAATATAAATTTAAACAATATTCATGCCCTAAGAAAACAGTCATTAACCTCATCCTAATTTTAGTACAATTCATATGTTTACAAAATACCTGGACACAATTTTGTGTTGAGTTTGGGAGAAAAAAAGAGGTAAAGGGGAACTCTGGAAAGGGAAGAGGAGCTGGTAAGGAAATATTCAGCTCTAAGTCCTGCTTAGTTTGCGGAGTAATAAGCCTCTTCATCATATTTATTAACCCAGAAACAGGGTTTTTTTTCTCTGTTAAGTAGCTATACATAGAAGATATTCACTTTTTGCAGCACTCAAATCATATACTCTGGTCAAGAATCAAAACGCCTCCACTTTGTATGGTTCCTCCTTTGCAAGTTTAGCCCAGCATCTGAAAATGCCATTTCTGGCTCAGCTTACCAGGCCCCATGTCACTAGTATCAGCCTAAGCAGGCAATGGAAGAAGCTACACTGTACCAAGAGAGCAGCTGTGTGTCAATAGTAGCAGTCAAAGTGGAAAGAAAGTGTTTCCTTCCCGTGTCACAGAATGGAAGAGGGGATACCTAAACCTGGTACAATTAATTGTGCTGCAAATGAAGTTCTAGAAAACTATTCATCTGAGGGCAATATTTCCTCACCAAGGGCCTCACACACCCACCTTTTAGGGAAAAAAGGACTGAAGGGCCAATTGCTGGAAAGATGGGCAGTGTGGGTGACTATCTCCCCTGTCATTAGCAGGCTTACTTTGCCTGCATATACCAGTCCCCAGAAATAAGTGACCACCTTCCCTTAATTTTTCTTGTACCTACATGTTTGCTAAATGATAGAGAGATCTAATGAACAAAGATAGCAATCCTGATCTCATAAGAGCTTGTCGTTTTTGTACCAGGCTTACCACAGTTCTCTAACAATTATGTACCTTTCTCACTGCATTTTTGGGGGGGTGGCATCTGGGCTTGGAGGATGGCTTTGTATTCATAAAAAAGGGTAGCACTTGTTATATTGTGTAAACTGCTTTCATAAAGTAATGTAAATTCCTTAAAAACTTGCATTACAACTAAAAGAGTGCTATTACTCTTCAAATGTAAAGATGATACCACTGTTTTTAATTATTAGAGGGTGGGTCAGAACTTAGCTATTCACATATTTTTTCCTTTATTTTTCTTTGTACCAAATATTTGTTAAACAACTGCTATTGCACAAGAAAGTATCAGAACCTGAGGTATAAACATAAATAAGACATCCTCTTTCACACATAGGTTTCCTTTATAAATTGTTTAGGGAATGTTAAAAATTCAGTCTGTCCACCAAATATGGTTTAACCCTACCTCTGACCAAGGTAACCAATAGTTACTGGCATCAAATTAATGGCCGTGGCTCTATGCCTACTAACTTTAGTATGGTCAATAGCAGAAAGAATAATTCTCAACCCTAAGTTCCCTCTACTTTAATAGCAGAGAAAATGGCTCATTAAATATTTTTAAATATTCAGCTGAAGAGTATCCCAGGCAACCTTCATCATCCATGAGTCACAAAGCAGCCCACACTGACCTCTTGTCATAGAAGTATCATTTTCCCACGTTATATTAAGGCTAATTTTCATATAGCCTCTGAATATCACTGGTGTGAAAAATGGATTAAATGAATTATTTCTTAAAATTCTATGTTTCTTGGTTTTAACCGAGCCATAAATCTTACTATTTCACCAACCTAACTCAGAAATATCCTTTAAGTAAAATAAAAGCTAGGAGAGTTATTCATTCAATTTTTAAAAGGCTGCTTAAACCAAACCAATGCAGTGTGCAAATATAGAACTTAATTAAAATACTATATATAAAATATTAACAGCTAGAGTTATTAACATTACATTAAATTCCCTTGAGCTAGGCCAACATAAAATGAGCTCTCTTTTCTTTCAATTTAGTAAAGGGCAAAACTTGGTGTAGTGAATGAGCTTTCGGTTTTATACTGTTTGTCTCAATTCACTAATCTAAAGTTGTAATCACATAAAAGTATTTTACCAGCTGCACATCACCAAGCATACTAACTTAATCTTTCCTTTGTATTCCCACAAAAATCTCATGTCTTATTTTCTTTCTTAATGTATAGAATACTGTATTAAGGCATCTCTCTCATCTTCCTATCCAGCATTGAACTTTCTAAATTAACACAGACATTCTCTGCTTTTGACCTTTTCCAATGAGGGTACAAATAGAACAGTTAATAAACTACTGGCAATTTGGAAGAATTTAAGAACTTAAACAGAAAAAAAGTGGATTTTATTCGGCCTAAGGATTCAGGCATTTATCCAATTCTTATTGTAATAGGTCGTCCAAGGAACTTGGGAAACTAGTTAGACCATATCACACTTAAGACTAGAATAAATTACCATTATGAAATGAATAATGGCTTGTTTTGTTTTCCTTCCTACATTCTTTTGCATTTATTAAAATTCTGTCACTGACCATGTATTTCTTCATATAGTTAGAAAATACCTCATTTCTTGGTGAATGAAATACAACTGATCTGAGGTATGGTAATTTTTTGTGTCTCTGAACTTCCAAAAGATGTCCAATTAATCTAATCAGTCATGTTTTATATTATTATGAAGTTTTGGGCACCTGGGTGGCTCAGCTGGTTAAGCATCTGACTCTTGATTTTGACTCCAGTCATGATCTTATGGTTGTGAAATTGAGTCCCACATCGCACTCAGTGAGGAGTCTGCTTGAGAGTCTTCCTCTCTTCCCCTCCTTTGGCTTACACTTACTTTCTCTATGTCTCTCAATAAATTGAAAAACAAATAAAAATAAATTATTATGAAGACTAACATGTACAAATACATACTCGAGAGTAATTTAAACATTTTATCCTAGGTGTATATTAAATCAAATGGTATCACCAGAAGTTAATATTTTAAAGCACAAGATTAGACCACGCTCCATTCCTCTTTTTAAGACTTCTCTTTGAAAGTTCTTAAGTAGCCAATCAACTGCTTCCTCTGGTAGAAACAGGCCAGAGGAAGTGAAAGGGCGGTACTCTATTGCTGTATTTCTGTATTCCCCTCAATGTACACTTCTCAGCTTAAATCAGAAAAAAAAAAATAGAGGAATCTATTTTCTGATGGAATCAGTATAATGCAGCAGGGAAATAAATTGTTGTCTACCCTCAATCATCTAAGATACTGGAGAGAACTGGTTAAAAAAAAAGAAAAAGAAAAGCCTAGATAGTACAGATAGGTAACTAATCTTCCCTGTGGAAAATTTCAGGGCAATGAAGAATGGAGGGAGACCAAGTTTCCAGAGAGGGATGAATCAGAAATAGTCTCTGAGATATCTGAGAATCAGAGCAATGGGTTCTGACCTTACTTCAACTTTCCACCCTTAACATTGGCTCCCTCCCAATTCCCATTCATTCCATTTCTTTATTTTATTGGGCTAAAACAGAGAAATTAATTGCAGGATGTCTATTACAATCTTTTTTATTGATAAGCAGGAAAACAAGACATGACTAAGAGTGAGATAGGACACAGTTCTGCTAAAGGGAAGCTGGAAGTACACAAGACACAAGGGAATCCATGAAAGGAGCACTCACCCCAGAACTGCAGCATAGCCTTCCTAAAGTAGGATGGTGATCACAGATTACTGGATCTGAAAGAAGCACTAAATGTTCTCTGGTCTGTGGTTCCCACATTTGGCTGATCATCAGCTGGAGAGCTTTGCAAAAATAAAGAACCCTAGATCCCATCACTGTTGACACCCCTTCACCAGGTCTGGGAGCCCGACAATACTGGGTCCTTCCCAATATGTTTCACAAAGGAAGAAATTCAGACCCGCAAAAAAAAAAAAAAATGCCTTGGCCAAGCTTATACTACCATTTAGTGTAAAACCCAGAGTGGGTGTGTGGCATATAAGTAAACAAGGAAGTACAGTGAAGGAAGGGAGGAGCGTGGTTAGGTCTCAACTCAGTTGTCTTCTATTATAAGAAGCTAATTTGATTTGTAAGTGAGAGGAACAATAAGAGCATGGGAGCACAAAGTGAAGAAAGTAAAAGAAATAATATAATATGTAATTGTATACATAAAATAAATTGCTTCTCTCTTTCCTTCTCTTTCTTCTCTCTGTCTCTCTTACTTTCTGGGTTTCCAAAAAATGCTATTTATTCTGCCTGGATGATCCTTGCCCCCACAAACCTAATGCCAGTCAATTCCCTAAGTCCCCTAATCCATTCTCAAATTTCAAAGTAAGTAAATGTTATTTCTCCAGGCCTTCCCTACAATGTCTTTTCCTTTCTCCAATTACACATGTGCACTCACACACACACACACACACACACACAGTCCTCTCCAGGAAGCCAAAGGAAAGAATTCCTATTGGCTAAATTCCAAACATGTTTCATTAGAAAGGAAAGCTATTTGTATTTGGAAGTCAACAGATTTTTGTCAATGTTCTTGAAATCCTTGAAATCTTAATCATTTTGAATTGATAAAAGTGTTTTAACACCACAGATCTATCTTGGATAAAAATTAAACTAAGGATTTTCTATGTGGATTGTTGGATTTTTCATATTTTGTATTTGCCACTTCAGGTACCTCCAATCATCCAATGATATAAGCAATAATTGGGAATACAAGAACCCTGCATTTTGTCACCTGCAAATTCAAGATAAAATTTCTTGCAAGATTTGGCACTTGATTATCCAATAAATGTTCATTTAAGAAGTGATTCCAGCAGCCATTTGAGGATTTGGGGTTCGATGCCCAACTATAGTGATTAAATAGCCTCTTCTGATTTGTATATGATGCGAAACAAATAACAATTTCTTTTACCCTAAAGACTGAAATGCAGGAAATCTTTAATATGTCTTGGTTTTAATTTCCTTGGTGAGGGGTGTAAGGAGTGGTCTAGTAGGTAAAGAGCATAGAAAAAATGAAAAATTACCTGACCGTCCATCTCTCTGGAAGTCCACATGATACCATTCTCCATCATTCACCTTCTTCTGTAGGGCTTTGATTTTTATTGTACCTGATCCCATGTCCAGGAGGAGGTAGAGATGGCCATCTAGCATCTCAATAGCAAAGAAGTCAACCTTTATCATCTGAGGGTTCTTGGCATCTTTTTGGTGTCTTGGCTTGCCATGGCTAAATAAAATGAGGCCATTTGGCTCTGTTGTGCGAAAATCAAATGATATGGAGCCTGTTTTCTTTGCATTCCATTTAGGCAAAGAGATGAAAGACTCTGGGGTTTCAAAGGTGATTGGGTCCAACGTTGCAACATTCTCACATTTAAATGCCACCACTCCATGAATCTTCATCTTAGGGTCTCCTTGCTTGGCAAGTCGAGATAATTCCAGCCTTACATCATTATTTTTATAAACAACCTGTGGGCAGAGGATAAAAGTGAGAAACCAGGCTCATATTTTAATATTTAGAACTTGTCTTCAGTTCACATAACTTGCAACACATGTTTGCAACACATGTATCATGATGTTTGGTGTATTTTTATATATAAGACCACTTTTTCAGCCAAATAAAATTCAAGTATTAACTCATTAAACAGTAACCATTCCAATCTAATTCCAATCAAATAATGTGTGTACATACACAAACTGTATGACTCAAATGATTTGAGTGAATTTGCATACAGTTTTCATTATTTCAAGCATGCATTGACTCAAACGTATAAAAGCCATTTGCTTTTGGGTTTGGTTATTATACTTTGTTTATTAAATATAAAAGTTTTCAGTTTTCCCACTACTAAAGTATTTTAAATTAGATATTTTGCATCACTGTTCCCCTAAAAATAGGATCCCATTTATGATATATAGAGCCACTATGTGTATAAACTCTGTAAGATAATCACAACAAATTGAAGTAGAAAACATCCTGAAATATCTAAGAAAAATCACAAAATAGAACTAACATGCAGAAGCTCCCTTTTCCCTTATGGCCTACATTAACAACTGCTTGAATAATGTTGGGTAACATTAGAACAGTGTTGATTCTAAATCTATTCAACCTGTATTACTTGTGTTCCATTTTACTTTAAAGTATGTATATTTTATACAACATGGAACAAAGTTTGTCTTGTATTCTAATTTCCCAAGGCATTTCATCCGACTTGGCTAGGTGGTTCTGACTGCTTGTTGATAGTCCTATGGCTTTTTGGACTCTAAACGGCACATTGAACACATCCACTGGCAGGGCTCACAGTATCATGCATCTGCTATCACATCATCTTAATAAAGTTGAAGCCATTCTGACATAAAGATAAAGAGAGATCCATACCCTGCCTTTATAAAATGCATACCATGCATAATTACATTTCCAAAATACATATGTCGTACTGATTTAAGAATAAATTAGCTCTCTGTCCAGATAACTATCTAAATTATTTTAAGAAGCCATTCAAAAATTCATAGCGGCCAACACTGACAGGTTCTAAATTCATTTAAATTTCTATAATAGAAAATTTTAACAAATGTTGAAGGAAAGGGAAAAGATCACCATAACAATGTGTGGAAATTATATGGCATAGAGATAGATAACAAAAAAAAAAACCACCTAGTCTCTTTTATGTTTTTATTTCTTTGGGATTTATTATATAAGCCCATGAAGCAGAGAAGTGAAGTTCAACATTTTGAACTACTCTTTAAAAAAGGAAAAAAACAATATCCTCAAAGAAATATTGATTTTATGAACAGATCCAAATGAGAGTGCAACAATATCATCACTAATTGTTAAGATGGTAGAGTATATAGATATTTTTGAAAGTTGAAACTATTAAACAAATTACAACTTTCAACCTAAATAAAAAAGATATATGAATAACTGTAAATGATTGAGAATCATATTAACTGGTCAATACAGCAGTTATTTCCTCCAAACCTATGGCAAAACGTAACCGAGCCAACAGTTAGTGCAGTTAGTGAATTTCATGATATGATTTATTAAAGGATATTTTATTTTTCAGAGTGATTAAGAGTGTAGGTTGTGGTATCAAACACTCTTGAGTTCAAATAGAGCTTTCCAGCACTATCATTACCTAACTGCATGATCTCTTCAAGCCTTATTTCTTCTCCCTTCTAGGGAGATAACACTTTACAGGACGGTTGTAATTATTAAAGAAAAAAAAATGTAAGTGAGAGAATCTACATAAAGGCAATTAATCCAATGCCAGGTACATTGTGAGATTTTCAAGAAGTATCAAATATATCAAACTGCATGAATAATAAATATCATCTCTTCATCATCATCTAGTAGACATGGAAATAACAAATTAATTCATTTTACGGAAAGGCTTAAAATTTAACACCCCCATGTGATTGGTATTTTATACCTGATTTGTGCCAACCAAAGAAGTCACATCTTTCCACTGCTACTCCGGGTGTTTCAGTTTACCTTTATCTTGAAGGAGGATTATTATAAATAATACCACATCCATTATTCTTTGAGCAAATGTGTATAACGGTTTAATAAGCATATACTGACAACAAGAGAAAAGAAAATGAACTTAAGCAATAACAAAAGGGAATTAGATTAATTCTTAAGTCTAGTATCTTGAAGAGAGGAAGAGCTATTAAGCCTAGGGTAAGTTGATTTAGGATTGTCTTTCTTTGGGGATCTTTAGAAGTGGAGAAAATGGTTTCCATGGATGAGTTTCCAAGTTTTATGGCTTCCCACTATGATTTTCAAGATACCCAAGCCTATATATTTTTTCAATTTCCTTGGAGATTTATATTTTATTATTTGGGCATTCCCTTCACAAAGACATCGATCAGGAATGAGTACAACATTTTCCGACCCAATTGATGTAGATGATCATGTTGACCTATGCTAACACGTTGCCGTGAAATAGAACCACTACAATAGAGTCAGGTGTTTCTGAGATGAGTAAGTAGTATAAGGCTTGTTATATTCCCTGAGGAGTCCAATATCAGCTACAAAAAGTTGACGGATTTGGGGTTAGGGCAATTCTAGCTAAGGATTTCAGTGAGTGATTTAAAATCTCATGAGTGAATTGGATGCCCTGGGGAAAAGGAGACTCAAGAAGATGGAGAAGAAAATTAGGGATTCCCTTGATCAGGTAATTTAGGGCTAGCCACGCACATACACTCTCCCTTCACACACAGCCCCGCAAATCAATCAATCAATCAATCAATCAATCTCCACCAGAATCTATGCTTTGTGCAGACACGATTCTTGCTTACTGTAGTCAAGCATCATGGTCAGAGTCTGGCACAAAGCAGAAACTCAATGAATATCTGCTGAGAATTGAATAAAATTCTTTATTCACTTCTTTTTTTACCTAGTCCCAGGTTATAGGCTATTATTAACAATATTTACAAATGTAGCTAAGTAAAGCAGAGTGTGGTACTGCAGACTAATCTCATGAGCTAGCTACTATATTTAGTCTATTTCTTTAGAAAAATGTAGAAACTTCTGTGCATGTTCAGTTATAAACGGCAAGCTGGCCTGTGTATTAGAAAACTTTACCTTCAAACTCATATTGCGGGGTTTAAATTACTTCTAGAATGAAAAAAACACCTGAGTTAAAATTCTCCAAAGGTAGAATCATTTTCCTAGAAGAACTACCTTGAGGAGAAGCACGATATATTTTTTTTTTCCTTCTCATTTTGTATTCTTTGAAAGGTAACTCCAGAAGACAGAAAAGCAATTTTGGAGAGGCAGGCTGATAGCTCTCACAACTATACCACTACTTCATCTGACCCAGATTTCATAATCACTCTACTTTTCAAGTTAGACTTACTCTTAAAGCGACCTGAATATAGTTCAATTACAACAATATGTACACAGCAAGCACACCAACTCTTCTAAAAATTCACATGTAAGCTATTTTTTTGCTTCTTTCTCAGCTAATATGATTCTCAATCAATTACAGTTATTCATATATCCTTTTTATTTAGGTAGAAAGTTGTAATTTGTTTAATAGTTTCAACTTTCAAAATCTCTATATACTCTACCATCTTAACAATTAGTGATGATATCATTGCACTCTCGTTTGGATCTGTTCATAAAATCAATATTTCTTTGAGGATATAGTTTTTTCCTTTTTTAGAGTAATTCACAATGTTGAATTTCACTTCTCTGCTTATATAATAAATAAATAATAAATCCCAAAGAAATAAAAACATAAAAGAGACTAGGTGGCTTTTTTTTGTTATCTATCTATATGCCATATAATTTCCACACATTGTTATGATGATCTTTCCCTTTCCTTCAACATTTGTTAAAAATCTTTTAAAAGTCCCTCAAACTTAAATATGCAAGCACAGGAACAATATGACTGTAGTTTTGTATTCCCAGGCTTGAAATTTGAGGTAGACAATCACTGAGTGTTTTATTTGATCTTCTTATTATTCCTAAAAAGCAGGGGAAATAAATAGGTTAAAAAGAAAAGTTTGAGAGTCTAGGTATAGACATGGCTTAATCACAAAGCTATTATCTAAGTCAACTTGCCTAACCTCTGTCTCAGGTTCTTAAATTCTAGAATATGTATATAAAGGAAAAGGATGTCATACCTATAAATCCTGAGCTTTCTCTCCCTTAAATCTTTTGTCTCCCAAAAGATCTTTTGGACAATCTTTTGTCTCCCAAATCTATGTGATTTGGGACAACGGTGAAAGACATTCTATTGTTCCTTCTCTTTGTCTGGCTTGTTCCAGTTGTGGTTTGATGTCAGGATATTGCTCTCTATTCTGAGATACGTTGAAGCACTAATCCGTTAGGTAAAGAGAACGTTCACGACATCTTTAGGCACATAGACATACATCAAGGATTATATCTTTCTAAGGTTTGTACAGATGGTATTAAAGAACTGATGGCTGATAGATAGAGCCCTTTCCACAGGAAGTGGGAGTGTGTGAAATAAGCACATCAGTAGGAAAGCATTTGCTACTCAAATAATGACTATTTTGTTGTTATAAATAAATGTTTCAGCTTAGACATTTTCATGAAGCTCTTGAATTAATTAGCATGCATTGATCAAAGCTTTTCATACCTCAGCTGTGAGCATCTGCAGGGTGATGAAAAGGACACCAAACTTAAAGGCAAGGAGTGATGCCGGGATCTAGACTCGGTTGTGACCTGAGAACATGAATGACTTATTCTAATCTGAGTCTTGGTTCTCTTCTATTCTTGGGAATAATAAAAAGTAAGTGCTAGGTATGAATCCAGTTTTCACAATTTCAAAGAGAAATGCAGCTCCCTCCCTTGCAATCCTGTGACTTTGTCCAAGTCCTTCAACCTCACAGGGGCTCAGTTTTCTCTGTAAGGTGGAGTAATAACATCTACTACATGAGGGTTATTGTAAAAAAAATAAAATAAAAAAGATATTTCAATGAAAGTGGTAACAATAGGGTCTGGCACAGAGTAAGGGTCCAGGTGAATATCAGCTGCTCATGTTAGTGTTGTTATCATAAATAATAACATTATTGTTCTGAGAGGAACTGAATGCAGCTGTAACAAAGGCAACAGTTAGCATGGCACATAGTAGATGACTGTTCAATGTTTTAAAGTAATTAACAGGGCTGCAACCAGCAGGATCAGAGAGATCACAGCAGCCTGGGGCTTCTTTTAGTGTCTTGACATTCATATTGCAGGTTGAAGACTTTCTAGATAGCTGAGGTTTCTTAACCACGGCGCATAGGAAGCTAGTGAGCCTGGGGCTTTTACTTTCACTCATGAGAGAACTTCCGTGGCATCTGACATCAACAAAAACCACCACTACCACCACCACAAGAATCAGCTAAGATTTATTGAGTGTTTATTTTCTGTCAGACCCTGTTATAAGAAATTTATATGTTTTATGTATTTGCTCCTGACAAGTGTCCTAGAAAATAGAAAACATTATCCTATTTTATTAGTAAATATGTGACAGCACAGAGCTCAGTGAATGTCTTCTATCGTGACCATGTCAAATACTGTGAATAGCTAATGATATTATAACTTCAAATTCTGTGTTTGTCTCAGCAGGAGATTTCACTTACAGTTTTTTTTTAAGATTTTATTTATTTATTCATGAGAGACACACAGAGAGAGGCAGAGACACAGGCGGAGGGAGAAGCAGGCTCCATGCAGGGAGCCCGACGTGGGACTCGATCCCGCGTCTCCAGGATCACGCCCTGGGCCGAAGGCAGGCACTAAACCGCTGGGCCACCGGGGCTGCCCCACTTAGAGTTTTCATTTAGAATTTCATTTGTACTTTTTGATAGCAGTTGCTAAATAAGAGATTCACAATTAAACAGTTTACCACCATGCAAAAGGATGGCCTTGCTATGAGTTACATGGATTATTACAAAAACAGTATCTTTCCTTCTCTTTGTCTTTCTTAAAATATTTCTAAATGTGGACACCTGGGAGGCCTTTGGCTCAGGTCATGATCCCAGGGTCCTGGGATCAAGTCCCACACCAGACTCCCTGCAAGGAGCCTGCTTCTCCCTCTGCTTCTGTCTCTGTCTCTCTCTTTGTGTGTATGTCTCATGAATAAATAAAAAAAATAAATATAAATCTTAAAATAAATAAATAAAATATTTCTAAATGAATCAAATAGCACAACTGAGCAAGAGAGTGTTTTCGTGTGCCTGTTGATTAAAATGTCTCTTCAAATCCAGTTTAAGTAATGGGGCTTATTCTTGTTTCTAGAACTCTAATGTAGTTTTTCAATAGGTATGCCTTTTGGATATATATAATATTAGGATATGCATAATAAAATATTAGAATTAAGATATTAGAATAAACTAGTTTAAGTTCTCATTAATACTTGTTATTAATACTTGTTATTGGTGTATTTATCTGAAATGTGTAAACTATATGTGAATACACACACACATAGCTTATACATTACCTAATATAAATGTGTTTATATATAATATGTCAAGCCTGCTAAAATTGACATTGAGAAAAGATACACATGTATATTAGAATACATACTATATCTCTAGATGGATAAGTAGATAACACATATGTATATATACCACATACACACCAAAATACAAGCATACATATACTAAAAGCATTTAATAATTTCAGAAATTAAAAAGTTCTTGGCTAAAACACAAGATGGTCTAACTCAGTTGGAATAAAAAATGTCTTGGCCTACAAACAAATATCAGCACTTATAAGGTTGGCTCACACCAAAGGAAGGGCTGCAGCTGGAAAAAAAATACATATATATATAATTTTAAAAAGTAGAAAATTAAACAGAGTTTCTTTACTGTTCCTGCTACCATGAAAGGACAATTTTAAGAGCACAATAGAAACAAAAGTAGCCACTTAAAAAAAAAAAATGTGGCACTCATCATTGTCCTATCTTCCACTCAAGGTCAAGTTGCCAGAGCTGTGCACTTTCTTATACTGAGAGCCGAGCACAAATGTGAGGTGAAAAAAAAAAGTTGTTGAACTTAACTGACTAAATGACTAACAGGATTTTAGCTTCCTAAGCACATCACACACCACTGACGTTTTCATCTATAATCTGAATATGTCTACTTGAGGCAAGTGTGCATCCAGTTGCAGGGATTCACATGCTGCGTGTGAGTCAGAGAAGGGGTGGCAGGTAGGAAATGCACAAGCCTTGGTCAGAGTAGCCCAATGCCACCTTAAAAACAATACCCAGAATTCAGAAAATTTGATTTGAAAGAGAGTTATATAAGGAATTTTGTAAGATAAAAATGTTTTGTTTCATTTTGTTTGGGGGGGCAGCAGAGTCGGTGAGTTTTTCCCCCATAATCTAATTCTATTCAGAGATTATGTGTAGATAATATTTTCATATAAATTGCAACTTTCCCCACACCTAAATGAAGAAACTAACTAGGGAATGTAAAAACAGACTACATCAACATCACTTCTCTGTAAAGGCATGTGACTTATTAATTTCAAACCAAAAATTAGTTGAAATTTGAAAAGGACAAAAAATGATAATATTTTATTTAAGCCATGCACAGAGGGAAATCTTTTTGCTTAATTCCAATTAAACATGATCAACTACATCTTATTCATGAAAAGAAGGAAAATCAAAAGAAGACACCCTCTTGCTTTGCCCTTCCTTCATTCCATCAGTGAAGTGCCTAAAGTTATTTAGACAACCTTGATGCCATCTGTACAAGTCGGCCGTGGGAGCAAAAAGGCTGTGCTGTCCCAGGATTAACAACTCAATTTAATGAAGCTTTCAGTGGCATCTGGGTGTGTGGCAACTTGAGTTCCACTAAATAGGAATGTCTATTTCTCTCAAATTAAATATTCAGTAATTCAGCAATGCCCGTGGGCGAAAAAAATAGAAAAGTGAACCACTATTTCAGTTACCATAAGAGTTGATGGGTCAATTTTTGAAAAGTAAAAGCAAACACTAGGTCACTCTTCCTTATTTTCAGATGAGGAAACTGAGGCACAGAGCAGTTCAGGGACTTTCTCAGTTGGCATCAAGCTCTGATCATGAACAAGTATCAAGGAATTCAGTGTTCAGTGTTTTTTGTTTTTTGTTTTTGTTTTTTTTTTTTTTGACTGTTCGGAAACAGATGGAACAATGAACTGTCTCTAGCACAGGCGTGCAATAGGAGACGCCCTAGAGCAATTACAAATGAAGAGCAGCCGTCTTTTCAGCAACATGGCAGAAAGGGAACCATAACTGATTTAAAGGCAATTCTATCTTTAAAACTGTGATAGCTTCACAATAAGCTGACACTCAAATATAAAAATAAAAGTCCCGAAGGGAAAAAATCTTGCAGTTATTTCCCCCACTAATGGCATTTACAAAGACACAGAAAAAGTTAACTAGAAACAATAAACCTGCAATGTTTACTGCTATTTTGCAACTAAGTGATGAAGATATTTTCAGCATCAGTCTTTCATGATCTTGCAGAATGTGACACGCCATAAATTAGGGTTTAAAGCTTCTATTCCAAGCTGGCAGATGCTGCTAATAAGGACAATGCATGTCTGCTTTATCCCAAAACTTTTTAAATCCTCTACTAGTCTCAATGAGGGACAAGAGGCCGCTTTATTTTTTTTTATAAGGGAGCCTATATTATCATGAAACAAGAATGAATCTTTGAATTGATCATAACAAAATAGTGGCAGCAAATGTTATGTCTGGATTAACCAATTCTTTTGCATCCCCAGCCTCATAAGCTCTGCAAAGCTTCCCTATCATCTAATTTTACATTTTTCTAAAGGGGTAGCTATATATAAAGGTATATTATATACCATCTAGTATATGTATGTCCATAGAATGCACGGATATATATGCGCGTATATGTGTATATAATATACACATATATAAAATGCCATATACTTTGTTGATTTACCTGTTGATTACCTGTTGATTTACCATGACATGCTATATGTTGGTTGCATATGCCGAAGTTTTCATTCTACTTTCACTTTAAAATAATTTTTTTTTTTTTTAGATTTTATTTGTTCACTCATGAGAGACATACAGAGAGAAAGAGGCAGAGACACAGGCAGAGGGAGAAGCAGGCTCCATGCAGGGAGCCTGATGTGGGACTCGATCCTGGGACTCCAGGATCATGCCCTGGGCTGAAGGCTGGGCTAAAAAGCTGAGCCACCTGGGCCTCCCCACTTTTTGATTGTGTTCATCACTTTTTAGTTTAGAAAGGGCACCTGGGTGGGTCAGTCAGTTGAGCATCTGCCTTTGGCTCAGGTCATGATCTCGGGGTCCTGGGACTGAATCCTGCGTTGGGTTCCTTACTCAGCTGGAAGTCTGCTTTTCCCTCTTCTGCTGTTGCCCCTGCTTGTGCTCACTTACTTTGTCTCAAATAAGTAAAATTCTTAAAAAAAAAAAGTCCTCCCCCAAGAAAGAGTTGATAAACATATTGTTATATACAATGTTTATTACTTAATTTTATAGGTGCTTGTGTAACTGTAATCTTTTTGAAAACATTTTATCTTCTCTTTGAAGGTGAAAATCCAAATTGAGTCCTCCTACCCAGAGAGATCCTTATTTGAGCCAGCACATTTTTTGAACAACTTCTCTTTTTTCTACTGATTTGTAAGGAGTACCACATTTTAAAATTCTGATATATACTGTACAAGGTTCTGCTTCTGAGCATTCTATTGTTTTCTTTCTCTCTCTTTCTTTCTTTCCTTCTTTCTTTCTTTCTTTCTTTCTTTCTTTCATCCAGTTCCATTTCATTTAATTATATTTCTATAGTGTGTTCTAATATATGTTAGGTCTCTCCTACTAAGCTATTTACATTAATGATTCTAATTATGTTTGTACATTGCATCATATAGTTTTGTTTTCTGCATAGATAAGATAAATATATATAACAGAACTATTGTAGTTGCTCTGATTTAGCTTTGCAAAATGTAGCCAGCTAAAGCTGGTGGCAAATTATTTATTTAAACTCATTTAAAGAGGTTTATTTTTTTATTTTATTTTATTTATTTATTTATTTATTTTAGAGAGAGAGAGCAGGAGAGAGGGGGAGAGGGAGAGAGAGAATCTCAAGCAGACTCCATGCTCAGCACAGAGCCCAACATGGGGCTCCATCTTATGACCCTGAGATCATGACTTGAGTCAAAATCAAGAAGTAGATGCTTAACCACTGAGCCACCCACGTGCCCTAAAGAAACTTCTGAATAGCAAAAGGAAATTATATCTCTCTTATAAATACATCCCTGTGATAATTATTTGTAAAGTTATCATCTATAAGTGATTATAATAATTTTGATTTTAACACATCAGAGAATCTGGCCTCATGCCAGAAAATTGTATTATTTGTTGGAAGATAGATGTAAAACTATAAAGAAAAATAAAATTAGGGGGAAATGCAATTATAAGCACACTAATTCTATTGTAATAATCACAAGCCCTAGTAGAGTGTCTTGCAGTAAAATGCTAGGAGTGGGTGGCCAATCACTAGCATTTGGAGGTGATTTGGAGGCCAGGCTGAATGATTCTCAGGGCGGGAGAAAACCAAGTGCGCTCCACTTTAATGTGGCTCTCTTCAAGAGGTTAGGCCACTTGCCTGAGGACACACAGATAGTGTCCAGCTAGTAAGCAGTGGAGAGACAGAATCTGAACGCCTTCTTCAGACCTGGGAATAGATTGTATAATTTTTTGTTTGTTTTCTTTCCATGGGGCTGTTTTTATGATAACTAGGTTCCCTTCAGCAGTAAAAGCCTTACAACTCTTTTAAGCCCTGTTGACTTGAGATTTCAAGATCCGATTATCAAATTTGTGATTACTCACACTGTATCAATCCCCTGTCTTTCTCTGGCTGCCCGCCATTCCTTCTTGACCACATCTCTACCTGAGCACCCACAAAGGAAACAGGGAAGCCGATATTTAAGAAAGCCAATGCTGCTGTCTCTCCCATCCACAATAAAAATATTTTGCAAACTAGACCTGTTATTGAGAAGTGGTGTGTAAACGTGCTCCATTATTTTAATATTATCTGAAGGCAATACTTTGTATGGTAGGTACATAAATATAGATATAGATATGAATATAGATTCAAACAGCCTTAGGTTTGAATTTCCGCTCTGCTACTTAACTACACTGCCTTGGGGGAAGTTCCTTAGTTTCTCTGAAGTAGTTTCCCCTTTTTCAAATAAGGTTAACACTTATTTTGCACTATTATTTAATCACATACAGTACTAGGGTACTTGGTCTTGAGCACTGAGTAAAGAGTAGCCATTATTGTTATTATTAGGATCTTAAATGTATAAGAGAGGAATGATGGCCATTTAAAGAAGCAGTTTCCCCCCTAAAAAGTAGAGAAGTATGCTTTGAAGTAATTAATTACCCTCAAATCTTCATGTTTACATGATTATTTCCTAAATTTCATACCTCGATTCCTTATCTTCCATGAACTTTACATTTTGAAAGATTTCATCTACTAAACAAAAGGTATTCATTAAGGAATACTTTGTAATTTTAAATTTATCAGAGGCATAATGAGATCGCCTCTATAATCACACTGAGTCGACAGAACTCTAGCCTGATGCAAATAGCTGTTTTATTTAGATTATGCTAAGAGGGTAAGCATGTAGCCTTTTCTAGATTTGCTGAAATACTGAACATACATAACTGTTCTTCATTTCTAATTTTGAGGACTCTAAAAAAGTATAGAGACTCTAGGTTGTGAACTGTTATTTTTCAATTATGGCTGCTCAGCACCGAGGTATTTCTTCTTAATGCATTCTTTAATTATTTCCTTTGGAAGGTCCCTAGTGCTTCAAATGTCAGATGGGTTGTGCCTTTTGCCAAGGGTTGCTTAGTTAACTGTTTATTTAATGAATGGGGTTTTATGTGCTGCTGAATTTCTCATGGCACACGTTAGGAAATTCTTGGCAGAATTTAAATTGGAGAACTGAGAAACATATTGGCTCTACGGAAGCTCAATCAGCTCCCAGGCAGGAGCAGGGCCTCTGCCAAGGAAAACTCACTAAAATAAAAAATGCAAAGACCAAACTCACACACAACACAAGGAAAACTGACTTTGGTGTCTAGAATTAAAGGCATGCTGGATTCAGGTATCTCAGGTGGCCTATGAATGGAAGTGAGGGAAATGTTTCACAATTCTGGAAGAGAAACAGGAATGAGATCCCTTTGCTTTGGAGGATGACAATATGCTTAAATGTCTTGATTACTTGGGGTACTCAATTAGCTGCTAAGAAAAAATGGAGTCATATAATTTCTCAAGTTTCTTCCTTATGGAGATAAATCTAAACCTCTTTTTATGTTATTGAAAGATATAATCAATAATAACTAAGAAATAATAATTGTATTAAAAAGAAAACTTGCAGCAACATTGACTGAATATCCTAGATCAAACATCCAGATGGCTATAGTTTAAAGATGATTTGGCCAGGAGCCTAGATATTGTATAAACATCAGTTGCCAGGTATGTTTTCTTTCAGGACTGGGGAGGAAAATAAATGCCCTGAAATGTTATGTAGGGTCTGAAAAGTCCCAAATCCACCAAATTATTTTTAAATTTATTTTATTTATTATTATCATTATTATTTTTATTCAGTAGTACTACAAAAGGAGGAGGGAATCGGAGATTTTTAAAAATGAAATACAAGTTTGAGAAAATAAAGATGAGGATATATGTTTCAATGATGTAAGCTGGACAGCACTAGCCTACTTGCTGATGCTATATGAATACCCAGTCTTGTGTAGAAGGAAGGCCTGTTGCAGTCATCTCCTGCTGAGTATCATTGCCATCAGTTCCTTTCTTCAATTCTACACACTCTGACAGCCCATGCCCAATCCCTTTTCCCTCTTTGGAAGAGCAATTTCCTGAGTTAGCCTAGGGCTCTCTCTCTCTCTCTCTCTCTCTCTCTACTGGCTTACTGGAGGCTCCCTGCATCTTGGGTGATCAGAGGCCTGGCTAACTCCCTGGTTCCTGTTTGTCTGGTGCCATTTTCTCACATTATTCAAAAATTAAGAGAGCTGGGCTCATCAGCACATAAATGCTAATCTGATGCTAGGTTGGCCATCTCTCAGGTAGCTAAATGGACACATGTGTTCTCTTCTTCAGGCCTAATTGCTTGGCTGTCATCTATCCTGGCTCAGGACTGAACCACTCTCCCAGCAGACAGTTCACTGGGTTTGGCCATCTATAACCACTTACTACTCATTGCCCTTGATTAGCTGGTGTGTTGTTTGACACATATTAATATGAATCATAATAACACCAATAACCAGCCATTAAACACCTTCTATGTGTCTCATGCATTTTTAGCTACTGTACAGAAAGTCTCATTTCTCATAATTTTTATCTCCATACTAAGGTTCAGAGAATTTAAATATCTTGTCCAAATTGCACAGCTATTGGATGACAGAACAGTAATCCAACTCAACATTTATCTGATTACAAACTCATATACGTAGTTTTTAGTTCATGTTTCTCACCATGTCATGGGATATTGGCTGAGTTCCTATTTACTTAGCCAGCACTGGTCCTGGACACATTTTCTCAACAATGTCATCAATACGAAAAAGGGCATCTATACCTTTTCTATTCTTCCATGATCTGGTTCCTTTGAAAAGGTGGGATTCTCTTAACACTACTGGTAAAAAATAAATTTAAAAAATTTAAAACCCACTTTGATTCCATCCTACTCTCTTTACCTTTTGATTTCAGGATAGCTGCTGTTCCCATGGCTGTCCTATGATACTCCGATTTTGTGTCACACTTATTTTGTGCTCATTTCACTCTGAAGACCAAATTACCTGGCCATGTTATCAAGTGAATACAAAATTTGTTTTGCATTTTAAGGATTCCTTAACTAAGGTTTTCTAAGTTACCTTGTAACTGGAAAATAAAAAAATGAGATTTAGCACTAATAGGAACGACATTTTAAAGGTCAGTTTCCAGGCTCTAGATTTAGATTTGGCTGCTATTGCCTCCTTGAGTCAGCATAGATTTGAGACATTTTTTCTTTTCCTCCATGACAACAGATGAAGTCCGGTACAGCAGGGCCAGGCTAGGATAAGATGGGTGAAATGAGTGAGGTACTAACCTGAGATGTAAAATATAAGGGGGGAAGGGAATGCTAAAAACTTAGTAATCAAGAAAAATAATATTTCAATGCAATTTTTTAAATCAATGTAAAAAATCTTACGGTGAACAAAATATCAAAATTTTACATAAAGTAGAATCAGTATTACTGATTATTCCTCTTGCCTCAGGCTCCAATATGGCCTGGTAAGCACTGCAATACAGTATTTTTCTAGGATTAAAGAGCCCAAGTTAATTTGTTAACAATCTATTTATTACAAATGCCAGTAACTAGAAGTATTTGGGGGCTAGGAGTAGGGAAAGGAAAGCCATCATTGGAGATCCTTAAAATTATAACTAAAATAAACTTCATTTTTAAGGATAATGATAGCAAACAGTCATAGAGTGCTTAGTAGACACTGTTCTAAGCACTATACTCATTTAATCACCAGCACAACTGGCTGAGATAGAAGAACAAGCCCAGGGATGCAGAATTCCCAGTGGCACATTCATTAGACTACAGTGTCTATGGGGCTGTGCAAGACTGGTGACTTGGTAGAACTCTGCCAAGAGTCACTTACTTGCCAATATTATGGAAGTACCCACATTTTGACTCTGGTAGAACTGGAGTCCCCATTTTACAGATGAGGAAAGTGAGCTTATACAGTAAATGGCAGAACCACGTTCCAAACCCAGAAGTCTTAATCTAAGGTCTTTGCTCTTAACATTATAGAAAAAAGCCAAGCCCCACAAAGACCAAATATTCTTGCCTATTCCTACCCTCTCTTCTCTTCTTCAGGCCTAATTGCTTGGCTGTCATCTATCCTGGCTCAGGACTGAACCACTCTCCCAGCAGACAGTTCACTGGGTTTGGCCATCTATAACCACTTACTACTCATTGCCCTTGATTAGCTGGTGTGTTGTTAGACACATATTAATATGAATCATAATAACACCAATAACCAGCCATTAAACAACTTCTATGTGTCTCATGCATTTTAGCTACTGTACAGAAAGTCTTATTTCTCATAATTTTTATCTCCATACTAGATATCCATTTTTCCCCAAACAATCCTACATAGGAGTTAACTTTGATAATAATAATGAGCCCAGGAACACAGATCTTGGCATGAACTTTTACAGACACTAGTCAAACTTTCAAGGCTTGAAAGGCGTGTGTGTGTGTGTGTGTGTGTGTGTGTGTATGTATTTATGTATATATATATCAAATTCAATGACTTGTCATTGAAATCACCTTGAGACTCAATCATATTGACATGAGAACTACAATAGATCTCTGTAACACCAGTCAATCTATAGGCCAAATATACAAACTGGACTACCCACCTGAGATATTTTTACAAAATTGTGATGAATTGGTAAAAATTAACTCAATAGCTCACAGGCACTGAAAGGCCTATAGAATCCAATCTCCTAGTCTCTGCCACACGCTGATGAAGTAACTCCTACAGGTGCATAGTTAGTGTTCTTACATTAAAAAATCATCAAAATGAAATATAATGATTAAATAAATTTCACCCCCATGTTCAATAGCACTATAATTATATGATGTAACTAGAGCATTGTAAAGGATTATAAGCAAAAGAATAAATAATCCAGAATAAATACTTTACATCATGACTAATACGTGAGTCCTTTCAAGTAATCACTATCACCAATTCATGCTGTCCATACATGTGGATTTCTGATTATCTGAAATATATATATAATATCTACAATTAATGTATTTTAGGCCTATATTAAGCCAGTATCAGCTTAAAAGAATCTTTGAAGAGTAAGAAAAAATAAGCTCGGCTCTTGGGAAAATGTTATTCCAGAGAGGAAGAAAGGTTAGGACTTGGGCAGACTGCAGAGTATTGAGAGGAAGAATCAAAGTCAGAAAAACCCAGGAGAAGTAGAATATAAAATGCCTTTCTTCCACACAAAATGTGGGTACTTCCATAATATTGGCAAGTAAGTTAGTGCTATTTATTATCCATTGTTAACTCAGATTTATAATTCCATTTGCAATACATTTCTTATAAATGTGATAAATCCAATAATCTTTGGTTCCTTCTTTCTTATGCTAAGGTATCACTGAAGAAAGACTGATTTTAGTGGATTCAGTAGTGCTTGCATTCATTGATGACTTATCTGAGTACTCTCCCTATGAGCTATTCCTATGAGTCTTTGCTCTGCTCTATGGTTGACTTGCAGAAAGCAACCGAAAGTCCTGGCAGAGGGCTATAGAGGTGATCCACAGGTCGTGAAAAGAAACAGATACAAATGTAGATAGATTAATATAAACCCATCCAAACCAGAAGAAAAACCACTAATGAGCATGGCTGACCAGTGATGGGAGGCTCAAAAGTATTCCTTTTATATATCATTATTATTATACACCTATTTTATGATAAATTTATGATATGACACTTTTTATGATGTCCATACCATGTTGACTGTTATTAAATAAAGGCTCAAAGTACTGCCAAGGTTCCTGGAAATGATTTTATTTTGAAATCAAAGTGTTTTCTACAGCCTAGTCACCCTTCTGATTGAATTAGAGAGAAGTGTGTATTCTAAGACGACACTTCATTCTGGCAAGACGTAAATCTCTCCGTATTTGTTGAATGTGTATTGATGGAAAAATATTGGTAATGATAACGATCATAATGTAATTGTTTTTCCTGGCATTTTCTCTAAACGAGGGCACTAATGGTAGTACTTTTTATCTTCCTGAGACATACCAGCAAGTAAACGAAAAGTAAGGGAGGTGGGGATGAAAGAAGGGGTTTGGACAGCCACTCCTCAATTACAATGTACAGCTGTTTTTGACCAGGTCACAAGAAATTACTTAGCAAATAAAGACTCTCTCCTTAAGAAGCAGGCCTAAGTTTAAAACCAAAAACGGAATGTCTAAACTAAAGCAATATATAAATCTTTGCTGGTCATAGCTTTAGCTATAAACCCAAGGATCTGTTTCATAAAGAATCTAGTTGACAGCAGGAAGCTTCTAAAGGAGATACTAGTTTAAATTACGAGAATATAAAATGTTTCCCAGGGTGATACTTAAAGGAAAAGGAGCACAACTCTAATAGCTGATTGCTTCGAAAAGGTAAATTATAAATACCCATTGAGAAGATTAGGTTTGCACAGAGAAGGAAACTCAATCAATAAATCAGAAATTTGGAGAAAACTGTATTAAGTCTTCCAGGTCTTAGGAGTGCCAAGAAAGAAGTACCTTTTGGATTCTTAAATTCAGCAGAGATAAAATTTGTTAGAGGTTAAGCCTGTAGTTTTATCCTTTGTAATCTTAATTCCTAATCATCCCAGTGTGTTTGTGTTGAAAGTAATATCTTTTCTTGTTCTCTCTTGATTTTCTGACCCACTAAGTTTATGGCTGCACACACTTGAGAAATGTGCAGCCCTGCTTGGTTTTGAGTCTGATAAGTATTTTTTAAGTCTGTAATGAGGTCATAAAATGAGCATTTGTATTTTCATTTGTTTGTAAAAGCTATAATTTTTGAGAGGAAAATAAAAATCTAAAAGAATTTAGATCTAAAAGCACTTTACCATTTCACTGCAGAGTAGGAGGTGAACCACAGAATAAACCATGAAGCAGCAAATAACTGCCTGCCACATAGGAAGGAAAAACCATTCAGATGCTTGGAAGGAAGAGTTTAGAAAGAGGAGAAAATAAAATAAAAGGAAATGGGGGAAGAGAGAGTGACCCTCCTTAGCAGACTTGAAACTTAAGAAGATCAAACACCCAGATATGACTGGGGAACTCAGAAATATTGGAGCTGCCATCATACTCATCTGTGGAAACTGAAAGCCTCTCAGAGAAGCCCTGGTTTCAGCAAGGTGCTCTATTCACCAAGACCTGGAAAGACACGTGTCAATGGCAGAAAGGAATATCCTAGAGAAACCTCAAAGATCCCAGAAGATTGCAGAGAAGTTCTTGGAATTCCCAGATGCACCCAGAAACAATAGGAGAATCAAGAGTTCAGAAGAGTCCTAGAGACCAGACAAGGAAACTTCTAGAATCTTGGACCCAAAGGCAAACACAAAATCCTTCATTCTGAGGGAATTATGTGCCCAAGAGATGAACCAAGGTCACCCATGTCTCAGTCCACAAAGAATGGCCAGAGACTAGACTGGGTGAGGGACATCCAGGAAATCCTGAGGCAATCCCCAGGAAAGCCTTCAAAACAGAAACCCCTCCCTCAGATGCTGGGGAAGGTGGAAAAAGAAATTCTCTCTTCAGAGGCGAAAAAACAAAAACAAAAACTGATAGAGAATTTGAAATCTTAATTGAACATTTACTTAAAATAAATATTTTTAAACAAGAAAAAAAATGAATGATCTAAAATTGGAAAATTCCTACATCTCTTGCCAACAACAGGAATGGGAAATTAAAAACAAAATTAGTACCTGAAAAAATTAATAATTTACATTTTCTCTGCATATCTTCTTTAAATTACATAAATTTCGATATTTTTCCTACTCCCATCCTACTACAGTAGTAAAGCTGTCTGTATAGTGAAAGTTTTACGATGCTTAAAATATGTGGTCAGCTCCAGACAGGTAATAAATATGATGCTATGCTAAATTCTACAGCCACAAATCATTTCCAAAGTGCTCTGGACAAAAAGAATATAATATACTATTTTATTTTTTAAGTATAAGGATCTTTCTTGTCTGATCTGGCTTTTTTTGCTCCTACAAGCATATCTTTTTTTTTTTTTAAGCATATCTCTTTCATTAAAAAACAGGCTTATTTAGCCCATCTCTTGAAAGGGTGGTATTATTCATCTTATAGTTAAAGAGAACAATAACAGCTACCACTGATGAATGAATGCCTAGCATGTGCCAGTCAGTATGCCCTGCAGCCATTTTCACTAATTATTATATCAATTCTCCATGACAGATTTTTGTATCTCCATTTACAGGTACGGTAATCAAAGCTTGGAGAGTTTAAGTAACTTTTCCAAAGTCACACTGCTAGTAAAAGCTCATTCCATTATATCACACTAAATCCCAATAAATGAGTTCTAAGAAATGAATGGACCCTGGCAACCTTTGAGACATGGAGAGGTCTGTGAAAAAAAGGCTAATTTTCCTTTTTCCCAATCCAACATTTGTCTTCAGGAGTATTCATTTTCTCAGGAGACAGAACCTACTGGGCACTGGAATGATTTTCAAGGTATTGATAAATTTGATTCTAGTTTCAGCACTGCCATTAATTGTGTGAATTTAGGTAAGTACCTTTTCATTTTTCTCATTTGATCAATAGGAATTAATGTCTTATTTCCTTCTCATCATTACAAGTATTTCTAGCCTTGTCTTAATTGTAATAAAATTGGATAATATGGAAAGGAACTTTTATGGTGAATCTAAATGCATTGTTATATTTATCTCTAAAATTCACATCAGATGTGAGGATCATTATAGTCCACAATTTCGATGTGTGGATTCTGTGTCAGAGGCTGGGCTGAGTACTAGAGATATAACAAAGAAGATCCTGCCTTTTACCTTGAGTAACTCCCAGCCTGATGGAGGGGGTTAGGAACACACAGAGCTGATTAGAATGTGACATGACAGATAGAAAGAAAAATAATGTTATGAATCTAAAGTCAAACATATTGTTGCCTGTCTGAACCTCAAAAGAAAGACCTACGTGAGAAGGGTGTGTCACCCCACTAGGTGAGAAATTGTGTGGTGATAGTAATTTTTGAATTGGTTTGTGAGAAATATAAGCATCCTAGGAGGTCTATAAGGTAGGTTATTAGATAGTCAAAGAAAATTCAAGGCATTTTAATGGCTCATAGTCAAATATAATTATATTTTTGTCCATGTCACAAGCAAGTAAAGGTCAATAATGAGCTGTTTATTGGATATGGAGCCCCCCTGAAGGATGTAAAACTGATAGTTTCATAAAACATGATGGAGAATTTAGGTTTCTTTGACAATGTGAGTTTCTCATTTGTATAATAATAACAGCTACTATGTACTGTTTATTTTCTTTCTACCAAGTATTGTACAAAGAACTTTGTAGGGATATCCTCATTTCATTTTTTTTTGATAGCCTCACATGGTAATTATTAGTATTATCTGCATTTCACAGATAAAAGAAACCAAGTGTTAGGAAACTAAAATAGGGGATCCCTGGGTGGCAGAGTGGTTTAGTGCCTGCCTTTGGCCCAGGGCGCGATCCTGGAGACCCGGGATCGAATCCCACGTCGGGCTCCTGGTGCATGGAGCCTGCTGCCTGTGTCTCTGCCTCTCTTGTTCTCTCTCTGTCTCTCTCTCTGTCTCTGTGACTATCATAAATAAATAAAAATTAAACAAAAAAAGATTTAAGGAAACTAAAATAGCTTGTCCCAACCAAGTCACAAAGAGCCTCATAACTGGAAGGGAAACTGGAACCCAGATAATATAGCCCTTACTCCTAGTTCCTAACTCCTGTCCACTACATGCACCCTGGGCTAGGACAGTGTGTAAACTACAAAGGAAAAAGACTGGGTACACACTGATGTAAAAGCTACTTCTGCAGTTATGAGGAAGACATAATAGGGTGATTTTTTTTTTTCTCAACTGCATTCACTCTAACCACACACGTAAAAGAGGGCTGGTCATGAAGCCATGGATCAAGTACAAAGTTTAACTTCTCTAGTAAACTCTTCCAATGCAACACTGATTGCTCTAGTAAATCTAGCAGCAAGTGGCTTCTCATTGACTTACATGGACACAACATGATTGGCCTAGTAGGAGGGATTATTCAGGGCACTGCACTGCATCTTCAGTGAAGGAACAACTGTCATCAGGAGTTTGACAAGTGATTCCACTACATTCAGTGACTTCTGCTATAATCTACCCTGAAAAATTATATATATATATATAATATAATATAATTATATATAATATAATATATATCTTCATATTATCATATAAAACCATGCATGCCATTAAAATTTCCTTGGCTATTTGTATTGCTGCATATGCAAAAATAGCCTCCAAAAGTTTTTCCTTGCATGTGTACAAAAGTACTGAGTTTTAAAAGGCCTTAAACTGCTGATAGAAGATCTGTAAGACTAGTCCATGTGTCTTCCAGTATGTCAATAAGCAAATGCTAAGGAAGAGATTAGAAATCTTGTGCGTGTTAAATGTCAGTAAATGGGAGCTGTAATGTAAAATGGCATCTAACCAACAGAAATACAATAAACTGATGGACATCTTATAAGTTCACTTAAACTGTCAAATGACCCTAAGGGCATGTCCCTCAGAACTGCTTGAGGTTTTGGTTTTTTCAAGAAAAGGCAATTCAGTTGTGCACCAAAAGGTTCAGTCTTCAAGGACCTTGCAGTTTCCTCCAGTTTGCAAGTTTGGAAAATGAACGGTTCAGCATATCTCTAATAAAAAATCATTTCCCGAGGCTCCTTTTCTATGCAGGCAAAATCAAATTAACTTCAAACAGAAGAGGTTAGATGCATACAGAAAGGAAGTAACAAACTGTAACATCATCTCGCTCCAGCTCTCTAAGGTCTCCTAATACCTACCCAGGAGAGAAATCCAAATATTAACTTCACCCAAGATCACTGCAAAATCTAACGAGAAGTGTGATTTCCAAAAGAGAAAGGCACACAGTGAATTATTCCATTGAGTGGTCAAGGTTCCCACTGATGATGCTATATTTCTCTGGATTTTTACTTAACGTTTGTTGAGAATCAACAGGAACCCAGGCTCCTTTCACATAACCACAGGTCGTATGGCATCCGCACCTTGATCCTTGGGCACCCACCATGTCAGGGTTTTCCCGTGCTTTGGGTGGAGGAGCTGAAGTGATGTGCTGTCTCCTCTGGGCCATAGACTACTACATGTGCACCACACAGCCTCCCCCAGAGATGATGATGCATTGCACTAATACGTTCTGAGAGCACACTCTTTGGGCTGTATTAGAGCCATATATCACCAAAATGCTTTAGCTTATATAATATATTGCCACATGAGGTAGAAATGGTGGCCAGGGGCATGTTTTAAGGACTCAATTTCTAATGTTTAGTATTGAATGATGTCTATGTCACCTTTTTGGTGGTTTGGAAGACACATTTTGGAATTCTGTTACAGCTGATCTTTGGAATTCAGTGCTTTTACCCATCATGAAAGACATTCTGACTGCATATCATTTTTAATAGGAACACTCAGTAATTGAGCTTCACTTGAGTGTGACACAGAGTGAGTGACGAGGTCTGTGTGCATGGCTGTACAATCAGCCCTGAAATCCAGTCCTCAGCATGGGCTCTGGCGCTGGCGCTGGGCTGCATCTTCTCCAGGGGCACCATATGGGATAGTGGTGGGCCCTGGGCAGGAAACATGGGAGCCAAGTGGACATGCTTCCTAGAGGCAAAAAGCTCTGTACATCTACTTTTTGTATTCTAATTTTGGATTCTCTTTAATGACAGGGTCTGCATGACTAGAGTTGTATATACCACAGAATGCTGATCTCTCTGTTCACTAATTTTATTGAATGAAATGGTGGAGCAACTTTTAGAAAATTAGCAATTTATAAATTCTAAAAATAGGCATTAGCCTTTCTTCTGTTCTCATTTTTTATTATTTATAATTTGTTGCTAGATGCACATTTCATGAGGACAGAGACCACACATATATTTTGCTGACCGTTTTTTTCCCCTATTCTACTTGGACTGTAGAAAAGTTCAGTAAATATTTATTCAATGCATTAATAGTCATGCTTCTCTTTAACAGAAGAACTATTTCATCAGCAAATTTTTCTCTGGAAGCAGAGCATGACTTCCTTCAAAAATGTAATTGCTCTCTCTCATAGGCAAAAAAATAAATTGCATCTAATAATGATAAGTAATGGCAGTTCTTTTTAAAGAAATGTTTCTAACCTATAGACATCGCTAAAACCAACCTAGGAAGATGATCTTTATTTACAAAACATGAAAACCAGAGACGGAGAGAATCAAGGAAACAATGAAAGAGAGGGAAGCAGGGGGAAAGAGAAAAAAAATTAGGTTATTAATAGGACTTACCAGTGAATTTTGCATACACATATTTTCAGAAACCTCTTTATTTTCTAAAGAGAAATCTACCAACACAAAGTTGGGGATGACTATATGTAAATAAGAAAATTTGTATATGACTTATAGATTTAGTATTATTACTTTACAATAACATTTTTATATATATTGTAGCTTTTTTAGTGTCAAAATTCCAGGTACAAGTTATTGTCAGTCACAGACTTCACTGGCTATTTTTGACAATGTCATATATACTGAGGTCCAAAACAGACAGGTAGACATACACACACGCATACACACACACACACAAACCCCAAAAGTACTTTTTATAATTCCATTTCAAATTAAAACTAGTGTATTCCTAGGGATCCCTGGGTGGCGCAGCGGTTTAGCGTCTGCCTTTGGCCCAGGGCGCGATCCTGGAGACCCGGGATTGAATCCCACGTCGGGCTCCCGGTGCATGGAGCCTGCTTCTCCCTCTGCCTGTGTCTCTGACTCTCTCTCTCTCTCTGTGTGACTATCATTAAAAAAAAAAAAAAAAAAACACGCAAACAAACAAACAAAAAAACTAGTGTATTCCTGAATGCCTTCTTGTTGATCATATTTTTACTTTTTTTCATTATATTTTACATCATAGATATTCAAAATAGCTTGACTTTAAGCTACCTGATTTTTTATTTTTACTTATAAACTTAAATTCTTTGCCTCATGTTCACTAATTACCAGACACACCATCACACACACACACAGCCCTTCCAAATGCCTCCAAATTTCCTTTATGGATTTTATGTAAATAGATGCAGGTCTTGCACAGTAAAAAGTGAATTTGTTTGCATCCAGGTGGTCAGGGCATACAATGACAGTGGCTCACTTTTGAAAGCACTGCCAATTCCTACTTCTAAACTGAGGTTTCCCTCATCCCCTTTTTAATTCTTATATCCTCTTTTCTCTGGCCTCCTCACTCTCCCCACTAGCCCCTCTGTGGTTAAGCAGCTTTCCTTTGGAGTTGTAACTTGCAAATACTATACCTCTGTGCTAGAATTTATTACACTCTTGTTAATCTTTTCTGCCACTTTAATCATAAGCTCCTTGTGGTTAGCAGCTACAGTCTCACCCAGAACTTGTATCTATATTTCTATCATGGCAAGTGATAAACTACTACCTATTGGTTGCGAATATTCTGAGCTATCATTACATTTCCTAATCTCAGCATTTTTTCACTTCCAAATCATTCTCAGTGTGATGCTTCACATACGAAAATCAATGAATAAATAATGCCAGCTGATGGACAACTCTGAGAATGGTGTGGAGAAATAAGAGATGAAATTCTAACTTGTTCATTTATCTTCCTGTTACTAGCACAAGTAATTTGGAATCCAAAATAAAATGTCTTTAATATCTGTAAGTATACAATAATTCTCATCAGTAAATAGAAAATTATGAGCTGCATATACACTAGCTGAAGATTTACCTAACAAAGAAATAACTGGTAAAAATATCTAATTCTCAGTAGACTTTTAAGATTGATTTTGCCTTAACATTAGTGCCCTACAACATTCCATATTTTAGTTCCTAAGATCACACGATGCAGTGGAATTTCAGTTCTACTTTATTTTAACTAAATATTCAGTTGAAGAATATTAACAAGTAGTTTTATAACTTGTAGCTAAATTTAGCTAAATTAAACATTATATAAAAACACCAATTGAGAATATGTGGGGTATTACATTTATCATTATGATTGGAGGCCTGGAACCAATATAAAGAAAACTCTGCCATAGTACATATAGTCATGGTAATAGTACCTGATGGATACATATTTTTATAGATGCCCAGTGGTATGTCTTTCTGAAGGAAAAAAAAAACTAAATTGAAGTCTCATGCACATAGAATAGTTACATTTTATTGGAAAATATAAGTTTTCAAAAAATGGAATAGATAGTTAGAACAGGTATTAATCAATAAACTTAAGTGCAACATGCAATAATGTGATCTAGTTAACTTTTTATTTGGGCATTTGTGCTTATATAAGCATTATGAAGTCTGACCTGACTTCTTGAAATATTTTTTAAATGCAGATGAAAAGTTAGGAAAACAAATCTAAATTGAGCAAAGAAGGAATTATTCTTCTTAATAGTTTCATAAAATCATTAAAGGCTAAAATTTTGGTGTTACCCACCCCATGACAAGTTCATGAAAAATATTATGAGGCATACAATGGCCCTGAATATCTCCAATTTCAATACTGAATTCAATGCCCTAAATGTTCTTGAACTTTTCATTTTTAGAGCCCTTGGGAAAAACTAAGCACATTTTCTATTTTTCATAAATCTCTCTTTTTATATTTGTCACAGCAGGCAAACACTGTCCAGGGGTTAGGACAAGGTTTGTTCTAGAATGTCAATACAGGAGGAGTTAGGGTCTAAAGTCTTTGAAAGGAGTGCTCAGGGGACTCGTTATGAAGCTGCATTTGCACAGACAGCCTGTTGAGTTTTTAAAAGTTTTGTAGTGAGATAATTGTAGCTTCATGTGTAGTTGTGAGAAAGCACAAAGAAATCCCATGTACCTAATACTCATTTTCTCCTAAAATGAAAAATTTTAGAACAATATCATAACCCAGATATGGACAGTGATACAACCCACTTATCTTATTCAGATTCCCCACTTTGTACTCATTTGTAGGGATGTACTGTGAGTGTGCACTCCTGCAATTTTGTCACACATGTGTAGGTTTAGGATCTACCACCACAGTCTCATATATTTTTTTTATTGTATTGCATGGTACAGTATGTAAAAGCAGCAAAAGATGCTGATTTTTTAAAATGTATGCCCTAAATACATATGAGAAGATGTAAATTTTTCACATCAAGGAATTGTACTGTTACTATTCTGATTTGGGATCACTGTAGAGGCGCTGATGACAATTTTAATAGCACTAAATCCACCTTCTTGCTACTAACCTTCCCCAAAATGCTTTCAACACTGAAGGCATCTGGACTTAGCCTTGCATTAGATATTGTGAAACCATCACTTCATTGCCTCAAGCACATGTTCCATTTTTAGATTTCTTTTCTCATTTGACATGTTCCTCCACAGAGATTATTCAAAAAATTAATATTTTACATTGAAGTCAAGTGATGCTAATCACAACGTAAACCCTCCTCATCAAATTGTGAGTAAAGTAAAATGCCTAGTTTCGTATTAGCTTCTACTGCAATGCAGCTGCCACTCAGTTTAAAGAGCTGGGAGGAAAACTGATTCTTAGCTACTGTCTTCGGTGACTGAGAAGTCTGGGGTGGCACTGATTTCATTTTATATTTTATGCTGTGAGGGTGGCATTGCTAAATAGAGAGGGCCTATATTAGACTCAGAGAGAGACCACAAAGTCACAAAGAGCCTCAACCTAATTTGGAGTGAGAGGATGGGGAGAGTGAGCTGGGAACTCCACAAACCTGAAAGCAACCAGATTTGCCTGAGTTATCCTACAAATGAGCATGCACTATGAAGAAGAAGCTAATGGGAAAATATGATCAGGTGAGCACAAACAATCCCACAACTGGAAAGAGTTCGAATGTCAAGTACATCCTTCCCTGAGATCCACATAGAAAAGATGGCAGTGTCACCAAAGTTATCATGAGAGGGTTGCATTTTCTGATAGTGGCTTTTTACTACGAATATTTCAATGCAGAAAGGGTGTTTTCTACTCCAAGTTATTTGCTTTATTTCCCCTCTTGAAATGTTTTCCCATGAGTTTTGAAAATAGGTCTTATTCTTCTTTATGGCCCCTGCAGATTTTAGACTAGCTAATTGTAGGTAATAAATATTCAGTAAATACTTAATAGAAATGAATTGTGCCCAAGTTTAATATTTCCAGAAGAAAACCCATGCACATATTTTTGAGAGAATAAAAGGAGATTTCCAAAACAGACCTGCAAATTATAAATTGAGAGATGAAAATTCCTTAAAGTATTGGGTTGGGTCTAATTTTTAATTTTGGCTCTATTGTTTATGGATAGCATCCATTCTTCCGATAAATGCCCCAAATCCATACTGATGTATAAAGGTAGTCACAGGAATTCTCCTTTTGATATGTTTAGAAAATAAGAGAATTTCAAAATGATCTTACATTAATTCAGTATATTGGTGGTAATTAATTATTGCCTGAGAATATAATTATTTTTAGTGGTTACTTGATTGACTTGGAGAACTGTATTTTTTTTCCTAGAAATAAAACTTAGAGAAACAATTTACAAGAAAATTGACTCACCAATTTCTCCAGTAGATGCTGGAAGAGACAGCTACAGAGTACTGAGATAAATGACATATGCCCCATCTCCTACACCATCTAGAACACTACTGGGCCCAAATATTTATTAATGAAAATAATGACAAATAATTAAATGTAATTTAATGAAGTCTCAAGAAAAGTCTTAGAATGTGGCCATACACGTAACAAAATTATCTTAGTTGAGGGTCATAAAATCTTGAAAATGTAACAATTCTTTCATTTAAATAAAAATTTTGGAGGAGAATATTATATGTAGAAACAAATCAGCAGAATTAGGGATTTGGGAATTGAGGTTTAGCATTCCCATATATATTTGACATCTATAAAACAGAAACACAGAAATTTAAGAGTAGGTGTTGTATAAAGGTAGTAATTTTTGTCTGTTTTGAGAAATGGCCATACTACTTGAATCTTACTATGTGGCTGGCACATAGTAAGCATTTAAAAGAATATTTAATGGAAGGATTCATGGCTTTAGAAAATGTTTGGTTCTTCTCACAGTGTAGGGATAGAGGGGACATACATCCTTATCATAAAAGCCATGTAAAAAAGCCCACAGTGAACATCATTCTCAATGGGGAAAAACTGAGTGCTTTCCCCCTAAGGTCAGGAACATGATAGGTATGTCCACTATCCCCACTGTTGTTCAACATAGTACTAGAAGCCTTAGCCTCCACAATCAGGCTACAAAAAGAAAGAAAAGGCACCCAAATCAGCAATGAAGTCCAACTCTTACTCTTCATAGAGGACATGATATTCCATGCAGAAAACCCAAAGACTCCACCCCAAAATTGCTAGAACTCATACAGGAATTCAGCAATGTGGCAGGATATAAAATCAATGCACAGAAATCAATTGCAGTCCTATACAGTAACAATGAGACAGAAGAAAGAGAAACTAGGAAATTGATCCCATTTACAATTGCACCAAAAACATAAGATACCTAGGAACAAACCTAACCAAAGAGGCAAAGTATCTGTACTCTGAAAGCCAGAGAACATTTGTGAAAAAAAAAAATGAGGAAGACATAAAGAAATGGAAAAATGTTACATGCTCATGAATCGGAAGAACAAATATTGTTAAAATGTCTATGCTACCTAGACCAATCTATACATTCAATGCAATCCCTATCAAAATCCCATCAACTTTTTTCACAAAGCTGGAACAAATAATCAAAATTTGTATGGAGCCAGAAAAGACCCCAATAGCCAAAGGAATGTTGTAAAAGAAAACCAAAGCTGGTGGCATCACGATTCCCAACTTCAAGGTATATTACAAAGGTATAATCACCAAGATAGTATGGAACTGGCACAAAAACAGACACATAGATCAATGGAACAGAATAGAGAACCCAGAAATGGGCCCTTAACTCTATGGTCAACTAATCTTGACAAAACAGGAAAGAATATCCAATGAAAAAAAGACAGTCTCTTCAACAAACGGTGTTGGAAAAATTGGACAGCCACATGCAGAAGAATGAAACTGGACCATTTTCTTATACCATACACAAAAATAGACTCAAAAAGGATGAAAGACCTAAATGTGAGGTGGGAATCCATCAAAATCCTAAAGAAGAACATAGGCAGCACCCTCTATGACCTGCTGCAGAAACTTCTTGCTAGACATGTCACACATCTCCAAAGGCAAGGAAAACAAAGGCAAAAATGAACTATTGGGACTTCATCAAGATAAAAGGATTTTGCACAGCAAGGGAAATAGCCAACAAGACCAAGAGAGAAACGACAGAATGGGAGAAGATATTTGCAAATGTCCTATCAGAAAAAAGGGCTAGAATCCAAAATTCTACAAAGAATTTATCAAACTCAACACCCAAAAAAACAAACAATCCAGTCAAGGAATGGGTAGGAGACATGAACAGACCTTTCTCCAAATAAGACACACAAATGGCCAATGAACACATGAAAAAAATATTCAAGATCATTTGGCATCAGGGAAATACAAATCAAAACCACAATGAGATACCACCTGATACCTGTCAGAATGGCTACAATTAGTAAGTCAGGAAAGGACAGATTTTGCTGAGGATGCAGAGAAGGGGCAACCCTCTTACACTGTTGGTGGGAATGCAATCTGCGAGGGCCACTCGGGAAAACAGTATGGGGATTTCTCAAAAAGTTGAAAATAGAGCTACCCTACGACCCAGCAATTGCACTACTAGGTATTTACCCCAAAAACACAAATGTAGTGATTCGAAGGGGCACCTGCATCCCAAAGTTTATGGCAGTGATGTCCACAATAGCCAACGATGGAAAGAGCCCAGATGTTTATTGACAGATGAATGGATAAAGAAGATATGGTCTATATATACAGTGGAATATTATTCAGCTATCAAAAGTAGAAATCTTGCCATTTGCAATGACATGGATGGAAGCAGAGGGTATTATACCAAGTGAAATAAGTCAATTAGAGAAAGATAATTATCACATGGTTTCACTCATATGTGAAATTTCAGAAACAAAACAGAGGATCACAGGGGAAGAGAGGGAAAAATAAAACAAGATGAAATCAGAGAGAGAGATAAACCATAAGAGACTCTTAATCATAGGAAACAAACAGAGGGTAGCTGGAGGGGTGGGGGTGTAGGGGGATGAGGCAACTGGGTGATGGACGTTAAGGAGGCCACATGATGTAAGGAGGCCACATGATGTAATGAGTGCTGGGTGTTACATAAGATTGATGAATCACTGACCACTACCTCTGAAACTAGTAATACACTATACGTTAATGAATTTAATTTATTTTTTTTTTAATTTATGATAGTCACACACACACAGAGAGAGAGAGAGGCAGAGACATAGGCAGAGGGAGAAGCAGGCTCCATACACCGGGAGCCCGACGTGGGATTCGATCCCGGGCCCCCAGGATTGCGCCCTGGGCCAAAGGCAGGCGCCAAACTGCTGCACCACCCAGGGATCCAATTAATTGAATTTAAATTTAAAAAATAAAAATGGTTGATGGACATATGTTTACTTGACCTACAATTTTCAGTTGAACATAGCAGCATATTTTACCTGTGCATGCTAAAGTCTTATTAATAACTAGTCCAAATAATAATCAGTACTCATATTACTACTCCCAGTTTTATGGATAATGTATTCACCTCTCTTCAGACAATTAAAAATCAGATAAATTAAAAGTGGCTATATTTCATCTTGCCATCAAATATGCAAGTGATATGAAGGACAGATTTGTAGCTCAATAAAAGAAAACTAAAGGGTTGAATTTAATTATTGTTTACAACAGAAAAAAATATGTGCTAAGTTCTCAAGATTTTTATGTGATAATCTTTTTAGCTGCAAAGGGAACCAATAAAGAGAAGCGGGTTTAACATTAAATAGCATTTGGGGGAAATCACAAGTGAGAATGTCATGACTGTGAGGAAAAAACGACTGT
Source organism: Vulpes vulpes (assembly GCF_048418805.1). Lineage (NCBI taxonomy): Eukaryota > Metazoa > Chordata > Mammalia > Carnivora > Canidae > Vulpes > Vulpes vulpes. The sequence goes on from NC_132795.1 coordinate 80,666,414, forward strand.
AAGAGCCTCTCGAGTTCTCTTGAGAGTGCCGAGGACAGAGTGTGCAGATGCCTGTCCTGGGCAATAAGGCATTCGTCTAAGAATGGTGAAGACAAACTGGGTTATATTTAAGAGCTGGAACATAGTACTGATTTATCCAAGAACATACAGTTATTTAGAGGCAGACCCAAGACTATGAACCAAGTATTACAGGTATTATAAACTAGACACACTTTGAAACATGGCTTAGGCCATGGTGGGCAATGACATCTTAAGGGGAGAAAAATGCTGTGAACATACTGAAATTTCATTCTAGTATATCATTATGGAGAGGTGGCTTTTCTGATAAAAACAACCATAAATGAATAAGATTCTATTTGGAGAAAAATGCTGTGAACATACTGAAATTTCATTCTAGTATATCATTATGGAGAGGTGGCTTTTCTGATAAAAACAACCATAAATGAATAAGATTCTATTTGGAGAAAAATGCTGTGAACATACTGAAATTTCATTCTAGTATATCATTATGGAGAGGTGGCTTTTCTGATAAAAACAACCATAAATGAATAAGATTCTATTTGGCAACATACAATATAGATCACAGTAATTCAATATTGTTAATATCCAGGACATTTTGTCTGATCTTCAAAAAGTTTTCTCAGCTGCAAAGCTAACGGATTTCTCAATATAAATTGCAAATTTGGTTTAAATATTGGTTTTATATATAGCTAACAAATTCTGACTCTAAAAATAGGCTATAAAAATAATTACATAGCAGATGGAAGAAAAGATAAAATAGGATAAAATAAAGATAGCAAAAAGGAAAGAGAAGGGGAATGCCACTAGTAAAGTTAACATACAAACGGTCTAAATAGTTCTCAGATCACACTTTGGGCTCTGATAAGAAAAAAATAAAAATATATTATATTTTTAGGGTTGCCTTTATGTCTAAAATACTTATATAAGTACTTCCTCAGGAACACCTCCAGTAGCTTTGAGTATCCCAACTTGAATCCTATGGGTTCAAATTGGCTTAGTTGTCACAGTGGCCATCATAACTGAACCCATGTAGCCTCCTAACTTCATCACCTGTCACTCACTTTCAGAAACCCTATGGTCCAATCAGTACAAACTTTGGTTCTTTCCCTAAGAAATGCATATTTTTGTATATATTGAATCACTCCCTTAATTTCTTTCATCTCTCCTTTTTCTCTGAGCCCACGTTTTTTTTTTCCCCACTGTTCATTCATTTGATACATTTCACTGTCCATCCTCATCCCCAACCTTTTAACTTGTTAACTTAGCTTTTAAAATTCACTTGTATATCAAAGGCTGAGAAACCTTCTCTACACTGCCCGTTGGGTCTCTCTTAGTAGCAAGGGTTTGCTCCTAACATAGACTTAAAATGGAGTACCTCAATTGCTTCCTTGTCTGCCCATTTCTACGATAAATGCATATTTACTGAAATCAGAGACTACATCATGTTAACTCTTGTGTCCTACCACCTAGCACAACACCTGGCATATAGTAATAGTCATCAAATGTGCAAAGGCTGAGTAAATAGCCAAAATTTATTGACACCTCCTACATACCAAATATTGTAATGAATATATTATGTTCAAGGTTTACAGAATTTAGAAATTATTTTCCCACAAGATAAAATTTTAAACTTTAAGATCCAGAACAGATGTTCCAGTCTCATGAATCTCCAATTGTCAAGTCTTATATAAAAACTAAGATAATTATACACAAAATATTACATTAAAATTATCATCAGTATCTCTCTCATTGTACTCTGTATGCTTTAGGTCTCTGATTTCCTGCTCCTTATCTTGATCTCAAGTAACCAATGACGGCTAGAGCCCAGTAATGCTTGTTGAATGAAACCCATGGAATTGACATAATTATAGTTCTCCTTTCCTTCTCTTAAGTATATGGAAAGGAAAAGTCTACCCAGTGCACTGTACTAATATGTTCTTGAAAATGTCTGATTTCAACTTTTGGCCACAAAAGTGATGAAAGTGAGAAGTTATGTGTTGGATGGAGTCTGCATAGAAAAAACTTCCCCATCCATTCCCCAAATTAATGGCTTCAAAGACCTGCTGCACTAAGAAAGTTCTACTTTTGTTCAAGGCAAGCCAACAATTATCTTTTAAACTCAATATGCTAAAAAGGGAAAATACCAAGTTGTTTGGATGACCATATGTTCCTACATTTCTAGGTCAGTCTTGATCAAATAGTCTCTTCCACGTACCCCATAAATACACTTGTATTCGTCAGCCCGTCTGTCCTGGTTTTGTTGGTTTGGAAAATGTGGTCACTGTAAATGTTCTATTTATTTCCCACCAACCATCCAAAGTTTCTCTTTTATGTTTAACAATTTTAAAATTATCTTAGCTGTCTTTCTGAAAAAAAAAAAAAAAAAGTAAGGAACAAATGGGCAGCTATTGGCAGAAAAGATGAATATGATGAACTATTCTTATTTCAACATCAAATGACTTGGAAATATGCAGGTGGTGGAGCAAGAAAGACAAAATTTCCCTCTATTGGATAAAGGGCTTTCTTTGACATAAGGTTGGAAAACCAAAATAAATGGGCCATCTTGGTAAGTGCATGGTCAGTAAATAATGTCATTATAGTTTGGTTTGTTACATAAAATGCTTCAATTGTAGTATACCTATGTGAATGTGGTGGAAATATGAAAGAGAGTTCTGAATGTCGGCACCATATACAAATGAAAAGGTCAATGTGTCAAACTAAAGTAATAAGTGAGGATGTCTGGAACATTCTTGGGTCTGGTATAAGTCACAGATTCAGTCACTTCAGCTCTGCTCTTTGTTTCTCAAACTCGCTTAATGTGCAAACTTTAAAAGAAAAAAAAAAAACCCACAAAGATCCCCAAGAATAAATTTATATACATCACCCTCCCTCCACGCATTCTGAGCATTCCAGTTTGAGAAATAGTGGGATAGTAGTGAAGCGCATGGATGCCATATCAGATATAGAACCAAGTTCTCAGTGCCACTTAGTAAATGGATGGTTGTAAGCAAGTTAAACTCTCTAAGCCTTAGTTTCTTTGGGTATAAGACTACAATTAAAAACAAAAACAATCGAACTGTCCCTAATTGAAATAAGCCAGTCACAAATAACAAATAACGTATGATTCCATTTACACAAGCTATCTAAAAAAGAAAACTTCTGGAAACAGAAAGCACGGTGGTGGCTACCAGGGGCTGAGGAGGGGGAAATTCAGAGTTATTTAGGAATGCAAACTTTAAGTTTTGTAAGATGAAAAAGTTCTGGAGATCTGTTTCACAGCAATGTGAATATACTTTACTGAACTGTAAACTTAAAAACGGTTAAAATGATAAATTTTGCTATATGTTTTCATTTTTAACCACAATAATAATAATAATAAACTATCCAATGGGACTATAAGTGAAGTTTAAATATTTAAAAAATCACTGTGAAGTACATTAACCAGGACCCGGCATTGCCAGTGTTCTTTATAAATAGAAGTTTCTGGGGTTTTTTTTTTTTTTTTCAATGAAAATTATCAAAAGTATAGAGAAATTTCTACTGACTCGGTGAATGATTTTCTTTCTCAATCACTGCGTCAGCTGGCCGTTGATGGAAATCAGTCCAGAGAATCACCGTAGTCACTCACATGGTTCATTTATGCTGCAGTTAGTGATTAACATGACCCGTATTTTAGTAAAATGATTTAAGTGTTAACCCAGTAAAGTGCCAGTCTCCTGAAAGGGGTCAATCGCTCCTATTTGGTAGCATTCACCCAGGCATTCTGGAAGGCAACAACAATTTCTAAATGCCTACTGAGAGCAGAGCCACACAGATTTGCTTTTACTGCAGAAAATGGGCTGGTGACATGTGTGCTATTTGAGGGCAAGCAGCCAAGGTCCTTCTTCAACTGACCCCCACCCTTACCTCTCTGATCCATCTCCTCTCACTCACGTTGCTCCAGCCAGACTGGCCTTTTTTGCTGTTCCTGGAACACCCCCAGTCTGTTCATCCCTCAGTGTTTGCACTTACTTACTCTTCATTCCTCTCAAAAGGTTCTTCCTCAGTGGAGGCACAGGGAATCACTCATTCACCTTCTTCAGGATTTGGTCTCTTGTGAACTTCTCATTCTAAACATTCTGTGACCATCTTATGTGCAATTGCTATTTTCCTCCTCTCCTGCCCAGTGACATCCTACTTGATTTTTCTCAAAAACACACACCATTCACAGATTATTTGTTTTTAAAATCTGTTTAGTGTCTGTGTCCTTCCAGTACAATATAAGCTCCACACAAAGGTAGATTCTTTTTTCCTTTATTCACTACTGTATTTCCCACCTAAAAGTGTCTGATACATAGTATGCACATATTTGAATTTTTTGGACAGATGAATATATTTGCCAAAGCCTATTCAATACAAAAAATCAGTTATGGCCTAACTTAAAAGGCTCTCACAAAGGAATAAGAAACATTACTTAGGGATCCCATAGCACTTTCCTCCTGAAAGTTATTTCGCTTTAACCTCAAATTCTTTTCCACTCCAGTGAAAGTGAGAGTTCTAATATCTGTTTTACTACCATTTCCCTAGTTGGAAGGTGTTGGCACACAGAGAAGCTGGCCCCAACAATTAATGAAAACAACTTGCATATTTAGAGGAATAAGTAGATACTTAATAAAATGTCAAAGATGTATTAATATATTTTAATATAAATCACCTGTTATGGTAATCAGCTTTCTGAAAATATACCTTGGAGTCTTGGCTTATGCTTGAAAAGCACATATTTAGAAATATCATTATTTTTTAAAGATTTTATTTATTTTTCATGAGAGACACAGAGAAAGAGAAAGGCAGAGACATGGGCAGAGGGAGAAGCAGGCTCCATGCAGGAGCCCGATGTGGGACTTGATCCTGGGACTCCAGGATCATGCCCTGACGCAAAGGCAGATACTCAACCACTAAGCCACCCAGGCATCCCTATAAATATCATTATAATACTTGCAAGTGGTACCAATAAATAGCTTCTGCTCTGCATTAGGAGAGAGAACTTATTAACAAAATGAGAGAGAGTGCTAGAATCAATTTACAACAGTGAGATTTGCAATCTGAGTTCCAGGGCCAACTTTGTCTCCATCCAGCTTCCTGACCTCAGGTGAGATATAATCTCTCCATCTCTGGCTACAAAGATGGGGTTGCACTACAAAAATGTCTTGGCTTCTTTGAGCCACACCTGCCTCACTGTTGACATGAGTATAACATTCCCTGTTTTACCTATTTCACAAATTTGCCTTGTAACTTCGAAGATTGGGGCTCATACCAGAGGGATGTGTGGGGTGATGCCAGGTGGCTCAAAACTACATTTAATTTCCCAGTTATATTTATTTTAATGTGTACTTGAAAGAAAAAAAAAGTGTAACTAGCATATCAAAGTTGTAATTTTATGGATAATATCAGTTAATATGAGATTAATTTGAAAAGTAAATTAAGTTTAATTGTAAAATACTAGGCAAATAATATAAGCAAGCTATAAATATGGTATGCAAACAACTAAGGCTTGGGAGAGTCTTATGATATGTGGTTGCCCTTCTCAAAGTTATCAATGCCAACCACCATAAGATGGTATTAGTATTAAATAAGTATAAATAAAATAAAGTATTATAGTGATTATTCTAGTAAAAGTTATCTCTCCCTCCAATGCTTGTTATGTTTTTGGCACTCAATAAAAGTTAGAACTTTCACCTGTAAGCAAAATTCCCTACAAACAAACCTGCTGGAAGCTGAGCATATCATGTTGCCTGCTCCCTCGCTTCACCTATCCACACCATAAATACAGTTCTGTTATCCTAGACCATGCTCTAGGAGAGTTAAAATTTCAAAAATGGCAACATGAAATCAAGAAACTCTTTTTCTTTCTTTCTTTCTTTTTTCTTTTTCTTTATTTTGAAAAACCAACAGGCACATGAGGAGGCTGCTCTTTTACACATTCCTCATGTCTCACTAAGTAGTGCTATAGAAAAACAGAATTAGAGCCATATGGATCAGTATCAAATAATAACAATAACATTGTTAAACTCAAATAATAACTACGATATTGGGTCTTTCACAGAAACGACTCAAAGAATCTGAATCTCATGAAACCATGTTTTAAAGGGAAGCGTGCAGAATATGCATAGTGTGCATGTGGATGGGACCATGTGGGAGACATGCTGTAGGAGCCCTGGCCGGCTTGCCAGGAGACTTGCTCACTCGCTCCTGGACTGGTGTGCAACGGTGAAAGCGTGCCATCCTTCAGACACAATGTCTTCATTTTAGACTGTTCTCCTTTACTTATTAGCTCTTCGAAGTTTACTTTGCTACCTATTATCTCTCTTAACTCTCTCAGATTAATTAAAAATTAATTCTATATTTTCTAAAAATAGGCAGGGATCTAACTTGTTGGCTTTCTAGGCATGCATCTCACCTATTAGACTATAAACACTAAGGAGAGTCAGAAACCATTCAGCTTTACTCATTGTCACACCCACAGTATCCTGGCACATCACAATTTCTTCATAAATACTTGAATGGAATGAATGGATACACAAATGGTTAAATGCATGTATGGGGTACCTGTTATGTGCCAATGCTGAATAAAGTTCATTGTTGCTCAAGTATTAAGCATAGTGAAATAAATGAAAACACATTGTAAGCTTTGGAGTCCCTTGTAACTGTAAGATATTATAAATACATTTTTAGATAGCTTTTTTTGTATTCATTTTTTAACATCAGTTACAGGCAGCTTTAAATCAGAAGCATTAGATACATTCTCAACTGAAGATTTTGTCAAGATTGCATTTGCTTTTTCAAAACCTTGAATTTTATGCTGCTGTGGTCATATAATGTGCTTGTACAATAATACATGTTCTGTTTCATGGCTCTATTAAGCACTGGTTCTTCATAATATCGCCTATGAACTATTTTCTGCAATGTCATTGTATCTATGGAACAATCCAGACTATTCTACTTGTGTACACAACTTTCTCTGTAATCTGAATACTTTTACATTCCTCACCAGTGACAGCATGGGACACTCTCTGGCATTCCCTTGGTCAACTAGCATTAGCTCACCAAACACTTTCAGCAATTGTCTCACTAAATTCTCTAAATACTCCAACTCCCTCTCCAGAATAGAGAATGTTCTGTACCAAAGATGGTCTTCTCCACTGAGTCCTCTATTTTGGGTAAACAGTTCTGAGATGATGGATGACAAAATATGTACAAACACTAGGGATCAGAGTGCTGAAAAGAGCAGAGAAAGAGGCCACAGCATTTCAGCAGGTCAGCTAACAATCTGGTGAGGAGATGACATTATGTAGAGCCAGCTCTTTGAGGTCAGAAACTGAAGTTTGTTGAACATTTTATCTCTGGTTCTAAGCTCGATTTCTTGTATAAAGTGGGGGCATAATAAATGCGTGATGAGAGTATAAAGGGAAAAGAATAGATACATAAAGTAAGAAGGGCTGTTTAGTATAGAGTCTGGAGCTGTCTCTCTTTCCATAAATAGGACAGTCAAGGAAGGTTCTATCATATATATATAGTCAGGCCTTTAATGAAGGACGGATGATGATCTGCAGAAAGGAGGAAAACTAGGACAAAAGATGACAGTGACACAAGAAATGTAGGTCCAGGTCCAGGGAAGTTCTGGGTTATCTGATTTTAATCATCACGATGCCTATGATTCTTTGCTCCTTGATGTGTCTTTCACCAAATCTTATTCCAGTCCCTGTCCCTGCTCTTCTGATTCTCTCTTACAAACTCAATGGTTCTTCCTAAAGGGGCTGACATCAGCAAGGTCTCTGTGCTGGGCTGGGGAGGAGGGTGCCTGTCAGGCAGGAGAATGCATCTCTCTCATCCCTCAGCAGATGCACCAAAGCTAAGCGGGGAAGTGTGCCCCAATCTGCATGTTAAGTAGGAGTCAAGCACCCTTCAGTGAAGATTCAGGCTTGGCTTCTTTCCCTTGGCTATTAAGCTCCATTTCCACAGAATAACTACATGTCTGAGGCTTCTAAAACCCTTTGTGTGGATCTCAAACAGTTATTGTGTTGGATCCAAATTTCCACCTTGGTTAAGCAAGCCCAAATCCTTTCCAGCCATGCCCCTGGCAGCAAACTCCAAGAACACATTAATGAAGGAAGGGATAAAAATAAAATCTACTGCTTAGGGATAACTTAGTCTGTGCCCATCACTGTGCTAGACTCTGAAGGCAGCATCTCATTTAATCCTTACCAGAAGCCCTGTCTGCTAGCGGCTCCGATAACTCTTATTAACTGTATTTGCAGATGAAATAAAGAAACTTGTTCAAGTTACACAACTAGTAAGTATTAAAGCCTGATTTGAAACCCCATTAGTCAACTTCCAGAGTTTGCAAGGGCAAATGACACTAGAAACACAGAGACAGGCTTCATAATGATGCAAGCCATCAATCCAGCACAGAAACTGGCACCTGCTACAGTCTGTGCACCCCAGAAGGAAGAGAGTAATTGGTCATGCATTTTCATGCACTTAGGTAGCAAGTACATGAGCTGAGAAAGCATCTGTGAGGAGAGACAGAGGTTCCAAAGTAACAGCACAGGAGGATTCTTTGGGCTTGTAATGGCAACAGAATTAGAAGAGACAACTTTGGAAAGAGAGCTTGCTCTTGGTTCAAGGAGCAAAGGGCAAGAAGATAGCCAAGACTCCTTTAGATTTTCTCTATAACCAGGGCAGAGAGGATTATAGGCTTCAGACCATGGACACTGTCCACCTATAAAGACTGCATAATCTGTTGTGGTGAGCTTGACCCTTTGATGTTTGTTTTTCTTTAAGGCACCTAGTTCAATGGAAAGGATGCTCATAGTGAGGAACACCTGTGTGTGGCATATGCATGGTCTCACAAGGATCTAATACAAAATCTTGCGGGAAAACCACTTTATGCAAGTGCAGAGGACAAAACTGGCATTGAAACACAATGGCAGGAAGCTTGTCATGAAGACCGGGAAGCAGAGCACTTTCTTAGAGCACTTTATTTAGGAAGGCATCCTAGCCAAATGGGCCAAAATCAATGTAGTGATCAATAATAATTGCCAGTCCTAAACAGCCCGTGGCCTGGGCCAAATGAGCACATTCTTCTCCTCCCTCTCCACCTGGATGCCCTATCCTCAGTCACTTCAAAATGAAATTCTCCAAGAGCAGAATGTTTGTGCAGTTAATCTAAACGGAATCATCAGTTTAAAAGATCAAGTGTTATTTCTTGTGAATCTTATCAACTTAAGCACGATCAGGTGAACAATCACAGTGATAGAATAACTAAGGTGATCCATTTCATGTGAATACATAGGAAATGTTTAGAATACATTTTCTTATCCCATTCAGTCCCTTTCTGCCTTAGTAATTCTGCACTGACAAGGGGATTAGACAAGAGCCCCCAGTGCCCATGTCATCTAGCCCCAGTGGAGCCTAGTATGATGTACTTACAGGGCACTGGATTAATAAGTACATTTCTCCCATATTTTCCTAATCTTGAAAATGATACAACTTGTGCAGCATAAAAAATATGGCAAGACACTCAACGTTTGTCTTAAATACTGTCAATTTTAAAAACCACAACTCACAAAATAAAAAGATTTAGATGGGGTAAAGGAAAACATTTTATGATCAAATAGACCCAAATACAATGCTTTATTTTGGGGGTAGATCTGATCCCCCTGATCAGTGGTTCTAACAGAACAGATTTTGTGTATTAAGAGCAAAATGCAATTTTATTTGTTGCTTGCAAAGAGGAAAGCAACCAAAATTCTCTTGACTTATTTAGTAACATCTTCATGTTTTGGCCATGCTTTAGAGACAAGAAATGTTTTAAATGGCAAGTGATAGTTATTCTTATATCCAGCCCATCTAGGCTGTTTAAAACAAGTTATTGGATGAAACATATGTTAAAAGCATTAAAGAGAAGTAGGGAAAAAAAAAAGAAAAGTAGGTATTATTATACCCTTTAAGTTGTCTGACAGTGATCCCCTTGGCATCCCGCCCACAGAAAGGTGTTTAAAAAAAAGGTGAAAATTGTAAAAAGGAAACTTATTGATAAATAGTTATCCATTCGTATAAAATTATCAATCTGAAACAACAACATAATTGACTATGTATCATAGCTAAAGATATTTCCAAGCTGAGTAATTATATTTGCATTTATAAAAATATGTTTAGGGGCACTTGGGTGGCTCAGTGGTTGAGTGTCTGCCTTTGGCTCAGTTCATGATTCTGGGGTCCTGGGAGTGAGTCCTGCACCAGGCTCCCTGCAGGGAGCCTGCTTCTCCCTCTGCCTGGGTCTCTGACCCTATCTTTGTGTCTCTTATGAATAAATAAATAAAGAAATATAATCTTTCAAAAATAAGTTTAAACTTCCTTGATTTTGTATTACATATTTAATATCAAAGTAGATCAGGATATAGGGTCGTATCTATGTAAACTGAAACTTTAATCATGTATTGATCTATAAGTTTCTTTGTCCTCAAAAATAAAAATACACATTAGAACTGCCTGACAATCTTCAACACCTGTAGGCATCTGTGTGGGAGAGTCATAGAACGAACCATTTGCTCCAGATCATTAAACATGGAGAAAGGCATCCTGATAACTCTATTGGATATGGTAATGTGTGCTTTGCTAAAAGAGTTTCATTAAGCCAAAAAGGAAAGCCTTCTAATGCAGAGCTGCGGCTGGAGAAATGGGGCTGAAGCAGGTCTCTTCCTACAGACTCACAGAAATAGGATAAATGGGCTGTGTATCATTTAATCACTGCAAAGCGATTCATGCTTGTGTTTAGGGTTTTTTGATTCTATTCAGTATAGCCCTACCTGAATCCTAAAAAAAACGAAAAGTGCTAAACCTGGGATTTTCTCATTTCCCTTCCCTCCACCCTTCACCAGGAAGGGTCTTCCTCTCCCTTCTTTCCACCCTGTCTTGACAGTAGGGAAGATTCTTATACTTCTTGGGGCTAAGCTGTCTGTAATGCTCTGGATCCAATTCACTTGTTCATTTATCCAGCAGTCCATTATTCGGTGCCTATGTCCAGAAGACTCTTCAGGGGCTAGGATGGATTCTAGAAGAAATAAAGGGGGACCTTTGTTCTGAAGGAACCAATGAAACACTAATAGAATACCAGAATGGGGACACAATTTGCAAGACCAATTTAGAAATTCTGATGTGCTAGGGAAATTAAGCATGGGGTGTATGTTTTATGAGGTCCTGGTAGACATCTGGAATAAGATATAAAGAGGACTTTGGAAGTGATGGTGAGGCCCTAGTGTACTGAGTTTAACACTTAACCAAGAAAAAAAGAACTCTTCTTAGGCTGTGATATAGTTTGACAGAAAACACGTTCTGAGTTTTGAACGTAGGAAGGAATTTGATCTCTGATTAATTTTTTTGAGATATAAGACTTTGAGGGTTTCTCAGTTGATCTCTGGACTATTTATTGTTGTTGTTGTTGTTGCAAGGAGTGGGGAATGATCCAAATTCCTCTTATTGTGACTTATGGGCCAGAGTAAGAAGAGATTCACCCCACCCTACTCCATCCCAACGCCTCACCCCTGCCCCTACTCCAACTGAGGGAAGCACCTTAGCAAAACTGCCAGGTCAGCATTTGAGATTGCGAGTATGATTAATTCTCCCTGGCAGACACACAAAAGATTCATGGAAACATGAAGAATAGCATTCATGGTGGTCCCAGTAATACTGGAAAGGCTGCGGACAATGCACATCGCTTGCTAGTCTGCCATAGGGAAGAAGGACTCCAGGGGCTGGGTATCCCAGCTATTTTCTCAAGTGAGGGCTTAGAGTTCAAACATGATTTTAACTTCCATTGCTATTATTATCTGTGTTTCTTAAGAGGTCTCCTCCTGCCTCCTACAGCATGGAGAAATGAAGGCCAAAGTGCTAAAAGAATGCAAAAGTAAACACGGGCTGTAAAATAAGAATTAACTACATACTAGAGAAGCTATTATCTTTCCAGCATTTTCAATTTCTCTTTTCTAATGGCTCCCAAATACTCTTGCAGTGATTTCCTGTAAGAAAACTAATTTTTTGAGAACATATTTATTCTTAGAATAGTACTGAGTTTTATGTTTGTTTTGATTTCACAGTTATGATCAGGAGTTAGGAACTTCCCTTTAGCATTAGGCTTCCTCCAGCAACAGCCCATCTCTTTCCTTCTGCTCATTGCCAACTTTCTTAAAAACACAAAAACAATTCACCACTTCTCTCTCTTTGCCAGCCACTTCTTCCTGAGCCTCCTGCCATCTGAGTTCATGGGACAACTGCTCTTTCGGAGTTGCCCCATTACTGTTTCTCAGATCTTCCCTGTCTGTTTTAACAGCTGTTACTGTCATTCATTGTATAGGCCAGGCTATTAAATATGCTTCTGTTTTTTGGAACATCGTCTATATGCTTCTATGTTGCTACATACCATTTCAAATCATCAAAATTCTGCTATCCTCTCTCATTACACAGAAAAGTCACATTTGAAGAGGCTGTGCAATTTATCAACAGTACTAGACTCAGGACTGGAATGCAGATTTGTCCAACTACAGATAATTAACTGTCCTATTCTTCACTCTGCCTAGACTGAGATGCTGTGTAGTTGGCAATGAGCTCATCGCAACTACCTGGCCTGGGCAGGTCAGAATTGCAAAGAAAAAGCTTTGTTTCAAGCAGAACAGATGGTGAGCTTTGCCAGTTCTCCTTGGGAGGAGTGCCCCACTGTCCGTCTGGCTTGGCAGCCTTCAGGGGCCTTGCCATACACAGGACACTGCAGTAGGGATTTCCTTGGTCTGTCTGGGAGAAGAATCCTGTTGGACGACTCCTCAGGTTTTTATGAGGCCTATGAAAATGTCCTAGGACACAGTTCTAAATGAGCAGAGCCACATGGAAGGGTGTACTGTCGGGAGGGACGTGGCCTGATCTGGGTCTTTGTCCTCATATGAAAATAACTCTTAAACCTTTGACTGATGTGTCACCAGGGTTACGGTCTCTCTGATCACTTGTAGCAGCCAAGAATCTATTTCTAAAGATCTACGTCTTCCTCCCCAGTCATATGGCCCCCTTTCAAGCTGTCCCCTCCTGTAGGTCTTATCTGTCATTAGGTACTGCCATATACTCGGGGATACAAACCTTACCTTCTGGCCCCTTTCTTCCCCTCTTTTCTCTCCCTGACCTTATTTCCTAACATGGATACTTCTCAAAGTTCCGGTAGTTCCATTGTCCCCCCATGTCTCTTCATTCCCTTCCTGGGAATGGCATGTCCATTCTCAAAGCTTTAATACCTCTTCCGTGTGAATGGCTCCTAATCTCTCTCGTGAACACTACATAGCAGCAGAGGAAGCTCTCTGCAGGTTTTAAGGCACTACAAAATAGGTTTTCTTGTTTGCTGCTCAGCAGCCAGTACACACTTGGAATGCAGCTCAGTGTTGAAGAAACGTTTGTTGAGCAACTAAATAAATGAGTCTCTTCCTGTCTCTCCTCATTACCTTACCTGATGAACATGCCCTTTCCCAAAGCTTCAATACATCTTCTATGTGAATTTGTTGAACAAATAAATGAATGAGTCTAAAGCAAAACTCATTTTTTCCCACCTTTATCCAATACTCTCTCTACCATTGCCTGGAAACAAGCTTTAGCATAGTACTGAATTAGTTTGAATCTTCATTCAATCTATTAATAGGATGATGCCTCAGGCAAATTACTTAGCTTTCCTGAACCATCTCCCTTAAAAAAAATCACAGAGAATAATACTCTGTTTGTTTATTATGAAGATTAAATAGTATTATGACCTACCTCAGTGCCAGTTATACACCTATTTATCAGCCCTCATTCCTACCTCTCCTATTTCCTTTAAAAGTACATTGACTATCTCATTTAAACCTCGCAAATGCTTCATTATATATATATATATATATATATACATATATATATGTATATATATATATATGTTTATACTTTAATATTTCTACTTTTTAGATGAGGTGAAGAGGAAACAGAAAGACAGAAAATGTGATCTACTTGCCCAAGTTCCCATCAAAATCAAGTCTGAGAAAGTATTACTCCGGAATCCATACAGTAAACCATCTCAGTCTTAGACTGTAAGATCACTAAAAGGTAGGATTTAGACCTTTTAAAAATGGATAAACCACAGGTCTCCAAGTCAAATGAGCCTTTAGAAAGTGGTCATTAAATACTGAAGGAATAAACATATATTTTACTTTGTGAAATCTGACCTCCTGGTTTGATGATAAGCTATTTCAGGGTAATTTTTTTTTCAAGTATCCCTCATAATGCTGAGCACAATATAACCAATAAATAGCCTTTAAAAAATATTTATTTTATTTATTTGACAGAGAGAGAGTGAGTGGGGTGGGGGGAGGGACAGACGGAGAATCTCCAACAGACTCCACGCTGAGATAGGAGCCTGATATGGAGTTCCGTCTTCTGACCCTGAGATCATGACCTGAACCCAAACCAAGAGTTGGAGCCTTAACTGATTTTGCCACTCAGGCACCCCATTCCCAGTAAATATTCTTGAATTAAAGATGATGATGTAATAAGGAAAACCTGTTTGGCAATGTTTTTCCAAAGACATGAGCGTAGGGGTCTTACATGACAGGGGAGTTTTAAGAGAAGGATAAATAAGAAAGACATAATTCAGAGCAAACGTGTTTCACTGCAAGTTATATAAGTCAACATCCCAGGAACCAAGTAGTAATTTCTTCATCAGAATAGAGAATAAATACATGGTTAGGAAATATGTCCTGCTAATCGGGGTCAAAGCAGTTGCACGTGATAAAAAGGAAATTGTCAGAAATGTTTTGATGTTTTCTACAGGAAGCTAAAAATGCATTATAATTCAAGTTGTGAGTAGAAATTTAATGCATTTTAAGCAGGGTAGAAAGGGTGAATAATTGTTTTGTCAGTTGGTAGGGTGGGTCTCAGGCATCACAGTAACTGTAATCCTAATTGAAGGAATGCAGGAAAGTATATCTGAAAATGGAGGGCGGTGGTGCAAAACCAAATAGAGGAAGGCAGACTGCTTACATAAGAAATTAATACTGTAACTTACCTAGATAGAATTTTAGATTAAATGAGAAACAAAACCAGTAATTTAGAAGAGATGTATGTATCTGACTCCAAAAGAAGAAAGAACTATTCAAATATAGCATGTTGTAGGAAAGCATTAAAAAAAAAAAATCCACAACAAACTAAAATGAACTTGCTTTTCTCCCCCCTAAAAATGATAAGAACACACATAATATAATTGCTTAATTAGAGTTCTATTACTTAATTATAGTTAATTGCAGCTGCAAGCATAGACAGTGCAATCTGCAGTTTGGCTACAACTGGAGACTGAAAATTTGAGTGAGTTGGGGGGATTTCTAAGTAACATACTAAGATCTGATTTCTGTGCCAAGGAATAGTAATGGATGTGAAAGACATGCTTTATAGACCCTGCAAAGCTCACAACTTTACTTAGAAGTAAAGTTTCTAGAGAAATAACTGAAGCGTTTACTTTTCTCTAACACCAAGAAACTTTTTAGTCATATGATGGCAGCCAAGAAAAGTAAGGTTAATTTGAGAGATGCTTGTAGAATCATGTGATCAATGAATATATATTGATATATATTCTGGTAAGAATGTAAAAAGAGTAGAATGACACAAATGATTCTGACATTTAAAAACTGGCAATGGGAACCTGTTTCCTCACATTCTTAGCTGATCTGTAAATGAAACATCAGGGGAAAGAAGTATTAGGTAATGTTGTGGACACTTCTGTCAACATGGTTATTATCTTGTTTTATTGGATGGGTCGAGGATAAGTAAATTATTGGGCATATCTTTGCAAAAAAATAATGTTAATATTGGGAAAGTCACTTAATCTGGTGGTGCCTTAGTTCCCTCACTTGTATAATTAGCACTTTTTTCCCTAACCACTAGGATATACACTGCTATACTTTCTTCTGATGTCAACATTTGCTGTTTATGGGGTAAGATTATTATCTAAGAAAATAGTTATAGGTAAATTAAATCAGAGTGCTGCAAAGATCTGACATGCTTAGGCATTTGAGAATTTAACACTTGGATCTCCCCTTCAACTAGTATATTGGGTTTGACATGTATGCTAGACACATGGCTTTTAGGATGCTGCTGGAACAACAGAAGTCCTGATGATGGTGTCAGATATCACGATGTCAAAGGCTAGAGTGAACTCAAATGATTGTGAGATTAACTCGCAGAAACCATGATCTTGATGTCTGCAATGGAATTCTAAGAATGTCAGGTGTTCTAGAAAGTCCAAAATGGTCATCTTGGAATGTGCTTAAGAAATGGGAAGAGCGGTGAGAAGAGGATGAAATCTAAAATTAATCCCGCATATTTTTAAAGTTTTTTCATGACAGCTTTACTGTATATTAAAATCGTCTTAAGTGGATTTTCATAAGTTTGTATAGTGTTGACCTGGTGGATTCAGAAAGCCCTTTAGTTTAGTCAGTGTTTGACAGACCTGCCATGCACATTATAGATTAGAGTGTATTTAAATACCACGAAAATATACTGTTTCATATGATAGGTTTAGCTCCTTTGCTCTGAGGAAATTTTATCTCCTTGGTTAGTCAGACACAAACCAAGTGTTAGCAAATAGAACTATGACATCTTTGATACCTGCTTTTCTTGCTGCTTCCATGGAGCTAGAAAAGGAACCTAATGGAGGGATTACATCGTGAGAGAGTCTCAAGCAGGAATCGTAAGACATTTCTCTATCTAGCTCTACTAATGGTTAACAGTGTGGCCAAAACATGTCTCTTTAGATCTCTCTTCATTTTTTAAAAAAGATTTGTTTATTTATTCATGAGAGACACAGAGAGAGAAAGGCAGAGACATAGACAGAGGGAAAAGCTGCGGATTGCATGTAGGGAGCCCGATGTGGGACTCCGTCCCGGATGCCAGGATCACTCCCTGAGCCACTCAGATGTCCCTCTCCATTTTGAAGAGACTAAACAATCCCAACTTTTTTTTTCTTTAAAATTATATGGCTTTACGGAAAAGGCTGGCAATCTGAAGGGCTAACACTTAATAGATCCCAATGTATTTCATCCAGATTTGAGAAATTCAAATTGACACAGAAAACCACACATGTACCATATTGGGTATGAGATCTTAGGACCAAAACAAAAAATATAGCATCGCAGATTTATGCACAGGAAAGAGATCATGAACACCTTGCCCTATGTCTTCCAAATTTGGGCATCCTGGAAAAGTCCACTAAAAGCAAGATTAGATCATGTCTCCTAATTCTTTCTTTCAAGCTCCATAGAGATCCCCTCCCCCCATATTTAAGGTTTTAATTGTTCATCTTTAAAGATCGCTTCCTGTTCAGATTTTTTTCTTTAAATAAATCATGATTCCCCTTCTTATAGTCGCTCTTATTTTTGAAGATTGTACACTTTTTTTCCACTAAGAAAGAAGACTATCAAAAGAAAGTTCTTTCTCTTTTACTCTCTCTCTTTGTGTATCTTTCTCCTCCCTCCCTCCCCTTTTCTTCCTAATAAAATTATCAAAGGTTCATATGCTTTCAGTTCTTAATAGAATAAAAGGGAGTATGAGTTAAAACAAATTGTAATGACCCAAAGTAAGGGAAAGCATTTTTTGGATCTCATCTATCTTTCCACTGGTTCTTTTGCCTCCTCCCACACTTATATACTGCTTAGCATGTATGATCACAGGACCAACTGTGGAGATAGCTCCTCTCTCTCTAATTTCCATTCTTTAATGAAGTCAAGTTTTAGAACCAGGAGGGATAGGTTGGTATAAGAACTCTTTCTTCAAAGAACAGAAGACATGGTTGGCCTCTGGTATCTCTCTGGCCCATGCTAAGAATTTCCAGTGAAAAATGTCCCTAGAAGCCAATTGCAAATGTTATCATTTTTAAGATCTATTCACCTATTCACAAGCACCTTCCTTTCCTAGGATCAAATTATTATTTAAAAATGGGCTACAAGGCAATTACATGCAGAGCTCATCCAGCTACCTTTGCTAGAACGCAGGGAGATGTATATAGCAGGAGAAGCATACTCAGTATTTTGAATTTTTTACTCAAGTGTTTTGATCATAGTCCTATGACTGGACTGTGGGCCCAGCTACAGGCTTAAAGCAATGAAGCTTGTTTGATGGAAATCTGTAAAACTTAATGAGAACGCAGGGCTCTGAGCATCAAAGCAGGTGGGTGCCTCAGAAAGGTTTCAAGGGCCTGGGCAGAGAAAGACTCTTCTTACATTTGACCTGTTTCTTAATAGTCTGATTCTGGATGCTTTGCCTACCTTTCCTTAAGGGGGAAAGTATAAATAACTAAGCAAGCACATAGGGATCTCTTTCAACCCACATGTTTTTCTTAGATTTTAGAGGTATTTTGTCTGTTGTTTTTATTTTTGATCAGGGAGGTGGTAGTGGTGGGAAAAACTTATCTTTCCTATTTTTTGAGGATAATTAAGTCCCTCAGAGTGATGTGTAAGAAGCCCTTTGGCTAGAAAACTTTTGAGAGTAGGATTTTAAGATAGCTTTATATGCAAAATATTTCTCTTTTGTACAGATGACCACTTCTACAGCAAGGGTTTTAGCTTTTACTAAGTTTTATTATAGAAAAAGACTATAAAGTACATAAAACTTAATCTTCTCACTCAACAGATGAAAAACCCAGGGCTCACAGAGGTTGAGTAAAATGTACTGGGTTACTCTTCGCATGTGCTGATCAATTGTTAGATATGTACAGCCCAAATGATGAAAAATTGCATTCTGGGAATGCAATTTTGCTCATTTTCTTCCTTCCCTCTTGCTTCCTACCAATTTTGCCCTCATTCTTTTTAACTCTAATCTGAAGAATAATAACTGGTTTAATTGCTTTGTTTTGGTTAGAAATATGCAGATTTTTTTGTTTTCATATATATTTTTTATTGTTTTCTTCTCCAAAACTCAAGTCATCTTGATTTTACCTCTGGTACCTCTGGACTGTTTGATATTCCCTAGATCAACCCCTCACATCTCTCCCTTGATCTGCTGTACTTTTTTTTTCCCCCTGGAGGCTTAGGGTCTTTTGATCCTTCATTCCTACTGAATTCTGGCCCTATCACAGATATTTCTAGAAGTCTTCCTGGCAGTCAGTAACAAACAGCACCTTTGTTAAAGTCCTTGTATCATTTGCATCTGTAACACCCTAAATTGTTTCTAAAAATGCTGGCTCACTGCTAAACCAGAGCTGTGAGGGACAAGGATCTGCAGTTTCCTAAACTCTCAGGTGATTCTGACACACACAACTTTCAACCACTGTAGCAGCCACACCTGCCATCATGCCATCCATTTCTCATCTCCCTCAATATTTATCCAGCACCACTATTCGCCTCTCTTCCATGCACCCTTCCTTAGACACACCGACCCGAGTTCCCTTAAACATGGTATGCATTCTTTTACAGCTGTGCCCTTTCTCCAATTTTTCCTCTGTCTCAACTTTGCATCTCACATCCTGTTCACTTGGAGAAACATTACTTTTCTTTCAAGGCCAAACTCAAAGATTAGCTCCATGTGAAAAAATTTTTTTTGATATTTCTCATCCACTCCCCAAATACTGTGTTAATTTAGAAAGTTGCACAAACCTTTGTTACAGGACTTATCTCACTTGAGTGTAATTACAATGAATTTACTGAAGGGTTATTGAGCACTAACTATGCCCCAGGTGCCAGCGCCACAGTTCATCCTACTGAGAAAATCACCCCCCAGCTTTTTCCAGCCAGAGTCTTCACCTGAACCATAGAATGTAGAATGCAGTAATGGTAAATGCAGTAAAGGTTTCCTAATTCTCTCAGGGATGATCGTAACCACCACTATTGCATACAATGAATGCCTTAGGGCTTAATCTTGTTGAGAAACCCTTTGTGATCAACACTGGTCAATTTTGGTTAGCAGTAAATGCTATGATAGAGATAAGCCCAAGGTGAGAAGGAAAAGGAAAATAACAACATTTAATTACTTACTTGTTTGTTTCCCCCTGTATCCAGTCTTGTTCTTTTTCTATCCTGACTTAGCATCTAGCATAGGCTCATTTTATGGTCGTCCTTTAATACATATTTTTAATGAAAAGCACTGTAATTCATCTTTATGGCTATGTGTTCTTGGGATCTAGCCAAGGCAATGCAAATCATATTTGTAAACCCAGCATCTATTCCGTGTCTGAGACACATCTGACACTCAGTGAGGACTTGGCGACTAAATGAACAAATTTGGAAGGGTTGTTACTCAAGGATCGTAAGTACTACTTAAAGAAAAAGTCACACGGATGTAAAAATATGCCCTATTAAACTACATTTCAAGGTATCTCACTTTAAGTTTAATTGCTTCCTGTTAGGTGCATTTCAAAGATAAAAATAAAGGGTTTATTAAACATACCAAGTAAAGTTGTAAGAAGTGAAAAAAGGCTGCATTTCCCTGGGTGTTAGGTGGGGGTAAGTGGTGGTATTTTCAATGTTAGTCTATATATAATAAATTTTAAAAAATTAATTTGAATATATTCCCAAGAATAGCCTCCAATTACAAATTGGGTTTAGGAGAAAATGGTAGGGAAATATATAAAATGCCATAAAATTCTGGTGTCTTAAAGATATTTTTAGGGGGTCTGTGATATCTCCTTTTTCTATTAAAGAGTCTGCAGCCACCTGGCTTCAGAGAGTTGTCTTTTTATAAGCATCACATGGCACACTTTTCCTGGGATTAAAGGTTTTCTGATTGATGTCAGTTAAAGGCATCTCTGTTCATTTAATCAGTTTAGAAAGGTGCCATACATCTTAGCTGCTTCTAGGGGGCGCTTATTAAAATTCATGTTGCAGAAGTCACGTTTCTCCAAATGGTTCTTTAATGCCTCAAATCCCCAACTGTCTAATTTATACCCAAGGAAGAGTTTACTTCCTTTAGGGCATAACCCGTTATATTATAAAGTTGTTAAAATGTAAATAAATACATAGAAATCTGTTTAAGTTAGCAAATTGTGGGGTAAGGTAAAATAATCCTACATAAACCATGGCCTAAAAACATATAAAGAGTATATATGGAATTCAGCATAAGAATATTACCATGCAAAAATGATAATTAACCCAAGTAAACCTGCACACAGTAATTTTCAGCATTTGGCAAGGGAAAAAATTCTGCTATGAAAGCAGTACTCTAAAAATGAAATAAAGGTTAAGAGACCTAGTTGAAAATTGTTATTAAAACACGCAAGAATTTTGCTTTAATGGTCATGGGCTTAGTTCCAACTATTTCAGAAGCAAAAGCTCATTGCTTGGATAGTAACTATAACTCATCCCAAGAGTTGTATTCACCCCTAAATTTAAATTGTGGGGGGACTGGCCCTGTGTGTGTCCTGGTGGCTTATCTGCCCTGAGTGCAATCAGACCCTGATGTCCCTTTTGTGAAAAGTAAGCTGAGCCCATACAAGGCCTTGAAGGGGGCTGAGCCTGGGGGAGTTTCCATGGGATCATGGCATTCTCAGAGGCTGAGGCTCTGGCTGTAAGGATCAGAGCCTCTGCTAAGCTACTAGGTTGTATTGTTTTACATTTTAAGATCTTTAAAATTCAGAGCTGAGTGGCAGGTGAGATGCATCCTAGTCTAGGTTAATTGGCAGTGCTTAGTGGTTTTAACATAACTGTGCATCTTATAGTCAATGATGTCAATAAAATATGGTAGTTGAGGTGCTCTGGCTCACTGATTTTCAAACTTTAATTTGCATAGGAAATCATCTGGGGATCTTATTAAACTGTGGATTCTTATTTAGTAGATCTGGGGAGGAGCATGATGGTTTTTCATCTAATAAGCTCCCAGGTGATGTTGATGCTGCTGGTTGACAGGCTACACCTTGAGGAGTAAATCCCTGAGGGGGTTAACAGTGGTTGGTGGGCTTTATTTCCTTTTTAAACTACCTAAAAACTACAGCTTTTAGATGTGTGCTATTGTTTAGAAGTTGTACTATATAAATGCTATGTAATTTTATATAAATATGTTGATTCATACATAATCAATTATTAAATGATAGCTAAAGGTAATAACTAGCGAAGGATTGATTTTGATCTTTGGTGATCATATATTTTAGCTTGGGAACACTGGGGAAGGAAATGTTAATTTACTCTTTCAAATATTTAAGTCTCCCATATGAGGGTCTGCTTTGTCTACAGGTGGTAGACACAGGCAAGGGTATAGCAATTGTTTTTGAAAGACGACCCTGGTGATCCCTAGGTGGCTCAGTGGTTTAGCACCTGCCTTCGGCCCAGGGTGTGATCCTGGGGTCCAAGGATTGAGTCCCACATCAGGCTCCCTGCATGGATCCTGCTTCTCTCTCTGCCTGTGTCTCTGCCTTTCTATGTCTCTCATGAATAGATAAGTAAAATCTTTGAAAAATAAAAAAGCAATGCTAATTGCAATCTGACAATGATACCTTTAAAAATTTACGTTTTCACAAAATTGTATTTGAACTATAAAAATTAAGTGACTTTCTGCACTTCTTAATAAGATCCATTTTATCTAAAAAAAAGTTTCTCAATTATCTTTTCTAATTTCTGGTGCATCAGAGGTGGCTATTTTAAAATTTAGGAGAACAAACAAGAAAAGCACAGTGGGCTGAGAATCAATAAACAGATTTTCTCCTGAATTATTTCATGTATGAGTGATGTGGCCTTAGTGATATTAAAAATAATTTATGATCTCCAAGTTAATTCAATTTCCTCACAAAGGTGTTAGGATAGTTAAATGAAATAACTTTGAAAATGAGATAATGTGTATCAAATCTCACAAACTCATCTGCAATCAGGAAAATCTTCCTATTTTGTAGGGTCCAGGCAAGGTGAAAATAAGGGGCTCCTTGCTCAAAAGTTATTAAGAATTTCAAGATGGCAATAGTAAGATATTAAACCAAGAATATATGTGGGGTCCTGTGTGCCTATACCTGTGTCCATGAAATATGTATAGTTTGAATGTCCTATGTACAATATAATTGTACCTAATACTCACTAATTATTGAAATATTACAGTATACCAGGCACTATGCGAAGTGCTTCAATGACATAGTTTTACTTAATCCTTTAGAGAGAAGAAAATCGAAGCACAAAAACATTAAATAACTTTTCTCAGGTTATATAACTACTGAGTTTAGGGAGAGCAGGATTTGAACCCAGGTCTGTCTGATTCCAAAGCCATTCATTTTAACTAATTTAATGTAATACCAATCTATAACTGGTTACTGTCATCCCCATTTGATTTTATTTACAAACTTAGGATCTGAAAAAATATACATATTTGAAAAACTATTCAATTTAAAACCTTGATTAGATGATCTGCATCAACCCAATTATCTTATATTCTGGTATTTCGTAAGGAGCCTGGTATTCAGCACACAGCCATATAATACATAGGGAAATAAACTGAACCTCCAGAGTCATCAGTTTCTCTCTGCACAGAATATTTACTCAACAAAGACAAAAATCTCATTTTCCTATTATTTAAAATCACTTCTGAATGAACACATTTAAAAAGCTTCTGAATGATATCAGAATTATTTTCATTTTTAAGTAATTAATTTTTTAAATGTGTTTCAATAGTGACAATTCTCTTGAAAAAGACTAATTACTGTGTACAGGAGTAATTTTCTTCCAACCATAGCACTTGATCCAAAGAGCTAAAGTATATAGAGTATATCATTTCATAATAGAAATTAAGATGAAACCCAAAATATTCACTTTGCTTTGGATGGGTTTCAGATTTTTAAAATATGGCTCAAACTTGGAAAACTACAAACTTACATTTATATGGAATTTTTACTTTTCTTTGTAATGTGTTTTTCTGATTTTTTAAAGTCATTTTATCTTTCGTGTTCTTTTCCAGCTCTGATAGTGGAACACATTAATTGTGCTTCAATCCCACATAATAGCAAGCCCATTATAGAGCCTAGCAAAGAGAGACAGACAGGGTAACTCAGACTGCTTTGCCACCTTCTCTTTGAAGTAGTACTGATTCCCTGTGGCAGAATTAATCACAGCTTGCTATATTTCTAGAGCACTTTTTCATATCTTAAAGAATTTGTAATTATCTTTTTCTTTGTCAGGCTCTTCTTCCAGATTCCGAAGTGCATTGTCTTATGATTCTATGTGTCTCCTGTGTCTAGTACTGAGCCTGGCACACAGAGGGTAGTGATTAGTGTTGACTCGTTGAATGCATACATGCAAGTGTTAATGTGTAAGCAAATGGAACAATTTAAACAAGATACTCTAGTGGGCGCTGAAATTAAGAGGAGATGTTCAGTCTTATGCATCATTCACTACTGCTTTCTGCTGGGCTAGAAAATGTCATCTTCTATAAAATGTCATCTTCTATCAAGTCCTCAGAATTAAAATGTCATTGAACCCCCTTCCAAACAATGTTATGCTAGCTTGATATCTGAAAGCACTACAATCCACTACACCAACTGCTGATATAGTTCTAGGCTACTACTGAGTAGTAGGGGCTTCTGCCAAAAAGGATGGGAAATAAAAATCTGTGGGTCCCCTGGAAGGGAGGCTGCTATGTCCAAAAAGCCAAATTCCAGGCAAGGACTCACCAGATGCTTCGTAAACTAAAGAGCTGAATTCCACTTCCTTGGGGACCTGAGCAGATGGGATTCCCTGAACTCAGTCTCAAAGAGTGTCTATGGCAAAATGCCTGGTTTCTGCCCCAACTGCTTATCTCCCTTGTTCCCAAGGCTAAATGTACAGAGGGAGACGTACTCTTAGGAATGTATTGGAGCCAATACTTCAGAGAAGTCTATGAAGTACTTACAAATGTGTTTTCTGTGCATCCCTGTTTATATGGTTGGCTACAGAGTACAGAAATTTATGGCCAGCATCTTTATCTTATATACCCCGTTGGGGAGGGAAGATACATAGACTGCTAAAGGAAAGAAGAGCTCATGGAATTAACATCTCAGTACCAGTTAGAACAGTGGCAGAAATAATTCCACTGGAAGTTCATCCATAATTGGGCATCCAAGAAATTGTTTCCTGTTCCTTTCCCTCTTTGACATACACTTCAGTGTCCTAGCAATCTGGGCTGCACTGTTGTATTTTTTTCTTTTCTTTCCCCTCAAGGTTCCTATAAAGTTCATTCCTTCGGGGGTACCCAGGTGGCTCAGTCGGTTAGGTGGCAGACCCTTGATTTCAGTTCAGGTCATGGTCTCAGGGTCCTGGGTCAAGCCCCATGTCAGGCTCTGCACTCAACAGGGAGTCTGATTGAGGACTGTCTCTCTGCCCCTTCCTCCACTTGCTCACTCTCTCTTGCTCTCTAAAAGAAATAGATAAACCTTTTTAAAAAAAGTTTGTCTTATCTAATTTTACTGTAATAAAAATATTGAGGACAGGGAATGAGAAATGAGTAGAGGAAGCAACATAGAAAGCAGTTAAAGGTAAGGATTCTGCGGTCAGATTGTTGAGGTTCAGATCTTGGCTCTGCTATAGGTCATTGTTCCCTTCTAGGTCAGTTACCTAACTTCTCCTGTCTCCATGTCCTCTATCAGGTAGGAATAATACTAATGTATAACTCTTGTCATGCTCAGAGTATTATCTTTGAACATACAGAGCACTGAAAAAAAAATGATAGTGTACTACCCAATTACGGAATAATAAAAGCAGTACTAAAGATAAAATGCCCTAAGTTCACATACACACACACATACACAAATCACAAACTATTATTTTCTTCCATGACTCTCTTGCTGCTAAGCTTGAAGTACTAAATATCAAATTATTTCACAGTTTCATTTTTTTAAGCAAATTATTCTTGCTGTGTTGCTGATGCCCCCAGCACAAGCCTACTGGGTAATCCACTGAATGTTGTAGACACTATAGGAGAAATAGAAAATGATTAATATGTTATTATTACTGCACTGGAATATACCAATGGCTATATCCTTTCAGTCATAGCTCTTTTAATGTCCCTTTAAATAGTGTCTAGTATAATCCCAGACAGAGCTCAATATCACTGGGGTTTATTTGGATGGTCTCATCCAGGCAATGCTGTCTAGCCAGCATGAGTATCAACTTACAGAAGGAATATCAAGGTCGCATGCAACCTCACCACTCAGAGGTATGTGTTCTGCTGAGATCTCAAGAGCCATCATTTGAAGGACTCCTGGGGATATTAGTAGTAGTAGTAGTAGTAGTAGTAGTAGTAGTAGTAGTAGTATCACTATTATTAATAGCTCACGTGAGTTCTTGGAAGGACACCCTTGAAAGGAAAAAGAGATTCCTGACTTTAAAAAAAGTTGTGGTCTGCTGTCCTGCTTAGTGCTGACACTTTATTACAGTGAAAGAGATAAAACACATTTCAGTGTTTCCAAGATCTGAAGAAATTAGGCAGGGCTTAATGGCACACAAGGCTTTGTCAAATTCTTTGACATTCCCACAAATTCTACCTCATTTTCTTGTTACAGTTTTAAAGGCAAACTGCCATCTCCTATGTTTTAAATCAGATGGAGAAAACTTATTTTCTTTCTAGACAAGAACTTCTGCCCAAAACACTGCAGGCCAATATGACTTCTCTCCAGCTGAACTGAACCAAGCTCTCTTATGCCTCACTAAGCCAAGACCTTGCCTCTCAAAGTCAGCTGCAAGCAAAAACGGGTGAATCCGTTAGTTGCAGGAGTCCCACTCTGCAGCCCATTATTTTGAGGATCATCAGCAAAACCTAATTTTAAATAGCTCAAGTGAGGACATTTTACCAAATATAGTTAAGGTGGTATTATCTCTAGTTATCTAATAATATGGTAAGTAAAGAGTATTCAGATCTGAATGGAACATGTCTAGGAAGAAGTCACAGGGAAATGCAAAGCACAGTTTCCTTCCTGAGACAGTGAATGAGGCCTGGAGAAAGGGCAGCGGAAACTGCCAAATGCCAACTACCAAGACACAGACTGTGACAGCAAAACAAGAGAACAGAGGCAGAAAGTATGTGTAGGTAACAGGGACCCCAACACGGAAGAGTCTGGAAGAAATGAAACCTGGGGAAAAATGTGTTGCGTTATGACTTTGAAGCTCATATGAGAAGGTCTTCTTACCTAAAGAAGTCCTCACTCTTCCCAAGTTGCATGATTTACAGACATGAAAGAAGACCTCCTTATCCTCCAAAGTTCCAGCTAGGTCATATTTTGACAGGAGGTCACAAAGCCTCCTCTTTCAAACTCAGGAAGGTAACTTGAAATGCAAATTTTGCCAGGATCTTTGTTCTTACATGTAAATGACAGGCACTCTATTCTTCCTTAAGCAATGAAGGAAATAAGAACAGAAGGACACCTGAGGACACACATTTGACAAGCTAGTTCTACCACAGAAAGTTTAAATTAGGAAGCCTTCACGATTGTCCAAAAGAAGAAAGATAGGAATTAAGGGGAATTCGCACAAAGGGTATTTTGTACCTCTTTCCCAGTGCTGATGCTGGTACCTTGTGGGAATTACAGAGCTGCCACTGAAGATGGCAGATGGGACAATGCTGATTACATTGAGGCATCAACTATTTTTTTTTACAAGGTGGAGGGGGTGATGCTTACTTAAGAGGATATTTTCTGAATCTCATCTACCCTGTAGCATCTTCCAAATTTTTAGTGCTAAAAGTTTCCCAGTGTAATTAAAGGCTGAGCTGATCTAATTAGGTTGATGAAATTTTCAGTAGGGATTTAATTCCCCCTAGCATTTCACTATTTTTTTTTTTTTCTAGAATCCCTCCTTAGGCTTATCCCAAAAGACTTAGTGGTGACATTCAAAATTGTCTCACACAGGCAATGTCTCCCCTCAAACAACAAACCTCCAGCAGGTGCATATGGCTAGGAACAAACTTCAAATAAAAGATTCTAGGCTGTTTTTTGTTTTGTTTTGTTTTGTTTTTGTTTTTGACAATCCTTTCCACCTTCTTCACTTTCATTTCCCTATCAATAAACTAAGTTAAATAATCTTCACTGCAGGAGGGAAATAGGTGTTTCAAACCATTTTGGAGGAACAAAGAGACTAAGAAATGCCTAATAGCAGTAGATTCTGTGGCAAGATTAACGAGGGAGTGGCACAACTCTTCCTTGTAAGTCATTTACTACAGAAGCCTTCATGGTCAACATAGGGGCAGAAACACATACCAGTGGAATTTTCATCTATCTTTGAAGATTAAAAAAAAAAAAAAAGAATCTCTAATGAGCACCTTAGGAATCAACTGTAATACCCTTATACGGAAAAATGCTTTCCCAAGTAGCTTTAAGGTAAATGGGTGGGGCGGGAGGTGTCCTCTGACAGACCCCAGGTGCCTCACTCTGATGTCCTGATTTATCTTTTTGCTGTTCCCTCTCTTGTTGCAGCAGTCACTCAGAAACTGCTTGCTAGAAAATTTAAATTTCACTAAAATGATAAAAAATTCTTAACCAGCATATATTTCAGCTTTTACTCAGTGTTTTAAAAAATGCAAAGAATAGAAGCAAATGTTTCTACCAGAGCACGGTTTGTATCACTTTTGCAAAAATTAGATTTACAAAGAATATTTTTAAAGACCTATCATCCTCTAGGAATTTCATAGATGTGGGCTATATAATGGTAATTTATAATTTATAATTTTTTCCTTTAACTTTTCTCAAATTTATATCTTTGAAAGTCATTTTCAATGAGCTCCAACATTTCTCTAGAGACTTTCTGATTTATTTATGATGAAATTTAAATAATTAATTAAAAAACTACTTTGATTGCCTTATTACAAATTCCTGTCCATTCAAGGTTCCCTCTTTTAAAAAAAAACAAAAAACAAATTCAGGTTAGGTTTTGCCACATTACGTTAAACTACTTTTACTTTATTTTGAAATTTGATGATCACTAAAATATAATAACACTTTCCTTAATGAGGGTTCATTGCTCTACATGCAAGCCGAGTCTCATTTCAAATAGGCATTATCAAATACTGTACAGGGAAAGCCCTGTTTCTAATGAATAGTGGATTATGAGTTGTTTCATACTGTTGAGTAATGTCTTTTTTTCCCATCTTAATCTTTATTTTTTATATTTACTTTTTTGAGAAAGAGAGAGGGAGAGAGAGAGAGAGCCAGTTGGGAGGGGCAAAAGGAAAGGGAGAGAGAGAGAGAGACTCCTAAGCAGGTTTGATGCCCAGTGTGAGTGTGACACCGGACTCCATTTCAGGATACTGAGATCATGACTTGAGCTGAAATCAAGAGTTGGACACTCCACCGACCGAGCTATCAGGTGTCCTTACATTTTACTTTTTAAAGAATGAAGGTGAGAACTAGTGAGAAAGGTAGGCCATCTCTATTTTTGTATTGAGGCCACTGTTTACATTAGAACAGAGTCAGCCACTGAAAAATTCTATTTTATCTGACAGTATTGTGTGTTCTACCCCTGTTACCCTTCCTTGCTCTTGGGTAGGTCAGGTAACTTCTCTAGGTCTGTTTCTCCATTTCCAAAATAAGGAGGCTGGACTTGGAGAATGACTTCCAGGATCCTTCTTAATCTGATACTCCAAAATTTCTTCTATTACTTCAAACATGGTAATATTAGTAGCTCCCCCCAGGATTGGTTACCCTAAAAGGGATTACATAACAGATTGAAAAACAAATTGTTATGAGCCATAAATGAAACCATAATTAAGATTTTATTTTTTTTTAATTTTTTTTTAAATTTATTTATGATAGTCACAGAGAGAGAAAGAGAGAGAGGCAGAGACATAGGCAGAGGGAGAAGCAGGCTCCATGCGCCGGGAGCCCGATGTGGGATTCGATCCCGGTCTCCAGGATCACGCCCTGGGCCAAAGGCAGGCGCCAAACCGCTGCGCCACCCAGGGATCCCCATAATTAAGATTTTAGACATGCAATGTGCTCCACAGCAGAAAGCTTATAGAAGCTCGAGGAAGGCTTACTTGGACTTAGTGTTAAGAGATGTGGTGAGAAGGAACATGGACTTGTTCCTCTCTTTTCAGTAACTCTACAAAGCTCGTCTATCTGAAATGAGGTGATTTAACTCCAAATCTATGGCACTTTGTCACAATTTCATTGCAGAAGCAGGAAGAACAGGGCATTCTAAATAAATAGTAACTCAGACATGCACAGAAACTATGACCCATCCAAAAGTCCTCCAAGGAAGGTATGTTCTGATTTATGGGCTGACTGTACTTGTACCTTTCCACTCTCTACTGTTTCAAGAGGACATAAAGTGAGGGAGATAACACATCAGAAAAACAAAACAAAACAAAACAAACCAACAAACAAAAACCTGGCAGCACTTGCTCCATACACATCCCCCAGGCTGTGGGAGAGAGAGGCAAGGGAGATGCCCAATCAATAAAGAGGAATGATATCAATCCAAAACCTGTAGAGATAATGACAGGAGTGAACCTTCATTGTATGGACTCAGTAGGAGCTAATTAAATGTCACATGGAAGACCACTTGGCTTGTTTTTGCTCTAGTGATTTTTGTGATTGAAAAACCAAATAAAAATAGATGAGTTCTAAAATGTATCTCTACTACTCATTAACATTTAAACATTATAAATGTTAATTTGACATACAGTTTAATCTGAAACTGCAATTTCAGATCATGGCAATCCATTGAAGTTTCCTACACCAAAAAAGTTGCCCTGCCATGCTGAACTTTGAGAAGATGATGAGGCTCACCTGAACCTGGGTGTTCACTGCAGAAAACTGCATGTTTTTACTGGATGCACAAAAGAGCTCTTTGGCTGCATTCATGTTTCACTGGAGATCCTTAGATCCCCTTTCCTTTTCCTACTCCACAGCAGGACTGACTTTCCATGGATGAAGCAGGGTCTAGGGCCTGAATGTAGCCTGGTCTCATATGAATGTGAAGAAATAGGGTAGGTGGGTGGAAGCGTGGTTTTGTGCCCCCCTCTTCAACATCTCCTTTACTAGAAGGAGATTTTAGGCTTCTTATTATGAAATCTAGAGTTTTTTTTGTTTTGTTTTGCTTTAACCGTGTTTCTCCCTAATCTGAAACGTGTTCTCTATCCTTTGCTTATCCAAACCATAGTCATCCATCAAAACTCTCACATTCTTATTCTTCTGTGTATCTTCCTTGTCTACTCCATCTCTCACTCATTTCATTCTCTTGGACTCCAAAGGGCTTAACTCTTCCACGCAATTTAACTCCTTGACCCTCACAGTCTATTACACATTTCTAAAGCTGTTTCAGTTTGTAAGCAACTTGAGACTTTGCACAATCTTCCATGGCAGGGACCCTAACACACATTTCTATTGAGACACTGTGTATTATGGTAGTTAAGAGCACGATGGACTCTGACATTGGACTTCTTTGATTAAGTTCTAGGCTTTAGTACTTGTTGGCTGTGAGACTTGCTTAAGAAACTTACCTGCTCCAAAACCTGATACTTTGCCTGAAAAAGGCAGATAATGAAATTGCTACCTATATTGTGAAGATCCCTGTAAAGTTCTTAGGACAGCATCAGGCACAAAATAAGAGTTCAAAGAAAAATTCCAATGCTATTATTAGAATAACGAAAATCATAATTATTTTATTATGCTCACAGAGCGTAGCAAAGTCCTGGGTCATATAACATAAAAGGTGGAAGTTATTCTCTCAGAGGCAATTGATCCCTTCCACCACAAAGTATGGTTAAATTCAACTTTTCAAAACTCCATCTCCTTGTATTTATTAAAATAATAGCATTTTAAATTCCTAGGTTTCTTCTATACCCATCCACTACTGGGCAATGATGTATGTTTGCATACATGGAGGAGAAGTAAGGACGTCATGAACAGTAGCTGTTCTTCACTGATGCTTACCTGAATCAAGTTTATATGATTGGAATATTTCCTTTAGAATAAACCAAAGTATGTAACTGCTTATCAGCAACCATAGCTAATAACTTATAAATTCAAAGTTATTAAACTTTATGTTTTGGAGGTATACACCATTAAACTGTGCCCATACAAGAGAAATCTCTAGTTTTAACAACCAAAAGAACCTGGGTTCTACTTGATTGAAAACAGGCAGCTTTTATGAAAAAAAAAAATGTTAATATAAGTTGAAGTACAAGTACTTCCCAATCTTTTTGTCCCCATACTCCAACAGGTTCCAATTCTATCAAGAGTTACAACAGATAAGGACAGCTGAGTATGAGGGATGAAATTACTGGTGTCTTTTAGCCTGATAGTTTTGCTCAGGTAAAATCAAGTATGCTCATCAGATCACAGATGAAATGGCTTCACTTCCTTTGGAACATATTTCAAACATAAGAACAAAATTTTTTCATCACAAGGACTCATTTTGTTTTTGCTTTAGGTAGCCTCTCTCTGGTAGCCTGATTTTTTTTTTTTCTTCACTCTTCCTGTAATGATCAAATAAATCACCGCTGTATTAAAAACACCTAAGACAGTTAAATAAAAATGAGCAAGGTATCGAACTTAACTCTAGATTCAGTCTTTCTTTGTGTTTGATTTTCTTTTATAGCTAATATGCAATTGCCCATGCAGATCTTAACTGTGGCTTACTTACAGACTATGAAAGAAGAGGCACTTCATTCCTTCATAATGTTCTATGAGCTGTCCCCCTCCCCCACCAATCCTATACAAACAACAGTAGAATATTGAATTTAAGGTCGTGACTATGGACTCCTCAAACACTGGGTCTTCAGCAAAGGTGCTTTCAGTCCGGATCTGAAATGATGCGATCATGGGTTAGGAATGATTCTGGTGACAGTGATATTTACCTCTTTGAGACAGCCCATAAAGTTGTTACTGACTGGTGACCCTGGAAGGTCTGCTGTGCTGGGACTGCCTCCCACATAGAAAAAGTCATCAGACCCCAGCATGGTATAATCTTCTTGCGTGTAGCCCGTTGTGGTAAGAATCCCATCCACTGATATTGTCACCTAGATAACAAAGCACAGGGAAAGGACACGCTATACTCAGACCTAGATACTGTAATCCTGGGATATGCCTGTTTTGTGTTTTGTTTTGTTTTATTTTTTTTTTTTTCATTTTGTTTTTTTGCTTTTTTTTTTTTCTGTTTGTTTGGTTTTTTATTTTCAGACCTATGGCGGAACCCATTTTCATGTCTGTTTGAAGTTTATTCTTGGATTCTATTCAACTAGCCCTAAGCGATCTAAACTAGTTAGAGAGTTAACTGATTATTGAACTAGTATCAGCATCATCCCTACTGCAACTCAAAAGTTATTTAGCAGACACAAAAATGGTGTTAGTAAAATGCTTCCTAGGTTAGTT
Source organism: Vulpes vulpes (assembly GCF_048418805.1). Taxonomy (NCBI): domain Eukaryota; kingdom Metazoa; phylum Chordata; class Mammalia; order Carnivora; family Canidae; genus Vulpes; species Vulpes vulpes. Next base: position 80,699,766 of record NC_132795.1, read on the forward strand.
TTGCTGGTGTACATATTAGTAAAGTTTAGTCGTCTGTTATTAACTAATCACAACGTGCACCTTGTTAACATAAAAGGCGCAAGCGATTTCCAGCAACGTCACTATTTGCACTATTGAGCAGCAGTTGTTCAGCATGCAAGTGCCTAGGTCCATGCCGAAGGGGAGGAAAGGCAAAACAACCCGTGGAAGCAGCACACGCTGATGTGCACATGCAGGAGGGACAGTACAGTTCAGAAAGGAAAGGAAAGAAAACGGGGAGAACCAAAGGAAAACAAAACAAAACAAAACAAACGACTGCTTTGTGATGACGTAAAGATGAGTGGGTGTGGCATCTCCAACATTCCCCAGTCAGGTGTGCATGCCATGCATCATGAATGGTTAGAGACTGGCTGAGCTTGCGGTCACTCGGGCCAGCCACCATTTTGTCTTATCCCGTGTTAACCACAGCTGGATGCAAAACGTTCGAAACGTTAACGATGCCCCTACAGGTGAGTTGGAAAACAGAAGTTGACAGGAACAGGTAAAAAATAAGAAGGTCAACAACGGATGAAAAGAAGGAGGTCAAAGTAAGCAGAAGAGTACCAACCGCAGTTCCTCTTTTGTTAATGATGTCTACAGTTAAAAGAAAGAAAGAAAACACACGGCAAACCCAAAATAAGAAACAATTAGAATGATATCTACCGAACAATGTAGTTTGTTTACCATAGCGTGTCCAATGCCTGAGTGCTTTGTGGAGAAGGGGGGAGAAAGGAAATTAAAAACTGTGAACAGAATAACGATCGTTACTTAAAAAATATGATGGTCTCTACCATGTTAGTACATTTTTTGATTCAGGTAACGGTTAGTAGAATGAAACATTCCATGAATGACATGTTAGTTATTAAGCATGTTAGTAACATAGAAAAAGGGCAAAAAAATTTTACAAGAAAAAAGCAGACTAACAAATAGGCCTCCCACAGAGGTAATATTTTTCCTGCCGGGGTATTGTTCATAACTTGCTACTAGATAGAAACAGACATATGGCAACGCTCCCTTTGTCTCCCTGAGTACATCTGACAGTCATTTAAAAAGTCTACAAGGGATTCAAAGGCGTAAAGCTCATCAGCTGACCACTGCCACCTTATGCCCGGAAGTGATCCCTCCCCCCCCCCCCACCCTGGCCCACCCCAGCCCCAGCAAATTCATAGGAATTGGTTGGCATTGCCCTACTACTCAATTTTACAGCACACAAGGACTCCTCCTCAACTCCAAAACTTCCTTCGGTCATATTGATGGACTTTAGGGTCACAGTTTACTGCAATGAAACAAAGCAAAGATCCTGACACATAGAATGAGTAGAATGGATTTGTTTTTAATCTGTCCTGCCACACATGCACCCCGGCTGTATAACCACAGTTTCCTTTGAGCTACCAATTCGAAGTTTGGTTTGTAACCTGAGCAAAGGCAAATCTAGAAAGCGGGCTCCTCAAGCCCCACCCTTCCTTCTGTGCTTCTCTCAAATGAGCCTCCGGTCTCTTGGTGAGAATCTGAGAGAAAAAAATAAAAAAAGGAAAACCAAAGAGACAGACTTATAGGAAATCCGTGGTCTCCTGCTGCACTGAGGGTAGGTGACTTTCTCCCAGGGCAGGTGTGAAGCATGCAGGGCCCCTCCCATGCCAACAGGCCTCTGAAAGGTCTCTGAGGGTCTAAGAATCCTTCTGTTTTTCTTGGGTACCTTTGCTAGACTATGTCTGCACTTCTAAAAAAAAAATTTTTTTTTTTTTTTTTGCCTCAAGTTTGGACAGTTTAAGCCCTTCAGAAGTGGGAAAGAAAAGGTTAGATGGTTAACAGCTCAGAAAGAGAGGGCTGTTTTAGTAAAGGAAAACCAGAGACAATCCGGTCATTCTGCAACTGTTCAGAGAAACAACAAATGTGTTAAGGATATTAGTTTGAGATCAGCATGTACTGCAGAAAAATTAGTCACTGTCAACACTTAACAAAATGACACATTGTAATATAAAATTTCAAATAATAACCAAAACTTATAATGTTCAATATAAAAGGACAATGTATTCACTTCCATCTGTATATAAGACATACAAATATATATACTGTAATAATATGCCTCCGTTAAAAATGTACAGTATATGTGGACCCATCGATTTACTAAAATAGATATTTTCCTAGTACATAGACTCTTGAAAGATTTGTTTTTAAAAAATTCAACCAAATATAAATGGGCACCTACAAGATGAACTGGTCTCTCCAGAGTCATTTGGGATTTAAAGTATCTGTGCTAAAAATTAAAAAAATGACTTCATAAACAGACTCTTTAGGAGATGTATAGGCCCCCCAAATCATTATTTCAGTCTCAGGGGCTTTTCTTGTTCCTATTTCAGAGGTGGGGGGTGGGGAGAGAGTAGGGATTGATACAATCCCAAATCACAAACACACTGATTTTTTTTTTTACTACAAAAAAGGAACTGTGATTTAATGACCCCAATGTGCATGCTTCCAAATGATCACCATGAAAACTCTAATTTAAAATCAAACAAACAAAAAGTAAAACCAAAAAACCAAACCAAAACAAAAAAATAAAACCGAAACCAAAAGAAACCACAACAAAACCACACACATCACAGGAAGGGCAGGTCGCAGGGATATCCTTGCAGCCCTCGGGGAAATTGTCATGTCGCTGTATCAAAATAGCCTTTGGGCCCCCAGAACTTTCTAGATATGCCCCTGCTCAAGTATGGCAGGAAGATTCATCTCAGAAGAAGAAAAAGCTAATTTGTAAGCGACTTTGAGGAGCCCTATATCATGTTGTTAGGATTTTCAAGTACCACACACACAGCTGTAGTGAGAAACAAAGCCAGTAACTCTCTTATCCACTGCGCTGTTACCTGACGCAGATTCCTGGTGACTTTCACATCATGCCAGGCATTATCATTAAATTTTCCATTCACGGGCTCCACTAGTGCTTCAAAGGCCCCTGATCCCAAATTAATGACCAGAGAGACAGCTCCATTTTTCAGGGCAAGATTGACATAATCAGCTGATTTCCCGGTGTGAAGCATCAGTCCATTCCTCTGAAGAGTTTTAAAGGACAGAGTTATTTCATCGCTGCTGCTTTGAATGGGGTTTTGAGACAAGTCGTAGCAGAAGTATTCAGATCCCTTGAAAGTCGCAATATATTCTTCTTTTCCTAGAGGGAAACAGATACATATGTGCATAAGTAAAGAAATATACTATGTACATCAGCAGACCTTAACAGAAACAAAATTAATCAGCCCCCAAAATTAACTCTAATTAACATTCATGACAAGTGCCCTGTCAAACAGAGTCAAAAGGTACTGTAGGTGGCAGTATATTTTTAATAAACCTCCTCAGCTATTGGACCATCAGCTGCAATAGCTAAAGCTGACATTCTTGAAAATTCAATTAATTTTTAAGTATCATTGCAAGAGCTCTGATCAGAGCGAGTAGCTCTGTGATATCTCCAGGGCATGAATCAGGTACCATAAATGCATATTGGATGGTTCTACTCTGCTGGCAACAATGGGTTCCAATGTGTTTGCAACATTCTCTCCATCCAACTGAGGCGTTATTTTAATTTTCAGTGAGACATTTATATTCAAAGATTTTCTCAGTGAAGAGCCAAATATTTTCATCACTGAGAGACCATAGCAAATTATCTGGTAAGGAGAAAGCAAAGAAAAAAAAAACCATAGAATTTGGTCTGGGAGCAAATAGATCTATAGAGCATGTGCATTTTTTTTTTTTTTGATTCCTCTCTAGATGGAGGAAGAAATGATAGCAAGCTTAATGGAGTCTGCTGGATTGTTGATTCATTCCCTGATCTTACCCAGCAGATGGTAGTGCTGGCTTTTATGAGACTGGTAAAAATTCCAGCACATCATCATGGGGATAGCATGTAAATTAAGTCTCAACATTTTCTATATATCTGTTTTTACCATGTTTATGAGTAACAATGTGGATCCTACAGGATGTCATACCAATCAACCCAAAATATGGGTATTTGGAAAGAGTAGTCTTCTCCTCCCTGATTAAGTGAGTTTAACCATGGGATGAACGTAAGCCAAAAGCTTCCTCAACTTCCTAGGCAATGATGCTTTTATGCCAAGAAAAATGAGACAGTTTGGTCTAGAATCAGCTTCTGATAAACTATAAACACAGAATTATAAGTGATACTGGAGAATTGTAATCTGTTTTACCAATAATATAGCATCTCTACCATGTTCATTGGAGGGTTCATGCCAAAAGGGAGCTTACCCTTGGCAATAGGTTTTTAACTCAGGGCTGTTTCATTTGATAGTGAAATAACTCACATCCTTGAATCAGAGCTCAAATCAAGATTTCAGCTCACCAGTGCTTGATGACCTGATTCTCTGGATGCATACTGTGCTACAAGTGGCTACCAGTAGCCTAGGCATGGCACGAAGTTAAAAAGTGAGTCCTCAGGATTTTCACAAGGGAGCGAGCGCTTGAAGAACAGTCACTGCCTACTAGTAAGTTGCTAGTGATGATAGGTGGTCAAGACAAACCCATCACATTCTAAGGCAGAATCCTAGGACAAGCAAGCGAAAGTAGAGGGTTCCTCCCATTCATGCAGTCAAAATATTGGCACTTCCCAAGTGTTAAGCCCAGTACTAGTCTTTAGGGAAAATGGAGTGGCCAAAACTGACCTGATTCCTGTCTCTGAAAGTTTATAGCCCAGGTGTCTACTTCCCCAGTCAATTCAATAAGCAAGTGGCTTGATATTGGGAGCTAACACAACTAAATATTTCTAACTATATATACTGAGAGGGCAGGGCAAAAAAGTAGGTCAAAATATGAAATAAGATACTAGCTGGCCTACTTACTAATGCATTGGGGGGCACTTATGCATATTTTTAAAATCTCAGTTTCTGAAAGCGGTTAGTTACACCTGTCTTTCTGGATAAAATGAGATAATGCATGTACAGACATCTAGAAAAGTTGGTAGGCATTAGGAATGGTAGATGCCTTCCTTCTTGTTTAATCGAATAAATGTAATATATAATCTAAAACAAACAGCATATGTCAACTTTATTGCAAAATCTAGAATATTAGCTTTAAGGTTAGAACAAGGATGCCTAGTATCAATGTACTATACTTCAAGTCCTGGGTAATGCAGGAAGATAGGAAAACCATGAGCGTTATAAAGATTATAAGTGACAAAAATCATATTAGTAAATATTATTGTATAAACTGAAAGACCAAAATAATCTTCAGAAAAGTACTAGGTTTAACAAGAATTTCAGAAAGAATGAAGGGTTCTATGTACTGTGATAGCCAGTGTTTTAAACATATATAAACAGATCTATAGATTTGAAGAAATTCCATTACAAATCTATATGAAATTTTTCAAAGAATGTGAAAAGTGGATTTGGGGATCAAGTCCTGCATCAGGCTCCTTATGAGGAGCCTCTTCTCCCTCTGCCTATGTCTCTACCTCTCTTTCTGTGTCTCAAAATCTTAAAAAAAAAAAAAAAGCAGATTCTACAAGTTCTTTGGGAAAAATAAAGAGCCCCAAATAGCCAAGCTATGCCAGAGAAAGAAGATGAAGGGACTTCCTTGTGGATAGGTGGACATTTATTAGAAAATTATGGTAATGAAGATAATCTATTAGGAAAAATGAAAAAAGGGGGATAAAAATAATGAAACTAAAAATAATCCTAACCGTATATGAAAACAATTTATATCAAGTTAGGCATTGCAGTTAAGTGAGCAAAGTATATATTAGTCAATAAATGGCGCTGGTACAACTGGTTATCTATAGGAATAAAGTAAAACTGGATCTCTACATCACTTACAAAAATCAATTCTCCATGCACTAAGGATATAAGTTGCTGATGTAAATTTGTAAAATTTTTGTAAGATTAAAAACGTAAGATACTGAATGATAGAATGACTTATTAAATAGGCATAGAAGGTATTAGCAAAATATCAATACACTCAACCATATTAAAAATAGGAACATCTATTGTTCATGATATTTCACAAAGAGAGAATCTAAATAAAAAAATGGGAGAAATATTTTTATACCATATTAATTTAAAAAGGACTACAATCCAGGGTATGCAAAGCACTTTAATAAATCAATATGAAACAAGATGAACAAGGGGAAAATTGGCAAAAGCACAGCACAGTAATTTCATAGAATGAATGAAAAGATGCTCAATCCTATGAGTCTTCTGGGAAAGGCAAAAACCAAATTATAGTTAAATACCATGTCATAACCCTGAAATTGGCAAAAAAATGAAAATAAAAGAGAAAAATTTCAGGTTTGGAAAGCCCGGATAATAAGTAATTCTTACTGCTGATGAGAGGGCTGAAGACATGAAAATTGACCCACTGCAATAAACATTATTTGACATTATATAATCCCATGGGAATTTCTCATAGTGTAAAGGTCTCAGTCCTCAGAAAATGGCTGCCATAATCAATAGAAATAACATTCCCAATTGCTTTCAATTCATGTCTCTCTGCTCATTAATCTGATCCTTTGATGATAGGTGGTCACGTGAAATCTAGTTCATATACATATACATACATTATATATGGTGAGATACACTTATCTGAAGATTATACCTGCAGAATTTCATCTCCTACTAAAATAGGTCGCTAAGCCACAGAGAGTTTTAGAGACCTCCTCTGGCCCAGCCCTTTAACTTATATTATTAAGAAAGTGAGCCAAGAAAAAGACCCTTAACTGTAGAGAACAAACTGAGTGATATTGGAGGGGAGATGGGCATGGGGATAGGTTAATTGGCTGATGGGTGTTAAGGAGGGCACTTGCTGTGATAAGCACCAGGTGTTGTATGTAAGTGATGAATCACTAAATTCTCCATCTGAAACTAATATTGCACCATATGGTAACTACCTGTAGTTTAAATAAAAATTTGGAGAAAAAAATTAAGACCCATAAAGTTTAAATGATATCAAATTCAGAAAGCATTCCAGGAACAGAAGCAGAATAGAACTCAGCCTCTGACTACCTTTAAATAACTAAAAAAATAACAAAGTTTGGGAGTGTAAAGAGGTATGATTTAGTCAAATGGCTGTAGCATTTTATCCAAGTGACCTAATATCATTTCAAATCAGCATAATTCACAATGCATCTTGATAAAGGATTCCTTTGCCAGATTATGTGGCAGACCAAAGGAAAAAAATAGGAAAAAGAGTTTGCAATTCACCAGACAGCAAGCTTTGAAGTTAGTTATATGAGTGTTGATGACATTTAACACCATAAAGTTTCTATTACTTAAAAATGAAAATATCCTTCTTTTTGTATTGTTTAATTAAAATTTAGGTAATTCAAATTGCATTAAAGGCAACCACAAAAGTCTTGGAAAAAAATCACCATAGAATGTATCATTACCTCAAAAAATCATAAATGAGACATGAATCTAAGCAAGAAACATATTTTTGCTGTGTTATTTTTCATGAAAAAAATATGTATTCTATACAAAAATGCATAAATCATTCTATTTTTTACAATGCAAGAGGATTGTTTCCTCCAACTCTTTGTTACTGTGTAATCTTTGTCATTAAGTTTTGTGCTATGTCATATGCAAGTAAGAAGCAGCCTGGTGAATAATTATTTATGCTTTCCTGTTGAACATGTAAAGAACTGGTTTATTTCCACTTAAAAATACAACTCCCAAATATTTTACGCATTTCCAATATGTGCTAAAACAATAAACACCGAAAAGAAATTAAATGTCAACACTTCACAGAACTAAAACAAAATAAAACTAAAATTTGTATGGACCCAGAGAAGAACCCAAACAGTCAAAGCAATCTTGAGAAAGAAGAACAAAGCTGGAGGTAACACAATCCCAGATTTCAAGATATACTTACAAACCTGTAATATCCAAAACAATATGATACCAGCACAAAAGTAGACACATAGATCAATGGAACAGGATAGAGAGCTCAGGAATAAACCTACACTTACAAGGTCAACTAATCTATGACAAAGTAGGCAAGAATATACAATGGGAAAAATGTCTTCAACAAATGATGCTGGGAAAACTGGACAGCTAAATGAAAAAGAATGAAACCATACTACCTTCTTATACCTTATACTAAAATAAGCTCAAAATGGATTAAAAACCTAAATGTAAGACCTGAAACCATAAAACTCTTGGAAGAAAACAGGCAGCAATTTGAGAAAGAAAGAAAGAAATTAGATTTACAGCAATATATATGGCAACAAATAATACAGGATACATAAAGAACTTATACAAACCAATAAGAAAAAAAAACTAGACAATCCAACAGAAAAAAAAATAAGCAAAATATATGAACATACACTCCATGATAATGGCATATCCATATGAAAAGATGTTCAACTTTGTCTTCAGAGAAATAAACTTAAAACCACAGTAAATTATCAGTACCTTCCACTATGATGAATAAAATGAAAGAGACAAAATATACCATGTGATAGTTAAGGACATGGAGCAACTAGAACCCTCATATACTACTGGTGGGAACTACTTTTTAAAAATGATAATAACTTTTAAAGCTGGATATCTGCATACTTTATCTTCCTGTCATTCCACTTGTAAGTATACATCCAACAAAAATTCACAAAAAGATTATCAGAATAACATAACAGTATGTTTGCAGCAGCACTCTGCATAATAACCTCATGTGGACACTACTGAAATGCCAATCAATGGGATGGATAAATAATTTAAGTTATAGTTATGCAAAGGAACAATAATAAAAAGACATGATCTTCAACTACAAATGTGGATAAATAAAAAAAATATGGATAAATCTCACAATAATAAGGTTAAGTAAAAAAGAAAAATGCCAGTGGTGTCTGGGTGGCTTAGTTATTCAACATCTGACTCTTGATTTTGGCTTAGGTCATGATCTCAGGGTTGTGAGATTGAGCCCCATGTTGGGCTCCATGCTGGGTGTGGAACCTGCCTGGGATTCTCTGTCCCTCTCTGCTGGGCCTAACCACATCTCTAAGGAAAGAAAGAAGGAAGAAAGGAAGGAAGGAAAAGATAGAAAGAAGCCAGACTTAAAATGTATTTATGATTCCATTTATATAAAAATTTTAAAAACAAGCAAAACTATTCTCTAGTCTTGTAAATCAAGATAATGGCTAGACAAAGGGAGAACTAGTGAGGACACTGGAGTGCTAGTAGTGTTCTGTTCTTTTTTTTTTTTTAAGTTTTTATTTTTATTCCAGTTAGTTAACTTAGAGTATCATATTAGTTTCAGGTATACAATATAATGATTTGACAGTTCCATACATCATCACAATAAGTGCACTTCTTAATCTCTATCACCTATGTAACCCATACCTTCAACAGCCTCCCCTCTGGTAACCATCAATTTCTTCTCTATGGTTAACAGTCTATTTTTTGCTTTGTCTGTCTCTTATTTTTTTTCTCTTTGCTGGTTTGTTTTGTTTCTTAAATTTCACATGTGAATGAATCATATGGTATTTGTCTTTCTCTGACTGAGTTATTTTACTTAGCATTATACTCCCTAGCTCCATCTATGTCTTTGCAAATGGCAAGATTTTATTATTTTTTATGGCTGAATAATATTCCACTGCATATATGTCCACTTTTTCTTTATCCATTCATCAAGCAATGGACACTTGCTATTGTAAATAATGCTGCTATAAATATAGGGGTATACGTATCCCCTTGAATTAGTTCTTGTATTCTTTGGGTAAATACCTAGTAGAGTGATTATTATCTCATAGGATAGTTCTATCTTTAATTTTTTGAGAAGCTCCATCTTGTTTTCCACAGTGGTTGCACCGTTTGCATTCCCATAACAGTGCAAGAGTGTTCCATTTTCTCTATATCTTCTCCAAAACCTGTTGTTTCTTGTGTTGTTGATTTTAGCCATTTTGACAGATCTGAGTTGATATTTCATTGTAGTTTTGTTTGCATTTCCCTGATGACGAATGATTTTGAGCATCTTTTTATGTGTTTCTTAGCCATCTAGATGACTTCTTTGGAGAAATGTCAGGCCTTCTGACCACTTCTAAATTGGATTATCTTGTTTTTAAGTGCTGAGTTTAATAAATTACTTATATATTTGGAATACCAGCCCTTTGTCAGATATGTCATTTGGAAATAATCTTCTCCCATTCCATAGGTTGCCTTTTAATTTTGTTGATTGTTTCCTTTACTGCACAGAAGACTTTTATTTTGATGTACTCCCAATAATTTATTTTTGCTTTTGTTTGCCTTGCCTCAGGAGACATATCTAGAAAGAAGTTGCTATGGCCAATGTCAAAGAAGTTACTGTCTGAGTTCTCCTCTAGGATTTTGATTGGTTTCCTGTCTCACATCTAAGTCTTTAATTCATTTTGCATTTCTTTTTGTGTGTGGTGTAAGAAAGTGGTCCCATTTCTTTCTTTTGCATGCAGCTGTCCAATTTTCCCAACACCATTTGTTGAATAGACTGTCTTATCCCTAATAGATATTCTTTCTTGCTTTGTGGAAGATTAATTGACCACATGATTGTGGGTTTATTTCAGGATTTTCTATTCTGTACCATTGATCTATTTTTGTGCCAGTACCATACTGTTTTGATCACCACAGCTTTGCAATATAACTTGAATTTATATGCCTTCAGCTTTGCTTTGCTTTTACAGGATTGCTTTGGCTATTCAGAGTCTTTTGTGATTCCATGCAGATTTTAGAATTGTTTGTTCTAGTTCTGTGAAAAATGATATTGATATTTTGATAGGGATTGCATTAAATGAGTAGATTGCTTTGGGTAGTGTAGACATTTTAACGATAATTGTTCTTCTGCTCTATGAGCAAGGAATGGCTTTCCGTTTCTTTCATCAGTGTTTTATCATTTTCAGAGTACAGGTCTTTCACTTCTTTGGTTAGATTTATTCCAAGGTAACTTATTATTTTGGGTGTAACTTAAATGGAATTGTTTTATTAATTTCTCTTTTTGCTGTTTTATTATTGGTGTATAGAAATGCAACAGATTTCCATATGTTGATGTATCCTGTGACTTTCCTAAAGTCAGTTCTAGCAGTTTTTTGGTGGGGTCTTTCAGGTCTTCTTTATATAGCATCAAGTCATCTGCAAATAGTGAGTTTTACTTCTTCCTTACTGATTGGGATTTCTTTTATTTCTTTCTATTGTCTGGTTGCTGCGGCTAGGACTTCTAGTACTATGCTGAACAACAGTGGTGAGAGTGGACATCCCTATTTTACTCCTGAACTCAGGGGCAAAGCTCTCATTTTTTCTCAATTAAGGATGATGTTAGCTCTGGGCATTCATAGATCTTTGTAATGTTGAGGTATGTTTCCTCTAGCTCTATTTTGTTGAGAATTTTTATCACGAATGGATGTTGAACTTTGTTAATTCCTTTTTCTGTTTCTATTAAAATGATCATATGGTTCTTATACTTTCTCTTACTAATGTGATGTATCACATTGATTGATTTGCAAATGTTGGACCACTCTTGTAACCTAGGAATAAATCCCACTTGGTCATGGTAAATGATTTTTTAATGTGTTGTTGAATTAGATTTGCTAGTATTTTGTTGAGAATTTTTGTGTCTATGTTCATCAGGGATCCTGTCTGGTGTCTTGTTTTGTTTTAGTTCAGAGTAATGCTGGCTTCATAGAATGAGTTTTGAAGTTTTGCTTCCATTTCTATTTTTTTGGAATAGTTTGAGAACAATAGGTATTAACTCTTCTTTAAAATTTTGGTAGAGGGCAGCCCGGGTGGCTCAGTGGTTTGGAGCCAGCCTTCAGCCCAGGATGTGATCCTGGAGACCCGGGACTGAGTCCCATGTCGAGCTCCCTGCATGGAGCCTGCTTCTCCCTCTGCCTGTGTTTCTGCCTCTGTGTGTGTGTGTGTCTCTCATGAATAAATACATAAAATATTTTAAAATTTTGGTAGAATTAACATAAAAAGCTATCTGGACTTCTGTTTGTTGGGAATTTTTTATTATTGTCTTAATTTCTTTGCTGGTTATTGGTCTGTTCAAATTTTCTATTTCTTCTTGTTTCAGTTTTGGTACTTTATATGTTTTTAGGAATTGATCCATTTCTTCTAGGTTGTCGAATTTGTTGGCATGTAATATTCTCTTGCAATCCTTTATTTTTCTGTGGTGTCAGTTATTTCTCCTCTCTCACTTATGATTTTATTTGAGTTATTTCTCTTTTTTTCTTGGTAAGTATAGTTAAGGTTTATCAATTTTATTAATTTATTCAAAGAACCTGCCCTTGGTTTCATTGATCTGTTCTAGCATTTTTAAAATTTAAATATCATTTATTTCTGTTCTAATGTTTATTATTCCCTTCCTTCTGCTGGCTTTAGGTTTTGTCTGTTGTTCGTTTTCTAGTTCCTTTTGGTTTACTTGAGTTTTTTTGGTTCTTGAGGTAGGCCTGTATTGCTATAAACTTCCCTCTTAGAACTGCTTTTGAAGCATCCCAAAGTTTTTGGACTGTTGTGTTTTCATTTTCATTTGTTTCCATGTACTTTTAAAATTTCTTCTTTAATATCTTGGTTGACCTATTCATGCATTTGTGGTCTTTCCAGGTTTTTTTTTTCTTGTGGTTGACTTCTAGTTTACAGTATTGTAGTCAGAAAAGATGCAGTGTATGACTTTGATCTTCTTGAATTTGTTGAGGCTGGTTTTGTTGGCTAATAAGTGATCTATTCTGGAGAATGTTCCATGTGTATTTGAGAAGAATGTGTATTCTGGTGTTTTAGGATGGAATGTTCTGAATATATATGCTAAATCTATCTGTTCCAGTGTGTCATTCAGAGCCATTGTTTCCTTGTTGATGTTCTGTTTAGATGATCAGTCCACTGATGGAAGTGGGGTGGTAAAGTCCCCTGCTATTATCATATTATTGATCAGCTCCTCTGTGCTTCTTATTAACTGTTTTATGTATTTGGGTACTCCCATGCTGGGTGCATAAATATTTACAATTGTCATATCTTTTTGTTGGATTGTCCACTTTATTGTTATGTAGTGTCCCTCTTTGTCTGTTATAGTCTTTGTTTTAAAGACTGTTTTACCCAATATAAGTATTATTACTCTGGTTTTCTTTTGACACCATTTGCATAGTAGATATTTCTCCATCCTCTCACTTTCAATCTGCAGGTGTCTTTCAGTCTAAAGTTAGTTGCTTGTAAGAGCATATATATTTTTTTTTTTTTCCGTTCTGTTACCCTTGGTCTTTCAATTGGAACAGTTAGTGCACTTAGTAATGTTCTGTTCTTGATCTAGGTTTTGGTTATGGGTATGCTCATAATGCAAAAATCACAAAGCTGTAAAATCATGTTATGTACAATTCCTGTATTTGTTATACTTTAATAAAATAATTTAAATAATCCAATTTAAACAATCTGGATAATTAGGAAAAAATCCATCTGATATAGTATCATTGTCCCAATTAATCAGGTGATGTGAGCAAGATAGTACTCCTATTAATGTTACTTTTATTGGTGAAAACTAAAATAATAGCAAGAGTAGTAATATCAATTATGCAGCATTTAAAAACTTTTCAATGCATACTAATTTCCCTTAATGCCATTGGCTCTTCAGAGCAATCTCACAACATTTAAAAAGAAATATACAGGCTGCATAGATATAATTATAAATATTTGAAGGACCATACTCTAAAGGTTCTAATCGATAGATCAATGTCAAGGTAAAAGTAGTTTCTTTCATAATCACAGAAATGTTATGATGGTAAAAGAGACAATTAAAAACATAAACTTAAAAAATTGGATCATTTTGCTAAAATTATATATAAATTTGTTTTAATGTTGCTGCACAATTGCTGAAAGAGATTGAATAGGATGTCATTCAGTTTTTATCCCTTCAATAAACTTAGATAAAAATAGTTTTTGCTTATCTAATTTTCTCAGGGAAAGTTCGATGGAAAATTTGGAATTCTATAAATTCTTGTTATGCTGACTGGATGGGTTGACTCTGACAAAGTTAAATTTGATGGGAATAAACTTGAGTCCTATTTTCTGTTCCAAACCCACCCAAATGAACAAATAATAGTATATAGGCAACATGACTTCCCAGACACTACAGATAAAAACAAATAAAGTAAAACCTTTAGACGACTTAGAAGATGAAAATCACCTGTGTGATGGAGACACTCAAAAAAGTGCTCTGATTATATATATAATTCATGTAAGCATGAATTATATTCATGCAAGTGTTTAGAAGAGGGATGGCATGGTTTGGTACTTTAGTGCTGGTCCACACACACCTGTTATATTCCTAATTTGGTCAAGCTAGAATGTATTTCAATACATGCTAAAATGATGAAAGGCTTCTAGATTATATTAGGAATTAATAGAAGCTCTCTAAAGAAAAAAAAGTTAAGGGATATATGACAGCATCTTCAGATATCAGGAAAGACATGCCTTAGAAGAGAAATTCCATCTTGTGGCATCAGGAACTAAACTGAAATCAAAGCATAAAAATTATGGGATAATATGTGTCAATATAATGAAGATTTTCTAAGAGAATTATCCATAGGTAGAAAAATTTCATTTGATAGTAAACAAATTTCTTATCATAAAAAGAACTTAACCAGAGATACCTGGGTGGCTCAGTGATTAAGCACCTGCCTTTGGCCTAGAGTGCGATCCTAGAGTCCTGGGATGGAGTCCCACATTGGGCTCCCAGCATGGAGCCTGCTTCTCTCTCTCTGCCTATGTCTCTTCCTCTCTCTCTCTCTGTGTCTCTCATGAATAAATAAATAAAATCTTAAAAAAATACACAAAAAGCAAAAAGGACTAAAACATAACTGAACCACTAATTGGATATGGGATAAGGTTCTCAGTCTTTGAAGGTTAGACTGAACAAATGGATCTTTTTCAAGAATTTCTACTTCATAGACAGGAATGTTAGACAAAGAGAGGGAAATGACTTTCAAGTTCACAGAGAAATTGATTGTCAGGATAAAGCAATTTCACACAGCCTATGCATGGGGCAAAAATCTCATTAATTTGGCCCTATGTTTCCACATCTTTCAAGTTCAGTGAGCTTCTTTACTAAGTGAAGGACCTGCAAGGGAATGACCATACCTTTGAGGGGCAAAGATGCCTTTGGGCAGTGAGAACTCATGCTGACTCCATTTACACAAGAAATGTCAGGCCTTTTATCTATGCCAAGAACAGGGCCTACATTATTGTTCTTGATTGTCTTGCTTTTCATATGCACAATGCTAAATCACAGAGGTTTTTAAGGTTTTATTATGGTCATGTGATTCCAAGATTGTGTTCAGCATAAATTGAAACTAAAGTCAACATACGAAAAAAACAAACTAAAAAACCCAGACTGGGCAGCCCTGGTGGCCCAGGGGTTTAGCGCCGCTTTCAGCCTAGGGTGTGATCCTGGAGACCCGGGATCCAGTCCCACGTCGGGCTCCCTGCACAGAGCCTGCGTCTCCCTCTGCCTGTGTCTCTGCCTCTCTCTCTCTCTCTCTCTCTCTCTCTCTCTCTTTTTCTCTCTCCCGCCTCTTTCTCTCTTTCTCGCTGTGTCTGTCATGAATAAATACATAAAATCTTTAAAAAAAAAAAAAAACAGACATTTGAGTGAGAGATTTGCTGCATTTGTTTTACTACTCTACAAGTCAAATACACAAGAATATTGTGCCCAAAACATCCTTGACTAAACAAAGGTATGCACTAGAGGTTTACATTATTAAATTAAATAATAAGCTTGGCTGTCTGACTTTAAAGATAAAGCAAGTTTAGAAAAACAGAAAAAGGAAAGTCTGATTATTGAAAATCACATAAGGTTAAATCCTGTCCCTAAGAAGCATAACAGAAAATATCATCATTTTGTTTGCCACAATCCTCACTTAAAAATTAAAACAATCAGTTGATCACTATAAGGAAAAATAGCACTACTTTATTTTTTCTTCATTTATTTTTTTAGATATAGAGTGTGTGCACGTGCAAACTGGTGAGGGGCCTAGGGAGAGAGAGAATCTTAAGCCCCAATGTGGGGCTCAATTTCACAACCCTGATATCAGGACCCTGATCATGACCTGAGCCCAAAACAAGAGTCAGACACTTAACCAACTGAGCCATCCAGGCACCCAAAGCATTACTATAAAGGGAGAGTGGTTCATTCTTTCCTTACATTTTCTACCTAATTCAGTGTTGTGAATCATTCCAAAATTCTCAAATATGATTCAATCTATGTAAATTCTGAGGCTAATTTCCATTATTTGTAGCAAGAAATCATGCTTTATAAATATTCATCCCTCAAGATTTTATTTCACTTTAGGTACATCTCAAAGCAAGCAATCTGGAAATAGGTGCCAAGCACCTATCAGGTAACCATCCCAAAAGAGGCATAGTCATAGTAATTATATACTTGAGGTCATTTAATATGAAAGCTAAAGAAGATCTAGATATTATTCAGCACAAGACCTTTATTTATTAGATGAAGAGAGTGAGGGTCCAACAGATAAAATTATGCTCACATAACTAATTGGCATAGAATCAAAATATAACCCTTGCCATCCTGAGTCTAGTCTCATGGTCTTCCTTCTTTCCCAGGCATTGCCATGAAACGAGTCTCTGATTCATGACCATAAGTTACATACACCTTAACTTGAACTTATTTTTTCCAAAAGAAAATATAACACAGTCCAAAACTCTTGTACAACAATTTTCCAATCCTATTGTGTAGATGATTTGCATTTGATTAAGTAAGTGCAGGTGCTGGGAACCAAAAGCCACTCTATGCCTGCCTGGGCTGATGACCAATCAGTTCTGCATGGATCAATATGATACACAGGACAGTAATAAACATATACTCTGGCATTCACCAGGTGTGTAATATTGCAATTTCTGGGCCTGTCTCAGGCTCAACTTGCAACAGCTGAATCTATGACAACTGGACTCTAGCATATTTTAACTTGGACAAAATCAGTAATATAATCAAAATAAAGATATAGCTTGGTGATTATAGACTTTAAAAATAATCTCTACATGAATTTATGATTTCTTTAAGTGCCAATTAATGATTACCTAATAAAGAAGTAAATTATATAATATAATTATAAGAATACAATTATACAGAGAAAATTTACAGATATTCTATGTATATAGACAATTTCCTATTTATAAAATGGACATGGAGTAAATAATTTCAAGTATAAAATTGCTTTATTACCAACTTGGTCAGGGCAATATATAGTGAACAACTTGTCTATATAGGCATGCTCCAAAGAGTGGCCAATTTATAATATGTTACTTCCTCTGTAGAATCAAAGCAAGGCTGCCTCTAACTTTAAAGAGTTGTATTTGAGGAGATCCACATATTTTGGTCATGTTGCAAACTGCTCTACATTATGAAATATGATTTTTTATCGACCTAAATCGTGGCATCTTGGAAGACAAAAGCAGAGTGGAGGAGAACTTCATAGGGAAGAGCAAAGTGTTGGTTAAAGTAGAAATGCCTAAAAACTATGATCTCAACAACTGCTACCCAAAGTGCGATCTAAGGGACAGCATCAGGCATCACTCTGAGTTATAAAAACTGTTAATCTCAGGACCTCTCCACAGTCTACTGATGCAGAATCTGTATTTTAATGAGATTCCCCCAGGTGATCCCAGTGAACATCAAAATCTAAGAGTCGTACTGTTGGAAACAATTCTAGATTACTGTGATTTAGAGTATCTTCTAAGGATTGTAAGAGGTTTATGTCTGTCATGTCTGAGTTAAGTATTAAAGACAAAATATTTTGATATTATGGCACTTCTCTTAAAGGATAAACATCTAAATCTTTTGGTTGGAAAACAAAGACTGGGGGGGAAAAAGAATCAGAGATATCTGATCAGTGTGTACACATGTCAAATATCTATTTAATATGCATCCCAGCAGAGTCGAGCCATTAAATCATCAGAGGTAATCTCTGAATTCTTATTCTCAACGTGTTCCACCTTTAGGCAATCTTACAATAGGATCCTCTGTAGGTTTGGGAACGTAGAACTACTCTTCTGAATAAATCTAAGGGGTGTATATCAGCTGGTACAGTCTAGCAAGTCATCTTTATTAGTGGATGTATTTAATGAGGTTCATGCCACTGCATTTATGTCTCTCTAGAAATACCTTGGTTCCTCCACTACCGAAACTGAAAACAAACTATCATTTATTCTAGATGTGATCTGACTCAATTAAAATGAATGGGCCTGGGTTGTCATATTTCTACTTATTACAGTTGAGTGAACGTAGAACATGTTAAAGTCAACAATATCTATCAATGAGGGAAATTTATACTTCTAAATACAGCCTATTATATTTAAAACCAGAATGACAATTCCTTAAAAGAAAGCAGCAAATTTGTCTTATCTTGGCATCCCTGGTATCTTAAATAGAGACAGGAGTAAATAAACATGTGGTAAGTTGATGAAGAATTAAACTGGGATGAGAAGGGATGTACTTATGTAACCTGCTTCTTAGGAGGGTTGGCTAAGGTTTTTAATTTGTTTTACTCTATTGTGTATGTATATGTGTGTGTTTTAAAATAAGCTGCTAACTTGTTATTAAATTAATTCAATGTAGTTAGTCAGCATACACTAACATCAGTACAAACTAGAATCACTTGGATCGCAGGATAGCAAGCACTCTGTGTACTAGGGGAAGAGAAGGGATAGTGGTAACCCACAGCATATCTTTGATCTTAAGACACTAATACTGAACTCAAAAGTCACACATGTAATGCATCTGGTACTGAAAATGGAATCAAGAGAGAGATTACTATTTTTTCAGGCACCATTCATTTTATAACATATACATATGTGGGCACTACATGTACAGTGCCCACAGTTTGGAGGTGCTATTCCAGGTTTTAGGAATACATCAGAAAACAAGGTCCTCAGGGTTTCCACTCTCATCTAACTAATGAGGAAGAGATAACCCTAGACAAGTGACATTGAACACATAAAAAAGCCCAGCAAAACCAAGAATGACTGATATAGGTGGCCAGGGGGGCTGTCTCAGCAGATGACACTGAAACTAAACCTCGATGCTGAGGAGCCACTCAGAAGATCTGGGCAAAGAGTGTTCTAAGCACAGAGAACTCAAAAGTGCATCTTCCCAAATGAGAAAAACAAAACAAAACAAAACAAAACTTGGTTTATTTCAGGAATGGAGAAAAATTCAGTGAGCACTGAGCATAGTGAAACAAGGGGCAACAAGGAATGGGATGGGATCTAGGGCTAGGTCATGTAGGACCTTCTTGATCTTCATCAAACTTTCAGATTTTATTCCATGTACAATGGGAATTGTAGCCTGGGGAGTGATGATTTGATGCATATTCTAAAAAGATACATCTGGCTTCTGCATGGAGATCAGACTATAGGTATATATGGAAGTGGTGGTAATGAGAAAAATGTTCATGAAGTTTTAGACCATAGGAACATGGGCTATGGAGTCATACTCTCCTGGGTTTGAATTCCACTCTCACACTGTGAGTACTTGGATAAATAACTGATCACCTTAAAAATCTCAGTTTTCTAATTAGTAAATGGAAGCATTAAAATGTTTTCTTATCCGTAAATGGAGGACCTATCTGACAGGGTAGTTGTAAAGATTAAATAATATAATTTATGTGTAATGAGTTTATTAAAGAGTCACAACTCATGGCATATATTTATTTAGTTATGTACTTATGCAAAAATAGTCACTTTCCCCCCCATCTCTTATTACCTTGGGCAGAATTGCTTAATTTCTGGTCATTATAGGTTATCAAAAACTCAGGCTAATTTATAACTTAAACCTAAGATCTGATATAAATTTCATCCTTCATCTTGATGAAGTCTTGAGTTAGGGTGGGGTGGGCAGGGAGGAAGGATGTGATATAGTGCGAGGCATCTTCTTACTATCTGCCTTAAGATTTGTCCTTCCCGCATTTTCTAAATATTAAGAGAGGGAGGGGGAGAGAGAGAGAGAGAGACCAGAGCAAGAGACAGAGGGAGAGAGAGAAGGAGAAGGAGGGGCTTGGGGTGCTGAAAGAGAGAGAAAGAGCTTTAGTGAGAGAGCATGAACAAGAGAAGGAGAGGGGAGGACAAAAGAGAGAGGGAAGAAGGGAGGAAGGGAGAGAGAGAGACAGAAAGAGAGATATTTCCTCTGGCTCAGCAAGTGGCCTTCTTATTGAGCCAGATGGCTCAAGCCCTAGCCTAAGTGGAATGTCTGATCCGTAGACTCTTGGGTATCCTGGCTATACCAAATGTTGAGAGTTGTAGGCTATGCTCCTATTGTTGACCTTGCCAGTTCCTTTTTCTGCTCCTCAGAAAGGCACAGGGCAGATGAGTAAATCTGATGCTTACACTGCCATGCATCAGAAATGCAAAATACCAGCCTTTTTTTTTTTTTTTTTTTTTTGCATAATCAGGCTCTACACATGATTCTAGAGTAGTCTCTTCCCTCAGTTAGGTTGGGCAAAGGAAGCACACTTCTCCATGAACAAGTACATTTTCATTGTACCTATGACCCAGTGACTCTTTTATCCCCTACCTCCCCCATCCCTCAATGCTTAGGTGGACAGGGAAGGTGAGAGGTGGACCATGTGTGAAGAGTGGTGAAAAGGTCAATTTTGCTGTCTTGTAGTAAGTGCTGAGGGAGACAACTGGTCAGTGTTCAGCGATTCACTTTATAGTGGAAGTTACTTAAATTCTTTTGTTTCAGGGGGCTCTAGTCAATAATTCTATGAGGAAGATGTCTCTTGAACGTGCAATTGTGTACATAGTCATACTGGGGAATCAGTTGCTATTATCAACATTATCATTAATGTAACTACTGCATCTTAAAGGAGTGTCTAGGAGTTAAATGAGCTTTTTATCAATTCTTTTATTAACCAGAATATGATTATGCCCAACACCCCAATTCCAGGAAAATTTTGGCTAGTTAAGGTTCATGGAATAAGAAAGAGACAGAAATATTATAAATGGTATAAAGGAAAAAAGTGTCTTTTTAAATCAGGTTTGTAGCTATATGACTTGCAAAATGATCTCTTGTGATGTTTGTTATTTCTATTTTTCATTCTCTCAGGGAAACACATTGGGCTAAGACTCAGGAGACCTAGAACACTGGTTTCCACTCAGCCACTTTTCAGCTGTCTGCGCCTGGACTCCTCCCTTAGCCTCCATGCACCTCATTTTCCTTCCTGACAAAGTTACAGAGCAGAACTAAAGTGCTCTCCAGTGTTTCTCTCAATTCTAAAATCCGGTGGTTCTGAAACATTCTTGATTTATTGAGTCACTGTTTCATTGATTCATTCAATAAACATTTACTGAGGCCCAACTCTGTGCCAAACTCTATTGCTTTCCTGCTGTCAAAATCAGGCAACAGGCTAGAGTTAAAATGTCTTTAAAGATTTCTGATGGCTGCTGCTTTTAAGAGGAACCTCTATAGCAACCTCTGTCTCTTTGGGCTTCTAGAGCTAGGTGTCTTCTAATTCCATAAGGGCTAAAAAAATTTAGAAAAACAAAGGGCCATGGGAAGGTGTTCTGTTCACACTATCAGAAATAAACTTTCTATTCTGATCACTTTTTCCTTAGCCCAGAAAAGAACACTTTCAACAGACTTTCCAGTCCTATGTGTGCTGGGGTATTAAAAGAATGTGTTTGATACATCCCCCAAATTTAAAGTACTTTTCCATATAACTGCAATTATTGGAATAATAAAATATTTTAAGAGAAACTTTGTTAACACTTACTAAAAGTTTATATGAATTAATTTAGGAGTATGCATACTTCTTGAATACAAGTATGGAAGAATCAATCAACAATGACTAATGTTAGTGTTTTCTCATGGTTAGAGCCCTTAATTTGGAATTAGGAATCCTGGGTTCAGTTCCCCCGCATTGTGGTTAGCGTCACCAAACCATGGGCAAGTAAATGTAATTGAGTGAGTTTTCTTTAGTAGAATGACTGTAGTCATGCTATCATACCACACTTTCAGATTTCTTAAAAATGAGGGTCTGTAAAATAATGATTGTGGAATTAATATTATTAACTATATACTGATTCTTCCACAACCTCCCCTCATCCCATCTATCATACCTATGTTGAATGCATCGTAAATCTATACTGTCTAGCTCAGTATTTCTCATCCCAGGTTCCTCATCTGATTTGAATACTATTTCCTCAAATCTCACAATGATGGTACAAAACCAGCATCTTTCCAGATGCATAGGAGAGAAGCTAGTTCATTAAGTACAATAAATTCCTTAGCGCTTTATTCTCTTCCCAATACCAGCAGAGTTCTAGCCTAAATGCAAACACACAGAATTTAGCAGAAGATTTTGGAAGTAGCTCACAGAATGAAGGAATCATTGAACCACAAAGTTTTAGAGAGCAAGGAGCATAGGGAAGATGTAAGCTCCTTACAGCAGATTTCCTGGAGTTGTATCACTCAACAACAGTGAACCTCAGATTCAAAGTAACCCCTTTGAAGTTCTGAACTCTCCAAAGGGGATTAACTGCAATTAGTTCAGTTTCTGTTAGTCAGAAGTTTTTTCTCCAGATCAGACTTCTATGATCAGAGTGGGAGGAATGGTCAGGTTATAAAACATGGACATTGCAAGAGGACTCATCCATTAGCACCTGACATTATTGACCAGTTGGTCTTGTGACCTAATATTAAAAGAACAGTCTTCTGGAGTGGGAGATACAGGCTTCCAGTTATGCAATGAATAAATCATGGGTAGTAAGGGTCTAGCATAGGGAATAAAATCAATAGTACTATAACAATGTTGTATGATGACAAATGGTAGCTACAATCGGGTGAGCAGAGCATAATGTATAAGGAAGCTGAATTACTACATTGTACACCTGAAACTAAGGTTAACATTATGTGTCAACTATATACTTCAGTTAAAAAAGGAGTATTCTTCTTAGGAGGTGGATAATTATTACAATTTCCTTTTAATTTTACCTATGATATAAACTTAGGTATTTAAGTTATATATACACACACACACACACACACACACACATATATATATATATACACACACACACACACACACACATATATATATATATATAAAGCAGACATTAGCTGATATGTGACTAACTTTATTTGAACTCTGAAACTTCATCAGAAATCTCAGAGAATCACAGAATTGTAAACTTTAGAGTGCCTGGATAATTCATTTGGTTAAGCATCCAACTCTTGATTTCGGCTCAGGTCATGATCTCAGGGTTGTGAGAGTTAGCTCTATGTCAGGCTCTGTGTTAGATGTGGAGCCTGCTGAAGATTCTCTTTCTCTCTCTCTCCCTCTCCCTCTTCTCTCTCTTTTTTTTCTTTCTCCCCATCTCCATCTCTTAAAAAAAATGTAAACTTTGGAGTTGAAAGAGGGAGACTCATAAAAGTTACAAGACTTTTATCTAGTGTTTATAGCTCAGCATAGGCAAAGTAAGGATGAGAAGCTGGGTTTCTACACCAGTTGATCTCAAACAGGTCTGGTCATCAGAATCATCTGGGAAAATCTTCGAAAAAACATATTTCCTTTTTTTTTCTTTGAAGAATCAATTAATTAATTTGAGAGAGAGAGAGAGAGAGAGAGCAAGAGATCGAGCTTGGGAGCATGAGCAGTGGTGGAGGGAGAGGGAGCATCGCAGAGGGAGAGGGAGAAGCAGACTCCCCACTGAGCAGAGAGCCCCATGTGGGACCCCATCCTAGGACTCCAAGATTGTGACCTGCACTGAAGGCAGATGCTTAGCTGACTGAGCCATTCAGGTGGGCAAAGCATATTTCTTCCACCTATTGCCATAAGTCCTAATTTGATAAGACTGGGTTGGTGTTCCTTAATACTTTATTATTATTTACTTTGGAGTTACTTCCAGTGTACAATGTAACTCGAAACTCAATGTTTTTTTGTAAAGCACTGGGCCTCCCTTGCTTCTCTAGCTTCCCAATTTCCATCAAACAGTGAGCACAAAATGTGAGACAAAATACAAATGAAACAACCAAAAAGCAAAGCACATTCTCCTTTTTAGTACGGAAGTAATTTGACTGGTAACAGAACATTCTGGCCAGACTGAATAATACCACCTCTTGAAACCATAGTTATAATTCACAATGCGTCCAATTCACTTCTTACAGTGACCATTCTCTGATCTCAAGGATAGGACACATTTCTACATTCACAGGCTGTAAATGCTTTTTTCTGCCTTTTCTACTTGTGAGTGAACCAAATATCCTGTTGAAACAAGTCTTTTCTTTCTAAAGATCATTTGCCTTGATACTATGTAACAGGAATATATATTTTATGTCTTATGCTTGAAGTAAGTTGCCTCCACCTCTATTCCCCATACTACATGCCTTTACCATGAACAATTTATAAAACTATAAAATTTAAAGAGATCTTCTAATTCAAGGTCTTTCAAAATTTCTTCCTAGATATCCATGATTCACATTCAATAATGTATCAACTTTTGCTACCTGAAATGTACTTTACTGTGTTTTACAGAAATAGGAATTGTCCTAAATTAATTTCATAATCTAAAAATGGTTCACCACTTAACTTTGAAAAACACTGATTTAATTCAGCCTTTGCCTTTTACAAACAAGAAAGCTAAGGCACAGAGAACTTAAGAGACTTGGCAAAAACTACGTAGCTTCAGCTTAGAATTTGGATCTCTGGACTGAATCCTGGGCTCTTTCTACTACATTCTGTGGCATTTCTAATGCTATTTTGGATAGGTTTGAATAGATAACTTCACAATTTCAGAGAAAAGATAATTCATTTTGAAGAATATAGGTCATTTTTTCCCCCTTCCATGACATACAATCCTAATTTAATCTCTTTCTTAAATACCTAGTTTTTATAATTCCTAGAGAAAATACACAAAATTGAAGCTTTATAGCTTTCATATCACCAAATAATATTACTATTATTTTTCTCAGGTCACAATTTAAAAGTGAGGTCATTTCCTTAACTTCACCATATTTGTATTATCTAATTTTCTCGACACCAAAATTTTAAGTTTGCAGTTTCTCTTGATATATAGTATTAAAACGAAATGCTCTGACTCAAATGATCAGATATTACTATTTAAAAACAGATAGTCCATTTTATTTTAAATCGAAAGTACTGTTCATGATGTAGGAAAAAATCTGTATCACTTTACAATTAAAAATCATAAATTGGATATATGTAAGCATATTGATAAGAAGCTAATTACTGGCTCATTAGGTATATGAGGTTGAGGTGATATAATAAAATTTTTAATATTCATAGTAGTTCTCAACTTGGCATTACCATAAAATCCCTAAAGAGCCTTGAAAAATATTGGAGGCCTGGGTTCTAATTCCCAACTTCAAAGCTCTCATTTAATTGGTTCAGTGTGTGGCCTGGGCATAGGGATTTTCAAAAATTTTCTAGGTCATTCTAATGTGCAAATATGGTAGAGAATCAAGGGCTAAGAGAAATATGACCTAGGCATTTAATGTGTAATAATTGTGCTGCTGTAACTCTTCTAATTTAGTTATAATGATGTGCCAAAGTCTTGTGGCTCTTTCGAAGCTATAATTTACACTTTAGACGTGACCATCTGTGTACAGTACTCTATACATTTGCATATTGCTTGAGTAATTAATAAGTGGTTGGCATATTTTAGCTTATAGAGTAGGAAACAATAGCATTTCCTCTCTCCTCTTCAAGAACCGTTATCAGATTGACCTTCAGAAGTATCTGATTTAAAGGCACAGTTTTCACTCAAGGGCCAATCATGATGTAAAACCACAGGAATGAGTATCCATTCAGGTAGTATGGGAAACTAAAATTTAAGCTGATATTACATATCTCTCTGAAAGAAACACTACCTAAGAAACATTGTAGAATTATATCTTGCTACCAACTTAACCACATTTGCTCCAAAATCTAAAAAATAAATAAATAAATAAATAAATAAATAAATAAATAAATAAAAATTGGTTGAACTCATTTGTTTTCAGGTTTTTTTTTTTTTAAGTTAAAAATGTAGCCAGTCTCCGAACCCTCATTATTAAAGTATGTAAGATTTACATATTTCTGGCAAAACCTACTGCAAGCATTCAAAGGCAAATGTTCCCAGTCCTTAAAAGCCTGTCCTGAACAGTGCTCTTTATTTTTATTTGATGGTCAAAATAAAACATGAAGCCAATGAAGAGAATATGGAAGCTAAATATCCCACTCTGGACATTAAAAACAAGGACATTCTGGGGTAACTACGTGGCTCAGTCAGTTAAGTGCCTGCCTTTGGCTCAGGTAATGATCCCAGCATCTCGGGTTGATCCCTACATCGGGCTCCCTGATCAGCGGGGAGTCTGACTCTCCCTTTGCCTCTCACCCCCTCGTGCTCTCTTCTCACTCTCTATCTCTCAAATAAATACTTAAAAATCTTTAAAAACAAACAAACAAACAAACAGCCCCAAGGACATTCTACTCTAAAGAGAAAGGCAGGGAAAAATGTCCTGAGATAAAGCAGAAAGAGAAAGAAAGATGCAACATGAGAGCTAGCCTTGAGGTAGTTAACAAGAAGCTCAGACACCAGCCATCAGCAAGCCTTCCCTGACAGGCCCATCTCTGTCTAACAAGCTGACGCGTCCACATGCTGCAAGTTGACATTTTCAATGTATAAGTTCCTCTTCCTTCTTCTAATAGACAAATGCACAAAAGGACTGGTTTTTGCTTGCCTTGCTTCTGTGCCTTAATAAACAACCGGCTCAGGATTGTAACCAAGTCAAACAAATGCTGAATAAAAGCCTTTAATACATTTCTGCTTGTGTTTCCCACACATGTATTTCAATTTGAAGACAGAGAGTTTCTGCTTGCTTTCTCCCACTTGCAGTTGCTTGTTTGGCTAATTAATAGATATGCTACTTGAATGCTGAAAGGACACAAAATGGAAGACTGGGCAGATGGGTCAAGATGGAGTGTCCCCGGCTCTGGCACACCTGCGATTCTCTTCATTAAAACAAATCCTTTATTCTTCTCCTAGCTAAGATTCAAGGAAGGTACAGAAGCAGCCCTTCAGGTCTTTCTTACTTCAGGTCAAAGTCCTTTTTATACTTGGCATACAACCTAGACGCATCAGAATTCAGTACAAAATGGAAAGTTTTATGCTTCCAAGCAATTCAAGTGCATTCTGTGGTCCTCTCGTCCTGTGGGCTGCCTTAGCAGATTTTAGGTATCTCTTAGGGCAAAGTGGCTTGAAAGCTTTGAGGTTTTCTTGGCAACTGGGAAGAATAATTTGACTTCTCTTGGAATAAGATCATATTCAGCAGAAAAGATCTGCTGTGCTCAAGGTCATGGACCTTGGTTCTGTGGATATTCAGTTATTCAGCAGAATAGCCACTCTGCACCTTCAAAGTGCTTTTGGATGCCACTGCAGGTGTTTCCTGAGGAGATCTCCCTCCCAGACAGTCACGGCCAGAGTTCCTACATGTCCCCTTCTTGATGGTGTCTGTTTTACTTTCTGAAAATCACATTCCCTTTTACACTCTCTCTCCATATGTATATACATATATATATGTGCAATCCCAAAGATTTTCAAAGAAATGATTCCATGAATCAAGATCTGTACATAGATATACAAATGGCTAAATAGTTAAAACCACGTTGGGGAGAAGTCTGTTTGTTTTTTTAAAGTGACGCATTTCGGAGCCTTAAATCTTAAGCATCATTTTAGAATGTGTTATTTGCAAAATAAGCCATGGAAGCACTGAGGAATTAATTACATCATTAATTAAAGAAACATATTAAAGACCTACTCTGTGTGAGACACTACATTAATTATTGTGAAGAAAACAATGGTATATGAGTGTTCTATTTTATAAGACATGCAAAGATGATACAAGGCATATAAAAAGCCATAGAAATTCAAAAGAAGAGATTATTTTCAAAATGTTAAGATACATTTTACAAAGAAGGTAGAACTTGGATGACATCTTGAAGGATGAGTGATTTGATATTTAGGGGATTTAGGGAAAAGTTACCATGGCAGGTGAAGAGATAAAGATAAGCGAAGGTTTTAAGGTGAGAAATCAAACAACTAATCAAATTTGACTGGAACTAAGGTGGCATGATGAGGAATGATGGCAAATGAAATGAGAAAGTTTGGTTCAGGCTAAAATATAAAAGGCCTCTATAAAGGGAGGAGGGGTTCCTAACACTTTTATCAGGAATGTCCATCTAAGAGGGAATGGTGAATTACTGATTGGCACGAATCTAGAGACACTGATTGCACCTCAAATTTTTGTTATGAATATTAAAGTTTGGAACAATGCAGTCTATCTAAATGAAGGTAGTGATTTCAATGTAAAAATAAGAAGAGTTAAACATTTAGAACTAAACCTATTCAGGTTTAGTCTGGGGCAAGGAGGGCAGGGAAAACAGATGGATCATCCATCAGTAGATATTTTTATTATTTCATATCAAATAGACAAACATTTGTGAGGAGAAAGTCTTCATGTAAAACCGGTTTACTTTGCACTGTCTGCCAAGGAGGCTATTGGTCTAATGATCCAAGGAAGTGAGGCAAAGTTATATTCTATTTAATTGTAAGACATAGTCTACTAAGTTGTGTTAAACATGACTAAATACTATTATGAGGAGTCTTTAGATTCTTTAAAACTAACATAGTGAACATAAAATAAATAACAGTGCAAGGCATTCTTTAAAGAATATCCCGTGTGAATGCCAACTTTTCCTACAGAATAAATTTAAATGCAAATAATTATAGTGCCTGAACACATTTTCTTTTGACTTTGTTCCTGGTGATGTGGTTAAGAGATCAGGTTCTAGCATCACTATAGACAAATCACCACTCCATCATTTATCAGCTTTTTTTAAAATTTTTTTTATTATTTATTCATGATAGTCAGAGAGAGAGAGAGAGAGAGGCAGAGACACAGGCAGAGGGAGAAGCAGGCTCCATGCACCGGGAGCCCGACGTGGGACTCGATCCCGGGTCTCCAGGATGGCGCCCTGGGCCAAAGGCAGGCGCCAAACCGCTGTGCCACCCAGGGATCCCTTATCACCTTTTTGATTGTGCTTAAACATTATATTTTTCCAATCCTTCTTCTAAAATGTGTGTGTGTGTGTGTGTGTGTGTGAGTAATATTTATGTAGAAGTTAATGAGTTGATGCTTATAAAATTATTAGCATAGTGTCTGGCCAAAAATGTCATCTGGTTATCCTGTATGTAATTTTTGCTTGCTTTTAATATTATGAACTCAATCCATCAGAATTTTACTTCATGGCAAACTCCTTTTATTTCTTGATTAATAAAACATTCTCTTTCCTCCAAAACTATAAAGACATCTCCCTCTTTTCCCCTAGTATTTCTATAATTTTGCAATGCCTTTATTGTTTAATTATATGAATGGTATGCGAGAGGAACCTAATTCTACTTTTTTCCCCACATGTATAATCAGTTATTCCAACTCGATCTATTAAATATTATTACATCCTTGCCTCATCTTAGTTTTTAATATCACATATCATATACTAAACTCCACATGTACTTGATCCATTTTGAGACTCTATTCTTCTCCATATACTTCTTTGTCTGTTCCTGTGCCAGACCAGACTGTTTTAATTACAGTCATTTCATAGTGCCTTTTAATATCACTTGGTAACCTGATCATCTTTCTCAAAAAGAGCTTTTATGCAAATTTATGCTTGGATATTAACTTTAGAAATAATTGGTCAAGCCCCCAAACCCTTGTGAGTTAAATTGCCCTACATCTATTATTTAATTTAAAGCTTGAATTAGCCTATTCAGGAGTACGTAGGTTTTTTTGTTGTTTTCCTACTCATTTAGGTCCTGTTTTCTGTCCTTCAGTAAAGATTTTATTATTTTCTTTGTGTAAGTCTTGCCCAAGGGCAATATACTGTAATGTTTGGGAAAGCTTTTCAAAGTCCTCATGTCTTCATGCAGGTAAAATATACTAATGATTTAAACATCTACATTAACTTAATAAACAAACAGATTTGATAGAAAATCCATCAGAATTTGTGCCTTCCCACTTTAGCCTTCTATCCTGATTATGCTAAGTAACTGAATTGGTAAGAAAAATAATTATTCTTTATATTCATCTTTCAGATCTCAAAAGGATTTTTTTTCAATAGCTAGATAGATAGATAGCCAGCTCTACTACTACAAAATTCTATCTGTGGAAGGGAACACTTCTATAAATTCCAGATGACACTATCAAAAGAAAACTACAACAAATAATTTAACTGGAAATAAACAAGCGGCTCCCAGGTAGATGGCTAATCTCCATGACCCTGTAGTCAGAAAGAAGGATAAAACCATCATTTTTAATCTCACATACTTATAGGATAGAATGAAATTCTCATCTAACAGCTCATGAGAAGACATTCTTTCCTCTGAATTGGCTCTCTTCATTTAGTCTATCATCCAGATTGAAGGAAAATAATTCTTTGCTATTAAAATCACATCAAAAGTACAAATAGCCATCTTTCTCCTGCAATTATGCACTGAGGTCTAACACTTTTGCACATTAATCCAGGAAATAAAAATGTTGCAAGATAAATCAATTCTAGATGCTGGACAACAGGTATAGGTTTGTTAAATACAAACTTTTCTTTTTTGAAACATGGCCACATAAATTTCTTGGGTTGACATTGAAAACAATAATGTAAAATACAGGTATATTCCAAATAAGACCGGAAATAAACATTTAAAGCCACAGCCCAAAAAGCAGTATTTATCTATAAGCTGTATAGAAAAAAGTAGCTCTGATTTTTATTTCTAAGAGAAAACAATATGAGAATGAATAAAAAAAAAAGTAAGAGTGCTGTCTCTGGAGTTAATATCTTTGCATCCCTTTATCAATTTACTGGGCTTTATTTTCCTTTCTGTGTAACATTTATCATTACCTAAGGTGTGAAATATTCACTTATTTCCACATCTCCCACTAATGTGTGAGCTCTGTAAGGGCAGGGGATTTTGACTTTTGTTGTCATGGTGGCTATCTACCATTGTATTCCAGGCACTGTGTCCAGCACCTAGGGGATACTGAGTAACTATCTGTTGATTGGTTCATAATTACTTTTATTTAATGTCTATGTTGCACATAAGCAAAGGAGCTAAAAATTAACCAAACTATCTTGATATATAAAGGAAACTTTCTTTTTATCTTATTTTATTTTTATTTTTAAAGATTTTATTTATTTATTTGAGAGAAAGAGAGAGAGAGAGAGAGAGATCACAGAGGGAGAGGGAGAAGTCCACTGGTCGCTGAGCAGGGAGTCTGATGTGGGGCTTGATTCCAGGACCCTGAAGACACACGCTTAACCTAACCTACTGAGCCAGCCAGGTGCCCCTAAATGAAACTTTCTATCATTATTATCCAAGACTCTTTTAAACTTTACTGTGCTTAAAAATAAATATGATTATAGAGCTAAAGAAAAAGTACTGCTTTCATGTGAGATCAGGAATGCCTTTTGTTTTTATGACTCCCTGTCTAAGGAGGAAAGGCAGATAGTAATCACATATTAAACAAATCATTTAATTACATTTGTTCAAAATGTCACCAGGGAAGGAAAACCAAAATGTGCCTTGAGGGCAGAAGCTCAACTGGCACCTGGGAAGAGATTCCCTAGAAAAGAGCATTTCAGTTGCTGGAACCTGAAAAAAAAAAATGAGTTAAAGCAGGTGGGAAAGGCAAGGAACATTCTAGATATCTATAGTGACACCTAGAAAGGTCTGTGGCCAGAAAGATCTTAACAAATTCCAGAAACTATGAGAAAGAAGATATCCTAGAAAAGAATTAGGTGAAACCAGGTGGAAGGAAGCTATTCTGGTGGTAGACTTTCTTTTTAAGCTGAATCTGGAGTTTTTGGAAATTTCCAGAACTTTCCTGCATCCAGAACTCTGGCCTAGCCAGATGCTGCGTCAGTAACAAGCAGAAGCAGGAAATACTCTGAAATTGGCTGTCTTGTTTAGTGAGAAGGATGACTTCTAGCTGGTGGGAAAAGGCATTTTGTATTCAGAAAGTTTCAAATTCCTTAGATGGCTTTCCAGATTTCATAAGCACACTGTGATATGAGAGCTCACACTGAGGAGAATCAGCTCTTTGGCTGTAGATCTGAGATCTTTCCATGGGAAAACAGAAGGAAGTCAAACCTCATCAATCTATTTTCATGCTAGTGACACAAATAGGTTCAACTATTCAACTATGAAAAATGCACTTTTCTTATGATTTCTCAAATACCATAACTGTTCCTGATTCTGTACTTCCATTTTCTCTGACTTATCCCACTAACCATGTATTTCTAAAATCACATTAAGTCTGATTACCAGGATCCTTCCTCATTTAGCCATCCCTCCCTGATCTCTTCTATTACTTACACCGCTTATTACAGTTTCCCTCTTGATCACTTATGATTCTTGAGGAGAAGAGTTGGAAGAAAGCAGGAGAGAGTAGGAAAGTAGAAAGACTACAGATGAGAATTTAGAATATTTTTTTCAAAAGGCAATTTCTAATGGAGATGTAAAAGACCAATTCAGAGTCAATCGCTACACTCTCTGGGAGAACATTTTTCAATTTGGGAGTACTGCTTTGATATATTAAAACTATTTATTAGCCAGTATTGAGGGCCTCATAGTTCTAATTCTAGGTGTTTAGGGATCCTTGGGTGGCGCAACAGTTTGGCGCCTGCCTTTGGCCCAGGGTGTGATCCCGAGACCCAGGATCGAATCCCACATAGGGCTCCTGGTGCATGGAGCCTGCTTCTCCCTCTGCCTGTGTCTCTGCCTCTCTCTCTGTGACTATCATAAATAAATTAAAAAAAAATAATTCTAGGTGTTTAATACACATGTAAGGTATAAAATATATAAGATTATTAAAACTAGTTCTGAGAAATTCCTCAGTCCTCCAACAGAGAAACTTACAAAGAACATGAATAATCCATGGAATTAAATAACCAATAAACTAATAAAAATTATACAACTTTACAGGTATTCAAAGAAATGTAAGGAAAAACAAAACGAGTATTTTTGTGTTTAGCTTACAATATTCAATACTGGTTAGGTGTAATATGACAAGCACCCCATACTCTAGTAGAGATACAAGGTGGTACAAATTGTAAGAAATATAAGTTGGTAAGTTGTTTCAAGACTCGTGAGAAGTTCTACCCTTGTCCTAATAATTCTGCTTTTAAATAATATAACCAAGGGGGGAAAAATCAGGAACATGAACAAAAATCTGTATACCAGATGTTCATGACAGCCCTAAATTTCGGAAAAATTGTAAATAATTAAAATAGTCAATTATTGAAAGCCTGTTAATATAATTATACAATATAATTTGTTAATAATAAAATAAATTGTTAAATAATTTTGGGGCAGCCCTGGTGGCTCAGCGGTTTAGCATTGCCTTCAGCCCAGGGCCTGATCCTGTAGACCTGGGATTGAGTCCCATATCAGGCTCCCTGCATAGAGCCTGCTTCTCCCTTGTCTCTGCTTCTCTCTCTCTCTCTCTCTCTCTCTCTCTTTCTCCCTCTGTGTGTGTGTGTGTCTCTCATGAATAAATAAATAAAATCTTAAAAATAAATAGTTAAATAATTTTGAATGAAACAACATTAGGATGGAATATTTTGTCACCATTAAAAAATCATACTTTCACATTCTAATGATGAAGGAAAACAATACTTCCCACATAAAAGTAAAGATAAAGTTTAGACATATAAATTATATCATAAATTGTATAATTATAATTATATTGTATATATGCATATATATGATACACACCTATACATACATAAACACATTTCTGGAAGGAAATACTCTAGAATGTTACCATTTCTGTGTTGTAAAAAAGTGTGTTTTTTTGCTGTTGCTTTAAATCTTTTTGTATCTTTCAAGTTTTCAGTAATGAACACTTTTTTTATAATAGGAAAAAGTTAATATTAAATTCTTAATTTAGATGCATTTTGCCAGGTGGATGAATTATTCTACATAAATAGCTCCCTTTTACAAGTCAAGCCAAAAAGATGCCATACCACATTGGGTTCTACAGAGACTCAACTGCCAACAATGACATAATATAAAATCTCCCACAGAGACCCTCTTCTCTTTCACACAACACTGCATTTTTTTTTTAACAGTGTTTAACAGTTGGAAATGCTTAGAAGCTACAGATGAGATCATTAGTAGAAAGTATTTTCTATCGCGCTTTTGTCAGGGAAAATCCCTTATTAGATCTATTTCTGAGTTATGTTTTTACCTGGGCTGACACAATTTAAAGCAATCTATATAAAACATGTACTTGTGAACATCTTCCTCTACCAAATGTAATTCACTTTGGCTATCACACTGATAAAGATCATTTGTCCTGGATTTGTTCTCTGTGTGACCGTGTATTTGAAGGGTATGGAAAATTGAAAGATAGCAAGCGGTCAAGGCCTCAAAAGATGACATCTGGGCAACCATTTCTCCTAAAATTCACCAGACACACCAGAAAAAAAAAAAAAAATAGACTGCAACTCTTGGTCTATAATTCAAGTATACTACTTGCACCTAACAAGAGAATTAATAGATCAACCAACTCATAAAAAAACCCAGTGGACATGGGTTCAGTAAACAGTCTGCCCTCACCACTACTCATTTACACTCATTTATACTCATCCTGGTGGACTGAGAAGTCAAGGACTTATTTAAACCAATCTACCCACTTTTCCTATAGAACTTTTGGTCCTCATCCTTGTAAGCCACCTTTGCATTTGGTTTCTGAGAATATCTTCTCAGGGGCTGCTCTCTCTTGTATAAATATATATTCATGTAAATCCTCTAAACTCATAGTCTCTGAGTTTTCCTTGGCAGTTAATCTGAAGGTTACATTCCTCAGATCCCAGTACCTATGTGCTGAAACCTTCTGCCTGAAAGTTTTTAGTCTTCCTATATCAACCTATAGAAAGGATGATGATAGAAGTGTATTTAAATTTGGATTTTAATAAATCTGTTTGCAATTTGGCTTTCTCTCCTTGCAGAGAACACTCTATAATTCCTAAAACTTCATGGAAGCAGGTACAAATAAGGAGCCCCAGATTTTTTTTTCAGATTTTATTCATGAGAGACACAGAGAGAGGCAGAGGCATAGGCAGAGGGAGAAGCCAGCTCCCTGCAGGTAACCCAATGACATTGTGACTTTAGTTATTTAAATATCTTTGGAATCACGTCAAATGGGACTCATAATACATACTGCGTTACTTGACTCCTGGGGAAGATTCAGTGCAAGCAGGGTAAAATGTATTTATATGCTACTGTCTGAAAATTCTTACACTAGAAGATAACTCCTCCAGGGCAGGCAGGTTATACTGACTGACTCCCTAGCACTCTTCTTGGCACACAATACGGATTTCACTGATTAGGAGCTGATTTGTTTGATGGATGGGAATGAATCTTAGATGCCATCACTGCCCTTGCTCTGTCCCTAAAAAGGAAAGAAAAATGAAGCAGCTGTGGCCACCTACATTTTCACTGTCTAATGGTCACAGGTGGTCTAAATCCAAATTAAAATGAAGTGGACACTGGCAGCATTTGTATTTATCTTCCAGCTGTTTCTGTCTCCCAGTTTTGGCAATTCCAATCAGAAATGTTCTTGTTCCTCAGGAATTTGAATAACTGCCTCAATTGTGCCCTGCTCTTTGGGTATGCGGATGTAATATAAATGTCTGCTGTGATAATAATGTGCTGAGAACATTGCTTTTATTTAGGCTATTGTAGTTAGGAAAAGTGGTTCTGATACAAGAAAAGATCCCCAAGTGTGCGGCCCCTGCTTTGTGATGCCAGACCTCCTCGTCATTGCCTTTATACATATATATGATAAAATATGATTTCAGTCAGAGCAAGCAGTGTACGGTTCCTGACGTCGTGTGATAACACAGCACATTGTTTCTGGGGAGATGTCAGCACAGTTCTCAAAGGATGATTCACTTTCCGGTACTACGCTTTCCTCCTGTGGATCCTCATAAGGACCTGCTCTAAAATTTAAGCATTGAATAAAAATGCTTCCAAACAATTAATGTGACAGCAAACACACCAATAAACCTATGGGCGTCAGCCTAGTATTTTACTCTCATCTTTAATGTCAGGTTGCTTTTCTTTTCCAGAGGTCAGGAAAACAAACATTCTGTGAGCTCATTATGTGCATGCCCAAACGAGCAGAAAAACAGGCGCCTTTCCAAATGCCAGACAATGAAACCTAGGATTTTTCTTTGTACCTCACTATAATTCGGGTGATAAAACACTTGCTAATACAAGCTATTAAAACCAACCAACAAACGGAAACCAGTCTCTCAGAGTCTATTTTAAAAACCCCTCACTGTGTTCTTAATTAACTTTTGACTTTTAAAACAAAAATGTCAGTCAAAAAGTACAGTCTTCTTTTGCACTAACTTAAAATTTTAAGATTCTGAATATGTGAAGCACTGTCTAACTTAAAATTTTGAGATTCTGAATATGTGAAGATGGAAAAAAAGTATAAAAATCAATAAGAGACAATTCATTTTAGCCGACACTTTGGAATTAATTTTAAGTGGTAGAAAACTATACAATAGGGACCAATTTTTATATGGTTTCTGGTATCTAATTAATTAGGTTGCAGTAAACTTTATTACCAGGCACTCAAAATGGCTCTTTAACCATGGCTTTTTTCAATAACTGGTAAACAACTAATTAAAATCCATAATAATAACTCCAAAACACTATAAAGTCCTGGGTATTAGAATTAGATTGTGGTAAAAATAAGTAATTCCAAGTAGTTTTATTATTAGGCTATTTCATTTTCAATTCACTAGAAATAAGTGATCTATGTGTTGCACATGTATATAGCAATTCTCTCTTGTGTAAAATGTCCTCTGACCATGTTGAAAAATAAAAGTTGGTTCTTTATCCTTAGGAGCTTTTCTAAAGGAAAACTATCTCTATAAAGAATGTGAACTTGCTGACAAAACATGTTCTCTTCCATTTCCCTGCCTTCCCCAACCCCACCCCTTCTTTTTTCTTTTTTTTTTTTTCCCAGCACTCATAATGATAGGATTAGTACAATTTGTACTGGGGCTTTGGAACTATAATAAACGTGGACAGTTTTCTGGTCCTAATCAACTCCTGTTAAAATAAGCACTGCATAATAATAGTCTACTCAGAGTTGCACTGAAAACACCACCACCACCACAACAAACCCTAGGATTCTATGCATAATGAATCCTGTTGAAACGAACGGGTCCTTGTAGGGTCTTAATGAGCTACTCTGTGGCCTGAAAGGTACTGCACTCTGAGTAATGGACGATTTTCCTCCAGAAACTTGCAGGCTGGGCTGACCGCACAATGGCCTCCCTGGCAAAATCAGAGAGGCGACATTAATGTCTCATTACCTTTCTACTTTATTTCACTTCTCTTTTCTGCAACTGACACCATTCATCATTCCCATCCTCCCTTGAAATGTTGCCCTCTTTGACCTCCAGGCTTCTATATTCATGGTGTGGACTTATTTGTACCTTTTTAAAGAAAGGTCTAATATATTTTTTGGAGATATATTTTGTGCATCATAGATTCACTCTTTTTAAGGGTACAATTCAGTAAACTTTGCTAAATTTACAGTGTTGTGCAACCATCACCACATCTAATTTTACATTTCCATTGCTCCAGAAAGAAACCTTGTGCCCATCTGCAGTCATTCCCTGTTCCCGTCCTCAGGCAGACCCAGGCAACCACTAATCTTTGTCACTGTGGATTTGCCTTTTCTTGACAGTTATATGGAATCATATAATCTGTGGGCTTCTGTGCTAACTTCTTTCAGTTAGCACAATATTTCTGAGGCTCATCCATGTTGCACCATGAAGTATAAGGAATACAATGGTATTCCACTGAATGGATATATGGCATTTTGCCTATCCAGCCACCCATCCATTGATGGGCATTTGAGTTTTTTCTACTTCTTGCTATTATGAATAATGCTGCTAGGCTTTGAACACCTATGTGCAAGTTTTTGTGTGGATGTATTTTCATTTCTCTTGGGTAGATTCCTAGAAGTGGAACTGTTGAGTCATATGTTAAATCTATGTTTAGCATTATAAGAAACTGACAAAGAGTTTTCCAAAGTTTTACATTATGACCAGCAATGTATGAGGGTTCCAATTTCTCCTATCCTCACCAATTCTTGTTATTATCTATCTTTTTGATTATAGCCATCTCAGTAGGTATACTTCATTGCGGTTTTAATTTGCATTTCCTTAATGGCTTATTAGGTTGACAGTCTCTCATTTATGTCTCAGTGTTCTTTTGCTTTTTTTTTTTTTTTAATTCCTCTTCTATTACTGTTCATTGATGTGTTCGGTGTCCCACTCATGTATAATTAACTCCTGTACCTAAATGCCTGCAGCTTATGGCTCATTCTCAGCCTATCTTCATGAAGTTGTTACATTTCTATCTGGAAAAGAAGCAGGTAAGCTGAATTTTAAAATTATACATTAATGATACAGAAAATTTTCAGGTTTACCCTGATTTACATATAATTACTTAAAGTATTAGTATAGTGCGATCATTTGGACTTTAAGTTAATCTTTTGACCACGTGATCAAACTTCCCTGCTCTCCTACTGTCTCATGGATAGTGTAGGATTCACTTGGCTGGAAACACTTTCAATTTAGAACCCAGCTGTCATCACTATCTTTTCCACCTGCCTCTTCTATTTTGCGTCCTTTTTCTTTTGTGACATAATGGCTACAGCTGAGGCACACAAGTAGAACCATGCTATCTCCTCCTCCCTTTCCTCCCTTCTGGCTTTTTCATCTTCCTATCTAATCAGTAGCCAATAGGATGACTCCATACAAAGGTTCAAATGATGCTGAAGCAAAAATTATTGTCCATTTCACACTGTGCAACCAAGTGAACATGGGAGACAGAAGAACAAAGCAAGGAACAAAAGAGCAGGAAAGGTCAAATTAATATAAGTCCTTTGCAAGCTGGGGAAACATGTCAGATTTTGATGTAAAATAGAATGTTTGGAAAAGTGGGATTGCTTGATGTGTGGTGTATTGGCCAATTTAAAAGAAGCAATAAACAATGACTGAACACTAAAGTGGACTGATCTGGTTATCCATATTTTTCTTCTGAAAGTAGCAAGCATTGGGGAAAGATATAGTTCATTTTACTTTCTCTTCTCTTTTTCTTCTCCTTTCTCTTTCAGAAAACAAAAACAAGGATGAAAAAACACTAATCTTTCTTTCATGCTTTAATAAAGAACCAAAAAAGGACTTCATTTGATGCATTTTTATTTACTCTTCCAACACCTCTTTCCATATTGAAAAGCCATTGCTTCTGGAACCCAGATTTTTCTAACCTATAACTTAGGGATGGGAGTATACGGTTTTCAATCAGAATGTATTTAGAGGGCAGCCCGGGTGGCTCAGTGGTTTGGCGCTGCCTTTGGCCCAGGGTGTCATCCTGGAGACCTGGGATCGAGTCCCACATCGGGCTCCTTGTGGGGAGCCTGCTTCTCCCTCTGTGTCTCTCTATCTCCTCTCTGTGTATTCTCATGAGTAAATAAATTAAAAATCTTTAAAAAAATTAAAAAATAAAAATCTTGATTTAAAAAAAAAAGAATGTATTTAGAGAAATTCTGATAAATAAAATCTGAGCCAGCCCCTCTTGGTGAGGATGCAGTGCTTGTTTGGATGTAAAATGACAACTCAACTGAAATGAAAAATATTTGCTAACAGCTAAAAAGCTACATTAGTGTGACTTAGTTTGAGGGCTACATTTTGGCATCTTGTTGAGAACAAATACCTGTAAATGGGAAAGACTTGTTTTTGTTTTAGGAGGACAGGGAAAATAAAGAGGACAGACAAGAACTAGGACTTTTGGGACTCTGAAAGCTAGGATATCATCTTTCACCTAACCACCACAAAAATAGAGCTGATATATAATTTTAGATTTGTAGTAGTATAAACTTATAAATTGACACTTATTTTTGATACCAATGTTTATACAAAGAAAATATACTCAAGAGAAGAAGATAAGAAAGGAGGAAGACGACAAGGAATTCTTAGACCCGTGATTATTTGACGGTGAACTGACATATAAATGTGTAAAATAACTTACACCACTTTTCAATCTAATCACCAATACAAAAAAAATGGGAAGGTACTGACCTCTAAGCTTCAGAAAGTTTAGGTAAAACCACTACAAATCTGCCCACTCTATCATCAAAATATATCCAGAGTCTAATCATTTTTCATCTTTTCCACTGCTGCCACCCTCACCTGAGTTACCAGCATCTCTCCTGGATTCCTGAAATACCTCCCAAGATGGTGTCCCTGAGTCTACTCTTCCCTCTCTCCAACTCTACAAGCCTCTCCCAACACAAGAAGTCAAAATGATGCTTTTGAACCTTAAAGTTGAATCATGTCACTCTTTGACTCAAATCCCACCCATGAGAAAATAAATAGCCTTTTTCAGTTAGAAGCAGAAGAGGTGTTAATAAAAAGAGAAAGTAACCTGTATATCTACAAAGCAATTCAATCTGTACTAATATAATTGCAGCTAGAAGTCATCAAAATGATCTGACAGTCACAAGGTAAAAGACAAATAAGTGAATATTTAGAGAAACAGGAGTTTATAAAGTTCTAGAAGTACCAATTTTCTTCATTCTATATAGTCTTTGCTCCATTTAAACATGTGAACTGAGGTTAGTAAGTGGAAAGTGAAATTAATTTATCACCTAAGTAAATAATTTTGTTCACAAATGCATAGTTAAATATATTCAGTAGCCTATTCTGCTTCTCTTGGTTATTCATAACTGAAAAGACAAGAATTCTGTGTTATATTAATTATCACCATTAATTACTTGAAGGAAAATTTACACCACGGCCCCCAGGTCCTCACCATTCTACCCAAGCTCAAAAGTGAATAAAGTTAACAGCCAAAAACAAACAAAAAACACTTCTCACCAAAAACATTATCTCATTTACACTTGAGACAAGATCTATTTATTATAAGAGATGTCAGTCACCATTGAAATTAATTCACTTGTTCATTAGTTTAAGAGAAAAAAGGCAATCCTAGAGGACATTTACCTTTTTTCTATGATTTGGAAAGAAAGAAATCAAATGGAAGAGACATCATCAATAACCATCCAGAAACAAACACGACTGATATTTTCTGTTAGTTTTATTTCATGCTTTATTGACTAATTATGACATATACTTTCCTATCTCATTTAAAACTCTTCAGAAACAAACAATGACAACAACAACAAAACAACTAAACATCTCATAGTTTCCCATCTCTCTGAATAAAAATCAAAATCCTTAGAATGGCCTACATAATCTGTCCCCACTCAACATCTATGAGCTCATCTTCCTATCACCTCAGGCCCCACACTGTGTTCCAGCCACAACTACCACCTGATGATACTTTAACAAGCCAGACAGTTCCTGGATCACTGGCCTTTCCCTGGTTCTTTCCACTGCCTGGTATACTCTCAGATATCTGCATTGCTTGCTTCCTGAGTTCCTTCAAATCTTCATTCCAACATCACTCACACTTACCCTCCGTTCCCTAGCCCTGCTTCATTTTTCTCCATTGAACTTCCATACTTGCTAACAGAGTATATAATTATTTATGCTTAGCATCTGTTATCTGTCTCTCATGTTAAGTGGCACAGGACAGGGGATCTTCACTTTTTGTTTATTCAGTAGCCTCTTCAGGGACTAGACTGTGCCACATTCATGACAGGCAGTTCTTAAATGATTATTATTGTTCCTTGTGATAGGTTGGATGTGGAGTTGTAAAGCCCTTTCCTTCTCCTGGAGAAGTGGTGGGTGACTCTGCTTCATACTGACGAGGACTCAGCCGGAGCTGAAGGATAGACATGAGATAAGCGTTCTGCATTCTGCCCTCAAAAAGAACAA
This sequence comes from Vulpes vulpes, assembly GCF_048418805.1. Lineage (NCBI taxonomy): Eukaryota > Metazoa > Chordata > Mammalia > Carnivora > Canidae > Vulpes > Vulpes vulpes. The sequence goes on from NC_132795.1 coordinate 80,741,731, forward strand.
GGAAATTGAATGTCTTTTTAACTCTTTTACACTTGAAATTCTCATCTTCCTTTAAATCACAAGGATAATCTGTTGACCCTTATAACAGCTCTGAGCTATTATTATTCCCAATTGAGAGAGAAAGAAAGAGGCTGTAAGGTTTATTGAGGCCCTAAGTGGCAGAACCTGGACTAGTAAACCATGTTATTGGATTTCCTCTTCTATATAGTCACAATGAACTGCAGCCACATCTCAGATGACAGTAAATTAACAAGTAGACAGGACTCTCCTTCTCCACCTCAGGAGAGGCTTTTAGTCTATGCATTTGAACTCTGAAAAAAGATACAAAAATGACTATTCCATTGTTAAACTTTCAGCAAGTCTTAGACTTTCTTTCATTTCTGTTGTGTGTTGCCTTTGTTTTGGTTCAACGTGCAGGCCACTTAGCCTGGATCTTCGTTTCACTTAATTTTGTCCTATATTATAAACCCTACAGTTGCATTGTCTATCCCAGGGTCCAGAAAACATTCACATCTTACTTAAGGTGTAAATTCATTTGATTCAAACTCAAAATGACCCTATTTGAGATAAGAGTGGGGGTGTGTGTGGGGGGGTGTTTCTTCACTTCAGAAGGATGAATGATCTGCCCCATGTGACATAACTCGTAAGCTTTAAATCAAGACACAAACATAGGTCTTTTAATTATAAACCCAAAGTTCTTAACTTACTGGAAATCCATTTGCTGTTTTTGTTTTTGGAGAGTACATTTATGTAATGGGAAGAAAAATTACCTAAATTATTCTTACTACAAATGTCTTCTAGAAATATGTCTCTCCTGAACTCAAATTTTATCTCTTGGCAATTATTTTGTTAACATCATTCACAAACATTGATTCTTTGGAAATTCCTTCCCTCTCCATTCCCTAATATCTCTTCAGTCTCATCACCTTCCTGTCTCTGAGCCTTTGCTGCTATTTCCTCTGTGCCATCGTCAGTAATTTCAATGGAATTTGCCAGATTCTAGGTCCAGATTTAACATCAGCTCCCCTTTGAACACATGAATAAAAGTGCTTCTTTTTATCTCCTAACTATCCATATGATGTTCACTTTTGAAAAGCTTTCTTCCTCCTTTTCAGAACTGTATAAGCCTCCTGAGAACAGGCTGTATAATTTCATACTACCCAGAATACATAAAGCACAGTACTTAACACAGTGGGCAAACAATAGGTAAGTGAAGAATAAACCACAAAGTCAAAAGATAGCCTCATGTGGATTATTAGCAAGAGTGGTAGTAGGAAGCATCTGCTTCCCCTTTTCACCACTCAGTATCAGCACTCTTGGCCCTTTCCCAGGCCTCCTTTTCTCCCACCAGTCTTATGTAACACATATAAAGGATGACATAAGCTATGGCTGCCTGGTTCTATCAAGAAGGGCAAATGCTAAATGTATCAACAATGCACTGCTTCAAGGTTCCATTGCACTGTAAATGGATATATAAGCAATTGTTCTGTTGCCAATGCATACTTTTTGATGTAGTAAACTATTTTTCATTTTCTTCGACATATCTTACAAGATTTACCCATTACAAAGGCTTCATTGTGTTTAATAGGTATAGTTTTTGCTGCACAAAAAGCATGTTTGATAGCTCTACTACTTGATCCATCTTATTTCGAGGTAGAGAATAATAATAAATGTCCTTCAAGAAAAAAAAAGTAAGCTATTTTTGATTCAAGAAGCTTAAAAATCACTTGTTTTGTAATATGTAGCATACTGATAGTCTGGAGGTTATCTTGATAAATGGAATAAGTCTATTTAAAAATAATTTTGTGACATAAAATATTAAGAATATTATAATTTTAAGATACATAAATCATTTTGAATTTAAGAACCAAAGATCTCTTTATAAATGACAAACCTATCTGGGAATATATTTTTGCATATTAGGAATTATGTGCCATTTAAATATTCCTAAAGAAAAATTACTGGTTTATTATTTAATCAATACAAATTATGGTACTTACTCTCTCTTGTTTTTATTCCTGATTCCACAACTTTAAAAAATCTCCAATACAACTTCACTCACTGAAAGTTAGTCAATGCCTTGATGAATATCTTACAATAAATTATAACCATCACTTACACTTGATTTTGCTTTGATTTCACCCTAAATTAAATTTCTATTTTAATTAGATTTGAGGTTTTAAAGACACAATCCATTGTGTATCTATCAAGTATACCTGTAGTTTATATTAAGGAATACAGTTATCATTAAAATTGCTCCAACAAAGTGGACTGTTTTATCCCAGCATTGAGAGAACAGTGCCTGTTATACAGGGAAGCTCAACAAATAGATCAACTGGATGAATGCCTCCTAACTACTGCCCTTATCCCCTTTGAGAGGTGGAAGGTGATGAGAGCCTAAGAGAGCGAGGCACCAAGCTAAACTATTTGCACATCTCATATACTTTAACTATCACCGACATTCTTTCTTGTAGGTATTATTATCCCTAATTTACAGATGAAGAAACAGAAATATTGTTTAAAAAAAGAGCCAGAAAAAAGTTACCATACCTGCTACCAAGATAACAGAGCTAATAAGTTGTAGAGTTAGGATCAAAACCTTAAAGTCTGTCTGTCTGCAAATTCTGGCCTCTTAACAATTGCCCATGTTGCCTTCCTTTACTCAAAGGCATTATAACTAGGAAGGTATCCAATACTTCCTCTTTTCTACATTATACAAGAATATTAAGACTGAGATGAAATGACTTGTTCATATCTTTGTAAGTCAGTGCCACAACTAAGTCATATCCTATTACTTCTAACTGGTCTGGGTTTTTAAGAGGGTGGGGTTCTCCCAACTGAAATATTAAAACCCATCTGGGAAGGAGAAGAGACCTCCTGCAAAGGTAATGTGTATTAGAAGAGGTGAGAGGCTTCGCACTATGAGCAGGACCCTTGGCCACTGGATCACATCATTGTGAATGTCTGATAGTTGGGCTCCCCAGAAAGCCAGCTGATACCGTGTAAGTGGTTGGCTGTTTATGACTTGCAATGAGGGTCCTCCAATATACTGGAACAGGAAATCCCAAAACCACAGGGAGACCATACATTAATACATCCAACAAAAATGTATGGTGTCTTAATTACATGCTAGGCACTGTTCTGAAAATTGGATATATAGACATAAAGGTATAAAATAAACAAGCTCTGAGGATCTCAAGTACAGCATGGGAACCACAGTTAATAATACTGTATTGTATACTTGAAATTTGCTAAGTGGGTAGATGGTGAGTATTCGTACCACACACACACATACACAACACACACAAAGTTAGCTTTGTGAGGTGATGGATGTGTTCATTAGTGCGATTGTGGTAATCACTTCACAATGTATACTATAGCAAATCAACACATTGTACACCTTAAATATATTAAAATTTTGTCAATATACCTCAATAAAACTGATAAAAAAGTTTCTCACCTCAAAAAGTTCAAAATCATTGTGTATGTGTCCACCCATGTTTGTCTTAAAATAGCATCGCAAGGTTCTTTTTTTTTTTTTTTTATGATAGTCACAGAGAGAGAGAGAGAGGCAGAGACACAGGCGGAGGAAGAAGCAGGCTCCCTGCACCGGGAGCCTGATGTGGGATTCGATCCCGGGTCTCCAGAATCGCGCCCTGGGCCAAAGGCAGGTGCCAAACCGCTGCGCCACCCAGGGATCCCCCATCGCAAGGTTCTTTATGTAGTACGGAATCATTATTATGAGTGTAATCACCAGATAAATAAATTAGTGCTCATTCTTGCCAGTTTCTACGCTAATATTTTCACTATCTACATTTTACAGATAAAGAAATTGAGATTTACAAGGCATCAGGTGACTGGTTTAGGTTCCTACAGCAAATAGTGACAAATCCAGACTAGAAAGCATCTCAGGACTCTTTGAAAACAAAGACAAAATTCCTAACCCATCATGGAAGAAGAGGCTCAATAAAAGGTTCGCAGAAGAACTGACAATGAGGTATGTTTTTCATTCTATTTCTTATTTATATTTTTGTCCAGATAGTTTCCTCATCCCAGCTTCAGTTTTGCACGGACTGCCTGAATCTAAAAACAAATTAGGCACATGAATTTCTCTTTCCTTTTTCAGAAACTGGTGTCATTCCATTTAGCAAATGTAAATAGTGCTTTGCTCCATGACATTGTTCAACTATAGCTTAGTCTTAATAGCCTCTACTTTTCTGTGCTTTAAAGTTTCTCAGTAATTAACTGTGGGCTGTTTAGACACATAGCCCCAGAGGCTGGTGTGGTGGTTTTCTATTTGCTACATTGGGAAAATTCTATGGAATAGTAACATGAGTGATGGCACCAGTATGCCTTCCTAAAATTATGAGATTATATGGAACAGGAGTTTCTCCTACCTTCTGAAATAATTTTATCTTTTCATGACTATTTAGAACCCAAGTGGCATCATCCAATATTCTGATGTATCATCTGAAGACTATATCACATACGTTTATAGTAATTAAAAATCAGGATGCTTGACATGCAAACACTGTAGAAGCTGCCTCTCTCCAGGCAGGCCTGTTATTATATTCATGAAGTGCTTCCTGAAGGCTTCTTAGACTTGCCGACACTGGGAAAGGAAATGTTTGGTCTGTCCATCACTGCAATTCCTCCTAATTGTTATTTGTATTATTCTGTAAGGCTTTCACTCCCTACAGATTCTGTGACAGTATTAATATAATGTACATAGCATATATTTTCCAATAGTCTGAGGGTGCCATGCATAAAGTCTATTTCAATTCCTTCCAACAGACACTGAAATGCTACAAACTAAACAGAATGTCCTTACCACGGCTTGCATAAGCTAGAAAAGTATATCAACTGCAAGGAAAAGCTGCTGGTTCCATTTTGCCTTCATTATATTGAACACTATACCTAGCCTGCTTTATTTAGGGTTAGATCTTTGCACAGGCAGAGTTAGTGGCCACCTACATAGCATGTTTTGAGACATACAGAAATGATCATCTTGTTGCAAGCATATTCCCATCAGGCACCCAGTGCTTCATTTTCCCATCTTCAAATTCTAGCCAAGAGAAGTATTAGAATATCAAGATTAGAATATTAAGAGGAAGAGAAGATTGCCCACAGTCAATTACTACAAAAAAAGTCTATTACTTCTCCAATTAATACATCATAATGGCTTAAGTGTTGAATAGCAAACTTTGATCCATTAGTTTTTGAAGCAATGAAAATTTTACCAAGGAAATGTCTATGTAGGAGAGTAAGATTCAACCTAATTTTTGGTAATAGGGAACACGATGAGGGCCCTGGCAAGGAAGGTTTTGATACAGGACTTCTCAACTTTAGAGAGGATACAATGCTTCTATAGGCTTTAAAATAATTGATTCTTAGACCTCTCCATGGTCATTTTCATTCAGTAGATGTCAATTGGTATCTAGGAAGCCTCAGTTTTAAACAAACACCCAGGTGGTTCTGATAGATCATTATGGTCCATAAACCATTCCTTGAAAAGTGATGCTCAGGGGTAATATACTAAGATATCAATAATGGTGGCCAGAAGAAGACATATTCCAGAGATCTTAAACTATTTCACAGCATTTTTAATGGCTGGTCTTGCTAACATGCTCTTTTGACTTAAACTATTCATCTTGTATTTTTGTTCAATGAAATACCAGGCAATCACTTACTCTTTTCCAACTTTGTTGCTTATTCTCACATCTGTCTGCCTTTTAGATTTCTGGGTTTGGGAAGAATTTCTTGTTTTTTTGTTTGTTTGCTTTTTTCAGGAAAATGAATCTTTGGGCTCTCTTTTCTACTTCTCGGAATTTGACATTTTGTTCATTTCTGTAGCTTACCTCCCTCTACTCTTTTTAGTGTATTGACTTCTGATCCATGATCTTTGGTAAGAAAATGCCTACTCCAACCCTGACCCAATGGGACCTGTAAAGTGAAGGATGACAGAATTTAACATAAACGGGTCATATTTTTTTTGTTTGTGAATGGGAGAACACTGAAAAAATGAGAGAACAATGAAAAAACATAGTATGGAGGTTCTTCAAAAAGTTAAAATAGAAATATCATATGATCTGATAATTTCTCTGCTGGATATTTACACAAAGAAAACAAAAAAGTTATTCAAAAATATATATATGCATGGGACACCTGGGTAGCTCAGTGGTTGAGCATCTATCTGCCTTTGGCTCAGGTCATGATCCCGGGGTCCTGGGATTGATCCTGCATCAGGCTTCCCTGGAGGGAGTCTGCTTCTCCCTCTGCCTATGTCTGTGCCCCTCTGTCAGTGTCTCTTACGAATAAATAAATAAAATCTTTAAAATCTATCTCTATTATCTATCTATCTATCTATCTATCTATCTATTTATCATCTATCTATCTATCTTTTTTTTTTTAAGATTTATTTATTCAGAGAGAGCGAGAGAGAGGCAGAGACACAGGCAGAGGAGGAAGCAGGCTCCACACAGGAAGCCTGATGTGGGACTCGATCCCGGGACTCCAGGATCACACCCCGGGCTTCAGGCGGCGCTAAACCGCTGCGCCACCGGGGCTGCCCTCTATCTATCTATCTATCTATCTATCTATCTATCTATCTATCTATCTCTATATTTACTGCAGTATTACTCCCAATAGTCAAGATATAGAAGCAGTCTAGGTGTCCATAAACAAAAAAATGGATAAAAAAGATACGGTACACACATACACACCATACACACAGAGGAATATTGTTCAGCCATAAAAAGGATGAGACCTTGCCATTTGTGACAACATGGATGGACCTAGAGAGCATTATGCTAAGTGAAATAAGTCAGACAGAGAAAGACAAATATCTTCTGATTCCACTCATATGTAGAATCTAAAAAAATCTCACAAATTCATAAACAAGCAAAAAGTAGAATTAGACATATAAAAACAGAAAACAAACTAATGGTTGCCACATGGGTATTAGGGACCTATACATATAACAATATGCACTCTATTGACTATTTCATTCTTCTACTAGAGTTTTCTGTATCTCAAAATACAATTCTGAGTTTAAAGATTTAAGAATATTTGTTTTGTTTTTATTTTTCTTATTTTGGTTTTCTGGAAATATCTAGGGCTTGACTCCTAATAGCTAAAATCCTGCTTTCTGAATCCATGGATCTAAAAGTCTCAATGGTATTAATCTCCCGGAAAGACACTATTTAAATGGTGAAAATGTATTTTGTTGGTTAGTTTCAGTAATTCACTCTTTAAAAGACGTATTTAAGGATTTCCCATTATGTTCATACACTGTGCTTAGAGGCTATGAATATAATATTGCAGAAACTCTCTTGGAACTTGCAAACTATTATGGCACAGAGACAACAAACACACAGTTACACAAAGCAATTATTTAAACAAATTTTAAATGCTAAAGGAATTTTGAAATTCAATGGAAATTCCATTTGTATTTTCTATTTTCTAATAAGAATAATGTTTCTTCTCTTGTCTTAGAAAATGAGTATGATACAAACTATTATTATTATCATTTTATAAAGATTTTATTTATTTATTCATGAGAGACACAGAGAGAGAGAGAGAGAGGCAGAGACACAGGCAGAGGGAGAAGCAGGCTCCATGCAGGGAGCCCAACATGGGACTCCATCCTGGGTCTCCAGGATCATACCCTGGGCCAAAGGCGGTGCTAAACCACTGAGCCACCGGGGCTGCCTTTTTTTTTTTTTTTTTAAGAATATTTTTTTCCTAAGTTATCTGCCTTTTTAATCTGCATTTTATTTTATTTTTTAAAGATTTTATTTATTTATTCATAAGAAACACAGAGAGAGAGAGAGAGGCAGAAGCACAGGCAGAGGGAGAAGCAGGCTCCATTCAGGGAGCCTGATGTGGGACTCGATCCCAGGACTCCAGGATCACGCTCTGGGCCGAAGGCAGGCACTAAACCACTTGAGCCACCCAGGGATCCCGTATGATAAAAATTAAAGAATGGCATGCTTCCCTCTTCAGAGAGACTTGCATAAGCCATCCAGAAGAAAATATTTATCCTAAATCTCTAGCTTAGAAACTTGTGACAATTCAAAGCTTGAGAGATTGTATAGTAAGGTGTGCATGGAAGAATAGATGGACAGGCATGGGCTCTTTAGTTTGTTCTCTGCATTGGTGGTAAATACATCCTTCTCCAATTTTATTCTCAGAATTGAGAAGCACTGGAACCAGATGGAAAGCACTGGATTCTTTTGGAAGATTTAACAGAAAAGTGTCTGTAGTTAATTTTGTTTTGTGCAATGCCCTCCACTGTCTGGGTATAGAGAAGTTAGCCATCTCATCTCAACCAGAAACTGTTTCGAGTATACAAATCAAATCACATACTTCAATATTCACTCTGAAGCTGAGATAAAGTTTTATGGTTCATATGATAGGAAACAGGGCTGGTGTTCCTAAAGAAAAACTGAAGCTCTAAGATATATTTTAGTGTTGTTTTGCCAGAAAGTAGCCTAATGCTATCACTTTTTGAGCCAAACAAAAACTCCTAATAAAAAAGCAAAGAGATATTTATCTTTCATACAGAAACTTTTATGTAATTTTTGGTTTTTTCACATGTAAGCTTTCAGAAGAGAGGAAAAAAAACAAATCATGTTAACCTTTACACCATCAAAAAAGTGATAAACTGCAAGAATAATTAACTTTGTTATTTTAACATAACATGGTTGCTTTGATAGATCCCAGCTTACTAGTGTCTCCACAGGCCACTTTCTTTCTCACTATGTACAGATGAATAAAGAGATTAAACAATTTCTGTGACCTACACTAAGGTCAGACTTTAATTATTATGCTAATTTCATGCACTAGATTCAGTAGATTTACTATTTTCCTGCTAGTTAATAAAACAGACTTTAAAACATATCTGGGATATAAGGAGTGGGCCCTCTCATATCTTAAGATACTCTGTTTGATAGATATAAAGGTCAGTGGAAGGAACTTCTATCTTGTTATGGACCCTCAAACTTCTAACTGATAAATCCCAATTAGAATTAATTTATTTAGGACAGCTACATCTCAACTGTCTCTATTTTATCACTGAGGAACCATTTTTATAAGATCTTCCTACTAGTCAATTGGTAAAAATCAAATAACTAACCTGTTGGCAACCTTCTCAACTGATCAAATAGGCTAAAACAAGTTAATGAAGCACAAAGTCAGAAATGCAGATTCTGTGCTTTCTTTACTTAATTCTGCAAAAGATTTTGAGTTCCATATCTGTAAGGCCACAATCTATAATAACTTGGTAGATAGGAAAGGGGTTTATTTTGCTATATTTTGGGAGGTCTGTATAATCAAAGTGGGCCTCATTTCTAATAATATTTGAGAAATGAATCAACTCTAAATCCATATTTGGCTGGATCATGTAATCTAAACTTAGGACGTCACAGTGTACCTTAGTAGTGCAAAAGAGCAGAGACCTGGGTTCTGTTTCCAGTTCTTTCAGGATTAACTGGATGCCCATCTTCTTTTTACAGACAGCTTCTTAGCATATAATTGACATGCAGAGAACTAAACATATTTAAAATGTAATAATCTCAAGAGTTTTGATATTTATACATGCATGAGACTATCACTATAGATAAGATAGTGAAGATATTCACCAATTCACAAGTTTTCTTGTGCTTCTTTATAACCTCTTCTACTCATTCTCCTCGCACCAGGCAATCATTGATCTGCTTTCCGTCACTATATATTAGTTTGCATTTTCTGGGATTCATGTAATTGAGAAAATACAGGATGTAATTTTTTTGTCTGACTGGTCACTGTGATGGTTAATTTTATATGTTGGCTTGACTGGGCTAAGGGATGCCTAGATAGCTAGTAAAATATTATTTCTTGGGTATGTGTGTGAAGATGTTTCCAGAAGAGATTAGCATTTGAATCAGTAAACTGAGTAAAGAAGATCAACTCTCTCCAGTGTGGTTAGACAACATCCTTTGATGGCTCCAATAGAACAAAAAGGCGGAGGAATGATGAATTCTTTCTCTCTCTCTAGAGAGACAGAAGGAGAGAGGGAGGGAGAGAGAAACCACCAATCACATGAGGGGCAACATGGAGTTGCGTCTGTGACTATCTGCCCAGATCTCAGAGAAGCATTAACCAGGGGGCTGCAGGGGATAAGAGAACTGGCCTAGCAGGCCTGCCTGTCTCACCATCACTGCTGTTGTCAGCATGTATGGTTTTCAGAACAGACCGACGGTAGGAATAATAGGCTTTTGCCATACGCATGAAGCTGTGTCATTTACGTATGTCCCTGTCCTTATGGTTTCTTTTTCCTGTTGAGGTCTTGCTCTCCCACACCTTCCTCTGTAATTCTCTTTTGCATGTCATTAACTGATAATTTTTTTTTTCTCTTTGCATTACTTCTGAACAAATCTTAGTTTCCAATCAGGAAAATAGGTATATTGGGCCAAGTAGGGCTAAGACCATTTATTTGGAAAGACAAAAAGGTGAAGCACATTGTTATATTATATATATATATATATATATATATATATATATATAATTAAATATATTTTGCTATATTATATATATATTTTATATATATAATATATATATAAAATATATATATTATATATATATATATAATTAAATTTAAAGGTCATAAATGATGGAAATAGAAGTAGCACACCACAGATAAAAGATAAAAGGCTTTATAAGTCAGAATAGATTATATAAATAAAGGTCAGAACTGCTTAAAATATTAATGGTAATAGATGTTGTGATATTTTAGAACTACTGACCTAGCATCCTAGGTCAAACAAAGTAAACAGCATCCAAGTTCAAGAGCATAAGATAATAATATTTTAAAGATAGTTTAACAAACTTATAGATTGTAGGTTTAAAGAACATGTGTCTAAAAAACAAAAAAAGAACATGTGGGTGCCATGGTAAAGGTATATGAAAAGGAAGGCTATGTACCTAGTGTGAAATGAATTCATTGCGCTTTTAAATAGCTAAGGAAAAATACTTTGTCATTTGTTTTACTTTAATGATCTACTCTTTTACGCAATATTTCTTCATTCTTCAAAAGCTATTAAAATGTGTTAATGATTTATGAACTTATGCTTTTGTTCTAAAACAAAACAACAACAAACAAAAAATAAAACCTAGAACTGTGAAATACAGAAAAACCCAGAAAGAAATAAATCAAGTTCTTTCATTTTTGGAAGTTTACCTCTGTCAAGTAAACGGTATTTTTCTTTTTCTGATGATGCATCTTAATTGCAAGCTATCAGCATGGTTTCCTATTCATCAGGGACAATGTCATAATTGTTATCTTCAGAGAAATAATAGAGAGCTTCCTCTATTAACATGTAGTAAAGTGTTACAAAAAGCACTGGGTGAACAAAGGGCTTCAAGTTATTAGAAGGACATAATATTGGTTATACATGTTCATAGAATGAGAAAGATATTTTTAGTTTCTTTCAATTTTTCAATTGTTGTAAAGCTGCATTATGTGAGTACTGATTCTTAGGACTGGCTATCTTGCTAATTTTTAAGAATGAGGATGGAATGTCATACAAATGGGGTAAAAGAAGTACACTGAGGTACTGCTACATCTAATTTGATCTCTGAATTAAATTCTCTGAGAAACTTTCCCTATTATCTCGTTACAAATGATATTTTCCTTCTTTAAAACACTGCATTCCTTTTTACCTTTACCACTTAATATGGCTCTAGTGTCATCCCTAATTAGTTTTATATAGCTAGCTACTATGCATCTCTGTACATCCTATCTGTTCCACTACATTAAAAGTTTCCACAGTTCTGGGGAATGCCTGGGTGGCTCAGCGATTGAGCATCTGCCTTTGGCTCAGGGTGTGATTCTGGGATCAAGTCCCATGTCAGGCTCCTTGCAGGGAGCCTGCTTCTCCCTCTGCCTGTGTCTCTGCCTCTTTCTCTCCCTCTCTCTGTGTCTCTCATGAATAAATAAATAAAATCCTAAAAAAAAAAAAAAAAAAACAAATAAAAAATGAAAGTTTCTACAGTCCTGAAACTATGTTTTAAAGTTAGGGAAATCTTATCTACAAAGTTTACTACCATCATTGTCATTATGTACATAATAATTTTCAGAAAAAACCATAATTTTCAGAAAATATTTACATATGATGTTGTCTCTGATCTAACAAAATGCCTTTTATGTGTTACTCATCTAATGGAAGTTTATCCTTGAGTAATAAAATGCCTTTTAGGAAAAAAATGGGAACTGCAAAGAATTTTGGACGCATGTCATTCCTAGTAGTCAACATAGTGTCTAACGTCTCAATTTCTCTCTTCTCTTTCAACAGAGGTCTCTGTTTGTTGTTATCCAGGACCATATTTGATATGGCAATTTAGTGTCTTGTCAGTGTTTTAATGAAGTGTTCATGATGGTGAGCTATGTGGAACAATAAAGAGAAAAAGAATCGCGATGTCTCAAGCAGCCCCTGCTTAACCATCTATTTCGTCTGAGCTTAAGTGAATGGCTCAAATAATTGACAAATAGAGTTAATGTGTGGGCAATTTTATTTGCTTATTTACAATATGCAAACTTATTTTACCACATTACTGCAGAATATCCTCAAGTCTTACACTACTGTCTCCAGATATTAAGTAAAAGGAGTAACCACAAAATAATTCATCAAGGAAAAGGAAGTACATCACTTAAAGAATTTGAGAAAAAATGATGCCCTATAATCACCTTGCACAATTAATTAGTGCAGTGAATTGGGTTGTACTAGCAACTGGATAGTTGTGCTATGATATCAATACCCTCATCCTGACAGATGCATAAGCCAGGGCACATGGCTTCCTATTTACTTCAGTGTGCCATTCAAATATCATCATTTTCTTGGGCATTGTGATGTGAAGAAGGCTGGAAAGCAAACAAGCCTTGAGATACTAGGAATTGATCATGCTCCTCGTCACAAAATAAACTTATCATTGGCTTGAATTATATAGAATTAGATAGAATTATATCAGCTATATAATTATATCAACATGGGAAAAGAATTCAGGAGGAAATTTCATAATGAAGAATTTTCTTTTGAGGTGTGAGAAAGGAAGGGGGAGGTAAATGGAAGAAAAGTCAAATAAAACACATTTGGGTTGGGGGTAATGAATCATATTCTGATGCTCTTGCCCACAAATTAAAATTAGTTCGGTATGGGTTCCCACAGTTGCTTAGAGAGGCAAAAAAGAATAGGAAAAGGCGCGGGGGGAGGGGGGGGGGCTGGAATTCCATGCTGGAATTGCTGACATTCTTTCTGGGAAGCCGAAATGACATACTGAAGCCTAGATGCAGGTTCTCATACAGTAGTGCAAGCTGAGTTTTTCAGTGTAGAAATGAAGAGATTGCTGAGGATTGTGATGGTCAGGCCCTGCAGAACCTCTGGGTGATTGATCTCATGGGGTGCATGGTACTGGGGAGAGGAAATCTAAGCAGGAGAAATGGGAGGGAGGGAGTGGCAGCCATCAGGAAACAAAATGTGTCCTGCTTGTCACAAAACAGGGCTCACTCAGAGAAATATCAAGAAACAGGCGTAAGAAACTAAGCTGCGGGCTCTTAAAAGAGAGGCCTAGTCTTATGCCCTTTGGTCCCCAATGATAGCCATTTGACCTGGAACACAGTAGGGCTCAGCTGTTTATTAAATGTGGTAGCAATCAGATATTTGAATTTTTTTGCAAGATTAGAGGGACTGAACTTTATGTTGTTTAAAGCTGTGTAAGGCTGGAAAAAAATATCTGAAATTTCAGGAGAATACATATATTTATATATATTTAACCGAAAAAATCATTACAATAGAAATGAAGAGTAATATGAAAAAAACAAACAAAAATAAAACACCTTTTTGTATGATAGCTTAAGCTTTACAAGATGGTTCCATAATTACCATGTATTGCCCACATTGGAGATATACTATAATTGTTAAATAATCAATTAAAGCTGAGAAATTGGATAATATGGCTATAGAAAGTTTCATGGCAATTATTTTGCATGACAATGTCATCTGATTAAAACTATAAAATAAAATATTTGTTCTACCAATGGTTAAAAAAAAAAAATTCCATCCCCTATCCTTCATCAAACGTGTCACCACAGTTTCCCGGGGCAGATTCAATGTTAACTAACAAATCAACTTCAGTTTACACATAAAGAAACTGAAACGCAAATAGTGATTTCACAGAAAAGTACACTGTCTTGCCCACAGTCACTCAAAAACACTGAATCAACCAGACTTCAATTTAGAACCATCTCCCAAAAGGCTGCTGCTAGCATAATTTTCAGAGCTATTTCAAAAAGAAAGAAAATGTGAACTAGAACATCCTAATTTTGTTCTGAACAAATTAAAGTTTTAAGAACTTCATAATCTATAGTCAGCATTGTCTTACTATATTCAGTTATTATTTTTAAGTTTATCCTAAATTAGTGTATTTGCCAAAGGAATACATTAGTTTTAAGAGGACAACACTATATAGCTTAAGAAAAATTACAGGTGTTTTCTCATTCTATTCAATTTCTACAAAAAAAAAAAAAAAAAATTTCTACAGATTGGTTCAAGTTGAGAAAACGTCAAACATGTTCCCTAAGTTTACTGTAAGATAATGTAGAAAGCTGTTCAAATTGCATACCGAATAATCACTTCTTTATTATTAAAAAATAAGGTAAGTGAAAACTTCACAAGTGCTCTTCAAAACCTTCAATGCTATTTTTTTCCATTAGAATATGTTTTAATGAGACATGGGTAAGAATTTTTGCTTTTACTATAAGTAAACAACAGTAAAAGAATCACTTGGATTTTTTTTTAATGTACTTGGAAATAATTTTGCAGAAGAACTGCAAAGACATTAGAGAGAATTATTGTATGCTCTTCACTCAAGGTTCCCTCACATGAATATCTTACATTATCATAGTACAATTATTAAAAGAAAGTAACCTTGGTTTAATACTATTAACCAAATTACATATTTTATTTAGATTTTATCAGCGTTTCCTTTTTCCACCCCAGAATCCAATCCAGGATTCCACCTTACATCTATTTGTTATACAGCCTTAGTACACTTAGAGGTACCAAAAAACATCAATACTTAAGGAGTACTGATCACTTATTATTTTTTTTAAGGATTTTATTTATTCATGAGAGACACCGAGAGAGAGGAGAGACATAGGCAGAGGGAGAAGCAGGCTCCCTGTGGGGAGCCCAATGCAGAACTTGATCTCAGGACTCCAGGATCCAGATCTGAGCCAAAGGCAGATCAGGATCTCAACCACTGAGCCACCCAGGTGTCCCCTGATCACTTATTTTGCAGAATGTTCTTCAATTTGGATTTGTTTGATGTCTCCTTATGATTAGGATGAGGTAGTGCATTTTTCCAAGAATATTCCAGAAGTGATATACTCTTCTTGGTGCATTACATCTGATGATAAATGATGTTGTAGTGTCTTATTACTGGTGATTTTAATTTGTTTGATTTGGTTTGGTAAGTGTGCTGTGTTTCTGCACTGTACAAGTGACTATTTTTCCCTTTGTGGTTAATAAATACCCTGGGAGAGATACTTTGAAACTATGCAAACATTCTATTTCTCTTAAACTTTTGCCCAGTAATTTTAGCATCCATATGTGGATTTTGTCTGCTTTGATGGCATTTTTGTTGTTGTTGTTGTAATTCAGAATACATAACTAAAAATATATTGAAAAACATATAAAAAGACTTGATTGCTTACAGATCTTAGACCTCTTTTCTCTCTCTCTCTCTCTCTCTCTCTCTATCTCTATCTCTATCTATCTCTATCTCTATCTTTCTTTCCTTTAACCCTGACAATGCAAACAAATGTTAGGGGATTTCTCGTGAGCACAAGATTTTCCACATTGCTGTAGAAATCAGGTAATGATAGAGAATATTAATAATATTTTATATTCTGCATATTCTATGAGAAACTTAATAGATTCTTTTAGTTTTTCATCTATCTGGTTATTTGTACAGTAAACAATATACCATCCCCCCCCACTTTTTGATAGCTAAAATTTAGATTTTCTAGTTGCTGAATACAGTGAAACAATAGAACACCTGCTATTCGTCTTGATTTGTGTTATATTATCAATCTTATTTTCAAATCATTTCTTTCTCTTGATGATAAATATTCATTATACTAAATTTATTAAAAATTCACTATGCCTCAAGTCACACAAATCAATTTTTGCTTATTGCATGCACATCTTGTAACTAAGTATATGTTATCAATAGTGAGAACCTGGAGTATAATTTGTTGTGGAGGAAAGCATGCTGGCTTTGGGAAAAAAAGCTTTTCTATTTCAAAATGATGTTGCATAATAAGTACAAAAATAAAGAATTAATGGTTAAGTGGAGTCTGCTAATTCAGCAGTATATTTTAGCCATCAATATTTTTTTTGCCATTTTATTAAATAGAATTTAAGCTGCCAGTAAGCACATGATAGTCATAGATGCCAAAAGACTTTGGAGAAAAAAGGGAATTTTTCATCCAATTTCATGACAGGAATAACCAAACTAAAAAAAAAAAAAAAAAAAGACAACAGAATGTGCTTATTAGGATTTAACACAACTTGTATATCTTCTATTGCTTTCACATTTCATCTGATTCTTTTTAGTTTTCAGTTCTCTATTTCAATTTTAAATATTCAACTTAGCTCCTAACTTAATGTATAAAGTATATGTAGAAATCAATGAGAATAACTCTAGTTATGATGATCTATGATACTTAATGATTGATAAATTTTGAAAATATTTCTAATCATTATTTGTTATAATAGCAATTAAGTTCCATTGATTATTCATTGTATATTGTAGCAATTTAAATAATTTGACTTTTCAAACAGCAATTTAAATGTTGTTTTACTGCCTCTTTCAGTCTATTAACCATTAATGTTAAAGAAAGACAGTTCAAAGTTAGTCCAGTGCAAATCTCTTGTGAGTCATCTTTTGTTTTTTAGTGAAATCTAATTGCTCAACTTAATCTAAAAACATGATTTCATTAATAAGTGGCTATACTTTTGTTCTTCTACAAAGAACAACCTCTTGGTCTTTAATTGCTGTGATCAAGAGGAGTCATATGCTTGCTGAACTTGATATGCAATTTTAAATTGAACGTGACTCCCTAGAGGAGAAGTATAGGATTCATTATAGAGGTCTTAAGACAACAGGTTTTGAAATTCAGTGTTATAATTATCCACTCTGAAGTTTTATTCCCCCTCTCATTTCAGTTTTCTTTTGAATAAAATGTGAATGTCAATAGTTTGCTTAATAGAGTTTTGAGAAAAGTCAATAAGTCAAGCCAAAATGGTATTGAGTTGAAGCTCTTGGCTCTGTTATGGATAAAATCCTATATATTTTTCATGATATTTATTAGAAACCTGGTTTGATTATTATCATTTAAATTTATTAAATATATTTCAGATGGCTACATTCAGTGAAACTTTCTCATGAGTTCTTTGGAAATGAAAACCCCTTGGGAAAATTATCTATTAAATCTAACATGTTCTTTTGAGCATCACTATGCATTTATAATTTAAACATATCTTCATATTTGCAAAACAACACATTTAGATTACAACTAATATAATGTAACCTTCATTTGGTTCTGATTTATTAGACTGGAAAATGAATTGTTTACTTAATTGGCATTTCTTTAACCTATACATATCTGTATATGTTACAAAGCAGGCAGCATGAGTACTCAATTTGACTCTTGAAAGACCAACAAAATGAAGAGAGTGACAGTAATTAAAACTGAGAGTAGTTTAGAAAACATGTGAGCTCTTAGTTCTCAGTGTTGCCTGTTTATCTCTGAGGTTAGATGCTTAAAAATGCATTTCTATTATAGACCAGATTATCCAGATACATTTTAATTGCAATTTATTATTTTATAAATGGTGTTTTTGAAACTTTTTAAAAAAAGAAATGTTTGAAACTCATTAATTCTTCTACCAATACCAGCAAAAGGAGTGCTCTTGCCAAATTATATATGTATTCAAGTGTGGTTATACTTTGTAGCAATGCCTCTAGCACAATATTTACAGTGCCTACTTTTTCTGTTCCAGTGAAAATGCATGTAAAAACACACTTAGCTCCCCAATGCAATATAGAATATAAAAGAAAGATATCTTCAATATAGCCCCTAAAAGATGTTTTCATTGGGAAGTATAGGAATCATGGCTGAACAGGCAAGAACATCAGGATACCTTAGAGGGGTCTCCTCTATATTGTTTTACTTTGCATGGAAATCCATGATTAGCAAAATTATTTCAAAGAAAAAGTGATTTGTTGGAAAATACCAACATATGAAGAAGAAAGGAACCCAACTATTTAACTATTTAACACAGTTATTATTTATCCGAGTATATAAGGATCAGAAAGACATAGAGCACCATCCTCAAAAGCTGTCAATTAGTAGAAAAGATGTAAATAGGTAATTATAATAGTGTGTAATAAAAGCCTTAAGAAAGATGCTTACAAGATATACTTGTACTTAGAGAAGAGTAAGATACTCTTGAAAATGTGGTCTGGAAAGAAAAAGGTAGAATGGATGGAGGGTATTATGTTTAGAGAACACAGCCTGAATGAAAGCATTGAGGCCTAAAACAGGAAGGCACTGGTGAAGAACTGCCAGGTTCTCCCGTTTAAGTAACTGGAGCATGGGGTAGAGGCAGATGTCTTAGGTAGGCCAAAGCCAAATCATATAGGTTTTCTCTGCTCTGCCAGGAAGTTTGGCATTTATTCTTAGGTCATGGGAAACACATGGAATAATCATCTAAATGGGAGTAAAAAACAAACAAACAAACAAACAAATTTGAGTTTTACTAAATGTGGCAAATGGAAAAGAGGCAAAATAGGAGTCAGGGAGGATAGTGGAGAGACTATTACAATGGTTAAGACAAGGAATGATGAGTCCAGCTACAGTAGTGGCACAAAGAAATAAGGAGAGACTTGAGAGTATTTTGAAGTGGAAATAGCAGAATTCTGTGATCACTTATACTTCCAGATGAGGGAAAGGTAAAAGTTGGGAATGGTTTGCAGGTTTTTGGCTTGGATGAATGGTGGCCTAGTTAAACAGGGAGAAAATAAAGGAAGAGGAATATGTTTTGGAGCAAAGATAATGAGTTTAATTTTAGATGTGCCGAATTTGAAATGAAAAAGACTAGCTATGGATGAAAGAAATGAAATAGCCCAGTAAGCCTATAAACTACAAATGCTATTTTGGGAATCAATAGATTTTTAAATTGATTGGCAATACCATTTGCTTCTAACAGGCTGCTAGAGTAATTTGGGCTACTAGTCAATAATAGAAAAAGACAGATTTCAAGATTGACTTAATTTGTTGTGAGAGACTACCACTGCTTTTGGAAAACATAATTAAATTTATGCTGTATCAGGAAACCAACCAAATTTGGCTCATCTGTATAAGTAAGCAGCACAATTAGAAGAAAATAAGCATTTGCATTTGGCCAGTGAAGTGATGATAAACTCAAAGATTCCTTTTGGACAGCAGTGAAATGAGTTAAGTCAAGCTATTCCAATGTGATGTAAATAAGCAATATTTATACATCACTTCAAAAATTCACCAATGAAACCGTGAATTATTTTCATCATTATGGCTATTCCAGCTTAAAATTAACATGACACAAATACACTTTAGCTGGTGAACTCCATCATACCATTCTTTGAGGAATCTGGATGTTAAGAACTATCACCAGAACAATAATTAAATGAAAGGAAGTATATTAGTTATTAATATCAATAATTAATAAATCAAGCATGTATTAGTGACCTGTACTGTGGTTAGCTCTATTAAGGGCACTGTGCAAGACAAGGAGAGAATTAAGAAACTTAAGATCTAATCAGGAAGACAAACTATGTATTAAAAAAAAAAAAAGGAAAGCAAACATGTAAGTCTTAGAATGGACTGTTGGGGCTTGGTTCTCCCTTCTGCTAGTTAATAGCTATGGAATATTGGGCAAAATACTCACTCTCTCAGAGCTTCAGTTTTCTCATCTGTACAATGTGATATTTGTGTCTACTATGCTAGTTGTTTTGAGAATTAAATGAGATGACAACATGGGCTTAAGGCAGTGCTATGTGCATGCTAACCATTCAATAAGTGTTAGCTCTAACAATAATAGTAATTAGTACTGTTATACTAGTTGATAAGGATATGCAAGTGCTAAAGGGTTTCAAAAAAAAGGGAAAGTTCAATTGGGCTTGGAGCATTTAGGCTACATGCTGATACTTTAAAAAGAGTTTAAGGTTTGTGAGATAAACAGGAAACAAGAAATCATTATAAATCTCTGTTACAATTCATTCATTTATTCAGCATTCATTCATTTTAAAATTACATGTAAAAACACTGACCCATTATTTGATAGCAGGTGTTAAAGGCCATGAAGTGGCAAGTGTGACTAAAATAAGGATTTGTTTTGGAGACCAGTGAGGTATAAATAAACGTGGGGCCATTCATGAGTAACAAGACAGAGGGTTGACCATTGTTCACCACTGTTTTCACTACAGCAGTCCTTTGCTACCCAATAAGCATGCACTGTATGTATAAGAAGCCACAAAGGGACACGAAAGCTTATGTATCTCCTTCAGTCTTTTCTTTTTGAAACGCTCTTATTAAAAGTCTGTGCCTTTAGAAACAGTACATTCTAGGCAGGAAAAAGCACAGGGAACAGCTGGTTTGGGACATTCCCACACACTTTTTGTCTAGCTCTGTGAAGAAACTCACGGTCAGAATTTCAAAGAGTTTTCAACAGCCAATGTATAATTGACACTCTCTTCCAGAATTTATCTTTGGCAAGGCCTATGTGCAGGCTATTGAAAGCCTCTGGAATAAGTTAGTTGCATTGTAACCTAAGGATACAAGTCTTAAATTGGCCTTCCTATTTCCTGACACTCTCTAAGAAACGCCACCGTTTTTCAATCTCTTTTGCCAACTCAAGGTTTTTGTGTTAACACTGAGTTGCAAAGTCTACGGTTTTGACTAAATTTACTGGCCTAATTCAGTCACACAGACAATCAATTTAGTTAATTCAATTGGTTTGGAGAACTTTTCACTGAATTAATTATTATTACTTTTTTTTACCTCAACAGGCTGAATGACTAGAGTGGACTTCTGAAAATGTATTTTCCAAGCATGTACAAAAGACAATCTGTTTCTTTGTTAAATTCTGGTATCTAGGCCATGGAAATTTACATGGAAAAAGAGCCCAAAGACAAAATTATAAATGGATACATACTCCCCTTCTTGGATTAATATTTGGAAAAGTAGTTTCCTTTTCCTATCCTGTCATCTCAAGCTCATCATTGCTTCATGCACATAAAAAGTATAACATTAATGTTGCCTTTGGTATTTGTGCAAATCAACTTTTACTTTAAAAGCCAATTCAGAACCATCTAGAATTATGGCTAATAAGATGTATTCTACAAACCATATTCATGAATACTGTTTTCCTTGATATGTTTTTTTTTCCTTAATTCTACCATCTTCTTTAGTATCCACAATACCTTTTTAAAAACTGTCACTTGGGTAAGGGTCTGAGATATTATCAGAATAACTTGCTTCCATCCTCCCAACTGCTGATGACATTTATTCAGAGCATCTCATTTTCTTTTCTGATGGATGAATCTAATTTTATCAAGTCACCATTCTAAGCATTGCATCTGGTGTTTTGTTTGATAGGACAGATTTGTGGGGCAAGTTCAACAACACATTATGATCAAGCATTGTTTGGATTAATATAACATGAATACACAAGCCTACATTACAACTTAAGTTTTATCTCATATGTAAAAAATTGTTCTTTAAAGAATTTAGGTGAATTTCATGGTTTGTTATTGAAAATCTTTAGAAAGTATCCTATTATTCTAAATGACATCCTTGCAAAAATGCAGAGCAGTATCACAGGAAGTGCCAAAATTAAGAAAAGGTTATTTTTTGAGTATATATTCATTTTACATGTTTTACTTAGAATCAACTGTTATGAATCTACCTTTCACCATTCACTGACCAGCACTGTCAAATCTTGTTTTCAAGTTCTTAACACCTTTTAAAATTTGAACCTTTGATGACTTGTTAACCCTAGAACTTCTTTTCCCAGAGAACCTTTTAAATTCCATACGTTAATCCTCCCTGAGACATTTTTTGTTGCTCCTTGCTAGTACAGAGAATATTTTCTTCTATTCCACTGTCCCAAATCATTATCATATGATATGCCTGAGATGATGATGATGATGATGATGATAATGGTGATGATGATGATAGAAGAGAAAAAGCCAAGGAAAAGGCATAGGTGAAAGAATAGAGCAGGATAATTGAGGAGAATGAACTGGAATCCATGAGGTTCATTTTACTGGTTTTAGCCCCTAAAAAGATAGCCTTTAGAGTGATTCTAAAGGGAGTATGTGAGACCATGGGCCACACAGAGGGACATTTGAGTAATCAATGGAGGCTCACAGTTGAAAAGGGAGAAATTACCTATTTACTGCAAGACGTGGTGTCACTCTGGAGCCCAGAGACTGGTAGCTCCTGGGGGATGTGTAGACAGGTACTTGTTGTGAACTGGCACAGTGGTCACATTGATATTTTCTTTTCCAAAATGCTTCACTGGCAGACAGGGATTAAAAGGGCAGATTCCCAAGGAGGAGTAAAATAATAGGTGGATACTAAGATGATGGAATAGCTTTTGAGCATGAGGAGGCAAACCTTTGGGAGGACTCTCAGAGTGTGGGGCAGGAATTGAAGTCTTCCCTCATTTGGATGAGCATGACCAAGCCAGCAGATAACTAGACTACACAGGATCAAAGAATAAGAATTAATGTTGTTTGGTTTTAGCATGGAGGAAGAAGAGGAAAAGATTGAATTATATAAGAAAGTAAGAAAAGCTAAAAATGTTTTAGCTCTTCTAGAATCAAACTTTTAGTGTAGTTTTATTACTTTGAGATATTCCAGACTCCCAAGTACATTAGAATAAAGCTCACATCACACATCAAAGTCAACTAGCGACAATTTGGAATTATTCTCTATTGACCATCGAGAATTGATGGTAGTAGGATATTGTGAAATAAAGTCATTTATTCGACTTACATGAGCCTCATCAAAATAAAAAAAATTAACGATACTATCCTTATTTTACTGATAAAGCAACACATATGAAGAAAATTCACTTTTAAGTTTAACTAACTTGTCCTTAATGATATGGTTGATAAGTGCTAGAATTAGGACTTTTGCGTCCTGCTTAACATCCAGTCCTATAAAGCTATGCTGCCCCTAAACATTACCTCTAGAACCCCCTCGACATGTTTTGTTTAAAATTTAACTCAGGAAATGTTAATATCAAATCTATTATTTTTCTTAAATATACAAATATTGCAATGAATACATAAAAATGATATATCTGATGCCTGCATAAATTCAAAGAAAAAAAGTACTTTCTGAATTGATTTTGATTTTCCTTTTTTATCAGATACATAACCTAAGCCACTCTAAGCATAATGTAGAGATATATGAAGGATTCAATTCAGATATGACTTAGCTTTAAAATTTGGAAGAAAGATGTAAAAATATCAGGTAAGATTTTTTTTCTTTCAGTCAAGAAAATAGACTATAGATACAGCTAAAATGAAGTTCGAGTAAAACATTACTATGATATTGATAGAACGTCAAATATATGAATGAAAATACAAAATTTCAGTCAACTGGATCATTTCAAGTGTCTCCTCTTAGACTTGGAAGACACCAATTTTTTATATTTTTAAACTAATAACTTATAGAATGTTACTAAGGATATTACATGGCCTTCGTGTAACAGAGATTGTTTTGGCATAAGGAAGAAATTAGCAGATATCAAAATAGTTTGTTATAGGAAAATAAATTTCCCCTTTTGGGGTGACTTTAGAAAAAGCTAAGTTAAAAAGAGAGAGAAAAAATAAGCATGTAGTGGACAAAAAAGATAATCTGGGATTCAAAGTTATGTTTTTGAATTTTCAATACCCTGGGCAGCATCTTAATAAATGACTCAACTATCTCCTACTAACACATTAAGACCTGCCTTCAGATGCAGGAGGTTAAGTACATCTTACAGCATTTAGTTTTCTAATATCATAACAGTAACATAATTTTTCCAAAACAATTCCATTATCTCTATCTATATCTATCCTGCTTCCTTATCAGTGCCTATTGGAAACCCAAAGGACTTATTCATCAGTCTACAAACAAGACGTGGAAAAACAGAGAAGTTGGTCTCTCAGGGCAATTGGCCTTTATATTATCTACCACATTTTAAGTGCATGAAACCAAAACCGCCACCACCAACACCAACAACAAATGTGCAACAACTGTGCTGCTTCCATTTTTAAAAAATATTTTATTTATTTATTCATGAGACAGAGAGAGAGAGAAAGAGAGAGAGAGAGAGGCTTCCCAATGTTTATGAAGCACAGATTAATTGCTCAGAAGACAAGACCAAATGGAAATGACTTTGACCTCTTTTTTTTTAAAGATTTTATTTTATTTATTCATAGAGACAGAGAGAGAGAGAGAGAGAGAGAGAGAGAGAGGCAGAGTCACAAGCAGAGGGAGAAGCACGCACCACACAGAGAGCCTGACGTGGGACTCGATCCCGGGTCTCCAGGATCACGCCCTGGGCTGTAGGCGGCGCTAAACCGCTGCGCCACCAGAGCTGCCCAACTTTGACCTCTTTTAAGAAAACAATCAGATCTAGCTCTTCCAAGGAACAAAAGAATTTGTGCTCTGTGTCTTATGCTTCTATTTTGGTAGTCAGGCCACATATGGGACTGAACATCCCACCCTACACTGTAGGACAGGTGCAAAAGGAACTGAAATATAGTAGTACAAGAGAAAACAAAACAGCATGCCATGATCCCAAGCCATACAGAAGCAGTCTGGAATCATGAACTTTGACTTTACTCAGGCATATGGGAATTAACCATATGATGAGATAAAAATCTCATCAGCAGATTTTTATGTTACAAATATCCTAGTAAATGCTAATTAATGTATATTCTAGCAGACAATAATAAGAAAAAATACTAAATACAAATTAATGATGCAATATTCTAGTATTAAGTAAATTCAGGCTTTCCCCTCTAGTCCACCAAGCATAAAGACTTGGAGGTGGGGATCCCTGGGTGGCACAGTGGTTTAGCGCCTGCCTTTGGCCCAGGGTGCGATCCTGGAGACCCAGGATCGAATCCCACGTCGGCCTTTGGGTGCATGGAGCCTGCTTCTCCCTCTGCCTATGTCTCTGCCTCTCTCTCTCTCCCTCTCTCTGTAACTATCATAAATAAATAAAAAATTAAAAAAAAAAAAAGACTTGGAGGAGAAAGGGAACCAGCAGCTTTGCTTTGTCGAACCATTTGGTGAAATTTAATATTGGTACTTGGCAGCCATGCCATTTTTATAACTAATCAAAGTAAGTGGTTTGATGTTAAGTCAACAATGTTTATATAGATCTGACTTATTGAATGTGATCACATTTACATTATGGCTGGAAATCAACCAATAATTAAAACTGTGTTTTGACAATTATTAGCTGTGTGATCTTAGACATGGCATCTTTCTAAACCTCGAGCTATCTAATGTATAAAGTAGGGACTGATAACAATATCCCCTTGTAGAGCTTTTGGGAAAATCAAACAAGATGGTATATTAAAATATAAAGCACAGTTCCTGACACAGGGCAAGAGCCAATAAATAGTAGCTGCTAGCCATTAAATAAATACAAGTCCTGTTCATTTGTAGGTCTGAACACTGTAAAAATCAAGGCCACAGGATTGAATTGCCTCCTAGATTAATTAATTTTCCTTTCCATGTACTGAAACTGCTTGTCTAATATAGTATCTCTACCTGTGAACCAGGTGAGATCTGGTATATGCCCCAGTAAATTACCCAGTTTGATGATAATGACTAAGTAGCATCTTTTTACCTACCAAGAACCATATAGGTTTGTTTTCTTTTTTTTTTTCAAGAAAATCTCCATAAATCTCTAGCCCAGTTACTTATAATACACAACCAATCCATCTTTAAATTGTTCTTGCTTACTTATGTCATCCAATCTCTTCCTACATTTTAAAAGGTGAGAACTGACTTTGAACACAGAGTGGTGGTAATAGTCTCAAAATTATGGTGCTAAACTTCTTTGGCTTATTAAAATTAAATAAAGGAGGAGATATATTAGAAATGTCAATCCTTGGTTAGCATATGTAAAAGCACTAAAGGTATAGGGCATTACTAATTTTAAGCATTTTAAAAAATATTTTATTTATTCATGAGAGACACAGAGAGACAGGCAGAGACGCAGGCAGAGCAAGAAGCAGGCTCCATGCAGGGAACCCGACGTGGGACTTGATTTCGGGTCTCCAGGATCACATCCTGGGCTGAAGGTGGCACTAAACTGCTGAGCCACCCAGGTTGCCCTAATTTTAAGCATTTAACAATATTAGAGTTTGATGTCATCCCAAAGGCATTACAGATGAAAACAAAAGCAAGTCATGGTGACATGCAATATTGTTCTCATTATCAGGAGATAACACCTTCCCACTCCAACAGGCTGACATGGTTCTCAATTTTCAGTAGCTAATATTTCCAAGGGTCTAGCAAGACACAATGACATAGCATTATAGCCTGTCCTAAAATTTAGGAAAGAAACAAAAGGAATCTCAGTAATGCAGGAGCAATTTAAAAAGATAAACCTCATATATGTATTTTATTCATTTAAATACCTGTATTAATCATAAGACTTTTAGGGGGAGTGACCTTAACATTTTATTATGTAATCTCATATATAATAGTAACATGTTTATATGCAAGTTTTACATATATATGCATATATGTCTATATTCAGATATAGTCATATAACTAAATACATACTTATTCAGCAGCCATTGAGGGCTTACTAAGTACAGAGTACTTCAGTAATATAAAGGAGGTACTTCTGGGTTGCTCTGTGTACACAGATCACACTGATCTTGAACACTGTCTATCCAGCAAGCGTTAACTTTCCAGAACACAGATAGGAATCAGGAAGCGAATAAACTATCCAAAAGCTGAAATAACTACTACAAATTTCTTCACAGAAGTGTACTCACTTTGCACATGGAAGTACTCTTTTAAACCTGTTTGTGATCTATAGCTTTATCTTTGATATGATTCTAAATTTTGTGCTATTTGACATTCTAGCCTACAGCAACTTCTGGCATGGAAGTGGCTTCACTAAGCAGGCACATCGATGATAACAACAAGCAACTGCTCTCCTAATAAAGAAGGAGGATTTTAAAAATGAATTACAAAAGATAGATACAGGAACTTAGAAAGCATAGCAGCTTAGCATGAGGGCAAACAAGCTTTACACACCTCAGCAGCCCCAATGGAATTACTGTATTGCAGCATAGTACAATGATTAATGTTCATAATGATGACCTTGAGTCATCAAAAAGAGGTTAACTTATGTTAGCAGGTTCCATTTAACAAGGTGGGGAATTTGTATTACTTTCACAATGGCAAAATGAAAAAGAAAAGTCTTACTGCATAAACTGGAAAATATTTGTTATCTGGAAAGCTCATTTTTATAAAATAACCTTCTTTAATGGCACCAGGCAGTTATTACATGTACCCATCTATCCAGCTATGAAATGAATTTCCTGTTCTTTTAGTTGCCCACTGCTCATTTCATCAAACTACAGTATAGTATACTACTTAGTACAAAAAAAAAAAATTCACGTTAATGGATGAACTATATTATTTATAATTAATTGTATTTTTAAACAAATTCTTAAATGCGAATGATAATTTTAAATCATTCTTTAAAAATACATCCCTGAAAGCTTAGAAAGATTCAGCAAGAATATACATAATATTGGTTAGTTTCTGTTTTAGTATTGTTGTTTCCCACATCTCTTCCAGCCTTCAAGGCAACCATGGATTGACTCTTATTGATAAGCCCTGAGTAACTTCACAGATCACTTAAAATATGCTAGTATGCAGATTATGACACAATCTGGTCTTTCCTCAATTTATGTCCACACTAAATTGCTAAGGAAAAACCCTGAGACCCACTTTCTGTTTCAAGTTTTCTCTACATTATTTTCAGATGATAATAAATTGGCATGTTACATTTTCATAAAATTATAAAATTCTTGGCCTTCATGTAACTTTTTTTCTTGCGGAAGGTTGGGAACTTTCCCTCATCCTTGTTGACAAATGTGAACAGAGCATGAATTAGAGAATTTGGACTTTGGGTCTTAGGTGCGAACTAGACCATTAAATAATAAAAGCACCATAAATGAGAAGACGCTTTTGTTTTGAAACATAATTTTCTAAGAATTATTACATATTATAATAAAGTTTTTACAAATGGGTTTAATTTTGGTTGGTTTCCTTCTTAAGGATGAATGAAACCAGTTTTTTTATGTTATGAAAATGAACATGTCACTTAAACATGGTTTATTATTATGATTTTAATTTACTTAATCTGCCTTAATTTTTTAAGATACTAGCTTGGTTGTCTTCCTTGAGATTCTTTTTCATTCTTTACCTCCAATCCTTCTTTTAAATGTTGAGGCTATCACTCTATGGGGCTGAAATCGACACACTAACAACTGTCCAATATCCTTTGCATACCACTACTCTCTTTACAAGGTCTTTTTGGCATTCCTGTCTAGATATTCTAGTCTTTCCAACCTGATAGGACCCAAATCATAATCACCTTATGTCTCACAAACTTGTTTCTTGACACCAACATTGTCTTCATTGCTATGTTTCACAACTCTGAGTCACCTAATTCTTTTCATTCTTTATATTCATTTGAACACTAAGTCATGTTACTTTTGGGATATTTCCCATTTCCGTCCCTTTATTTCCATTCCCAACCTCTACAACCTGGAACCCACTTGCTCCAGGCCTCTGTCCATCTATAAAAATACTGCTTCTTGTTTTATTTAACAAACGGAAGCAATTAAAAAAATACAATCTATGAAATGCTACCTAAAACCACATTAAAACTACAAGGAAACATAGACATCCAACAAAATACCTGCTTTCAAATCCAGTTTCTTGGAAAGGCCTTGTTTCTGCTATGTCCATCACATCTCAATTCTCTCCCCAGGGAGAGTATAATAGCATTAAAGGTCACTGGTAGGGACTGTTGCCAAGTCAATGAGACAAGGACTCTCTCCCTCCAGAGATGCATCAAAATGCACAGCGATGGGTTGATTAGGTCAGGGCATCTTTTGTATTATGCATGTAAATGAGAACTAATGTCCACAGAGTGCCAGTAGCTATTTTGTCGAGTTTGGTAAAAATGAAACTCTGCACTTAACCTTCAATTCAATTCTCTGAAGTCTATGTTGGGAGGAAGATGCAAGACTCTTAATATTTCCATAATTAGGTAGTCAGTGTGTGAGTTATCAATCACATTAACTCAGAACTCAAATGTTTAGCACTGAATGTAAAGAGAAAATATCTTTCATTAGAATTGGGTTGAGTTTGTTTTGTCCTATAAGAAGGTAACTGCTGAAAACCAGTGAATAGTGAGACTATTTATGGCCAAATTGTAGGAGAAAATCAGTAGAGTATTTAAAGATGAGATTAGTAACACCTCATTTACCTGGGTATTTCCTGGGAAAGCAGTTCTGGAGAACTGCATTTTCCATGCACCTAAAACTTATGCTCACTTAGAACCTAAATTTTAGATGGAAATCTTTATAAAATATATTACCCACTGGCTTCCTGCCTTCCTGAAAAGATATCTCTAAACATAATATTATCGTTTTTTTCCCCTTGATAACTCAGGGGTCATCTTGGTGAACATTCATTGTTGTACCATATGGTTATATAGTTCTATGCCTACCATATCGGTTTTCTTTCTCCTCCCTCAATGTCAAGCTTTCAGCTGTCACTTCGGCTGTCATTGTGCCTCTTTTCAGCTTCTCCTTTGCTGTTTCTAATCTGTTGTGGGCTGGGAAACCAGATAACTAGGCTCATTAAGAATGACATGCTGAATAAAACTCAATACAGCTCAGAGAGAGGCACTAAGAAATAGAATGCGTATCTTTAATGCGGAGTTTTTTGTGAAAGTTATTTTGGATTCGGATATGCAGAAGGTTTTTACACTTAATTTTAGATTTCAGGCAATCCCTTTAGGGTTGAGGTTGCTATTTAAATGGTAGAGTATTTCTGCATTTCATTTCAAAGTGTTTCTCTGTAGGAGAGACAGATAATGTTGACAAGATACAGGCAAGAGAGGCCAAGAAGACCCTCTGGAAGTAAAGGAATTGAGTGAGACAATATTCAAGGATTCTCATCTAAATCTTCAAGGAACGGTAAAGATCAAAGTCTTTCCTTGATCACCAGATGTCTTATTCTTCTTCATATAAAGATGGAGAGAGATGTTCAGAAGAATTAAAATGGAGAATAACAGGCAAAACATAAGGTTTCCTATTAAAATGTCTCAGAATTGCACCTTTACCTCTTATAATAGAATGCTGGCCAGGTGAGATGAATATAATCTTGGAAAAATCTGGACTTTGGCCCAGAACTAACTGTGTTTTCACATGTATTAAGCAAGCTACCCTCTTCACTTGCATCTCTTTATAGATAATGTCCCAGTTATGGGCTCTACCTAAAGTCCCTTTCCTGTGTCTAATGCTGTATCTGAAGATGGCCAATGGATGCAGCATCTGAAGTCTTCCCACCACATAGTATCACAATTTGGTGTGAAAAACTAGACTCACCCATCCATTTATTTGTATTTGACTTCTTCTTGATGGCTTAGCAATCATCAGAACACCCAATCAGATCCCTCCATGTATGTCTTATTTATTCATGGCTCATGCCGTCCATTTTTGTCCTCTTTAAACACTTCCTTTAATTGTCATTTTAAGGGAATTCACCTCTCTAAAATACAGTGATGTTTAGATGGGTGAAAAGGAAAAAATGAATTTGTTTTGCCTGTCTCTGTGTCTCTAGGGCCCAGGTACAACCAATACATAAGCATACTTTAGAGTCATTCATACAAAGATGAAAGCAATGGAAGACAGTATCTTATATCTTACCAGGGACTTTCTTTATAGCATTACAATGGACTTTTGCTTAATGTCAACTTATGTGCTGGATAGTAAGGCTTGCCATGTTTCAAACACTCTCAAGAGTAAAATTAGTATGGAATCCAATAGAGGACTACTGATTATACAATTAGACCCAAAGCTCAAAGGTCACAGGGGAACAAACACCATGGGGTTGCTCCTGATAATCACAGAATTTTTCTCTGCAGGGGCATGTTGAATTTCAGGTCCTTTGTACTACATTAAGTTATGCTTGCTTCTAACAAACACATTGCAATGGATTCTTTTCCAATTTGGAAACATAAATATAAATAGAAATACCTCTTGACTATTAATAGTTGGGTTTTCTGCAATTGGATCTAAGTTATGAGAATATGATTTGAGGTAATCAGTTTATTCTAAGACAATATACTGAGATCCACATCAAAACCTTTTAAATGGACATTCAACTAAATTTAATATATACAGACTTATTACATTAGAAAGCAAACAGAAACAAAATATCACTGTAGACAAACCAATAAAAGTGCACAATCTCTGCAGCCCTCATTTCATCTTTTTCCAGAAATGTTAAGAGCCTAAAAAAAATAAGATTTACAAACAAAACCAGCATAACAATTCCATCAGCCTCACAGATTTCAATCACTACAACTACACATCAGTTTGGGTGACCATTGTACACACCCAGACAATTCTGCTCTAAATGCTATGCCTATATAGACAAACAGGTTCCATCTTTTACATTCTCTGTATTCAAGGCCGAGCTCAAAATCACATCCTGTATAAAGCCATCCAGATTCCCTAGCCAGAAGTCCTTGGTTTATGTCTTATCTCTATGTTTAGCATGGTTGCTTGGTTTCACACTGTGTTTTTAATTTTTACCATATGATCTCTTCCATAGGAAATGATAAGCTCTTAGGTAACAAAAGAGGAAGTTATTTCTATCTCTATATACTCCAAAAGAACCTAGAATAGCGTCCAATATGGGAATGGAATTGCATTTAAGACTGTCATCCATCACTGTGTCTTCAAAAAGAGTTATCTTGAAATGAAGAAACAAAGGCTAATAACTTTATAAACCCATTTGGGGCTTCTCATCAACCTGTATTTTGAATAACAATGGCAAACAGAATGCTGTGATGTGACATTTCATTTTTACATCAAATTTTAAGTCAAATTCAAGTTTCCAGCCGATTCAATTTGCTGCTAGGCTACTTGATAATTGTACATAACCTGAAATGCAAAACACAATGAAAAGCATGGTGTTACAAAAACAGAATATTCCAGGCATTCATAAATATGCATTAAGTGGCCCATTCTATGAATGATTCAGCACACAGACCTATGAAATTCTAATGATACTCTTTACATAGAGAGTAAAAACCATCTAGAGGCAACAAAATGGATGAATTCTCTAGTGCATCATACCATGAAGCCATCAAAGCCTTACAAAGCATTTGCAAGTCTCTGGGTTTCTCTGGATCTTTACTCAGAGATGTCATACACAAGTACATTCATAGATGTGAGGGGGAGTGTCACAAGAGTGAATTGCAATTTGCCCCCTTCCCTCAAAAAACAAACAAACCGTTGGTTTCCTTTACTCTCAACACTTCTAATACCAAGTGAGCGGGGGTTTTTCTCACATCAAATAATTCCTCAAGTCTCTGGACACCTACTGGGTGTCCTACAATTCAATACTGACAGGAACTACCAGGAATTAGAACTGAACCTAAAGTTTAAGGGCTGCCACACAATAGTCTTCCCCACTTCACATGCCAACTGCAAGGCCCAGGCCATCACCTGTACTCTGGTCATCTTTTCTGCTGTGTCCTGTGATGCCCTCCTCAAGGTCAATAACTTGTTAGAACAGCTCACAGAACTGAGAGAAGCACTTTTCTTACTATTACCCATTTATAATAAAGAATGTAACTTAGGAACAGCCAAATAGAAGAGATACATAGGGCAAAGTATGTGTGAAGGGGCATGAAACTTCCAAGTGTCACCCTCTCAGCATCTGAATGTGTTCACTAACCCAGATGTTCTCCTAACCCCTTTTGGTTATGGTATTTATGGAGGTTTTATTATTTTTATTTTTTTAAAATTTTTATTTATTTCTGATAGTGACACACACACACACACAGAGAGAGAGAGAGAGAGAGAGAGAGGCAGAGACATAGGCAGAGGGAGAAGCAGGCTCCATGCACCCGGCGCCCGATGTGGGGTTCGATCCTGGGTCTCCAGGATCACGCCCTGGGCCAAAGGCAGGCGCTGAACCGCTGCGCCACCCAGGGATCCCAGTTTTATTATTTTGTAGATCTGATAGATTAAACTGCTGGCCATTGGTGACTGAACTCAATCCCCAGTCATCTCTCTTCCCCAGAGAGTTAAAGGGTGGTGCTAAAAGTTCTAACCTCTAATCACATGGTTGGTTCCTGGAAGAACCAGCCCGCATCTTCCTGGAGTTGCCTCATCAGCTCACATATGGCTGAAAGGGGCTTACTAATAACAAAAGACACTCCTCTGACATATATCACTCAGGACATTCCAAGGGTTTAGGGAGTCTGTGCCAGCAACTAGGGAGGAAGACAAAATTGTATTTCATATCACATTATAAAAGTCTCAGTAAGTGGCCTTGAGGCATATGTTTGTGTGGGAATTCAGTACATATCTGTAGTGAAGTACTCTTATTCTAAGTGTCATCTTGGAACTCAGCTCTCATCAAACTCAAAGCCTGAAAACTATAGTTTCTGTGATCTAAGTGGTATAAATTGAAGCTGACAAAATATGTTAAGTATTTGTCCTCATTCTGGTTTACACACACACACACACACACACACACACACACACACATTAAATTAACCCCTCTCTTCCCTATTCTTTTCCTCTAGGCAGGAGAATTGCTTAACCACTGTATTCCCTGTATTATGCATGTGAAATATCTGCCCCTCATCAGGTAAAACAGATTAAATGATGCATTAAGTTGGATGTTAAATTTAGGATGCTGTTTCAGCCACCTCACTGCCTGGGGGTGACATTTTTCTAAAGGCATTTCCTTTTAATACTTCAAAAGTGAATGATTACATTCTAGATGGAGGCATGACAGGAATCTCTAATGGCTGTACTCTCTTTGTAAGTAAATATATAGAAGCTTTAAAGATGTGAGGAGAGGCATACATAGGTGGTTTCATACACTAAGTGATCTTTAAAAGTGAAATTTCTTAGCTTAAATGTAAATAAAAAAATGAATGACATAGATAATGAAGAAAATCAGGAAAACAGAACTGGGCTTGGCCAAATATATAGTACTTGACTAACTGTATTGCACATAAATGAAAATGCATGTTCTTAGAGTAGTTCTTATAGGCTTAACTCTGTGCTAATAGGTTCAGAATGATCTTGTTATCGCATAAGACATTTTGATAGCAATTCAAACAAATGGTTTTTTAACATTGAAGTTGAAGAAATTTTAAAATGTCTCTAAGTGTTCACTTTATTTCATTAAGACAAGTAGAACAGTCTTATTTTATGTGGAAATACATGACCACATGACCAATACACATGACCAATTTTGTTCCAAAATGACCTGGTAAAGATTTGTGATGCTTTTTAATTTTTTTTTTTTTTTACAATCAGGGTTGCTGCTTCTTTACTGAAGAATAATACTGCACTTCTTTTTTTTTATTTACTTATTTATTATTTATTTTATTTATTTATAAAAAATATAAGAGAGAACTGGCGGATTGGACCAAAGAGGACAAAAAAAAAAGAGCATGGAATAAGCACCCAGTTCCCTTTAGGACTCTGGTCCCATTGTACATCATCAATAGCTCCCCTTACTTTGAGTCAGTCTTCTTGTGGCTGTAGAACCTTGTGGGCCAACTCTGCCCTACAGCCATACCAAACCCTCACTTTGCTTTCTTACTCTGAACAGCTTCCATTCCCTGTGAAGAAGATAGAATATTCATTTGCAAAGTCTTCCAAAACAAACTTAGTTTTACTTCTGTATAAATTTGAAGTCATCTAGATGGAAGTTACCTACACTCATCAGAAAAGCCTTTTTTATCCTGTACTGATTCAGGCTGGCTTTGGAGGATATATCCAGGTATGAAAACAAAGAAAAAAAATATCAAATAAAGTGATTTGTGACCATAAAAAAATAGGAGAGTCCTTCTAATCCTTACTAATTCTCCTTCCTCTTTTGTTTTCCAAGTAATCTTAGTTAACCACACACACACACACACACACACACACACACACACACACGGGGGGTGAGGGATGAGGGGAGAGAAAGAGAAAGAGAGAAAAAAGGAAACTATTTTTGAACACATTATCTAAATGATCCTCTGTAAGCAAACAGGCTTCATTTCATAAATGTAATACAACTGCCTTTGAATGTTGTTAAAGAGCACATCATTATATCACCCCATTTTAAGCATAATCCCTTTGTTATCTGCTAGTTGTTACTTTTTATTGTTACTCTGTGAAACACAATTACATGCTATGCATTGTATGTTAGCAGTAATACTATGTGCTGTTTTTAGCTTGTTCTGGATTTATCTTTTCAAGGTCAAAGAATTCCAGTCTGCCTAAGAAGCTACTCTGTGGAGATCTTTTTTTCATAACTTCTATTTCTTTTTAATTCCCAGACATGTTTAAAATTCTAATCAGAATCAGAGTGTGAAGGGCTACACTCAAATATGATATAACACGGAGAATCTAAAATCACTTATCTACTATTTTGTCCCTGTTTATTTTATGACACATCAACAAAAAGCTATTTTTGCAATCAAACTCATTAGATTTGCCAGCAATGAAGATCTGAAATTAAAAACTGAGGAGAGGGTTTCTTTCTTTTTTTCTCTTTTTATTTTTTTTCCCTTTTGGGTAGTATGAGGCACTCTATCATTGCTGCATTTAAATAATTACTCACACCCCATCTAATCCATCCTTGTCAGCTTTTTCATGTTAGCAAAACACAAAAATCCCATTATCAATCACTGTTTCTTCATCTGCCAGTCAAATGTTCATTTTATGAATATAGGCTCTGTATCCTTATCTGTGACAATTTATGAGTTTTATATTTAATTTAAAACGTTCAATCTGGGAAAGACTCAAAACTATTAGTAATTTTGTACATGGGAAGTGCCAAATTATTCCTGGCAAGACCACTATTATTTATGGGTTGAATAGAAAAACATCTACTCCATGCAGAGTCAGGGAACTTTACTTTCTGCCAGGCTCCATTCCCCTAAACTGGCCTTGCTGACTCTGCTGAGTGCTGACATTTGAATGGTTTCTGATAAGGCAAAGTTTTTTTGTATCATAATCGAACGCATATTTAAAAGGTAAAAATTCAAAGGGGAATATATGAAAATATGTAAAGGAAAGACATCAATTCTTTAACCAGATTTTGATAGAGGAAGTAGGGGAAAGAGGCTAATCAATGCTTAACAGAAATAGTGATGGAGGAATATTCAGGTCCCAAGATTGGAGGCCAGTATGTCAAAGAACAGTTACACTGGCCAGTGAGAGTCAGATGTTAAACAGTTTTTCCCAAGCCACCTCCTGGCTTCTCCTAACTCTCCCTCAGAATGTAGCCATATTCTCACCGCCCACCGTATCCAGGGAATTTGCACTTTGTTCTGCCTACACTTGTGTGCAAAGACCAAATGAACCAGCACAGAACACAATGTGTGGCCACAAAGAAAAGATATCATAACTGACTGCTGAAATAAATACTTTGTATAAATAAGTTCTCTTATTTCTGTACTAAGATAGCATTTTTACTACCACTAATGACCAAGGAAATTATGAAAGAAAAACACAGAGATGGTAACTAGGATTCAATTTATCTTATTAATTCAACTTAAGAAAGCTGGTGTATTTTCATAATTGCAGTTCACATGAAAGTATGTTTCACTGCATTTTATTTAGAGTTTTGGGGGACTGAAGTATGTATGATTTAATAGGTAAAGACTAGTGGTATTTTTAAACAGTGGATACCCACTACAAATACATGAACTGTTACTCAAATATAATAAAACATTTCAATTTGATATGTTAGACCAAAGAAGAAAGATCACAAAAATCTGAGGGGAAAAAAAGAGAGATTCTAACATTTCTCTCTTTTTTTTTTCTCTTTCATTTATATATTTATGTCACTTGGACATGTTATTTTACTTTTCTGCTGGTGTTGTTATTTTACTTCTTTGGACTATTTCCTCTCTCATGCATTATGGGGGAATGCATGACAATTGAAATTAAGCCATAACCTGGGTCAACTTCTAAGCTATATATCACAAATAAACACTTGATATAATTAACAAAAATCCTTAAAATCTATCATTGTTTCACTCCACAACCTTCCTTATCTGTTTATTGCAGTAATTATTTCTAAGCTTGAGGATTGTCTACTTAAAACTGAACGCACAAGATAAATGATTTGTCTGTTATTCTTTACAAAGTCACAATCTAAGAAGCATTTCATTTGGTTAAATGCAAGCAGAGAAAAAAAATTCTATCAATGGACAAACTAATTTGATTAGGAGAAGGATTTACATCCTTTTCTTAATGACTTTGAGGTGAAATCAGGTCTTCCTTTTATCTTCAATCTTCATATTTAATCCAGAAAAATGTTCTATGGAACAAACTGATCATTACAAAAATAGACTTTATTTCTCATTTTAGCAAAACAATCTTTCCTTGGCTTAAAAAATATAATAATTGCTGGTTTCTCTCCCTCTGTGGTACTTTAAATCCTGGTGACTTCTCCTAACTGGGCAGAAAGACAATTCCTTTATCTCATAGCTACATCACCTCCATGCAAATTGATCTGAGTGCCTTTAGAATAGCAGCTGGATTCTCTACGGCTATTTATGGGTCCAGTTTCCTGGGCTTAATTTTGATTTATAACTATTGAAATTAAATCAGGCATTTTCACTGTTTAAAAGGGTGGCTTTGAATACAACGATTCAATGGGGAGACTATTTACCAACGTATTGTGTCAGTAACATCTCAGTTTGGGTAAAGGCAAAGTAAAACAAAATGACTTCTTATCTCTGATGTTTTTACCTGAGATTTCTTCAGAATATATGATTGTGTTGTCCACTGACAAATGTGAGGATCAGCTTGTCATATCATACTCACATAAGCTAAAAGATTTTACCCAGTATCAAGGTTTGCTGAGTAATTTCAAAGAGAAAGCACTGTACACCCCACTCAGTGGTATACTGTACTGCCATGCTTCAGGCAGTTCTACTTCACAGATGCTGGGTCCTATACACAATAGGTAATCCTTAGCCAGGGCCATCCAGCTAAGGGTGGAGATATGCATCTTACTTCTTGAAAATATTCCTAGTCTATTTACCCAAAGGAACAGTTGACAAGAGGATTAGACCAAATCTTCTCTGTCTTTCTTTGGTAATGGGGGGGGGGGGGCAACTGACTTAACTCTTTCCTTCAAGTAGTAACTTATTACATAATTATGTTAAATTGTAATTAAGGCAAACAATTATAAAAATGGAAATGGAGTTTGAAGTTATAAAATATGCTAACAGTTATGAGACGCAAAAATATTTTACCTAGGGCGTAGTAATAAAAGCCGAAATGATATAGTGGGAAGAGTGGAAGACAAATGCTCAGTTCAGCCATATGACTTTGGCGCATTGATTCCTTGAGCCTCAGTTTTACTAATATTCAGAAAGGTAGGGAGGAGATAAACCTAACTAGAATGCCTCTGGAGATTTTAAAAGATAGTATATAAGGCACAGCTATGAAGACCACAAAATATTCTATATGTATGAGAAAATAATGAGAACAAAAATACACTCAACTCCTTACTTTACCCAGGTGACCAACAGTATTACTGAATCTCCTTTCTTACAGATAGGTGAAAAACAGATTCAGAAGCAAGCAATATACTTATGGAGAGTCAAAAATGGAAATCTAAGTCTATAAAACTCTTTATATATACCTCCACACTCAGTTAAATCATAGTTAGACAGAGAAGGTGATGATGAGGTCAATGCAGGACATGGAAGTTAAAGCAGAGAAAATCCTTTGCTTCATCTTCCTGTTTATTTTCTCTTGGTTTCCAGGAATCATCACTTATTTTATCTGGTACCTGTCCAAGCAGCTCTCAATAAAGGAACCAATGCATCTATTAAAATCAAAGCGTGGATTTTGGGGAGGATTGGTAGGTTTCTCTTGGGAATATTTTGATTTTAATAGAGAAGGAATTATAATTATATTTAAATTATAATTATGAAGTTTCATATGTTAACAACAGTCACAGAGGAGCCATTTTGAAGACCAAGGGCATCTTCCTGGTCCATAAATCATACCATCTGAGTAGATGTTTGTCCAGTCTATTCACAAGGAAAGCCTAATGTATAAATTCTTTAAATAGAAAACAGTATCTTTACTTCAACTTGTTTCCAGATATTTGCTTTTGTCTTATTGAGAATTTATTGGAAATTCCAAGCTTCCTATTGAATAAACCTGGCTCATAGACACACTTATCCTAATTT
This sequence comes from Vulpes vulpes, assembly GCF_048418805.1. NCBI lineage: Eukaryota > Metazoa > Chordata > Mammalia > Carnivora > Canidae > Vulpes > Vulpes vulpes. The sequence continues at coordinate 80,781,393 of NC_132795.1, forward strand.
ATCAGCAATATGACAATGCCAAAACCCTGAAAGCTCTCAACAAACAGGAGACAAAGTTATGGTTGTTGTAAGGGAGATGGGAAGGTAGAAAAGCAATGGTAAATATATTCTGAATGGAATATTTTGCACAGAAAAGTCTGGGTGTCATATTTTTAGCCTCTAGCAGGAACTTTTATTAATCTTCATTTTAAATACACAAGAAGCATTACTCTAGAGAAGACTATTATAGGTTAGTGAGGTAAGTTATGATACAATATGATTAATATGCTATAATGATGTGTAAGGGAGAGGATGCTCATTAAAGTTGTAGGTGACAATAAGTGGCAAAAATTGCTAAGATTTTGAAAGATTGAAACATATTTCAAAGTGAATTTGACAAGTTAGAGAAATGGTCAAGTGAAGAAATGGATTTTAATCAGACTAAGGGGAAAATTAATGTATCAGCTCTGTCAATTTTACTTCCATTCTGAATCTGATGACTGCCCATCATTTCCTCTGCTGTTGCCAGGAAGAACTACTATCATCTTTTATCTGGCCTAAAGCAACAGTCCCCTGAATGGTCTTCCTTTTTCGTTTTTTGCTCTCTTACAGGCCATTTTCACGTAGCAGCTACAGTGATGTTTTGAAAATGTGAACTAGATTATTTCATTCTTTCCTTAAAGTCCTCAAATAATATTGAGAATACAATACAGAAATCCAGACCATGGTCTACAAATCTTCAGATGAAAGGGTCCTTCCCATTTCTGATTCTTTTTCTTATTCGTTTTTTCTGCCTCCAGATTATTCTTTTTGTTCCCTTAACTCTTCAATTTACCTTGAGCCTTTGTACCAGCTGTTCTCTGAGAGTATAATGTTTTTCCTAGCTCTTCACATGGCTGTACTTTCTGTAGCTCTTGGTTAAAGTCTCTGCCTTGAGTTGACTTGCCTGAATATCCTGTATCTGAATCTCCTACAACTCAGATCCATTTCTAACACTGTTCATCCCCAAACCTTCTTTATTTTCTTTATGGTAGGTGCCATTACTTAAAATTATCTTGTTGGTTTCATTTTAAGGTTAGCCTTCTCTCATGAGAAAGTAAGCATTGTGAGGGCAGAGTCCTCTTCTGTCTTGGTCACTCTATTTTCTACCTTTGAAAATAGGACTTGACAGTTTGCGCGTGCTCAGTAGGTATTTGTTGACAATATAAGAAAGCAGATCTCAAAGTGTTATCTAAGGAAGCTTGTTAGTGCTACATTCCCTTCATGGGGCCCAAGGGTAAAAACCATTTTAATTTGCTCACAAATGTTTACTGGAGCTATCTAGAGGCTACATAACATGTAATTTACAACAGAATGACTGCAAAATTGGATAGATTTTTCAATAGTGGAAAGCAATGCTATTCTTATAATTAAATTATTTTATTTCTAGAAAACTATTTTTCATAAAAGCAAATTATTTTAATACACAATGAGATCATCATTTTAATAGTGTCAAATGAGATTGTTTAAATAAAATAATAAATATTTAAGTGTTTTCTAAGTATTCGTTCTCAATAATATAGTAAATATTGATAGAGATAATCTACATAAACAGAAGTTCTTAGGGATCCTCAATAAATTTTAAGAGTGTCACATGGTCCTAAGTGCAAAAGTCTGAAAAGTACTAGAATAGAGTATGACCAACTAGTTTCCTTAATTTCCTAGACAATATCCAGTAGAACATTTTCCTCTAGGTAGGACTGCTCCCAAATATCCAGTTAAAACATTTTCCTCTAGGTAGAACTGCTCCCAAATAGAACTGCTCCCAATTGATTGCTGGTTTTGCTACTCATTATTTATGGGAAGACTGACTATTCTTTTCCTTTCCTTTCCTTTCCTTTCCTTTCCTTTCCTTTCCTTTCCTTTCCTTTTTCCTTTCCTTCCTTTTTCCTTTCCTTTTTCCTTTCTTCTTTTCCTTTCCTTTTTCCTTTCCTTTTCTTTCTTTCTTTCTTTTCTTTCTTTCTTTCTTTCTTTCTTTCTTTCTTTCTTTCTTTCTTTCTTTCCTTCTTTTTTTTCCCATCCTTGCAAATCCTAAGTATGCTTTAAAGCCATCTGGAGTATTATCTTTTCTATGAAATCTTCCCCACAGTTTCAACATCAAAAGTTCTATGTGTTTTTTAAGCATTAATCATCTATGTTACTTAAATGACACTTTGGATTGTTTCTTATCTTCCTAAGTTTTCTATAAACCTCCTTAGGAGCAGGAACTAAATGGTCTTTCACAGACAGTAATGGAGGAGCCTGTATGTGTACCACGCAGACAGCATAAAATGCAAACAGTATCTTGTCCTCAATAAACTTTTTTATCTTAAAACCTACAGTATGAGATGATAAAGAATAAACTGGGAGAACAGAATGAACTCTCCATTCTGAAACTTAAAAATTCCAGTAATACAACTTGTTTCTTTTTAAATTGCCCGCGGGCGATGCCTGGATGGCTCAGGGGTTGAGCTTCTGCCTTTGGCTCTGGGTCTGATCCTGGGGCCTGGGGATTGAGTCCTGCATCAGGCTCCTTGCAGAGATCCTGCTTCTCCCTCTGCCTATGTCTCTGCCTCTCTCTCTGCCTCTCATGAATAAGTAAATAAAATCTTAAATAAATAAATAAATAAATAAATAAATAGCCTGAGGTTGGCAGAGTTCTCACCACCATGAAAAAAGTTCATACCCTAATCCCTGGATCCTCTGAATATATAATTTACATGCCAAAAGGGATTGTGTAATTAAGGTTATAGATCTTAAAATGGGGATATTGTCCTGGATTATGTGAATTGGATCAATCTAATTATATGAGTCCTTAAGAGTAAAAAGTTTTTGTCTAGAAGCAAAGACATGTAACAGAAGGCATGCTTAGAGAACTGAAGTCCCAAAGAGATTCAAGATTTCTAGGGGAAAGGGAGCCCCACATGTGGGAAGCATGAAAAAGGAAGGAGGGTAACCTTTAGGCAAAATCCAGCCCCTTTTACCTGCCAGCAAAGAAACAGGACCTCAGTCCTGCAACTACATAGAACTGAATTCAGCCAAAAAAATTCTGAATGGGTTTGGAAACAGATTTATCCTCAGAATCTCCAGAAAGGAAAGCAGTCCCACCAATACCCTCATTTTGGCCTAAGCAGAAGTGTGAGATAATATATTTGTGCCATTTTAAGCCATCTGTAGTGATTTTTTACAGTAACAATATAAAACTAACATAGCATCTTTGGTATATTAATTTCAAGTAATTCTAACAGCACACACAAAATACAACCAACATCATTAAAGTCCATATAACTCACTCTTTCTGCCCACCCTGCTGCCTTCCTTAGCATACAAATTATGCACAGAGTAGACATGCTTGTATGATTAAAGACCCAGTAGAGACAGTAATAAACAGTCATTGTTTTAAAATTGTGTTTCCCTTGTTTGTTCTAAATGTGTACTTGTCCTCTTATAAGGGCCTGTTTGCAAAGCCGCTGTATAAAACTTTATGCTTAAACTTTCTGGCAAATGAAGTTAAAAGTGGCTCCAAAGGGATGTCCAAATCTGAAGCCATCTAAACTGCTAATAGTGTCAAATGAGATTGTTTCGCTACCAGCTCGATTTGGAAAAGTAACCAGCACCTGATCTGCAGCTGAGTTTCATGTAATTTAGTTGTCAAAGTGATGGAGCACAACTCTTCCATTTAATTTATATGAAATCAGTATCGACTTGACTGTATCCTTTCCCTGGCCAGTGGTAATTGTTCTGGACAAGACACTCTGTAAACGGTGTAGCCAAAACAAAAAAGAAAAGTTCAAGGGAAATAAAAAGTAAGACATGTTTTCTAGATGTGAATGTAAAGCATCTCATTTATGCCATGAAACTCAAAGTTTCATTGAAAGTTTATGTGACCTTGTTGTGACAGTATCACTAAGGTGAGAAGTCCTTGGAATTCTCCAGCTATCGACTCTACCTAATAAGACTCTAATAAAATATCAGATTTTGTTCCTACTGTATATCATTTTGATAGGGCATATCTTGGAGTTAAGATATAAAGACTGACCTTATTTCTTGGCTGTTCAGTCTCTTTAGAGAAAAAAATGTGAGGATAAGTTTTTATTTTGATACTCAGACCAAGAGATTTCCAAAGAATAGAGAGAAGGAACTAAAAAAAAAATTGTCTTTATCCTCTTAAATTGTTCACAAAGTGGTTCTCTCAGTATATCATGGAGAGAAGTAAACTCTAGTTCCTGCTAGACACTCTGTTCTTAGAAGTTAATGAAGTTATTCATTGTATCTAATCTATTTTTATTTTTTATTTTTTTACTTTTTTAAGATTTTATTTATTTATTCATGAGAGACACACAGAGAGACAGAGACAGAGACAGAGACACAGGCAGAGGGAGAAGCTGGCTCCATGCAGGGAGCCCGATGTGGGACTTGATCCCGGGACTCCAAGATCACGCTCTGGGCTGAAAGCGGTGCTAAATCGCTGAGCCACCTGGGCTTCCCCTAATCTATTTTTTAATAGGTAATACTTTCTTTTTAAAAGAAAGAAGCATTAAGATAAGAGGAATTAAAAAGAGAAAAGTTTATTTCCTATTTATGTCTCATTTGTCCAGTTTCCTTCCCAATTGCTACCACCTTCAGAGGAAACTGTCCTTATTGTTATTGTTACTGATTCTTCCAGAATTGCCTTAGGCATATACAAACAAAAATAAGTATATTGTTATTATTATTGTTATTTTACACATGGAGTAACGTTATTTTTTAAAAAATTCTATTATGTTAAAATACAGTGTTATATTAGTTTCAGGCATACAATTGAGTGATTCAATAGTCCTATACATCACCTGGTGTTCATCATGACAAGTGCATGGAGTAACAGCCTTTACAGGGTATTCTCTATCCCAGGATTTCTTTTAAATTTAACATCTATAATCTTTCAAGATAATTAAGTATAGAATTTCTATAATCCTTGTAGTATATGCCGAGGAAGATCTGAGAGTCATAAAAATAAAATGTGTCACATTGAGATATGGAAGCTAAAGTACTTCATTTTAGAAAGGCTCCATCTCTGCTGTTTTTCTGCTAAGTCTCAGTTACTCAGGTTCTGTATTTTGCCTCTGAATAGGCCAAAGAAGCTATATTCCCACTTCAAAGGGGAAGTAAGAAAGTTAATCATTCTCTGAGTTTTGTCCTAAGCTCCAAATATCTGATAACATCTAAAAAGAGTCAGATCCCAAATATGTTCCAGGACATTAGCTTTGAACAAACCTCAGTGGATGCTGGTAAAAACACCTCATATCTTTGGTGATTTATACAATAACCGACATTGTTCACTTGACACTTGCCTTTGACTGTGCCCTACCCTGGATTCTTGAAGGAAGACATAGTCTAGACTTTCCAATATAACTACTAACCCTACATGATTAAGAGACTCATTCTCCTTTTCTTTTCGAGTCTCCCAAGCACTCTGTCTGCTATTCTCTGTCACTCATGCTATTCTGTGTCACCTGTGACATTCAATAAACATTGTTTTCACTTTCTTGGGCTTGTGTTTGATTTCTACCACAAAGCAAAAGAGCTTTTGCTTTGCATCTTGGGGTCCCACAGGACCCGCCACTCTATGTCCTCAGACCCAGTTTGCCTGCCTGCATCTACATAGTTGCTGGTCCAGTATATCATATACCTCCTTTACTTTCAACAGAGGGATAGCAATTCTTAGGACCATTTTACAAATTAGGATGTTGAGGCTCAGAAAAATTAAATCTTTTGCTTGGATTTATATCATCAGTTTGGAGTCTGCGTTTCTCCAAATTGTATTCTATTTCTACTATATTTTGTTACTATCCTCAGTACTTGATTGCGTATAGTCTTGCATTATTCTCTGACGGTTTTATGCACACAAATCACTGGATTGCAAGGCACCTAGGACTCATTTCATTCATCTATCCATTCAGTGTTTGTAACACAACATAACAGCCATGTCTCTTCAAATGCTTGGATGCCTATAATAGGCCAAAATCCATTGGGAAACATATTTTCTCCTCCCTCCTCTCTTCTGCCATTTTTTTTTCCAATTGTGCCTTGCAGTGTACTTATTTGTCTTCCTAATCAGAGTTAGTATAGTGACCATAAGAATCATTCACATTGAGTCCCTCATAGGATGCCAATGCTTGACCATAGTTACATTCTCATATGTTTCATAAATACTCAATACAAATAAGCATTCATTAATAATTTATCTTTAACTGTACACTAATGACTGGAAATTATGGTTATAGTGCCAGGTTTCTTTAACTTGACTTCTACAAAGATTGTTTCATAGAAAATAAGACCTAAAGGTATTTTGAGGAAAAAGCATTACACGGCTAAGTGAGTTCTGGAAATGTCACATGTTCTTAGAAATTCACCATGTCTGATATTATATACAAAGTGCTAAGAAGTGAGTGTAATTTTGCTTAAACCAGTGTTTCCAAATATATCTGCACATGGAACTCCCTTCCCAAATAACATACATGAGTGCCCTACAGACCATTTAATGAATCATACTTTTGGGAAAAAGTTATAAAGGATGTTTGTCTTAAAAGATATTGTAGTTAAAAAAATAGTGTGCTCACCATGCATAAAACACAGGTGGCAAGCATATCGGATGGAGTGACATAAATAGCTCAGTTCTCTGCTACAAGCTTTGCAAAACTATATAGCTCAACTTCTTGATAGAACTCTGAGAAGGACAGGGAAAATGTTTTCTGTGTATTCGATGTATGCATAGCTTTTTCTGAGCTTAAACTTTGACCTCCATAGCTCAGATTAAATAATTTAAAACAATAAAATTTTTAAACATCTCATAGTCAAGAAACAAACATCGCTGTATTTACATTATATGATTATTTGTTTTTTTTAGCTAACGTCTCAGATGGGTTCACTGAAATAAAGAACTGCAACAAATATATTTTGCTTTTTTTAATTGAAAAGTCTTTTATAGCAACATGTGGTATAAAAATGATATTTAGGTATTGTTGGTATCATCATTTCCCTAATGTTAAAACAATCACACAGATATTTATTCAGAGTTTTCTATTTTCTCTGACTGAATACTCCTATCAATATAGCCCTTTTGTTTTATTCATTTTCCCCCGCTTTAATAACAAGGTTTGAACAAGAGATAACAGCTAAATCTCCAGTGGGAGGAAAAAGAAATCCTACCAACACAGTAAGAAAGAGAGTTTCTGAAATTCTCAAATGCTTTGGTAAAGGACTCTATTACTGTTAAGATTGTGTATTTCATTTAATCTTAAGTAAGGTAGATTTTACAGCAAAGCAAAATAATAAATGCTAAAGCTTTCCAAGGACAAATAGTTTTTAAAAATATCTATATCTCACGGCTGTTCCTTGAGGAAAAGCAAAACCAATTTCTAATAGTAAGAAGTGGGACTGGAAGTTGGGGAGCAAGATGAGAATTGACCTATAAAGAAGTAGGAGTATGTTTAATAACATGAGGGAATTGTTTTCTAATGGCTGCAGTCATGCATAAATGTTGCAGGAATGCTGACAACACTGACTCCATCTTCGGCCCTCCTTCTTGATCATATTCACTCAATGACCTCTCTTGGGGCTATGTGTTCCAAGCCCCTAGAGATTTATATATATATAAAAATCTATATCTATATATAGGTATATATATATATATATAAATATATATATATTTATATATATATAGAAATATATAGATATATATAGATATATAGATATAAATATATATATTTACATAGATATATTATATATATATATATATATATCTTACAAATGCCCGCCAAAGCTTGGATTGAGGGGAGGCTTGCTTTGGCCTCCCAGGAATGTTAGATATAACACAGTCTTTCTCTTTCCTGATGTACATCTGGTGCCTTAAGATCTAATTAAAGGTTAGCTGTCAATTAGGTGAATGCAAATCCTTTGATCTCATTACAAGAACCTTCTGCTTCTCCCTTCACTCTATAAAATCTGTGGACTAAGGTCCAGACTTTGCAGCTGGGTCACTGTCCACCCGATCCCCTCTGTCAGGATGTTATCCTGAATAAAACTGGGTAAACTGTAGGGAGTCACCTGCTTTGTTTTCTGGTCTCAGAGAGCCTTCTCTCAGTTTGGTGGATACTTTACTGATCCTCTCTTAACTTTTAACATATGTAAGCTGATTTCTGCACTACATAGTTCTAAGTGTCAGGGTGACAATTAAGGGAAAGGAACAAGCTTGTCTTGAAAGTTTTATTTCAGGTGGAAAAAAAGGAAAGAAAGATGTGTTAGTACCATCTTTTATAAGGCTTATTTATATATTATTGTTTGTTTGGGGATGTTTCATTATCAGGTCTGTTTTGGTGATCAATGGTTGCTCAAATAGAACCTTCTCTACCCTCTAAGTAGAGAAATCCATGAAGTGACATGAAAGCCCTTAGAGCATCCATGCACTCTAAAAGGATAAATAAAGCAAGATTGGTACCATGCAACAATGAGGATGATTAACTCTAGTTGAGCCTTATTGTGTGTCAGCCTTTATGCTAAAGATTTAACATAGGTTATAGAGCACCCACTTTAATCATGTGGACCAACCCATGAGATACATTATATTAACCCATTTTACAGCTAAGGAAATAGAAACAGAATGAGTAAGAAGCTTGCCTAAGCTGCTAGGTGGTGAAATCAGGCAGGATTCAACCCGAGCCTGGAATGGTAAGCTTTATTTACTATAGAATAAAAAAAGTATAACCACAAAACAAAATACGAATGGGCAAAAAGTACTTAACTTTTGAGTTTTATATATGTAGCTCATATAAATTCTGGTATTTCAATTCCAGTGTTGACAAACCTAGCTATGTTATAGTGATACATGAATGGAAATTTTTCTGGTTCTACATAAAGTGGATCAGGTTCTAGAAGAGAGCTGGTGACTAATACTAGCTCTAGTATCTTCTACCAATAAAATGGCATGCACTTTGTACTAATATGGACCTTTGTACTAATATGGACCTAAAATAGATTATAACAGTTCTCTACCAATCCAAATACAGTCCCTTTGAACTATTTTTCAAACTGTCCTCTTTACGGTTCATAATTGGGTCAAGTCTGATTTTTTCAAATATATATTGTTCATCTTTTGGGCAAGCCCTTTACAATTTTTATTTCTAAAGGAGTAGAAAGTGTTACCTTACAAAAATGAAAAAAACAAAACAAAACATGGAACAGATTATTTGATCAGTATACCACTGAGTACTTTCAAAAACATTTAAAAGATTTTAAGGTGTTAATCTAGAGGCTAAATAATGATTTCATCTTGAGGTAAGTTTCCAAGTATTTCAAGAGCACTATGATTACTATCTTCTCCCTTTCTTTGTAAATCTTTAAAATACATTTCCATTATCAAAGTAACATGAGTGACCTCTCCTTCAAACTAACAAAACAAGTCTACTGATCTGGGATACTTTTTTTTTTTTTTTTTTTTTAATCTATCTACCTACTGAGTCATCTATTCATTTCCTGTCCTGAGTTTGAGAGGAGCTTTAAGGCAGTAATCACATGATGCATGGGACATATTCTGGTTTATTTAATCCAAAGCAATTTACTTCTATCAGCGTAAGGAGGACTTTTGCCTTAGTGAATGATCTTAGCTAACTGATAATACAATCTCAAGAGCAATTAGGGAATTAGAGATTCTCCAGTTGGTAGCGGCACCTCTGAAAGTTTTGTTCAAGATGAACATTGATTTTAAAAGGAATTTTCTCAGGAAATAGGTATATAGTAGCTGTGGCTTATGATAAACTGAAAACATTATTAAATATTTTAATTCAATTTGATATTTTTATACTTGACTATATTTACCCATATACATAAATTTTACATAAATGTTATAATCAGTGTTATTGTCAATGGGAAAGTTATCAATGACCGGGGCAAATTAATCTCAATATGATTGCATAAAACAATTCCAATTTATGGGACTAAGACATATTTGCATTTTTTTACTAAGAATCAAGGATCAGGGCAGCCCTGGTGGCACAGCGGTTTAGTGCTGCCTGCAGTCCAGGGTGTGATCCTGGAGACCCAAGATCGAGTCCCACGTCGGGCTCCCTGCATGGAGCCTGCTTCTCTCTCTGCCTGTGTCTCTACCTCTCTTTCGCTCTCTCTGAATAAATAAATAAATAAATCTTTAAAAAAAAAGAATCAAGGATCATCCATAATATTTCCCACTTCAGATTCTACCTATTTTTTCCCTCATTGTTTAACCTAAAGCCTCTTACTTTTCCTTTTTACAAAATTTGAACAACTGTGAACTTATAGAAGTCAGTTTATCTCATGATATTTCAAATGAACTTGAACATCGTTTATATAAGTTTAAAGTAGCAACTGTAATTTTGTTAGGTATATGCAGCTGTCTCTTATGTTTCTGGTCATAAATTTTTCACTTTATTGTCTGAATATTTTTCTGAGGAAGGAGAAAAGGAAAATGGGTGTGTATGTATTTGCTTGGCTTAACTTTGATCTGTCTTGCTGTCTTTCATCACCTTTAGAAGAAACTGCATTTCACACTTAAGCTATTCCACTGTGGCATAAGTGATGACCATCCTATGGATTTTCACAGCTGTACAAAAGACATCCAGGTGCACCTGTCTTTTGAATCAGAACCCAGTTAGCCCCCCTCACATTTACAAAATTGCTTTTGGGAGATTCAAACCTGGATGACTTCCAAGCTAGTTAAAAATAATTCTAGAAGAAAAGCGCAGTGCTGGTTCTTGGCGGTGGAAACGTGAGTTAACGTTCAACTGCAGCAGATTCCTTTCAGACTGTTCTGATACCCATTTCAACTTCCAAATTTCTTGCAGAAGTTATCTTGTACTTTCAGCTTTCTCCTGATAAACATATTGAAAATGCAGTCAAACAGCTTTTTATCACTTTAAAATTCGGGCTCAAATTTAATCCTGCTGCCCTGATGAAGCCAAGGAAGCTGCTGGGGCATTTTCATTATATCCAGTCCTGACTGCAAAACTCCATGTCATTCTTTAAAAGTCTGACAGCATCATTCATTTAGAACAATGTGATCGATCCAGAAGAAACCAGGGGCAATGAACTGTGGGTACTCATACAGAAGAGAATATCCAATCTAGTTGAAAAATGTTTCCCTCTTCATTCTTTGCCTAGAGATAAAGTCCCCCATCATTCAGATTTTCAGATTCTGTTAAATCTTAGTTTCCTGTGTTGTATTATGTCGCTTGCATTTAAATCTCAGCTATCAGTTATACTTGCATAATCTCCAGTCAAAGATGTTAGAGTTGCCTATCATTACCACATATCCTATATCTAAAACTGCAGATGGCTAACTGAATATTATATATATTTTATAAAGATGGCAGGTATTATATAGAAGCAGCCTAATAACCTTTAACTTATATAGGAATAGACCACTCCTTAATATTTTAGGACTAACCTAAGAAAACCACTACAAGAGCAACTGTTCTTACACTGGCCAACACTCTGAAAATTAGAACTGAAATAAATGAATCTACAAGTTAAGGAAAGTTAGAGTTGAAAAAAAATCAGAGGTAATCTCATGTAATGATTCTTAATCTAGGTTCCTCAGGTACTCAGGGAATTGATAAAGAGGTATTGGTGGCTCATGAGCCATTTTTGATATTTTCAAAAGTATCATAGTAATTGTAACTGAAAGGACTGCACGTGGTAACTAAACTGACAATTTTATCAGCATTTGGCTGGGATTATACAGGCTTAATGTGCACACTTAGCATTTACTCTTATTGTCCAATTAATTTTCTTTGTGATAAGATTGTTTGGTTCTTATTACGGGAACAGGGCTATGGCTTCCCTGTTAGGTCCCCTCTATCAGGATAAAGGATTTGAAGTACCTGGAAAAAAGAAAATTTTCATAGTTTCAGAGGATTTGCATGACCTTGAAATGTAGTGCTCAATGACAGTGGGTACCTAAGTTACACAAGATAAGAATCATTTCCCCATAGGTTATGGTCCCCCTGCCCAAAATAACTCCATGTAGTGGGATGAGAACTACAAGATCACATAGGAAGGGAAAATCTATTGTGTATCAGGAGGATGTATTCTCCTTCTCTCCATTCCTCATTTCAGTCCCTCTACCTCTCCTCACAGTTTCTTTTCTTGGGACTACGCAAGTAGGAAGACAGGGCTGGGTCCTTAGTCAGGTGGAAGAAGTCCAAGGCAATGAAGCCAGAGTCAAGATTACACTAAGTGAGCCCCCAGATATAACTCAAAGCCAAGCAATCTCCTCAGAACAAACAAATGGCCTTTTTGTGCTGTGGCCTCTGGCCTTCACAAAAGGGAGCACAGGTTCTATATGGACAGCAGATTTTCTGGTGCTTTCTAAGGGTGATTTACCTCTGCCCTTGGCCTCCTGACAGCTACTTAGAAGAACCTCTTAGACGTGTTAAGGGCAGTATAGTCCCCTCTCACAGCATTGGCAGATGGCATTAGCTTCTTCCATAGACCATATGGGCCTACTTGTTGCAAAAGGAGCTTAGTCTTGGTAGATGGTATGCAATATATACATGCATTTGTTCAAAAAATATATTGAATGCCTGTTATGTACTTACTAGGCATTGAGATACTACCCTTAACCATAGAGAGACTGTTCTTATCAGGCTTATATTCTAGCAGGGAAAAATATATTAAGTAGAAATGCATAGTGCTACGAAAGAGTACAATAAGAGAATCTAATCTGGCTCCAGAGAGTCAGAAAAGGTTTTCCCAAAGGAAGTAACTTGTGTATTCTGACAAGGGAGGCCACGTCATTTTAGAGAAGGGGCATCATTAACAAATTATATAGAATAACAGTCAAAGACATGAATTTTGTCACCCTAACTAAACCTGAAGAAATAAATCACAAAGACTGAGAGGAATCTAAACAATAAACAAACAAACAAACAAAAAACACCAAGATTTTATTCTCTGACCTGGTGCCTCTGCTTTAAATTGATTCTGGCAGATTTCTTGGCCCATTGGGTAAGAACTGCTTTATGTTTAAAGAACGAACTATCCATTGGTTTTAGTCCAGAATGCTAGAAATTTGGCTTGCATTAAATCATTTGTACATTCCTCGAAGGAGGCCACCATCTGCCAGACTGGGATATTCTTCTAAGATCACAGGAATATCAAGAGCTCAGCTAAAATGGAGGCACTTTGGTGGTCTAACTCCCCAGCAATCCCATTCCAAAGGATATATTTTGAGTTGATATAAGTAAGACTACACTCTTATTGGTCAAAAAATGAGGAAATATCTTGGGTCATCTGAATTGTTGGCTAGAAAGCAACCCTGAGAACATATGCAATAAATAAGCAAGTCTTTCCTATTTATTTTTTTTTAATTTTTTTTATTTATTTATGATAGGCACACAGTGAGAGAGAGAGAAGCAGAGACACAGGCAGAGGGAGAAGCAGGCTCCATGCACCGGGAGCCCGACGTGGGATTCGATCCCGGGTCTCCAGGATCGCGCCCCGGGCCAAAGGCAGGCGCCAAACCACTGCGCCACCCAGGGATCCCAAGTCTTTCCTATTTAAAAGAAGGAAGGTGAAAACAGGGAGAGCAGGTAAAGTTGTCTACTCACAACTTCACATCGTGGGTGAACAGAGAGTTTTCAAAGGAGCTGCAGAAGTGTACTACCACTTAAGGTAATTGAATTGTCAGCCACTTAGTAGGGAAGAACCACCTGAACAGGTAATTGGTATCTCTGATAACTGCCAGAGGCCCTTGATATTTCAGCAAGTTTATAAATTTATAAACTTATATCTTGATCATATGATGTATTAACCTCAGACCACTATGAAGAATATTTCATTTCCCACTGCTATAAATATATACCTGTTTCTTATTCATGAGGCACCCTGCCCCTCCAACATACACACTTCCTCTTTGTAAGACAGATCCTTATAAACTTTATTCTAGCTCTGCCTATTCTTGAGTTTGACTTCTGTACTTTTCAACAAGTTATTAGCTGTCATTAATACTTTCCACAATTTCAATAGTTTATTATTTGGATATGGTTCAGAGTTTTAAGTTAATGTCAAATTGACACATTTTCCAGCCTAAATATACTTCACCCATCTTTGAAGGATTTATGAATAAACATTTAAAAATGTCAAAAATAAATGGACTCAACACTTAGCTTATACATATTAAAAATTTATGTCTAATTCTTTGCCAATAAGTGAGCACATGGGGCAGGGCTATTAAGCATCTAGCCTGAACTTTTCTATTTCCTTCTGCTTTTTTGGCAAGGAAAGGACAAATCTTTATTTGACTTTTGTTAGTTTGGTTATCAACTTTAACTAGTTTTTTGAGATGCCAAATTTAGTATGCTTTATTGTTTATTAACTTCCTTTCTGCATGTATCCATACCCAATGCTAGATTACTATTAAGTACAGTAAGACCTTGAACACCTTTACCTACTACGGCCCCCTAATTAAAAAGAAATATTTAATGGCTCTTCTGGTCTTTATGATAAAGAAGAAAATAACAGAAAAAGAGGTAAAACTAACGTAAAATAGAAACTTCCATGCAGTTACTTGTGTCAGCTGAGCTTAAAATTTGGCTCCTATATTCTCAAATTCAACAGCCTTGCATAGCAAGTACTAGCTTCTATTATAAATTTCTTTTAAGATTTTATTTATTTATTCATGAGACACACACACACACAGAGAGAGAGAGAGAGAGAGAGAGGCAGAGAAGCAGGCAGAGGAAGAAGCAGGTTCCATGCAGGGGGCCTGATGCAAGACTCGATTCCAGGACTCCAGGATTATGCCCTGGGCTGAAGGCAGATGCTTAACTGCTGAGCCACCCAGGCATCCCTATTATAGGTTTCTATCTAAATTGATGGTGGTCAACTGTGTAAGTTTAATGAGTTAGAATATTTACTGAGAAGCACACTCCCAGGAACTACCAGTAGAAGGTCTGGAAGGCCTCAGGAATCTGCACTTTTATCCCTCCAAGTAATTCTAAAATGTTGGTTCAGACATTGCACTTTGTGCAACACTAACATTTTTACCAGTGGGAAAGGAAATTAGATTTACCTCTAAGCTTACTAACTTCTAGAAACCTGCTAAGTACTACATATTATGCTAAATCATATGATCTTCAAAAAAATGTAATGCATAATCTACTTTACAGGTTCAGAGAATTTAACCTGGCTGAGATTACACAATAAATCACAGGAATCAGGCTCCAAAAAAGAGAAGTCAGATTCTAAAACCCTCCCCTTCCTTTCTGATGCTGCTACTCTATATACCAAAGCAATAAAAGTAATTACTATTTTTTAAAAATCTTTCCAACTCTACAAATTTAAGTTAGAATTTTTTTTTAAAAAAAGGTTTTAGGGTTATTAAATTTACTAAACAAAATCACCCCTTTCATCAAGCTCTCCTTGATCAAATTTTGATGGTAGTTCAGTCTCTTAGACACCCTGTGGTCAGCTTTTAGTTAATCAAAGATCTTGGTATAATGTAGGTCAACTAAGGACCCCTGTGTCCTTATATGGCCTTTCATACTTTTCAAAGGGCTTTTAGATACATTACCTCATTTGATTCTTCTAACACACTAATAGATCACACAAAATAGATGACATCTTTGTCTCCTAATACCAAAAATCACAACAGGGTTCTCACTCTGCTCCTTAGTTCAGAGGCATCATCATTTCAGCACTTTAACTCACATACGCAGAATTTATTTGAGCTGCTCCCCTGCCCTGTGAGCTTGGTGGCTTTGTGTCCCTGTATAACCTCAAGACTGCAGTGTCTGTTGAAGAGGACCAACCTAACCAGCAAAAGATGGTGTTACTAGGAAATCTAGCTGAAATACCTTTAACTTTATTTTTTTCTCTTGCAATGTATGTAATCACAGAAAAATTATTCTCCAATTATTCAAGTTTAAATATTTCATTTTATGAAAATGTTATCTTATACTCATTTTGTTTCCAGGTATAAAAATATGGCTTTACATCCTTTGTGTTTATATTTCTGATAGTTATGTTTAAAGTACTACAGTTACAATGGCTAATTTCACCCTATGTCCATTTAGAAACCATCTTGTTCTAATGTAATGCCCTTACACATGACCACAGAATTGTATTAGAAGCTTTTAAACAGTAACATTTTGTAGAATCTGCTGTGCCCTGACCTGGCAAGTGCTAGGCTGGCAGAGGTTCCCTATGTGGGATGTTCTAGCTATACCATGAAGCAGCCAGCCATGGGTGATTGGCTTGACCCTGGGTTAAAGTCAGCTAAGAGAAAGAAAAAAAAATCAAATCATCCTGCCCTTTTCAAACACACGTTGTGGTTTCTCTTCTATTTCCAACTTATACATGTGTAAGAAAGAAACTGGTTAGGAGCATAGTATGTGCATGCATGCATACGTGTGTGTGTGTGTGTGTGTGTGTGTGTGTGTGTGTGTGTCAATGCACTGAGCAAAAAAACTGTAGAGAGAGACTATTTTCCACTAATTAGCAATTGAATTTTGCCAAAATAACATCATGTATAAACATAAAAACTTGTTTGGTTTTCTGAGGAATAACCTGACCTAGGTTAGTTTATTCCTAAATCAAATCAAAGGTGTGATCCTGTTCTCTTGGAAAAGTGTAATAGAAATGCAATGTGATGTGCTCTGATATTTTTATTATCACCCAAATGTACAGTAAACTAACGTGTTGCTGATTTTGAATTATACTATCACATCCTTGACAGTGATCATATAAATACCAAAGGGACAGAGAGATGAGCAAGCTATTTGATTAGTATCGAACAGTAAACTAGGCACACAGTTTTTACTTTAAAAATAAGAAACAAGTAAGTTGAAATATTAGGGAAGTGGCAAGATATGTGACAAAGAGTAGTGTGAACTGGCATCTGTCTTCTTGACCCTTTCCTGTTACCATTTACAGTAGCTAAATTAACTTTAGTCAAGGTTAACCAACTCTATTCTATTGCCATGGATGGGTCTCTTGGCTATACAATTTGTACTTTAATCCTCCAGGAAATTGCAAGAAGCCAAATAAAATCTTTCACATCCAGCTAGAAGGAGGAGAGAGGAGAGCCATAATTCAGACCTCACTATAATACATTATGAGAAATTTGTCTCTTTTTAGTGTTACTCCCTAGGAAGATAACCCCATCTTGTCTCTAATACTTAGAAGCTAGGTTGGTGTATGTCCAACATCAGAATCATGGCCATCTTTCTGCTGAGCAGCTCATCTTGGAAGTAAAAGATAATATACTCCCTCCAGCAATCATTAGCCATGGAAATTGTCTCAGGACACGGTTACATGAGCTAAAAATAGATTGTTAATTTTGTTCATTTTATAGCACCACGTTAGAAATTGCAAGTTTCCAGGATGAATCCAAACATACTAAATTCTCAACAGATATTTTCATACTTCTGGTATATGCTGCTAAATTGTTCTATCAAATGCAAACTATGATGATGAGTATCCTAGGTAGCAGCCTGGAATTGTAGACTGTTAGCTGATCTGTGAGTCATGATGCTTGGTTCTACCACCAATATGAGTAGATGATAGGTAGATTGTTCTCTGTTTCCTTCATACATCTGTTAAATGGTACCGAGTATGTTTAAATCACAAAATGTCATAACGATTCAGCAATATGAAAGGAATGTGAAATCGGAAAAAGCTGAAGTTACTATTTAATTATATGCTATAATGACATAGAAAGGGGTTTGCAACAGCTCCAGAGAAATTTAGGTTAAAATCCATACACAGTTTGTTTATTGGTAAAGTGTCAGAATCATGAATGAGCCATTGTATTGAAAACAATACAGAGGATATATATTAAGCAACCACTTCTCAAAGGTGACCACACCTCCATCCATATTATCTAGCCAGAAATTGAGTTTATTTCATCTTAATCAGATGATAATGATTAATAGTCATCTTCTCATAAGTAGAGTGAAGTAGTAAGGCAAACATGGGATTTAAGGTCATACTTGGATTCACATCCGTGTTCTGACAGATGTCCAGATCTGTGGCATTGGGTAAGCCTTCACCATTTGCCCTCAGTTTCTCTTTATTATCTACAATTTTAACTTTAAGAATATTTCTTACAGGGTTTCTGTAAAGATCATGTAAGAAATTGGATATAAAAGTGACTTGTAACCTGGAAATTGCTTTGAAATATTGTTATTATTACTACAGAGTTCATAAATATGCCATTTACTCCTAGAAATCTAAGTAACTCCTATAACTCCTATATCATATCTCCAATCTAATTTTTCCAGACATCATTAAGTACTCACCATACTGAACTTCATCCCATATAGCATAGTAAACTGTCTCCTATATTGTACATTATTGCCTTTTTGTTTAGTGTACCGGCCATATTCTCTCCTCCTAGATCCACTTGAAACACTCTCTGGTTTTCTCCATACATCTTTCAAGGCCCAGATCAGTTGTCACCTCTTCTGTGAAGTTCCCGCCTTCACCCATCATTACAGTCCATACTTACCGATCTCTTTTCCAATGTTACTGTTGTCTGAATTCTTAAAGCACTTCTTTTTGGAGCCATTCATTTGGCACTTACTGTACCCACATCCCTCTGTGTAATCACCTTCTGTGTAGGTTTTTTTTTTTTTTTTCCCAAATAATGCGTGCATATTTTATCACTACCATAAGGATAAATGTTCTTGAGTTTAGAGAATATGAATCACACTTTCTAGCCCAACACACCTACTGAAGTATCTGGTAAGCAATAGTCTATGTTTGATGACTGATATGAATGAAATGAATGAAAATGTAATTCAGGTATAAAAACTGAGGTCTAAATATCTATTCCATGTGACAGGGTGTCTTTTTCTAATACTGTGTTCTATTATGATTTTCCAGTTGAAGTTTGCATACTGTCCCACCTCAGTGTACAAATGTTTAACACAATTGCAAAAAGACAGCCTGATATAAACTAACCATTTCAGAGTTTAGGTTACCTACAGATTAAAAACAAACCAATTTCTTTTTACAAAGGAGAAATATTTAAGAAGCTGCAATCCACAGTATATTTGGAAGGAATCTATGTAATGCTGACTAAATTAAAACACAAAATACTGATGAAAAAGAGAGACTCAAACAATTAGCTAGGTAATAATGGAAAACAAAATAATAGAATATGGGTAAAAATAATTACAGTCGACATTTCAAATAAGAAATTATGAACTGAAAACAAAGGAAATAAATTTACTCATGTAAGCAAGTGGTCTCCTAAACTGCCAACTCATTAGCTATGAAAACAAGACTTCATTTTATTCTAGTTGACATAAATTATCATGTCTATTTCTATTCACATATATATCTCTTGGTATGGAAAAGACATGGTTTACTCATTTACAATATTAGATTTTAGGAATGAACAATTGTTAGGATTTAGCAAATGTCAGACAACATGATGGGCACCTTCAGAAACACAATTTCTGCTAACCCTCTTTTTTTAAAAAAAAGATTTTATTTATTCATGAGAGACACAGAGAGAGAGGCAGAGACACAGGCAGAGGGAGAAGCAGGCTCCATGCAGGGAGCCCAACAGGACTCGATCCCGGGTCTCCAGGATCACACCCTGGGCTGCAGGTGGCGCTAAACTGCTGTGCCACCAGGGCTGCCCTCTGCTAACCCTCTTAATTGTCATCCTTTGTATTCCTTAACTATGTCCTTTATCATTAATGTGACAGTTAATACCATACTATCTGAATATTAATAAGAGACATTTGCCATCTTTTCCATTATTTATTAGAACTACTATTTCTTTCTTACCTTTCCATTTGTTTATTCTGGTTAAATATTTATTTAATAAGTGACTACTAGGTACAAGTATTGTTCTTAGTTCAGGACATAGACTAGGGGATAAAACAAAGTCCATTAACTAAAAGAGCTTTCATGTTAGTGTTACTTAATTATTTGTATATATGTATTTATGTGGGACGCCTGGGTGGCTCAGCAGTTAAGCATCTGCCTTCAGCTTAGGGCATGATCCCGGGGCCCGGGATTGAGTCCCACACTGGGCTCCCCTCAGGGAACCTGCTTCTCCCTCTGCCTATGTCTCTGCCTCTCTCACGAATAAATAAATAAAAATTTTTAAAAGCCTTAAAAATTATTTTTATATATATGCACCCAAACCAGATTGTTAGCTTCTTGGAAGCTAGTTTCTTAATTTTGTTTCTGTTTATCCTCTATAGTGCCTAGCATGGTAAGAACTTAATTTAAAATTGGCATTCAGTAGATATGTTACTTTATTTAAAAATGTTTATCACTATGAATTAAATGACATTTTATAATTTAAAATTATTAAAATTATTATTTATTAAATTGCCTTAAAGATTCTAAGAATCTTAAGACATCAAATTCTGAGTACTTGGTAAGGTTTAAAGATTCAATGAAAAGTCTAGTAAGGTTGGTTTCCACATTCCACATACCCCTCAACCCTTTCTGATCCCATTGAAACACAATTATTTATATAGATTTCTAGGTCAGATTTCTGTTCTTCTTGGAACAATACCCATATTTATAATGATGATAGTTAAGCTTCTAGTGTGGGTTTTTTTATGGTGATTCTCAATAATAGGATGACAAACTCTTAAATGGTATGTCTTTAGAGAAGACTAAGACCTTCTTCGATTATTTTAATAAGACTTTGCATTTGATAACAGAAATTCTTGTTTTGATATCAGGTGAAGGAATTTCGCTTAGAATTATAATCTATGCATATATTGTTCTGTTCATTTTTCTCAGGCAGTCAGAAGCTAGGGCAATATTTTGGGTCTCTGATCTCCACATCTTTAGTTATTCCTGGGTGTTCTCTTTGCTATTCTTTGAATGGCAGAATAATATAGTGGTTAAATGCAGGGGTTTTTAAGAAACGACTTGAGATAAAAATAGTTTCCTCTTTTCAGGACTTTTATGAGAGTCAGCATATAAAAATGCATATAAACATTCGTAGGTAGCCCATTACATACTAAGTGCTCATCAAATGATGTATCATTGTATATACATCAAAGACGGGGAGGGGTGGTAAAAGAAAAGACTAGTGGAAAGTTTATCTTCTTTCTGAGACCAGAAAATAAGGCATATGTTGTAATATAAATATTTTGTATAGGTATAGAGTATGGAGGCCCAAAAAAGCTGGTTTAGCCACATTACCATCAATAGAGTTGCCTAAGGATTGACACAGATACACAAACATCATCATGGCTGGTATATGGGCAGTGAAGCATGTTTGCATATTAATAAAAGGTGGAGTCATTGCATTCTCAAAAAAAAAAAAAAACCAAACATTATATTGCCGTATATAATCCCAATACAATATAGCTATGAGTCTGCAATGTGTTGATGTTACACATAGGACAGCCAGGGTCAGAAACTTTAAGTAGTATGCTCAAGTTCACACAGTGATTTCATTTAGGACTTGACAAGGAGTCCAAAGCTGGATGAGTAATCAAAGGCCATTACTAATTGTGGTATCAGGAAAATAAGAGCCTTTCAGCAGAGCTTTTCAAGTTCAAAGCTTTTTAGGGTCAAGTGCTGTGTATGAACACAAAAGTGTGTGTGTGTGTGTGTGTGTGTGTGTGTGTGTGTATTATAACTAAGAGAGAACTATGGAAAACAGATAACACAGTAACCTTGTTAGGTTTCCTGGTTTTTGTTAAAGCCATAGACATTCAATGTCTTTCCTTTCCTCCCTTCCTTCATCCCTCCTTTTCTTCTTTCTTTGATACTAAGTTAACTAAACAGACCATTTCTAATCCCTGTTTTAGGAGGTTTTGCACAGATGTTATAAAAACAAACAAAAACCAAACCACAGCTTCCCACTATTGTGCATATAATGAGAAATATTCAAAGAATTGGAGATTTGGAGACTAGCCAGTATGAAGTGGGAAATTCTCATTTTCATCTCTCAACTGTCACAATTATGTTTTTTTTAAAGGTTTTATTTATTTATTTATTCATGGGAGACACAGAGAGAGAGACAGAGACATAGGCAGAGGGAGAAGCAGGTTCCATGTGGGGAGCCCAACGTGGGACTCAATCCCCAGACCCCAGGATCATAACCTGGGTCGAAGGCAAACACCTGACCACTGAGGCACCCAGGTGTCCCTGTCACAATTATGTTTGTTTATATTATGTTCTGTTCATTAAGCCTCTTAGTATAACTCCAGTTCATGAAACTTTATAATGAATTGAACATGGAGAAAAGAATACCACTTTGTCAGTATAATCGGCATATTCAAGCAAAGATGAGTATTGAAAGGGTAAATTATCTCCATTTTAAAATAAATTTATTATTTAAAATTAATATCATTTAGGTTTTGCTTGGTTGCGGCTATTAGCACTGAGATTGCTGGAATTTCTGGAATTCTATATAACTGAAATTTATAAATGTTTACCCTTCATAGTCTTGAAATCCTTCCTTAGCTCAACTTCACTTTTAAAAATTCTCTCTGTATTTCGAAACTAGGTTCACATTAAGCAGCCTTCCTGAGGTCTCCCCATTATCCCCAATGAAATGCTTGGAACAACAGAAGGGGTAAAGCTGAGTGAAGCCACTAGCCATGCCCAAAGTAGCCCTCAGACTCCCATATAAATAAATACAGACACATATTTAAAGAATAGGTTATAAAGGCATTAAATCATTAATCTCCTCAGGTGCCAAATTTTCAGCCTGCATAGGATGTCTAGGTGTTTGGCTCATGCCTTTGCTGTAAATATGTGAAGACTATGATCTGATTTTTGGATTAGAAAATGAAGTCTGTACAACCAACACAAATATATTTGTGTGTGTGTGTGTGTGTGCGTGTGTGTGTGTATTCCTTTTTTATTTTTTTTGGCCCCATCTTGAGCATTGGGAGAAATTATAATAGAGACCTTTATTTTGAGAAACTCTCACAAATTAAATAGAGCAGATTTTATGTACAACTAGTTTCAACATGTCTCTTTCAGCCTACCTTATTTCCTCCAATCCAGGCTACGCATAAGACACATTTAAAAAGGCAGAGCTGCATCTTCCAGTTAATTTGAATTCTGCCTGTTTCTATCCATCTGTAAGCACACAAAACAGTTCTGAGTCCTCAGGGGTTCCTTGCTCACATGAGATCCTTCTATTATGCAATATTACTGGTATGAAGGTAGGGAAAAGAATCAGTGGCTGAAACAGGTATCTGTATTCCTACCTACATCAAAGGGCTACATTCTGCTTTCATGGAACTTAGAGCTCTCAGGAGGGTTAAAAAAAAGGATCTGTGCTCAGCCACAATGTGCTATTTTACATTTATAAACCACTAATTACAGTTTCTCCGGGATCTCCTGCATGTCTAAAACCACTCAGACTGAATTACAGATTAGACACTTCACCAAAGAGATTCTCTGTTCCTGCTATCAAGTCTTGGAGCACATGACAATAATTATGGTTCAGAGAAACACTAGAACGGGAGAAGAGCTCCCAGGAGCCACTTAGTTCTTCTTCCTTCCTGCTTCCTTCTCCCCACCCCATCTCTGAAACCTGAACCAGCCACTCAGATGAACAGCCTGATAGTCACTGCTAGATGCAGCACAACACCTGCATTTTACTGCAGCTGTTCCGCTGACAATTCAGTTCTGGCCTGGAATTCAACAACACAGACTCTCCTCCAGTTCTTGGGGGGTCAGAAGTTCCTTGTCCATATCTGTACCCCAATAAACAGGCTTTTATCTCCAAGCGCATGGAAAGCTCAGTTCTATAAAAATAGATGTGAACATGGAAACTGTGACCCCAGTCTAGATGACTCAGCTGGCGTGGACCATTCCACTTCTCAGGACAGCTCACATATCTGCTCTCCCAGATTACACCTTCAATTCCCAATCACAGAGCAGAGCGTCAAAGGAACCATCAGTCTTCTGGAGATACAAACCATAGACTCCTACCTTAGCGGTTCCGATATTCTACACTGTTCTTTCCTGTCAATTCTGTTATAAAATGAACTCTAATTTATGATGGACTCTAGTAAATATCAGAGCCAAGAGCAAGATCCTGAAGCATGCATCTCAGAGTGGTATGCCTCGCTCTGTACTAACCATAAATACATACCATTAAGACCCCTCTGACATGTGGTAGCTACTTTTGCATTTATAGCTATTAAAGGAAGGGAAAATTGGAAAGCCAGAGCCACTTCATTTTTCTTACATACAGTGCGTTTTCCCCTGTCTCCGCCAAACAAATGGCTACATAGAGTATTAATCCTTAGGAAACCAAGTCACTGACTGAAGTGGTGTTAGTCTGTTAGTCCTAAGTGTCAAGAGGATTTAAAGAAAGGAAAAAAAATTAAAAAAGCCCAGGGTGTCATATTTCTTAATTTACTGCTATTTATTAGGCACTATTATGGGTTTTCTTAGACATTATTTGCTTTATAAAACCTAATTAACTTTTTCCTCATAAACTTTTGAGCTAGCATTTTTATTTACAGTTTACAGACAGAAAGGAATGATATACAGAGTGGTTAAATAATTTACCCAAACTTATATAGCTAGTAAGGAGCAGAGCTGGAACTCAAAACCTAATCTGCAATATACCAGAATTTATTTAACAGAGTTCAATTATGATGGTTGCAGTTCGAGTTTTAAAAAATGCCCTTGGCGATAAAGAAAACTTGGGAAAAAACCACATGTCTGAAACGCTGTATCTACAGGAGGTCCCTAGATCCTCTTTTGCTTTTTGAAAGGATGGTGATCAGAATGCAGTATATCTTCAAATCAAACTAGCATTCCATAGAAAGACAGCATAATGATTTTTTTCTGGTCTTTGCTATATGTCAAAACTTACTGAGTCCATTTGTATATCAAACCTAATTCTTAGGTTTCAAATTATGTTCATACATATAATGTGGGTATATACTTCTCATTTCCTGCATTGATCCCAGGATAGATGTTGGTGGAACAATGACTTAAAAAGACCAGATTCCCAAGTTGAAGATATAAACAGCAAAAGAGGGCAAACATATATATTCACAATTAACCATAATGTAATGCAATCCTGTGTAGTAGCAGTGTGAGCAGAGTACTAAGAGATCATAAAGGAAGAAGTATAATGGTAGCAAATTGGAAACAACCTAAATGAACAAGTAGATATTGGTCAGGTAAATTATTCTATGTTCACATGATGGGATATAGACAGCCATTAAAATCGCATTATGGCAGAGCACCTAATGACTTCAAAATACTTTTGATATATATTAAGTGGACAAGCAGGCTATAACTTATAAGCAAGACAATTTCATCTACAAAAAATATACAGAGAGAACATTTCAGCAAATGTTAATTATGGTTAGGTAAAGATTAGAATCATTATCTCCTCTGCTTTGTACTCTTTTATGTATCCTAATTTTTCTACAGTGAATATATTTTCCATTTGTAATAGGAAAAATAATGAATGCATTTCATTTAAAAATCGAATACTGTTAGCAACAACAACGACTTATTTGAAATTTCTCCAAATTGGAGAAAAATAAAATTCCTAACTTATTAAGACTTATTTTTGCAGAGGGCCTTATGAGTCCCAAGATGCTTCAGTGTGATTAATCTTGTTGCCATGAATTTCTAGTCAGTATTTTGGAATCATACCAGATATGGCATCTTCCCTTGGTCCAACACCTCCCTCATGATGTTAAAGGCTTCTCATATTTAGGGTAATGAAGTAGAGTGTCTCTCCTGCTTGGCAGTTTTTGAAAGCAAACAGATTGTTTTGCTTTTTGAATTTTCATCCAATTGTTAAAAATGCTGGTTACTTCTCCAACAGGTTTAACATGCCTCTCCCAACAAGAAATGCAGGAATTCTATTCTCTCCGCTTTGGTGTAAATCATGAAAGTACACAGGAGACGTAAAGAGCAAAAATCCTCTAAGATCTATAGCTGCATAGGCCTCAAAAAAAGAAAATGAGGTGAACAGTCACTAAGATGAAATGCAAAATAAGACTGGAAATGCAGAAGTGCTTAGCCATAGTCTGTAAATGGAAAGCCTGAACAACTGGCCAAGGATTTCATGTGCCTTGTCAGGCTTGGAGAATTGTTACTCAAAGCTTCCCATTTATTTATGGCCAAAATGCTTAGGACTGTTTCTCTTCAAAGTCTAGCGTTTTGATGACTAGCCACATCACTCATGCATCTTGAGCTGTGCCACTGGGAAAAGAGGAAGGACAGTTTGAAGTATTGTTATTATTTGGGAAGTCAGAATTATTAACAACCAGCTAATATAGGAGAAAAGCCAGAATTTCTGAGGAAAACTTTCTGTGCCTCTGGGGCAGTTTGTCTGAATTTAAGAAATGGAGAAGGATTTTCACTGATAAAGTTACCCACAGTCTGTAGAAAGGGTGACCATCATCCAGTATCTCAGTATAGATCACCAGTTCAGATCATTTACAACCTGGGTTGTTGTGGGCTGACCCTTAATGCAGCCTGGGCTGCAGACACAAATGTGGCCAGCATTGCAATAGCAGACTCAGTGGGAAAAAAAGGGATTCTTTCTGGAGATCCTTGTGAATGATCTGCTGTGCACTAACCACTTGTTTTTGTTGTTGTTGTTGTTTTGTTTTGTTTTGTTTTTGCTTCTGGAGTTTTGTTTTTGTTTCTCAGTGTGCACTGAAAACAGCATAATTTACACATGCTTATATATCACCAGATTGTTAATTTAACACTAAAGCAAAGAAATGACGAATGCAGGTTCTTACAACTTTTTTCCCTCTTTTTTTTTCTAATACTTTTTTCTTTTCTTTTTTTCTTGTGTTTGGCAATAGATAAAGAGAGCATGCACACCATTGCAGGTGCTCATTCAAATACAAGATTCATTTTGAGGATCTTTATTACTTTTGTTACACTAAAACCCCATAGTTGTGGTTAATCATGATTCTCTGGGGTGACACTCTCTAAATTAAACTACCAAGACTTTATATTTGAAGCCAAGATATTTCCTAGATTTAATGGTACTTGACCTAAGACAAAAAAACTAAAAAAATAAAAATCACACTGTGTTAGCAGCAGAGCATATATAAGGTACCTAGGTCTTTTTGAAGAAGGAAGAGAAGATGATAAATACTCGGGAAATTATTTCCCATGAAATGAAGGCTGTAATAGGGAGGAGAATATAGAAACAATCTTACTATTTCGACAAATATTTCTAAACGTTTATTTTCTCATTTGACACTCTTTATACTAGCAAGTTAGAGTTTCATGTAGATTTCTAACCCATGATTCATAATTATATATAAAATAATTCAGGGATCCTTGGATGGTGCAGCGGTTTAGCGCCTGCCTTTGGCCCAGGGCGCGATCCTGGAGACCCGGGATTGAATCCCACGTCGGGCTCCCGGTGCATGGAGTCTGCTTCTCCCTCTGCCTGTGTCTCTGCCTCTCTCTCTCTCGCTCTCTGTTATTTATTATTTTATAAATAAATAAAAATTTATTAAAAAATACAATAATAAAATAATTAAATGGCAGGTATTTAAATCATGAAATTGAACTGTTTAACATATTAATGAATTAATTAATTCATTCATTTAGTCAATTTCATTAGAAAAAAAAGCACATGTCATATGACTTCATATAAAAAAAAAACATAAAAACCATCTAGCTGCCTAAATATCATACCTTTAATGTAGTGGTAAGACTGTACATAATATACAAAAAAGAAAAATAAATTATGTAGACAACTAAAGAGGTAACTAAAACACACCACTATTTAAAAATCCAGGTTATTGGGATCCCTGGGTGGCGCAGCGGTTTGGCGCCTGTCTTTGGCCCAGGGCGCGATCCTGGAGACCCGGGATCGAATCCCACATCGGGCTCCCGGTGCATGGAGCCTGCTTCTCCCTCTGCCTGTGTCTCTACCTCTCTCTCTCTCTCTGTGACTATCATAAATTAAAAAAAAAAAAAAATTAAAAAAAAATCCAGGTTATTAAGGGGAAAAAATTGTGCATGTATGTGATGGGGTATTATTCAACTAGCCATTCATTTACTTACTCAAAAATATTTATTGAGCATCTGATATCACCATTCTAAGTACTATGAATACAGCAGTGAACAAAAGCACTAAAGTGTCTGCCCTTTGGGAGTGTTCTGATAACAGAGATAAGCAATAACTATCTACATTTGGATTTGCACATTTAGATTCAATTCACAGTTAACCCTAAACCACTTTATGTGCAACTTATGGAGAAATGAAAACAGAACCAAAGATCTAATCTCTTACATAATCTCTTTGTGAGTTGGCCTTGATGTTTAACCTCTGAAAACCTATTTTTTTTTCCTTTTATTACAAATGTGTTGATTGGTAACATCAGATCATCTCTAACATTTATTTAGGTTATAAAATTCCATAATTTTGCTTCCTTTTGAGAGAAAAATATGTTTTCACTCATGTTTATATAGTGTTTATAAGTAGAAAGTTCTTACCAATAAAAAAACACTTATTAATTGCAACCAATAGCAAACTGAGAAGGTAGTGCAGCATTTAAAAACCTGCAAGTGAAACAGTGATGGGCAGCTCTGGGCAGAGATCATGGGAAAAATCACTACACTGATTACAGCCATTGTGAAGGGTTGTCAGAAACAGCAAGTAAATTACAGAGAAAATAATCCACAGATCCTTTCCTGAAAATCACTACTATTATCATGGTGTTAACTGGGTAATTTTTTCCAGCACAAGGGGCAAATGCATTTTTTAAAAAACAAGCAGTTGGATGGTACACATGGAAATGTTATTCTTCTAACAGCTAATCTGAGGTTATTCTATTAGATAAAACAAGCAAACAAAAAGCCACATCACCTACTAGTACAAAAGTTATTTGTATATAATGGTAGATCTTTCAGCTAGTTTTCAATTATTCCACTTTCTTATAGAGTATGAAACAGAAAAGGAAATCTCAGAAATCATGACTCATACAAACATGGGCAAACCTCATTAATATTAAAGATAATATCCACAAAAATAAACTTTGAATTAATTATGTTTGGATTATCTGGTATTTTCATTAAAGAACAACAGAGCATGGAGTCGACTGCAAAATAGCATTTGTTTCTAATTGTTTATGATTTAAATAAACCAATGTCAGATTAAAGAGCTTTTACTCTCAGTTTTATAGAAGCATTGCCTTGGGATATCCTGGGCACAGTTTATGATTCTAGAGTTGGTGAGAATCATATTCCTCATAAATTATAGTCCAAATTCAGAAACTGCTTCTTATACACTTCACTGCCTGCATATCTAGCAAGTACCTGCTAATGTGATTATTCTTTGTTCTCTTCAGCTCAAATAATCCCTTATCTCCTTTTGTTTGTACTATGATTCATATTTCAAAATGCCTTGATATATTTGATGTTGTTTAAATCTCAAAAAAAGCAAGCTTCAACCTCTCTGAGCCTCAGTTTCCTCGTTTGTAATGTGGATAAAAGCCATATTTCATCATAGATTTTGGTGAACACTGAGATGACAATAATAATGATGATGACAGTTAACATTTCTTGATTATTTAGTATATGCTAAATACTATTCTAATTGTGCTACATCAGTTAACTTATTCTTCATAGTAACTCTATAAGATAGATAATGTTGTTATCCAATTTTATAATGGCATAAAGTCATAGAAAGGAAATAATAATTTGTGCAGAGTTACACAAAAAGTGACAGACCTATTAGGTAATGATGCAAACCATCTAAAATATCTGGCATCAAAAATAAAAAAAATAAAAATAAAAAAATAAAATATCTGGCATCATGTCACTTCTTTTTGTCAATAAACAGATTTTCACACTGACTCATGGTTTCAACAAGACTCCAACATAGTTATTTCAAATCCTTAATTGAAAGAAGAGTGACATAAATTAAACAACATAAATTCTCTCCATTTTAAATAACTCATTTTGATTCTGTACTTAAAGAAAAATAAGCAAGTGAGACTGAATTTTAATTCATCAGTATTATATATCATGGTCATGAATATCATACGCTAATTTAAAAGAAATTAGAATATGGCTAGAATGAATCATGAAATAGGACTAAGTGAATAAGAAGTATTCTAAACATTTAAAAATGCTTTTTGGAGCTCAAAGAATTGAAAGGGGCTAGAAAAAAGAATTAACATATAAAGACACTGTATTTCACATACACACAAAAATCCATAGTTTTTTTAAACCTATAGGCAAAAATTATCAGAGATTTTTTAAAAGATATCTTTAATCAAATGTCTTCACCCTTAAAGAGAAATGATTCCTTATTGAATTACGTTAAAAATCTTTTTTTCTAAAACAACATTGCCACTTCTGAGGTCACATGTTAAACAATTCATATATCATTAAGAATGCATATATCATTCTAAGCAAGATTCTGTTCACAACATTTATGTTCTTTGAAGACAGTCACTGTGTTAACACTGTAATACTAATGATGGCGCTATAATAGTATTTAATAAATGCTTCATTTATGAAATTTGGAACCTATCTCTTGCTATTCTTGCAATAGTAATGATATGTATCATTACACACATACACCACATAAACACAAATATCCTTCCCTATAGTAAAACAAAACAAAACAAAAAAGCAACTTACTTTTCTTTGAACAAGTTCCCTCAAACAAAAATTAACCATGATGAAAAAAAAAATTAACCATGATGCTCCCCAAAAAATCAATCAGTATTAAAAAGATAAATCTTAAAAAACTAACACCTAGATAGTAATTTTCAAATACAAGACTAAAAATATTGATTACCATAATGAGAAAATAAAAGCATTTATAAAGGGCTCTAAGGATTTCAATCTACTCAGAAGATTTATATTTTTAATTAAATCTATTGCCAAGGCAATATAGGAGAAGAAGATATTGGCTCCAGTGTCAGGGTTAATAAAGTTAGCAGTCCATGAATCAGGAGAGGAGAGAGAAGATTTGAAGAGAAGAAGGTGGGTGGGGTAATGGGGGAGGAATATTGAGTTGAGCTGAAATCTCTATCCCTCTGACAAATCTCTACCAGGATTGTCAGGATTATTGTGTATCCACAGATAGCTTTCTACAAATTGGGAAAAGGTGACCCTTTATTAAAACTCATTATTTCTATCCATTGGAAGATTGTCCATGTGTTAAAACCAGATTCTGTACCATCATCTTCCTTAAAATCACTGCAATAAGCATACTTGTCGATGATATCCATGCTACAAATAATATTGCACAAACATATAGATTATCAGTGTCTGATTATCAGTGTTTCTTTACCTTGCCTTATACATGCATGTCCCATAATGTTCTTTTACTACTAAGAGAAAATCTGAAAATTTTGCTTACAAATGACTTCAGAAAACCAAGATCTTGTCTTTTTTGCATTTCCATTTATCCCAGTAAGCCTGGTAATTGGCTTAAATTAAATAATAAGGTAATGGTTTGTCTTACCCATTTATGATAGTCCACTTCTGCAGATCACAAAATTTTGTGCTGAGTTTGAAATACACCCTGAAAGGATTATATTTCTCTTTCCTAAAGATTCAAAAAATATCAACGACGTGGGATCCCTGGGTGGCGCAGCGGTTTGGCGCCTGCCTTTGGCCCAGGGCGCGATCCTGGAGACCCGGGATCAAATCCCACATCGGGCTCCCAGTGCATGGAGCCTGCTTCTCCCTCTGCCTGTGTCTCTGCCTCTCTCTCTCTCTCTCTCTCTCTCTCTCTCACTGTGTGCCTATCATAAGTAAATAAAAAAATTAAAAAAAAATATCAATGATGTATGCAAGTATGTCAGTAACTAAATAATGGCTTCTTGGCTGACATTTCTGGAAAAAGAGGGAAGATGGTAGCAGAAGAGACAGACCCTAGGCTTGCCTCATCCCATGAAAACAACTAGATAACTATAAAATCATCCTAAATACCCCAGAAATCAGCCTGAAGAGTGGCAGAACAAACTCCATGACTAAAGGTAGAGAAAAGACCACATCAAAAATCATAGGAAGTAGAGAGATGTAGTTTGGGAGAGAAATGGATCATGGCTGCTGCAGTGGGGACGGAGATGCAGTTTCAGAGAAGGGTGAGAGACAGACTAGCACACAAGGGAGCACACAGGGAAAATGAAACCCCATAGCAGTTGGTTTAAAAAGGGAGGGGGGCCAAATTTTCATGAGTTCTTGCAAAAGCCTGGAGTTTTAAAGGTCAGTGGGCTTGGCTGGGATAGAGCCCAGGCAGCATTGGGCTGCTTTTGGAGAGAAGGCAGGAAAACAACCCCCACACATGCAGCATGGAAACAGTGATGTGAGGAGCACCTGGGCCACACAGTGGAAAGGTTATTCCTTTATCCTAGAATGTGTCCCAGAGACACAGTGTTCATGGAGAGACCACTAAAGGAGCAAAGGAACTGGCAGGTGCCATTTCCCTCCCCCACCCCTCAGCATAAGCACAAAGCCACTGCAGGAACTAGCATAACACCAACACTTGCTATCTAACTTGCTTATACCAACATCCCCCACCCTGACCCCAGAGAACTGCCTCTCCCACTTACATTTGCTTCAGTCCCAGTATGACGGGCCCCCTCCCCCAGAAGACTGACCAAAGCCCTTGGTCACACTGTGTCTCCCCATGCAGGAATTTTGTAGAGACTTATTTCCTTGGTGGTGGTGACAGGCTTCATTTTACAAACAGACCAGAGCACAACTAGTTAAAATGCACTGCATTCAGGTCAGGAATCACTGCCCATAACAGGTAAAGAGAGCCTCTGCTGATGACTGGCCTGAAGGATAAAGAAGCCATGACACAATAGGAGAGTACATACAGCACACATAAAAGACACTCCTGGAAGTGCCAGCCTCTGGGGAACAAGGAAAACTACATGGCATGGCTCTATAGGACTTTTTCTTCAAAAGGCCATTATCCTCAAGAAGAGGAGATATAGGGGCACCTGGGTGGCTCAGTGGTTAAGTGTCAGCCTTTGGCTCAGGGTGTGGTCCCAGGGTCCTGGGATCGAGTCCCACATCAGGCTCCTCACAGTGTTCCTGCTTCTCCCTCTACCTATGTCTCTGCCTCGCTCTCTCTGTGTCTCTCATGAATAAATAAATAAATAAATAAATAAATAAATAAATAAATAAATTTTTAAAGGGAGACACAGATGATTTTCTTAACACAGAAAAATAGACACGGAGACTTAGATAAAATGAGAAAACAGAGAAATTTATCCTCAATGAAAGAACAAGATAAGGCCACAGTCAGAGATCTAAGCAGAACAGATATAAGGAATGTTCCTGATAGAGGATTTAAACTAATGATCATAAGGTTACTCACTGGACTTGAGAAGACTGGAAGACATGAGTGAGTGTTAACACAGAGATAAGGAATAACATAGCAGAGATAAAGGCTCAATAAATGAGATTAGAAACATGTTCGATGAACATGAGCAGTAGACTGGAAGAAGTAGAAGAACAAATTAATGATTTAGGAGACAAAGTAATGAAAAGAAATTCAGCAGAACAAAAGAGAAAAAAGGATTATGAAAAACAGAATAGATTTAGGGAACTCACTGACTCCATCAAACAGAATAACATTTGTATTATAAATTCCCAGAAGAAGAAGAAAGAAAGAGTGCAGAAAATTTACTTGAAGAAATAACATCTAAAAATTTCCCTAATCTGAGGAAGAAAACAGAAATCCAGATCCAAGAGGCAAAGAGAACTCCCATCAAAATCAAAAAACCAGATCCACACCAAGACATATTGTAATTAAATTGACCAAATATCATGATAAAGAAAAAAAAAAAAAAAGTCAAAGCAGCAAGACAAAAGAAGACAGTAACTTACAAGGGAAAACCCATAAGGCAGGGGAATTTTCAGCAGAAACTTTTCAAGCCAGAAGAGAGTGGCATGATATATTTAAAGTCTTGCATGGGGGAAAATATGCAGCCAACAATACAAGCCTCTAGCAAGGCTCTCATTTAGAACAGAAGAAGAGATGAAGAGTTGTCCACACAAGCACACACTAAAGGAGTTCATGACCACTAAACCAGCCCTGCAAGAAATATTAAAGGGGACTCTGAGTGGAAAGGAGAGATAAAAAATGACAGTATAAAGGTACGAAACACAAACATAGTAAAAAATGAGTATTTCTGTGAAAAATCAATCAAGGAACTCACAAAATAAAAGGATGTAAAATATAAGAAAATATACCTAAAGTATGGCAAGGAGAGGAATAAAGAATGGATTAAAACCTAAGTAACCATGAACTAATTATAGCCTACTATATGTAGAGGAGGTTATATACAAACTTAATGGTAATGATATACCAAAACCCACTAATAAATATGCAAGGAATATAGAGAAAAAAATTCAAATATGTCACTAAAGAAATCAGCAAGCCATGCTGAGAGAAAAACAACAGATCAGAGAAAATCTTCAGAAGCAACCACAAAACAAATAATAAAATGACAATAAAAACACATTTAACAAAATTACTTTGAATGAAAATGGACTAAACACTCCAGTCAAAAGATATAGGATGGCAGAATTGTTAAATAAACAAGATGCATCTGTATGTTCCCTACAAGAGACCCATTTAAGGCCTAAAAACACTTGCAGATTGAAAGTGAGAGGATGGAAAACCATCTAGCATGCAAATGATGTCAAAAGAAAGCCAGAGTAGCAATACTCATATTGGACAAAATAGTCTTTAAAACAAAGACTTTAATGACACAAAGAAGGACCCTACATAATAATAAAGGGGACAATCCAGCAAGAAGATATAACAATTGTAAATATTCATGTACCCAGTGCAGAAGCACCCAAATACATAAAAACAATTCATGGCAAGCACAAAGGAACTAATCAATAATAATACAATAATAGTAGGGAACTTTAACACCCCACTTACATCAATGGACATCATCTAAACAGAACATCAACAAGGAAACAATGGCTCTGAATGACACACTGGACCAGATGGATTTAACAGATATATTTAGCACCATCCATCCTAAAACACCAGAATACACATTCTTTTCAAGTGCAAATGGAATATTTACCAGAATAGATCGTATATTAGCCCATAAAACAAGCCTCAACATATTCAAGAAGATTGGAGTCATATCATGCATCTTTTCTGACTACAATACTATAAACTAGAAGCCAACCACAAAAAAAAAAAAAAAAAAAAAAAAAAAAAAAAAAATCTGGAAAGACCACAAATACATGGAGGTTAAATAGCATGATAAATGGTGAATAGGTCAACCAAGACATTAAAGAAGAAATTTTACAAGTACATGGAAACAAATGAAAATGAAAACACACAGTCCAAAAACTTTGGGATGCAACCAAAGCAGTTTTAAAAGGGAAGTTTGTAGCAATACAGGCCTACCTCAAGAAACAAACAAAATATTTCAAAAAAACCTAAACTTATACCTAAAAGAGCTAGGGCAAGAATAACACCAGCAGAAGGAAGGAAATAATAAAGATTAGAGTAGAAATAAATGATTTAGAAACTAAAACAAAACAAAAAAACAAAACAAAAAAGCAGTAAAACAGATCAATGAAACCAGGAGGAGGTTCTTTGAAAAAATAAATAAAATTGATAAACCTTTAGCCAGATTTATCATATCATGAAAAAAGGAGAAAGGACTCAAATAAATAAAATCATAAATGAAAGGAGAAATAATAGCCAACACCAGAGAAAAACAAAGAATTGCAGGAGAATATTATGAAAGTGTATATGGCAAAAAATCAGACAACCTAGAAGAAATGGATAAATTCCTAGAACCATGTAACTTACCAAAACTGAATCAGAAAGAAATAGAAAACTTGAATAGATAGATCGCCACCAAGCCACCAATGAAACTAAATCAGTAATCAAAACATCCCCAACAAACAAAAGTCTGGGACATGAAGGCTCCACAAGTGAATTCTACACACATTTAAAAAAGAGTTAGTACCTATTGTTCTCAAACTATTCCAAAAAATAAGAAAGGAAGGAAAACTTCAAAATTCATTCTATGAAGCCAACATGATTACCCTGATACTAAAACCAGATAAAGACACCATAAAAAAAGACAACTACAGGCCAATATCTCTGATGAACACGGATGCAAAAATCCTCAAAAAAAATACTATGAAACCAATTCTAGCAATATTTTAAAAAATAATTCACCATGATCTAGTGGGATTTAGTTTTTGGATGCAATGGTGGTTCAATATTTGCAAATCAAATTTTTAAAGATCTTATTTATTCATGAGATAGAGAGAGAGAGAGAGGCAGAGACACAGGCAAAGGGAAAAGCAAGCTCTATGCAGGGAGCCCAACGTGGGACCCAATCCCAGGTCTCCAGGATCAGGCCTTGGGCTGAAGACAGCACTAAAGCGCTGAAACTCCCGGGCTGCCCAATATTTGCAAATCAATTAATGTGATACATCACATCAATAAGAGAAAGGGTAAAAAACATACAATCATTTCAATCAATACAAAAAATTGACAAAGTACAAAATCTATTCATGATAAAAACCACCAACAAATATGTTTAAGGGGAACATACCTCAACATAATAAATATCTATGAAAACCCCATATCTAACATCGTACTTAATGGGGAAAAACTCAGAGCTTTTATCATAAGGTCAGAAACAAGGCAAAGATATCCACTCTCACTATTTTTATTCAGCATAGTCCTGGAAGTTCTAGTCACAGCAATAAGGAAACAAAAAGAAATAAAAGTCATCCAAATTGGTAAGGAAGAAGTAAAACTTTGACTATTTGTAGATGAGTTGATACTCCCTATAGAAAAACCTAAAGATCCCACCAAAAAGCTGCTAGAACTGATAAATGAATTCAGTAAAGTCACAGGTTACAAAATCACTGTACAGAAATCTGCTGCACTTCCATACAACAATAATGAAGTAGCAGAAAGAGAAATTAAGAGAACAATCCCATTTATAATTGCACCCAAACAATAAGATACGTAGGAATGAGCCTAACCAAAGAGGTGAAAGATCTGTACTTTGAAAACAATAAAACATTGATGAAAGAAATTGAATATGGCACAGAAAAATGGAAAGACATTCCATGCTCATGTATCAGAAGAACAAATATTGTTAAAATTTCTTTACTACCCAAAACAATCTACTCATTTAATGTAATTCCTAATACCAATAGTGTTTTTCACAGAACTAGGGCAAACAATTCTCAAATTTGTACGGAGCCACAAAAACCCAAAATAGCCAAAGAAATCTTGAAAAAGAGAAAGCCAGAGACATCACAATTCCAGCCTTCAAGTTGTATTCCAAAGCTGTAGTAATCAAAACACTATGGTATTGACAGAAAAAGAGACACAAAAGTCAAGAGAACAGAATAAATAAACCAGATATAAATTCACAACTATATGGTTAATTAATATTTGACAAAATAGGAAAGAATATGCAATGGGTAAAAGACAATCTCTTTAACAAATAGTGTTGGGAAAACTAGATAGCTGTGTGCAAAAGAGAGACATGAGACCACTTTCTTACACTGTACACAAAAATAAATGCAAAATGGATTAAACACCTAAACGTGAGACCTAAAACCATAAAAATCCTAGAAGAGAACACAGGCAGTAGTTTCTTTGACATCGACCAGAGCAATCTTTTTATAGATATATCTCCTGATGCAAGGGAAACAAAAGCAAAAATAAATTATTGGGATTACATCAAAATAAAAAGATTCTGCACAGCAGAGGAATCTATCAACTACACTAAAACGTGATCTGTGGAATGGGAAAAGATATTTGTAAGTGATATATCCAATAATGGGCTAGTATCCCAAATATATAACGAACTTACAAAATTCAACAGCAAAAATAGTGAATAATCAAATTTAAAACTGGGTAGAGACATGAATAGACATTTTTCCAAAGAAGACATCCAGATGGCCAAGAGACACATGAAAAGATGGTCAACATCACTCATCATCAAGGAAATGCAAATCAAACTACAATGAGATATCACCTCATACCTGTCAGAAGGGCTAAAGTCAATGCCACAAGAAACAACAGGTGTTGGCAAGTCTGTGGACAAAGAAGAAGCCTCCTATGTTGTTGTGGGAATAGAAACATGTTTGTTGCAACCGCTGTGGAAAACAGCACAGAGGTTCCTCAAAAATGTAAAAATAGAACTACCCTATGATATAGAAATCACACTACTGGGTATTTACCCAAAGAATACAAAAACATTAATTCAAAGGACACATGCACCTCTGTATTTATAGTAGCATGATTCACAATAGCCAAGACATGGAAGCAGACCAAGTATCCCTTGGTAAATGAATGGATGAAGAAAAGGTGATTAGATAGATACATACGTAGATAGATAAGTAGATAGATAGATAATAGAATATTGTTAAGCCACAAAAAGAATGAAATCTTGCAAAAAAAAAAAAAAAGAATGAAATCTTGCCATTTACAAGACATAGATGGAGCTAGAGGGTATAATGCTAAGCAAAATAAGTCAATCAAAGAAAGACAAATACTGTAGGATTTCACTCATATGTGGAACTTAAGAAACAAAACAATAAACAAAAAGAAACAAAACAAGCAAAGGGGAAAAAGATAAATCAAGAAACAGACTCCTAATCATAGAGAACAAACTGATGGTTACCAGTTGGGAGAGGCGTGCAGGTAATGGGTTAATAGGTGATGGGGATTAAGGAGTGTTTTGTGGTGATGAGTGCTGGATGATGTATGTAATTGCTGAATCACTTTATTGTACATCTGAAACTAGTATTACACTGTATGTTAACTTACTGGAATTAAAATAACTTAAAATGCAAAAAAAATGTTTTTTTCTTCTATATTTCATTGAAACAGTGTTTTGGCATCAACATATCTTAATATATCAAAACCTTTTTGGTGAGTATCTTTTTCTGTTTTTGAATGACTTTGTTAGATATATCAGTTCTCGGAAACAGTGGCTGTCACCAAGTTTCCAGAAGTTCTAGTTAAGACAGTAACTGCCTGCTTAATCTAGAGCCCATAAACCAAACATCAGCTGGACACCTGCAACACTGTCCTGGTGAGCAACACTGATTATCTTTGGCATTTCTGG
Source organism: Vulpes vulpes (assembly GCF_048418805.1). NCBI lineage: Eukaryota > Metazoa > Chordata > Mammalia > Carnivora > Canidae > Vulpes > Vulpes vulpes. Next base: position 80,820,482 of record NC_132795.1, read on the forward strand.
GTCTACCAATACAATCTCTATCTATCAAGTAAAGGAATGGTATTTTCTTAAAATGTTGGCTAGCATGTTTTAGAAACATATCCTCAAAACTACAGAGCTAGTATATTTTCTAAATTCTTTATCCTGACCCAAAGAGGCTTGAGTGCATAGTTTATAACAGTTTACTGAATACACGGGGGAGAGCTTGTCCTAGATATGATTATTATCCATCATTTTTAGAAAGATCTTATATACTACTGTGAAACCCATTTTTAATATCATTTTTACCTCCAATCATGTATTTTCCAATTGCGTAGAGCATATGCTCACTCTAATCTACCACAACTTCCAGGTTGATTTCCCCTCAAATATGTTTTTGAATTGTATTCTTATGTTCCACAACTTTTTACATTTCCTATTGTCAAGAATTATATGTTTATTGGTATGGTCTTTCTCCTTTGATTATTAATTCTCTCAGAATTGGAAGATCTATCTCTGTAGCTGAAATCTGAGCCCAGAATTTAAGCTACTCAGCTAAGGTTTACTTAAGGGTTTCACTGTGTCACTCAATATGCTATGTATTTTACAGAGTTTGTCTTATTTGATCCACATAACATTGTAATTTGGTTAGAATAATTATTCCCATTTCACAGATGAGAAGATAAAGAATTTAAGTTGCACACTTCAAAAAAATGAGAGATGTAAAATGTATCAGAATCTATAGAGTTGAGATTTGAACCCAGGAACCCCAACTACTATGGGTCTTAACTACAACACTAGACCATGTTACACTACCTCTGCAGGGAAGCTTTTGTTCAAGGTCTTCTGAGGGAAGTGACAAAGTAATTCCAAATGAGATGGAAAATGGTGAATGGAGGCTTCCTCTCTTCTACCTATCAGCACTCCTCACCTTCTCATCAGCATGAAGAGCAGTGTCCCGCAGGGAATTTGGAGTTGCTATCTGACACCCCCAAAATGCACACCTTGCTTTGCATTCTCTCTGACAACTCTATTCATCACCCTGTCGGTCGGCTTCAGAGTCACAATTCTCTTCAGGTTTGGTTTTGAAAGCAAGGCTCAAAGATTCAGTTTTCTGAGCCTGTCAATGCCTCACATTCACATAGTGTCTCCGTTTTGCATGACAGAGATGCCCAAGTTCATTATCCACAGGTTACTGCTGAGTGAAATTTCACCCTTTCTTTACCTTCTCAACTAAAGCAGTTCTTCTCTTTACCTTTGTCATCTCGAAACCACTCTCTGAGACAGATGAGACACTCAGCATGCTCTATTTCCATAACATTTACATGATATTAATAGAAACACAGGCCAGAATCACAACAATGACATTGAAGAAAAGTTTGTTCACATTTTATAATGTAACTCTCCAAGATTATCTTGCCAGTGTTTTTTGAAACAAGTTCATTTTTCACAGAGAGGTGGGTTTTATATCTCATTTTTTGGAAGGTTCTTAGGTTGTACTATATTTTTTTTTTAATTTCCTGGCACAATGTAGTGACATCAATATTATCAGATTCAACCAAGAATCATTAGAGCCACAATAAAATATCATGTTTCTAAAAGCTATTTATTATAGTATAAAAAAGAATGAAGCATAACTTTAATGAGTTTTTCAGACTGTGTGTCTTTGAAAGAAGGTTGTTTTCAAAGTGTAGTCAATCAGAAAACCAGAGTTCTTTCTCACCTTCTCTCATTATCTGACTGTTGAGCAGTGGAACCCTCAATAAGAGAACCACAGGAGTCCTCCTGCATCTCTTAGATGGTATGTAATTTATTGTGGCGTATTGTGTTGTCCATGATTATTTTTTTTTTGGTTTTACTCTACACTGATTTCAAAGTTTCCCTTACCTCTCTTACTGTGATTGCATTTGCTCTGAGACTTAAAGCTTCCTCTTTGACGGTAACTCAGATGAATCACTTATTATAACCTCTTTTAATCCTCTGATCCTAATATCTGGCCTCGTGTTCCTCAATCTTTGTTGTAGCCCCAACAATACTTAACTTAGATTTTTAAGAAACTACAGTGAAATTAAACTTTCATGTAATACATATTCTTTCTCTCGTATAAAAACAAACATACACAAACTCAAAAGAAAATTGACAAGACATTGAAATGAAACAGGAGTGAATTGAGAATTGGGATGACTTCTAAAAAATTGTCAGAACTACTTAATTTGTTACAAAAATTGAACAGAACATTTCAAAGTTACAGAGAGATTGTAATCTGGTCTTTCATAAATTAGTTGCCTGGAATTTTTTTTTTTTTTTTTTTTTTTAGTTGCCTGGAATTTTGAAAGCACTTACATAAACTACTAAATTCAGGAGAATAGTCCTGCTGAATGGAGATTTTAAAATCAGAGTCGGAACAGATGTTGTTAGGGAGATGAAGGAACAGATTGAGGAGGAAAGAGGATGAGCGAGGTCATTGACAGCTTGGCAAGACTCTAAGTCTGAAGAACTTGAGTGGTGGGCAGTGCTTCAGAGGGTACAGTTAAGGGATAAGGGGGATGATGTACATTAGGACCCATATAAGTGTTTGTTAAAAGTGCATTTCCCCAGAACCCATCTTTGATCTATTGTGTTAGAATCTCTGGGAGTGGAACCCAGGAATCTGCTTTGCAGAGAACCTGCCACCCCCAACCCAGGTGACTGTGCCACCAAGTTAGAAAGCCTTTTCGTAGCTACCAATGCAAGATAATCAAAACTGGTCTTCTGCAAACTAAAACAGAAGATGCCAACCAAGGCCTGTACGTTAAAATTCTTCTGTCCATTTGCTCAACTGGACTCAGTGTGCCATTATTTTCTTTTGTCTGCTAGCATGATGGGCCAAGTTCTTTATTTTGTATCTGATCTGTGTGCTATTACTGTCAGAGAAAGGGCTAATTTGAGTCTCATTTGAAATGTCTGCCTCTATCTCGGTCATTAAAGTTAGGCTGACCTTTAAGGACTTCATATTTCCTTAAAAATATGTCAGCATTATGCATATATGTATGTTACCAGTGGAGTTATATATCATCTTTCAGGCTGGACATAAAACCACATGTACTTTCTCCACCTATAATGAAGTAGAAAAATAAATATTTAAAAATATAATTCATTTCTCACATTCAGATATGTAGGCACATATGGATGTGAAAAAATGGTGTGGTTTTCTTCTCAGAAGAGAAAAAATAAGAAAAGTGAAAAGAAAAGTGTCAATTGAATAAAAGGAGAGAAAATAAACTTCTGGGAATGTACTATTCCCAGCTCAATGTTCTCAGCCAGTAATTGAACATCATAATTGTTATTATAACAGGAACACTTCAGGCAAGGCCTGATGTCAGTGATCACCTAAGAGGGGCAGCAATGAGTGATCCCCATTGCTGAACAAGAATAACAATGGAGCAAAGCAACACACTCTGTACTTCTGAGTGAAGTCTAGAATATTTAGATCATGTCATCTTTGAAATATTTTACAGATGTTTAAAATTACAGATAAACAAGATTACTTAATATGTTTTATGGAGTGAGAGTTGTCTAGTCAGAACTCCTAGATTTAATGCAAAATAGAATAAAATTAGCTTGACTTTGTTTTTTTTGTTTGTTTGTTTGTTTGTTTGTTTTTTTAATTTGCCTCTCAAGCCAGTATAGAAAAAAGAGAGTTAGGTAAAGATTATCTATTATAGTGCAACACAGATTGTTGTTCCCTGTTGGTGTCTATCACTTCTCTGTACTACATCCCTTTCATGCCCATATTTTATATCTATAGAATTCATCTCTCTTATGACCCATAATAGTTCTAAGTTAAACTAAAAAATAGATGCACTGATCTGATCATAACAACAGAAAGTTTGGTCTCAGTAGATTTCCTTCTAATACATGAGATTCTGTTTTCTGATTCATAAAGATTTATGTACTATTATATCAAGTAGCTCAGATTTCAGGGTGGTCTCTACCCTCAAAACTAGACACTAGTTTGTTATTCTTAACTAAAAGTACAGGCAGCTATTCTAAGAGTAGAATTATTAATATAACTGTCCTGTCATTCACTGAGTGAAATACTGAATGAAGGAAAAGCCTTTGTTAATTATACTGTAAGGAAACACCATTTCAGAGCTTTAAATGATACAACAGAGAAAAATTTACATAGACTGAAATCTGTTTTTACTGTTGATTGGATCAGCACTTTATAACACTGCCAAGTAGTGGACCAGTACGCATACAGAAAAATCAAATTTAATTGCATACTTTAAATTGATGAAAAAAAGACCAAACTAAGACAGGTAAAAATTGGGAAATAATTTATTTTTATTGACCATATGACATCTGAGCCAAAATATGTTAATTGAAGTTTCTGAAGCAGCTGGGTGGCACAGTTGTCTGGGCATCCGACTGTTGGTATCGTCTCAGATGGTGATATCAGGGTCATGGGATGGAGCCTAGCATCAGGGTCTATACTTAGCTTGGTGTCTGCTCATGAATCTGTCTTCCTCTCCCTCTATCTCTACCCCCCCACGTGCTTATGCTCTCTTTCACTTGCTCTCTCTAAAGTAAAATAAATAAATCTTGAAAAAATTATTCAAGCTTCCTTTATATTATGATAACTGAAAACAACAACCACCACCATCCTAATGATTGCTTCATTTGAGTTGGGAAATGAGCATTAAGTGATTAATGTAATGGCCAACAATGAAGAATGAGTAACTTCATTATCTTTGCAGACTACTCTTTTCCTGGTTATTTTATTTCTTTAAATAGATAATACAGTTGCATTTAATAATGAAAAAGTAAGTACAGTGATGATTTATTATTTTTGTCAAACTACCAGAATCAACAGTTAGATGATGTGGATTGAGAATGGGTATTGTATTTCAAGTTTGCTAATCTTTGGAGAAGATTAATACTTGTTAATACAGTTTTGATAAAGATTCACCATTGAGAATGAGGTTAGATTAAAGGAAATCGATTTTCAGCAAGTTTAATCAATGTTTTGCAACGAGATATCTAAGAATGGAAATTGGATTGGACTTACAAAGGTGCTATTTTTATTCTTTAAGGTAATGGCATAACATGTTTTTAAAATGCTAAACTACCTAAACTCTTTTTTTCCTGTGTGCATGTATGTGTATAGGGGCTTGTAGTTTTTCATTTGATTAGCTGTTAAAAGCTATTATTTTAAGATTTTATCTATTTATTTGAGAGAGAGAGCACAAACATGGGGGCCAGCAGAGGGAGAAGGAGAAGCAGACTCCTCATTGAGCAGGGAGCCCAACACAGGGCTCAAACCTAGGACCCGGGAATCATGACCTGAGCCGAAGGCAAATACTTAACCGACTGAGCCACTGAGACACCCCAAATTATTCTGAATTACCTGAAGTAGTTATAATTCAGTAGTGGTTTTGCCCCCTAGAGAACATTTGGCAATATCTAGAGACATTTTGGTTGTCACAACTAAGGGGAGGGTCTACTGGCATAAAGTGAATAGAGCAAGGCTGCCAAACATCCTGCAGTACAACAGGCTCTGAGGGCAAAAAGTCATCTGACCCAAAGTGTCAATAGTTCCAAGCTTCAGAAACTCTATCGTAAAACCTTCTTTAAAAAAAAAAAAAAAAGATTTTATGTATTTATTCATGAGAGACAGAGAGAGAGAGAGAGAGAGAGAGAGAGAGGGAGGGAGGCAGAGACACAGGCAGAGGGAGAAGCAGGCTCCATGCAGAGAGCCCAACGTGGGACTTGATCCCGGGTCTCCAGGATCACGCCCTGGACTGAAGGCAGATGCTAAACTTCTGAGCCATCAGGGCTGCCCCCTCTCCTAAAACCTTTAACTTTTACCCTAATCTCCTGCAAAATTTTGGTTCAGAGAAAAGAACTTTTCAGTGTAACACAGAATGTTGCTTCTCAGTAGTGCCTCTCTTCCTCAGCACTGTTGGATGAAGGATGCATTTACACTGGTTAATTTGAATCCAGAATAAAATAAAGCCAAGTCATCATTTCAAGATAAAATGACTAAGAAGACATTTCAGTCGCCCTAAATGTTTTATGGCTTTTTTTTCTTTCCATGACAATAAACATCATATTCATGCTTGCTTTCTGTTTTGCTAAGTGTGAAGACAGAATTCTAATGAACCATCAAATATCATAAAAGGGGAGTGAGAACCAGCACCTGGCTCCAAGGCCCACTGCCTGCGAGGTCCTCCATTCACTCCGGCAGTCTCTATAAAACAAATGAGCTGTAGAGAAATGGCTTTTCTGGTAGTGTACCTATAACTTAAAATATTTCTCACCAGGAAAATAATAAACCAAACACACACATGCAGACATCAAAAAACAACAACAAAAACAACCAAAAACAAAAACAAAAACAAAAAAACAAAAAAAAAAACTCCATTCTGTTGGCTAGAAGGCAGAGCAGACACATTTCAAAATGCACAGGTAATATATTTTGCTATTAAATTACTTCAAGCAAATAAATCCAGAGAACAGAAAATGAAATATTCAGGACTTAACCATGTCCAAATTTCAATAAAAGACTACAAAATGTGAGCTTAGTATACCTTACATCCAGCTAAGATATCACAGTTTTTCATTTCAGTAACACCCTAGTCTTTGTCTTTTCATTGCCCTATCCAAAAAGCAAACACCAATTCTGTTATAAGCCAGTAATACCCTTTATCTCTTCTGTGCCACGTCCTTCAATTAGTAGCCACACCCAGAGGATTTAAAAATACATTATCCTAGCATAGATCTCTTTTCTGGGGTCCAGATCCAAATATTCAATCGCCTATTTGGCATCTTCTCTAATAATGACCATCGGTCCCTCGACTTTTATTCTTGTTATTTTCCTCTACTTGAATCTACGCATCTGATATATTGCCAGCCAGCTTTCCATCTTCACTTCCTCCACTCAGGTCCAAGATGTTATAGCAGGAATTCCTGCAATACCTTCCTAAAAGGCTGTCACATGTTTACTCTAATCCCCCCTAATCTGTGAAAAACAAAACAAAACAAAACAAAACCAAAACTGATCATATCAGTTTTTTTTTTTCATAAAACTGAAAATAGTCCCTTTGCTCTTTCAGAATAAAAGCAAAACTCTTTAATATGGCCTCAAAGCCTTCACTAGTTCTGGAAACAAAATCCAGTCTCATGTCAACCCCCTCTCTCCCTACTTGCTGAATTCTAGCTATCATAGGCTTTCACCTACATTTCCCCTTCTCTGTTCTACTACAGAACATTTGAACATGCTGGTTTTCTCTACAAGGAATGTCTTTTCTCTTGACATCTGGTTTCCCCTATTCATCTTTCCAATTTCATCACAAATGTCATTTCTCTTTTTTTTTTAAGATTTTATTTATTTATTCATGAGAGACACACAGAGAGAGGCAGAGACATAGGCAGAGGGAGAAGCAGCCCCTCCCGGCAGGGAGGCCAATGCAGGATTCTCTCTTGAAACCCTAGGATCACGCTCTGAACCAAAGGCAGACGCTCAACCGCTGAGCGACCCGGCATCCCACAAACGTTATTTCTTTAGAAAAAAACTTCCCAGAGCCCTTGATGAGGCTAAATCTCTGAGACACTCTGAAAGCTCCATGTTTCTCTCTTTCCTAGCTGCTATCTATGGTTGCAGTTTTAGAATCATTTGTGAAATCACCAGTGTTTTTCTCCCCTATAAGAATATCAAAGAGGACAGGGAACATATCTGGTTTTGCTCATTATTAGACTCACAGGTCATAGCAGTGCTTGGTACCTAGTGCATCATCAATAAATATTTGTTAAACAGGTAGATGGACATTTCAGTGACACTTCAAGAATGATAAAAATGAACTATTTGAGGTACTAATCTGAATTTCTGAAGCAGTGATACATTGTGGGGGAAGATACATTATTCTTTCATATGCAAATTTCATATGCAAATAGTATGAAAGTCCAGTGTTTGAAAATTATTAAAAGAAAATCATAATGGCTGGAGACCAATAAGAAACTCTCACTTATGGAACTCCTACTATACCATTTAGACAGATTATTTTATTTAATTTTCCTTACTGCTCTAAGAGACAGTAGGGAAATATAAGAAAACTGGGCTTGAAAAGGTTAAATAACTAGCAAAACATAAATAGTACAGCTGGGATTTGAAACCAGGTGGTAAGTAATCTTAAAGTCCATAAGTTTAAATTCTATGCTCATAGGATATAGGATACTAATAACATTTAATTCAGTGACTATTTGGGGGAGTATGGCATGAATATATTTTTTAATGTTAATAATTCTTAGCCATTTAATGATTTTGTAGGATTACCTTCTATTGAAGAGCCCTGTTCTATGATCCATATAAATATACATGGCAATACTTTACGATTTTTTGTCACAGTATTAACTATAATATTTGGTTCTTCAATAAAAGTCAGTTACTAAAATGGCTAGAAGACTTTATTATAAAAAAGCTTACTGACACTAGTCCAAAGTCATTATAACAAGGATCTCATGGAGAAAATAGTATTACTCTTAAAGATCCTTTATTTGTTATTTTAATGTTTTTAAAAAAATATTTTTAAAATTTATTTTAGAGAGAGAGGTGGAAGGAAGGAGCAGAGGGGGAGGGAAAGAGAAGAGGGAAAGAAATATCAAGCAGACTCTGCATGGAGCACAGAGCTCAACACAGAGCTTGATCCCAGGACCCTGATATCATGACCTGATCTAAAACCAAGAGTTAGACACCCAACTGACCGAGCCACCAAGACACTCCAAAGATCTTAAAAAAAAAAAAAATCAAGAATACAAGAATTTTGTAAAAAAATACCAAGGAATATCAGTGTATCAGAATCACAAAGGTTTATCAAATGAGGTGTATAGAATGTAAAGTTTCTCCAAATATGCAAATTCTAAAAGGAAGGACAGGGGTGCCTGGGATGGCTCAGTCAGGTAACCATCTGTCTTTGTTCAGGTCATGATCTGGGGGTCCTAGGATCTGGCCCTGGGTCAGGCTCCTTCTGCCCCTTCCATGCTCTCTCTTTCTTTCTCTTTTAAATAAATAAAATCTTAAAAAAATAAGATAAAATAAAAAGAAAACAAGGTGTGGTGGGCATGACCTGAGAACAGGCATTATAAATAACTTGGAAACCATGGGTGCTAGAGAATATTTAATTGCAGAATAGTTTTAAGACTAAACACTATTTTTGAGGACAACTTCTGGCTTAAAATAGCAAAGATAAAAAACAAAATTGAGCTGCAATTGGTTTGGAATAATTTACCACAAAGCAAGCGTGGCCTTTCCAACAACTGTATTCACTTAAAAAAATAAATGAATAAATATTGCTTAATTCAGTGAAATTGCTAGTTTTAAGAAGAACCTAATGGGGCCCATTTTTTAAATTCAATATTGGTTATGCACATTAATTTTCACATTAATGTGAAATTCACATAAGTTTTCACATCAATGGCATCACACCACTGTGATGCACGAACATTCCATACACACTGACCTATTTGACACTGATCTCCACAGGATGATGGAAGTAGCAGTTGTGTGTGTATTCCAAATAATTTTTTTTCTAGTTCAAATTCCAACTCTCTGCCCACCTTTAAGTAATACATAGTCATTTAATGTCTAATTTATTCAGAACTGAGAGTACGTTGTCCAAAAGACTCTATTTTCAGTGTAAAGGTTTGGAAAGTACAGCTTTCTAAGCACAACAGAAAAATACTGCAATACTCCCAGCCATCACATTAAACAGAGAGGGCCTAAGTTCTTTCGTGGAAAATGGCAGATATTGGTAAAATTTCTGGATTCTCACAGAATGTTACCATTACTGGTAATCTGATAAAGCCTTTAAATTTGGGGTGGAAGAGAGAAGGAAATGCCTCAATAATCAAATATTAAATGTAACTCACTGAAGGAAGGTCCTAAGGTGCTCATACATATTAAGAACTAAAAAGCAATTTTATACCTGAAAGGAATAACAATATATAATTAAGATGTGAAACAAATTCTCACAATCATGATGTACAGGGAAGGCAAGCAGGGCCCCAGAGATTAAAGGGCAGTATTCTGATCGCATCATTGGGCAACTAGATGTTTAGTGACGAGAGCCTTGGAGGGGAGGTACACATGTCACAAAGTGTATCTTGGATACGGTACTGTGTATTTCTGAGCCTCAGTGTCTTCATCTCTAGAAGACTTGGGGTGGAATCAGCACTCTCTAAGACCTGGTTTAGATTTTAAATACCAGGTTTCCTAAATTGTCTGTAGGAATACTACCTGCAAAGGGAACTAAACTTGGACTCTAATTAAAATTTTTTAAAGATTTTATTTATTTATTTATTTACTTATTCATTCATTCATTCATTCATTTATTTATTCATGAGAGACACCGAGAGAGAGAGAGAGAGAGAGAGAGAGAGAGAGAGAGAGAGGCAGAAACACAGGCAGAGGGAGAAGCAGGCTTCACGCAGGGAGCCCAATGTGAGACTCCATCCCGGGTCTCCAGGATCATGCCCCAGGCTGAAGGCAGGCTCTTAACCACTGAGCCACCCAGGAATCCACTAATTAAAATTTTGAATTCCAATTCACTACAAGCATTATATTTCCTGCAACATCGTATGTTGTAAAGCTGTAAACAGCAAGAATTTTATAAATCATCCCTATTATTTCTGGAATTTCTGGTAGCACAGTAGAAACAGACCAAGGACATTACATTCATTGAAAATATCTTATTAAAGAGACTTCCTTATATAATTAAAAAGTATATATTAATGTTGTTTCCAAGATACCTCATTATGCACTTGGGCTGAAAACAGCGTACTAGCCACAAATACTTCATCTGCATCCCACCCATTTAAAAATCTTCAGTTGAACAATATGAAATATATGATATTTACTTTTGAACTCAATAAACCAGACATTTTATATGTGTAAACTGTACTAATTTATTTCTGCTCTGTTTATGTGTTATGTGTTAGTGTTATGTGTATAACACAAAATTTTAAATGAATCCAATAATATGGCTACCTGCATTATCAGAAAACTAAATGGAATAAGCTTTTATGGATTATTCACTCTATTTCGAGGGTCTTTTCTATTCCATAACAGCACATTCCATCAATATTTGTTTATTCATATTATCATTTTCATGAATATACATAGCAGCAGGGGATTTTAACATTGCTTTCATTATCTAACAGTGAAGTATCAAAAGTTAAGTTTCTTGTCCAATGGGGCATGACTTGAAGAAGGGCTAAAGTCTTCTCAGACTTAAAAACTTGTTGGTATGTTCACAGGGAAATTTGTGGAGTGATTCAGGAATATGTCTTTTACTATCATTGAGATATAGAATTTGGTTACTGTCATCATCACTTGAAGTACTAAAAAACTGTCCATGATTTTAAAAGTCATTTGGCATAAAAACTGTCAGCCACACTGATTTCTCTATGCTGCTCAGCCTTTACCGCATCACTTTTTACCTGCATGTATGATTCATGATATATTCCTCATGCAAGATTCTGAGGTTTAGTTGGTTTGTTTATATCTACCTCTATGGGGTTTACAAAATTGTGCTTTTTTCCATCAGTTTTCCCCACTTTATTTTGTTAGGCATTTAAGTGACCTTATGCTTCTAGGAAAACCTGACCTTTGGCTAGATCCAGGGACATGAGTCCTGGTTAGGTAAGTTCTGGTGCCTGTGATTGGTTTAAGAAGACTGGAGGGAAACCGTTGTGGCTCTTATGGGAAAGGTTCATACACCATGCACAGAGTCCTGACCCATTTTAGGAGATGGTTATATGATGACGTGATAGGTGAAGTTACTGCACACATTTTGTGACCACAATTGGACAAGCTTAAGAGCAAACATCAATATTCTGAAGATGCTAGAGCAAAGATGGCCAGATTGAAAAGAATCTGAAGCTGTCAGCTGCTACCTGACCTCTGGATTTTTGGTTATCTTACATAAGAGGCTTGTGCATTATTTTCTTTACAGAGGAAGTATGTGACACAGATGAAAACTGTCTTAACAGCTTTTTGTCAATATTACTCTTCAAGATTCTAGCAGAGGGTAGTATACAGCAGTACGTACGGTACAGTTATCATTCAGGAAATTGCCATCAGTATATGAATGAGAACAGAAGAGACTATTTTTAAGACCATCTCAATATGATAAAGCTAAACCTTTAGTGTAACTGATTCATGATACTTCCAAAGGAACTGTTTATATGCAGAGTATCGACTTAATGAAATGTTATTTTTTTGTGTTTGTGTTAATGTCTATGTGTATGTTTATACTCATCTGAAACAAAAAGATGTTTAATAATGAAAAAAAAATTAAATGTGTTTTTCCTAGGCATTTCTATCTTGGAAAGATTAGAGTAGGTTATAAATTTCCCCATTTTTCATGCATATCCCAGGGCTTAGTGTAGAAGGCTTTGAAGAGTGAAGAGGAGGGGAAGGAGAAAGGATGGAATAAAAGTTCATTTTGGAATCAGAAATTGATTAGTAAGAAGAGTGACTTTAAGCAATTCACTTTTGGAGAGACTGTCATATCCAATAACTTCCCACAGCTTCCTTCATGAACCTTATTTTTAGTTGAACTAGTAACATAGGAAACAATTAGACATCATCATCAACCTTATCATGCGTTAACACCAGTGCAAATTAACTCCTACCACTAAAAATACTCCTTCTCTCTGTCAAAATCTGTGAAGGGAATGACTTACTGCACTTAGAGCATAATTGTGTCTCCTTGACTGCATAAAGCTGACACATAAAAATCAATATTAATTAAAAAAGATCAAAATAAGAACTGCTATATTTTACATTTTTCTGCTCAACACATCTATATTCTCTATTCTTCACCCCCTCGAAAGAAAAACAATACTTTTAATGTGAGAACAAAGCAAAAAATGTATTTCAGAAGTCCATAATCATCATGTCCCACAGTAAGCATAAAATTTGACATCTTTTATCTTAAAAATTAATATATTTTAAAAATTTCACTGTTATTACACATTTATTTTAATGCAAAAGTAAGCAAATATGTGCCTCATGATACCTCTTTTCTTTCTATTTTTGTCTCCACTTCCTCATGTTATCTATCTTTCCACAGGGCACTGTCGATAAAGAAAATGTTAACAATCCCAGAAAAAGCTAGCACTCCTGAGATTATTTACTCTAGCACCCTAACACTAATCATTTCAAACAGGAAATATAGGGTTGGGGTCTCTTCTGCCCTTTCCTAGCCTGGGTTCCAGTTATGCCTCGAGGTCATCTATTAGACCTGTGACCCTAAGTGACGTGAAATATTTTATCAATATAAAAACTCATTCAAATAATTCTAGTTCTAACAAGCTGGTGTTCCTATGTAAATAAATATGAATTAGTTATATATCACTCAGAGAAGTAAAAAAAAGACAAAAAAAGAAAAGAGAGAGGTAAAGGTGATCAATACATAATGATCATCTGGTTTAAGTAATTTTATAATTATCTGATTCCATTTTAATGATTTATGATCAATGTATAAGAAAATGAAGTATAGTTTAAACCTTTTGCTAAATGTTCCAGAAAGAAAGAAATTTACCTTTGAGATTTAAAACATATATGTATTTATATATATACACATTAATATTACATATTATTATATGTGTATATTATTGTATATGATATATATTATAGTATGTATTATAAACATAATATGCATATATCAATTTCTATACTCAGGTTGTTACACATGGAGTACATGGGCTCTGCAGTCAGAATGGTTTGGTTTGGGTTAGAAACCCAAGCCTAGTAATCATAGGCAAATTGCTTAATTCCAAAATCTCAGTGTTCTAATCTGTAAATGGCATAATAATAGTACTTATCTAATAGGTCTCTTGAGAAGGTTAAATGAGCATATAATAAACGGAAAATGCTATTATTAGGAATAATAATGTTGGTAGAATCTTAGATTCCCAGTCAATATAGACAATGGTTTCAGGAAATATTCTCCAAAACATTACTTATTTCTATCTTTTTACTCAAGGGGAGAAAATTTAATTTTCTGAGTTCAGTAAACCACCACAAGATCCTCTTACTAGCTAGTGGCATAGACTGGACAGGGGGAGAGACCTTGTTCAAGGTCATTAGATTTTGCTTTAGCACATTTCAAAATCATAGCAGAAAAAGACAAAAACAAAACAAAACAGCATAAGATGGTGATTTCTAAGGTAATACTAATATTTTCTTATGGAAAGAGATGGCAAACACAATTAGAACATTTAAATATCCTTAAAAAGGGTATGTTTCCTCTTTTATGACAGAGCTTGCTTTATTTAGTGAGGTGATCTGGTATTTGAACTTGAGTTTAAGGGGTCTCTACCTCTTGTTTTTGCTGCTATCATTTTGTACAATTTAAACTGAATGCCCTGGTTTCCTTCTAGAAATCAGTAAGCTATATATACTTGGAGTCACTGAAATTTGAAAATCGCATACTCTATTAACAGAATTAATAAGGAGTTGCTAATAGGGGGAGGTAAAATCTAAGCGACTGGTCAGCATTTTTTGTCAGAAAATATTTCAAATTAGACCATTTCTTGGTTCAGTAGTTTAAGTTAGCTGAAAAATGGGGAAGTGAAGTTAGAGCAATTTTTGAAAAGGGAGGGTAACATTTCCTGAGCATTAAATATATGCCAGATTTAATGCCAAGCATTTTCCATACCAATTCCTTTTTCTGAAAACACAATAAGAAAGGCAAATTGTAGATGAAAAAAAAAAAAAAAGCTGGATTAGGAGTTCATTTGACAAATGACAAAGACATTAAAAAAAATCTGAACCCTGTCTGATTCAACTGTCACATGATCTTTAAAAAGTTCACTTTCAGACCCGTCTTTTGCCTGCGTCCTTATTGATAACCCTAAAATTCCTTTTGTGTTAGTTACTAATCTACCTTGAACAAGAGTGAGAAATAACTACTTTATAGTGAGTTTTAGTCAACAGCAAAGCATTTGATAGCAAATTTCCAAGGATTTACACCTTTATAAGAAAATACAGGTTAATGGAAACAGAAACAATTCCTTCTCTCACAGAAATGTCATGTACTCACTAGTCCTAGACCCAATTTTAACTTAAGATTGCCCTTATTCCAGAGCCAGTACAAAACTGGAATTTTTATAGACACTATAACTGTGAGGGGTTGGTATTGTCATGCACACTGAGCCTTTTCTTCTACAGGTAATTTGTTTTCACATCTTTTGAGAACATTTATGCACCATTCAAAACCTGAAGTACACAATTTAGAAGACAGCACTTATAAAATGTAAGCTGTTTTTATAGTCAGAAGAACTATATAATATCTCTGTACTATAAAAACAATAATGATATAGGTGCTATTGTAGTTTCTAGTACTTGGATTAAAGCAGAATAGCATTTAATAAGGAATCTAGGAAGATAATATTTATAAAACAAGAAATCTGCAATCTAGAAAGAAAAAAAAATGTATGAACACCATTTACAAGCACAGGAAACCCTGGAGACTTTTCTTACAGGTGCTCATATCCTTAAATAGGAATAACCAAAAAGTTACATTAGGAAATATTTAATTTATAATAACAGTAACAATAATACTAGGAAACAACATTATTAATAATCACAGATATTTTTGTTGAGATGTGTTAAATCTAAAGCATATGTTTACCCCTTGCCATAAATCTCTACTGACATTGTAAAACCTGTTTTCCCCATTTTACAGGAGGAAATTAAGGTCTAGACTAGTTAAATGATTTCCTTAAAGTGAAATCCAAGTAGAGAGATGTTACCTGTTTAATTGTCTTGCTCTGAGCTTTAGATTATAAATAAATATTCAAAATTAAATAAATAAATAAATAAGTAAATAAATAAATAAATAAATAAATAAATATTCATAATAATATGATTTAGGTTATGAAACTGAAAAAGTGCTTTCCTTTTCTTACAAACCAGTACATGCTTAGCAAAGAATGTTAAAAGCAGCATGAATAGTGCAGGATAAAATGAATTTGCTGTGAAAATTATAGCAATAAAAACACACAAAGGAATTTTTCCTGAGTCAATGAGGTTTAACTAAATCATAATTTTCTGACCGAATCGCTTGCTATTTCTCTATCCATTGCTTCATGCTTCATGCATCACATCCTGTCCTATAAATGAAAAGTAAATATGGGCAGGCAGGCAGTACCCAATTGAATATGTGGCTATAAGGCATGCAGCATCCTGGTTAATTAGAAGGCTTCAGGATCCAGCCAGCATAGTGGAATCCTAGCTCCATCACAGGCGAGGTATGCAACTTTGGGCAAGATACTCCCTCTAACTCTCTGCTACTCATCCATAAAATGAAATTGATAATGGTATCTACATAAAACTGGTATTACTTTACTAGGATTAAATAAGATAATACAAGTGAAGAGCCAACACAGTACATGGCCCATGGTAAGTCTACAGTAGCCTTAACTTTTTCTTCCACATATGCCACTGCTAAGTGGCTTCTATTTCTTTCATTTACTTTCCTTCATTTTTCTCTTTCCATTAAGGAACTTAAATCTAACTTGAACATGGCCTTCCTATTTCTATCTTGGCATAGGCTATAAGGTCTGAATTCACCACAGGGTTCATAGATGGTGGTGGGAAGCATGGTAGTAAGAAACACTTAGGCAGGAAGACAGACTCCTTCCTCCATCTCATGGGCAAAGGCTGGCCCTGCTCAGATCGTAGGAGCATCCAGCAGTGACTTGAAGCTAGGGATCCCATTCCCATTTCTGAGTTATGAATTTTTTTTCCTGGCAAAGTTATATTTCTAAATCGTCTTCACCATAGGGGTGCCTGGATGGCTCAGTTGAAGCGTCTGACTCTTGATTTTGGCTCAGGTCATGACCTTCAGGTCACAAGATCCAAGTCAGGCTCCAAAGATCTCTCTCTCCTCTGCCTCTGCCCCACCCCTTTCTCTCTCTAAAATAAGTAAATATTTATATATAACTTAGCCACAGAAAAATTGATATACAAAGTTGCAAAGTTCTATGGTTGTTGTACCATACTAACTGCCTTAGGGACATTAAGGGTTAAGGAGGCTTCCAAGAGATCACTGGCCTGAAGAACAAAAGACAAAGTATACTATTGCATCAGTGAAAAAAATGATGAGTTTCAAGCAACCAGCTCACAAAATCACTTTGAAACAAGCCACTCAGACTGGGGGCTGGCTTTCCTTTTTCTGTTATTGTCGGCTGGGTCCTCACTGGTTACTAAAGGGTTGCTATGCCTTATCTCTCTTATCAGACGCTCTTACTGCTCAGTCCTGGAATTAGAGTACATTTCAAGGGCAGAAGCATATTCTCTACATCTACAGTATCTGCAATGAGAACGTCTAGAAATGAAAAACACCATTTTAAGAGCTAATCAATAATCCTGTTGTGGAAGATAGATGAAGGCAGTGGGTTGGAAGCAGAATGAAAAAAAAAAAGAAAGAAAAAAAGAGATATGGGGAACAGCTGAACACTCCATAGTTGGCTTCCTTAATCCATTTGAGGTGGCCAGAGACTGCTCATACTTCTTTGAGAACAAGGAGAGTGAACCCCAGGAAAGGTCTTCATATATACAAATAAACCTAACCAATAGATTTCCCTTATATGCTTTGTGTTTCAGAACAGACTATTAGATTAAGCAAGACAGAGACTGGCATTAGAGCACATAGCTTTGATACACACTCTTATGCAATAGGTCATTTATGCTGCGCATGAATCGGAAAAAGATGACCATAGCTCAGAAGTGGCTTTGTACTCAGACCACTGACCTCTAGTTAGTTTTTCTGAAGAACCTTTTTCCTGGTGCTGAGTTTACTTGGTACATTCTTGGTGGCTGGGACAGGAGTTGGGAGGATAAGACAAATGGGAGGGCAGGAAGGGAAGAGAGGATGCATCATTACCTCTGCTATGACCACCAATGGTCTTGTTTTTTGAGCTGTAGCTACTATGCGCCAGACATACTAATGATTTCATAAGCATCATCTCACTTAATTTTCAAAATAACATAATCAAATAGGCATTGTTCCCCCTGACGGATGAAGAAATAGAGGTTTGGTAGCGGTCGGTGGATTGTCAAAGATCTCATATCTAGTAGGTAAAGCAACGGAGATTGGAACCAATGTTTCTCTGATTCGAATGGCATCCCATTCCAGCCCTCTGTAACGATGTCACCCAACTACCCCCGAAAATATCTTATGCCTCTTTTAGCACACTGTGCAGCTTGGATGAGTTTAAATGGCAATTGTGATTATGCATCACTGCATTGCTAATA
Organism: Vulpes vulpes; assembly: GCF_048418805.1. NCBI lineage: Eukaryota > Metazoa > Chordata > Mammalia > Carnivora > Canidae > Vulpes > Vulpes vulpes. Next base: position 80,838,744 of record NC_132795.1, read on the forward strand.
TCTCTATGAATAAAAGTCTACTTGATTTTCATTTAACCTCAAAAGAATCTGATTACCAAATAACCATTGAAGAATTATTGGCAATTATGTTCTGTAATTATGGCTCCTGTTAATGTCATTAGTGTGCAGCCTTTCATATTTAGTCCTATTAATTAATCCCTGTAAGCACATAAAGTTATAATCAATACAACAAAGACTCCATGGTAAATTATAAATAATCCCCAAATCCCTCAGACAGTTTTCAAAGCTCTTTCTGTTTCTTTGGTTAGGACACATTTAGTTTGGGGGCTAGAAGTTCCTCCCAGAATCACCTATCTCACTAATGTACCTAATTAGGCTAATGCTTAAAATTGGAGTCCCAACTGCCACTGACAACTATAAATTCCTGTAGGGCAATGAGAATAATTAACACTTGAGTCAAGAGATCCCCCAAATCAGATATACAACTTCTGAGGCAATATATTGCCTCAGATAATACCTATTGTCAGTGAACGTCTGGATTCAGTTTTGTAGAACCTGAATATAGCAAGTGTGTCTAATCTTGAAAGTCCAACAAAGAAAGATTCCTGATGGCTCAATCTCATAGACAAGCAAAATGAACAAGCACACTGACAGTGATGCCAGAAATGAATCCTTTATGGAAAACTGATCTCTGATTCTTGTGTTTTGAAAATCTCCCAATCCATCCTCAGATTTTCTTCCACAAATTTTATCGAAGATCCACATAAGTTTACACAGCGGATTTTTAAAATGGTCATGTTTATATATTTATCTAAGAAAACTCTATTATAGTTGTCCAAAGACACAACATGCTGCCTCAGAGGTGATCCATTTCAAGATGTGTCATGATAATCCATTCGGCATCATTGATAACTAAACTAGATGGCTTCTGAGGCCCTGATCTATGTTAGAGTCTAGAATTCCATGAATCTCAGTATTTTTGCTACATTGGAAAAAGGTCAGAAACTATTCCCTCTTGGCATCCCACATCCTTTCCTGATTCCATTCCTGTATTGGATGATTTCCCAGGAATTAGTGCATAACCCTCAGCAGCTGCCTGGCCTCAGAAACAATTCAGGAGAAAGAAACTGAGGCTCAGAAAAAATAAAACTCTATCAAAGCATCATTGCATCAGTAATGATAACAAGGAACATGGTCCTTTTTAAATAATTCAAAAAGAAATACTATGACATTTTTAGACTGCAATCCATAAATTGGTTTCTTTAGATAAATAATTGTTACTAGCAATTTAGAAAAAACAGTTCGTAAAATTATAATATTTAAGATGTGGAAATAACTTTAAAGGGCACCTGAAGCCAACCTTCCACTTCACAAATGAGGGAGCTGAGATTCAGAAAATGTAAGCAACTTGTGCAAGGTGACCCAGTAGAATGATGGTTAAAATGTGACTGGAACTGAGACATCTTAACCACATCACCTGCCACCACTCTCAAACTAAATAGTTAGTTCCATTTTTAAAAGTTTATAAGAGAAGGGGCACCTGGGTGGCTCAGTGGTTGAGTGTCTGCCTTTGGCTCAGGTTGTGATCCAAGGTCCTGGGATCAAGTCCTGCATTGGGCTCCCTGTGGGAGCCTGCTTCTCCCTCTCCCACTGCCTATGTCTCTGTCTCTCTCTCTCTGTGCATCTCATGAATAATTAAATAAAATCTTTAAAAAATAAAAGCTTATAAGAGAATGAAAATGGGTACAATATTAGATTTATGATTTTAAAAGGCTAGATTCCATCATAACATCACCAACACAGTCATCATTAACAGATTTTCCTTCCTATTAATGTTCAGAATTAAGGTTTGAGTACACACTTGGAGTGTTACCTAAAATGCCACCCACACATGTGGACAGGAAATCTTACCAGGTAATGAAATCAGCATTTCAACATCAGTCTCATACAAACTAAAATAATGATGATGATGATGATGATGATGATGATGGTGATGATTATATGATGATAGGTGATAATGGCAGGAAGATGTACTATTTTTTGGCAGAACTTGTTGCATAGTATTGAGAGTCCTTATTTAATCTGCAGTCATTTAAAAAAAAATTCATTGCTAGTGGCTTCCGCAGTCTTTTACTTTTTTTTTTTTTTTTTTTTTTTTTGGTATTAGTTACCATTAATTTTTTAAAAAATCACATCAAACCCGATTACTCTTTTCTTATGAGTAGCTCACTAGATGTTGAGAGACAGAGAAAAGAGGCTAAGGAAGGGAAGGGAGGTAACACCAAAACATCTTTTCCCTTCCAGGCTCAGCAGGGTTATTCTAGCAACACCACCAAAATTCCTGTACTAGTAGTTCCTTAACCACCATCAAAGCACCTACACAAGTGAGACAGTCTAAGTGAGTGTAGATCTCCTTAAAATTAAAAACAATCCTCAAAATTCTAGTTTCAAAGGAAATAAATAAATGTTCAGAATGTCATCATACTCAACAACTATGCTTGTTAAAGCAAAATATGTAGAGGATGCATATTCCTTCATGTATAAAGCCATGTAATCAGCCCTTTCTCTGTCACATTTACTCTTTTTTAATAGGTTGCTACACAGCAAGAACAAATTTTGAGAAAATAAGACAAAACAATACATTCTGATTTAGAAGGGAGTGGAACAGAGAGTTGACAGTGGCCCAGGTAGTACCTAAGGTCTACCTGAAGGATCTACCTAAGGTCTACTTGAAAGATGGGTGACATGTGCAAAGCTGAACCTGCAATGGCCACACAGTTAATGTTTCTTATGAACTGTATAATCACAGTAATGACATTAATAGAACTATTCTCATAGTTTGAGTAAATAAGAGCTTACTAGCTGAACGGTGAGTCTATTAGACACTATCGTACACATCGGTGATTGTGAACAGGTAAGTACATTTATGCTTTCCTTTAAAGGTAGGACCAAGTTAGCAAACTACATTCTCTTAAAGAGAGGAAGAATTCTCTTGGGCCTGATTCCATCTTCCCCCAGAGGAGGGCTTGCACAGACACCAGGGAAAAGAAACTTCCAAGCAATGGCAGCAGAACCCAGCTGTGTGTGTAAGTTAAACTATCTTGCATGGGAATGAACAAATCTCCCTAGCAAGCATGCAGAGGCTGCAATTCTCAGAGTAGAAACAGGATCCAAGCCAAATAACACCTTTTGTAGATACAAGGCTTGGATCAGCACATGGCCGGTATTCTGTGAATGGGCAAAGGGATGGAAAGGTATGCACTCAGCTTTAATGAGGTTTCTAGCATGATAGAGTAGAAGTATCTCTGTTCAGCTTTCTAATAGCTGACATGTCCTTGGCCAGGCAGGAGAGAGACAAATAATCATACAATTAGATGAGACATTTTTCAGACAAAACCTGAACTTAGGACATGACTCACTTAAGCAAAACTTTCCACAGGTGTCACATCTCCAGGATGCTTAAGAGTCCATCAGACCAACACTGGAAAACGTAGGGTTAAAGTCTCCCACACGGTGTATCACCCAGCATGGTGCCAGGCAAATAGTAAGAACCAGGAAACAGTTACTGAATTGAAATTAAACCTTGTGTGCCCACTTCAGAATAGCTATCCTGAGCACAGAATTTCTTAACATGCTAGTTTATATATAGCTTGTTAAAAATGTTGATTCAGACTCAAACAACCCCTCTAAGCATTGTTAGTTTTAATCCAACTGAACTATTTTAAAATCAGCCAAGGAAATAAATTCAGATAAATAAACAGGTGAAAGAGCCTCTAAATCCTCAAGAAACAACAATTCTTTGGCCTGTCTATCATCTCCATTTGTACAATTATTTCTTTCCTCTAAGGTTCACAACACTTAGCCTTTTGAGGATATAAATACACCGCACAGGGTATTAACCTCTGCCAATGGAAATAAAACTATAATTGATTTGGTTCTGTGATTATTTAACATATAAACATGTGCTCATTGAGAAAAATGATGTCTGGACAACTGACATTGCATTTCTGCCAAATACCAAGCTGATGTTCATAAAATCTTACTGGAGAGCACCCAATGCTAACTATAGGATTTCAAAGTGCTGATTTGCAGAGATGAATCACAAAGCAATCTACATTGCGTGGCTAATCAGAATTCTCATCCTTACCCATGCTCTGAAAAGAAGCCTAAATTTTTTATTTGGAAGCCATTCTGGAAAGCTTTCATTAATTTACATTTCAGAACAGATTTCTCCCCATTATGTGTATTCAACTAAAGGCCTATTAAACACAACACCATGATAAAAGTGAACAAATAGCAGGTTTTTCCAAGGCATCCATTTTATTTTATTCCAGAATCCAAAGGCATTGAAAATTCAGGGATGCTATAATATTTAAAATGTTTAGAAGACTAGAAAGAATTAGAAATAATTTAGTGATCTCTAAGCCTCTGCAATTTTTTTGAAACATGTAAGACAAATTAGTCCATGTTCCTTAAAACTGCCCCCAAATTAAGGAATGTAATCATTGATAATTAGGTATATTTAATTTTAACTTAAAAGGCATCTTTACTTGGTATACTCCTCATAGAAATTCTATTTAACTGAATCCTATTACAACATACATGGTTTATTTATTACACTTCATCTGAGGACAAATATACATGTCCCAAAAGTTGCATTATTTAATCTAGGTATTAATTTGTTTGTTTGCTTGATAAGTTTATAGGTTTAATATTATTTGAACTTTGTGAAATATATGTGGTTTTGTCCTCTACCTTTAATATTTGGGGGGAAATTTATTAGGGTTTTCAAGATAGCTAAGATTGTAGAGCAAAAATAAGATTTTTCAAGGTAGCTAAGGTTGTAGAGCAAAAATAAGATACAATAAAATAAGGCTGAGGTGGTATAATTCTCATTATTTTGTATCTATATAGGAGAGGACCAGGTTTTGAGGAAGTCGCAAATGGGAAGTAGACGTGTTGAGCATGTTGAACAGGGAAGGCTCCCAGCAAAAACAAACGAAATGCTGCACTGCCTCTCCATTACAGCCAACACAAAAGGAGAAAAGGGGATGACAGCATCGTGGCAGTCTGCAAATAACTAATCACTCCCATGCACATCTTGATTTTCAGTCCTGCCTAGCAGCAGAAGCTCAGGGACTCTGTCACCTGCTTTCCCACCAGCTTCACATGATATACTGTAATTATTGGCAACATTATTATGACCACTTCCAGTTATCTTTTCTTACCTCTCTCCTGAATCTATTACAGGAAGAGACTGTGTAGACAGGGAAGGAAATAAATATCCAGACAGGGTAAAGTAGGCAAAACTGAATGTTTTCAGGAAACTTTGTAAGACTGATTAGGTAGGGGAATAGAAAGAATAAAATGATTATAACATGCTCCATGCATTCTGACAAGTTAATCCCTAAGTGGGAAAATTTTTTTTCAGCTGCAAATCTCTGAGTATAAAGTGTAACTGACAAGCCACAAACATAAATTAGTGAAACCAAAAGAAAGTCATTCAGAAGCTCATTATTTTACCATTTTCCACATTTCGATAAATTCATGATGACAAGTTGGGATTTAGAGGGAATTCCTAAAAGTATTAATGTATTGGTTTAATTGAAAAATAAAATAATATTACAGGAAAATAAGTGGTTTTGATAAACATACTAAATTCGGATGTACCATAAAAGGAAAATAGGTAGATGATCGTTCATTATTCATCTGAGATTTCCTAGATTATAAAAGTAAAAAGAGCCTGTTCCCTTTAAAAGACAAAGGAAATGTCATTTAGTGGTTTGATAATCAGGCCAGTTTGTGGGATCACTGATCTTCTGATTAGATATTAATCTCATTTCTAAGTGATTTTACTATTACAGTGTGATCTTAGTTTATCTTACTTAAATTTATTTTCTCCTATAATTTGTTAATAATCAGTTTATTGCTAACAACATTGTATCACACGCTTAAAAATCTTTTACAAGGGTAGATTGACTAGTAAGTTTTCTAACCACAATAAAATAAGATAAATGACTAGAAAAAAAAATCTTATAGTAAATTTATAGGAGACTAAATTCAACATCCCACACTTATTAACACAAAGAATCAACTACTCCCCCCACAATCAGTCAACTCCTTGCCCTTGAAAATGTCACAATTTTCCGTGTGTCATATAAAATGGCATGGGATATGAATTATCAAGAAAATTTCCTCCATTATCTATTTCACTTTGTAATATGAACACAGCCTGTATTTATAACCATAAATTCAGAGGGAAATGCTTAAAATATATATCAGGCTAGTGTAATCTAAGCATATTGCTTTCCTGTGGTTCCTTTTTAAGAGTGAATATCAAGATGTAGTCCACTGTGCCGAAAGCCTCTAGCTTTCCAAAAATTGAAAGCCTTCGCCAATAAATCACAACTGTTTTACCATATGCCTCTTTGTTCTGCCAAGCATTACCAGCCTGTTCTACTTTTAAGCAAATTTCATTATATTATAGCTCAGAGCAATGCTCATTAAAAAGTATTACTGAAAAATGTCAAGTTGTTTTTATATAGAAACTGGAATTTATTTTCTACTGAAAAGTCAGATATTTATTGAACACAAGGCATTTTTTTAAATGTTGATCTCATTTCACAAGTCACTTCGAAAACTGTCAGTCTCAATCTTGATTGTGTGGCTTCAAGTTGCCACATGATGATTGTCTGAAGCCCTTTCTGTCTTGCACCAGTTAACTTTCACTGGTACCTCCTGTGTGTGCAGATCCACCATTACTTTTTTGGAACTGACCTTGCCTCGTTATCTGTGGAAAATCTCTTCCCTGTTTCTTCACACTCGTATTCATCTTCTTGATCAATCTATTTTCCGAATAATGCCCCACTGAAGCCATATTTTAGGTGACTATAAACTTCATTACACCCTATTTACTTTAGGGGGTATGAGACAGTCCAAACAAAAGCTAGACTAAAAATCTCATCTCGGGGATCCCTGGGGGCTCAGCAGTTTGGCCCCTGCCTTCGGCCTAGGGCGTGATCCTGGAGTCCCGGGATTGAGTCCCACGTCGGGCTCCCTGCATGGAGCCTGCTTCTCTCTCTGCCTGTGTATCTGCCTCTCTCTCTTTCTCTGTGTCTCTCATGAATAAATACGTAAAATCTTTAAAAAAATAAATAAAAAATCTCATCTCCCCCACTTTTAGATGAGTGACCCTCAATAAGCCACTTAACCTTTGGACTCTCAGCTTCTTCATTTGTAAAATGGGTGACTATATATCCTATCCTGCTTTCTGAGTCCAGTTTGTGAGCAAGTAATTCGGGAATGCAACTTCAAACATTGGGTAACTGATTTACCACAAGCCAAACACAAAATGAGAGCTTCACTTTGAAGCTACACTCCTTCCTAAGGAACTATTTTTCTTTCTCTTCAGATAGCCGGGCTCCCTGGCTGTAATAGTTTGTGATTCAAGAATGACAGGATTAATCTTTATAGGTATTGTAACTAGGTTTAGCTTTTGATTCTTTTTTTTTTAAGATTTATTTATTTATTCATGAGAGACAGAGAGAGAGAGAGAGAGAGAGAGAGAGAGGCAGAGGGAGAAGCAGAGGGAGAAGCAGAGGGAGAAACAGAGGGAGAAGGAGGCTCCCTGCAGGGAGTCCAATGCCAGACTGATCCCAGGACCTGGGGATCACCACCTGAGCTGAAGACAGAGACTCAACTGCTCAGCCACCCAGGTGTCCCTCGCACTTGATTCTAATACTAGGTTCACAAAATGGTAGGCTTAAAAACAAAGAAAGAGAAGAGAGAGAAGAAGAGAAGAGAAGAGAAGAGAAGAGAAGAGAAGAGAAGAGAAGAGAAGAGAAGAGAAGAGAAGAGAAGAGAAAGCAAGCCACTCACCATTCCTGCTTTTCTGAGAAGAAAAAATGTTTCAATCCCCTGAGGAAAATCAGACATACTCAAACTGGGCAGCACTATATACATAAACTAACAACAACAATAAATAAAAAGAATAATGATTACTAATCCAATTATTCATGAATTCTAGGCCAAATCACTCTCTGAAGATTTCCAAGGCTTTCCAAAAATGAAGAGCCAGTCCTGGAGGGGACTGTGATCATGCTGGGAGGTTGCCTTTACTCTAACAGACATTTTTATGCAGCAAAACTAGGATAAAATTGAAATCAAGGTCATTTTTAATGTGAAAGACATGGCAAAAAGGTATCTAGAGGGACAGCAGGTGATGGAAGAGGAGTTGGATAAGAAAGAGCTGGCTTAATTTTATTTGCTTCAATGTTTATGAAGAGACAGAGCAGAACTGTGAGTTAGATGTCGGTAGAAAATCCTCAGGCTGTTCTTTGCACTTCCTTTTGTTACCATCTCTTTCCCTCCCACAGGGACCTTTCTCTAATATCGTCTTATTTCCTTAGCAATGAGAAAATGGAGGTTGGTCAAATCATCCATCATGAGACTGTCAACCCTGTTCTCTAGGTATGGCTCTACCTAAAATGAAATTCTAAGTTTCCATCTCACAAATACAGAGATCACAAAGCTGAGAGTAAAGAAATGCACAATCTGGATGCCAGTATAGAAATTATGGTCATTTAAGTAAATTGAACAGGATTTGCTTACAAAGAACTCAAACACAATGACAAAACAAACAGACAAAACCCACTAAGACTCCACTAGATGACTAAAAGTCACTTTCAACATTCTATTAAGTGATATTTATCAAGAACCTGAAAATGTTCATACCCTCTGTCCTATTAATTCACATCAGGAAATCTAAAGGAACATGGACAGTGTTGTTTGCACTGCAGAATTATTCAGAAAGGTAAAGCTTTGGAAACAATCTAAATAACCAACAATAACAAAGGGGTAATATTAATACATTTATGTAAAGAATAGTCAGTTAATTAAAAAAAAGGGTTTTGGAATAGAAAGAATATTCTGATATGTTAAAATTAACATAATCTCAAAATTTTTTGTTTATATTATACACATAAAAAGATTAGGACATAAAAACAAGACCAGCAGTATTGGAATTACAGATGCTTTTTTACCTCCTATCCTCGAGCACTTTTTTCTAAGTTCCTAATAAAATCAATAAACATTATATCATACATATAACGCATTCATGTTGGATATTTATCTGTCAAACCTGAAAGCCTAATCTTTAGCTGAAAGTCTTTGAAACATGGCTGTGTTCCTGTGACTGAAGAATGCTTTAAGGAGGAGAGTCCTGACATATTAATGCAAAAAACGTTGTATGTATGTATATATGAATGTATGCATGTATTTTTTTAAAGATTTATTTATTCATGAAAGACAAAAAGAAAGAGACATAGCCAGAGGGAAAAACAGGCTCCCTGTGGGGAGTTTGATGTGGGACTCAACCCCAGGACCCACAGGTCATGACCTGAGCCAAAGGCAGACACTTAACCACTGAGCCACCTAAGTGCCCCCTTGCTTTTTTTTTTTTTTTTTTTCTTTAAAGGGATGGTTTTCTTGGTGACACTTCGAAGGTAGCTGAGTTAAACAGAAACAGTGACAGAATCAGTAAAACAAAGGTTATGGCACATACACAGACCAGTGTATAGAGGGGGCCATCTGTGGAAGAGACGACAATAAAGAGCACAGGAAAGACTATAGCAGGAAAAGGAACTCAAACTTTTGTTATTGATTTTGCAACCAGACAAAACCTGGCACGAGCCAATAACTTAATACTAAAGAAATAGAGACCAAGTCTTTAATTTCTCATCAGACATACAGGACATCCCTTAAAAAATCTCTCAAGAAAGTACTTAATCACATATGGTTTAGTAGATAATACCTGAGTAGTATCAGTAATAGCTGAATATATTATAGTCACACCGGGTAAACCTACCAGTTGTCTTGCCAGTAGAATGGTGCCCAGGCACTGATGGTCTCTGAATGGGCGTGCCCATGAAAATGTTGAAGGCCACAAAACCAATAGCCTTCAAGAGAGGAGTTAGCATTTGATGTCTCAGCATTACCAACTGGATCCTCTTTCCAGTGTCAGCCCATGAGATGCGCCACGCTCACAAGCAAAACAGGCAGCAAAAAGAATGGTGCTATTTTCATTCTCTAACATGAAGAAATCTATGTACTTCTAGAATGGAATGGACAGCTCTCTTGTGCTGCTTTATTACAGAGGTGTCTGTGGAGTCTGCAGCTGGAGGAGATTAGTGAGGTCCTTATCCATCGGAGAACTTCAAGTTTCTCTAAAACTAAAACAGGAAGCTAAAATAGTTGAAGCAACTCAGGACCAGATGCAACAATGCAAACAAGTTGGATTTTCTTTTCCTTATGCTTCATATAGTTTCCTGACAGAGCTGCAATTATGATGCTTAGAACTTCTGACCTTCATTTAATAGCTGACTCTCTAATGACCAAGATTAATTAGTTAAAAAAACAAAACTAGATGTTAATGAAAAGTAAAAGTTTATCCATCATGTAATGCAATGGAATTTTATTCTTTAAAGAGTGAGAAACAAATATTGATTATATCTTCCTTCTTATGAGCTATTTTAAAATAATCATTATTCTGCCCCTATTTCCCCACTCCAAAATGCACTAGGTTGGTGGTATTTTTTGCTGCTAATATGGTCTTCTTTCCTTTTGGGCACATACGTCGCGCAGACCAATTTCATGTTAGGAAATAAAAACTGTAAGAAAAAAAACTTTTTAGAGTTCTCACTCATCCCATATCACCAAACTAATCACAAAGTTGTGCTTCCAAGACAGCCACATATAGGAGTGTGGTCTATTCCAACATGAGGATTCTTTCCAAGACAGTTTGGAGCTAATTTACCAGGCTGATTGATGACTGAAGTTTCATCCCATAAAATGATCGTAGCCTACGGGAATGTATCACAAAGCTATGTTCAAGGGTTTATTAGAGTTATTTATTAGCATGAAGATTATTAGCAAACCCAAAATAAAAACAAAACAATTATTGATTCTTGGCAAAAGCATAAATACGAGAGCAATGGTGTGTATAGGTAGCATCTAAACCAGAAAATACTTTTCAATTCTTATAATAAACAATGAAATATTGGGGGTAAACCACATATTGCCTATGTATGTATATTTCAAGGCAAGAATGAATGACACTCCTACAAATTCTTTTCCATCTATCTAAGAGTGGAATTTGTAAATCTCACAATGCATTCTGTGCAACATCCTGCTCAATAGCGAGAAGAGGCATTGATGGGAGCTTGGAGCTCAGAGTCTTCCAAAGCTCAGAGGTTGCACCATTAAAGATATGTTCTACGTAGGCAATATGTCTTTTCAGCCTGGGCTTTTGGACAATTTACATATGTCAAAAACACTGGCATAAACCAAGACACGCTCCGTGAGTAATCAGACAACAATTTTGCTACCATCTTGGAATATGACTGGGAGAAGTTTCATTACTCTGCGTCTCAGTTCCTAGCTATACCAAATAAGATAAGCACATAGTTGGGAAAACAAAATCCAATGACATGGTGTGTGAAAAAGTTCACCATAAAGGATGTGTTATGAAAGTGCATGATACAAGTTGTAAAAGGGCTAATGTATCAGAAACATCAGTAGACTTCAGAATAAGTCATATAGTTTATTTTTGCTTCAATTAAAGAGATGAGGGTAAATATGCTTACGTTGTTTCACTCTGGAAAGCAGAGGTGGGAACCACTGCAGCCACGAGTTTTATTAATAAAATCTGGGCCCTTGGGCCCTTTCTCGACCAGTGATTAGCACTATCCATCTAACTGACCGAGGTTCTCTTTAATTAGTCAACAACTGATAAAGATTATCAAGGTGAAGATTACTCCTATCATATCTTGCACCAGCAGTTATTTGGAGGAAAAGCATTCTCCACTTATCAAGTCTCAGGAAGCTGCCTCTAGGAGAATTACAGCTTCAGCACAAGCAGATCATAGACTCAGTTTACGCTTCAAGAAACTCTATTTAGTGGTGACTGCACATAGGTCATTTTTAAAAATCTCACTGCACGCAGCCTGATCCTGTACTACTCAAACACGTCAATTGTTATGATTCATTATTCTTCAAAGGCCTCAAGTTGGTGTTCAATATTCCACTGGGAGCTTGGCAAATGGATCTGTCCCTTCATGAGTTATTAGGCAAGTTTCAACACGTCTTTTCATCAGCATGAGGGAATCCAGAGAACCCAGCCTCTGTAAATTCAGAGAAAGGCCCTTGTGTTTTACTACACATGGAAGGGGAGCTAGTCACACATTACTTGCTCCAACCATAGGCCTCTGCTCAGGCCCCTCTCCTCTCGGTTTCTTCTGCTCTAGCAGTCAGATCTTAGGTACTCCCCAAGACCCAAGATCCCCTATCTTTTACGAAAACACTTCTAATGATGGAAGCCTCTCCACCAGTGGACTTTACAGAGCATCTGTGTGGCACTGTTTCCCCCATCAAACCAACTCTTCTTTGGTAGCTCCTTTCTTGTCAAAACACCATGTATCCAAATCATACGACTCCCACCTTCACATGCAGCCATTCAAAAAGGTCTCTGACAGTCCCTAAATATATCTCAGATCTCAACACTTCCCCCTCAAAACAAACGAAGCCTGTTTCCATTAGAGCAGTGTTTTTCAACCATATGTCCATATGTAGGGGGGCTGATGGAGACATCAAATCTCCAGGACATCGTGTAGCATGGCTGCCTTACCTGGAGGTGCGATGCACGGTTCACAGACAGCACCCCTGGTTATTTATATTGTTCCAGGCTCTGGAATTTTACCTCACATGCAACATCCTCCCAACTGTTTTTTTCACCTTAAGTCCTATTCTCCTAACCATGACCTCCACCAACTAATTAATTCTCTACCTTGTTTGCTGAGTGATCTTAACACAAGCCTGATTCCGCCAGGCCCTTGTTAAACAAACCTTCAGTGTCTCCACATTCTCTTGCAGGCTAAGTTCAAACTTCCCAGCAAGGTAGAGAAGGCTGCAACTTCTGTTCTGGCCTTTCCTAGCTTTCTAGCCCCTTCTTTTTTCATCCTATGCTCCCCTCCTCCTTTCCTAGTTCAGATCTTGCCCCTCAGAATTACTTGGGGTTTTCTAAATGGCATTAGTCATATCTTTAGAGCTTTTGCATAAGCTCTGTTTCCAACTCGGGCTCTACTTTGTCTCACTAAATAGGCTACTTAGCTTCTTCAAGACCCTCTTCATTTATCACTTCCTCCTTGTGAACTCCTTTAACCTCAGAGAGCTTCTGAGGAGACTCTCCTCCTTTTCTTTAGCATTAACATTACCATGATCCTTATCGTAATATATCACACACTAATTACCCTAGCTCTATCTCCATCTCCTTGGACTATCAGCTCTTTAAACCAAGGAAAGTGTCTTATTTTTACTTTTTTTCTTTTCTCTTCTTTTCCTTTCTGTTCCTTCCCTTTTCTTATTTTCTTTTCTTCCTTCTTTCCTTCCTTCCTTCTTTCTTTCTTTCTTTCTTTCTTTCTTTCTTTCTTTCTTTCTTCTTTCTTCCTTTCTTTCTTTCTTTCTTCCTATCATTCTATTTTTCATCTCTCCCTTTTTTTTCTTTCTTTATGTTCTCAATTGTCTAGCACTAAAGGATGACTAAGCAAATAAATGGATGAGTGAATGATATGACAGTTCAAAAAGCTAGGAAAAAGTAAGTGGGACAGTACAGTGTAGTAGAAAGGTTTTGAAATTCACACTCAGCAGTTTTGTAAAACTGGACAAATCAAACTCTTTAGGGCCAGCTTCCCCAGTTTTATAATAAAATTAATAATATCTTGGGATCCCAGGGTGGCTCAGAGGTTTAACGCCTGCCTTTGGCCCAGGGCACAATCCTGGAGTCCCAGGATCGAGTCCCATGTCAGGCTCCTGGCATGGGGCCTGCTTCTCCCTCCTCCTGTGTCTCTGCTTCTCTCTCTATCATAAATAAATAAATAAATCTTTAAAAAATAATATCTTTATCTGTCTTTCTAGGTTTTTGTGAGAATAAACTAGTTTATTCTATAAACTGACTGAAAAGCTATATGACGCTACTATTAATTAATCTCAACTAGTTACTTCATTTCCTGACTGTCCAAAACACTTTTTTGAACTATGAGTTTTCAAATTTAGGGTCAGAGAGAATTGGGATCAGGTCTATTTACTAGTTTATCACTAATTACTTCTTATTTAATTTCTCTAGGCCTCAATTTTTTTTAACTGTGAAATAATGATGACTATTTCATTGGCTCTTGTGGCTACTAAGTAGGATAAAACATATAAAGTATATAAAATTAATAAGAGCTTAATAAATGGTTCTTCTTCCTCCTCTCCCTTCATATTATTATTGTTATTATTATTATTATTATTATTATTATTACATTAGGTACCAAATAAATACTTGATGCATTAAAATTAATGAACTGAAAACTTTTTCTTCAATAAGCTGAAAACTTTTCATGCCTCAGAATGGAATTCCCAATTTAACTTCCTGGCCAGTGTGTAGCAAGAGAAAGAGAAGGGTCCCAACACTGAAAGATTATTTTTCTTCGAGCACATGTCAGAGTTCTCCACTTTTGTCTTGTAACTCTGCTGTTGAAGGTGATATTTCATCCTATGAAGTCAGTTATGAGATTTCCTATACAGGTAATGAAAAAGCCTATAACAGCTAGCGACCTGCCTTCCCTGCTGTTACCTCCACAGAATAATTTTGCCATAAAATATAAAGGGGACATCTCCTTTTATTGAATTATGACAAATTTTCAACTGACTTATTCGTCTTGGAACTTAAGACTGTCCTACTTTCCCCTCCAATGACACTCCCACTGAGATGACATGTGACACATCCCAGGGAAGCATTAGAACTAAAAGAAGGTTAAGGCTTTGCCACATCCATCAGCACTTCCTTTTGCTTAAGAACAAACATCACTCCCTCTTGTCTCCTTAGTCTATATCTCTTTGTTCTAAGGATCATTTTATTCCACTGGCCAGGAAGAGATTTACAGGCAAAAGCCCATGTAGAGCAACAGGGACACCAGCATTCCCCCTCCCTTCCTCCTTTCCTCCCATCCATATATAGTTATTGAATATCTGCTATTTGTAGCTCTGAGAATACAATGCTAAGCAAATAAAGTCTCTGCCCCTAAAGAATTTTGGGGAAACATAGCATAGAGCAGATGCATTGCTAAAAAAATTCCAGATTGAATAAATGGCGAGCAAAACATACTTTAAATGCAACAGTAAAACCTGACATCTAAAGCTGAGTTTCTAAGGTAAGTATTCTTTTTGGAGGCTGGCAATCGTTTAGCAACTATTTCACTTCCAGCTACAGAGAAGTTAAAAATGAGTAACACATATGGAACATTTACTATGTACCTGATATTTCTACCATTCCCTTTTCAGGTATTCTCACTTGATTGTCACTCATACACAAAAATTCCTATATGGTCATATGCTTATCATTATATCCATTTTACAGATGAGGAAATAAGCTCAGAACAGTTAAGCAATTTGCCCAAAATTATGCTGTTAGCAGCTGCCCTTGGACCCAGGCATCCTGGCTGTGGAGAATATATCCATGAATATAGAAACTATGATACATTGTCTCCAAAGGTGTTTCAGAAAAATTCATTGCAAAAGCAAAGGAGTGGGTGTCATGAATCTGAAAATCAAATCACATCAACATGACTCAGAGACACTAAATTGCCAAAATGCTCAAAGGCTTGATTTGCTAGGTTTTTTTTTTCCTGTAAATAATAGAATTAAGTACTTTATTTCTTTTTTTTTAAGTACTTTATTTCTTAAGGCAAGTATACCTGTAACAGTTCCTGCTGCTAAAGATATTAATCATGTATTTGTAGAATTTGCAGAGAAACTTTCCTCAATGTTCAACTGTCTACAAACTGCTTTTGTTACAGTTGTTTGTAAACAAAGAAAACATCTGGTCATTCCTGCCTCATTTTGTCTCAGGTTGATATTTGCAGGGGAAAAAAGGAGATATCAGACCAGCTACTGTGAAAACGACTCTGACCAACCAAGAGATAAGTTCTTTACATGAAAGCAATTTAATTACCTTGTAAGACATCTGAGCCACAATACTTAATTTCACAGGGAAAAAAAGGGGGGGCTTTCTTTCCTCCTCTTATTCTAGTAGACTTTACCACATTTTCCTGTGTCTATAACCCTAACTGTTCACATTACAAGAAAAGCTTCCTAATATTTCTGAAATGTAAACACATTTCTACTGATCCATCAACTTGTAAATTCTGTCTTAGAAAAGGGAAGAGACTTCTCTTAGACAAGAGCTAGTCAAGTCTAAGTTGTCACCAGGAAAGGAAAAGTATCTCTTTCTAGGTGTTTGCCTATTTTTCCTAACTTCTCCCTGTTTTTTTTTGTCATCACCACCCAGAGAAAAAAGAAGGGAGAGGAAGTCCTGCCAAACATTGCTGTATTATCAACTGAAGGCTAGCGAGGTGTGCACATGCCTGCAGGAGAGGGGGACTAAAGAGAGTGTGCTATAGGATATCAAATGCAATTATGATCAAGGGTTCTAGATAGTCAACAGAGCCAGGAGGGGTAGAAAGTCCAGCATTACTAGACACCTAGCAATATACTCATTAGTGAAAGTCATACCTAAGTGAAACAAAGAGTACTTGGGAGATCTATCTAAAGGAATGAACCAAGATTTCTATCCATACTAAGCCATTTCAAAGATAGGAAAACTATTTAAAAATATTTAAGTTAAAATTAACAAAATATTTAGAATTCAATAACTAGATGGAGGACTTCTGATTCTGACTCTCATGAGAATTTGGACAAATATGTCAGTTAATTTCAAGGAGCCCCACATGGTAAAGGCAGTTGCCCAGGGAATTTGCTAAGGTCCTGCTTCATCAAACATAGAGATGACACAGTTATCATAGCTGTGGGGGAAAAATACATGGCCATTATGGGAGTGTATCTTAAATACCAAAGTTTAAAATGTCTTAGGATATTATCTATCTATTTATCTGGTTTATCATGATATTATATATCATGATACTATAATTTTGATGTCTTTTCCCTCTAACTAGATTGTAAACTTGACTGCAGAATGGATTCATTAAATTTAAATCTAAAGTGCCCAGTATTTGCTGTATATTATATGTATTTTTCATAAATGCTTACCAAATAAATCTGTCCTAAATGTTTATTTGGCAGAGAGAATTTCTATCAGACAACTCAATGAACATTAATCTGGTGACTACCAGATTTCTGGCACTGTGCTAAGGCAGTGGGGATGCAGGTATGGATAGAAAATAGTTCCTGCCCTTGAGAAGGTCACAGTCTAGTAGATGAGAACATCTGTGAATGTACTATATACAATGTAGTACATACAATGCTATGGTAAATATCTTTGCTAAACAAATATTCCTTTAAAATGAGTTAACTGCCTGAATAACACATTCACATTTCTGTATGCTGAGTTTGTTTGAATTTACCTATGCAATGTAATTTACATTACTAATGCATTTTAACTCTGGGCCATACATGTAATACAAATAAGGACAATTTTTTTATTATAAACATGCCTAAATATATAGCTGTACACTAAAGAGACATCAGAAGAATTCAGATTTTTGATCATGAGTGCTAAATAATCCTGATTTATAATTTATTATAATCTCCATTTGCCCATATAAAGACAAATAATAAAAACACTAACTGTATTTCTAATTCCAGACAGGATTTTGGCCGTGAATTCCTGCCCAGGACTGGTGACTATGCATTTTTGCAAATGTGCAGCCAATTCCTTTTCTCATGAATGTGATGTGTTTCTTCATGGCTGATAGAAAAGAAGAAATGTTAGGATTGTTGTTGAAGATTCCCTGCAGTAGAAGACATACGTAAAATGTTCTATTGAAAAGGGTACTAAAAAAAAAAAAAGGAAAAGGGTACTAAACTCTGAGATAAGGAGATACAGATACTAGTTGAAAGTGAGTATTACTAAAACATGGCTTCAGACAGGAACCAAGCGTATTTAGGCTTCTGTTTTTTTCTTTATAGCAGGAAAGCATCTGAGTAGGAGGTCTCTAATGTCACTCCTAGCTCTAGGTCTGCAGGATTTAGTGATGAGCAGTAACCTCAGAGAAGATTTTATGTGCAAGAGATGGTTGGTTGCAGCTGGGTCACTGACAATCTCCATGCGGGAATTCACACTCCTAATGAGACTCTTACATATTGATAGTTCACAGCTCCCTCAACTTCACACCCTATATGTGCTCCCTTGTCAAATTCCCAAAATGCATTTTGATTCAGGAACATCAGCTGGTAAAGCAACAGCCCCCCAAACAACAGCACATTCACAGATAGCCTGAGCTTGAAAACCAAACTTTTCTTCGAATTTTTAAAGACACAGTCTCAGCTTAAGTCAACTTCCTAAAGAATAAAGCAGGTGGCAAGTGTTAACACTTCATGTTTTCCTAAAAGTTGAGTAGAGAAAAAAAAATGTAAATCTGTTCCTTCCCATCACTTTATGAGGCTTTGGCAATGCTGGGGGATAAAGCTATTGCTTCTGAATTCTGCCTAAGAGAATCCCCCTTTTTCCTCACCACTACTAGATTACCTGTTTTTAGACAGCACCAAAGGTATCTTTTCCAACGCCAGAGGGCAGCCCTTAAAAAAATCTGCAGTTAAGCCACAGTAGGCCAAACCAAGCCTGTAGGATCACAGATGGGTTAGTCAACTCAATCACAAGCATTCCCCTAATTTCCAGCAAGGAAACCTGCTGTCTCTCTAATGCACTGGTATCATTCCCCTGGGGCAAGGTCTCATTTCTCTGGGTGTCTTATTCATAGAAATATTATACTTTTTGGTAAATGCAAACGTAGGATAATTTTTTTTTCAGTCAAAAGCAATTCACAGAGTGGTTTGTTTAAAAGAGAAGGAGTGAGAAATCACTTTCTCCACATTTATTTTCCCAAGGTTTTTCACTCCTTTGCAGAATGAGATTCCAGCTTTGAGAGATATTAAGAAACCAGTAACCACGGGACCCGTTGCCTGGAAACAGCCTGATTACAACCAACTCACTCAGCTACAAGGAAATTTTACCCGATCCTTTAGGACCATTTGTCAAGCCTTATTATGATGATAAAGAAAATTTATACTTTCGTAAAGCCTTCAAAAATTATTGCCATGAAACTCTGCAAAATCTGGGAATCTGCTTTGGGGAAAAAAATGGGAAATTAACGTGACCATACAGTGTCAAAAACTGACAGCCTAGGCAAAATAAAGAAAAATTAGTTCAGGACCATGTGCAGAATTCAAAAATCAAAAATCCAAATCCAATGCTGAAGAAATAATATCTGGGAATTGTACTGTCTGCCAGGGGGGTTAGAAGCCAAGGCAGCCAGAAAGTCACTAATAAAGGTCATTTGTATTCTGTAGCAGCGCAGCTTAACTTGTACTTCCTTGTATCTCCAATGGGGAACTTTCAATTAGATGCTGCCATTAACAGCTGCTTTGAAACATACACCAGTTGGGCCTGTTGTGCCCTGACAGGTGGACAAGATTTGTCAGGAAAAGAACATGATATAAACATTGCAGAAGTTTAGTAAGTCTAAGAATGTCTATACAATTTTTTAAATCAATAATCATCTCAGAAAATAGGACCTGTATTTTTTTTTTTTTACTTTAGAGGAATAGTTTTTTTTAATATTTTATTTATTTATTTATTTATTTATTTATTTATTTATTTATATTTAAGAGAGAGCACACAAGCACAAGCAAGGGGAGAGGTAGAAGGAGAGGGAGAAGCAGACTCCCTTCTGAGCAAGGGAGCCTGATGGTGGGCTCGACCCCAGAACCTTGGGATCATAACTTGAGCGAAAGGCAGGCACTCAACCAACCGAGTCACTCAGCTGCCCTGAGAAGGAATAATTTTTTACAACCATATGAATGTGTGTATATATGTCTGCATGTATGTGTATATATACATATGTGTGTGTAGAAAGAATTTTTTTTCTTTCAAACATGAGTTACAAAGATGCATTGGTGAATCCTGGCTCCACCAAATGATTTTTCCTGCCATCTATCCATTCAGTTACATTAGACTTGGATACATCTCACAGGGTAGCTCAGATATGACCTGGGACTCCTCTTAATAAGGGCTTTGCCGTTGCTTGGATTTATGATTAATTTCTAGATACATCTATTATATTCTGGCTGGTGATTAGAGATGCATAGTTCAGTGAAACTCAGCTATCAGCATTTTGAATTAATTTTTTTTAATCTCGGTTATAGAAAATGAATTCAGTCTATTAACTGTAGGTAAATGTTCAATACTCTAGAGCAGGAGAGATTTGTGGAGAATGAAGTTCAGAGGCTCCTGTGATACATATAACTTCCAAAAAAAGGAAGGCCACCTGTAAATGCTATCTCGACTCTTTGTGCTCTTTAAACCCTATCAGAGCAAGACACAAGAATGTGATTTTCCACTTACAATGCCTAATTTGTCCTGACTCATTCTTGATCATTGGTTGAGTTTCCCATAACTCAAAAGCCATCCCTTAAATACAGACTGATACACATATAGTGAAAAATTCTCTGGTACACAACCAGCTGGCCCAAGTAGGAAAGAACAGTCTATATAGTAAAATGCACCTGCATTGTGGCATTGTGGCTTCTCTGTCACGTATGGCATGAGGAGGTTAAACTCAGTGTCCTACAAACAGGGATCTCATGCTGCCAAATCAAGTGCATTTACTTGACAATATGAGAATAACACTTTCTTTTTGTGCTCTGTTTTTGACAAAAATTTATTAGTGAAAATACTAAATCTTAGTAACAAGCTACGGTACAACTACCTCACCTACTTCACTTCCTTTACCCATATAAGAATATCTTTTATTTCTGTATTATAGTAATTTGAACTTCACAATATTTCAATCCTTCTTATCACCATTACGGTTAGCATCATCTCCTAATCCATGCTCTCTGGAAAAACTCACTCTCCTTATTCAACTCCTTCAAATTTAGCCCAAAGGATCTCTCTTCAGGTCTTATATTTTGCTTTGCACTTTAATTTGTAGCTCTTAACACTTATTATTAGTTTCTAATGAGACACAGAAAGGCTATAGGGAGTTAAATGTTTTCACAGGCAAACCTGTATTCCTCTCCCTTTTCAGGGGAGGGAAAAGGATAGAAACAGAAGCTGCCAGATAGAAGGCCTGAAATAAATGACCTGCACCACCCATAGCTGAATTCACCTCTTCTTCCAGAATGTTTCATAAGAGAGAATCAATAAAAGCTGAATCTGAAACATCGGTGCAGTGTAGTAGCTAAGCTCAGTGAGCTCCCAAGCTAATCCTGTGTTCTCAGAAGCTGTAAGTGCAAATCCCTTCACCTTTGTTCAGGGGGATGAGCTCACTACATAAATTGGCCTGTTTTTTGACCTCAAATTCCAGGTGGGACAGGGTTGGGGGTGGCAGAAGCAATGAGAGGGAGGATTTCCAGGCCATTTGTTCTAAACTGAGGTACTTTGGCAGAAGGAAGGACAAGGTCGAGTTTCCATGGCCCTGAGCTGAGTCACACAGCTGGAGTCACACTCTGCTCGACACAAATGTCTTTTGCTCACCCACAAGCAACACAAAGACTGCAAAGAACACTGCCAAAGAACAAGCCAAGTGCCAGTGGCCGTTCTCATTATCTAGGCTAACTAATAAGGTAACCCCATACAACCTGCCTACTAAATTAACATTCATAGCAATTTTTCTTTTTTTCTTTGCTATTGATTAATATATTCATTAAATAAGAATGAAGACCAAAATCGTTGGTCAGTATTTTTAATTATACAGAATTTTTTAAAAAATTATGTAATGTTTGTTCTTTTTAATGATTATGTTGCCTTAGGGAAAAATACTCATTGGAATATTTAAATTCCATCATCATCCCCACAAAAGTATCTATTTAAAAGAGAGAGAGAGATATATTAAGCTTGCTAAAAAGCCCCTAAATATCTGCACTTAACTGAAATAAGTAGTTGGAAGCATAAAATTAAACACATTTTAGATGGGTTGATTTTTGGACATTTAATACAGCTGAATAATATGACTGTCATCTTATTTCAATTTCTTTAACCTTGTAGAATTCTCTGAAGTAGCACTAAACAATAAATACTGCATGCATGTCACACAAAAACGTAAATGTTTATATTTAAGGCTCTATTTTAGCTGATTGTGTATTTCCCTTGAAAGTAATTTTTTAATAAAATAATGCTCAAGTAATTTCTACTACATGTATGGCATATGTTACTCAAAAATTAAATATCATGAAGGAAATTGTAATTACTTCAAAATGGTATATAATCAACTGATTAGAGCCATGCATTTAATATGTGTTTTGTAATTCCAGCTTTTATAAGAATCTTGGCTTGGAAAATCAAACCATTAAACTGCATTGGAGCCCTGATGACTCAAGTCCTTGTTCCTGATGAAAGCATCCAGACAGTTTGAATGTATCACTTGCTTCTCATCCATAAATAGTTTCTTACCATTTATGAAATCCTTGTTATGATGTCAGCTATTATATAGCATATTTTCTTCTATCTTTAATCACCAATGAAATTTCTAAACTACCTAATGCTGTCTAAACTAAAACAAGCAAATAAAAGCAAAAGTACAAAATACCAAGCACAACTTGATACATTTACTCATGCCTGTTGATTACATATTTTTCTTCTCTTGCTTTGTCTTCACTATTAGTATAAAAATTCCTAAGTGTAAGAATGTTGCCTCCTCATTCCTTACCCCATCCTCAGCTGTAGCATAAATAAAATAAAATATAAACAGACAATATAATTCGCCTCATTATAGCTCCAAGATGGTCTGATTTCCTGTGTGGTAAAATGTTTCCACTTCCTCATTTCAATCTCCACCCAAGCCAATTGGTAATATAGTCTAGAGAGTCCGTTAATACAAGCATCCCAGATGAATAGGATTCTTAAACAATGACAGAGAGTAGTTCTTTATCCTGTGAGGCCCCAGAGGACAACGAAAATCTCAGCAATACTGTATTTCTTTTGCTGCTGCTGTACCATTCTAACAATTTTTTCTCCTCTGAGATAATCTCATCCTGTCCTTTGATTTGTATTTCTCAACCACCTGATGAATTTAGATTCTATAAAGATTTCCTCCAACTCTTATGTCCTATTGTGATCTGAAAAACTATTGTTAACAATGACATGTTAGAGTTGTCATTCCATTAACATATGCTTTGAGAATTCCTAAATCCCCATATTTATGACTTAGAGAATAACTAGCAAAACTATGAAGACTATTTATTGAGCTTTGCCTTTAAAGATACAAGGGCAGGGACACCTGGGGGGCTTGGTGGTTGAACATCTGCCTCAGCTCAGGTTGGCTCAGGGCCTGATCCCAGAATTCCAGGATCAAACCCTGCAGTGGGCTCCCCGTGGGGAGCCTGGTTCTCCCTCTGCCCCTGACTCTGCCTCTCTCTGTGTCTCTCATGAATAAATAAATAAAATCTTTAAAAAAATAAAGATACAAGGGCTGATACATTAGTGGACACTGTCAGAGTTCTGCCCATGTTGTCACTACCAACTACAGAGAGAAGACTCCCCAAGTAATCATTTAATGAATAAGTTGAAAGGAAAATCAAAATAGTTTTCATTCACCAAAAACATACATTTGTACTTTTTTCTCAATTCAAACATTTTGTTTGGCATTTGGTGTCTTTATAAACTCTTGTTTAACTCTTCCAGGAAAACATCCCCAAGTTCACTCAGGGTGACTCTTTTCTATTGGAATGGGAATCATCTCTAAACACACATTTATGCATTGTTTAATTGGGTGTGATATGGTTGTTGGCATTGTAATAGAAAAAACTTCACAGTCTTTGACCTCTAGATGCTTGAAATATAAGATAAAGTAAATATTCCAAAATATTACTGTGGAACCAATGCAAAATGGGCATTTAAAATAATGCTATGAACAAATCAACTGACGTTTTGACATTTCTGAGAACAATGTATGTCCCTTCAAATTTTAGCTTCTGTTGGATCATTAGGCACAAGTTTGAACAATTCCAAGAAAAACTTAAAAACAAAAATTGGATATAAAATATCAAGGTTTAAAAAAAATCAAGGTTTAAAAACATATTTTAGAGAATGATTTGCTTAATAAAATTATTTTGTGTACACATTTAAAATAGCATATTTTTTCTACTGGATTCAAATGGATTAAAATATGTAATTATTTCAACAGAAATTTGACATGGATTCAGGATTTGTTAGTAATGCCAAGGATGGACAAAAGGAGGAATTTCTTATGCTAATTTCTGATCCATTATTTTTAAATATTCATGTTTTTTAAAGTGCTGTATCCAGCTTTTGAGCCGCTAGTGGGAACTTCTCCATTTGATTAAACATCCCTGTGTATGAATAATTGGACAAAAAAGCTTTTATACCAAACCCAACATGCAAACAGACACACAGAGAAAATCCTCATACCAACAGACATTTCATGTAAAATGATTAAGAAAATCCAAGTGAAGCCCATATTTCATTAGTATGGAGCGACTTCCACAAGTCCCCAGGCCACTTGCAGTTATAACTCTTAAGACAAGTTTTCTTCTGAGGCTGAAGTCCTGCCACATTACAGTGTCAGAAGCCAATATTCTTCAGCCAGTGTCCACCAGTCCTACTCCCATGCAAGAAAATGTGACACAATCTACTGCTAGGTCTTAAAACACATAAATCTTTGATTGCAGTGTATAGTCAAGTGACCATTTTTTTTTTCTTCTTATGTCTGCCTAAGAAAATCTGCCAGTTTTCTCCCATTAGAATTGGCTGGCAAAAAAAAAAAAAAAAAGAATTGGCTGGCAAAGTTAGGAGGTCATCTGCATGCTTGTAGACAAAGGTAACCATTTCAAACGATGTAAACATTATCTTCTGATGAATATTTATTTTCTAAATACACAGAGTAAAGATCCAGTTATTCTTATTGGATTGTACATGTTGCTAAAATTAACTGCCAGGAAAAGCCTCCAAGAGGTATAATGCCTTTTTATAATATTACTTTTAATTTCTTTTAGAAAATGGGATATGAGGTTTAAATGGGTCAAAGAAAATCAAGTAAAAATACTTATGGTATATATACAAGTTTTCATAGTCAAGTGCCTAAAAGCAAACATTTTGAGATTAGTTTACTATGAATATACCAGGTTAGTAAGGGAACCTTTCGGAAGACAGAGCCTTGATTTTTGCAATGGCTTATAAATTGATTGATAAGTTCCTGGTAACATTAAACAAGCAGAATTGCTTTGGGGCTCAGCCCATGTTGACTACCACTGGCTATTCTGCTATTTTAGAAGCCAAGTACTGTAGAAACAAAAGCATTCCAATCTGTATCTGGTTGTCTGGCATTACATGAACATCAGAAGAATATATTAACAGAAAAATGTCAAATACTTGACATCCCTATTAAGGAAAATACAAAAGAAAATATTGCATGCTATCTAAATATCTTAAAAGGCTAAGTTCTAACTGATATAAATCCTCGAGGGTCAGAAAAGCAGCATGATGAAATAAAGAAAATATAGTGGACTGAGAATTAGGTCTGGTACAGGTCAAACACATTCTGAGTCTAGTTTCTTCAGTTGTTAAAAGGGGGTACCAAAGTTGCTCTACTGACCTCTAGTTTATGACAAGGATAAAAGCCTGAATGTGAAAATGCTTTAAAATGTAGACAATTTAACAAAGATATCGGATAATACCATATCATCTTCATTTTTCTGACAATCTTGCCACAGGTTTCTGAACAGGACTGGGGTACTGAGTCATTAATAACATAATTGGGGAGAAGACAGTAGTTTTTAGTCATCTCATTTTTTTTTTTTTACACCTGATGAGTTTCTGAGATACAATCAGTCACCAAACTCCTCAGACACATTTAGCAGCAGCAGAAGCAGGTGCCGCTGACAATCATGTCTGATTCTGCAGGGACTGAAGGTATAAAAACAATGAATCATTACAGGTGCGTCTGCCTCTCTTCATTCAAAGGACAAAATGAAAAGAAAATGAAATTCACCAAGCCCAATGTTTTTAAAACAAAAAGAAAAGAGATCAACTAGGAAAGACTTTTCCCACTAATTTGTAGAAGCAGAATTCAGTTATAATTTAGTGATTGTTTTTTCATAGTCTGCTACTGTGCTAGGTGTTGTCCCAGATTATGAGTCCTGCATAACTTCAAGAAAAACATGGCTTAATAACAGAATATGGGACATAATAATGGTATACAACTAATTCCATTTTCAAGTGGAACCTTGGTGAAACAAGGAGTAAACACCAAAGGCTACTAGAATTAACAAAAGAAAGGTGGCAGGATATTTTATAAGGTTTAAATAAAAGCAGTAAAGAAGATGGCATTTGAAATAACTAAATGACTCGGATTTTAGCAGGAGAAATATCAGTGAAGACAAAAAACTTGAAAGATGGATATATTCAACATTGAGAAATTCAAAATGTTTTAAGAATATCCTGCTACAGATTCCCTATTCTCTTACACTTGCATGTACTTGTACAAAGTGCTCATGTTCATTAGTTCCAACAGGTGATGTGGATAACCTAATTTTTTTTAAAGTCCTTTTCAACTGGCAAATAGTACAGTTGAGTTGATATTGATTAAAAAGGTAACGTTTTATATTTCATGCAATACATGGTTTTAGAAATATAAAAAATGCAAATGTACAGAGTGAAGATCACATATAATCCTATCGCTCATAGCTGTTTACATTTTGCTATATGTCTTTCAAGATTACATCTGAAGGTCTAGCCATAGTGATTATAGTCGACAACATTATAAACAGTTTCCAAGAGTCTAGATCTGAATTGTTTTCAACATAAAATGGTAATAATGAGACATAATAGAGATATTAACTAATGCTACAGTCCCTGTCATATTGCAACATATAAATATGTCAAATCAACACTTATATACTTTAAAGTTATAAAATATTCTGTATCAATTATATCACAGTAAAAATATTGCAATGGTGAAAAATATTGCCTTTAAGGTGAAAAATATTGTCTTTATATACATAAACATTTATAATAAAAAAATACAAACAATATACATATATGGCTCTGTAATGTGCTGTTTTCATTTCTCAGTATAGCTGAATAACTTAACATAGCATTAAACACTCTGTGGCTCCCTAGTATACTATTATGTGGGTTGTCCATTAGTTAATTTTATTAGTTTCTACTATTCCATATCCAGGTCACTCTTATTTCTTATGTGAATAACAATGCCATGATCGTCTTTTTAGATAAATCATTAAAACCTCTGATTACCTATTTAACTAACTCTAAAATTACAATTACTTGGCTTTTTGATAACTGCCTTCCAAAAGAGTTATTCTAGTTTTCATTCCATCATCAAGCATTAGCCTTACTCCAATAAGATTTCCTAAATATTGGATATTTGAATTTTAACCATCTTTTGCTATTCAATATGTGAAAATAACATTTTATTTATTTTCCTAATCTTTGTTTAAGTTCCTTTTTTTAATACTAAATTTAACATTTTACAATGCATTAATTACATTTTGTATGTGTGATACGACTCATCCTCCACTGAAATATAGTAAGTCCACTTTGGGTGCTTTTTCATCTTTAATTTTCCTGTGACTGATTACTGGGTTTCTTCCACTTCACTACTTGTAATATTCAGCTCATATTACCCTTGGAAATATGCTTGGATTCAGGATTTTGTGCATACTTAGTGACAAGGAATGTCCAGGCTCTGAGATTTTACCCAATTTGAAAGCCAACAAGTTAATCTGCTACAGTGTTATAAATGCTGGTTGAAGACTACAAATTCCTGGATCAGAGGTGAAGAACAGTTCATTACCAGAGAATCAGTATTTTTTGGTGCTTTTTCTATGATTTCCATTTTCCATAGAATAATGCAAAGAATGCTAGAAGCCACCAGCATGTGTAGTAGGTGATGTTCAAGGAGGGGAGCTCTGAGCTTAGTAAGCATCAATAATTTATAACGGGCAGTAAAGGTGCCTGCCCTTTGCTCCAAAGCAAAATATTATCTTTATTATACTGGACAATATGTATGCATGGAGGGAAACCCATAGATATAATCTATGTTCCAAGAACATTCATGATAAAACATTCTTGAAATGATAGTCTGGAAAAAAGGGCAGTCAGTATCTTACTATGCAAGAGATACAGAGGTTCAAAGGATTTATGGAAAACTGTGTCCAAACACTTATTCCTGAATATGCAGAAAGACAATAAAATTTTTTTGCGACAGAAGGAAGGAGAGTGAATCAGGGGCATTCAGCATTCACACTTTCTTCTCAATTTAGCTCCGTGTACCATCATAACAATAACACATTAGCATAAAGAAAATAAATGAGGGGTAGGTCCTGGTTAAACTGATTTTTGAAAAATTGGACTTCCTAAAATGGTTAAACAGACAGTGGATTTTTATCTCATAAAACAATTCTCTATGGGCTTCTTTAAATGTCACGTACTCCCAACATGATTAGAAGACAAGTTAATCTGAATTTTTTTATACATTTTTTTAACATGTTAGTTAAGAGGGTGTGCTAAAGACCAAGCTTCCTCAGTTCAAATCTGGCTCAGTGTACTTGATTAAGTTACTTGGTTAAATTCCTTCTGCTGTAAAAATGGATTACTGATGGATATCAACTACATTCTCATAGAGCTGGTGAAATGTTTGACTGAATCAAGGGATATGTATTGCTTTTGATGGTGTCTAATACATAGGAAATTCTCAGTAAATGTTGGTCACCATGATTCTATTCTTACCACCTAAAATGAGGTCATTAAGTAAATATACTCTCTTCTGCTCGTTTATCCTCTGTGTACAACTAACTACAAGACATTTTCTTTTCTTAATTTGGAGGGTAAATGCTACATAAAATAAGCTTTACAAAACTAACTCCAATAAGAAATGGATATGGTTTCATTCGTATGAGTTATTTCTAAAATTGAAAGAAAAATATTAAGAAAAAGATGCTGAGTTCTTTAAGGTTGGTTGTATTGTCTATGAGAACCTCTTTTATTTCTATACTTCTGTGTATTGTGCTAACAAAGAGCCATGAATATTAATAAAAATTAATTTGTAGAGTTTGTAAAGCTCTATAACATAGTATTCACTTATATATAACAACCTTGGAAGCACAGGGAGAGAGTCCTAAAAATGTTTCTGAGGGTACAGAAGGCTGCGTGGCCTTCCTCTCCAGCATTTAATCACTATTCCTCCCTGGGTAAGAGTTGGTTCTATCTATCATCTATCTATCTATCTATCTATCTATCTATCTATCTATCATCTATTTATTTATTTATTTTGAGTTGGATCTTTTAAATCTGATACCAGTGACTCTGGTCCTTTTCAGAAGACTCTGAACTAGAAGGAAAAGGCTATAGTTGAAGAAAAAGTGGTGAACAAAGAGGGGAGCTAACTAACAAATAATGGCCATTGAAAAGGCAAAGCCACTGAACAATTATGAGGGGAAAAATGATTTGTGCAAACGAACATAAACATTTGTAATAGTTCTACCTTCTTTCTGAGACTTGCACTTTAGAGATGTAGAAGGAATTTGTTTCCCTTCCACCATCACCCTATTTTATTATTATTATCATGCCCATTTTACAGATGAAGAAACCAAATTATGGAGAAATTATCTGATTTGTTCAAGATCAGGCAGGCAGTAAACAATGGATCTAGGTCCTGAATCCTGGTATTAATTTTGTTTTCATTATATTATAGTGCCTCTGTTGACCCTGAATTCCAGCCAAGTTCTTATTCCCCTAAAGCCTACATTACAAACCACTGACAATTCTCAGCCAACCCAACTATCGAATAAAGAATAGTCTCATCTCCTGGTTCTAGCCAGTACAGGGATGCTATTAAATTAGTGATATAGCTGATGCTCTTGGTTGCAGGGGATCCTTCTGTTAATTCTGGCACCTGCTGAGGTTTTCTTAAGCTCTTATTCTATGATATTTTAAACTATTCAGCTGTACTCCTGGCTAAGCCCATATCCTAGGAGAATAAAACAAAATCAGAGATCAGCCTGTTCTTTGTATTTTGTCCTGGACACTCTTATTTTCTGACTCCTCCAGATAAATCACAGGTGCAGCTACAAATCTATGGGGAGAAGAGATGACACAAGTTCTATTTGAACAGCATTCCCTGCCGTCTTTTCCACAGTGTAACCACCATTCACAGTGAGTTGTTATTTAGAACATTTTTCTCACTAATACATTAGCTACATAAATCACTTCATAATATACATAACGGTTTATTGCTCTTCACACATAAGCATGGTACTTCTTTCCAAGGGCAGGATAACTCATGCTGAACCACCAGTCTCCCACAGACATATTCATACTCCTTTATTTTTCCTTTGACAGGAATCATAGGACTAGGTACCTATGGTTTGTGGACAGGGTATCTGATATCATTTCACCTTTTCACATAGGAAAGCAAACTGGTAGTAACCTAGTCTGTTCCATATTCTTAACTCTGCATCCATTATTTACCCTGCCCCATATTTGAAGATTACTTTCCATTTTCTCAAAGGTACATGTAACATATATTCAAGGCTTCACACAATCAGGTCAAGCAGGTCTCCTGCTGAGATCTCAAATCTAGGTTTTTCTAGGCAAAAACCTAGAAAATGACATCTAGGTAATACTGTCGAGGTTGGGTTAGTGGAGTATTAGTGTGTATGTATCCGACAGAGAGAAAGAGTATGTGTTGGGGAGAGCGAATGTGTGTGTATGTGTAGTTGTCAGTGTCAGCGAGGGAAAGACATTGGCTAATCTGATTGATCTATTGAAAGTTTTCTCAACAAATATATGATTGGGTATCTACAATTTATCAGTCATTGTGCTAAGTAATGAATTACAAATAGACTCTGACATTGAAGAAATTTTTTGTTACATTTTAGTCAAAGAGTCAGATGCAGAAACAAATGCTTTTTACTATATCGTCATAAATACCATGATATAAATGTGCACAGGTCCCTTGGGAGCAGACAGAAGAGTTACTTGATTTCTGAGAAAAAAAAAAAATTCTTGAAAAAGGTGGTAGTGGATACTATGCATGCATGGGAGTGACCCTGGAAAAGAAGAGTTCCAGGTAGAGGAAACTGAGGCATGGAAAAGCATGATGAGTACAAAAAAGTACAGCAATTTATAATCACTAAGATTTAAAGCATGGGGCAAGCAGTGAGTGGTAGGGAATAAAGCTTGAGATAGGTTATGATAAAGAGATCATGGAAGACCATGTATGTTACCACAAAGCTTGAAATTTAACCTGTAGGTTATTAGGAAATATCAAAAGGCTTTAGGGTTGAGTGTGGCAAAATAATATTTGTTTTTAGGTAGGATTGTGAATGATGAAATAGAGTTAAGGTCATTAGCAGGGAATACATTACGAGATTAATGGAATAGGGTCCAATAGATATGATGAAGGCCTTGGTAAGGGTTATAGTAGTAGCGAGAACAGGAGGCCTGTCATGGGACAGCTATCCATATTGAGATCCTCGCTCCTGGGACACATGAAAGGGACGCCTATCAGAGGGTGTAAGAACCAAATTCTGTGCCCCACAAATTCATACATTGAAGCCCTAACTTCTGTTGTGACTAAAGTTGAGATAGGGTCTTTAAGGAGGTAATTAAATTGATGTCATAAGGGGTGAGAAGAGTCCCTGAATACACTGGTATTCTTATAAGAAGAGGAAACAGCATCAGAGTCCATTATCCCCACTCGGTTTTCCCCTCTGACTCCCTCTCTATTTCCCTCCGTGCGTGCGCACGCACACCCCCCCCCCACACACACACACACAGAGGAAAGACCATATGAGAACATAGCAAGAAGGCAAGTCTCCGTGAGTCAGGAAAAGAAGTCTCAACAGAAACTAACCCTGATGAGTGCCTTGGTATTGGACTTCTGCCTTTAGAACTGTGATAAAGTCAATTATTTTGTTTAAGGCACCTACAACCCTGTGGTATTTTGTTATGGTGACCACAGCAGACTAATGCAGAGTGTTTTGTAAGAAAAAAGTAAAAGTAGCAAGGTAAACAAAGTCCCGAACTAGCAGAAACTCTGAGGTAGAAAAGTTCGCAGAATAGAGGAAGCTTTCATTTGTTAGCTTCACAGCATTGAAATAGAGTACACTCATGAGTATCTTGTACAAGGGAGTTCGAGCACAAAGGGCCATAGAGATTTGTTTCTGAGGAGACAGTATTCTGGAGTGGTGATTGGATCAGCCACACAGTTGTCCAACTACTATTGTATCCTGGTCTCTATTTTCGTTCCTGGAGGCTGTGTCACAGCCAAGGCTGTTTCTTGTACGACTTGATTCCCAGTGTGGTGTAAGAGCTATGCCCCTGCCTCTCTCTGGAATCAACTGGAGCAGGCCTTTTCACTTGCACTCTGAAACTGCCAAATAAAAAAGTGGGAAGGAGAATTCATGTCAGGATGAGCAGAGCGGAGATAATGACTACAGACTGACTCAAGAAAGCTGGGGAAGTGATGTTAGTAATCCAAAGATTTTGTAGAAAATATAAACTTTTTATTTTAGCAACCTGGTTTCTAATATTGAAAAAACATGCACATAATGAGAGCCATCTATGTAACACAAAACGTGTGGCATGAGGCTGGCTCTAAATGAAGAGGGACTCTTTAAAAATGACACTACAAAATCTGTTTTTATTCACCTCTATAACAAATTGGCTCAGTTTAAATGCCAGGCTATAAAAGGCTTCATCCACATTCTCAATACCTACCGATTTTGAGAAAAGAAATGAAGGAAAGCTCTTAGTGCACTTTTTTTCAGCACCTGCCAACATGGTGCCTGGGTTTTCGGACAGAATTTCATAAATGGAACAAATGAAGAATAATGATCTTTCCTTTACCTCTGTGCCATTATAGCCCCATCAAGCTGAAGACAAGTAAGATTATAGGATTTAGACAGACCTTGTAGAGGAATTGGCAAGTAGATTATTCTTCTGCCTGCTTAAAAATAGTTTCAATTCTGATCTGAGGCATATCTGTGTGTGTGTGTGTGTGTGTGTGTGTGTGTGTGTGTCTGTGCATCTGTATGACATAGAGAGAGACATACAGAGTTTCTGAGGCAGATTCCCTCCTTTTGTTTTCCACATTAACACACTCCACCTGTGCTTTTAACATCCAGATGCTATCATATTTTAATTATACTGATTAATGTCTATGTAAGAATTACAAATGGTAAACCAACCTTCCCTCAAATTAGGCAAGTCAATCTGTTTAAAAGCAGAACAGTGAAATAGGACACCAGGCTAAAATCATAGAAGAGATGGAAATGTCTTCATTTGTTTTTGTTTGTGTGCTTTTAATTAAAGGTGACAGAATGGCCTTTGCTACCAGTGCAGCAAGCGTGATGTGCAAAGATGAATGCGTTTACAGCTGTAGGTAGTGTTGCTATTTTAACATTATTACTCTCACCGTTGGGAAAACATCTGTGGAAAATAAGAAGAGGGGGAGTTATCTTAATAAAACTGAGAAGAGACGTTGAAAGAAATGCTGCTGTCTCCATCTTTGGAGAGTTTCAATCATTTTGACCAGATATTCCAATAACTCTGAAATATCTCTTAGTGTATCCAAAGTCTCTCTCCAGTGCATCTCTGGCACACTTCTTTAGGAAAACACAAAGTAAGAAAACAAAACACCTCCATTATAATGTACCATGTAATTTAAAGTAAAATCATTTTCTCCCTGACCACACCATGATTTAATGATTTTCCCTGAGTAAGGGCATTTGTGAAGCGGAGGATGAGGAGTGCCTTTGGCACTGGTGATCTGCCCTGAAGCATTTTGAATCCATGATTTTCAGTTCTGTCATCTAAGAATGGAGATCTCGCCACTTCTCAGGGATGTCACAGGATTAAGTGGCATAATGCAGATGAAAGTGCCTTGAATATTTCTGTATACTAATCTACGGTGAGTTTGTACAGATAAGGATCCCAAAATATTTTTGTGCTCCAAAATATGAGGAAGTAAATGCTGCTTTTTCATTCAGGTATTTTATCTTATCTGCATCACTGCCTTCCCCACTCTTTACACACTATTTGCTAAGAGCTTTCCATTTAGAGTGCATCAATGTCATGTAACAATTCCACACTAAACATGTTTATATGAGCCTGATGCTAGTGTATAAGGACAAGGTCATCGGTTTTGGGTAACTTATATGATATCACAGGCTCTCATTTCCAAGATATCTACTACTGATGAAGTGTGTATGAGTGTGTATGTGTATGGGATGGGGGTAGAGAGAGAGAGAGCGAGCACAAGCACACAAGGACGAGGGCACACACCTTTGACAATGGCTCCTCAAATCAAATTCTGAGAATAACATAGAAATTTCGACCTAACAGTGATGGTATGCATGGTGGTTATCTATTGTGTGGCTAATATGCGTCCTATCTATAAGGAGATTATAATATACAAGGATAGAGTTTCCTGGGTGGCTCAGTCAGTTAAGTGTCTGACTCTTGGTTTCAGTGCAGGTCACAAGATCAAGCCCTGCATCAGGCAATGGGCTAGGTGCAGAGGTTGTTTCAGATTCTCTCTCTCCTTCCTTTTCTGCTCCATTCCACTTGCACACACACTCTCTCTCTAAATTAAATGAATAAATTAATAAAGATTTAAAAAACGTCACTATACGAGGATAAAACAGACAAGTAGATTCAGCAATTACCATATAAGAACAAGAATTAAGGTAATTAAAGGCTTGAGCGGTCATAGAAACTTTGTCAACAAAGGCATTACATAAAAAATAACTCTTTGATGGAAATAGGGAGATAGAAAGGTTGAGGGAATGGATAAGTATGAATTCAAAAGTGGGGAACGGGATAGAAGAGAAAAAGAACATTACAGGCAAGGGGATAGCTTCTGTAAGGTCTGCAGGTTAATTTTCTTTTTAAATTTCATACATTCCAGAAAGGCTGAAGTTTTAAATCATAATTTACATCTTTTGTACGTTTTCATATTTTCCTACATAAACACAGATAGCCACATCTTTCTATACCTAACTGCATGGATCTAAAACCTAATTCCTGGCTCCCATGTCCTCTCCATACAGGCAAGAAAAGCCAAATACAACATGGCTGTGACATCTAAAAAGGCTTCTATTAAATGCAACCATGAAATGATAGGGTTTAACAAAGATTCATTGAAGTTTCATCTTGCAAGCACAATGCAAGTTTAAATAGATTCCAGCTCCATTCAATCTCAGCTACAGGGCAATCACAACTGTAACTAACTCCTACGTCTTTCATCTTTTGACAATGAAATTAAAATATTGCTTCATGCTACAGAAGGAAAGAATGATCTAAAATAAATAATCCCAAAGTTGAAATAAAACTGAAAATAACAGCAGTGCCTCTCAGAGACAGTGGGCGGCAATGTTAATGAATGGAAGCTTTGCATACAAATAAACACATTGATTTTAAAGGAATATGGGAAGAAGATAAAGATAAACTATGGACAGCAGGGGATCCCTGGGTGGCTCAGTGGTTTAGCACCTGCCTTTGGCCCAGGGCGTGATCCTGGAGTTCCGGGAAATCCCACCTCGGGCTCCCTGCATAGAGTCTGCTTCTCCCTTTGCCTGTGTCTCTGCCTTTGCCTCTCTCTGTGTCTCTCATGATTAAATAAATAAAAATCTTAAAAAAAATATATGGACAGCAGATAGTTCAAAGTCGAAGTCACAGCCAACCAAATTAGGTAAAAAGAAGTAATTATTTTCTAAAAGAAGTGGTACATAGGGAAAGTACTGAAGAAAACCGTCATTCACCTGAGATACTAATTTACAGAATAAGAATCAAACTTGGACTTTACTATACATGGTGAGATGAAGAAGGATCATTTTAGAATATTACATTTCCCCTGCTCCTACTCTGAATGGACAGAAAAACACTGAGTCCTAGGTTTTTCCAAATTATATTCCTTAAAGTGAATGAATAGCTCTATGAATTAAGGCAGGATAAATCCTTTTTCAGCCTATCGTTACCTGTTTCTGTACTACTGGTAAAGACATTCTGGCCTCCTATACTTGGGTAAACCTGGTCCTTTGGTTTTTCCTACCATGTTGGCCACGAAGCAACCACCAAAGAATTGGATTAACTGCTTTTAACTTTATTTAACCCTCATCATCCTCAGACAAAAAACCAGGCCTATTTGTCCCATGGCTTCCTAATTATGAAACACTCCCATTCAGTTGTTACACACTCTGTTCATCCTCTGTTGGGAATCTAATCTCAACCCAAAGAAACTTAGTGATATGTAGAAGTGGCAGCTGCTTTAATAATTCAGTAGACATGATGATCTCTTATATTACTTGAAGTCTGCCTTCCCATGGGCAGTTCCTCTTTGGATTTGGATCCCCCAAATCACCTCAATTCCTGGCCACTCATTCTCCTTTACCTAAATAAGAAATAAAACCAAAAACATTAGAGACAGGCTATCTCAAGGAGTTAATATACTGCCCACTAAGAAAAATGACTTCACTGATCCTTCAGAACAAACTCATAGAGTAAAATACATACTAGTTCCTGATTTTTGAGCTTTCCTGTTTGGAATAATTTTTCCAAAAATGACAAAAATGCAACAGATACTACATAAAAACAGTAACTGAAACTCAATTTATGTTGCTACTTCTTTCAGTAGTAAATGCAACCAAAATAAAACAAAAACAAAAACAACTCTCAAAAGCGAGGCATGCACTAAGAAGAAAAGCTTTGGAGAGCTAGACTCTGTACTTCACAGCAAAATGTGGATATAAACGCTTTACTAACAGTGGAATTGGAAATTGGAGAAATTCCTTTGTGGGATAGAAACAGTCTAAATACTACAGCAGATTCCAAACTTTTTGCTTTGAAAAATCCCAGCTTTGCCTGTACAGCTCTCCTTCACGCAGGAAAGATGTGGTCTTCCGTCCCAGGGAGAGTAATGGCTAGGCTTCTCAACTCTCGTAACAGAATGTCAACAGCACCATCTGCTCATCTGGCTTCCAAAGGATGCATATGGATTCATCTTCTCGCCCAGATTCTCCTCTCGCTTTGGGGCTTTTCCCTTCCGTTTGGTCCTCGGTGTGCATTCCTAAGTTTGCCAAATGCACACTGGAGGCCACTGAAGGCTCTTTGCTGAAGAATACCTCAGTGATGAATTGAATCCTTATCTATTCAGAAGGTTTTCTTAAAAGAAAAAATTCTCTGCAGCATATTCAACCGGCACAACCCCAATTATACTCCTCTGACTGTGGCAATTTAGAAGTTATTCCAAAATTAAGACCTTTGTTCATAAATACTATTTGCTTAAAAATTAGAATTATACCCTTTATATCAAATAACAATTTCCATGTGTCTTTAGATCTGCTTGTATTAATTGAAACAGAAGGGTCAGGGTCTCATTAGTCTTTCAGAACCACAAAGAAACCTCTGGAAGCAAACATTTCTGTTGTTGTTTCTGTTCCACATAGGTTTAAAATGTGCTCTGAAAACACAATCCTGTCACAACTGAAATGTGGGTGGGCATTATGCATAATTAAATGAGAGTGAAGAGAGCATTACAAACTAAAGAAACAGAAAAATTTCTTAAAGAATGTATAAATTCCAGTCCCATTTGAAGTATAGTTCTTTGGAAGAAAGTTAGGGTCTTTACAACTAATTAGCTGAGTGACTTTGGGCAAGACATAATCTCTCTAGAGATTTATGTAAAATTAGAACTATGTGTGAGAAAACTGAAGTTTGGAAGGATGAAAAGTAATTACAAAGTAAAGAAGTTGAACATAAATCTTGAACATGATCATTAATTGAGTGATAGAAGAAAAATAATAAAAATATCATTAATCTTTGTTTAATTTTCTATCTTCTCCCACAAGATTCCAAGCCCATGAGATCATATATATCTTGGTCATCATTTTATCTTCTACGTAATACAGTGCCTAGTACAGTGCAGATTAAAAAACTGGAGAAAAGACTAAATAGGTTTTAACTATCTCATCTGGTATTATAATATCATGATGATTTTGTCTTTCAGTTTCTTGCTAATAAAATAGATACAACTACATACTTTCTAACATAAATATGGGAAGGGATGACATTGGTGATCGCTGAGTATGTAAAAAGAGGTTAGGTCTTGCATAAGAAATAAATTTCTCAAAATATTATTAATGGAAAAATAGGTATAAACTTCAATTATACTGAAAGCAGAGACTTGTATCACAAAAAAGGGTCAATGGTTAGTTAAGAATCAAATGAAATAAAAATATAATATTTTATCTAAAAAATTCAATTTAATGAACATAAATTACAAAAGTAAAATTTCTCAACAATTCAAATTATAGATACAATAACAGTTTTAAATAAGAAAAAAATAAAACGTAAACAAAGTTAAGTGACTTACCCAAAGTCACATGAACTGTAAGCAGGAAAATGGGCATTTGAGTCTTGCTACCATAGTTCTAAAGTTGGCCCTCTTTCTTGTATATATCTCATATTAAATGAGAGTCTACCAACCACCAGATATTGAGCTGAACACTCCTTGGGTAGGAAGACAAACTTTTTTTAAAGATTTCACTTATTTATTCATAAGAAGCTCACAGAGAGGCAGAGACATAGGCAAAGGGAGAAGCAGGCTCCCCACAGGGAGCCTGATGTGGGACTTGATCCCATGACCCCGGGATCCCGCTCTGAGCTAAAGGCAGACGCTCAACTACTGAGCCACCCAGGCGTCCCAAGAAGACAAATTAAACATTGGCTTCAATTAATGAGAAATGTTTCCCTCTACTAAGTGTAAATAATACACTTTGGAAATGTAATGTTATGATTGTTATCAAGAAGAAACATCAAAGTATTTAGAGGTCTAACATCTATTTATAATGAAATAATTGTGGAAAAACCAACACAAATAAACTCCTTAAGATCAATGCTTAATGAAAGCCCATAATAGTTAACAGTATAAGTAAAAATTCATGATTGTCAATGGTATGGGAATGTCCAGAGAAAGAAATCATGTCTACATAAGACAGAAAGTTTATGTCTCAGTTGTGTGGTCATCAATGAAGTATTAATATTCATTGAGTCAAGACTATTATTCCTTAGCTTTGACATCTTCATTTTCAGTGGGGGGTAGAAGAGCCATCTTTGATTCAAGGTTCCACTTAGCCTTCACTAATGGTAAGAAAGGGAGCTGAGTTGTATGAGATAATCCTTCGTATGAAAGCAGAGATCCAAAGGTAGTAGAACTTTCACTCATCAGAAACCACTACACTAAAACCTAAAAAAAAAAAAAAAAAAATCTGAAAACCTTCATAATGCCCCCTTGTTTATTCCCTGATTTTATTACCATGGGAATTAGCATAAAATCTTCCAAGTACAAAAGAGTTTGTTCTTTCAAAGATATAAAAGAAGAGGCAGCTGAAGAGACTTTACCTTGTTTCACACCAGAAGATAAACAAAACTCAAAGGACCTACTGGATTAGGGTACTCATTGTATGAGAGGAAAATACCCTATATTCTTGGATTTCTGGACAAGATAGAAAGACGAGTGCATAAAAGAATCTAGAAAATCCCCCAAAAGGCCCTGAGACTGAGCAGCAGAATTATCCAAGATGACTTACGTGCAATAGGTCTGTTTTTGTTGTTGTTGTTTGCTTGTTTAAGTTAACAACATTTTACAGTTTAAGCTTTTATTTCAATGACATCAAGCAATAGTTCTCATCTAAGGGGCAATCTTGAGACCATGGAAACATGTAACAACATCCGCAGACATTTTTGGTTGTCACAACTTGTGAGAGGACGTTGTGATAATACTTCTAAGTATCTGGTAGACAGACACAGGGGTATTGCTAAACATCCTACAATGCATGGGTCCATCCTTTGCTTTTTTAAAAATAATTTATTTATTCATGAGAGACACAGAGAAAGGCAGAGACATAGGCAGAGAGAGAATCAGGCTCCTCGCGGGGGAGCCTGATGCACGACTGGATCCCTGATCCTGGACCCCAGGATCACGCCCTGAGCCAAAGGCAGATGTTCAACCACTGAGCCACCCAGGCATCCCTGGGCCCTTCCTTAGAATAAAGAATTAAACAGCCCAGAATGTCAATAGTGCCAAGGTTGTAAAATCTTGGAGTAAAGCAGAAACTACAATCTAATTTTTTTTCTATTTGGTCTGGTTATAGGCATTTTTCACGTTTCTTTGATACATCTGACTCAAACAGCCTAACTAGCAAACTTCAGGAGTGACCTTGTTACAAGACACATCATTTGTCAGCATCAGATTCACAATACTCTTTCTTATTTAAAGTCTACCATTAGTTATTTCTCCCCAAAAGCCTTCTACGATTTAACAGTCAGGACATGTTATGGCTGTGAAATAGATGTCCCTATCATCCTGCTTTAGATGAGAAAAGAAACATTCTGCAGTGTTTATAAGTCATAAAGAATTCTAAATATCTCCCACTCAACACATTCAGGCAAAATGATGGTATAATTTCTGTGCTGGGTGGCACTCTTTCATACCATTATGTGTCTTGTGAACCAACCGTAGGTAATGCGCTATCTTCCTTTAATCAAATCTGCATTGTAATTTCTATAAAAAAATCAATTAAACACAAGAAGCAATTACTTATTTTTTATCACAGCATAATTTACTTTCCCAGAACAGCAGCATGAAAATGTGAGGAAAGATCTCATCTATGTCAGTGTATTTAAATAAAGAATGCATATTTTTAAAAGAAATGCAAAGGAAACACTGCCAAATGTGCAATATATTACCTATACATAATTCCCCATCCACATCAACTTTATGGATGGGTAATATGGTATAATGGCAGAAGACAGATTTTTTTAAAAAGCTTTTTTAAATATATTCAATATTATGCCCGAAAACCTTTTTCAGATCCTTGCAGTGATATAATTAGACAACAATTTGCTCATCAACCTCATCCAGTTTTATGAATGATCCACTTAGATGTCAAATAAACCCTAAAGAGTAATTTCCTTAAAACCTCACAAATTCATCCCTATTTGTATTTCTATACCTATTTCTGGTTATTATTATCCTTAAAGAATTTTATTAATTATTTGCTTAGTTTGGATTTATGTTAGTTTAGGAGACTTAGTATCCTTCCAAATAGGACCTCTAGTCTCTTCAAATTCATTCTTCACTATTAATCAGTGGTTCCCAAATTTGAGCCAGCATCAGAATCACTTGGAGGTCTTAATTAAGTAGGTGTGGGGTGCCCCAAAATTTGCATTTCTAACGAGATCTCAATAGTGCTGATGCTACTGGTCTGGGGAATCACACTTTGAAAAAGCCAATTATCATCATGACACAGTGATCTAGATGCACTCTTACCCACTAGGCAAGTTTATTTCTCTTCTAGTTTTATGTTATCAGTCTCTTTCTCACTAGGATAGTTAGAACAATCCTCTTCCATCTGAATGATTGCATTTGTTCCTCTCTTTCTCCCCACTCCTCCCCTCTCCTCCCCTCTCTTTTCCTTTGCCCCCTCCCTCCCACCCACTTGCCTGCCTGTCTTCATTCCTTCTTCCTTTCCTCATTCCCCCCTCCTTTCCCCTCCTCCTCCTCCTTCTCCCCTGCTTCTCTTTTTCTCTCTCTTCTTTGTATAATTCTACAGTTTTACTAATGTTGTTTCCTCTAACATTCTGTAACTATGATCTCTTTCAATTCCATATTCATCATGGCAATGAAACCATCGATAATTCACTTGATCTAATGAAAAATCTCCCCTCCATCTTGAACCACTCAGTACTTATGTACTCACTTTTAAGACATTCCTTGGTACATTACTTAATAAATTAAGGCCTTCGTGCATGCCTATGATGTATGGCACTAATCATATTATTATATTATTTATTATATACATAGTTCCTTATTCATGACAATGCTTGCTTGGATGATTGGCTCACAATCAGTGTGTAATAAATGTGATTACCACAATAT
Organism: Vulpes vulpes; assembly: GCF_048418805.1. Classification (NCBI taxonomy): domain Eukaryota; kingdom Metazoa; phylum Chordata; class Mammalia; order Carnivora; family Canidae; genus Vulpes; species Vulpes vulpes. The sequence goes on from NC_132795.1 coordinate 80,880,734, forward strand.
TATAATGAACCAGGAGTACAAAGCAAATCAGTGTCCCATCACTAAATGACTGAAAGTTCAAAAGATATCTAACTAGCCCTACAACCAAAGCCACCAGCCAAATCTAGAGGAAATCAGCTATAAAATATGCTGCCTTAGATTTCCCAGTGGCTGCTGCTATTATTCTATTGATGAGGGAACTGTATGGAAGAAAAAGCTTAGTATGTTGTGAGGGTGTCTGCACAATATCCAGCAGGGAATTTGGAAACCATTGTAAGCATGTTTAAACTCTCCTAAAATGGCCACTGTTGACAGAGGAAAGAGAACTTTCAAAAAATAATTTCTACACCTCTTTAATAGCCTGGTGTGCCCTAACCCGTAATTGAGAAGTCTCTTAACTATCCTGTCTTATTTAATGTGACATTCAGTTCTGAACACAAGTAATTTTGGAATAAAGACCTTTTGGACATATAGGTGCTATGGGTATCATGAATAGTAGGACAGCAGAAGTCTTAAAAGGATGATCAAAGCTTCTTCTGTGTCTGCGTGTGCACATGTGCGTGCATGTCTCTCTTTCTCTCTCTCTTTCTCTTCCTCCTTCTCTCTCTTTAAGATATAGATGGCTAATAGAAGGTTAATTATCTAAGGGCTATAGGAAAATTCCACACTTTATCAGCACTGGATAAAAAGTTTGGCTTTTCCCACGTGATTCCACACAAATGAAGTAACAGAGAAACTCTCTGAGTGTTAAGGAATTTCTATGAAGGTGACAAGGCACTTATATTTAAAAGTGGCTAATGAGGTTGCACCTTGTAGTTTTAGTAAAGTATAAGACTCTTGACCTTGGGGTTCTGAGTTCAAGCCCCATGTTGGAGATAGAGATTACTTAAAAATAAAAATATTTAAATAAATAAATAAAACTTGCTGATCAGATTAAAGGACCCAATGTCATGGTTACTTCACATTAATGATCAGAATTTTAATCTTAATTTGATAACCAGGTCATTAATCCAGTGTTTTTGTTTGTTCATTTTCTTTTTTTCCCCTCCCTGGTTGGTTCATAATTTGATTTATTGTTATATGAATGCTTAAGTTGTGGATATTTTTTCTTATCATTTTCATGTCATGGACATGATATTAGAAATGCAGTAAGGACACAACACATGTCCAGGTTTAATTAGACTGTGGTTCTCGTCTAGGGGAGATTTTATCCCCCATGAGATGTAAAAATATCTGACAACATACTCAGTTGTCATAAAAAAGGAATGGGTTTCTACTGGCATACGGTGAGTAGAGGTCAGATATGCTGTTAAACATTTTAAAGGCACAGAACAGCCCCCTCAACAAAGAGTTATCTAGCCTCAAATGTAAACAATATTGAGGGTACATCACAGCCCTGGTACATCTTAGGGACTACATAAATGCTATCTTCCATTAGTTCAAATTTACCATGACTATAAGCTCTTACCAGAAAAAAAAAAAAAAGATCATTCTCAGATAAACCATTCTCTGTAAAAATGTTCAAAAATTCCCAGTGTAAGCTAAGAGAGCAGTTTCCTTGTCCATAAATACTTAATCGGTTTCCTTCGTCCATGTAAGAACTCAACTATTTAAATATTTCCTTGATATTTGTTATTTATTTGAAGAAGGCTAATGGAAATTGTGCATTAAAAATAGATATATCCTATTATTCCATAAAATATTTACTATGAAATAAAACAAACTCTGTTTTTTTTTTTAAGGAAATAATCACCCAATAAAAAGTTTACTTAGAGAAAAGAGTAATAAAAAGAACTTGGGAAGAAAAAAAAAAGCTATATTTAACGAACCTCTTAGAAGATTCCAATAGCAATAAGAATACTTGTGAATTTAGTTGTGACTGGGAAAATTTAGGTCATTAAAATTCCAAACCAATATTCTCCTCAATAAGTCAATATGCATATTTTATTTGAAAACTACTTTGTATACATGGAACATTCCTTCTTTTCTTAACCAGGTACTGCTTCTTAAATCTGCTTTTTTCAAGTCTTAAGAGGACTTACAAAAAATTCAGACAAGCAATTGAGTTTCAGCACTACATGAAAACGGAGTGATAACTTTATATGTGTATCTGTGATCCAGGGCTTATTTTCTGAAGCTCTCATCATTTGGACTGCTGAAACTCTCTGATGTAGCACATTAATGCTGTACGTTCTATCTTCATCAAGAAAATTTAATACTTTAGAAGGCAAACCCAAAGGAGGAAATATTTTCCTTACAAAATAAAGTCCATCGAAGCCACATACTGATTGATATATCTGTATAAACTAGAGAAGCCATATCAGATATTACAACAAGGTCTATTCCATGCCTCAAATGCAGTAAAATTACAACAGTCTAAATCAGTTCTCTTTTGAATAGTAGCTTACAAAGTCATTAAAAGGAATGTTTAAATACTAAATAAATTCATATTTTAGTCTATAATACCAGAAGATTAGAAGATTGTGGTGAAATAATTTGAGAAACATTTTCTACAGTGGTACTTTAGTTGTTGGAAGCAAGTGCTGAAAACTTAGTAATTTTACTTATTTTTTGGTAGAATACATCTAAACATCTTAGAACAGTTTTATCTATCTATATTTTTTTTTCTTTTATGGGGTTTGAAAAGATTAATATATATGAATCTCTCCTAGTCATTAATATATGCAGTAAGATGATGCTCAAAATAAGTTTATTTGGTAAATAAATGAGTTATTTTGTACTTTGTTCCAAAAAGGTATATTAAGCTTCACCAAAATCTTGTATTATGTTTGGATTCCTATAAGAAGTAGTTTTTGAATTTATATTTGAGAAAGGGAGTGATTTTATTCCTATAATGATGGCAAAGTTGAAAGTCATATAGATATGAAGAAATACCTACCTTTTTAGGGTTTAGGGGAGGGAGAATGAGACAAAAAGCAGAGAGAGAGAGTCTGTCTGAGAACTATCTAGCAAAACTACTTGAAATCTTAGGTGCACTGTGTGGATGTGTTCAGAACACAGTATTTGTTTAGGAAATACTTGTTGTGATCAATTCCCAACTCTAATTTTGTGATACTTCAAGATACACACACACACACACACACACACACGAATTAAATATATATATTTAAACTTAATTAAATTTAAAAGATCCTGTGTATATAATATGTGGAAATGAATGATGGAAGTGGTTTAACAAAATGAATGTTGAAGAATCATCATCACACAAAAAAGTAAAAAGTCACTATTTTATGACTCCATGGTCTTTGACCTCTAAGTAGGAATACAGATAGTTTGTTTGTTTGGTTCATTTGTTTTAGAGAGGCAGAGAGAGAGAGGAGGGGCAGAAGGAGAAGGAGAGAAGAGAATCTTAAGCAGATGCCACACCAAGCACAGAGCCCTATGTGGGGCTTGATCTCAAAACTCTGATATCATGACCTGAGACAAAATCAAGAGTTTGATGTTTAGCAGATTGAGCCACCCAGGTGCCCCTACAGATAGTTTTAATCTTGTCATTTTAACCATTTTACTTTGACCCATTGCTTGTATTGACTTCAAAGATACTTTGACTTTTTTAAATGTATGCAAGTATACCATAAGAAATTACACAGAATTTTCTTGAATGACTTCCATTAAATTAAATTAATTGCTTAATTTCCTCCAAAATGTTACATTTTTGGAGAATTTTGAAATCTCACTTATTCCTTAACTAAAAATTACTGTTATCAATTATTTCCTATGTAATAGAAATACCTTTTTTTTAAAAGATTTTACTTATTAATTCATGAGAGACACAGAGAGGCAGAGACATAGGCAGAGGAAGAAGGAGGCTCCCTGCAGGGAACCTGATGTGGGACTTGATCCCAGGACCCTAGGATCACAACCTAAGCCAAAGGCAGATGCCCAATCACTGAACCACCCAGGCACCACTAGAAATACCATTTTTAGTAAAAAAATACCTGAGTCACTAATCAGTTCTATCTATATCAAAATTTTCTATTAATATTATTCTGGCATGGTGAGGCTTTTGTTATAATTGTTGTTAAAGTTTCTACAAAACCCCATTTTTCTGAGACAAATTTTCAGATAGCAGCTTTTGTTTCACACAAAAATTTGCCTATCATAACTGTTATTTGGTTTCCATAATTTATATGCAGTTATGTTTACCAGCAGTGTGTATTGTGAATCATTTTATTTCTTGGAGTAAAGGATTAGGTAAAAGTTCCAGATTTTGTATATCTTTCTTGGGAAAAAATTTCTGCTCTACAAGACACTGTCAAGAAAATGAAACATACTACAGAGTGGGAGAAAGTATTTGGAAATATTTATATCTGATAAAGGATTATTAACCCAAATAAGAAAAGAACTCTTTTTAAGAGTTTAAGAGTTTAAACTCTTAAGAGTTTAAGAGTCAATAATAAGAATGCACACAGATTTAAACATAAACCAAAGACCTTACTAGACATCTCATCAGAGAAGACATACAGATGGAAAGATGTTCTACATCATATGTCATCAGGGAAATACAAATAAAAACAATGAGATACCACAACAAACCTATCAGAACAGCCAACATCTAGAAAAGTGACAACACCAAACTCTGCTGGCAAGAATGTGGAGCAACAGAAACAATCATTCATTACTGGTGGTAATGCCAAATGATGCAGCCACTTTGGAAGACAATTTGACAGTTTCGTACAAAACTAAACATACCCGTACCATATAACCCAGCAGTCATGCTCCTTAGTATTTACCCAAAGAAGTTGAAAACTTCACAACCATACAACAATCTGCACATGAATGTCTATAGCAACTTTATTCATAATTGTTGAAACTTGGAATCAAGATGTTCTTCACAGGTAAATGGATGAATAAACTGGCCCATCCATCTAATGAAATTTTATGAAGTACTAAAAAGAAATCAAGTCATGATATGACATAGAGGAAATTTTAAATGCTTATTACCAAGTGAAATAAGTCAACCTAAAAATACTACATACTTCGTGATTTCACCTATATATTTCAAGTCTTTCTACAAAAGGCAAAACTATGGAGACCCTAAAAAGATCAGTGGTTGCCAGGACTTACAAGTTAAGGAGTGATGAATGGGCAGAACACAGAGAATTTTTAGAGAGGAAAACTACTCATTTTGATACAATAATGGTAGATACATGTCATTATACATTTGTCCAAACCCACAGAATGTAACACCACGAGTGAACCCTACTGTGAGCTATGGACTCTACATGACAATGATGTACCAAGGTGGGTTCATCAATTATAGCAAATGTACCTCTCCAGCAGGGATGCTGAGATGGGAGGTGGATATACATGTCTGAGGCAGAGGTTATGTGGGAAATACATTTTTCTCAATTTTGCTGTGAACCTGAAAGTGCTCTAAAAAAATAAAGTCTATTTAAAAATATCTTTGTTAGGTAAAGATACAGGATCCATGTATATAGTAAAGTTTAAATAGCAGGTATAAACTCTAAGGCTAAAACATCATATGCTATCATATTAGGCCTTTGACCCAAACTCCATTCTTTGTCCTTTAAAAACAAACAAACAAAAAAGACCTGAATTATTTTGAAGGATTTTGCAGAAGAAAAGTTCCAGTTATACACAGTTTTGTCCCTAAATTTTTTTTATAGGAGTCTAGTTTTTGTAATTTCTGTAACTGCACTTCCGTAATTTCAGGACTACATTTGATGTAATGGAAATAGGGGCTAAGATTTGATAAAGCTGGTGCAGGATGAGATGTGGGCTTGATCTTGCCACACTGCTGTGTGCATCCCCACGCATGGCCCTGGCCCTCGTCTTGATCCTGCACTTCCCGGGAGCTCCTGTGCCTACCTCCCTGCTGAATTCTGCAGCCGCGGAGACCAGCAGTGAGCATTGCTCACTTTTCTAAGTTCTCTTTTCTGGTAACGTATTGCTTTTACGAGCAGGGAGAAAAACAAACAGGACATTTTAAAGCAAAAAATATATGTTTTTTCTGAAGACAAATTATGCCTGGTGTAACTTTTGAATAAATGTGTATTTTCTTGTATCAAGTTACCTTAGAATGAAATCAAACTGCATTGACATTTTGGTTTCCCGGGGTTCATTGTTATGTGGACCATTCAAAAGCAGAGATAGCCAAAGGTTTTTAAGTTCTAATGTCACCATTATAATCTTACCAACCAAGAACAAGAATGCTGCAAACTTTGCCATCTTTAAGATTTTGATAATTTCGTATTTATATGCAGAGAAAAACCATGCCCAACAAAAGAAAATAATATATGATATAGACTTATAAAGTCTTCTCTATTTCCAGCTCCTGGTTTAGCTGTGTCTCCTGACCAGAAAAACAAACAAACAAAAAAACATGCTAAAATCATAACCCTTAGTATCTCAGAATGCGACCTTGTTAGGAAACAGGTAGACAAATGAGGTTAAAATGAGGTTATCAGCATAGGCCCTAATCCAATACGACTATTTCTCTAAAAACAAGAAGATGCTTGGAAATAAATCACACATAGAGGGAAGCCAGGGTGAAGACACACAGTGAGAATGCCTTGCGCAATCAAGGATGTACCTACAGGCAAAGGAACACTAAAAGTGCCTGCAGACAACCAGATGCTAGGAAGAGGCAAGGAAGGATGGATGCCTCTACAGGTTTCAGAGGAAGCATTGCCCTGCCAACACAATGATTTTGAGTTTCCAGTCTCCAGGACTGCGAGATAAGCAATTCTGTTGTTTTAAGCCACTAGCTTTTTTTTTTTTTTTTTTAAAGATCTTATTTATTTGAGAGAGGGAGAGAGAGAGAGAGAGAGAGCGCGCACAAGTGGGTGGAGGGGCAGAGGGAGACTCAGATCCCCACTGAGCAGGGAGCCCAATGCAGGGCTGGATTCCAGAATCCTGAGATTATGACCTGAGCAGACACTTCACCAACTGAGCCACCCAGGTACCCCATCAAGCCACCCAGTTTTAGCTGCTTTGTTAAGGCTGCCCTAGGAAACCAATATGCTGCTTTTCCCAACATTTTCCCACGGCAAAATCCCAACAACGCCAATAATAAAAAGCCTACTTTTCTGCTTACTCTTCTTGTAAAACCTGCCAGGGACTCATTTCCTCTGATTTGATTACATTTACATACAATTTTAATTAAAGAACTACTAGTAGATATTTCAAGTACAGGAAAAAAATACACTTAATGAAGAGATCCTCAATGATGATGATTTGACAAGTCTTTTTGTCAGAAAACTTCATAGATATATTTATTTTTCTGTTCTGATGTCACAGAAAAAAGTGGGGGAGACACTCATTCAAATCCCATACATTATCAACTGAGTAATGGATCCCTCACCATTATAGGTAGGAATTCATAGATGCTTACCCGATAGTCTCTTCAGTAAATATTTCTATTTATCATTTATATATAAAGAATAATACATTTTTATCCCTTAGCATAATAATTGTGTAATTTTTGCAGTTATTCATTGTGCACTATTTTATAAAATGGTGTCAATGCTGAGAATTTTCTTGAGTAGTCCCTCTTGGCAGATAAAATGAATTTTTGGAAGATTTTCAAAATAATATCCTTGCAAATGGGAATGGTAAGCTTAATAGAGCATGTTGTTTGAGGTCAGTATTGCTGAACCTTACTATTTGCATCATCTTCAGATGTATAAAGTCATGAAGGATGCCTGCACGGAAGATCCTAAGTGGTATGTTGGCATAGCTAGGCAATTTCTTTTCCAAACTTAAGACATTGCTTTCAAAAACAACATGTATTCAACATATTTTTTACTCTCTTGATAATAATGCAGGACTTTGATATTTTTGTCATTCTTTTGGGCTTTAGGATAGCCCTTTGACACATGAACATATTCTATACCACTGACAAACCTCAAAGGCTTTATTGCACTTTCCTTTAAATTCTCTCTGGGTTGACATTTAGAGTATAATCCATTAGCCACGTCCTTGCAATAACCACAGTGGAAAATGGAAGAGAAAAGTAAATATCACTGTGATTTTTTTACTGAGATATTTTCCTACTTTCTCCCCTCTCAAACAGCAAATCAGTTCTATAGAAGAAATGCCTTTTAGATATGATTACCAATTATAAAAAGATTGTGGTGCCAGTCTTTTTTAAGTTGGATCAATCGCCGAGCACCATTAAGATTACCTTGCTTACCTTGCATTAAGTGAACCACAGTATCTACAGACACTTAATAAACAAAGCTGAGCTTATACTAACAAGAACTACCATTTATTCAATGTTTTCATATACAAAAACTGATACTTTGCAAGCATTACCTTGCCTAAACCTGTTTTTGTTTGTTTGTTTGTTTTTAAGTAGGCTTTATGCCGAACATGGGGCTTGAACTCACCGATCCAGAGAGAATCAGTAAGGTACCCCCTAATCGTAAGCCTATGAAGTGCATGTTATTTTTCCAAATTTACACATGAGGGATGTTATCCCTACTGCCATATAGGAAATATGTCTCAGGCAAAATTTTAAGTTTAGTCTCTCAGATACCAAAGCCTGGTTCTTTTTCAAATATGTCACCTCAATTTCTACACTGACACTTTTGACACTTGCCATAAAGTCAGCACATCCTCTTTGACACTGTGAATACAGTGAATGCTGTCTACTTTGAACAAAAATAAGAGGAAGTAAAAGTAAAAGACTATCTTCAGACAAAGGAAGGAGTATCCCAGTTTGTCTTTTTTGTTGCAGCTTCTCTTCCCAATTCCCTCTTTTCTATCAACCTCCCCAAAGAAAATGTATGTTTGCACCTTCAGGAGTTTAAAGGTTGCTCTCTTCTCATTTAACTACCCAAACTGTTACTCTAGCTCCAACAGGTCCTTGACACCAATAAAAAAATTTGATATTAGCAATGTTACTGGATGACTGTGAATCTGTTTCTTTCCCTTTGTTTCTTTCAGGGCCAAGGTGTATGTACGTGTAAGAAGCGATGCAATGTAATAAAGTAGGAGGGTTTGGAGCTAGACTCTGGGATATGAATCTCTGTTCTGCCTTTCTTTAGCAGTATCATCTGACTACCTGCTCAGCCAGTTTGTGTCTCAAGTTTATCATTTGTAAAGTAGGGCCTATCTTGAAGGCTCATTGTGAGAATTAAATGAGGTAATATATATAAATGCTTAAAATGATGCTTGGCACATAGTTGTCATTATTCTCTAAATGTATCTGTATCTGTCATTAATTAAAAAAATAACTAAACTCTATCTTCTACCAAAGGAATTGCATAAAAACCATGTAGTGGTAGGTATAAAACAGTTATTTGGTGGTGGGGATTTTATTGAAATCAGATCCCATTAACGTTTTAGACATACAAGGTCACTTCTATGAGGAAGTAAAACGTAAACTATGTCAAGTGATTTAAGATTTTCAATTTTAACATTAACATATTTTTCCATGTACATATGATTTCATTTTGAATTAATGGTGTTGTATGGGCAATTAGAAAATTGACAAAAACTGAAATAAACTTAAAAATGTGCTTGATTAAAAAAGACAGAAATATTCATTCTCTAAATTCTGTAGGAGTCTGGATTTTGTGCCTTAGAGTCTCTTGTTACCTGTCATGATCTATTTTGCTGGTTGCTTTTATAGGGTATTCCACTCTCTCCCTTATTACCTTGGCTTTTAAAAGTCACATGGAAATGTATTATTTTCATCTAGAGGCCATAGATATCTACATTTTTTCTGTCCTTCAAGTTGTATTATTTTCCAACCATATTTACCACTTAAGTACATAAAATTGACTTTTATAATTTTTCTGATGGGCTATATACAAATATACAAATGTGTTTGAGACACAATTCATTTCATTATACTTTACAATCCACACTGCCAGCTATAAATAATCTGAAACCACTATAAAAGTATATCTCTTTAAATGTAACAGCAGGCATTCTTTATTTTCCAATTTGCTATAGGCAAACTTCAAATAATGCCTAAAGAAATGATGGTCAACCTTATCAGCACGAGCAGAAATCATTTACTGTATATCAGCTTGAGTTGAAATAATTACAGATATGAAAACGTTTTGTCAATTAATGATGGCTTTCACTCCATAAACGGATGCTTTACAACTTAAGATATATAACCTTGTATTTAATCATTTTGGTAGGATACCTCATTATGACATCCTTTAACCCTATTATTAAACATAAAATGACAAAATACATTTTTTTTTTTTGCTGTTGTTATTTTACTCAAGGTCTGTTCAAGTGTTTTACTTTCACATAATCGAACTTCCCTTCTCTGCTTAAGGAGTATATAGCTGGGGGAAACACATAAACCCTAAAAATGACAAGTTAAGCAAAAAGAAGGAAAGAGGGAAGGAAGGAAGGAAAGAAGGAAGGAAGGAAGCGAGGAAGGAGAGAGAGAGAGAAAGACACGGAGGGAAGGAGGGAAGGAGGAAGGGGGAGGAAAGAAAAGAAGAGAAAGGAAAAGAAAAGAAAAAAGTTTTAGTGCATCAATGTGTCTATATATGATGAGGTATTTTTCCCCCTCTAACTAAAAGATGGTTTCCTTTCCATGCTGCCTATGTCTTTCATTGAGCCACCTCTGAATATGCAAGCCTAAATTAATATAAGCTTTCTATTCTACCTATATTCAGAAATATATGATTTGAAACGTCAATATAATCTGTCTTGTATTTTTATCTAATTGTTGGTAAGCATTATCCTTTAGTTCCAACTTTGTGTTGCAGTTCTAATTCATGTCATATAATATTTAGTCCATTGTGAACAATAGGCTGAAATTAAAAACATAATTTGTGATTATTTATTTTGCTTTATAGGTGGAATTATGGGAGTACCATACATTCCTAGAAGCCTTGAAATTTAGGGCCACCCCGGTCGCTCAGTGGTTTAGTGCTGACTTCAGCTCAGGGTGCAATCCTGGGGACCTGGGATTGAGTTCCCTCATCGGGGTCCCTGCATGGAGCCTGCTTCTCCCTCTGCCTGTGTCTCTGCCTCTCTCTCTCTCTGTTCCTCTCATGAGTAAATAAATAAAATCTTAAAAAAAAAGAAATTAATAAAAACTGCAGTGTCCTTGAGTGTTCCAGAAAAGTCAATGTATTAATTAATGAAGTCTTTGACTCAGGTTGAAATATTTGATTACTTTCTTCTCTCTTTCTCTACTTCTATTTTTCTCTCAGATATGAAAATTTTGCTTAACACTGCTTTGGAGAAACCTTAAGTAAGATACTGGGGATTATTATCCAGGATAAGTCAACAGCAGGTTCTGGCCTTAGTATAGCTAAAGTAAGTCACCTGGAAAATCAAATGATTAATGACAAGATTAGGGCTCCTATCCTATTGATGAACTTCCAAGAGTTCTATGCCCACTTCCAAAAGGTATTATAACAAACTGATATGAATACTGAAAGTGCATGAAGGAATGGTAGTGACATATGAGATAGGCTTTTGTAATAGAGAGCTTTCCTAGCAGAGGAGGTAAGGATAAATAAGCCTTAAATTTTGTCACATCACAAGCTTGCAAAGAGGGCCCTCCAGTATTGAGTTTCTTTCCTTGGTCCAGCTCTACTAATGTAAATCTGATCTATCACTCATTCTGCTTGTCTTGGTCTTGTATTACTATCTTTAGTGACTCTTGACATCAATATATTATAAGTTTAATCCTACCTGATTGCAAGTAGGCATTGTATCAGGTATAGAAAATTCAAAGCTTTATGAAGACTAAGGAAGAAATGTAAATAAAGATATTTGTATGCAAGGAAATGAAACACAGTCAAACTAAGAACCAAGCAAGGGCATGCACATTTTAAATATAGGGTTTTTAAACTCCTACTGCATTGAAAAAATACTTATTGGTCTTTGTGAAAATTTCATTTTGGCAAAACACAGTAGTATTTTTTTTAAGATTTTATTTATTTATTCATAGAGGCACACACACACACACACACACACAGAGAGAGAGAGAGAGAGAGAGAGAGGCAGAGACACAGGCAGAGGGAGAAGCAGGCTCCATGCAGAGAGCCCAACATGGGACTCGATCCAGGGTCTCCAGGATCATGCCCTGGGCTGCAGGTGGCACTAAACCGCTGCACCACAGGGGCTGCCCAGCACATTAGTATTTAAACTTTATTTCAGAAGTGCTGAAATGAACATTATCAGGTCAGTTTATTCAGGTTTACTCAGATAACTAAACCAATTGCCTTAGTGGATCACCCAACCTTCTGACCTTCAACACACTGAATACTTTAAGTTGATGTAACAAGCTTTAAAGATCTTCTGAAGACAACAAATTATCACAATTTTGTCAATTACTCCAGGTAAACAATATTATCTTGACTCATGCAATTTCCTTATGAATATATGGGAAACTTTTTGGAAAATGATGTTTTCTAAGATTATACAGAGTACTTCTAACATGTTGAAATTCCTCAAATAGGTTCAGTAGCACATTATATGCAGTGTACATATAGAGTTCACAGACTGAGAGACAACAGAAAGGGGTCTCTTTATGGAAGAGAATGAAAATTTATTTTTTTTGAGAATGAAAATTTATTTATTTATTTGTTTATTCATTCATTCATACATTTATTCATTCATTTGAGAGAGAGAGAGCAGGAATGGGGGCAAGGATAGAGGGGGAGGGAGAAGACTCCCCACTGACTGCAGGGCTGATCCCAGAACCCTGAGATCATGACCTGAGCTGAAGGCAGACACTCAGGCCAACTCAACCAACTGAGCCACCCAGGCACCCCTGAAAATTCACTTAAAATTCATTAATAATCAGAGATTTTTGTCAAGTTATTGCAAAAGGTCTAGCTTTCTGATAATACAACTCCTCAAAAGAAGCCCAAGCATGATGATAGCCACTTCTCCCACGAATAAATCAAGATACTTGGTGACATCTACCTCAAGCTCCCTCAAAGCCAAATGGCCAAATATTTTTAGATCATTACTCTCACATTAATGCTTAGAAGTTAATAGTTCATTAAAGATTCTGTGTCATATGAACAGAGGAGAAAAATTGTTGGAGATACTTTCCAAGACAGAAAATAATCCAAAACAATTCATATGTTATTCTAGAAACTGCAAATGCATAAAATTCTGTCTTTAAGTATTTTCCCATTTTAATTATATAGAGAAAACATTTAATGTTTTCTGGCTATTAAAACTCCTGAAGTAAAACTTGTTATGCTCTATACTTTGGGGCTCCAGAAAACATAAAAAGCAAATTTTAATTTAGAAGAATTAAACTACTTTTGTGAATAATTAGCTTAAACATTCCTGGGTCAGAGAAGAGGGTACCAGTTTATTGTGATGTAAACATGTCTCAGAGTGCCAGATCAAGGTCACTTACATTTTCCACACTGACTCCCAAACAACTATCAGCAATCAAGGGTTTGAGGTCACTACCCTTCATGAGTTGAATTCAAATGATTCTCTAAAGGAGAAATAATCCACTAAGTTTTGTTCTTTCATTGGTGGAGAGGGAAGTATACCTGTCAATTTCCTATATAGAAATTCATTGTTGAGTTTATTTCTTTAAATAGGCTTTCAGCCCTTCCAGTTCAATTTCTTTGCTAAACTCACTAGTGCATTGTCTTTCAATACACGCACGTGCAAAACAAGATAGCATGCAACCATTGAGGGAGGAGTATATATTTCATATAGTTTTATTGCTTCCTCCTACCATCTACTGTTGATGAATATACTCCAAAACATTCTAAAGCAATCTTTGAGATCAATTCTTGGACTTAGAGTACAAAGAATAGAAGTTTGGCTAATTCCAAGAATTTCCTTATATGGTAAAGATGCTACTTTGAGGCCAAATCCATGCTACCTAACACTGAGTAATTTATTTCAAATGACTTCAAATCTTCCAAAACACAGCAAGCATTTTTAGATAGATAGATTGATAGATATCAAAAGTTTCTGAATAAAGTAATAAAGTGCTTTGAAACTTGAGAGTGAACCAAAGGACGTTTATTACTAAGATGTAGTGTCTTTCTGAAGAGTTGACACCTGATACTTCAAACACCTTAATCTCGCCAAAAAACATTTTACACTCAGAAATGCATCTTATAACATAAACAAGAATAGTAAGTAGCATTATTAGTAGAAATCTCTGGCTGAGTTCCATACATATATTCAACTTCCTCTAAAAAAATTGTATCTTGCTTGACACAACACAGAAAATAATCAGCATAAGTAATACTTCAATAAGTGCTTGCATCTCACTTTGAGAACATTAATAAAGAAATGCATACCTTGATAAATGGGTCAGATAACCTAAAATAATTCAGGAGAGGGGTAGTTTCCCTTAGATAATGATCTTATTTAAAATGTTTTAATATGCCAATTATATCTCAATAAAGCGGGGGCGGGGGTTATAGTTGGCCGGCAGATAAATGAAGTATAAAAATTTTGCCTTTAATTCCTTAATATAACATACATCTTCTCTCTCAAAGATGTGCTCAAGTAACACTGATGACTTCCCTGAAAATTCACTTGACTTAAATTTATACTTTCTAAGAACTTTTAGTGATTGGATCTTGCTAACTCACTGTATTTTAGTTATTCATACATTTAAATATTCTATTGGGATATTTGAAACATTTGGTTTCATGCAGTATATATTTACATTAGTAGAAGCAATTTGAATTAAATACCAATCCATCAATCACTTCTGTGATTTTTAAATAAGATGTTATATAGACGCAACCGAGTGACTGACATGACATATAGCAAGCAGCATGTACTTGCCAACATAATGATGAATTGAATATTTGATTATATGGAAATATATTTGTGGTTATACATATTACTCTAAATCGGACAAAACTGTTGCCTTTATAAGGTCAAGATGTAAGGAAACCAGAGCACCAAGGCAACACCCAGAAAGTATAGAAAAAGAACACTACATAAGGCATAGGAAACTCCTAATTTTAGACTTAAGCAATTTTGCTCTTTGTCAGTGTCTAATATGGTTAAAGGAAACTATGTTTTCAACAAATATAGGGTATGTACTTATTACATATTTAATACTTTAGAAAAACAACTCAAGTTAATATTAACCTCTAAGAACTCTTCTGATGGCACTTATTAAAAAAAAAAAACCTGCACAGATATTTGGGGGAAAGATTATTGATAATTGCAATCAACAATATATGTCAATATAAATATAAATATGTAAAGTAAGGAAGTCCATGGTAAGCATAAAAGCAATGACAGGAATCACAAAGGTAAATATAGTCGAATCTAGTTATAGAAATAAAAAAAAATCGAGGGGTTATAAAACACCACCAAAAATGACCAGGCAAATAATAAATGGGGAAAAAGTTGAAAATGTTCATTACACAAAAATGAATAGATTTCATATTTATTATTCTCTTAAAAACCCATGCAAAGCAAATGTCCAGAACAATGGAAAAATGGCAAAGCACATGAATATTAATTTTACAAAGAAGAAATTAAAATGCAAGCATTAAATATTCTTTTGGTTTTGTTTTTATTATTATTTTATTTTTAGAGAGAGAGAAGGAAAAGGGTGGGGGAAGAGCAGAGACAGAATCTTAAGCAGGCCTCATGCTAAGCACAGAGCCTCACACAAGGCCAGACTTCACTACCCTGAGATCATGACCAGAGCCAAAATCAAAGACACTTTACGGCCTAAGCCAAACATGAGCCCCTAAGATATTGTTTATAGAAAATTATAATTAAATTTAAAAAATATATGAGTTATATGAGATATAAATATATATCTTTCATATTTTTCATTTTTAATGAAATATATATATAAATATATATATTAAATATATATATTTATATGTGTATGTATATATACAAACGGATGTATATGTATAAATAAAGACATAAAATGATTCCATTTTATACTCTGAGTAAATATGTAGCTTATATAGGTGGGCATCTGTATAAAATTTAATTTGGCTAGTTCATATACATATATGAAATATGTATTAGATACAAACATATAAGTATATATTTAAATTATATTGCTAGAGAAAACCATCTAAATACCAAATCACTATCACTTTGTGATTTTTAAATATGAGATTATATAAATACAACACAAAAACTTACATATAAGATCACACATATAAGCATATATGAAATTACATGAGTATATGTGATATACATTTGTATATACTATATAAAATTTTATGTGCGTATATATATATATATAGATAGATAGATAGATACACACACACATACATATGTATATACAAAATTTAGCTGTTAATAGTAGGAGGAAAAATAAAAAATTAAAAGTTAAATCCTAGAAGGGACTAAATCAATTTAGTAGTAGGTTTCTCTCAGTCATAAGAAAATGTTATTTCTATTGTTTGATTATTTTATAATTTCAAAATAGCTAGAATAACATGTAGTGAGTTTTAATAAAAAAGATGTTTAAGAGTGTAAATATGTATCATACCATGTTTGTTAAATTACCATTATGCATGGTTATACATTTACTAAATATTTTATCATTTTACTTTTTGTTGTCAGTTTTTAGATCTTTGTCCAAATACATACAGGTAAATGAGAAAATATCTTCCAAGATTTTGATTTTGTATCTTTACATCTGTACTATCTTTTCCTCTTTATTGATTTTTTTTATTTTAATGTTTCAGTTTTATTTTGGTTTTATAAGTAATATATTACATTTGCATAGCATTTTTAGATTATGTTGAACCATATGACAGTGTCTTTTGTAGTAGAAATTGTTTATAATCTATAATTTCATATGGCTTACATTAACACTCTTTTCAAAGTACAGTTTCATGATCATCAACTCTGTCATAAGAAAACTTATTATATTCACATTACAGAAAAGAATATACGGTTTTAAAGAGTCATTACCAAATTTAGATTAACCAGATCAATCAGGTATGTTAAAGGAGTGGAACTGTGATTGGAGGTTGAAGATTGTGTTTATAGAAGCCATTATCCCAGATAAGATCCAAATTCCCATCTTCCTTATGCAACTCCCACCCACCAAAACAAAAACAAAAACAAAACAAAACCACACAAAAAACCCTATCATGATGACATGCATGGAACCTGTCTTCTTTGAACTACTAATCATTCTCTCATTTCTTCCATTATTTTATTATTGTGACTTAACACATTTTCTGTTATCACTAATCTATTTTTAATTAAGAAGCTTAGTTTATTCCACCAAAATTAAATAGGAGATCATAATCCAGTTTTATTCAAAAAAAAAGTCTTCTTATTCTTAGAAAGAGAAGAAAAAAAATGAGAACAACAATTAGTAAAACTAATTTAGGTCACTCATTCATATCATAGGGTAACTATGGCAACAGTGTGGAAAATGCAGCAGCCAAGCACTTTATCAATATATATAATAAAATATTATATATATATAAATACATGACCGGGCTTTCTTCCTAATTTTTTAAATCAATATAAAATCTGAAACTTCATTCATTAGGTTGAATAACACTCCTGACACTCTGAACTTCTATCCCTTTCACCTTCTCATTCCCTAAGATCTGTGTGTCTACTGTGAAATGAATTCATAAACCAAGGAATAATGTTTTTTTTTTTATTCAAATACTTACATATTTACATGGCAAACACAGAAAGAGGTTGGAAAGTACTTTCTGGAAAACCATAGAAAGAAAAATCCTGAAGAATGGAGAATAATTTCTAGGAGTATACCATACTACATAAAATCTGAAAAATCCCTTCATTCCTGCCTATTTCCCTCTCTCAATTTATCCCCATATCAGACAAAAATTATGTTTGGAATTTGATCAATTCTCTTATACCACCTGCAAATATTACTTCAAATGTCTTAATGGGAGCCCTGCCCCCCTCAAAAAAAAAAAAAGAAAGAAAGAAAGAAAGAAGGAAAGAGACGAAGAAAGAAAAGGCTCTTCTTTTAAAATCTATAGATAACCATATTTGATAAACATTTATTTTTTGAGGTACAAATTTGAATTCTGTTTTGTGTCCCCTTATCTAGCTTTTCACTGAGAATAAAGTGGGCACCATTTACTCTACTCAATTATTTACTTTAAAAGGAGAGAGAATTTCAGAAAAAAATTCTAAAAAAAAAAAAAACTATGTTGATGCATGTTCTGATTCTATATCATAAAAGCACAAGGTGCACAGAGGAGAATTCTAGAACCATATCTATAATCAGAACATGAATGGGGCAGAGTTCTTAAAATTATGTTGCAAGTAGGGACGCCCGGGTGGCTCAGTGGTTTAGCGCCTACCTTTGGCCCAGGGCGTGATCCTGGAGTCCTGGGATCAAGTCCCACGTCGGGCTCCCTGTGTGGAGCCTGCTTCTCCCTCTGCCTGTGTCTCTGCCTCTCTCTCTCTCTCTCTCTCTCTCTCTGTCTCTCATGAATAAATAGATATAATCTTTAAAAAAAATATGTTGCAAGTAGATGAATTAACATCTTTTTCCCTCTCTTTCCTATATAATCAACTTGCAACTATATACCTTGACCATGTTAGTATTAGTCCTACTTCATTCTTACTGAAAAATCTGTTCCTTCTTTTATGAAAACCAAGATACATTTTATAACTTTCTTTTCATTAAAGCAGATGCACTCTCTGTGATTATGCATGTCATGTACACAGATCAAGACAGACACAAGTCTCCAGTGTACAAGTACATCAGACAATGTGACAACAAAAGCAGTGGTAATTATAAAAGGCATATTGACATTATGTTTTTTTCTAATTCCCATTAGGATGACGTATGTTTTTAATTTGTTATTTAATCAGGATGAAGGAGGTGAGGTAATTAAAATCTTTACAGGATCTATACTTGATATATACTACAAAAGAGGAAAAATATGTGGAAGTACATTTTAGGCACTGCATCACCTCTGTGTCTTATAAGTCTCTTGTTGAAAAATCCATGGTATTTAATCTGATTTCTATTTATATATTACTAATTATTAAAAACAGTTATAACCACATTTCTGATATTTCAGGGGAGATACAATATAATAACTTTTAAAACTCTTTAAAAAATTTTTGTGACCTGCTTAATAAATTTTAAATTAAAAGCATGAATAAAATAAATACCATGGCTATTTCAAAACCAATGTGTGGTGTGTGTGTCACAGTAATCTTAAGGAAGTCTGAGATTTCATTGAAACATATACTTAAATACTAGTTTAACTAGTCTTCAAAGCAAAGCATTATTTTTACACTGTTTTATCCAAAGAATCAATAGTTTTATAATAGAATCATATAATTTTCTATCTGAAAAGGTCCTCAGAGCCCACCTTTCTGCAGATCAAGTCATATATAAGCTTACCCCCAAAAATGTTAGAATATTTTTCCTCAAGGAAACCCATATAGTGAACTACTAATTTCTGTAAAAGAGACCTGCTGTATTTGCAGGTCTTTTTTCACTATGCCTAGACAGACTTCAACTTATAAACAGACATCCAATAAAGTCTGAAGTATAATTAATGCAACCAAAACACAAATATCACTTTTATTCTTTATAATTGCATTAATTTTAAAATACTAAATCCCTTTGTTCCCTAAGAACCAGAGCCCTGTGGTTTGCTCTTAATGTTCAAGGAAATAAATTGTATAATGATAAATCAAAGTCACATTAGAAAACACATATCTAGTATGTTAGGAATGTTTTGGGAAGATGGTGTTAAAGCTTCTTCTATTTAGTTCAGGGCTCTCATTGGATGTTATATCTCAGTTTATATATTTTAGTGGCCCTCTTTGTCTGACCTCACAGAATGAGGCAAAGGATTTTTTGATGATGTTTCAGAGTCTTTATTGCAAAAAAAATAAAATAAAATAAAAAATAAAAAGCAATCATAAGTCAAATAGCTTTCAGCAATCATGAAATAGTATGGATGGTGTCTTAGAGTGAAATTAAACAAGTCGTGTAGATATAAAACTTGAAAGGGAAACAAAGCTAGCACTGTTAGAAGGCAGAGGCTGCTTATCTCTATGTATTTTGTTTCATTCTGCATTAATGAAAGATCCTTTAAAGTACTGTTTGTTTGACATGTGGGGTGAAAATCTTCAAAAAGAGAAGAACCAGGAGTTACAAGAAGAGAATATCTCCCATGTTGATGCAATTGATATCACCCAGACCAGAGAAGATTCTGGCTCTAATGTTGATGATCATTTGAACCATACGTTGTTTGCTAGTAGGCTCCCTACAGAAGGCCTGACCAACTACTATTTTTGCCTAACAGCAGAGATTCCAAAATTTAATGACTCAACAAAAGTCTTTCCCTAAATAGATTAAAGATGCAAATGATCCAGGGAGAATTCAGGTATCTTTATTTGAGATAAAACAGTATAGAATTGCTTTAACATTATTGGTAAGTTATCTTTAAGGTAGTTATCTTTAAAAATGCCATGAGGGCTCTCTCAGACTGTAAGAATTCCATAGGGTTCTCAGAGACCAAAAACTGCATCAAGAAAGTGCTTCAGCTCTCTGTGTGTTCATGACTGAATTTCCACGTTTGGGTAAATCTGATTTCTTGCAATGAAAGTGAGACCATAAGGAACACAGAGAGAGAGCAAGTTACCTTAAAAAGAGATATAGGATAGTAAATGCTTTACTAGTTAGAATCTTAATGACTTTGAGGGGATTATAAAGATTACTATGAACAATTATACACCAACAATAGGAAAACATAAAAGGAATTGTTAAACTCTTAAAAACATGCAACCCTCCAAGACTGAGTCACGAAGAAACAGAAAATCTGAATAGACCAATAATGAGTGAGGAGATTGAATTAGTAGTCAAAATCTTTCCAACAAAGAGAAGTCCAGGACCAGATGGCTTCACTAGGGAATTATATCAAACTTTAAGGAAGAATTAATGACAATCTTTCTTCAAATTTCCACTGAATAAGTGCAAATATACTCCAGAAGTCATTTTATGAAGCCAGCACTGTCCTTAATTCAAAGCCAGACAAAAACACTGTAAGAAAAGAAAACTACTATAGGCAACTATCCTTGATGTATATATTTTTTCCTTGATGTATATTGATGCAGTATACATAACAATATACTAGCAAGTCGAATTCAATAGCACATTAAGATAAATTATACACCATGACAGACTGGTATTTATCCTTGGGATGTAAGAATGGCTCAGCATACACAAATCAATGAATGTGATACAATATATTAATAGAACAAAGGATAAAAAAAAATCACACAATCTTCTCATTATATGAAGAAAGTGCCTATTACAAAATTCAAAACTTTTCATGACAAAAACTCTTAACAAATTAGATATAGAAGGAAATTATCTCAAAATAATAAAGGCCATATACAAAAATCACCGAGCTGACATTGTAATTAATGGTGGAAAACTAAAAGCCTATACTCTAAGATCAGGAACAAGGTAAGAATATCCAATTTTGATACTTCTATTCAACACAGTACTGGAAGTCCTAGCCAGAGCAGTTGGCTACGTAAGAGAAATAGAAGGCATCTAAATAGGAAAAGAAGATGTAAAATTATCTATTCACAAATGACATGATCTTCCATGTAGAAAATCCTAAAGATTCCACAAAAAAATCCTGCCAAAACTACAAGAAATTCAGTAAAGTTGTAGAATATAATCAACATATAAAAATTAGTTGTATTTCTACATACAATGAACAATTTGAAAAGGAAATTAAGAAAAAAAACTCCATTTTTACATAGCATGAAAAGAATTTTATTCTAAAAGAATAAAATACTTAGGAGTAAATTTAACCATGTAGGTTAAAGACTTACACATTGAAAATGAGAAAACACTGGTTAAATAAATTAAAGGATATAGAATTAAGTACAATGGCATTTAATGTTCATGAATTAGAAAACTTAATATTGTTAAAAATGTCTATACCACTCAAAATGATATACAATTCCTTGTAATTCCTATCAAAACCACAATGGCATATTTTACATAAATAGAAAAAAATCCTAAAATTCATATGGAATCCCAAAGGACCCCAGAGAGTCAAAACAATCTTGAAAAAGAAAAAGATGGGAGCCACATATTTTTTTACTTCAAAAGATAATTACAAAGGTACAATAATCAAAACAGTATGGTACTGGCATAGAGACAGAGACCAATGGGACAGAATTATAAAACCCCAAAATAAACCCATGCATATTTAAGGTCAAATTATCTTCCACAAGGGTGTCAAGACTACACAATAGGAAAAAAATATAGTCTCTTCAACAAATAGTAAAACTGGATATCCACATGAAAAAGAATAATTGTCCCTTATTCTCTATATAAAAGTAAACTCAAATGGATTAAAGACATAGATGTAAAACCTGAAACTATAAAACTATAGGAGAAACTATAGTTGAAAAGTTTCATGCCACTGGTCTTCACAATGATTTCTTTGATATATCACTACAAGCGCAGGCAACAAAAGTAAAAATAGACAACTGAGACAACATCAAACTAAAAACCTTCTATGCAGCAAAGGAAATAATAGTGTAAAAAGGCAACCTATGAAATGGGATAAAATATATGTAAAGCATATGTTTGATAAGAGATTGATATCTAAAATATATAAGGAACTCCTACAACTCAACAGCAAAAGAACAAAATAAACTAATTTAAAAATGGGCAAAGGATTTGAATAGACATCTTTCCAAAGAATATATACAATGGCTAACAGGTATGTGAAAAGCTGTTTAACATCATTAATTGTTAGGGAAATACAAACCCAAATCACAAGGAGCTATTACCTCATACCTATAAGAAAGGCCATTATAAAACAAAACAAAACAGAAAATAGTGTTAGTGATGATGCAGCTTAATTGGAACCCTTGTGAACTTTTGATGGGAATATAAAATGGTGCAGGAGGCAGGGAAACAGTAGGGAGGTTTCTCAAAAAAAAAAAAATAAATAAAAGAGAACTACCATATGATTCAGTAATCTCACCTTTAGGTATTTATCTGAAAGAACTGAAAACAGAGTGTCAGATATTTGCACTTCTGTGTTTTACAACATTACTCACAATAGCTATGGGGTGAAAACAACCTAAATGTCCATAGACTGATGACTAGATAAATTATGATATGTACATAATCATATTTTATGGACTATTCTTTAGCCTTAAAAAAGAAGAAAACCTTTCATATGCCACAACATGGATGAAATTAAAGGACATCATACAAAGTGAAATAAGTCAGTCGTAGAAGGACAATTAGTACATGATCCACTTATACGAAGTCTCTAAAGTAGTCAAACCCACAGAAGCAGAAAATAGAATGGTGGTGGATAAGGATGGGGAAAGGAAGAAATGGGGCAGCTATTACTCAATAGGCATAGAGTTTCAATCATGCAAGCTGAAAAAAATGGATTTAGAGATCCACCATACAACAAATTTGCATTTACTTATTAAGAATATTATATTGTACACGTAAACATTTGTTAAAAGAATAGATGTCATGACTTTTGTAATACAATAAAAACAGAAAAAAAAAGAAAAAAAGAAACAAAAAACTTGGTTGCTCATTCAGCCATAAAATAATTGCTATAATCCCTGACTCATCAGTACTTGCCAGTTGACACTGAACTGAGCCGACTTTGCTCATAACAGTCACCGTGTTTGCCAGTTCCATTATACCACACTGACTTGTCCCTGGATGCACCAGCACCACTCTACTTGCTTGATAATAGACATGTTTTCCATCTGTACATAGTGGTCACAGGTCACTCTGTCCTTACATTTAATTGTTGACTTCAAAATAAGTAGAGCAGAATCATAAATATTGAGGTGTTTGGTCAGCAAGGATGGATTAACTAGGACTCACGCTCTTGCCTTAGTTTATTTATAGCAGACCATATATACTATTCTCTCAGCTCCAGGGATAGGAATGTGCAAAAAGAGCCATTAAGTGGTCCAGAAAATTTTTCTGGCCCATCCTGATTCCTCTCCTCTCTAAATTCTTATTAATTTTACTACTCATTCTATTTGGTTTAGTGCAAAATTGCTTTCTGATAGTGCCTGTCATTCATTATTCTGTTTCCCTATTAGATTATTTCACTCTGTTATTTTAGTTTTTCACACTACTTCCAGCAGAGGATTGTCTCTCATAATCGTACTGCTTGAGTGATCCCAGTTAATTGAACTCACATGACCTTCTTGTAGTTCAATGAAGGGTGCCCTTTAGACAAAACAGAGGAGAACCTTGACCTCAGAATTGCTCAGCTGTACTGCTAAGGACCTATTCTGAGACCACAGAAACTTTTTTCAGTGATTTATTTAAATTGCTGAACAGATAATATATTCACAAAGCTTGAAAATCATAAAACACAAAAAGATGTATGGCACAAAGTGTCCCTCCTACCTTGGTCTTCCTTCCATCCTTCCTCCTTCCCATATCCTCCTAAGTGATCCTGGGATGTAGTAAACTAGAACATTGTTCCATTTTTAGTCATAAGTAAGGAGAAGTGCCTGGTATAATTTCAGGGTCTGGTTTCCCGGTGCTGCCTGTCCAGTGTGGTTTCCAGGTGCTGCAGTGTCAGTTTTTAAAAACCAATTAATCGGGATCCCTGGGTGGCGCAGCGGTTTGGCGCCTGCCTTTGGCCCAGGGCGCGATCCTGCAGACCCGGGATCGAATCCCACGTCAGGCTCCCAGTGCATGGAGCCTGCTTCTTCCTCTGCCTATGTCTCTGCCTCTCTCTCTCTCTCTCTCTCTGTGACTATCATAAATTAAAAAAAAATAAAATAAAAATTAAAAACCAATTAATCAACCACTGAATCAACCAACCAAATTCTTACTGAGAACTCAGGAGGAATAATTGTGTTATAGGTTATAAAGAATAGGAACAAGGGGCAGCTGGGGTAGCACCGCCTTCAGCCCACGGCCTGATCCTGGAGACTCGGGATCGAGTCCCAGGTCAGGCTCCCGGCGTAGAGCCTGCCTCTCTCTCTCTCTCCATCTCTCATAGCTAAATAAATAAAATCTTGAAAAAAAAAAAAAGAAAGAATAGGAACAAAAAGTTTTTTTTGAAGCTATCATTCGTAAAACATATATGTGGAAAATCATCAATACGAGAATATTTCTAATCAAGCAAGTGTGAAATTTTCATATATACATTTACCCCTATCAACATATTCATTTATTTAGGGTTTGGCAGAACTTTGGGTGTCATCAATGCCAATCCATTCATTTAACTAATGAGGAAAGTGAAATTCAGAGAAGCAGCAAGATTTATAATTAAAACCATGAAGCCTGACTCAGTTTAAATCCTAGTTCCACCATTAGCATTGTGTGAATTACACAAAGTACTTAACTTATTTGTGCTTAAATCTTCCTGTCTGGAAAATAGGTATAATAAGAATATTTCTTTCATAGGAATATAGTGATTATTATATGGGTTAATATATATAAAAGGTTATTTGACACAGAATAAGCACCATAGAAGCGAAAGCTATTTTCACTGGTTAATGACTTGTGAAAGATGAAACAGCTGAATGGCATGGAAAGGACTGTAGCCTGATAAAATTCGGTATTGGATTATTCCTTACAAAACAATAAAGGTATATAAAATTCCTAATAAGGTAACAACATAGTGTACAAGTGAAAAAAGGAATCTTAGAAAAAAGAGGGAATGAAAATGATACTTGATTTGGTTTAGTTAGCTCTTAAATAATTAAACAGAAAAATAAGGAGGTGAGCAAAGTAGGTTTTTATAAGCATCATTGGGCCAGGAACAGGTCCTAGAGACTCCAAATCTGCTTCAGGTGGAAATGTTTCCCTTTGCTTTTCTTTTTTATATTTTCTAAAGAAAAAAAAGATGGAAAAGAATACTCATAGGTAAGACCTAAATGTTTAGGGTCGGGGAAACATTTTAAACACTAACTGACTTTCAATCGGGACTGAATAAATTCTAGTCTTTGTTTTAATTAAGTGATGGCACCTCTGATGTAAGAGTATTAACAAAGGGATAAAATAAAAAGGATGAGCTACTACTCACCTGTTCGTATGTGAATGCTAACATGAATTTTAGAAATGAAAAAGTTTGAAAGCTTAATAAAAGTTCACTTCTTAATTTAAAATAAATTTAATTTTCCCTTTAAATTCTGTCATGGAATACTTTTAACAGCAAAAAAAATTAGTACATGTGGTATGCTTCAAAGTTATAATACATACTTTTATTGAAGAGAAAATGGAGCAAAGCTCACAAATAACACTGATCTATAATTTCCAGATTGGTTGTGTTTCAGTGATTGAACACCTACTAGGGAAATCCTTAAAAAATGAATTTTTTTTCCTGAAAGAAATTCACAACCTAGTCTTGAGAGCTCCTGCCTTTTGCATAAGATGGGACACTCACAGGATGCAGTAAGCCCAGAGAGCCTTTAAAGACAAGGCAGCCAAATCTAATCAAGTTGAGATTATCAGATAAACCAAAGGGAATCACCCCTATTTTATTTGAGTTAATTCTAAGGAAACAAACAAAAAAAAAAGGGAAAATGTATCTTGCACATTATGAATAAGATAATTAGCTACCTTGCTAGTGTAGTCCTTCTGATATTAAAGTCCTTCATCTTCATTCTTCTTTCCTACCAGATCTAACATAACATGAGAACTACATAGCACAGTAAGAAAAATAATAACGTACTTAAAGTCTCTGTTTGTCAGTACAGCTTATACCCCTACCTAGAGTTTAGAACTTGGCCTTTTAATTAAATTGCAGACAAATACTTTTTTTTACAGTTATAGTTTATATTTTGTAATGAATTAATTTGAGTCTTTGACTTACCATAGATTATTGAGCATATTTTGTGGCAATGGAAAAGGTAAGTGATTGCATTTCCAGCACTCATTCAACTTCATTAGACAAACCACACAATTCAGTAGTTGATGTGCACTTGCACCAGGGATCCTGAGCACCAATGAGCCTGAAAGGTTTCCAGGGACTCCTCTGTCACTTTAATTATTTGCATATTAAGATCTCTTCAGATAGGCAATGCTTCAAATGTTAGGACAAATAACCCCTTCAGAAGTCACTAAGCCCAGTGTTGCCAAATATTTTAATTGTCATACAATTTTGATAACTAACAAAATGTCTTAAAGTCTATTATTCCAAGCCTGTCAGAGTGAGGAGAAGGGCTGAGGTATTGAGCTATGGCCATAGGCCACCAGTACAAGCTGGAAGTGCTGAAGATTTGAAATTATACATAGAAATATTTCCCTTGGAAGAACGACAGGAAATAACAAATAACAATACCTACCACCATATAGTTGTAGTCAAATAAAGCCTTTATTTTAACAAGTAAAGTCACATAGTAGATAATAACTACAAGCTAACCTTTGCCATCGTAATTAGTGGCAGAGGTAACTTAAGAGCCATATTCCTGATTCACATATCACCACTTTTTAATGGATTAATTAATTTGGTTTCCTCAAACTAAAATGCAGGGCCAAAAAAAAAAAAAAAAAAAAGTCTTCTTTTGCCAAAGCACAAAGTGTTTTGTTTTGTCTATATGCTGATTAAGTTTGCCAAACTATTCTCTATGTTCCTAGAAGACAAATAATTAGTGTTGTGTCCTACAGAGCACCCAAAATTGTGCTAGATCCACAGTAAATGTTCAGCAATTGGTTATTTATTGCTGATTTTTGAGTAAGCCTCAAAAATGAAGGACTCAGTGTTAAAGAACCAAACAGGCATTGATGAATGGGATCAATCAGGGATGGTTACCATCCTAAAGGTAAATTTAAATTCTTTTGTTCTTCAAATCACCATCAAATGTCTCTGCAACATAAGGAACTGATGCTCTTCTCTGTGAATGGCATGTGGCACTTGTGCTGAGCTTTGACCTCTCCTACTCCCATACCGCCTTACATATCCTTTGAATAAGGGACAGGAAGTCATATTGGCCAGACTATCCATCATAGAAACAATCTGCTTACAAGGCAGGATTTGATATAGAGAATAGTAGGGAAGAAGATGTCACAACTATTCCTATGAAATCATCTTCTCACTATATCTTTTCATGAAAAAAAAAGAGGAAGGAGCAGTGAAATTGTGAAATTAGAAGCTAAATGGAGAGAAGAAACAGTATTTATTGTTTATATCCAATATATGAAAAACTTATTTGAGAAAAGAAAAATACGACTAGAGTGTGGTATTACATTATTATTACTGCAATTCCAGGCCTTTGTGTGTATGTGAAAAATAAAAAGTTAAATTTACAGAAATGCCAAGTGTGGAATTTTATAATCTTAAATATTTTAAGCGTATGACTATTACACCTTGGCCAACTGTCACTTACATTTTAAATATAAGAATACAGGGGAAGGTAATACTTGAAAAATTTACCATCCCTAAAATTCTGGAATTTTACATTTCTGACTAAAAGTAAGCTGCTTTTAAAACAAGATGATGTATTTCAGCTGTGAGCCTCCCCAAGAACAGATTATGCAAGGACCCAGCACGGGAAAATAGAGGCTTGGCCTAAGGGTTAAACAAATAAGTATGCTGAGGCCAGAGGAACAGTCAAGGGTCAGGTTCGGAGGTAAGACAACAGTTCCTGTCTGAAGCCTCTAGGTAAACCTGGAGCCCAGACAGAAAAATACTCACTTTTCCAGGGGATTACCAATCTAAAACAGGAAGTTGTGGAATCAGATAAAAAGTTAAGTGGACTCCAAGAAGAACCAGAACCCCAGAAGTCATCCCTCAGTAAGGGACCTTCTGATGGGTGAAATGAAAACACTTGTTTTAAAATTGCATCAAGTTAACTGAAAAGTAAAGATTAGGTAAAGGTGTTCACCAGTTATAACTACTTTTTAAAGCTTGGACACTGAAATTTTCTCATGTGCTTGAACTGACTGCATTCAAGTGACAGACTATAGAGTAAAGCGAGAACAAAATCAATAAATTGGTAACTAAGTAGGGCGGCTACCACCTTTCCCCCCTGAATGCTTCAAATGTATCCACAGTTTATATTTATTTAGCAGAAAAAAAAATGTTGTAGGAACAAACTCAGAGTACATAAGACATGAAAAGATCAGTAAGACTGAAACAAAGCAAGTGAAGGAGAGTAAAGTAAGCATGAGGCAATCTGGGGTCACAGAGCAAGAAAGGTGCCAAGTCATGTAGATCTACAGTAAGGAGTGATTTTAGAGATTAAATCAAGGGCTATTCCAGTCATCATGTTACTGGATGATGATGGCTTGATTAGAGTGTTAGCTGTGGCAATGGAGAAACACAGAAATTGATATGTTTTGAAAGCGGACTCATATGGGCTTTCAATTGTTGGATCACATGTGTCCTTATATTTTAGGGAGGGGCTCAGGGAGGAATTAATAACAATTATGAAGTATTAGATTTGAACAACTCGATGTATGATAATAGTATTTTTTGAGAAGGGATTTCTGCAGAACTTTTGGGTTTGGAAAGGGAAAATGGACAGCTCTGTTTCAGTCCTGAGAAGTCTGAGATAGCTCTTAGACATATTAGTGGAAATATCAAGTAGGTGGTCAGTTTGTAAATTAGGAGTCCATCGTAGGGATGAAGATTCCAGATACACATTGGGGATTCATCAGTATATAAATGACATCAAAAGCCACAATATGATGGACTGAGTAAGTCTTATTAAAATGTGGCAGGGCTCTTAGCAAAGAAATGCTATCATTTTCACTCATAGCAATTCATGCCTGATTTTATGAATATCACAATATAGGATTTGGTAATAATTTATTGTTTCATTGTAGTTATTTTTTTAAGTATTGAGAACCCACAATAATTAGCAGCAAATAAATTGTATGTTTTATAAAATGCTTTGGGGAAATATGCCTTATTACCTAGTGTTCCAAATGGCACCATTCTTATAAGTAATAAATGTGACCCTGTGGCTATAATATTGAAAAAAAAATTAGGAGAAACAAAGTAAACTCTTCTAAAGACGTATTTTCAAATGTCACCAGAGCAATAAATTATTGATTTCCACATCTAAAATTAATGTTTTTATTTATGAAGTAACTTTTAACTCTTGGTAACATAATATATAACTTTGCTTTAACAGACCATTTTATTTTAAAGAATTATAGAGTCTGAATGAACCCAATTAAGTGTGCTCTGTGTGTCTTCTCAGTCGGCCCTTACCAAAGCTCACAATGTGAGTTCTGTTCTACTTGGTATCAGGGAAAACCACACAGGAACACAGAGAATATTGCTTGCTGGAAAAAAAAAAAAAAAAAAAAAGGAGCTTGTTTCTTCATAAAGTCTCTAGTTGTGGTCACATAGAACACAGCATCCATTTATACATCTCCTAACTGGCCCTAAGCCATTGTCTGAGCTTGCATTTCCTTACTGGAAAATGCACTTCATTTTTATTTGTGCTCTTCAACAGATACAGTTACTAATACCTACAGATGTGAATTACAAAAAATTATCTAGGCAGGTAGAAAGAATTAAAATTTAGAGATAGTTCAGTGGCTTAGCAGGAAGAGGGAAGGAGGCCTAAACTACCTTGAAGAAGGAATATTTTGTGAAAATGAACAAAGCCCCATCTTCTCTTTTGAATAATAAAAAACACTCATCCACATACTGACATGACACAGGGATTTTATTATCAATTGTCACACACAGTAGTTTTATTAGCACCTATTCAAGACTAAGCTAATTTAAAAGCACTTGAAACCTTAGGCAGATGTTTTTAAATGCAAAAAAAAAAAGTTCAAAAAGCTCTGCATCATATACTATCTACTATAAATAAAAAAAGGATCAGTTCTTCCTCAGTTTTTTTTTTTTTTTTGTCAGTTTTAGAACACATTCATTTACACATGAGCTGCCTATACCAGGATCATAGTCATCATTCTTTAGGGCATCATTCTTTAGGTCGTTCTCTCCTTTGTTAGAACTTTATGACATGTATTTTTCTTTTTTGCCTAATTTTAACTGCTCTGTCCATTTAATGTTATAATACATCTCCTCCCACATTAGATTCCTATAAATAGTCTCATTCAGATTCTTTTAAAATTTGATGAAATAAAGGGAGAGTGGGTGTCTCATTTGGTTTAGCATCGGACTCTTGTTTCCACTTAGGTCATGATCTCAGAATTGTGAGACTGAGCCCCACATGGGACTCCACACTCAGAGTGGAGTCTTCTTGAGACTCTTTCTCTCTCCCTCTGCTTCTCTCTTCACTTGTGTGCTCACACACGCACACACACACATATTCTCTCTCTCTCTCTCTGTAAAATAAATAAATACATCTTTAAAAATTGTTGAGGAAATAAGACTTTGAAAAATTGGTGGTCTTCACTAAAGCTCAACATAAGCATACTCCACAACCTAGATTTGCCTTTTTTTTTCAACCTAGACTTTCCATGCCTAAATACAGATCTCACAGAAAAGACTTAACACATGTTCACCAAATGGCATGCACTATAATAAATATTATGAGATACACCACTATTCATAATAGCACATAACAGGAAACACCCTAAATGTGCCCAAATCAAGAACAGAATGGATAGAATTATCACACAATGGAAACTGTACTACGATGAGCATGAACAATCTACAACATTATGCAACAATGGGGGAAAAAAATCTCAAGAATAGTTTGTTGAATGAAAGACATCAGATAGAGATTACCAGAGTGAATGTCTTCATTACATAAGCCATAATACCTGAATAACAAAAAGTAGTTAATAAAACATATTGGGAAATTTGGCTGATGTGAACATTAACGATTTTGGAGGGGTAGTTTTTATTGGAAACAGGTGCACAACATGTGTTCTAAAAATCTCTTCAAATTTCAAGTTTAATTCTAAATTCTATCCCTAATAAGCGATAATTTTAAAATATTGTATTTATTTTAGAGAGAAATAGAGAGTGCATGAGCAGGAAGATGAGCAGAGGAAGAAGGGAAAGAGAGAATCCCAAGTAAACTCCACAGGGAGCATGGAGCCTGACACGGGGTTAATGTGAGGCTGGATCTCAAAACCCTGAGATCATGACCTGATCAAGAGCTGGCCACTTAACTGACTTAACCACCCAACCAGGTGTCCCTATTAAGGAGATTTTTTAAATGACTGCTCTTTGTTTTATTTTGGTTGTTTGTTTTCTTCTTTCTTTTTATGCCCACCTTCATGTTTGGGCCAAATTTTCAGTTTTATAACATAATAAAGTAGTACAGAACTAGTAACTGACTTTTAGTGTCATACAAATAGCCAGTTTGCTATATAAACTAGATTGTACATTTCCCAAGAGCAGGAGAGTAGAAGCCATTTCTATATACAGCACTGCTGCAAAGAGAAAGAACATTCTGAGTGGAGCTGATTGCTCACTCTGAGTAATAGTCGTAGGCAAGCAAGGAGAAACAGGACTGAAGTTTGGAAGATCTTGAATAATAATAGGTTTCCAAGTTTGGATGCCATTCTCCTCACAATGGTGAGTTACAGAAAGTTTTTAAGTAAAGATCACAAACTGAAAATATCATTTTGAGCATGCATGCTAGACTAGAACCTGGTAAATAAGTGCTAGCAGGCCAGTTAGCAAAATGTGTATGAGGGGATAAATAGACTCTGAACTAGGATGATGGTAGCACCAATGGAAAATAGGGGTGCCTGTATGTGAAGAAAGTTAGACAAATAATCTATTGAACTTGGAAACTGGCAGAGTAAAAGGGAGTTGGAAGGGTCTAATATGACTCAGTTTTGGAAACAGAAAAAGAACTTGAGAAAGAGAGGAAAACTTTATGGGTCAGTTGGTTTGAGAAGACAATGAAAAAAAATGACCAAATGAATACCTAAGGGTGAAGGTCAGTGCAGGAACAATATAAGTATAAGGCTCAGAAAACATATAGTCAATGTTTCTGTTTTTTCCAATGTACTACAAACACTAAGGGGGTGCACAGTTACAGTGAGAAATCATGAGAAGATTTAGAAACGTTAAATACTATCAAAATTAAAACTTTTGGGCAGCCCAGGTGGTTCAGCAGTTTAGTGCTACCTTCAGCGCAGGGCCTGATCCTGGAGACCTGGGATCGAGTCAGATCAGGGATCCCACATCAGGCTCCCTGCATGGAGCCTGCTTCTCCCTCTGCCTCTCTTTCTCTCTGTGTCTCTCATGAATAAATAAATAAAATATTTTAAAAAAATTAAAACTTTTTCTCTGTGGAAATAATGGATAAGAGAATAATAAGACAAGCTACAGGCTAGGAGAATATGCAAATCTCATATCTGACAAAAGATTTGCATCTAGGCTATATAAATAACTCCCAAATCTTAACATTAATCAAATCTCCAATTTGCAAATGGGCAAAAGAATTGAACAAACATTTTAGCAGATAGGATATACAGATGGTAACTAAACACAGGAAGAAAAATGTTTAACACCATTAGCCATTGGACTCAGTGGTGGGTCACTAAATTCTACACTGAAACTAATATTACTCTATGTTAACTAACTGGTATTTAAATAAAAACTTGAAACTACAAAAAAATCACATTACAAAAAAAAAACCCATTAGGAAAGCCATTAGGAAAATGCAAATTAACACTTCACTGAAATACCACAATATACACATTATACTGATTATAGTAAGAAGTACTGATAATAACCAAGTGTTGGCAAAGATGTGGAACGCTAACACATTGCTATTGGGAATGAAAAATGTTACAGTTACTCTGGAAAATGATTTGGATATTTCTTTTAAATTTATATTTATCATATGGCCCAGAAATCCCACTCTTAGGTATTTACGTTAAGAGAAAGGAGAGCATCTATCCATAAGAAGATTTATATATGACTATTTATAGCTGCTCTATTCATAATCGTCAATGACAGGATACTTAAATGAACCTTCACTTCACCAGGTGAATGGATATACAAATTGGTACATCTCTTCAATGAAATACTGTGATTCAGCAATAAAAAAAGGAGCAAACTATTGAGACACAGAAAGGGCATGAATCTCAAAGGCAGTGCTGAGAGAAAGAAAGCAGTCCAAATGGTCACATAGGGCATGATTTCATTTATACTATATTCGCAATAAGACAAAACTCCAGTGACAGTAGACAGTTCAGTGAATGCTAGTGGTTAAAGATGGGAGAAAGGTATACCTACAAAGTGAAAGCAAACACTATTTTCTGAGTGATGGAAATTTCTTTAATCCATTTTGTGGTGGTGGCTATACAAATCTCTTCATGAGTTAAAATTCACAGATTTATGTACTCCATCCCCACAAGTCATTTTTATGTTAACTTAAGAAAACAATTTTAATAATGACATCTGTAAGGAAATACACAGATGCAAAACAAGTGTTTCAATGTCAGTATTATTTTACACTTTGAGTTTTATGAGCATAACTATTACTGCTTCTCTAACAGGACCTCTAAAGATTAAACAATAGGCCAAGTTACCAGAAAATCTTCAGTATTCCTTTTAAAAAGACATAAAAAACAAAACCATCAAACTAAAAAGGGTAGAGCCTTTTTTACCCGATAATCAAACTAATTTGTACCACACTGCACAAAATATTTAATGCAGAATTCGTTATTAAATCTATTAGCAAGTTTATATTGCCACTGACTGAGATAGCTGAATACCGAGCAGTACTTGCTAGGAAATTAAAGACTAGTCAAGAAACAAAAGATATTTAACTAACTGATCATGGGATGGGCTACAATAATGGGTTACAATTATTTTAAATCAGTTTTTGATAATCTGAATATGTTCTCTAGATAAACAGGGACAATAATAAATCATCAGTGAATAACGTTTTGTCAATTTTGTTAAAATGGGGCTCATGAGCATATCCTGGAGTTCTCAGACAATTAAGTGGTTCTGCACAGTTTTGAAGAATCTAGTGCTCAGTTTCTTTTGGTGTGGGTTTAAAAATAATTCAACTGCTTGAATTTCATGAGGAAAGAAACAACCATAATAAAATCTATCTATGGTGGCCTTTCAAACTAAGACAACCTTTTCAAAAAAGTTAGTCTAAATGATCAGACTGTTTTCATGTGTCATATTGGTGTTGAATTAAGATGGGAATCATTGATAGAAGATGTCAAAAAACCTAGATTTGAAGGATGCTGATAGCAAAGTAGATGATCTCAGGTAAAGTCTTAAATCTCTTTGGGCCTCAGTTTACTCATTTGTAAAATGAAGTGTCTGGATTAGATAAATCATTCTAATCTTTCCTATATTCTCCCTCTCCTTTTCTTTCCTTCTCCCTCTCCTTCTGTGTGTGTGTGTGTGTGTGTGTGTGTGTGTGTGTGTGTGTGTGTGTTTGTGTTTATATGTGTGTATCTTAGATTCTTAGATAAGGGTCAACACCAGATTTGAGTTACAGCTCGAAGATCTACCTTTGTAATAAGGAGCCCTAATGATGCTCAGCTAGGTAGTCCTTAGATCACACTTTGAGAAACACTGAACTAGATAGAGAGGCAGTCCCTCCCTCTTGCAGCTCTAATACTCTATGATTTAGTGAATGTCTTTGTAGCCTACTTTCATATTGTCCTTCCCTGCTCTTTAGCAGTGCAGACCAGGCTATTAGATTTGTCCTCTTTCATATCAGAAAGGCAAAAAAATTACTAGGGTTTCCCTTAGATCTGTATTTTCTGTGAATAATACAGATAACCTCAGACAGCCCAGGGAGAGCTTACTTTTCACAACTGCTTTCAGATGGGGTATCTTCTACTCTGCAGTCTCACCTTCCCTATAATTTTCGTAATTCAAACAGGGCTCATAAACCACAATTGATCTTAAAGGAGTCACCTTTTAGATTGTCTCCTCAAAAAGACTGAAACTCCTAACTGTGAGATGGAATAATATGATATAGATGAAAATCTACTTCTATCCTTGAAATTAGATTGCATTTAGGCAAACTAAATGACCTACTAAAGAAAATTATGTTTGACCTTTACTTTCAATTTCTTACATAATTCTGCCTTGTTTTTTTCAACAATAAAGATAAAATTACATTTAAAATATTTTGATATTTAGTTAAGGGAATTCTACTATTGGTTCTAAAAGAAGGTTTTAATTTTACTTCAAAAGTAAATTCTAGTGGGTTAATCTTATCCTGTGATTTAAAAAATGTAAATGTTTCCAATAATAATGATAATTGACATGCCAGTAGATGACATTTGCTTTGAGAATATTAAAATTCTCTGAGGAAATATGGGTATAAACATTCAAAATTAAACTTTGAGATAATTAATTATTTTAATTCTAGGTGAATAATAAATCTCCAGAAATAAAAATAATCTTTAAGTGCTAGAAAAATCAACATAATCATATTCATTTATGCTGCCCAAGTGTACACACTGTGTGGAAGAACCCTGGCGCGGAGGGCTGAAATCTAACATTTCAGCCAAAACCAGATGAGAATAATGGGTCAGAATCCAAGATCCTTTCTTTAAAAAATAGATTGTTTGGGGAAGATAATTTAAGCTTACTGAATCCCATTTTCTTTATAAAATAGGGATGACTCTGGGCATATAACAAAATCTGTGTTAATTCCTTAAATTAAATGAGGGCAGTTAAAGGACTCTGTTAATCCTTATGTTGTAGCATCTACATTGTGGTGCCTGAAAAACTTTTAAATATTCTCTTCACATCTGATAAATATGAAAACATGCTATCAGCCACTATAAACTATAAAATAAATTGCATGGTTATAGTTTTAGAAATTAATAAGAAAAAGAGACATGCTTGGTTTTAGTCATTCACAATAATAAAATTGATTTTATTTTTCATTTTTTAAATGTTTTGCTCCTATTTTCCTTCTGTGATCTTCCATAGTCTTTTTTTTAATTTATTTATTCATGAGAGACACAGAAAGAAGCAGAGACATAGGCAGAGGGAGCCTGATGTGGGACTTGATCCCAGGACCTCGGGATCACAACCAAAGGCAGACGCTCAGCCACTGAGCCACTCAGGTGTCCTGATCTTCCATAATCTTGATCTAAGTTACAAATCTGAGGATCCTTTAGGTTTTCATATTCTTGGGATATGAGAAATATTTAAGTCATTACAGAATCAGTGTAAGAAATTTGGAGGACAACAGATATTGACTGTGGCAATACTGATAGACGCTGCTTAGTTTATATAAAGTTTAAAAATTAGATATAACTGAAATCACCCGGGACAATATTCAAAGTCAAGATCCATAGTGCACGGTCATGTCTCAGTTTACAATGCTAAAAAGTTATAAATCCTAAAGATACTTGCATAATAGCCTCATCACCTTAACTAGACTTTGTTCTGTGAAAAGAAGTCCACCCTGGTTATCACTGTATTCCCAGAGGAAAACACAATGCTTTCTACTTAATAGGTGTTAATTTTCTATAATTGAAGAATGTACTAATGAACAATGTACACTAGTTCTGAGGAAACAACAGAACTATATAACCTTAGTGTTATCTACACATAGTCAAGTGAGAATCCAACTGAATATCCTGAAGATTGGCATAAAGGAGACCCTTTAAAATATGAGTGAGATCAATAATTTATTTAACTGGAAACTGAACATCTTTGTATTTAGTTGAGGCTGCACAACATAATGGTTTAGGGCAGGAATAATGTTTGAGTCAGATAAGAAGGGTAAAATATCAAGCTTCCTCTGTACAAACATTGTTAACTTGGGCAAGTAATTTCATCCTGTTGAGGCTCATTTTCTTTACTTACAAAACTGGGCAAATGAATTTTAACTTATGGTGCTATTGAGATATTGAAATGTCACAAATTGTATAAAACATTTAGTATGGTGTCCAGCACATAGCAATTGCTCAATGAACAACTGTTAGGACAGCTATTAAAATCACCATTTACATAATTCACAGCTATCCCCAAAGGCTGGTGTCAACTTAATAGATAAGAAACAAGATAATCATTTTTATATTGTAGATATTTTTCAAGACATAAGAAATTCAGTTTGCTTTTTAAGTCCTCCTTGCTTAATTTGTATTACTAGCACCAAGATTAATATTGTTAATATTAACATTAGCTAGTCTTAATATTAATAATGTTGTCTTTTCCTTACAGCATGCAATTATTAATCCTCTTTCATACACATTCAAGCTCCACCTCCTCTCTGACACTTAAAGAATTTCAGCCCATACAGTCTCTCAATCCTTTATTATTTTTTAAGATTTATTTATTTATTTATTTATTTATTTATTTATTTATGATAGACATAGAGAGAGAGAGAGAGAAAGAGAGAGGCAGAGACACAGGAGGAGGGAGAAGCAGGCTCCATGCCAGGAGCCTGACGTGGGACTCAATCCCCCGACTCCAGGATCACACCCCGGGCCAAAGGCAGGGCTAAACTGCTGAGCCACCCAGGGATCCCTCTCTCAATCCTTTAACTTTCCACCACTATCAGACACATATTTTAGCAGGTTGTGTTTATGCTGATTTTATCTCTGTAGCTACACAATGAGCTCCTTAAGGGTATAGGCCATGCACAAAAATTAATACTGTTTTGTCTTTCTTCTCCATACTCTTAGTGCTGTCTTCTTTTAATATTAATAGTTTAATGCATTATATAAATTGTTTCTTTCCTCTTTTCATCAAATAAACTGCATACCAGAACCTTTACCTTCTCTTTCTTTGCCTTACTTGCACACATGTATCACACTTTAAAAAGAGGCTGGTACAAGTATGTGCATCATCAAGAGATAAACAAGGTAATGCTTAACCTACTGAGCCACCCAGGCACCCCAATATAACATATCTTAATTTCTATTTAAAAATATAATTCCTGAAATTGATATGAAATCACATTTGTTTTATTTTGTCTTTTGGGATGGGATAAGTAATTTCTGTGATCTATTTTTTCTGTGACCTCAGATACAAATATATACATGTAAAATTTATTTAAATGTAATTATATTTGTATGGCAATATATAATTTATGTATTTATTATAAATTAATATGTCCATACAGTTAATATATTCAAAGCAGCATAATAAACTAATACTCTAAGGTTTAATTACAAATAAGATTTGTATTTTTAAATTATAATTTGTTATACATTAAATATAAATTATATATACATTTATAATTTAATTTCCTATATCTCGTAAGATGGAGAAATGTTTTAAGCCAAGAAATATATATAAATGCTTATAATATGCAAGGTTATCTTGCTAGACACTGAACATGTTCATGATGGCTTAGAAAGTGGCACTTGAGAGATTTTTATTATGCAGTGTTTGTTGCTGGATTGTTTTAGTCAACTCATATTTTGACAGTTGTATTTAAGTCAGCATACGGAAGTTTGCACTTGATTTCAACATTACTATTGAAGAAGTCCTCACAACAGTCACTTAACTTAATCTTACAGACAGCAAAAAATAGGTTGGCATTCTGAATATTTACAACTAAATTCTGTTCAATTAGCTAGCTGCTCTAAAATTCAAAGACAAAGTTATCATCAAGATGCTTTCCGCAAAAAAAAAAAAAAAAAAAAAAAGATGCCTTCCGCCTATTAAGAAGTATGATGGTATCTCATTTTTGAGGGTCCAAGAACCTTTTTCCTTTTTTGAAAAAAAAATAAGTTTTTATAAAAATGCAATTAAGCATTCATATTCTATTTCCGAATATCCATAAAAATGATCCTACTTTATACTTTCAATAGGATCTTGCTTACTGTATGGATAACAATTTTTATACAATATACTATCTTACCAAGCTGAGATGAGATAAAATTTTTATTTTCTTAAATCTATCTTTCTATTTATTTATATTGTCATTTCCGAGGTATATTAAAAATATTTAAAAACCTTAAACTTTGGAAATTTACATATAATTGTCCATAAAAAGAATAGCAAGTATACTTACAACAAATATATTATTGAAAATATGTCTCTTCAAAGTTTCACAAACCAGTATCAAATAGGTCAGTTCTTAGAAATAATTTACAAATCAAGAAATTCAAACTATATTAAATGATCTAAATTGGAACTCAAATACTCCACTGTTTTGCTTTTCTATTTAATATCAGTGTTGACTTTGTAATTGAAATGCCAAGTTATATTTCTATAAAGATATCCTCACTCTTAGAATTTCGTTTTGTAAGCTAAACAATGTTGAGTTTTTATCTTAACTCATAACTTTGTTTTCTGATTAAGAAAGGGAAATTAAGAGGGAAATTAAGGAATTGGGATAGTAATATAATAAGCAAGATATGAGGAAAAATAGCCAACTAGATAAAAAATGCCAAACGTACAATGTCATTTCTATACTTATGTAAATTTATCACATTATCTAGTTATGTGTTAGTTACATGGTAGGATATTCTATAACTATGTTTTGAATGGTCTATTGCTCAGAGACATGTTGATGAAAGGAAACTATTTTATATCTTAAAAACATGCTTGTCAGATTATACATTTTATACACAAGAGTGTATAACTAAATCACAGTGATGGGTTGTATGAGACAGACTGGTGTCAGAATGACCTTTCTCTCACAGTTCACATCATTTTCAACCCAATATTCTTTCCTCTTCCTTTCTTGTCATTTCCACTACTGCATAGACATAAAGATTTCAGGGAATGAGAAAGATTCTGAACATGGACACTACACACTGAACCCATTAAAAATAGATGACTATTTCTCAAGTATGCCACTCTTTGAAGTGGCAACTAAGAACAATGATAATGGCAAAATAAAAATAAACATGCACTTAAAAAACAACAACACTATTTTAGGAGAGGATATAGTGGACTGGTCTTTGATTAGAACACACACACACACACACACACACACACACACACACACAAAAGAACACTCACACAATGTTATAACACATGCCTTTCTCCTGACCAAGGAAAGAGAAGGAAGTGAATTAAGTCCGCATTGTGTTAGAATCTCTGGTAATGAGTCCAAGAGCATTCTTCTATTAAAGACATGTCTCACACAGCAGAGATAAATGGCTTTTCAAAAGAAAACATGTTGACTATGCCCAACGGAGGCTTTACTATATCAACTTCTGCCAAAAACTTTCTAAACCTCAGTGAAGATGTCAAAGGTGCTAATGGATTTGCACAACTCTTTTGAACAAATGTTTTCTAGAGATCTGAAATGAAATCAAATTTGATTTGATTAAAATTTGAAAATAATTAAAATTTGGAGAAAAAAAGTAAAAATTAAAATATATTTTATCAAAAAATATATTTTATCTATTCTAATATCTTGAAAATTTTAATCTTATTTAGGGGGTCTCACCGGCAATTTGCGATGTTGTATACCTGAAAAGCATTTAGCTTCTTTAGTAATGATGAATTCAATCACTACTCCTTATGAATAGAATTTTCTATAATAGTAAGAAAGAAATGATTTTTTATTACGTTAGAGGTGTATGCAATAATATTTTTCCATAAATAAGAAAAAGATACAGAATAAGTTTTAACAGATTTAAGTGATTCAATGTGCTTAACATTTATGAAATTGTAGTAGTTATCATAAAAATAAATAAATCCATTTTTACACGGAAATACAGAAATCTGGTACAGAAATCCTTTTCAGAAGTATTCCTAGAAATGTCTAAATATGAATTCATGGTAATCCACAGTGAGTTTATTTCTTTACCTTAGTTATTGTTTTGGAAACCTATTATGTTACGAGTCCTTCAATATTCTACATTGTCGGCTTTTTGATACTAAGTGAAATACAGCTAAAAATTACCACAATCTACTTTGTTCTTATGA
Source organism: Vulpes vulpes (assembly GCF_048418805.1). Classification (NCBI taxonomy): domain Eukaryota; kingdom Metazoa; phylum Chordata; class Mammalia; order Carnivora; family Canidae; genus Vulpes; species Vulpes vulpes. Next base: position 80,922,403 of record NC_132795.1, read on the forward strand.
AGTGGCAGAGAATAAATGGTTGAAAAGAGTTGCTCAAATTTTATAGAAGTTTCACTGTCTACTACAAACTGTCCAGGTTCAACATAAATCCTGAAATCTCTCTTTAGTTGTCGAAATCACATTTCTTTACAATGATGTTAATTTAGGAATTACTCTGAAAACTATTATAAACAACTTAAAAATGTATATAAATCATGAAAATCATTCTATCTTCCATAATGACCCAGAAAATCTTTATATTTATATGATGGTAAAAGAATGGGTAGATATGGTTTTAAAAGTTATCTGGTAGAGATCTCCAAGTGATAGATAGATGATAGATAGATAGATAGATAGATAGATGATAGATAGATATAATTTTTTCTTTTTAAATTTACTATTAATTCTTCTTGATATTAGTTAGAGTTATAATCACGTAGAACCTAAAGGAACTGTTAAGGGTTAAACTGTGCCCCACGGCTATCCCCCATCCCCCCAGAAAAGAATGTTGTAGCATGAATCCGTGGTACTTCAGAATGTGGCCTTATATAGAAAGAGGGATTTTGTAGGGATAATCAAGTTAAAATTAGATCACTGGGTAAATTCTAGTCAAAATGACCTCTACAAAAGAGAAATTTGGACACAGACATGCACAGAGGAAAGGCAATGTTATAATAGTGAGGGATAAGACAGCAATGGGACTATACAGTGATGCATCCACAAGCCAAGGAACACTTCTATAAGTTGGAAGAGGCAAAGAATGATCCTCTTTAGAACTGTCAGGGACAATGTGGCCATGCCTATACCTAGATTTCAGAGTTTAAGCCTCCAGAACTGTGATGAATCTCTGTTGTTTTAGGCCACTCAGGTTTTGGTACTTTGATACTGCAGCATTAGGAAACTAATACAGGAACCTTAAAGAACTTATGATCCCATAAGTCAAAAAACCGATGTAAGAAATGAATGGAAAAGAATATATCAAAAGTAAAAAAAAAAAAAAAAAAAAAAAGAAGAAAAGAAAAGAAAAGAATGAGGTGTCTTGCTGCCCAAGATCACATAGCTACTTCAGCCTGGTTTACTTAACTACAAGTTGATGGCTGCCTCTTCCTCACCTTAGAGAATGAAAGATTGAAAATTCTCAGTTCTAAAAGGTTCATTCCTTTAAGCTATTTTATTTAGTCTTCTGTTAAAACTGAAAATAAACATTAGTAGTCTTGCTTCTATTTTAATTCTTTCAAAGTAGCCATGGATCAATTTCTAAAGCTAATTTTCTTTTTCATTTTTTAAAGATTTTATGTATTTATGTATTTATGTATTTATTTATTTATTTATTTATTTATTTATTTATTTATTTATAAAGATTTTATTTATTTATTCATGAGAGACACAGAGAGAGAGGCAGAGACACAGGCAGAGGGAGAAGCAGGCTCCCTGATGCGGGACTCAATCCCAGGACCCCAGGATCATGCCCTGAGCCAAAGGCAGACACTCAACTCCTGAGCCACCCAGGAGTCCCTTATTTATTTATTTTAGACAAATAGTATGAGGGGGGAGAGGGGCAAAGGAAGAGGGAGAGGGGCACAGAGAGACACTAGAGACAGAGAGTGAGAAGCAGACTCTCTGCTGAGCATGGAGTCCAACTCAGGGCTCGATCTCAGGACCCTGAGATTATAACCTGAGCCAAAAATCAGGAGCTGGATGCTTAACCAATTGAACCACCCAGGTGCCCCTAAAGCTATATTTTCCATCTTCAAGATAAAATTAAAATGTCTTTTTAACCCATTTGTTCCTTGATTTTTATCAAATGATTCATTCATTATTATGTACGAAATGATGTGACACTTAAAAATTATTAAAACAGGGGCACCTCACTGGCTCGGTTGGTAGCGACTCTTGATCTCAGGGCAATGAATTCAAACCCCATGTTGGGTGTGGAGCCCACTTAAAAAATTATTAAAACATAATGAAAAGGAAAATGAAATTATCATGAAAGACCAGACTATCAGGGTTTGATTACACAATACTTTTGGTAATATTTGAATCATTTAACCTTGTAAAATACTAATTTTACAAAACCCTACATACATATGAAACCTCATTTTTTTATTTCATCTGTAAGAATAATTATTTCTTCCAACTAATTTGGAAGCTTTGTGAAGGCAGAGAAAGATTTTTGTACCTCTGAACATCTAGCACTATGCCCAGCACATAACTGGTGCTCCAAAATGGAGCAATACATATAGTGAGCATTTATTTAGCAGTTACTGTGTGTTAGATATAACTCTGTATGCTGGGAATAAACCAATGGAAACTTAGGAAATTCCTGCCATTACTGAGTTTATATTAGAATGAAGAGCTACAGAGAAGAAAAAAGATAAATTATATCGTATACTGAAATATGATAAGTATTAAGGAAAAAATAAGGCAGGGGGCAAAGATTAAGAATACTGAGGGTTGCTGCCCTTCTCACTAGGGATGTAAGGGGTTTTGGGGCTGTTGAAAATTTCAACTGGTCATTGACACTTGAGCAAAGACTTAAAGAATGCATGTTTGAGCAGCTCTAAGCTTGAAAACCAAGTTGTATCTTTTCATCATCAAGAAATAAGATCCTGGTTTGCCTGGATGGTGCCAGTTTCTATATCTCTTACCCTAGTATAACTACTAGTAGCTCTACCTTTAGAGCTACTGGTATTTCAGATTGAATGATAAATTACAGTGTCAGACCACTTAGATCATCATCTCTACAGAGTATGTGCCAAGGTCGGTTAAATGAATGAGTAAATAAAAAAAAAAAAGTGTATCTCCATCTCATGTCTTATCATTTATTATTTGTCAAAATATTTAACCTCGTTGTACAGCAATACAGCCATCAATCCCAAAACTTTAAGACCAAGATTGGCACTGAGAGAATCTTTTTAATATCCTTAGGTGAAAAGCTCAAAAGATATACTTATGATTAGCATCAACAATAACAATTTTCTCTCACTACGTAAGTTTTATTTAGTATCCTCCTTGTCTTTCATTTCACCGCTGAGACCAACATCTTTATAGAGGTCCAGATGGTGCAGAGAGATTATAACAATGAAAGGTAGCTCATGCTGAGGGCCTAAAGGAAAAACAAATCACGGCTTGCCTGAAAGACCAATTTCAATTACATACTTACTATGTCCTTATCAGATGGAGCACTTGCTCTGTACCATGCCTTGTGCAACTTAAGATAACACATGAGTATATCGGTAGTTGCATACTAAAGAGGGGTGCTGTGGACCATTAAAATTCTTACTACTATAAATAAGCTACATTACATCTATTTTAGATGTGGGGGAATTCATCGAAAATGACTACCTGTGCAGAAATCCCATGTTAATCATCTGACATTGTATCTTACAGTAGACTTTTAGGGTTCCTTGTTATAAGAGGAAACTTTGAAGCATACCATGTTTGTCAGGCTGGCCATTCCAATTTGTATAAGTAGGTTGTCAGAAGAAGACAAAGACTTCAGCTCAGATGTGTAATTTACTTTCTCCACCCGGTTCCAGATTTAGGAAGAAATGATAATTAGAGTTGGAGTTTCTTTTTGGAGTCTGCATAAATTCAGCCCTGTCAACTTTGCCTATGCCCTTCTGCAAAGTGGAAAATAGTGATGTTCTACATACCATGCTAATGTATAAATAACTTCTATGCTCATTTAGCCACGTTAGCACATCCGAGAAAATGACATTATGAATGAGCTACATTACCTAGAGGAAACAGACAGACTAAATGTGGGCTCCTACACAACTTAATATGCATCTAATGTACGACTTAAGCAGTATCTTCTACACTAAGTGACAGGCAATTTATCTCCATACATCAGTATGTGTCATGAATATGACACAGCTTTATTGTTGAAGGAATTTGAAATTTCCAGCCATAACTAGCTTTTCCTATCTCCATTTATTAACAAGCTACTTGCAGAAATCAAATTAATTGCCACATTCATGCCTACGCTTGCCTGCATTTAATTAATTTTGTTTAAGCTTTTCCTATCCTTTATTGAAATCAATCCAAGCAGGAGGTCACTGTTGAAAAGTGACAATGTTACATAGGTGTGTGTGTATGTGCATATTTTGCATTGCTGAAATCCCTCTATTTCTGTTAAGTAAATGTTTAGATCTATGTTAGTTATAGGACATTTACCTCAATTTAATATCTGTTATTTAGAGCACTTGTTTTCTGGCAAATGTCAACAGTTTTTGAAAACTAAGCACTGCTTATTGTTTAGCTGGCAGTTATAAAATAAGCACATCTAACATTATCTAACATTTTTGTTATTTCTTAGAAAAGATAGTTTGTAATTCCTGTAATCCAAAGGGTTTCTGGAAAAATTTCCACAGTTTATTTCATAAGGTCTTCATATTCTTGGCACCAATTCCTTACTCTTATGTTGCAAAACCATTTATTAACCCTAGCATGTACATATTTGGCATTTAACTTAATGAAGTATAATCCATTTAGATGAATAATTTGTGGAAGAAACAGTCTTTTACATGTGGACATACCTAAGTCTTACTAAAACTGGTTTATATTTACCAATAAATACAATTTCATGCAAAGAATTTCATTTTGACCACATAATACCAAATAACTAACTTGGCTGAATTTCTCACAGGAATTTTAGCCCCCAAATGGACACAGTTGCTCTTTATATATAGGCATTGGGTCTATTTCCCTTCCTCTTTCTAGGCATCTTATCTGTGAGTGAACGAGTTATCTGTCACCAGAACTGTTCACCAATTTACCTTTCACTAAATCATCACTGGCCACTAGGCCCTGTCATATTTATTCCCTTCAAGTGATTCTGTATCATTATTCACAAACTTATTTAGAATATAGATACATGTTACTATAACTGGGAACTGTGAATGGCTGAAGGAAAAACATTCAAAGAATTAATAAAGGGTATCAACAATTTAGTAGAAGGACTCTTAGGTAATTTCTTAAGGAATTTTTATAGGATACAGGACAACTGTAAATAAATTAGATGCTGTATAATCTTGAAGATTCTCTAAATTTGACTTCTTAAGTAAATTACAGAATGCCAAATAAGCTAAAGCCAAAAATTGGTGGGGGTCCCAGTCAAAATTACATACTAGAGAATAAATGCAACATAGCATCAGGACATCTGCTTTAATGGCTCAATACATGTTTGTTATGCCCCTGGAAATTAAACCGGTGCTAGTTTTTGCAGCTTGGTCAAACTGTCTGTAAGCAATTAACTAGTAACCAACTGCTCATCAGAAAATTAATTTATGAAGATGACCCTCAAAATGGATGATCTCTAAATGTTCAAGTAATGACTCTCTATGGAACCCCATCTAAAATCACATTGCTTGTATGAAGCAAGATTGATTCCTTTATTATAAATTTTTATGTCAGTAAATAGTACTTTCCTATTCCTGCTAGCAAAGGTGGCCTTTGGAAACTATGATCACTTAGTTCTTAAGATGATATAAGTAGTTTCTGTTACAAGAATTTTATGCTGATCCTGTCCCTTTGGCATTATTAGAAAGATATCTCATCATTTACACAAATCTGGAAGTAGTAAAGGTGAAGTTTGTGTGTATAGTCCTCATTATCTCCAGAAGTGCAGGAAGGGAAAGGAAAGAAAGGAAAGGAAAGGAAAGGAAGGAAGGAAGGAAGGAAGGAAGGAAGGAAGGAAGGAAAGAAAGAAGGAAGGAAGCAAAGAAGCAAGCTAGCAAGCAAACAGCCAGAAGGCTGGGAGCTCTGAGGAGGACACTAACTAGCTTAGATGTATCACTCATGCTGGGACCCTGGATCCAGGGCCAGGAAACCACATCATTCAAACTCCTGTCTCCCTGGAAGGGGGATCACCAAGATTCTTCTTCCACAAGCTATTAACTCCTTTAATTAAAACATGCCCCCCCATGGAGGTTTATAAAAAATGTTTAAAATACCATATATATCAAAACCTTAACATAAGGCACATTATTGTTCAATGTATTAAATTCCTGCTTTTGATGTATAAGTCTAGTTTCTTTAATCCCACAGATGAAAACTGGACCACAACATATGAAAAAATGATTGAGGAAAAGGATGTACCAGTTTTGAACTAAAGATGGAGAGTCTCTCCTCCAGAAGGAGTTCCAATGTTTTCCCCTATTACCTTATTATGTACCCTGTCATGGAATATGTCTGTTGCAGAACTGCCCCACTCACTTTTTAACTTCACTTCATTGAAAACAAGTAAAAGCCCACGCAGTGGCAATTCCCACTGAGAACTGAAACTACCTATCCCTACCCAGTTTACTGTTTATGAACATGACTTCACTGTTACATTTTTCTCATTAGTATAACTTAAATACTCTAGGAGACTCATGGCCTAGCAAATAACTTGACTGTGAATTACAGGAAACTTCCAAAAGACTCATCTAGTTTTCAACAACACACAGTTAATACCCTATGACTCTTCTGCACCTCCTTCTTCCAAATCTTAAAGGTGCTATTTTTACCGATCCTTTACTAATTTTCACATTATGATCTTTAGCTATTTTCAGATAAGTCCCTAAACTGAAAGACCCACCTTAAACTGAACTCCTAATTCTCAATTTATTCTGACCTTGTCTTCACTCCTCTGAGACCATGTCATAGCCCTGATGAGGTAGTCCCTTACTAGAGTAAGTAGTGCATTCAGCTTTGTCTTATCAACAGATAATGTTGGTGATATTTGGCATTTAGAATTATCCATTTCTTACACAGGACAGAAGAGTGTATAGATTAGTGGGAGAAAACCATTTTACCAAAAGGTAGAAGTAATGTTATTATAATTCCTCTTGAAGAGAATTTAATCTTTGGTTTTAATTCCACCCATGTTTTCCTGGTTTCCAGAATAGTTGGTATGTCACACAAGAAAAAGTATAAACAGACTGCCCTGGGTTACAGGAAACATCATGAGTTGGGCACTAAGATGAGAACTACCTACTAAACATATTCATTGTATAGTATCGTTTAGCCACCTTTAACTAACCCCTAAATCAAAACAGTTACGTTTGATATGAATAAGAGAGAGTCCTATAGTTTGGATAAATCCAGGAGATAATTTCAGATATCATCCTTCTCCCTAAAGAGACCAAGCCACACAGCTATTATAATAACTATCATTTACTGAATACTTACTGCTTATTGAATGCTTATTATGAACCAGAGTATGAAAATATGTGATCACTCTTAGTTTCCGCATCAGTTTTCTATGGTGGAAGCTACAGCTATCATTTTCCAAAGAAAGTGATTCAGATATATTAAGGAAACTTCCCCGACAACAAATAAAAACATCCCTCCATCTCAGTCACCCTCTCTTGAAACGATGATTTGCTTTCTTCATTGTAGAATTATCCTGTCCATTTGACTGTTCACCTGTTAACTCTGTTTCCCCAACATAAATTTGTACCTCAGAAGATTAGGGAACTTGCCACTTATCTACCCTTATATCATTATTGCTAGGATAGTCCCCAGGACATAGTAAATGTACAGTATATTAAATGGATATGGTAGAGATTACAAAGGGCTGAGGGCTGAAATAGGAGTTTAGAAAGGTTCTTATGTAATTCTGATATGTATACCCCACGCCCCTTCATGAACATGCCTGGTATAAATAAACAAAAACTAAAAGGAAAATAAAATGTTTTTATATTTTAGAGAGAAAAAAGGTAGAGAACTCATATGAAAGTTCACTTTGACTGACAAAAGTGGTAATTCTTTAGTAATGACTTGGTTAGCTTACAATAAACTGCTACTAGAATATATCAATATTGCTGACTGGTTTTTAGAGATTACTGTTTCAGTGTTGTTTTCACATTGAAATTTCTTTCTTAGCCTCTAATAGTGGGTGACAACCTGTGGGGAGTGGTAGGTAGGAGTAGGAGAGTTCTGTAGAGATGACTTAAATAAAAATTCTCGTTGACTAAGTCAGTAATTCCATACTCCCCCAATCCTCCTCAGCTTCTAATAATTCCTAATCTACTTTGTTTCTACAAGTTTGCTTATTCTAGATGTTTAATATAAGTGGAAGCATTTGGTTCTCACAAAATTGTACACCACTACTAAACTGTTTTCCACAACAACTGCACCATTTTACATTCCTACCAGTAACGTATGCGGACTCCAATTTCTCCACATCCCTTCCAGCTATCCGTTATTTTTCCATTTTTTGGACTACAGAGATTCTAGTAGACATGAAATGGTATTTTTGTTTTTTCAAGCATCAGTAAAACATATATGGTCTTATTGAATTCTCCACAACTGAAGCTATCACAGACCTGTTTTGAATCGGTATTCTCAAAATGTCAGGCATGAGGCCTGAAAAGAAGGAATGTTCTTCACTCAAATCAATTTGCTCACTCAAATCAATCTACTAACTGGCTGGCAGCCAGTTACCAGCTCCTGGTCTGCAAGCAAGAAAGTCTTTTTTTTTTCTTCTTCTTCTTCTTGTTTTTAAGCCCTGAATCCTATGGTATATTTAGCTCATGTCACTATATTTGCCTTAATAGCCTTAAGAAATCTCTGTACCCTCTAAAAGACTTGTGTACATTTTTTAGAAATATACTGAGGCAGGATCTTACACCCTAAAAGATACTGTAGTCAAAGAAATAGTGTAGGTCAAAAAAAATAAAAATAAAAAAAAAAGTTTCAGCTGCAGTTGTGCTATTAAATTTCTCACATTGTTTTTACTATGCAAGCAACAATTCAAGACAAAATGACAATTCAAGCAAAAAATATGACTGCATTTATGATTCCCTCATTTCAATCAATAAATTAGGAAACTGGCATTTAGAAAGAATGTGTAACCTATCAAAGTCACAGATAAGTAAGAAGGAACTTGGCTTGAAGGCCAGGTCTGACTCCAGAGTTAAGCCTCCAAGTTGTTGGCACTCTGCCATTCCTCTTCCTGGTACTAGCATTCCCTGGGAAAGCCATTCCTCAATGAGCCAGGATTATCACCTTGTGTGCACAAATTTAAAAATTCTAGTTACATATTTGAGAAGAACTGTCTCCCACTTCTGTGAATGGGCTTGGCAGGCAAGTGGTTGGCTTGCTCTTCACCTACAATTTTAGAGGGGAAAATGTTAGAAGGAAAGCTGATGGCTAGTGAGCTCTGAAATAAAAGCCTAGATAAAAAGCCTGTGGGGTTTCCTGTTAACATTCCAGAAAGATTCACACAGGAGGACTCTAGAGCTTTGTATGATTTAGTTTGTTTCAAATTTCCCCCTATTTGTTATGCTGCTAAGACTCAAAAGTGATTAGGAGGAAACAATAGAACAAATCTACCATGCTTTGTCTTCATAGGGTGTAAATATGGCAGGGTCATCTGTGTCCCCCTGCATCCCTGGGGTCAAGAACACAAGGGTTAGTGTATGGATCGGCCATTTTAGGGAGGACAGAACAACTGGCACCTTGGGGCTTACATGAAGGGAGGAAAGGAGTCTGCTCAAGTTGATCGAAAATTGAGGAAGGAACTTGTCTTTTTGTTTTGTTTTGTTTTTATTGAAGTTCGATTTGCCAACATATAGTATAATACCCAGTGCTCATCTCATCAAGAGGAAGGGACTTGTCTTATCAAAAGTAAGTCCCAGCTGGTTCCCCACATGTAGCACTTACTATGTCATACCCGTCATCACTCATTGTGTTGCTCTTGACAGAAATGTCTTTCTTTCCAGTTACTTTATAAGATTCTTCAAAGTGCAACTGAAATCTTTCCACTTCCAGAAAACTCTGTTGATCTCTCTCTGTTTTCCAGCATGTCTGTAATGCTATGGCATGTGTATCCTGAACTATGTAACAAAGAATATAATTTGACACTTGGCCAAGAAGGCCTTAACATTCCCCTCAACGAAATTTTAGACAGGTTTCTTCCAGTCTAAAGGAAGGCTCCTGACCTCCCTTTTCCTAAAAGCATTTACTTTAGAAAACTTGGGAATTGTAACTTATTTCTCTGTCTCTTTGAGATGTAAATCTTTTTTCTGGATACTTGCTAATTTTACAACCCAGGATGACTCTCTCAAGAACTGGGGAGACAACCTTTTGACATGTGATCATCAAGAAAGAGGGTCCGAGATCCCAGTCGTTGTGGGATGGCAGAAGGCTAATCTTAGTAAGTACCAATTAGCAACCACAGAGGGCCTAATCACTTTGACCAATTTCTCCCACTGACGTCCTCTAGTACTTTCTACTAGTTCATACCAGCTATCAAAACTCTCCTGCCTTTTCTTTCAGTGGACTGAATTTAACCCCTCTCTCCTATTACAACAGTCTTGACTCTTACAATAATCTTGAATAAAGTCTTCTTTGTTTATTTAACTTGTCTGGTGCAATTTCTCTTTGACACACTGCCTTTCGAATTTAGCAGTTGTTTTCTGTGTATTAATTTTCTGGAGCCAGAATGTAAGATACTGAGTTAGAATGTATAATTAAATAATCTGGGTCTTTCTGGAGAGTTTTCGGTTAAAATATTCCATCTCTTCCTCGACCACTTCCACTTTTCCCAAAACACTGTCCCCACCCCTAATCTTCTACATACTATAGGTCTGAATTCTAATATTTGGAAAAGTACATATTTGGGGCCTCCCTCTCGCACTGCTTCTAACAAGGGACTAAGGAGCAGTCAGTCAATACCAATTTCTTTGGTAGTCACATGCCGAACCTCAGAAAACAGACGACACATGCACCCACAGTTTTTATCCACCGTAAGTATTTTAACTCTTTCCTGCTTCAGTCAGAGTAGGCTCAGAATTCTTTCAACCTCACATTCCAGAGAGCTGGTTTTGTTCAATGTGGTTCCACACACAAATTAAAACTGACTTGCCCTTCTTAGACTAAACAAAGTCCTTTCATCTAAAGTACAAATGATTTTGAACTGTCTTTTGACAAAGTTCATCACCTCTATGCTTAAAGGATGATTTATTATATGGTGAGTAAATTATTTCACATTCTTAAAAAATCACTATCAAAGAATAAACTGTGTTTTTCCCCACACACACATATTTGAGTTGTGAAATCACTGGCAGAGGGCATCTAAAATTAAACAGACCAAAAACATGCTCAAAAACAACAGATTTTGTTTTCTTGAGAGAACTTTTCCAGTCAGTATATCTTCCTAGGAAAATAAAGCCTTCCGATTGTGATTGCCTGGAAATTTTCCACTGCTTTTCTGAGGGAATGGAGCTGGAGTAGAATGTTCTTCATTCTAACAGGATCACTCTTTCTTAATACCTTCCTATACCTTAGGACCCTAGGGTTTAGAAAGTTAAGAAAAGATACAAGAATCACTCTAGCAGACTATATGAAACAGGGATCACTAAGAAGATGCTTTTCTAAGATAGAAATACAAGAATTGAAGAACTGAGGAACATGAATCCACCATACAGCCACTTAGTATCCATTGTTTTCTGCCTTAAAGGGATTACATATTTATTGCTAAAAAAAAAAAAAAAAAAAGGAGGGAGGTGAAATTGGTTTCAAGGTTGATTCCTAGATGAATTAATTGCCAAGATTAAAAAAAAAAATGAGATGAGGGGAATAGAGTCTCCCAAGAATTCTCAAAAAAAAAAAAAAAAAAAGTCCCAACTCTAGTCAGTCTTTTACGTCAGGGTAAACACTTCACCCAAGTTGAGTGATATGATGTTCATGGAATTTGGAATTGAATATTAACTTAAAATAAAGATAATACATGAGAAATGAAAGATCTTCCAGGTGAAACAGGCAGATAAAACATAAAGGAGAGACCAATGGGAAGTGTAAAGAGAACAGAAACAAAGCAGCTACCCAAGGTTCTCACCTTTCTATTGCCTTTTTCCAGGTCCTTATGAGAGGCCTTTAAATTCTGTGAGATTAAACTGTGTTCTAAATTCACATTTTTTTTTTTTTGCTAATGGTGGCTTAAATTATTTTTTTCAATTAAAAAGAAAAAATACACTAAGACACTCCTGTGTGCCTTTGTTTTTATTATCGGTAACAACAGAAAACACTTCAAAGGGCTTAAAGATCTTCTCAGCAATAAAAAGCTAAAGGGGAAATTGCTCAGCTATGTTAGTGATGGTCTGAAAATCAAGGAACCCAGGTGGAAGGGCAGATGGTTATAGCCAGAAGGGCAGAGAATGGGCCAAGTTCTTGGAACCCATGGGATATAGAGATGGATGGTGAATAAAATGTTGGCGAGGCCAGATAACTGGCCTCACAGGATTTGACCAGGCAAAAGGACCTATTCTCTCATATGGTAGTTTTACAATATAACATTTGAAATACCTTCTTAAATAGATTCTAGAATATTATACACAAGGGGAGCACCACAACTCTCTCTTCTTCCCCACACCAGACAAAGAAGGCAAGAGGAAGGCAACTTTAAGCAAGGATGGGAATGATTCTTTTCTCTGGCCAATTGAACTTATGTTTTTAAAAGGATTTATTAATTTGAAAGAGAGAGGCAAGGGGCAGGCAGAGGGTGAGGGAGAGAGAAAGCCAAGCAGACTCTGTGCTGAGCCCTGAGTGTGGAGCCCATCACAGGGCTTGATCTCATGACCCAGAGATCATGACCTGAGCCTAAAGCACAAGTCGCTTCTCATTGCTTCGCTTTTCATTTTATTTTGTTGTTACATAAGAATAGAGAATTAAAGCATAATTTTTTTAATGAATGAAACATAAGTTTGCCTATCTGCTCAGACCTCAGCAGACAGCCAGATTTCTGCCACTGTTTTGATTGTCAAAAAGACAGAAAGATTCTGGACCAAGACCTTTAGCAACTTAACTTCTCTGAACTCCGTTTTTGCTTAGGGAGAAGGATGGTTATATTTGTCTTCGCACAATCTCAGAGTTGGGAAAAAATAGAAGTTATCAAATATAATTTCTCATTCACATATGCATACTGCTTGTGTCAATATTTGCTTGATATTTTTATTTAAATTCACTTTTGGAGGGGAATACATAATTCACTTTTTACCTTTTCACAGTATTTAAAAAAATTAATATCACTGCCATGAATAAAAAATAGCATATTCACAAATAGAAAGTATTAATTTAAGAAAACGTTCATCTGAATACCACCTAAAATCAACCAGTATATACATTATTCACTATCTCAGCGATGTATCATTGTTTCCTCTTGCCACCTACAAGGGTATCATAAGAGATCTTTCAAAATGCTGTGCTAACAAGCAGGTAGCTATTGTTCCCAAACCGGTTCTCCCAGAAAAGAAATCTCAATTAGTCTAGTTTGGTTTGTTCTTAGGAAGCCTACCTTGATTCCCTATTAGTATTCACTACTGAAAACAACCCAGAACCATAAAGATGCTGTGACACTTGCAAGAGGAGTGGTTCTTTGTAGAATAAATATGTTGTAATGATCTTTTTCTCTATTGTCTTAAGACTGTCTGTCTGTGTTGACTAGTTGCACAAAGGAACTTTTAGACATTCTATATGCTCACGTTTCTTCAACCGCTTACTGAACAAAACAATTTCACAGTAGGATATCAGTGAAGATTTTAAAATGGAAATCTGCATGAAAGCACTGCAATAACATGCTATCATTGCTCAGAGAGAAAGAATCCTTCACATCCAGACTCTCAAAGGCTCCTTCTATGATTATCTGCAGTGGAACAGGTCACTTACATTTCTCTGTATCAGAGTCACAGGTTTCAGTTAGCCTGTGTGTTTTACTTCTGAACTTGCAAACCAGAGTGAGGCTTATAGGGGAGATGGTATTGAAAATTATATGTGAGATCTCTTTTTGTAGTAACCTATCTTTATTCATGTCTTAGTTTTGTGCAAGATACAGACCCAGAAAAAATAGAGCTAGAAGCCCCATCATACATTCATATGATTAGGACTCTGGGCTTAAGGAAGAAATCTCTTTTATACCTATGATAAACTCGGGTGTTTAATTTTCCCTGCAACCAAGCATATCCCTTTCTGGATAAATTGCTCAAAGAGGTTCTCTATATAACTTGTTATCCATAAACACAGGCATCCTAATCTGTATTTGTCACTGTTATTTTCTTTAATATGTAAGTCAATTATAGCAAGCTTTAAATAGAGCAGCATAATGAGAAAATCTTCTCATAATTGAAGAAAAAAGAGTAGAGAACTTACTGCCAACATGAAATGTTAATTTTGTAAACACTTTATGGACTTTTCCTAATTTCTGTGTCTCAGTCAGACTGTAAGTTTTTGCAAAATAATGTTTTTAATGAAATTTCCCCATTGAGTGCAATTTTCTTACTTTAAATGATGACTACATTTTGAATGTGAAACGTCTGTAAAATTCTCCTTGGCAAAAGACAAGATTGAAATCACTTCCATTTGCAGGAAATTGTGTGATCAGCATGGCAGATATAGCAATAGATATCTCCCTTCCTTTTAAACTTTGAGACCCAGAAGCTTATTATTTGAATAGCTATAAAAATTGTCACTTCATTTCAAAATTCAATGTTGCCATTTAATACAGAATTATATTAGATTTCAAAAAAGAAAAAAAAAATGGATGAACAAGGAAAAAACACATGTTCACACACACACACATACTTTTTTTTTCCTACCAGAAGTTAAAATTGCATTTCACTTAAGTGACTAAAAATACGGAGCGTAACCTCTCTTCTATATTAATGCATCTTCATGTAAGATCTGTTTTAGTATGCAGGCATATCCAAATGCTAAATTCCACAGAACAGTGCAAGGAAAAAAAATAAGAAAATCCAATGGAAACCTACCACTGGAAGTGGAGTGTATTCCTCTTGCTTTGCACTGCAGTAGAATTCACTCAATGGAGTATATTCAGAGTAGCAATGACCTAACTTTAAGCTATATTGTCTTACATATTTTAAACCACACTTCATTTGAAAGAACAGACTGGTTATTTCCAAGATGTCTTACTGAATACTTATTATAGTTTGAGGAAAATGAGACTTGGTGCTTGGCAAAACAGCCAAAGGCCTTTTGTTTTTCTGACTACTATTCAAATCTTACTTGGCCCAACTTGACAGTCATTGTTTCTGAAAACTTTAACAGGTTTCCGAAAGTGGTGTGATACCTTCAGTTTTCTTCCAATTGGGATTCTAGCTCTACAGCTAATGCAGGCAACGAGGGACTTGAAAATATACTATTTTTACAACTATAAAAGTGTTTTTGTTTGGCTTTCCAACTCCTACGCTATGTGGATGACATACAGTAGTAGAAGAAAGAGCAATAGACCAGGACAGGTTTTTTGTTTGTTTGTTTTTTAGATACGGCAAGCACCAGGAAACTATTTAAAAGATAGGTTATAGGGCCCTCTCTCCAGAGAGATGAATTGTGTCTGGGGTTCATGCCAGGAAACCTGTATTTTGAAAAAGCTCCTAAAGTTATTCTTAACCGGACATCCAGTTCCACTTCAAGTATTCTCTCTGAACACCTTGGAGTAGGGACTAAATTACTAGAACACCAATAGTACATGACAGGGAAGAGGGTGAGTATGTTTGTAGAAGATATTCTTCCCTCAGAGTTGTGTACCTTTCTACTATTCCATGTTATGTGCACTTTCTATCTTAAGTATCATTTCAGCAGAAGATAGGATGACTGGGTATTTTTTACTTGAGCTGCATATAGAGTACTACAGATATATGTTCATAAGAATTTGTTCTCGTAATGTCCCAATGGATACCTATAGTTCCCCTCTCCCTTGCTCTGCATGTGAAGTTGATGATTCTGTGGGGTAATTGGAAAAAAAAAAAAAAAAAGAACACTGTGTGCAATGAGCAACAGGGTATGAGTAGTCATTTTCCCACCTAGTAGGAAGCCACAGTTTCTAAGAATGCATTTCGTTAGGGCCATAATTATGCAGAGGACAGCTGGCTGTTCTCAGTTTTCCCTGAAGACAGAATGAAGGATAATAAGCTTCAACCATTCAGGTAATGCTTACATTGCTGGGAAGTAAGCTTTAGAACTACCAGGAAGAACAGTCAGATAACAAAGTGCTTCTAGTTTCGGCTATGGAAGAGGACATTGAGGGGATTCTTACCTTAAAAACTAGATAGCTTCCCATCTGGCTAGAAGGCAAGAGGGAGACTGAAGAAATTACTCAGACTGCTTGCAGCTCTGTATATTTATGGTTAACTCCTTTAAAACAACCTCAGAAAACAGATTTCTCCCTCAACCTGCCCCTATCTGCTTACTTGTTTTTTTTTTTTTTTTATTTAGTGTATTCTATCAGAGTAACTCCAAGAGAAAAGCTTTTCCGAAAGAAAAGGTGAGATAAAGAATAACCTGGTCAGTGGGGGGGGGGGGGGGGGGGGGGGGGGATTTATTCTTGCCTTATAACTTAAAGCAAATCTAGTATCAATATATTATCAATGTTTCCTCCAAATTTTGTATCAAGACAAGGGTGTATAAAAAGAGGTATTTATTCTTAATTGCCTAGAAATGTTTATCTTAGGCAAGTGTCATAATTTGAAGAATATTTGTGATACTTCATCTAATTACTTTTGTGTTTTAATTCACTTAATTTTTCCTCTAAGGGCATTAGCATTCTCTGGTCTTTCAGAGCCATGATATACAAGTTATCTTCCATTTCAATATGACATTCCTGTGTAGGAATTCTTACGGTATGACTAGCTTAGAGATTAGGTTTTCAATCACGAATAATTCTCAGAGAACTAGCCCATTTTCACATTAATTGTCACATCCAATGTACCAGACACAACTGGGGACAAATGCCCTTTTATATTGTTATCAATGGCCATCTTTCTGCAATTACTTTTAGATCAAGCTGACAAAAGTCTTGCACCAGTCTAAATGTTAACACTGAATATTACAGTACTGCTTTCTTTTATAGTTGCATATGTATGAATGATATGGATAATATTTTAATTACTTGGGTGCTTTGTTGAGAGATGACTTGATGAATTCACTTCAAGGTAAGTGTTGAGCATGTGTGCCCTCTGAACCAGTTTTTAGGAAAAGTAGGAAAGTGGGATGCCTGGGTGGCTCAGTGATTGAACACTTGCCTTTGGTTGGCTCAGGGTCCAGGGATCGAGTTCCGCATTAGGCTCCCTGCAGGAAGTCTGCTTCTCCCTCTGCCTATTTCTCTATCTCTGTGTCTTTTATGAATAAATAAATAAAATCTTAAAAAAATAAAGGGTATGAAAGAGAACTTCATATTGCCAGAATTAATTCAGGAAGGAGGGGGAACTTGGCTGAGGGGGGCACTTGGTGGAGAGGTCAGAGAAAAAGCCTTTGGCAGCTGCACGGCTGGGAAAGAACTTTGGTGAAGAGCTATGGCTAGCAGTATTTTTTATGGGTTGATTTCAGATGTGAAAAATGGTCTTCCTTTCCCATTCTAAAGGATGATCACTGGTGAATTCTATGTGGCTCACTGATGCTTTTGTGGAAGTAGATTCTGTTTGGAGGGCTTACAGAGAAAAATGAAGAGGCAGTTAACATCTAGGTTTTAGAAGTGTATACTCAGAGACTAACCTCTTTGAAAAAAGATACATGAGGACATCAATTTCTCTGGAGAGTGGGTCATCATTCCCCATGAATCTACAGTTCCTCAAGGTCTAGGTCAAGGCCTTTTTCTCCAGGAAGCCATTTCCGATTATCCCTTCCTTAGTGATCTTCCTCCCTTTTGAATTCATACAATTCTTACAGCTGGTGCCATTTAATTTAGCATGTAATTCTACTGCCTTATAGAAGATTTAATACAAATAGATGGAAAAACAGAATGGAATCCAGACCAAAGCCTGGCATCCTTATTATTCATTCAACCCAGCACTAGATGATGAGGGTTTACAACACCTGCTGAAACATGATGCAATCTGATGCAAGGATCTTTTTCTGTTATACTTTCACATGTGCTTCTGGGTGCTTTGATTAGAGGTAGACATCACCATTTTACCAGTGGGTAAATCTTTTCTTTTCCTAACATCTAAAATTAGTGGGGGTGGGGACAGGGAACTCAGTATGTTTTATCACACAGATTTCTCTTTTAAAGATTTTATTTATTTATTTATGAGAGACACACACACAGAGAGAGGCAGAGACATAAACAGGCTCCATGCAGGGAAGGGAGCCCGATGTGGGATTCGATCCCGGGACTCCAGGACCATGCCCTCAGCCAAGGAGAGGCTCAACCGCTGAGCCACCCAGGCATCCCTACACAGATTTTTTTTTTTTTTTTCAGAATGCATCAAGACAAATTTTGGAGTGAAATGCATCATTGTTTATGGTTAGATATCAAAAGGCTGGTTGAATTAAGCTCTACATATTCATCAATAGGCACTGCCAATAAAGACACAAATAAAGCAAATTAATATTTTTTAAAACTCTGTCTTTGGAAAATTTCTATGTGGTTTTGATGAACAAAACACTAACATAAGAAGCAGTACCATTGTCTCAGTGTTTGGGCACAATCATTCTCAAGGACATCTGTGCTGTCTTTTCAAACTTGGAAGGCTGCTATCTGAATCAAACCCAGACTCCTTTGTTGGAGAAAAAAAATTTGAATTTTGAGATTTCCATTTAAGTTGAGAAACAGCTTTTTCTCCTCAAACACAAGATGCAATTTATTTTACAGTGAGATTATCAGCAGTGATTGGCTTGGAAATAAAAAAGTCTTGAATAAAAGCACCACATATCAAAAGGCTACTTAAAAAAGTTGTTCTTTGCTAAGGCAATGGAGCACACTATATATTTGCAGATCATTCTATTATAATTTCAGTCATACTATGCAGACAACTTAAGCTCAAGCTATTTGACACCTGAAAATTCCAGGATTTTATTTTAGAAATCAAGATGGTTGAAATTGGACTTGTAAATATTGTATCTGCATTTCAATATAAAGTCGTACCATTTTATCTAGAATAAAACTCACCCAGCAAAGTCTCAATGCGACAATGATTTACTTAGGGGCCCAGAAAGTGGCTATCGGTAGAGATTCCATTTTTCTCAGATGAAAATATTGAGTGAAGTGTACTTCCTCCTTGATAGGAAGTCCAACTCAGAGATAAACTTTTGATGGATTCATTAATAGCCTGGCCGGTAAATCTTATCTCCACTGAGATCTTAAAGCAAATGGCATCATTCTTTCATTATGCTGAGGCCCTTACCATCCTGTTCTGAGTCAGAGCTTCAACCTAATGGCCTAAGAATATTGAAAAAGTGAAGACAAGAAAGGAAATACATTTTCTTTTTTTTTTTTTTTCTCTCTCTCTCTCTCTCAATGGTCACTTTACATGTACAGTTATTGTCTCTGGGTCCAGGGAAGTCTTTGGTCTCTGCATACAGAATTCATCCATTCTATGTCTTACAATACCCCACCAGATCTCTTCATTCCCCCAAATCACCAGTGCCTTTAGCAGAGGCTAGAGGTAATGTAAAGAAGTGAGATTTAGCAAGAGGGGAAAAGGAGAATTTCTAAATGTTAGCTGAATGCCACAGTACACTGCATCATCTTGTTAGGTTCAAATAAGAATTATTTCTAGGGACAATATGGAATTACTGAAAGCAAGAAAAACAGGTAATTTTATAGAAAAACAAAATGATTATTCAGAGAAACAGAAGAGGTGTAAAAAAAAGAGGAAGTCTTAAAAAAAGAGGAAGTCTTCAACATCTGTTTTTTTGGGGTGAGTGAAGGGAGAAGTCTAATAGAATCATATACAAATGGGTTTTAGGTTTCTGTGTGTGTGTGTGTGTGTGTGTGTGTGTGTGTGAAATGAACAAGTTGGAAGGGTGCTGTGGGGAAGATGTGGACAAAATGCTTGTCATTGATAATCATTGCTGGTAAAAAAAAAATAAATCATAGGATATACTCAACTCTCCCTTTCAAGTAACTTGAACGCAAGGAGAAAAGCTTCACATTTCACATTTTTAATACTCAGAATGTCATTTCCTTCTAAAAAATGAATGTTCATGCTATATGGGATACATATTTATCAATTAAAGCTAGAGCTAAATATTATGTTTATCCCCTTATAAACTGTGGACACTAATACAGAAGTCTTTTCCCTATTGCAATCCAATTCAGCATAGGAAACTGTCCTCATATCTTGTTCTCTCTAAAGCCCTTATTATATAACACAGTTTGTAGTTTTTTTAGTTTTTATTTTTGTCTTTGATTTTGATGAAAAAAAAAATGATGGGGATGCCTGGGTGGCTCAGCAGTAGAGCATCTGCCTTTGGCTCAGGGCATGATCCTGGAGTCCCGGGATGGAGTCCCACATTGGGCTCCCTGTGTAGAGCCTGCTTCTCCCTTTGCCTATGTCTCTGCCTCTCTCTGTATCTCTCAGAATAAATAAATAAAATCTTTAAAAAAAAAGATGGATGAAGACCTCTGGTTATGACTCTCCATCAATCAACAATTATTTAGTGATTATCCACAACATGAACAGTCCACTGTACTAAGTTGATTTGGTGATAAGAGGGAAAAGACACTGTTTCTGACATAAGCAACACGTCAACCTCAGGAAAAATAAAACCAAACTGTGAGGTAAGTTAATTATCTTTTTAGCTGTCTATTTGTTTGAATTTTCAGAACTTCAGACCCTATACTAATAGCTTCAGCCCAATATTTTAATTCTACTTATGGACATCAGAGGCTAAACAAGATTATTTGTTGGCAAATTGAATTTAAATTTAAAAAATGTAAAAAACAAAACAAAAAACAAACAAAAAATAAATAAATAAACAAGATTTTAGGGAAGGGGAGATGAGAAAAAGACTTTGGGGTTTAAGACTTTGGGCTGAAGAGGTCCTTAAAAGGTAGAAGGCCTTTCTCATCAAGAAAGCAGTACATGCAATGGCTTAGACCTGGGATTTAGGTGGGGTGTCTGGCCACTTGGGGAGAGGACATTAACCTACCAAGCTGGGAAGGACTCAGGAAGCATAGGCGACAGAGGCAGGCTGAGGGATCCTAGAAAGTCAGACAGAGGAGTTTATATTTGATACACAAATTATTCTTTCATTTCACCATCACTGACCATTTCCTGAGTCCCTCTCCAGGCCAGGTCCTGCACAAGAGCCCCAAAGTGAGACAAACAGGCATGGCCCAAACTACACAGAGTAGGGACTAAGACTAAAGGGCCAGACTTGGAACCCTATTCAGGTTAAGTGTTTACAAATTCAACATAAAGAAGGAAGAGGAAGAGAACATTCTTTATCAAGGAGAATATGATCTTCAATGTCATTCAGTTTTATATGTGGTAAGATATTTTATAAACGGTTTATAATATTAAAATAACAGCACAGGAGTTTCAATAAAATGTTTCCTTTTAAGATACTCAAGGAAAGAACAATGAGCCAACTTTAAGAAGAATTATTGGGTTTATCAGATGACTTTTCTGAAATGATTATCAAAAAGACATCTGATCCTTATAAAGACTGAGATAAATAATTATACCACTGCAGTAATTTCAGGTCTGAGCTGCTTCCTGAATGCTGCCCCAAATAAAGGTCTTCAAAACACTTTCCAAATATGCTAATTAGCTGAGTGGGTTTGTGTGTGTTTTAAACTATATTGAGTTTCGGAGCCAATCTGCTTCACAGTCAGCTGAGGGAATAAAAGCACAGCTTGATCTGAGGTTAGCAGAGCGAAGGACAAGTGCATTTTGTCCCCTTTTACACCCGGTAGCTTCACTGTGTGTCTGTGCACTATTCTCTGAAGATTAGGCTGTAAACGCCCATACTTTTTGAGACTTAAACACAAAAGCTTTTGATATAAGGTATTTCCTAAAAATATCCAAAAACAATTTAATGCATTCTTGAAGCTGAAGCACAGAACTACATTTTCCTGTCCCTGTCCACTGTCCCTTCCCACCCTATTACAGTGATTTCCAAATGAATAGCATTGGGTTGATTGCTTATTAGGCTGGATAATGGCCTAATTTATTATAGAAACCCTAGTCAAATATTTTTTAAAAAGGCAAAACCCTGCTGATTTATCAAATTCTTTTGAGACATAGGCTTTATGTGCAATAAAAATCTTCTAGAACATAGTGAACTTATGAGATGGGAGATTTTTGTCTCATTGGCACGAGCATTTAAAAATAGAGCACCACACCTCAGGTTGAAATGTCAAGCCTGAGATGACTGTGTTTAGATGGGTGTGCAGGACACCTAAGTTAGTCTTAAATCAGTGTGCAAACAGCAGGACTAGTGTTTCTGAATCTCTACTGTGCACAAGTGTCTACCTGTCTTATACAATTTAAACACAAAAGGTTATTAGTCCTTTTGGGTAAAAAAGGTAAGACAGAAAAAGAACCTCAGCTCATTCCTTTCCCTAGGTATTTGGACTCACATACTCAATCATTCATTTATTAAGGAAATATTTATTAAGCACTGACCAAGATCCAGGTAATATTAAATGAACAAAACAGCAATGAACAAAAACAAATATTTCTGACCCTAATGAAATTTTTAAAAGCTATGAGTCAAACAAAAACATGAATTTCAGCCTGATTTCAAGCTCCTTGAGGTAGAGTACTGCCTTTTAATATTTTCATTCCCCAGTAGACTAGCTGAATGACTTATAAATAATAGGCACCTAATACATAGAAAGAAAAGGAAGTTTTAAAATAAAGATTATAAAGGTTAGTTTTTAAGTAATAATAATTATTATCATTTATCAAAATTATACTATGTTCTGAGCACTGATTGCTCAAAGGAATCTTTTGAAGTAAAATGACAGGTGATACTTGGGAGAACCTACAAAGAATCTGCAGATCTTCTAATACTGCCCTGTAACAACCATTTCCCATGGGAAACTGATACAATTAATAGACTATTGATTTTAAGGAAGGCATGCTAAGATCTTTGGTCCTCTTCCAAAAGCCTACCTATGTCAATGGGGAAGAATGTGCAGCATCTGAAAGATCTTTGAAAGTTGGTTTCTGATGAGTTGGTTTCTTTTACACTACATTAAAAGCAATGGTTTTCAAACTTTTTGTCAGCATCAGAAGCCTGGAGAGATTATTATGACACAAATGCCAGGGCTATGACTCTAGAGTTTCTAATTTAGCACATCTTAAGTGAAGCCAGAAATTGGCATTTCTAACAAGTTCGCAGGTGAGGTTGATGCTGCTTGGTCTGCTGACTGATTTTGTGAGCCACATATGGGGAAAAGCTCTAAGAATGTATGCTTGCTAATTCTTCTAAAATGGGGTGAATGGGGGGGAGATGAACATGATGATTAGCGGAAAACTGGTCCCTCACTCTCCCAGACAAAGTAAAAGAAAGAAACATACAGATAAAACATTAAAGTCATTTAGCTTAATCTCTGAAAGAAAAATAAAAGGAGTGGAACAATTGTCTCCTACATCCCGTCTCTTGCTTGTGCTTGCAGAGCCCAATCAAAAGCTGCAAGCAAAGCTCTCTGGGGTTCACCTTCATATCAAAGTGAGCAAACGCAGTTTTAGGGCCCAGGGATAGGGGGAACTGCAGAAGACAGCTAGGAGCAGCGCAAGGAATATTCGGGTGTTTTCTGCCAAAGTGGTAACTGGGGGATAAGGAGAAAGAAACCCTTCTGACTAGTCTTGGTCTCTCAGTATCCTGCAAATTCTATTCCATTACTAAAGAATAAAAGTATACTCTTATCCAAAAAGAAGGACGCTCAAATTCTGAAACATCCTAAGATTAGTAGATTCTTTTTCATCTTCTTAGTTTTACAAACAAGAAAACTGAAGCTCAGAGTGGTTATGCAGCATCACCATTGTCACAAAACAAGGAAGCAAAGAGCCTGGATCTAACCTAGATCTACCTAGTTCCAGAGACCATGTACGTATCCATTGTATTGTTCTAGTCCTGGCTACCCTATGTGGCCTCAATTTTTAAAAATACTATTAAACTATTAAAGAGTGCATACTATATATCAGGTACTAATGTTTAGGTTAACTAATTTAAAAATAATCCTGAGGGGATGCCTGGACGGCTCAGTCAGTTAAGTGTCCAACCCTTGATCTCAGCTCAAATCTTGATCTCAGGGATCTTAGATCCAGCACGAGGATATTTGAAGAAAAAACAAAAATGATCCTAAGAAAGAGGTATCCTATAATTCCAAGTATACTGATTTTAAACATTGAGGATTAAATAACTTGTCAGACCTTGTAGAACCAGTGGCAGAAAAAATGAACCCCAAAACAATTTTACTTCAGAGTGAGCATTTTTAGATTTTTTCTTTCTGTATAATACCAGTTACCTTCCATGATTCCTCCAAATTGGTCTGTCTCTCACTCCTTATTTCTAATTATGTTTCTATGAAATTAGGTCCTCAGAATAAAATTTAATATGTACATGAAATATCCAAGAACGTAAAGATACCTACTGTTGAATACCAATTATTATAGAAAGGCAGGAAGAATTCCACCACATTGAAACTATGGCTGATGGCTGCATTAGGGATGATTTATATCTATATTAGAGTTTCAGTTAATGTGAAATGAAATGTATCCTTACCTTTTCCACTCTCAAAATGAAATGAACCTGAATAAGTTATGAATTGTATACTTTCCAATGACAGCTTTTTTTGCAGTTAAATTGATTAAATAAATGTTATCATCCAATGATGAAGAAATAATTTTCTTGAGAAAACTGACCAGGCAATAGAGTTAAAATTTCCTAAAAAAAAAAACAAAAAACAAAAAAACAGGAATCATCCACTCTGACACAAAATGAACTGTTTTTAACATAAAGGTCATTTTCTTGCAGTATATGTGGCTATCATTACAGTAGATGTTAAAGTTTTCAAGTTATGGGCTCTTCTCTAACTTCATTTAACAGCATGAGTAATAATTTATAATTCACATGTTTCCTTAAGGGCAGATATAAAGTCAGGACAGGGAGGAGAAAGGGAAAATAGTGGTTAACAATGGAATGGTTGGAGTTAAAACAGAACTAGTCATTATTGGAAGTTATGGAACTCAGAGAGAGGCCAATTCATGTACTTCAGAAAATTTCAAATGGTTACAAATTCACTGGTTCCACAGAAAACAAAAGACAAAAAACAGAAAAGCAAAACAAACCAAAAAATATAATTCTTTGCTTCCTTAAAGTCCAACGAGATAAGGAGAAGGATCTCTTGTGGCACCATCACTAGTAACTGATAACACAGTGCAGGACGGATACTGCCTTTTCTCCAATACGTGTGCACGCTATTTGTTTGCATCTGTCTTTTGAGAATAACTGAAAGGAACCACCTCTAAAATGTTTTATTTCAGTAATAAAATTCACTAATCTAGCTCTCTGAGGCAGTCCACCCTGAGCTCTGAGTTGCAGAGGCACATTTAACCTGACTTTGGCATCTCTCCCGCATACTACCACTAGCAGATGCAGAGCACATTCTTACCTCAACACATCTGTCCAGGGGTCCTCCAGCCGACTCCTCAGCTGTGACCGGGGTCTGACTGGTCAAAGCACCGAGTCCTAGATGCTCACTGTCCCTATTAAGACCTGTACTTGGGAGTTCTTGAGACTCTATTTTAAACACCTGCTTAGATGGCTCTCTAAAATCAACGGGGGGTTTTTACTTTCTCACTGACATTGTGCAAATGTTCATTCACTGAGGGGAAATGGCTGAGAGGGGACAGACGGAGAACTGTGAAGAAATTAAAGGACCTTTAATGGATTAAAAACAAAAAGCCATTCTGCTCTCCAGGGTGCACATTTATTTAGCTAGATTTGCTTAAAAGTATTCTCAAGCTTCCAAATTCAATAGACCAGAATGACTTTAAACAGTTTTTTTTTTTTTTTTCTGGTCTGCTGGAGAGATATGCCTTTATATGATTATTTTAATGAGAATTATCTATCAGGTAATTGCAATGTAAAGCTAATATATAACTATGGCAGAGTATGTGAATTATGCAAGTCAAATGTCTCCAGAGTATCTTGAAAAGCACTTTGGCTACATTTTTACGTCTAACTAAACTCCAACAGGCACGGGAGTTATTACTCTTGGGCAAGATTCATAAGAATGGGTAAAATTAAAAAGTATGATTTTCTGAAAGATTTGTGACAGCAATTAATTTTACAAGGGATGCATTTCCTAAATCCCAAGAAAACATATTTACAGTACATAATAAGATGCATTTTTTAAAGAGAAATGCTTCCACTCAAGTTTATAATGATCTGGACTACAGAAAAAATATAATTAAATTGCTTCTTTACAAGTTCTTTTAACAAGGTAATTTAATTGCATTTTCACCAAACCTGGAATAACTTTCGGTCATTGTTCAGGTTTAACAAGAATTACAGAAACAGAGTTTTTAAAAGTTCTATAAATAGGAATATTATCAGATTTTTATCTTTGAGGATTATAATTGTTGTAGACCAATGATAATATTTATATTCTTTTTTTCTTACTTCGTATTATAAATGCAAGCCAAAAATTAGAGACTAATTGACCACATTTTATTTCCATTTTGGCAACAATTTTCCTATCCTGATGGTCAGTTGAGGAAACATTGGTTTATCTCCTCCCCACCCTCAGTATACACTTTTGCCCAAGAAGTGCCTTAAAATACAAAATATAGTCACAAGACCAGGGGAAAAACTAAAAAAAAGTATTTAAAAAAACTTACCATCTTTGGAAAAAAAATATTTCCTAAATACTAATTTGGGGATTTTAAACCAATTTCTAATGTAAAATGACAATAGTTTAAAGATGTAAATAAGTTAATATTCCACAATGTAGAAATTGCTTCTTAGTCAAGGCCCATTCTTCTTTAGGTGCCTCAGATACAACTATATCATATCACTTTTCCTTTTTGAAATGACATGATAAGGAGGCCCAGATGGCTCAGTTGGTTGGTTAAACATAAACTCTTGATTTTGGCTCAGGTCGCCATCTCAGGGTTCTGAGATCAAGCCCAGCATGGGGCTCCACACTGGGCATGGAACCTGCTTAAGATTCTCTCCCTCTCTCTTTGCCCCTTTCCCCCTCACACATGATCACTGTCTCTCTCAAATAAATACATTGACATGATATTATACTTTTCATACTGACATGTGATAAAATTCTTGTAATGCAAGAACTCTTCAAGTTTAGTAATAAAACAATAACAGCCTCAAAGAATTTAGATGACCTGTGAGTCCTTTCTTTTAGGAAGACAGAAGCTAATTTACTAAAATGATCTTCAAGGTCATAGGGATGAAATTATTATTTATGTAATAGAAGTATGAGGAGCTAATAGGCAATAACTTCATGATGACAAAATTACTCCTATTACCAACATAACCACTACCACCAACATGACAATTTAATTTTCCTTTTTTAATTTTGCTAAAGGACAGTTTGGGAGAAAATGCTATCAGTTAAAGTATACTGATTTAAAAGTAAACCAGAAAAAAAAAAAAAAAACAGAAAATCACTAACCACATAAGTATTAATGCTTAAATTACTTTGAAGACAAAGAAAGGTTAATACAAATAAGAACTAATTCTCATGTTAAATACATGTTAAATAAAATTTAAAAGAACCTTAACATGGAACTCTGACCAGTTTCAGAGGTTTAATCAGTGATATAATTACATATGTAGCTACTGATGACATAGCCTAGAAATTTTGTGTTAGAAAATCATAATAAAATTTTACTTTAATTAGTCTATCTAATTAAAAATACTTATGTCACTAGATTTTGAATTCCAAAATGTCAGGTACAATGCATTATCCCCCTCATATCCACCAAAATCCAAACATTCTTAGCTGTTTTAGGAACTCAACAATGTAAGTTGATTTGAAATTTCTAGTTAATTGACAAGCATTAAAGTTGAAGGACACATTCTGATAAATTAGTTAAAAGCATTATTCATTAGTTTCATAAACAGTTCTAAGCACCTCCTCTGGGCTAGGTACCATAAGTTTTGTGAACGCAAAAGTGAATAAGACATTTATTTAAAAGCTCCTTGGGAGGAAAGACTATCCATTGGAAGAAAGACAGTCTCTTCAATAAATGGTGCTGGGAAAATTGGACATCCACATGCAGAAGAATGAAACTGGACCACTCTCTTTCACTATACACAAAGATAAACTCAAAATGGATGATCTAAATGTGAGACAAGATTCCATCAAAATCCTAGAGGAGAACACAGGCGACACCTTTTTTGAACTCAGCCACAGTAACTTCTTGCAAGATACATCCACGAAGGCAAAAGAAACAAAAGCAAAAATGAACTATTGGGACTTCATCAAGATAAGAAGCTTTTCACAGCAAAGGATACAGTCAACAAAACTAAAAGACAACCAACAGAATGGGAGAAGATATTTGCAAATGACGTATCAGATAAAGGGCTAGTTTCCAAGATCTATAAAGAACTTATTAAACTCAACACCAAAGAAACAAACAATCCAATCACGAAATGGGCAAAAGACATGAAGAGAAATCTCACAGAGGAAGACATGGACATGGCCAACATGCACATGAGAAAATGCTCTGCATCACTTGCCATCAGGGAAATACAAATCAAAACCACAATGAGATACCACCTCACACCAGTGAGAATGGGGAACATTAACAAGGCAGGAAACCACAAATGTTGGAGAGGATGCAGAGAAAAGGGAACCCTCTTACACTGTTGGTGGGAATGTGAACTGGTGCAGCCCCTCTGGAAAACTGTGTGGAGGTTCCTCAAAGAGTTAAAAATAGACCTGCCCTACGACCCAGCAATTACACTGTTGGGGATTTACCCCAGAGATTCAGATGCAATGAAACGCCGGGACACCTGCACCCCGATGTTTCTAGCAGCAATGTCCACAATAGCCAAACTGTGGAAAGAGCCTCGGTGTCCATCGAAAGATGAATGGATAAAGAAGATGTGGTCTATGTATACAATGGAATATTACTCAGCAATTAGAAACGACAAATACCCACCATTTTCTTCAACATGGATGGAACTGGAGGGTATTATGCTGAGTGAAATAAGTCAATCGGAGAAGGACAAACAGTGTATGTTCTCATTCATTTGGGGAATATAAATAATAGTGAAAGGGAATATAAGGGAAGGGAGAAGAAATGTGTGGGAAATATCAGAAAGGGAGACAGAACATAAAGACTCCTAACTCTGGGAAACGAACTAGGGGTGGTGGAAGGGGAGGAGGGCGGGGGGTGGGGGGGAATGGGTGCCGGGCACTGAGGGGGGCACTTGATGGGATGAGCACTGGGAGTTATTCTGTATGTTTGTAAATTGAACACCAATAAAAAATAAATTTATTATAAAAAAATAAAAAAAAAGAAAGGGAAAAAATAGAAAAAAAATAAAAGCTCCTTGGATTTTTGGTTTGTTTTTGTTTTTGTTTTGTTTTTGTTTTTAAGTAGGCTCCATGCTCAGCATGGAGCCCAACACAGGAATTGCACTCAGGACTCTAGATCAAGACCTGAGCTGAGATTAAGAGTTGGATCTTGACTCTTGATCCAAGAGTCAAGTGACTAAGTTTCTAAGCCACCCAGGTCCCCTAAAAGCTCTTTAGTTTTTAAAAAATAACTTCTTATAAACTGACTGCCATTCTACATTATTCTAGGTACCTAAAGTGACACTGTGATTGGATTCCTGAATATTATAAAAATTTACTGATAGATCAGTAACATTTAGTCACCAATACTGCAAACTGTTGGACCTGTGGATAGCATCCCCAGAAGTTCATATACTGCTGTGAATAAAGTCAATGTATTTTGCTGAATGATGTGCTAATGATAATTTGGGGGCACAGTATGATTTTAAAGTGTATTCTAAAGATACACACACGGTAAATATAGTGTTAATCACATATTTTATTGAAAAAAATTAATTTTTCAAAATTAATCAATTACCCGTAGTATATAGGACAAATCCCTAGTAATTAGAAAAGTGAGTTAATTAGATCTTTTTTTTTTAAGATTTTATTTATTTTTTTGAGAGAGGAAGAGAGAGCATGAGTCGGGAGGAGGCAGGAAAGCAGAGAGAGGGAAAATGAGGCTCCCCACTGAGCAGGGAGCCTAAGGCTGCCTTTCCCAGGATCTTGGGATCATGACCTGAGCTAAAGGCAGATGCTTAACTGACTGAGCCACCTAGGTGACCCTAGACCTTTCATTTTTCTAATTATTCTGAAACATATCCATAAATCTATGGAAACTATCTTAGGTATAGATGTTTTAGTTTAATTCTAAACAGGAGTGCTCTCCTTTCTTTGACTTTACTTCTGTATATTCATCAATTTATCACTTAACATGACTTGCTCTTATATGTTTGAAATTTTACAAAGAAAATCTCTAAAAGTTCCACATTATCCTATTTACATGACTTTCTTTGAGGTTAACATGGATACGCAGGCTGTCAAATGGGCTTAAAAGGCTGAGAATCATACAACATTCTAAAAAATTGTATCTTTATAAATATGCAGGACTTTATAAATATGAATAATAAATTATGCTGAGTAAATTAAATAATCATTAATTCAGTTTTTAAGAAATATGTAGGCATATATCATATTGCTAGATCTGAATATGCTTAAGGATGTCTCTGTTAAAATTCTAATTCCATATTTATTTAAATCAACTTTTCATCTTTCCTGTAGAGGACTGGGAGAAAGGAAAAACTCTCAATACAGAAAGTCTTTAAAAACATATCAGGGAGCTTTAATATTCTCAAGAGGGATGATGCAAAAAGAATTTCCAAATACAAGGATTTCCTTGGTTTGAACAGAGATGTCACATTCAAGTACTTTATTCATCCTTTAATGCGAATATATTAAATGCTACATCCCACACATTAAGAATTATACTATTCTTGGGGCGCCTGGGTGGCACAGTTGGTTGGGCAACTGCCTTTGGCTGGGGTCATATTGCCAGAGTGCTGGGATCCAGCCCCAAGTTGGGGGTCCCGGCTCAATGGAAGCCTGTATCTCCCTCTTCCTCTGCCTGTCGCCCCCTACTTGTGTTCTCTGTCAAATAAATGAACAAAATCTTTTTTAAAAATAAATTAATTAAAGCAAGATGTTTTTACTCATTTGAAGTACATATGTAGTTAACTGTAGTTAATCTCTCTGTCAAATAAATTTTAAAAATCTTAATAAAAATAAGAATTATACTATTCTTAAAAAGCTCTTTGTGGGATTCCTGGGTGGCTCAGTGGTTTAGCACCTACCTTCAGCCCAATGCATGATCCTGGAGTCCCGGGATCGAGTCCCCCATCAGACTCCTTGCATGGCACCTGCTTCTCCTTCTGCCTGTGTCTCTTCCCCTCTCTCTCACATGAATAAATACATAAAATCTTGAAAAAAAAGTGCTTTGCATATAATGTTCAGTAAGAAACTGCATTCTTATTTTTAATAGACTTACAACATGCTTTTTTTTTAATGTAATAAAAGTAACTCATTTTCATTGTAAAGAAATTGAAGGACACCTGAGTGGCTCAGCAGTTAAGCACCTGCCTTCAGCTCAGGGCGTGATCCTGGAGTTCTGGGTCGAGTCCCACATGGGGTTCCTTGTATGGAGTCTGTTTCTCCCACTCCCTATGTCTCTGACTCTCTCTCTCTCTCTCTCTGTGTGTCTCTCATGAATACATAAATAAAATCTTAAAAAAAAAAGAAATTGAAAAATTTAGAAAAAGTGTAAAAAAATAACCTCTCATAACCACTACTCAGAGATATCTTATCTTTTTCAAATATTTCCCTACATTTCTCCTGATGGCATAAATGGGTTATTATTCTATAAGACATTTGTACATTTCTTTTTCTACAATGAGACTTTTATCCAAGGAAGAGTCACTGCCCTCCAGGAATGTTCCACTTAGCAGGACAGACAGATGTGAGACCAAAAGATTAGCTAAAATGTAACATGTAAAAATGGAGAGACTGGACTGTAGACAGTAAAATGTACATATACAGAAAGGTCCATCCATCAGTCTGGTGAATGGAAGACATGATAGACTGAGCTGAAGGTTGAGGAGTATGCACAATTGCTGAGAGACTTCTGATGGAGGTTGGGGGTGGGAAAGAAAGCAATGGGACTGGGCACTTTGGGTCTAATGGAGAACTTAGAGATGCTATAAAACTAGCAGTAGAATGGTAGAGCACCATTGAGGCCTAAGGAACAAAGCAGAGGGTGTTGGGGTTATGTCTTGCTTGCTAAGTAGCTAGATCTTTTGTCTAGGATGGTGGTCAAGAAAAAAATTACCATGAACAAGAAATAAAACAAATACACTCTCACTGCTGATACCCTTGAAAATCTCCCTCTCTCACCACTCTGATGTCCAATGAGTACCTTCCAACCTCTACCGTATGCCTCTGTTGCCATAGGGCTTCAGGATATACTATCAGAGCTTAAAAGATTTTGGAGATGACCAATGTTTTATCTCTAGGGTAACCTCCACAGTGTCAAGATCTAGTGCTAAGGGGATGCTCAGTGTAGTCAGGGTCACAGACTCTGAGGCCAGATTAGATGGCTTAGAATTATAGCTCCACCACTCACTGGCTATGTGACCTTGGGCCAATTGTCCTATCTGTGACTCAGTTTCCTTACTTATTTATAAAATATAAATAATAATATCTAACTTATAAGGCTGTTATAAGGGACGGATATGATAACCTTTCTGAAGTGCTAATGATGTCTGGCACATAATACACTGTATAAATTGTTGTTAAATAAAGCCAATATCCCCAGAGTATCAGGGAAAAAAATGTTAAACAAACAAACAATAATGTATTATCTAAAATTCCTGCTATAGAACACAATCCATGTGTTTTGAGGCAGTTGCTAATTCATTACACATACATTACAGTTATTCTAAATGGTTTCATAATCATAAAATGGGTCAATCTAACATTTCTATGGATGAATTAAAAAGGTAAAGCATCCGAGTTGATTTTAATTGAACTCATTTTAAAGTCTGATAATTTTGGGGTAGCAGAATACATAGGTTCTGAGTTATTTCTGAAATGGGATGGGTCTATGCTCTGAATTACCATAGTCTCATTTTAGAGAACTTGTAGAAATGCTCAAAAATACCTGCATTCTAGAATATTTTCGGCATTACATACAAACTGCTTAATAAACTGCAAAAGATTGAGTAATTTTTCAAAACACCCAGACTGCAGCTGTTAGATCATTATTATTCCAGAAATTCTATATTATACATGGAAGAAAAACCCCACAAGTATCTTTCTGTATTTATAGCCAAAGGCTGGTCACCAGAGATTTATGATACTCTGTGATAAACAATGCTGACCTTGCAAGTGCCCCTAGGAAGAGAGGAGCTTCAGATTCCATTGAATGAAATAAATTGCTATTAATTATGGTACCCAGCTTTGACTCCAGCCCACCTCACTGGCTTGTGACCCAGTTTTTTAAAAAAAATTCTTAATTCAGTCTATAATAATGCTCCCTGAGGGCAAACAACCTCTTTCTTACACGTTTTTCTGGAGCCCAATATAGTATTTTGGCATATTACACCTTAAACATGTTTAATGAGTATTTGTTAGTTAAAAACAAATACAAATGTCATCAACAAAGTTTGTTTTGTATGGGAACATCAGATATTTTGGAAAGAAATATTAGCTCAGATGTCATCCCTACTTCTTTCATGTACCCAATATTTCTACAAAATTTCTAAGAAATGGGTAATTCTACTTAATTTTTTTTCCTAGGACAGAACCTTAAATAGTCTAAATTGAATCTCAAAGTAAACACATGCCATGATGTCAATTCCATGTCATGTACTTTGCACACATTAGATAAAATTCTTACAACCATTCTGCAAACTGGATATTTTCCATTCTTATTTTATAGATGAAGACACTGACGCACCAAGTGCCCAAAGGTCACAATGGGGATAAGGGGAAACTTTAGGATCCTGTTCATCTGCCTTAGCTTTGAAATCATCTAACTGCTTAGGATCTTACCTTGAGGATATTTTTTGATAAAATGCGGAGTAAATGAATCCCAAAATAAATGTTACATCCTTACCCCAAATGAAATAGTGATAATAAAATGAAGTACTTTATTCCCTTTTATTTTTTTTTCCTAGCAAGAGATTGTCTTTCTTTTATTTCCATGGAAGGATGCATAGTGAAAGAGAAAAAAATCTTTAATGCCATCGACAGAAAGAAGTTGAATCCTATTCAGTTCCCTGTGGGACCCTTCCTTCACAGGAATGGGGACTCTGACCATTAACACATAGCTACCATTTCGATTTTTTCCAGTCCACTAAGCAGCATGAGAATCCTTTACATTTTCAAATACTATGTTGAGAAGAGGGAATCTGTGTGCACCAAGGAGATGTTTGTTAAATGCATCTTAGAAATGCATATTATCTGTTAGAGAATTATCAAATGGGAGGAGTTAAAGACTGAAACCGGTCTAACCACAAATATAAAGTAAGTTAAAAAGCTATATCACTTGCTCATTCCCCTCAAAAGGTGGTATTTTAAGTTAGTATATATAAAATATTTTTATGCTAGCACATTTTGCATACAGCAGTTTTGTTTTGCTTACCTAGAAAATCCCTAGTAATACCAAGCCTTTTGCTGAGACATTCTTAATTCTTTTTGTTGTTATTTTACTAGTAAAACAT
The DNA here is from genome assembly GCF_048418805.1 of Vulpes vulpes. Lineage (NCBI taxonomy): Eukaryota > Metazoa > Chordata > Mammalia > Carnivora > Canidae > Vulpes > Vulpes vulpes. The sequence goes on from NC_132795.1 coordinate 80,956,927, forward strand.
ATTTACAACTTAATTTCTTGTTATGTGGAGTATATTTTCTTGGCAGGACTACACAAAACTTTGAATTAAACTAGGTTGTCCCCAAACCTTAGTATACTACATATGGAGATATAAAGTTCTATTGATATAATCTAATATAGTCTCAAATAATGAGATATTCCATTAAAAAGCTGACACATGAATAGGATATGATAGTTCCTCAGTAAATGTTAACAATTACTATTGTTGCTGCATTATTATTATTACTATTATTATTTCCACATAATCAAATCTCTATGCTAAAATCTAGCATCTTTCCTCCAATGCTTTCCTCTTTATAGCTTTCAAGTTTATCCTTAGGAAGCAAGATAAGCCCCTTACTTTATGCCTATCAATTACATAACATCTTGAAAACTAAGTTGCTCAATAGTGATTCTTTTTGAAGATTTTATTTAATCATTTGAGACAGAGAGAGAACACAAGCAAGGAGAGCAGCAGGCAGTGGGAGAGGGAGACAAGGCTCCCGGCTGAGCAGGGAGCCCAATGTGGGGATCCCAGGACCCAGGGATCATGACCTGAGCCCAAGGCAGACAATTAACTGAACCACCCAGGTGCTCATCAATAGTGATCTGATTTTATTTTCTCCCAAGTACTTTATACTGTGGGATTCTGGTAGAAGTTAGTATGAGACCAACAGAATCAACAGTTTGGTAGCTAGGCACAAAATCTCCAGGAATTTTGATTCTAAATTGGCAGACAGCTAAACAGTTAAACTAAGCTAATGGGTAGCAGAGGCAAATAACACCTCAGTTAACTTTTCTGCTTCAATCAAATCTTATCTCATGTTCCTAGAACTATTTAATAACAGTCCAGAGTTGAAAAGGTGAGAGACTCCCGAATCTAGTACCACCAACTGCAACTAGACCTAGCCCAATCAAGTGCCCCAAAGGATTGAAAATCTAAGCAGAAGGCCTTCCAAATGGATGGAATCCTATAATTCTGTGTTGTTTATGAGACTGACTAATCTAAGCCTGATTTCTAAAGGTCATGTTGTGTGTATTTGAAGAAACAGAACAGAACTATTAAGACTATCCTTTTCCTACGCCTCGTGGATTCTAATTATTCAATGGGAGAGCATGATCTCAAATAAAGATCCCACGGTTAAAAATGTTGAAATGGAGCATATTTCTTTTGCCTGGTGAATGTGACTCAGCCTAGACCAAAAAAAAAAAAAAAAGTTGTGTTTTTTTTTTTTTTTTTCAATTTAATGAAAATTTTGCAAGGATTTTTTTTCCTTAAAGCACTTCCAAATGTCTATGACATTATTATAATAATGAAAAATTCCACTCCGAAAGTCACAAAAAATACTATGGTCTAGTGATAGTAACTACTATTTCAAATATGTATTACATGCTTTACAATTAAAATGCAGTTTGGGAAACATGAAGAAAACAGAATGAGTAAGGGTTAGTGTCTGATGTAAATAAAACAGAAATCATTGCCTTTTGGTTTTCTTTGGTATTTCTTTGGCTATATTAAATGCATAGTAAAATACCAATATTTGTTCACAAGTTCTCCATTTCTTTCAAAATCCTCCTTTCACATAACTTATAGTAAGCATCTATGATTTTAATGAGATAAAATATGCTGGTTTACTACAGCAACTGATATATATCCAAATATCACCAGCTGTCTCAACACTGTCCACTGTTCAACTTTCATATTTTTAAGAACATGGTAGAAAAGACATTGAATTTTTATGTACTTAGGAGACAATTAGACTTATTTCCAACTAATCCAAGATATTAGTGTGGTAAATGAGTCCTGAAGAGCATATGTAAGACTTATTTAAAACAAATGTGATTCTTCTATTGTCCAGAGGGTTCCTGGTTATATTTTGTAATACTTTTCTTTTTTTTTAAGATTTTTATTTGAGAGACAGAGCACATGTGCACACGAGTGAGTGGGGGGAGGGGCAGTGAGGGAGGAACAAGCTGACTCCATGCTGAGTGTAGAGCCCTATGTGGGGCTCAATTCCAGGACCCTGAGATTCCAGGACCCTGAGATCATGACATGGGCTGAAACCAAGAGTTGGATGCTCAAATGACTGGTTCACCCACGTGCCCCAAATATTATAATACTTTTGATAGTTATTTACTTCCCTTTACTCCCTCCACATCCACAATAGTAATTTTTACATTTAATTTTTATTGAAATATTCATATTTCATTTTAACTAATTTCTATCCCTCTTTTCCAATTAGAACTTAAGGAACTCATCTGCAGGATGGTGCCCTTGTTGAATGTTGACTTGCTTAATGGAATATCCTTTAACACACACAAACATACATATTTTTATTTTCTCCTATAACTAGAGCTCTGTGAAGAAGCTTTAGAAACACCAAAGGGTTTAGCAGGCCAGTGAAAGGCTGATAGGGAGAGTAAAATATTCAACTTTAACAGATGAACTTTTTGCTCTACCTCTTCAAATGCTGAACTTCTTTACAAACCCAGGTGAAATGCCACCCTCCTCACACATATTTTCTAGACCACTGCACTGCAGTGTTTCCTTCTTAGTTTGAACTCCACATGCTTTCAGTCTTTGACAACTTAACAGATAAATATATATACACACATATGTATTCTCTATGCTGATCTTTTATTGTCTTCTGAATTCATATTTTGCCCTTCTGCTTAGTCTAAGCTTTCTTGAAAATAAGGTAATGACTATATTTTATTTAGAGCATTTGAATGATAATAAGCACGTAGTGTTTTAGTAAATACATATAGATGTCTGCCTCACTATAACGTCATACTTATAAAGCCATAAGTGAAATTTGTTATACAGTTAGCAACAAGCCAGAGGGTGCTTAGCAAAGTCATGTTCTGTGGGAAGGATGCAAAATCCAAGAACATTGGAGAATTATTTTTCTTGGCAACAATCTACTGAGATGGAGCCATATAGGCATTCTATAAATGTTAACTGATTATGATCAACATATTTTACTTCCAAGAATTCGCATCCAACCAGCTGCCACACCTTACCTCCAATATAGATTCCAAAAGGACTCTAAATCAGTTTTCAAAATTTGCCTTCCCTCCTTCTCTAAATTCTGTTTTTGAAAGTAGGAAGCATCATGGTAGTGAAAAAAGATACTGTTTTAAATATATCAAAGTAATACAGTAAGTGCCTTGAAACAAAGGGACTTCAAGTTACTGTCGATACGAATCAAAAACAGGAAAAAAAAAAAAAAAACTAATGCTGCCTTTGTCAAGTTCTACATTGCCAGAGCCCACTCTTAATGCTCAAATTTTCATCAGTCCCAGTTCCCCTCTCCCTAAAACCCACATGCAGCTGAGTTGACATTTTGAATTTTTCCTGTGAGTAGAGCCCTGTGAAGAAGCTTTCAAAGTTTTAGAAGGTGCAGTGACTTTGTTTTTGTTTTTGTTTTGTTCAGTAGTTTCTTTGATCAGTTGCAGAGCCAGATACACAGATCATTCTTCCTTCCCCTATACCATAGGGGAAACAGACAGCAGTTCCTGTTTTGTTTCACTTTGTTTCATCCTTAGAAGATAGGCTTGATATACCAGCTTTTTATAAACACTGTGTGTCTAGAACTCCAGGGATCAGAGAAGCTACCAGCCCTTCAGAGTGATGGAACTACAAGGCTTTAATTAAGGGAAGAAGAAAATGTACATTCATTGGTCCATGTTTTCCTTTATGCCAACCACAGAATCAAATAAACAGTATAGGTTACTACACTGTGCCTGAGAATCTTTTACTAGATATACATGGGAAAAGCTCTCTTCAGAATCACCTGGGCCAGATTTGTAAATTCATCAGGTACTTTTTTACTTCCCTCACAAACTCTAATGTACAAAGAAATATTTTAACAACGTTATAAATATGCTATTTCTACAAAGTAGAAGACAACTATTTGTGTTTATATTTTAGAGCACTATAATGGTTAATTCTGCATGTAATTTGACTAGACTATGGTGACCAGTTATCTGGTCAAACAGTAGTTTAGATGTTGCTATAAAGGTATTTGTAGATGTGATTAACACGTATAATCACTTGACTTTATGTATAGTGGATTACCCTCCAAAATATGGGTGGACTTCTTCTAATCATTTAAAGACCTTAAGAGCAAAGACTAAGGTTTTCCAAAGAGGAAGAACTTCCACCTCCAGACTGCAACACATAAATTGTGCTTGAGTTTCCAACCTTTGGACTCAAGACTGCACCACCCTCTTAGATCAATCTCCAGACCTGCTGGCTCACTATAGGGATTTTGGACTTAATAGCCTCCAATTACATGAACCAATCTCATTGAGTCTCTCCATCTAGATAGATAGATAGATAGATAGATAGATAGATAGATAGATAGACAGATAGATAGACAGATGACTCTCTATATACATAAATTAATATAAGCACCGATCCTGATTAATATAAGCACTAAACCCAATGCCTAAAAGAATCTGCATATAAAGCAAGTCAGGGCAATTTACTAGTCTATTTGTAGTTGTTACTAATTATTTTTCTATGTGAGTGTGCAGGCCAGGCACTAGTCTATATAGTATGCCAAACAAAGGGTTGGGGCTAAAGAGCCCCAATAAATTTTTTTCTTTTCCTCCGTAGTGTTGAAAATGCCTTTATAAAAAGGCAAGTCTCTTCATTGAATAACCTGAAATCAGCCATATGATGGTGCAGGCAGCACATGAAGGTATAAATGAAAAGACTAAGATAGGTTATAAGTTGCAGGAGGGCAGGTGGGACTTGCTTGCCAAGATACTCTTTCCCAGTTTTGCCTGTGGTCTATTCTTTGAAGGGATAGATATGTAATTAGAATTTTGTTTCCCCGTTGCTTTTCTTGCTATTCTGAAGTGTCTGGGTGTGCCTAGAGGCATCTGTGGATCTAAGTATCTGTTACAGGAAAAGAATCACGTCAAATCGTGTTACGGTCCTAATGCTACAGAGAATAGCATTAAGAAGATGCACTGAGGCATTCTTTTACTTGGGACTGATCTCTGGCATGTTCTAAGTTCTGCTATGCAACAGTGTACAGAAATTGCGCCATGGGAGAAATAAAAATACATTTTTCAACATTGGTTAAAAGATGCCTTCTGTCCCAGTACTCTGCAATAGCAATAAAAATTAACTCCAAGGATATGGAAAACCATGACACAGACAAATAGCTCTCTTTGCTACAATTCTATGGTCAGATATGGGGATAACTGAAACATTTGCTTTGCAGTTAACAACACACCCAAAAAGCAAAGGAGCTGCTTTTTGTTAAATAATCAAAGAGCAGTACAAGATCAGAATTACAATGTTTTATAAAATTATCTGCAATTTACACGTGAACTCTTGGGAAATTTGATTCCACTCACACAGTATCAGGCCATCTCCCTGTATTTTCTTCTGGCCAACAGAAATTAGGAGTAGTATTCTGAAAGGCCAAGATGATGCTACATTTTTTGTTGAACGAGTAAAATTAAACTCAAGAAAAATAAAAGTATCTGGTGATAGGAGTTTTGATATACTACAAACCTTTATAATCCATAAGCATTAGCATATACATTACATTAACTATTGTATGTCCCACAGAGCAATGCATAAGACCTGGTAGACAATCACAAATATTTGTCACATCAACAAGTGAGCATTTTTTTAAAAAAGAGGGTCTCATTTGATTTTCATTGTGGTTTCTGAGGTTCTTTATATTTCAAAAAAAAAAAAACTTGGCTTCAAATGGTCAAAAATTTGCCTTTGGTTATACAGACAGCAGATTGGGCATTCATCATTTTGTTTTGTTTTCAGAGCAACAGGATTTTCTTCCTGACACAAAGAAATGGAATTTGACAGTGATCGCCAATTTTGGAACCTAGGTCTATAGAAATATACTGAAAATAATTCTGTGGATCACTCAAGGAAAAAGATAAACCATAATATGGAGACGAAACATCAATATGGGGATGTACTAACTTGAACCAACCAAAGCTGTCACAGATAACAAGCTTTATACAATGCCCGTACTAAGCCCTGACTTATATAATTATGACTGGAGAAGACACAAGTTGAGGTAAGATATAATACTGCCAGGAAACAGGTAAGTCAAAAGGTATAGACCAGATTTGAGGGCTGACTGTAGATTATTAAGTAACGGCCTGTTACCAACTAAATGAAATCAATTCATTAAATCAAGCTCAAAACTTGATTCAGACAATCTTATCTAAAGTTATCTGAAAATAAGCCAAAAGTGGTATTTTTTTAAAAACAAAAATTTGCAATTAAAGAGTCTTCTCTGCTTAAAAATATATAATTCATTAAAATCTCAGATAGATACATCTAATCTAATCTTAAGCATTTCCTAGAAGTTTTATCTTGTTTTCTTTAGCAATCTATTCCCCTTTGCCTCTAAAAACAGAGTATATATTTGCCTCTAATACATTATGTTACAAGATATACACATTTATCCTATGTTCTTGCTTTCCTAAAGAAATATAAGAGTGCTTATATATATAATAGTATCTAGCAAGCTAAATACTATTTAGCCATAAATTTTCTGAAATATAGCATTTTATAATTTTAGTTGGCCTTTCTACTTTTCTTATGCAATATTAGTAACTGAACATTAAGATGTCTTTGTTCTCATGGTGCTGATGAAAGTAGTACTGAAAAAAATGAAACACAACTAATTCTGTAAGGAAAGATAGCTGAAGTTTTCTCTCTTACCCAACAAGATTTCTGAATTATGGAGAACAAGGTATGGACAAGATCAAACAGGACTGGGGAAGTGTTAGACTCTGGGAAGTCCAAATCTATGTGCTAATTCATAAGCCAAATATAATGACTATGAAATTTAAATAATTAAAAGTACATGAAATTTTCAGTAAAGGGTAATGATTCTCAATAGAAAATAATGACATAAATGCTGCAACAGATTCTTGAATAATACACCCTCTTTCAATAAGGCATCCACCAAAAGCATGTATCATTCAAAACAAAGCACTGTCTCCATGAAAGATGACTTAAAACCTTTTAGTGGAATTTGTGATTTTCTAGACTCTGAATAAATTATACTGCCTAGCATATCAAAAATCAATTTCCTCATATGTCAGTACATATATTCACTTACACATTTACTTTAAGTAAAACATCTGATTTTTTTTACTAAAATCAGACACAGTTATATCAAATTTAAGACCTTTATTTCTATATTTGTTTTTACCCTGTTGCTCTTGTACAATGTTAAAAGTATACAATAACTACATTTATGAAGTTCCTACCATTTGTCAAGCACCTTATATATGCATTATCTCTTGCATAAAATACTGCCTTCAGTATCTTAGTAGAAGCAAATAAATTTCAGAGAATTTAAGTAATCGTGGAGGTGACATGGCTGGTAAACGATAAAGCTAATGATTAAACTATTGTTTATTGGACTCCAGTGCAATTTTTTTCTCAGGCCACCCAGAGAGAAACAGCAAACCATAAAAGTCTTTGTAGGTACTTGGTCTTAAACAGGGAGACTGAGGCCAAAATCACTTAGCATGCAGTTAAAGAACCCCTGTACACCCACAGTATTTTTATGGTCACCCTCAGGAGTGTTCCAAGTTCCTAAAAAATAATAATCTTTGGAATTTGGGAACAAGAAATTGGAATTCATAGGACTTTGTGGGAATTACTTAAACCTGAGTAAGTCTATATACTTAATAACTTTTTTGTGTTTTTGCATAATAACAAGTGACCATGATAACCAGTAAAGCATATTTTTGTGACAGGGTTATATAAAGTTTCAGATATATGTGGGACTAGCTTTGGCAAAACATATATATATATATATATATGCACAGTTTTTATTATTATGAATATATTGTGGCAATATTATATATTTATATAACACTAAAATATTAAAATATACTTCCTTGATATAGGTATTTGATAATAGAAAACTTTAACATCAACATAAAATATATATTCAGAAAATTATTTTTAGAACTGTAAAATTAACTAAACTCAAGAAAAATAAAAGTATCTGGCAATAGCAGTGTTGATATATTGCAAACATTAAAACTGAATGGATTTAGGTTGGTATGAATGTCTTCTCTAACATATACCATCATTTCAGTTCTTGTTTAGGATAGAAATGCATTGTTATGTATCTTCACATGAGCAGAGAAATGAAACTGAAACTAAGTAGACGAGCAAATCATATATTTTAGGTTCCAGATGCTCACTCAGTATGTTGGTTGGAGGATTATGGTAAAGATGGGTGATGTTCATCAATATTTGGCTTTGATCTTCCTGGCAATCAGCTGGGCTACATTTTTCTGACTTTCAATCTATATGGGACCATGTGGCTAGTTATTTGCCACTGGAATATTCAATATGTGTCATCCTTGGGATGATGCAGTTAATAGCAAGTATGCCTCCTTTCTTTCTCTTTCGTCCTCCCTCCACACTCCCCACCTCCCCAAAACCTCCTCTCTCTCCTCTTGCCAACCAGATGCTTATGGTCTAGCAGAAGATTCTGAGACCCTAGAGCTAGCTGTGAAGGCCTTGAGATGGAAGGACTCTATATCCCTAAACTTTGGGAAAAGCAGAGCCTGTTCCCCACCATAAGTATATCTTCTCATCTTCACTGAGCTATCATCATATAAGTGAGAAAGAAAACTTTCTTGTGTTAAGCCACTGAGTTTTGGAGCTGATGGTTACAGTAACTGATATATATATGTTGAATGACAAGAATAAACGTTCAATGAGAGAACTTAATTTATATTAATATTTTAAACTTTAATGAAATATTTGATTAGAATGATTCTATGGTTGAGAAGTATCTAATGTTATTCTAATTGTTTTAAAAGACAGGAATTTCTAGGAATTAAAGCATATGCCGCTTACCGGGAAGCTTCCTTAACACAATGAAAAATATTGACCAAAAAACCCTGCACAGTCATACTCAATGGTGGAATGTGAAAATAAGAATGCCTCTATCACCACTTTCATTCACGATATTATTTGAGGTCCTAGCTAGTATAATAAATTAAGAAAAGGAAATAAAAAAGCATAAGGATTACAAAGGATGTAATAAAACTGCCACTATTCATATATAACCTGATTACATATTTAACAATCCAAAGATTTAAAAACTATTAAAATTAATAACGAATTGGGCTAAGGTGCTGAGTATAAAGTTAATATAGCAAAATCGATTGTATTTCTGTTGATGAAGGCAGTCTTAACATTCTCCTCAGCTTGACTTCTTCCTGCCTCAAGGCCCCTGACCTCCTTTCATCTCTGCTCTAAAAAAAAATCTATATGGTCTACCACAGAAGTCTCTCTATTCCCTTTGCTTAGAGCATTTACTTTAAGAAATTTGTAAATGTAAATTATTTTTTTGCCTTTTTGAGATGTAAATCTTCTCTTCTTGTTTTTTTTTCAGGAATGTACAAATGTCTTTTTGTTCAAAAATACAAAATAAATTCTCTGTAGGCATAGAAAATGACAGCAATAAATCATTATATGTTGTCAACTGAAACCAGTACCTGATGGTTATAGTGATTTTCTTAAACATCAGCCCGCCTTTTCTTCAGTCATTTCCTTCAACTGACTTCTCTGAAGTTATGGTTGTGATGTAAATCTTTTCTAAAGCTTCTTGCTAGATTTACAACTCAGGGCTGTCTTTCTCAAGACTCTGAAAGCCAACCCTTTGAGATGTAATCATGAAGGAAGATATTGCCCCTAACTCCCCATCTGTATGAGGGTAGGAGCTTGACTTCGGTGAGCACCTTGCTCCGAGTTGTAAATAAATCCCTAGTTATGATGATATGAGAAAGTTTACTTTTCTTTTAGGTAAGATCAATTAACAAAAGAGATGGCCTATGATGTTCCCACCTCAGCTCTTAAAAGCCTTCACATACTTTGTTTCAGCAGAGTTGAGCACAAGACACACAAGACACACAAGAAAAATAGGTGTTAAATTGTGAACCCTCCACAGTATATTCTAAATTGAAAAAATCTCTCCTATGATAACTAAAAAAGAATAAGTCTCAACAAACAGATATCCGAAGATATCTGGCAGGTACGATAAATTAAATTTAAAAAAACAAATTTCAGAACAGTACATATGATAGGACTCCATTTTGTTAAAACGTGTGTGTGTGTGTGTGTGTGTGCAAATCTTCAGTAATATTTGTGGAAGATAAAATACAGCTTTGAGACAGGATACACAGGGTTTAGAGAGGATAATTTTACTTTTTCTTCATATAATCTCCCATAATTTGAAAATCTGAAATAAGAAATCACTTTTATAAATGGTTTAAATAGGTAATTATACTTGTATAGACATCAATCTTCTATACTTCGATCTTCCTGCGATTCTGCTTTCCAAAGTATTTTTCAGTTCTTCTATGTATTTATCTTTTTAAGTTTTTTTTATTGTGGTAATATACATATAAGAATTTGCCATCTTAGATTTTAAGTGTACAATTCAGTGGCATTCATTACCTTCATAATGTTATACAATCATCATAACTATACTTTTCCAAAATATTTTTGTCACCCAAATGGAAACTCTATAACATTATCTCAATCCTTCTAAGTTTCTAATAATTTCTAATTTACTTGGTTTCTACGAATTCACCTATTTTAGGTTATTTAATATAAGTGGAAGCATTGGATTTTCACTAAATTGTACACCACTGCTAAACTGTTTTCCACAGCAACTGCACCATTTTACATTCCTACCAGTAATGTATGAGGACTCTAATTTCTCCACATCCCTTCCAACTGTCTGTATTTTTCCTTTTTGTTTTTTGGACTACAGATATTCTAATGGATGTGAAATGGTATTTTATTGTTGTTTTGCTTTGCATTTTCCTAATAATTAATGATGTTGGGCATTTTTCAATGTGTCAATAAACACATTTGTTTTGGCCATTTGTGTCTTTTCTATGGAGGAATATCTATTCAAGCTCTCTGTGCATTTTATGGGCTATAATTTTGTTGTCGAATTTTAGGAGTTCTTTATATATTTTGGATATTAAACTCTTAGAAACATGATTTGCAAAATTTTCTATCATTTTGCAGTTTATGTCCCTATCCCTCCCCAATTTTACTCTGATCTAATTGACTGACATATACACACTGTATTTGTTTGAGGTGTATAATATAATGGTTTCATATATTTATGTTATAAAATAATCACCACAATATATTTGGTTAACACCCATTGCCTAACAGTAATATTTTTTTGTATGTGGTGAGAAGAATTTCTAATATTTACTGTTGGCAACTTTCAAATATATAATATAGTACTGATAGTCACCATGAAGTACATTATATCCCCAGAACTGATTTACCTTATAACTAAAGTTTGTACCTTTTGATCACTTTCACCCATTTCACCCATCCTCCCACCTCTGGAAACTATGATTATCATTTTACTCATTTATCTTTTTAATTTTTAAAAGATTTTAGTTACTTGAGAAAGAGAGCACAAGATGGGGTGGGGAGAGGGGCAGAGGGAGAAGAAGAAGCAGACTCCCAACTGAGCAGGGAGCCCAATGTGGTGCTCAATCCCAGGACCCTGGGATCATGACCTGAGCCAGCTAGGTGACCCTACCATTATCAATCATTTTATTGATAACATCCTCTCACGCACAATTTATAATATTAAGACCAATTTACCTGTTTTTTCTTCTGTTGCTCAGGCTTCTTATTGTTATACCTAGGAACCCACTGACAAATTCAAGGTCATGAAAACTTGCCTTCTAAGAGTTCTATAGTTTCAGATCTTATATTTAGGCCAGTGATCCATGTTGAAATTATTTTTTGTTGTTGAAATTATTTTTAATGTATTTGTATACAACACCAAATATTGCATGTGGAAATCCAGCAGGCTTCCCACCATTTGTGAAGAAACTTGTTATTTCCCCCCACTGAATGGTCCTGACACTGTTGTCAAAAATCAACTGACCAGAGATGTAGGTGATTTTCAATTCTATTTCATGAGGTATCTATATTTCTTTCCTTGTGCCAGTACCATATTGGTTTAGTTATTGTAGCTTTGTAATGAGTTTTGAAATTGAAAAACATAAGCACTCTGACTTTGTTCTGAGACTGAATTGGCTATTTGGAGCCTCTTGCAATTACCTAAGGTTTGGGGCCTCTTACAATTTCAAGGTAGGCTTTTCATTCCTGGAGGGAAAAAAAGCTACTGGGATTTTCATAAGAATTCTGTGAAATGCCTTGATAAGGACTGAATCTATGAGAATAAGTCTTTCTACTCAAGAATACAGGACAGCTTTTCACTTGTTTGGGTCTTTAATTTCTTTCAGCAAAGTTTTGTTGTGAATAGAGATAATTTCACTTCTCAAGTTGGATCTATTTTTCCCCTAATTTACCTGGTTACAACTTTTAGTACAATAATATATAGCAGTGTGAAAGTGGACATCCTTATCTTTTCCTAATCTTAAGTGGAAAGCTTTTACATTTGAGTCTAATATTAGCTGTGTGGTTTTCTTAAATGCTTATCATGTTAAAGTTCCCTTCTTTTCTTTTCTTTTCTTTTTTTTTTTTTTGTCATGAAAGAATGTTGGATTTTGTCAGCCTTTTCAGCATCAATTGAGATGATCATTTTTCCTTTTTGTTCTACTAATGTGGTGTATTACATGAGTTAATGTTCTTATGTTGAACACTTTTGCATTCATAATTCAGCATTCACTTGGTTGCTCTAAACCTCTGGCTTTTACAGAGCTGAAACATTTGGTTCGGACTTTTCATTGTTGTGTTCTGATGTCTTGTGCGGATGATAGCTTGAAGCCACCCATTCCATCACTTTGCTGATGTCACTTTTACTTTTTATCATGTGTTATCATAATTATTAAAATTATCTGTGAACCTACTCTATCTTATTCTATATTTTATGATGTAATGTTCTAGGTAATAAACCAAATTTTTTCTTCACAATTCCAGTCTATTATTATGTAAAACCTTTGAACTTAATAATTGTGACTCTGGGCAAATAATTTTACTTCTCTTTGCCTCAGATTCCTCATTGATGAAACGTAAATACTTATAACATGGAATCTACTCCATAGAGTAAGGATTAAATAATATAATAAGGTAATGCAGGTAAAGTATTTTACTCGATATATATTAGCTATTAAAGCAATTATAACAATAGCATTTTGCTATGTACAGACATAATCTCTTAGTTTATTGGTTTTTCTGTTATTGCTGAAGTTCTTTTGAACATATTCTCAATATAAGGGACCTAATCAGACTTAATAAAAAGATATGGAGATGAGGAAAATATATTCCTATCAACAAGAAATTTACTGCACTATAGGAAACATGGTGCAGTTATGATACTATAAAAATATATAAACATTCTGATAGGGTTACTAGCATTATATTGTCTTTCAATAGAAATGTAGCAATATATCATGGAAAACTGAAACTCTATGGCAGTTTAAAATCCGCTTTTCACAGGAACATACAATCCAGCCTAATACTAAATTGAGATAACAGATAGAAACACACCAGTTTTAATAGTACCCATTAAATGGAGTTTTCCAGCTGAGAACATATTGCCTTTTAAAAAACATAACACTAGCTTTTTTCTATAAAGTGAAGAAACAGTAATTAGTGGGGGCAAAAATTCTCTCTGATATTCAGTGTCTGGAAGGAAAACATATGTTCAATGTTTTTGTTCTCTGCTTTATTCAAAATAATCTATCTGTGGAAAAAAGAAAAAGATCATAAAAATAATTCAGAATCTTTTACAAAGGAGGTTATTTTCAAAGAGGAGACTTAAGAACAATGTAAAATGAGACTCTGGGTTCAGTATCTAATATTACTAAGAAAAGTGAAATTCCCATAAAGCAACACTCAGTAACTATAGCAACCTTGCAAGGTAGCACAAAAGGACTCATCTTTATGCAGCACAGTTTTATAAAATTTATCATCCTAGATGTGACAGTATGTACTATCTTTTCTGGTCTGCTGTGACATCCTAATACATAGACATTATTAACTATAACCAATGGTTCATTTATTACCAGTCAAGAAAGTTATGTCTTTAATACACATGTTTAAAGTCAAAATGAGGTGTTTAAACAGTTAAGCTTCCTAACTATAAATTACCAAAAACAAAAATACAAGTAAAGCCAACTCTGCCAACATCTCTAATAAACATAAAAACACCAATACTTATCTATATGTTTATATTCAGTAACTATTTTATACTAGAATAAGGGAAACTAGTCAAAGTGCTATAATGGTTTTATAGTGAAAACTTTCAAGATAAAATCCCCTTGGTCTCCAAGCACACAAAACTTGATGAGTGAAAATGAGTTGTCCCAGGAGACTTGAAGAACATAGCTGCTGAAACTAGCAGTGAGCATCATTAATAATTTCCATAATGGACTCAATGTGAAACAAAATAGATTTTTTTCTACTTAAATATGTTTGATGATGAAATTAGGACATTAAGAACTCTTGGAAAAGTTTATGGATATCTTTTTGCCCAGAATTTCTAAATTATAAACTGCAAATGTGTCCATTTATTGATAAATTATACACATAACATATATCATTATATATATATGTGTGTGTATTTTACACACACACACACATATACACACACACCCATTTAGTTTGGTCTAAAATATTGGAGTTATAAATGCATTTTAGAAAATTGTCTCTTTAAGCGAAAAATAAAACATAAAATAAAATACAACCCACAGACTAAATATAAAGAACTCTGTAATTTGATTTGGACCTAGCTCCTGGTTTGATTTTAACTAATATAGAAATTTTTATTTGATCATTTCGTAAAACACTAAACCATTTTTGTGCTTCCTTTTAAGTAGTCTACTGAGGAGTATAACAAACATATACTGCTGACTTAATTAAGTGAAACTACACATAAAGGTGTTTACCCAACACTTTTATGAATGGCTAAATAACTTGTTCTAAAAATAAAGGGTAAAAATGAAAAGGAGAGAGGTGGTGTGAAAATATAGAAATTTACTTAATATTCTTGAAGATATATTGTGAAATTTTTGTCTAATGTGTTCATTTGGAAGGCAAAAAAAAAAAAAAAAAAAGATGGCTTTAAAAAAGCTCTGGAAAATTCTGAGGCCCAAATGTTTATTTTTTTCTATAATCCCCTAGCTTCTATTTAAAAAAAAAAGTTTCTATTTTTTAAAATTTATTTTGGCACACAATTATACACAGAATAAATTAGACAAAAATCTCCTAAGATTTGAGATGCAGAGAATTACAAACAACAAAGAATTATGAATATGATTTTGAAGGCCCGAGGGAAGTTAAATGCTGCTTGGAAACAGATTATTAAAGTCCATGTTCTATCAATAGTCACTGGGTGGTTGGGTAGGAGTGTTTGTGTGAAACAGACAATATGTCCATCTAAGAAACAGTAAGCCCACTGAACAGTCATAAGACATTTGCTCAGATTCTGCCTGGCAAGTTTTAAATATCCTTTAAGAACACAATTTTTTTGGTCGTTGTTGTTCTTTTTTCGTCTCTAGCTACATTGTTCTTTGGAAATCCTAAGGTCTCAAGTATTCAAAGAAACACATAAGGATCGATATCTAAACCGTCAATTCGTAAGTATGTGTTCCTCTAATGTGTACATTACTGGCCTTGCATATGTGTGTGTGTCTTTCCTTAAAACAAAGAATTAGTTGAACTTCAAAAAAAAAATGTGTAGAACATGCTAAAACTGGGATGAAGACTTGATAGAAAATAGAGGCTTTGATGGGTACTTGTTATAGTTAGTGGTAATCATTTGTCAGAACATATTTTTTCTTACAAAATTAATAAAGTTATTTACGACTGAATGCTACTAGCCTCATTTTATTCAAATTGATATTTTTAACATCCTAGAGAGTGATCTGACCAACTCCACTTTTGCTAGATAGTTCTACACGACTAAACAGAGTTCAGGTGTTGGAAAAAAAATTCCTGAGTCTCTTCTCTAAATGATCCAGTAGAGCACTATCATTTACTTTATTTACTTATTTTCTAGATTACCAAAGTCTATATAAAAGCTAAGCACTTAACTAAGCACTTAAATAATTTCACAGACTATCAGTTGTAGATATATAATAGGCTATTGAATATAATTTTGTTGAGAAATCTAACAGAATTTTTAAATTCTCAGAATACTTAAAAGCTTCAGAAATATTCTCCTGCCCTAAAAATAATAATAATAATAATAATTAATAATAATAATAATAATAATAATAACTGGTGGTACAATTTTAAGTAAAGAGTAGACGTTTGAAATTAAAGAAGCCTTTGGGTCACCTGGGTGGCTCTGCTCAGGGTGTGATCCAGGGGTCCTGGGATCAAGGCCCCCATCAGGCTCCCTGCACATCCCTCTTCTTTTTGGCTTCCCCCCTTCCTGCCCACTGGTCCGCTCCCACTTGAGTGATCCATCCAGATCCTGTTTCCAATGGGTCTCTTGGTATTTATAAATCTCCTTTCTGGGACACCTGAGTGGTTCAGTGGTTAAGCATCTGCCTTTGGCTCAGGTCATGATCCCAGGGTGCTGATATCAAGTTTCACATAGGGCTCCCCATAAAGAGCCTGCTTCTCCCTCTGCCATGTCTCTGCTTCTCTCTCTGTCTCCAATGAATAAATAATTTTTTTTTTTTTTATAAAGAAGCTTTTGGAAAATGTCTCAAACCATTTTGATGGCCTTTAAGTATCTAGGAATTAAAATGATCAGAATTCTGTTCAGAAGTGTATCTTCAATTTTGCAATTAGGCATACATTTCTCTGTAATAGAGGCATATCTCAGAGATATTGTGGATTTGGCTCCAGACCACAACAAGCAGGCAACCATGATAAAAAAATAATAATAATAAAGTGAGTTAAATGAATTTTTGGTTTTCCAATGCATATAAAAATTATCTTTAAAAATATATACTTACACTATACTGTAGCCTATTAAGTGTCTAATAATATTATGCCTTAAAAAACAATGCATATACCTTAATATGAAAGTATTGCTGAATAGTGTTAACCATCATCTGAGTTTTCAGTAAATTGAGACATTTTTGCTGGTGGAGAGTCTTGGCTCATGGTTGGCAGCTACCGATCAGTGTGGTGTTGATGAAGATTGGGGAGGCTAAGGAAGTTTCTTAAAAATGAGACAATATTATAGTTTGCTGCCTCAACTGACTTCTTTTCATGATATAGATTTCTCTGTAGCATGTGATGCTCGTTTGATAGCATTCTACCCACAGTAGGACTTCTCTCAAAATTGGAGATAATCCTCTCAAACCCTGACACTGTTTTATTAACTAAGTTTACTTCCTCCACTGAAGACTTTGAGGGGTTCAAGACTTCAGTGGAGGAAGTAACTCCAAATGTGGTAGAAATAGCAAGAGTTGGGAACACCTTTTTCCAAACTCTGGTCAATGTTGATATTCTGACCTCTTCTCACGAATCATAAACATTCTTAAATGACATCTAGAATGGTGTATCCTTTCTAGGTTCTCAATTTACTATACCCAGATCCATCAGAAGAATCACTATCTATGGCAATTATAGCCTTATGAAATGTATTTCTTAAGTAATAAGACTTGAAAGTCAAAATTATTTCTTAATCCATGGGCTGCATAATGAATGTTGTGTTAGTAGGCATGAAAATGACACTGATCTTATTGTACATCTCCATCACAGTTCATGGATGACCAGGTGCACTGTCAATGAGAAGTAATACTTCAATAATGATCTTTTTCTTAGTAGGTCTCAACAATGGCCTTAAGGTATTCATAGAACTATGTTGTAAACAGATGTGCTATCATCCAGACTTCGTTGTTCCATTTTTACAACACAGACAGAATATTGAGTATAATTCTTAAGGGCCCAATAATTTTCAAAATGGACAACAATAATTGTCTTCAACTTAAGTCACCAGCTCCAATAGCCCGTAAGAAGTGAGTCAACCTGTCCTTTGAAGCTTTTAGCCAGGCATGGACCTTTCTTTTGCTGTCCAAGTCCTAGAAGGCATCTTCTTCCATTTGAAGACTCTTCTCTCTACATGGAAAATCTCTTGTTTTTAGTGCAGCCACCTTCATTCATTATCTTAGCTACAACTTCAAGATAACTTGCTGTAGCTTCTACATCAGTGCTTGCTGCTCCACTTCACACATTTTATGGAAATGATTGCTCTTTTTAAAATCATGAATCAATCTCTGCTAGCTTCAGATTTTTCTTCTGTAGTTTTCTTGCCTGTGTCAGTGTTCATAAAATTGAAGAGAGTCAGGGCCTTGCTCTGGATTACTCAAAGGCTTAAAAGAATGCTGTGACTAGTTTGATCTACCTAGATCACTAAAACTTTCTCCACTGCAACATTAAAGTTATTTTGTTTTCTTACCATTGGTGTGTTCACTGGTATAGCACTTTTAATTTCCTTCAAGAACTCTTCCTTTGCATTCACAACTTGGTTAACTGCTTGATACAAGAAGCCTACTTTTTAGCCTAACCCAGCTTTCCTCACTAAGCTTAATAATTTTTAGCTTTTGATTTAAAGTAAGAGATAATGTGACCCTTCCTTTCACTTGAATGCTTAGAGACCTTTGTATGGTTTTTAATTCACCTAATTTCAATATTTCTGTGTCTTAGGGAATAAGTAGGCCCTAGGAGAGGAAAAGATGGTGGAATGGCTGGTCGGTGGAGCAGTGAGAACACACAACCTTTACAGATTAAATTCACTGTCTTATTTGGGAGCAATTCAATTACAATAGCAACATCAAAGATCACTGGCTGCAAATCAGCATAACAAATGTAATAATGAAAAAATTGAAATATTGTGAAAATTAGCAAAATATGATACCGAGACATGAAGTGAGCAAATGCTATTGGAAAAACGATGCCGATAGACTTGTCTGACATAGAGTTGCCATAAACCTTCAATTTGTAAAATATGCAATATCTGTGAGGCATAATAAAGCAAAGCACAATAAAACAGGTATGCCTGTAGTCAGTAACTATCATATATTTAATTTTGCCATTGTGTATTATCCATTAAATTCATGCTAATCATGAGAAGAAAAATGAGACTTGGTCACCAGTATGAGGTGTTTCGGTGTTTAAGGGATAATCTAAAGGGACTCAGTAGCAAATCACATATTATAGTTAAAAATATAGTAAAATAAAGTAAAAAAACAAAACTTAACATTTTATGTTTCCTCTCTGCAAAGAAAAACAAAACAGAAACATTCTTTTACCCTTTTAAGGAAAAAAAATGTAGAAAAGGTCCAATAATATATAATCAGTGTTTTGTTGTTGTATTCTTTGTTTTGTTTTTACAAACAAACAAATGTGGCCGTTAGGTTTTCTATTTGTCACCATCCCTACACTGGGAAATAGTGGCACTTGTCTTCCCAATTCCTCAAGAAAAGAATGGTGACAAAGGTGGCTGGGAAGAAAGCGAGAACACTCAAAAATCGTCAGAATGCAGCCAGAAGAACACACACTTGTACTCTCCTCTATTTCTTCTTGAAACAGTCAAAACTGCATCAACTCTTTCTTGAATTATAGAGCTTCTAGAAAAATGGTATGAATATTATGCCCAGACATTAAAAAAAAAAGACAAACAAAACCTTTAGGAACTGTAAAAGGCAAAGATGAGGGATGATCAAGATATAAACCGAATATATGGACTGGAAGGAAAGAATAGTTTATGAGATTTGGTCAGAGGAAGCTGAAATTCAGAATTTCTTTTGATTTCAATTTGGCAGAGGTCACACAGCACCTTTAGTACTGAGAAGAAAGAACAGTCCAGGGCCATCAAGACATTATGAATGGCAAAGAACTCAGTGGATGTGGGAGAGATTAGAACAGAATGAATACAAAGGGGATGGGTGGAAGCTGTAAAATTAACCAAGTGCCTGGGAGAGTTAGAACAGTTTACCCAATGTCCTTTCCTTTCTCTGTCTCTATTCTTCCCTGCACCACCTTTTCCTCCTCCCTCTTTCTTTCTGCAGAGAATCTTGAAGCATAAAATTGCAATTCATTATTAGCTTCAGAAAAAAAAAAAAGTATAATGCTCCTTGAATTTTATACCAAATTGTTTTGAGAACACCAGATACCTAATTGCCTTAACAATGTACTCTCAATCATCACACAAAATCAGAATAACACAGGTACTCTATTTTAATTCTGTGGCTTAAGTTTTGTTTAGTTTTCATATGATAATTAGCCCAAATCACTACATCCATACTAGCTCTGATTAAGAAATGGCTTCTCCTGACCTGACAAATTTGATAACTACCTGTTGTAAGAGTTTGCTTTCCTGTTTTAATCTTTTTTTATGATTGTCACAACATGGAAACACATACTTGTTTGGAAATATCAGATCATTATGTATCTAACTGGCATCCTACTTTACAAATCAGACACCGCAGCCTAAACGGTAAAGTCTAATGCACATCATACAAGATTTTCATTATATGTAGACACAACCTGATCACCTTTCACTTTCAAAAATTAAAAAGAACACTCTGGAAATGTGGAAACTAATAAAGAATTTGAATGTGAACTATAAGTCTCCGTAACTACTCTTTAATGTATTTAAAATCCCACCAAGGTTTCAAAATGGTTCATATCACATATGCCTTCTTTTGGGAAGTCTTTTGAATTGCTCCTCATTTCAGCACTGATCTCTTCAGAACATCCAAAGTGCTCTAGTCCTGCGTTTTTTTTAATGCACATTTGCATGCGATTATGTTTAGTTCCTTAAAAATAGTAACCATGTTCTCCTTTCTTCATCAACTCCCACTCTACCTGTCACTGACCTCTACACACATAGCAAATGCTCAATATACACTCCTTACATTCAGGGAAATTATAAGTAAATTGAATTCCATCAAAACAAATGAAAAATAATTGTTGGCAGTAGCTTCCTTTCCAATTTTATTTTTTAGCCTCCACTTCAAAATAAGAAAAGACTATGATGCAACTTGTATGTTCTTTACATAAATAAATATATGCAATGCTAACATTCAAATATATATATATATATATATAACTGCTATATGCATCTGAATTAAGTATGAGATAATTCATATAATATACCTAAAAAATCTTACAGGTATAACTTTTCAGTTAAATATAGGATAAGACTTAGTTTCATCATTAAATTACATTCTTATATTACATTTTAAGAAAACTTTGGAAAATATAAATACTATGAAAAACTATAAATACTTAATAAATTTTATAAAACATTCATAAGCATAACAACTATATACAATTTATAATATACATTCGGTAAAATATAGCATTTAAGATATTATGGGCAGGTTATTCCTTATACATTTAAAAATCTTTTCTATCAACTGCTTTCTGATAATAAAAATCTAAATGTCTAATATCTTGGGAATGAATTCAACTTATAAGTATTTAAAATATCTTTATAATACTGCATAACTTTTTTACTATTTTTTTCTATTTACTATTTTTACTATTTATATGCTCATATTATAACCTTAAGATTTCACATTAATGGAGAGTCTGTATTTCAAACACAAATGTGTGCATTAGGCAGTGTTTGGAACTTGTAAATATAATGCTTCTTTATCTTTTGAGTTATCTACTTTTTAAAGAGAGCTTTTGCTCTTTTGATTACCTAGAGAGATGTACAGACCAGCAATATTATATCATTAATTAGACTTCATTGCAAAGGTGATGAAGTGAATCTCTAGCCTTACCAAAGAGGGAGGGAAAAAAAAAAAGTACCAATGTATTTCACAGAACTTGGAAAGAACATTATCTTTGCCCTTTATGAACCAAGCACCAAGTAAATGTAGTATATAAGACCACTACTTATGTCGTATATTGTGATAGTAAGCTGAAATAAGAGATTGAAATGGACTTTTAAAATTTAATGGTAGCCACTGAAGAAATTATTATTAATTTCAAAGTTTAACTTAGATTATGAAAAATGTAGATTGTTAGTATGTTTTGTCAGACTATACTTGTCTTTTGCTACTCTTTAATGGTATTTAACATTCATTCATATTTGAAAGTTGAGATCAAATATATCTGGCATTTTATCAGCTCGCATGAGCGTGACTGTGACTACTGTATCAAAACCTCTGGCTCCTCCTAAAGCATTATGTTCTGGATTTTTTTTCCCCATTTATACTGGACAATTAACAACAACAACAACAACAACAACCATGAACACAATTTTGCACTGGAAAATCCATTTAATTATCATCTTACAGCTCATAACAGCTCTATTCTGAAATGAGAGTCTAAATACCATTCCCTTAGTGAGACAGAATGGTATTTGATTTGTTTTATTGTATTGTACACAAAACAGAAACTGCTAATAATTAGATTTCTTTTCACTATGATTATTGTTCTTACACTTTACTTCAACATAAGGAATATAACAAGAGAGTGGATCTTTAAAGCTTTAACAGACTATAGCAAAATTTACATATTTTAACCCTAGTTTAGCAAAAAGCATAGCACATATCTATAGATAGTCAAATTTTACTCTTCAGGGGCTTAGGTTTCTCATTCTGGCAAAGAGTATTCTATAGCCTCCTTGAGGTGATAACTTGCAGCCAGGGATATAATCTGTCAGTAACTATTGATTATTTAGGGAAGATATTAGTGATTTATTGAAAGATCTACTTCCATCTTACAATAGTAAATGCAAAAGTGGGCCAAGTGAACCATGATTAGATGACATGGAGAAGAGTATCTCCTATATTACTTACTGCTGCAGAGGCAAGAGAAATAGAAAAGAAGCAAGTTGAAATCAATACTAATTTTAGCCTTACTGATGAGGTGCTTCATGATTACCAGACTGACCATAAAGCAAAGAATACCAGGTCAATTGCAAAAGCTACATATGTGTGCCCTTTCTTTACTTCCTAGTGGACATGAGTGAATTGACTATGCTTATTTCTCAATATATATAAAAAAAATACTTGATTACGTAATCACAGAAGACTTGGAGACTCATTGCGCCATTATACTGTTGAAAGACTCTGAAATACTTAAAAGAAGAGAAAGACGTTTCTATAAAAACTAATTAGTCATTATTTGAAGTAATGGCTGCTTAAAACAGATTGCTGCTCTTATGAAATTACATGCCAAGGTTAGAAAAACAACTTTTCTCTCTAACATATCTTGCTAAACTAAGTATATTATTGGAGGGAAAAATCCATTTCTAGTTCACGATGTTATAGTTTCTCCTGAACTGAGAATGTGCCATAAGCCCAGGTGTGGGTAAACTCTTGCCTTTCCACAGGCACAATTATATTTTTGAGGGATGAGTGGAGACCACTCAGCATTGCCATTTGGTTCCTCATTAACTTATCATCCATCCAGTCAATGAATAGTCATCCATCAACAAATATTTTTGAGTGATGACCGTATATGTCATAGACTATTATAGACACTATGGGAAGAAGAACATTCAGTGAAGACAAAATCTCTGCCCTTATACAGCATGCAATCTTGTTGGATAAATAGATAAATAGCCATTGAATACAATGTCCTATAGGAATAACTTTTTTTTTTAAGCAGAGAAGAAATAACAATGAGGTCTGCTGCTTCAGACTGGATGGATGCATGATTTTTGAATAGGGATTACAATGAAACGTGGAAGCTTGTATTGCCAACATCTAAGAGCAGAATATGCAAAAAGAATATCAGGTGAAAAATTCCTGATACAGAACATGACATTGATTAGGCATGTGGACTAGATGAAGAAGCCTTGAAAATAATATTGAGAATAATGCTTGATGATTGTGTTGCTTTTTATAGCAAGCTGTTTTTTCTTAGCTATTAGGAATTGAGACATTAATGGCTCCTGAGGTTGGATAATATCAGGGTATTTGCATTACGTATCACAACCATCAATCCCTGACAATTTAGGATGTTATCCTCATTCAAAAACATAATATACATGGGTGGCAGACTTTACTTGATGATCTTACAAAAGCAATACTGCTTATAGTTAACTAGAGAAAAAGTCACCTAATCAGTCTGAACTTCACATGGCACATTAGCTTGATAGGTGTAGTTATTTGATCTTTCAAAATTGTTTTGACATAGAATTCTTAAACCATTGAGAAAAGCTACAAACTGTAAAGATCTACTGGGTCTAAGATACCACTGCAAATTATATAAACATGCCATACTTAAATACACATTACATATCGTGCATATAAATATATTTACTTATGAACATATGCATGAACATATGCTGAAGTTGCCATGAAGGTGTTCCAGTTGCTGTATGTCACTCAGTGTTCCTTTCAACAACACAGTATTCAGCTTCAAGGAATAGGGTTGGGTGACAACCCCCAACAATTATTACTTTCAGGTTCTGCTGAGACCATGCTTTTCTAGGGAGCTCCTAACCAGTGACTATGTTTAGTG
This sequence comes from Vulpes vulpes, assembly GCF_048418805.1. Taxonomy (NCBI): domain Eukaryota; kingdom Metazoa; phylum Chordata; class Mammalia; order Carnivora; family Canidae; genus Vulpes; species Vulpes vulpes. Next base: position 80,981,365 of record NC_132795.1, read on the forward strand.
GTGAGGTGGGAAGGCCAAGGAAAGGCAGTGGGGTATCAGGGCCTGGTCATTTCAACCAGGACCTCCAAGGAACAATCTGCGTTCTGGAGCTTTCCACAGTCTGCTGAGGGATAATCAGATAAGCGTCAGAGTTTGAGGCTTGCCTCCCTGACCCATCCTGCTTCTTTCTTCTTCTACCTTTCACAGCTGCTACCCCTCAACAGCTTTCTGTACCTCTGACTGACTACATTTGAGCATCTGTATTCTCAAAATTCTAAATGTCACACATATGGTCACAAATGCACATGTTAGTACCTGTTAATTTAGAGTTGATCAAGGCAACTCTCTTCATTTACTGATAGTTTGACTAATTCTAATAAAGACAGGAATATTTTGTAAACATTCATCCTAGAATGAATACTAGAATACTTAAAGAGCCTTTCCCATAACAAAATATGTGACATCTGTGCAGAATTTTTTAATGAAAATTTTAATATAGAAGGAACACTCACTAGAAGAGTCTTCTGTAGGGCTTGATACAGGATTTGGTTTAGCTTTTTTCATCTCGATTATTAAAAGACCAGAATATGCTACAAGCAGTTCTTACACCTGAGATACTCTCATGTCATAGAAATAAAATGTTAGTGTAGGACGAGTCTTTGCAATGTGATTCTTATTTTTATTGAACTGATAGCATTATCTTTAATTATGTAGGACAGCATTATAACTACAGTAATATAAATATAAGTCAGACCATACATTCACAAATAGTGATTTTTGCACTTTATTAATGAGGATCTCCCTGATGCTGTATGCATTTTCCAGAATTTTCCAACACTTAATATGTTAAAATGTTGACTCGTTCCCAGAATTTTGACAAATGAAATTGGGGAGATTGTCAGTAATTATTCATTACTTCAGCAAAGAGAATTTAAATCAAATAGAACAGTTCAAGATCTCCTCCTGATTATCCATGTGGAACTTCTTATTTTCCACATGCTCTTCATAGAAGCAGAAACATTTAATTAATATTTTCTGTACACACAGAGTTGGAATAATATCAAAAGCACTTTACTGTATAAATGTATTTTATAATGTCTAACACTCATTGAACATGAAAAAATATTTACCAGCATTCATAAAGATTAATGTAAAAATTACTGCTAACATAATGTTGGGCCCCCTACATGATTACATAACTTAGAAATTACCTCAGTACTAAAAATAAACTTACCAAAAAGGATATTTTCTATTACTTAATCCACTAGAAGAAGATATCATTTGAAAAATATCGTTTTGCATTTTTAAATTAATTTTTTAAAATATTTTATTTATTTATTCATGAGAGACACACACAGAGAGAGGCAGAGACACAGGCAGAGGGAGAAGCAGGCTCCATGCAGGGAGCCCGATGTGGGACTTAATCCCGGGACCTTGGGATCATGCCCTGAGCTGAAGGCAGATGCTCAACAGCTGAGCCACCCAAGTACCCGTGTTTTTAAATTAATTTAAAGAAAAATTTGGCAATGGAAGTTTTGTTTAAAGAGATAATCATGTCAGTATGGTTCAAAATAGCAATGAGACACTTTTCTGACTAGGAAACAAGAGTTTCCTAGCCTTTGGCCAATATTATATTCATCCTAGACATATGAAATGATCCTGCTCTTATTCCTTCATGTTACTCCCCACTCCACACTTATATCACATGTAATCACTGTCTTTTTTGAAGAAATGAACATGAAGAGTCAGTAAATACAATTTTTCAACTTTGAATGGGTTCCCATCACACATAAGAGTGAATAGAAATGAGCCATTCACCTTTCCCTGCCTAAAGTTTAATGGAAGCTTCTGCACATCTTGTACCATTTAGAAGTTCTCTCTGAAAGAGATCACACCATATTTGAGCCTACATGACCACAAACTATGAGCCATTTTAGGGATGTTAAAGAATTCAATAAAAAGATGATTGAAAAGGGCAAATAATAATATTTTCTAATTAATCTTTGCTCTAATTGATTGTCAAATGCTTCCACAATATTGGATTTTTTTCCCATCAGAGAAAATGGCACTAAATCATCATTTCATTGTAGACAACACACTTTACCACTTGTCCATCTGTTTTCTCTTCCATAAAATAAAGTTGTATCAGAGGCAATCTAATTAACTATGCTTTGAGGTCAGACACCAAAATGAATGGGTCAGGGTGGATTGAGACAAAAAATTGCTTTGACAAGAAGTTTCATCTGAGGCATCTGAATTCACAACTCATATGACATCCATTTGGTTCACACTCCTCCAAAACTCCCAAAGGTAAGATTTTTGGACCAAGTTACCTCAAAACTCTCAGGCTCCTTCCAGCTCTAAGAAACTATCTAGGAAATCACTGATACAGTGAACTAATAAGATATGAGAAATAAAAAAAATTGTAAGAGGAAATTAAAATAAGGAATTATTCCTTATTCTTTATGGACTTCTGTTATACTTCTAGATATCAATGTTTGTATTCTTTTACCCTGATGGCTTAATGCCATTTCTTCTGAGGAAAAAGAAAAAAAAAAAGTAGTTAGTAGGAGAAGAAGACCAATAATATCCCAGCTCACATCTGAAATACATTTATTGGGAACCTACTATGTGCAAGGCACCTCTTACGGACTGCGTGTCCCCTCAAGATTCATTAGTTGGAAAGCTAACTCCTGATGTAACAGTAATAGGAGGTAGGACCTTTGGGGAGTAATTAAATCATGAATGGGATTAATGAATGCCATTGTAAGAGAAGACAAAAGAGCTTGCTCTCCCAATCTGCTTTCCACAGTGATGATACAATGAGAAGACTGACAACTACAAACCAGGAAGAGGACCCTCACCAGAACTCAATCTGCCGACACCTTGATCTTGGACTTCCTTGCATCCAGGAGTGTGAGAAATAGATGTTTGTTGTATAAATCTTCTAATATAGGGATGCCTGGGTGGCTCAGTGGTTAAGCGTCTGCCTTCGCCTCAGGGTGTGATTCCAGGGTCCCAGAATCGAGGCCCACATCGAGCTCCCAGCATGCAGCCTGCTTCTTCCTCTTCCTATGTCTCTGCCTCTCTCTATGTGTCTCTCATGAATAAATAAATAAAATATTTAAAATAAAGACGATCTTTAATCTTTAATCTCCTAATATATAGTAATTGTTATAGCAGCTTGAACTAAGCGCTGTTCCAGATATTTGGATAAGTAAGGAAGCAACACTGTCAAGGATACCTGTTGTTGTGCGGATTATATTCTGCAGCAAGGCAGGGGGCAATTGTTAAACCTAGTGAAACGAGTAATAGAGGTATATATTAGAAAATAATACGTGCTATGAAGAAAAATAGGGAAAACATGAAAACATGTTAGCGTAGAAGGGATTGGGAGGGCAGGAGGCAAAGGGTGAAGGCTTGCAGTATTTAATAGAGAGGTTCATGGTAGACCTCAGTGAGTTGAAGTCTGAGCAAAAACTTGGAAGACATGAGGCAAGTGGGCTTCCTGAGAGATGAAAGGGCCACAACTGTCAAGGCCCTGAAGTGGTAGCATGTGTCATGTGCCTGAGGAACAATAGCAGAGAAGCCATCATGAGGGAGGGAGAGAGTAGGACATCTGAGAGACATTTATTTCCACCTGGAAATAAATAATACCCTGCAGCTTCACTATGGACTTTCATTCTAAGTACAAAAGAAATGGAAAGAACCTGCAGTAGTTTGAGCAGAGGAGAAGCATGGAACAAGTTTTCATTTCCCTGATGAAATAGGATACGTCCTTAAGAACAGCTTTGGAATCAAGCAGCTATACTGCTTATCAACTCGAATCATCGGTACTGAATCCCTTAATTCCCTGCCTCACCTATCAAATGAGCATAATAATATGAACATCACATAGGACGAGTTATAAAGATAAATGAGATAATGCAGCCAAGAAACTCTGTACTGTAACTGGCATATTATAACGGTTCAATAAATTATCTCTTACCTGGCTATGTCTAATACAAATGTTTTGTCCAAAACTGAGTACAGCTGATACCAGGATCATTCTAAAACTCCTTTTCAACATCTAACTTCAGAGAAATGAATCAATCAACCAAACAATCTCAATTATGTGCAAAGGACTATTCTAGGTATCAAGGGGATATACAAAATTTAAAATGAAGCTCTTAATATGAATATGATTTAGGTGGAGAAATAAAACATGCATATAAAAATATGATTGTGTACTACAGGCAATAACAAAAAACTATTGCTATAAATAAACACATGGATAAATCTTAAATTCATTATGCAGAGTAAAAGAAGCCACAAAGAGCACATTTTTATGACATGAAGATTCATCTATAGTGACAAAAGGCAGACAAGTGGTTTCCTGGGCTCAGGAGAAGATTACAGGAATGGACTACACAAAGAGGTAGAAATAATCTTTTGGAAGTAACAGAAATGCCCTGTACTTTACACAGGTGCCATTTTTTGGCATGTAAATTGTTCCCTCATAAAATTGATGCCAGTAAAATGAAAATCAATTGCAATAATAATCGATTAAAATGTACTGGATGATCCAACAAGAGTATACCTTTTACTAGTTTTGACTCTAAAATTACTGGCCAAGTTTGGCTCAGATTTGAAAGGTTATACAGTTAATTTCCAAATATTACTTGATTTGTATTAGGTCTAGAAATCTTGTTGACCTTGAAGACAAAGTTCTCTTATGGAGTTAATCAGTTTTGGACTCATTCGGTCAATATTTTAGTAACTTTGTGTCAGTCTTTCTATTTCTTTTTGGAGGATCCTTTCACTTGAAGCTTATTCTCTTTCTTTTTCTATACTAGTTGACTTTTTCTTGGAACTAGCCTTTATGGAGATTTAAAGCACTTTTTTTTTCATTCTATTCAACGTAACCTACAAAGATTATAATCACAGTTTCGTTTTTAAATATAGGCAACTGTGGCTTCTATCTGAAACCCTTTTCAAGTGATATATAAGGGAAGAGGAGAGTGTCTCATATCTCTAATTCTAAAAGAGCAGGACTTTTCAAAAAATTTTAAAAATAATCCCATATTATACTTGGGTTCCAAGAATTACAACACATCTTTATGCAATAACAAACAAAACAGATATACTTGTTTCTAGAGTGTGAGACAAGAAATGGTAAGAGACATTATGTTTTCCCAATAATTCTATTTTGGTAATATGTTCTGTGGGATTATCAATTAATTGTATTAAAACCCAAATTCCCACTTCTTTAAAATTTTTATTTTCTTATAAAATTAATTGCTTAATATAAAGACCCATTTATAAGCTATTCTCCAGAAATAAATGCTTTGAAAGCATATTTATAAGCATAAAATATATTTTATATTGAAGGAGAATATTAACAGTGAAATATAGTTTAAAGACTAAATTGCTTAGTTTTTATTTACGGGAGCAAGGGGGTTGAATCTCTAGGAAAGCTTTCTGTTCAGCATATTAAATGCCTAAGGAGTCACACTGGATTTAAAATATAGTACCTATTTTGGAAAGCAAATTCAGGATTCTTGTAGACAGTTTGAAATTACTTCCTAATATAGATGATTCAAAGAAATGCCTGTCAAACAGAGAGTTAAGACTTTTGAATGCAGACATGGTTTGAAAAATAAGATGGTGTATTTTCTATGGAACATTTGCCAAAGGACTATTCAGCAGAGACATAAATAATTAAAATTAAACTATAGTCACAAAAATAAATGAGCCATATTCTGAAGCAATAGGTTGACTTTTAATCCTGATTTTTCACATACTTCTAAACACAAAATTCAAGCATCTGCAGCAAGTCTCCACATCAATAATTTGAATTAGCAAGGTTCCATGATAATTCCTGAAGTTCTCAATACTGGACTCTCCAATGCCATCAACTGAAAACGTTTCTTAGATAAAAATGGTCCCAAGGTTCCACAACAGTTAATGCTTTTACAAAAATAAATATAATAAATAAAGTCTGATAGGTCTTAAAAGGAAGGTCTTTGGGTTACACTGTATTTATTAAATTCTAGGGCTCCTTTTGCCTCATTTCAAGGCCCAGGAAAGACTAGTAGATGTAGGTCCCCCTTTCCATGAATTTATATTTCTATGCAAGGTTAGTCATGTAACAAGAATACGAAAGAATAAAAGAAAAGAAACAAACACAAAATACAGAGGGTCGAAAAATAAAACTTTAAAAAAGAAAAAAGGGGTAGAAATTATATCAAAGTCCCCTTTGAAGAGAGGCTGAGCTTGTTATTTTCTAATATTTTGAAGGATGTATTAAAGAAATCTGTGGAAAGGCTGGGGAAAAAGGTGACAGGAGACCACACAAATCACTTCTATGTTCTTGTTTACAGCATTTTTGCTTGACATAACCTCATGTAGGTGATGTTACAGAACTTTTGATATCTGGCAGAATTAAGTCAAATATATGAGCCGCAGTTTAAGAAGCATAAATGTCAGCTTTCTAAAGCCTTCTACATCAAAGCAATCAGCGATGGTTTTTGAACACCAACTACATCAGTATATTAGGTGTCGTGGGAAATATAGAAGATGTACTATGATATTAGACACACAGAAGGTATTTTAAAAAATATATAAGAACTGAAGGGATAAGGTATGAAAGCTACCAGTAGGGAATTTTTGGTGCAAATAAAGCACCTAATCATAAAATAGAGAATCAGGCAATCCAGATCAACATGCACATTATAAAAGGAAGACTAAGCTATACAAAAAGGAAATAACAGATATACTTGTTAACATGTTGCCATGTCTCCAAGGCAACACAAGGAACTCAACCTTTCTGAACCTGTTTTCCCTTGAGTGATAGGGACTAGGCTAAGGGTTTATGGTCCACAATAATGAGTTGAACAATGCTGGATATGTGTGTGCATGATGGATCCCTCACCATCTCCGCACGGCCGCACACTGCAGCTTTTCAACAGGGGTGTAAATATCTGCAAACAAATCCTTTAAAGACAGCACCTGTAAATGTCTTAGTACATACCTGGGACCAGCCTCCAGTTGAGATTCTCAGGTCTCAGCTTCACTTTGTTTTACAATAAATGTATTTGTCACTATCAATCCATTAAACTCTAGGCTCAGGGAAACAAAATTTAGAAAAGGGACAATATTTTAATTGGGAAGAGGGTCTAAGTAAAAGCATAAAACTGGAAGTAAGCATGACTTACTCAAGACAAAATAAAGAGATCCGTTTTCTGGGAGTAAGGATTACAGATAAAATTATCAAATAAATAGGGTTCTCAGAAAATACTAAAATGATGTGGAGGAGTTTAGAATTCATATAATTGGCAATAGGAAACAACTACATTTCTGAGCAAGGACATTCCATGATACCATACAAGCCAGAAAGGATGAGCTATAAAGAAGAGAAATCAGTTGGGAAGAACAAAATAGTGTAAAAATGATTGATGAGGATCACCTGGATTAGGCTGAGCTCACCGAAGGTAGAGATGAAAAATGGTATTTCTCAAAAGAATCAAAAGGACTGAACATACATTGAATCTCCCCTTTCAGGTCTCTCCACAAATGGCATACGACAAATGGCGGTCTTTTCAGACACTTATAAAAACTATACCTCATTCTCTCATCTGTGCACTCCCATGTCCCAGTCACTGTTTCATTTTTCACCATAAAATGTGTCACCATCTAACATACTATGTATTTCTTTTTGTCAACACTTGTTTCCCAGCATTAAAATATAAATACCATGATTTTGTTCTGCTAATTTCCCAGAGGAAAGGGTTCCATAAATTTTGAGTTGAATGTAATTAATATCCAATAAAGAAAACAAAAATGAGGAAAGATTAATTATGTTTTCTATGTTCCTTACCTGGAGTGCTGGTAAAAATTAATATGCCGGAGATAACTTCATTAAAAAACCTCAAATAAATTTTATATTCTTTTTTTTTATGTTCTTAAAAGGAAAGTTCAACAATGATTTAATGTGATGGGACACTAAGACAAAAATGCAGTTTGTGTCACTAGGTAATGAAAAAAAGATCAAACAAACAACAAACCAAAAAAAGACTTCCAATAGTCCACTTATCCTGTAATAAATGTGAATTATGCAATTTTATTGCTAATTTATATTTACTATACTGCCTTCTCTTAGGATTTCAAACTGTTCACAAAATGTTTTCATCTGTGACTGCAATATGCATGGCAGATAGAAGATGCAGACACACGGGGTTTAAACAGCCTCCTATATGCCGTCACTACCAGAGCCATGAATAGAGCATTACTCGCTTCAGCACTAACCCAGCATTTAGTTGGAAAATGATGGGATTCTCTAAAAAGAATTTTGAGCCATCCGCTTCAGGAAATGCGTAGAAGAATCTATTTTTTCCATTAAAAAAGAGCCTAGCCTCAATTGACCATTGAGATGGATGATTTTATTAGATCCTAATGGATCTTAAATATCATTAATTCACTCATCAATGTCTAGTAACACTCTTAAACCAGATGGGCAATACAGAGTATATTCTTAGCAATATTCATTATATGAAAACATTTATCTATTTTGCTTATCAGAACTACTGAAGTAAAAACAGACTCAATTTTTTAAAAAAGGATACTGAAATATATTCTAAGTTTAGAATGGAATATGAACAAAAACAAGTTTTCTTAGGAAAAACAAGAGGCCACAAATGGAAATATATTAGATCCACACAAATTATAACAAAGATTTTCACATCTCCAAACCAGAAATCATTTTAACTTACCTTGGAACATAGTGCTAGTCAAAAAAAAATAATATCAGTTAATTTTGCTTTCTAATAAATTTGTGAGATAACAGTGGATTTACTGAGAAATACTACATCTCTGGAACTTCTACGACACAGGATAATTCAGGAGCACTGAGAATGTTATTACTCCACCCTCAAGAAATTGGGGTTGATGTAGCCTGGTCTGGGCTGGCTGGAAACTTTAAGATCACCATCCATTTCTAACTTTGCCATTACTGTGTGATTTGGGAAAGTTACCATCTTGGTCATGTTTCCTCATCTGTGAAGGAGAGTTAAATATCAATGCCTGTTTATCTCAGAATTACTATATGATAATAGATAAGGACATGTTTTAAGAGTTGAAAATTAATGCATTAACTTAATGTATTAATCTGTAACTTCACCTCAATCTGAACTGGCATTATTTGAAGTAGATAAGGTAAGGGAGGATTTGGGATTTCAGAACTGCCTTTACAAATCATAAACAAGTATTTACAAATAAAAGATACAGCCGAGAAGAAGAATGGAGAATTATAATAATATCACTTTACACAAGAAGATATTCAGCATATATCCACTCAGTGCAAATATATCATTTTACAGGAAAAAAAAGTTACTTTTATGTACAGAGGTCTAGAATGAATGAACAAACTAACTAAATAAAATAAATATGATACTGAAATTAGTTTGGGCACCCTTCTTAATCCTTTTATGTTCTCTGCTCTCCAGGGATTCACCATCCAGGCTGTGCCAACCTAAATTTTCACTCTCTCTCACTATAGTGCTATTGACCAAATGACAGCTATTTAACCCAAACCATGTCAAAGTGGAATACAATCTAACTTTAATCTGCTTCAAATAAAGCCTGCATTGTCTTGGACGGGACTATTGGGTTGTCTTGGAAGTAATTACATTTTTTTTTAAATCACCACTCTTTAATAAGAGAATTATTATAGAAGTTTGCAGAAAGTTTTGTTTTTTGTTGGTGACATTTACTCTCAATATACCACTATCATAGTACCTCCTAATAAACTCTGTAGGCCTTTTGAATAACCATTCTCTAAATTATAATACAAAACAAAATGTGGTTTATATATTTCAATGAAAACAAATAGAAAAGGAGAAAGGTAAATAGAAACATTTTATTGTTTCTGAAAACAATCTCTCAAAGTTTGCCTCTATCCTGTCTCAGTATAAAGCCTCTCATTTAGTTGTGAAAACTTGAAAAACTTTGTTCTCAATATGGCCTTGAGCTGTGGAGCTGTGCTGGCAAAAGCCAAAGATGTTGCTCACTAAAAGGAATACAGGGGATGCTAAATGGCTCCATGGTACTTTTACGGTAAAATTTAATTTCTGTGATTTACTCATATGAAGCAACAGGATTTGGAGTGTTTCAATGTAATTCACAAATTCAAAAGGAAAAGATCTAAAATGCTGGTCATAGCCCTGAGATTAATAACCCCTAGGAGTTTTAGAAATATTTGAAAATAAGAGATCCTTCCTTTTACAAAATCTTAAAGAAACCTCAGTATTAAAACAGATAAAAGGATATGGTACAATGTTTGAATCAGGGCAGAGGCTTTAAGTCCTCTCCTCTCTGTGCTCTTAAACCCCCAGGGGTGGTCCTGAGCTGTCTACTCATCACTTAGGCTTCATAAAGCACGATTTGAAATCCACTGGCCTACGTAATTCTGTAAAATTTAGAACTTAAGAGTTTGTTTTGTAACAGCACTGTGACTCCAGAAATGAAACCAGACAGCATGGCCAGGCCGAAGTACTCGGAATTAATAAAATAAAACTGGTAACTTTTAGCCTAGGCTTCCATTCAGCCCCATCCTCTTCATCATGAAAATTAGGAAAAACTATCTTGATAATAAATAGTCTATACCTGAATTTGCCAAATGGATCAAGCTTCAGATTTGGCGACATAAAAGAGGTTAAAATGGCTTTCTTTTACGTAGAGCAATGACTCAGTGTGGAAATTTTCAGTGGGTAACAGGAGGAATTGCAGTAATGTGCTGATGTAACTCAAATGGCATCTTTTTTATGTTCTAGGACCAATTATCCCTCTTATTTGTTGAACAGCTTTGGGCAAAACAAACACTTCTTTGTCTCTCAATTTCTCTATCCATAAAACAATTGGTCTGTACTAAATGTTTTGACCTTTTTTTTTTAAACTGTTAATAATTCATTATTTTATTTTGATACATATGTTTTTGCTGGGTGACTTGAACCATCATCTCCAGGTTACAGATTTTCATATTTCCTTTTAATTATAAGCTCTACCCTGAGGGCCATATTCAGATTTTCATCCATCTCTTGGTTGAATTGCTTCCCCAAATATCTTTTCTGAACTTTAACAAAGATGGAATTTCTTCTCTCACAGACATTTTCAGAAGCATAACCTTTCCAGGTATTCATATTTGGGCTCTTAAAGTCATCTTCAGTTACTTCCTTTAACCTCTCACATTCAACTCCTCCAATGTCCTCATCCATTTCTTTATTAAGCATCTATTTTGTGTCTTGCCCCATATTATGCACCATAGAAAAAAATAAGACCCAGAAAATGTCCTGAAGGAGTTTAAATCTAGCTTTTCACATTTTCACATTTGAAAATTTTCTTTTCCCAATTATTGGAATAGTTTAGTGCCTATTACCTTCTACCAGAACTGTTTTTACAACCTCCTAATTCATTTTCTTTCCTCTAATGATCCCATCATTCTTCAACAGTACAATTTGCAATCCACTCCACCTTTACGATATCTTAGTATAGGAAATCTAAGGTAGGACTATGAATGTACTCCCCAAACACACACACACACAGACACACACAAATTGGCAGTGCACTGACTGCAAAGTAACTTTCTAAACCTAAGGTCATAGACCAGATATCTAAGGTACCAGATAAGAAATTATCAATGCATAAATCCAGTTAGGGTACATAACAGAGAGTTATAGAGAATGTGTAGATATGGAGAAAGCATACCTACCCTAAGGTATTCAAATTCAATTAAAAATAACTACAATTGTGGGCCAGAGAATTACCAGTTTCCTGATTCTAAACTTCCCTCTAGCCACCCCTGTGTTTCAACCACACTGTATCATGCTCTGCATAACACTCTTTCAATGTTTTTGATCATGGTGTTCTTATTTTTAAAGATTTTTATTTATTTATTCATGAGAGACACAGAGAGAGGCAGAGCCATAGGCAGAGTGAGGAAGCAGGCTTCCCAGAGGGAGCCTGATGTGGGACTCAATCTTGGGATTCTGGGATCATGACCTAAGCCAAAGGTAGACACTCAACCACTGAACCACCCAGGTATCCCATGATCGTGATGTTCTCTCTTCTAGATGCTTTCCTCCCCATCAAGTCTATCCTTACTTCTTACCTCTTCCAATTCAACTACTATTTCCTCCAAGAACTTTCCCTTGCTCTTCCAGTAAGAATTAATCTCTTATTTTCCTTTGTGGTCACCATTTATTATTTCTTACACAGTTATAAATCTGGCATGTATTTATGCTCCACAAAGGGCTTCACAAAGAACCTTACCCACAGAGTGCACTGAATAAGCATATATATTGAAGTGGAAGATCAAGTGAATTAATTAAATACTTATCACTACTGGATACAAATAACTTTCCCAATAATGCTTCATGATTTAGACAGAGTATATTAAATATTTCAGCGAAGCATCTGATGGAATTTTTAAGATGTATTTTGAAATACATGAAGAAATATGATCTGATTAACACTAAATAGTCAAAGATAATCAGAAGATAATATGCAGTGAATTCAGACTGATGTAATAGTGATTATTGAAGTAGGTCCCCAGCAGGATTCTGATGACTCTGTTCTCATCATATTTTTATCCATTTTAAAAGAAACATGGAAAAGATATGAATCGTTTGTAGATAGCACAAAGATGGAGTTACAGGTTAAGATTCAAAAGACTGCTCGCATCCCTGAACTAAAATAGTAATCAGAGTATGCTTGCTTCCATTTCCTCCTCATCCTCACTTTCTCTTCATTAATCCACACTGTCTTGGTAAATGACACCACCATTCACCTAGAAATTTAGGAAGAAAATCTGGGAGTCAGTGATGACTCCAGTCTTGCCCTCACTCTTGCATCTAATCAATCAACAAGTCCTGCTGAACCCAACTCCTTAAGATGTAGTACATCTATTTACTTTTCTCCATCTCTGATGCTAAGACAAAAGTATAAGCTTTTGATGTTTCTTGACTAGATCATAATTGCTTTGCTCTTTTCTTATCTTTAGTTTGCACTCCTCAAATCTGTTCTCTTGTCAGAGTGATCTTTCTAAAAAGCAAATTTTATCTTGTTCCTTAAGGCTTTTCATCATCTTGACCCTTATCTGTTTCTTCAGTTCTATCTTTTAGGCTCCCTTGCTGCATTCATGCTCTATTTCCAATTCTGAAAATCAGCCCTTCTTTACCATAATTCCATGACTTTTCTTACATTTTTTACTTTGCTTTAATATTTCTACCGGTGGTACAAAGAAATAATGGCATCTTAAGATGACCACATACTAATCCTCATAATTTGTGAGTACATTAGGTTACTTTGCAAAGGCAAGTAAGGTTGCAGATATAATTAAGTTTGTTAATCAGCTTAACAAAGGAAGAGTTCCCCGGATTATCCAGATGTGGCCCGTGTAAATGTAAACAACAGATACCGTATAAACGGAAAAACAAAAAGAAGAGTGTCTAAGGGAAATGTAACTACAGAAGAATGATTAGAGACACGCAAGATTACTAAGTATGAAGATGGGGGGGGGGGGAAGGAGTCATAGCTCTAGCTTTTTTCTAGCTTCAAAAAGCTGGAATAGGAAACAAACCAATTTTCTCCTAGACCCTCCAGAAAGGAACATGGTCCCGCTGACATACAGAGTTTAATGAAACCCATATTGGACTTTTGACCTATAGAACTGTGAGATAACAAATCTGTGTTAAGATGTTTTATTTATAGAACTTATTATGGCATCAATAGAAAACAAATACACTACTCAACCTTCAACCATGTTAAGCTAGTGAACATCCAATCATTCTACGATACTCAGCTAATCAGGAATGTTGGTCATTGTAAATGACTTCTATAATAGTATTTTTTTAATATTTTATTTAGTTTAAAAAGATTTTATTTAGTTATTCATGAGAGACATAGAGGAGGCAGAGATACAGGGAGAGGGAGAAGCAGGCTCCCTATGGGGAGAACGTTGCGGGACTCAATTCCAGGATCCCAGGATCACGACCTGAGCTGAAGGCAGATCTCAACCACCACACCACCCAGGTGCCCCTCTATCATGGGCTCTTAACTGTCGATGGGATTTATATGTTTCATGTCTTTACTTACTACTGAGCTATAAATCTCCCAAGAACAGATATCTTCTCATATACTATGGCTTATTTGCTTTTGCATTTCCAGCATCTTGTGTAGGACACTGAGTAGATATTTAAATTATTTTTTAATGTTTGAAGATGAAATTGAATAGAAATCTGTTTCGTGCTTTGAAATACCACAACATTAACTGTTAAGTAAAGAATAAGGCTGATACCAGCAGTTCACGTGGAAAACCTTGCTGGTTTCCAGCAAGGAAAAGTTTAGAGTTTAGTATAAGTTTAGTATAAGTTTAGTATAAGTCAACAAAACAGTAACAGTGATCAAAACAAAAACAAAATAAAGAAAAATAGCAAACAAAACACACACAATGGTGTTATTATTTCCAGAACCAGAGAATGCTTCCACTTTACTGTGCCCTCTCTGCTCAGACATCAGAAATACTGTAATTGATAAGAAATATTCTGACAATTAAAATATGTCCAGACCAGGAGGAGGGGATGGCCATGAAGAACATGGGAAAGATTTAAACACTGTGAAGAATGGTCTTAGAAACTGAAGTTACAAAATTTGAAAAAAAAAAATTAGGGCCTGGGTATGAGAGTGGGGAATGTAGTTATAGAAACTATTTTTTTTTTAATGTGCATGAGGAATTAGACAGACTGTGTTTAACTCCAGATAATTTGAAAACACAGAGAGCACACCACACTGGAGAAACTCAATAAATATCTTAGTTAGCAAAAATAACAACATGCAGATGGCTAACTGGTGATAGTTTCAGTAGGCATACTTTGATTCAGATGAAAAACTCTTTAATAATTAAAACTCTCCTTAAAAAGACTATTACAAGTATACCCTCCTTCTGGACATGGAAACACAGTTTGGATCATCACCCTCCCAGAACCAGCAGAAGAGTTTGTTGAGTAGGCATTTGGACTAGAGTACTTCTCAAGTTGTAGTCATATCTATGATTCTATTATTTATTAAGTCATTTTCCATGCTAAAGCAATTATACATACACCCTACTTTTTGAAAGTTCACACTACACCACTTGACTTTTATTTATATGTATATTTTTTAATTTTTATTTATTTATGATAGTCACAGAGAGAGAGAGAGAGAGAGGCAGAGACACAGAGGGAGAAGCAGGCTCCATGCACCGGGAGCCCTATGTGGGATTCGATCCCGGATCTCCGGGATCGCGCCCTGGGCCAAAGGCAGGCGCCAAACCGTTGCGCCACCCAGGGATCCGACCACTTGACTTTTATGGGAGATCTACATTAGTACCTATTTATGGTAGGCAAAAGAAATCCATAGGATTTTTGCTTTTGCAAAAAAAGCTGCAAAGTGAAAATAGCTTTCCGCATTTGTTTTGCAGTGAGCCACTCTAGAGGCAGTATGCACCAGGAACAGCAAAACTCAGCATCTCAACATCAAGCAGCTGTACCTCTGAACCTTATCTGTGAGCATCTGTGCTTTATCTGTGTGCATTCATTAGCAAGACATGTCCTAAGGTCTCAGAAAAGCGTACAAGAGGTTATTTTTTTTAAGTGAGAGAAATATGTTTAAAAATTCCATGTAAATCAATGGTGATTGCCTCATCATTTTATGCAATTTAAGCTTATGAAAGCTTTTTTAGGAATGCTCTATTTTCAGAAAGCGGGGGAAACCTGTACTGCGATTCTCTGATTTCAGTGAATTTCATAATAATCTTGGCTTAAGACCTATTACCATATGCTTTCTGAATCCTAGTAAATTTCATTAACTCAAATGTTATCTCTGGGTCCAAGGTGTAACAGACCCACTAAATCACATAGATAAGTACTCCATCCCAAATCTAGCTTTATATACTCTCATATATTATCACTCTCCCATAACTTTTATATAATTTCTAACTCTCCAAAACACACCAAGGAAGGGAATTCCAGGACAGAAGGGAATGGTGGGTATTTTTTTTCACTGTATATTGTCTTTTAACAAAGAAAATCAATTAAGCAAAACAAGTCAAAAGCAAGCTGCAGTTTCTCTTAACTGAGCCATGGAGAACAAAAAGCTTACTTGATTTAGTGTAAAACTGTATTTAAACCCGTTTGAATAGAATCTTTATATCCTAATAAAGGAAATTTTAAAAAATCTTGCCTTTGTTTTTAGAAGCAAAAAATATGGCAAGTATTTCTTGCTCAGCATTCTTAGGCTCAATTCAAGTATATATATTTACATTAGCGGTAACACAAGTCATTATAAAATAAAATGGAGGAGCAGTATCATACACACAATATAAAAATCCAATTTCTTCTACTCCAACTTTCTTTTTCTACATCTCTGACTCAATGAAACTTTAAAATATGTATACAAAAGATAAATGCTTTTGACCTTTAAAAAAAACCCTTTCTTCCATATATTTTGTGGTTTTAAAAGTTACCTTTTTTTTCCTTGAAAATGACTTAATTTTATTTTTTATCATCTATCTGAAAGAACACTTAACATTCTACCACATTTCCTACAATTGAGCATTCACTATTCTCTGGAAATATATACTTCAGTGATAATCATACATGAAATCCTCAAACAGAGGTGGATTTTATTATTCTTATTTTACTGATGAGGAAAATGAGTTTCAGAATGTTCAAATAACTTTCCCAAAGCCACACGGCTAATTTTTAATAAGTCTAGGATCTCAATGCAGATATACTCAACTCTAATCCCTATAATCTTTGACTATTCATTTTGCATCAAGCTTTACTGAGTATCTGTCACCTACCAAGCCCTGTCCTCCATGCAAAACTGAAAATAGCAAAACCACTGCCTTCAGTGATCTCACATTCTAATAGCGATGGCTCACACATCAATGAATGAAATTCAGCAAGAGAATTTTATAATAAAGGTAAACATTAAGTGTAACAATGGTTCTACAGACAGAATAATCCACTTATGCCTGTTTCACAATAAAAGGTAAATACTAGGTATAACAATAGTCCTTAAGAAGAGAATAATCCATTTTGCCTAATAATCAGTACATACAACGATTAAATGTTTCCTACTAATGTAGCTAGTTCTTGGCCAAAAAACAATTAAGGTTCTTTCCTTAAGGGGATGCTGCTTCCTCCTTGACTCTAAGTATCAATCATGCCAATGTGCTTATATTTCACTAAGGGTCGCTTAAGAGATGGGCAATCTCATCTGATGTTTCACACACCAACAAATATCTGTCTAGTTGTCCGGTGTCCCATTTCAGCAGATCTTTTGTTAAGAACAGATACGTTAATTAAAATTATATTGTACTTTCAAACACTACTTGTTAGTGAGTGAATGAGTAACAGGATAGAGCTACGAGAGACTTATCTTTGGCAAGGGGTTATGGACTATTTTCACATGAAATATGTAACCATTTATTTAAAGAGCTTTCTAGTTTCTTAAGTTGCCCTAACCATTACTCTTCCACATTTTTGCTTCCTGGGGAAATAATGCTATATTGTCACTGCAGCCACATGATGAACTCCCCCTGCGAATCCCCACTCCAACCCCGACCTTCTCACCTTCAGCATTCCTCTTCCTTTTTACTTCTACTTCCATTTTTTTAATCACTTCGTTTTGTAGACTTTTAAAATCTAATAATATATCTCCATGTAAGTCTCATTCCTGTATCATTCATTTCTAAAATGTCTCTTTAGGGGGATCCCTGGATGACTCAGCCGTTTAGCACCTGCCTTCAGCCCAGGCGTGATCCTGGAGTCCCAGGATCAAGTCCCATATCAGGTTCCCTGCATGGAGCCTGCTTCTCTCTCTGCGTGTGTCTCTGCCTCTCTCTCTCAATGTGTCTCTCAGGAATAAATAAATAAAATCTTAAAAAAAAGTCTCATTAGAACATTATCTCTTTTTTAATAGACTCCAAGGACCAAATTTCCACCCCCTAAAGCTTGACCTTTGTAAAACTGTCATATTCTTATTTTATTTAAAGCCTCTTTCAACATAATCTCCAGTTTCAAAAAAGTATCATAATCAACTTTTCATTGTATAGAGAAACATATGTGTCATATTTCTTAGGTGAGCTCACCATTTGCTGTTTGGTTTTCCCTTTGTCTGGATCACTTTATCATGGCCTATTAAGGACAATGATCCTAAAATATATTATAAGTTATACATGGGTGGGCATCATGTAAAAAGTTTAAATGTTACCACATATCCAATTTGATTTTTTAAGAAACTATCTGAACTCTAAACTCTACACAATGAAAAATTTAATGACCTTTCACATAAGGTTTGAAAGAGCCTAGTGACATATTTACTAGTCTGAATACCTAACTCAAAAACCGTCTCTTATTTCCCCATCCTTTCCTAATGGACCAACTTCTCTTATATATATATGAAAAGTCTCTCAATGCAGAAGCACTATGGATTTAATTAAAAACTGTACATATCGCTTGCAAGAAGAAATAAATGACCTTCATCATCATAAAGTACAAATTTCAACTCTTAAGAGACGAAAAGCCAATTACTGAGTGAGTAACACTTCACAAAATGGCTGTACTTCAGCAGCTTCTCCAGGAGTTGAGAGGATTTTTCAAAGTACAGGATTCTAATCCATCCTAGGCCTACTGAATACAACCAACTGTCAAGTTCCTTTAAAATCAATGTTTTTAAAATGTGCCCTGGGTGTTTGGTGGGTGGGAGAGGGAAGGCAGCCAACTTGAGACAGAACAAAGTTAATGAGGCCAAGGTTTGTAGTGGTTTTTGATAAATTGTCCTAAGAAGGAGGTAAGTTACTTGATGAGCCTTGCTTAAATAACAGTTGTCCCTTTTATCAGACATTGATTTTTTTTTTTTAATTTTTAGAGAGAGAGAGCAGGGGAGGTGGAGAGGGAGAGGGAGAAGGAGGGGAGAGAGAGAGGAGAGAGAGAGAGAGAGAGAAACTTAAGCAGACTACACATCCAGTGCAGACTGGACGTGGGGCTTGATCTCACGAACCTGGGATCATGATCTGAACTGAAATCAAGAGTTGGACACTTAACCAACTGAGCCACCCAGGTGCCCTCAGAACATTTTTTTTTTTAATTAGGGAATGACATATTTGAAGACATCTAAGAAAAAAGCAAGAGTGACTTAACTGGTCACGACTTCACTATTTATAAACAATGAGGGGGCAAATCCCAAACCAAATTGTCCTCACAGCCATGAGTCCAAATTCTGGATTTCTTTTGGACCAACCAGTTTATTTCTCTTTCCATCACAATGAATGACTCCTAATTTAGTCTTCTTAGTCTTAGTCTTCTTACAAAGATGACCACTGGTCACAGGAAATACAAGACGGGTCAGTGCAAATCCAATGGCTCTGCTAGGGAAGGAATTCAAAATGTATGCCATGCTATCAGTCAGATACTGCATTCTTTTATCTTAAAAAATCTAAAAGACAGTCATAACAGGCCATCACATATCTTTTAGGTCAGCATAGCACCAAAAATAGCTGTTCCCAAAGTTTAACAGAAGATTTCTGGCATATTTTGCCACTAGCTATCTGCAACTCTTCTATGGTTAGCTTGTGAATGAGGATTTCCCTGTGAACTGAAATCATGATTGACCAATTTAGGGATTTCCATCCCTCTGGCAGTACTTTAGCTCAATCTAAATTTGATTGTTTCCTTGAATGGAGTAATTTAATTTTCTTCAAATGTCTACTGACTTTTTAATGCCAAACCTAGAAAATGAAATGGAGAACTGGGTCAGTTGACCAGGCAATCCAGGCCAAAAAATAAAATATTGCTTAGAAACTTCATATAACACATGAGTTGTTTTAATTTCCTGAACTATCATTTTTCTGAGTAGTCAGATTTTCTGTTCTATATCTGTACTATGTAATAAAAAAATATTTAAGGTGAAAGAAAACACTATTCTCATTTCACAACTCAGCATCCCTGTAAATTTACTGTGAAATAAATTATTTACTTCACATTAAGTGAAAGTAAATACTAATAATTACCGGAGATTACCTCAGACTCATGTGGTCATAGGCACCCAGCAACTGACAGACAAACAAGCCAAGCAGAAAGGGGGAAATGGCACTTAGTAAAACACATATTTGGTATAAGTAGATGTAATTTGAATGTATAAAGACATGTCTTGAAAAATGGTAGCTATTATCACCATGCTTATTTTCTTAATGTGAAAGACTTTGAAAGCATCCATTCTAAAAAGCTATGGCTTTATACCATATATTAGAGTTCCACATAAAGAAGAATCTCATTGGTGCTTTTAGTAATATATGACTGAAACTGAATGAAACCATTCTCTTTTGCTCTCTCTCTCTCTCTCTCTCTCTCTCACCAAAAACAGAATCAAAGGGCACTAATTTTAAGAGAACTATAACCTTAGGCTCTGCAGTTTTGTTGTGGCTTTTTAATTTGGCCATTTCCAACTATTGTAGTTCTTCAGTGAAAGTTCCATAGCTTAGGACTGCTGGCTGTAGACCTGGACTACCTGATGAATC
This sequence comes from Vulpes vulpes, assembly GCF_048418805.1. Lineage (NCBI taxonomy): Eukaryota > Metazoa > Chordata > Mammalia > Carnivora > Canidae > Vulpes > Vulpes vulpes. The sequence continues at coordinate 81,001,937 of NC_132795.1, forward strand.
ATCTACTTGAACATATGATAATTTAACCCTGGGCTGGGGAAAAGTCAAAGGCTTGTAGGGTATATATAGCTATTTGAGTACTTGAGAAGAAAGAATGTATTTCTTTTAATGTTAGAAGCACAAGTTAAGCTACACAAACGTGAAGTAGAGTGGATCTATGCCATTCTTGAAACTTTCCATCCCACAATATGCCAAAAAAGCACATCCTAACAGTCACAATGAAAAATGCCATTTAGAAGCCAAACATGCAAGAGTTTCTTCCTGTTACCTGTGTACACACAAAATGTACAAAGATGAATCCCTGGCCCTCCCTTAAAGAAACATTAAGACTGGTTGTTAGAGGAATTTGAAAGGAAAAGCTGACCATCAGTAGTTGTTGGGTTGGTTTTCAAATCCTTTCCGAATTCTTTGAGATCACCTAAATTGGACAGGAAACAAGGAAATCAAAAGGCTCAAGCTGAGTCCACACTTCCAGTTCAAGGAGAAAAAAGAAAAATCTGTTTTTTATTGATCTAGTTTGTCCTTCATGGGAAGATTTACCTCAAAGCAAAAAGGAAAAAGAAATGTTACAATTAGTCTATTATAAGAAAGAAAAAATAATATCTGTAGTAGAATGTAAAAGGAAATTTTACAAACTTGTTTAGCCAATCACTTCAGTCATTAAATAAGGATTATTGGGTACCGACTTGTGACAGTCACTGTTCTAGGGGCCCTTGAGATACATCAAGGCAGGGCAGGAATCTCTGCCCTCTTATTTCTGGAGGGAGAAAAACAATAAACCGTGAACAAAACAAGTGAAAAACATTAAAATATGTTAGAAGATAATAATCACTGTGGAAAAGAAACTAGGTTGGGGTGTGATAGTTCAGGATAAGGGCAAATTGTACTAATGAATAGGATAATCAGAGTAAGTCTCTTGAAAAAGTGCAATTTGAACAAAATCTAGAAGGATGTGAAGGTGCTACCCAATTATTTAAGTACTTTAAGGTAATTATATGGTATTTTCTACCAAAGATACTATGTAGGAAGAGAAGAATTCCTAATTTGATTTTCTTTGAAAATTTGGTCTTCAGTTGACTAAGTGGTTTCCTATAAGCTCAACTCATATATCACTCTATGGAGTTGTTACTGAGGCAAAACATTAATTCACAAAAAAAGTTTTCTCTGAATGGTACTTCCAGTCCTTGAAAAAATATTTACCTCCCTGCTACCTTCAGCCAGCAAATTAGCATCTAAAAAGCAGCACTTTGCCATGGAACTCCCAGGTTTGTTCAAAGGTGAGGCAAGTCCATTTCAACTTCTCATTGTATGAAAGAAAAAGGTGAAAGTTTAAAAAGTTACAGAAATATCTAAATAATTTTGATTAAGTAGAATCAACCTTTAAATATACCAATATTATTCACAGGATGGGCCATCAGGTCAATGAGGTTCAATTAGCTATAAGTTAAAACAATCACAGAATCATAAATTATAGGTACTTATAAGATGGACAGAAGATATTAAGAAATTAATACTGTTTTAAACCTTTGGCAGATTACAGATCATTACTTTTGAAATTCATTTAATCTAAATGTACAGAGTACTTCTTTTATTTTACTGCCACCATCAATAATAACTATCTTCTAAGTACTTATAGTTCCATTTGTAAAATGTAACATATCCTTGAGAGCAGAGTATTTTATTAGCCCGTATTACAGATCATAACACTGATAAATGTAAGGCTACATTACTTGTCCAGGGATAAATATAGGATCTGAACCCAGGTCTCATGACTTCATGGACTCTTGCCCATCTCACAATACTACCTCTTGTTATAAAATTAAATTTCACACCACTAAAAAAGGAAACCTTGAAATGAGAATCAATAGCATCCTATAAAATACTCTGATTGGTTTCCTTCACCTTACTTCTAAATTTAGTTTGTAAGAATAAGAATATGATACTTTGTTTCATGTTTATCAATGTGTAAGGAGAGGAAAATCTTTAATGTCTCCTTAAGGTAGGTTCTTTCCTATATCAGTTATTTTAGCTCAAAGTCTCCACAATGTTTTGTCTATCATAAGTGATATATCATGCCCTATAATTAAAAGAGTATCATTTTTTTAGATGATCTGTAATGTTCTTCATTGTACCAAAATTCTATGATTCTTTTTTTTTAAAGATTTTATTTTCTTGGGGGGGGGGCGGCCTTAATGGCACAGTCAGTTGAGGATCCAAACCTTGGTTTTGGTTCAGATTGTGATCTTAGGGTCATGAGATAGAGAACCCTATTGAGTCTGCTTAAGATTCTCTCTCCTTCCGCCCCTTTCCCACTGAAATAAGTAAATAAATCTTTTTAAAAAAGTATTTTTAAGTAATCTCCACATCTAATGTGGGGTTCAAACTCACAACCTCGAGATCGAGTCAGACACCTCACTTACTCAGTCAAGTGCCCCCAAAATTCTATGATTCTAATAGAAGACCCAGATTATTTTAGTATATGAGCTAAACACTCTAGAAAATTACAATTTTCTTTAAAATCATGATCAACACAATTTAAAAAATATTCCCTTTTACCAGCCTGTGTTGATGTTGGTTTTTAAACAAAAGCTAGATTAAAAAAATTACATTTTAAAATGGACAGATAAAATCATTATTTTGGAGAAGGAATCATCCTTTTATTTATTTATTTTTTTTACTTATTTATTTAATTTAATAGGCTCCATGCTCAATACGGGACTAACAACTCCAAGGTCAAAAGTCAGATGCTCTACCAACTGAACCAGCCAGGCACCCCAGAAATCATTCTTTTAAAGTGTAGTATGCCATAATTTAATTTTTTGCTATTTTTGATCTATTCCAGTAAGGTATCTAAATTTATATTTACACTACCCCATTCTTTAAAATATTAGACTATGGAGAGTCGTTTCTGTGCTCTTCTCCAAGGATAAATTAATCTAATAAGGTCTAAATACAATCCTTGTTTAGTTTATTAGTTATTCAATTTCACCACTGTTTATAAATGTATGAAGACGTGATTATCTCATCCCAGAGCTAAGAATGCAGAGATTTGGAGGATCTGGGACTTTTATTAGTAATAACTATAACGACAAAACTGACTGAATTCCAGCAAGAGATAACACATAAATATTTACTTTTCAAGCATTTTTTCTTGATTATATCTAGAGGAGATAGACATATAGTCTAAAGAAAAACTAAAAAGTTCCAAATTCTAAATAGTCACATAACCTTCTATGTCATATTGATGAAGATATTTATAAGGATGATGAAGATATTTAATGTCTGATTTTATAAAGTGAAATTCTAGTCTTTCCATGTTCTGTAACTGTGAATGAGGAGCAGCACCTCCTGGTACTGCAACAGTAAAAGTAATAACAGATAATTCAAAATAAATTACTGCTTAGCTTGCCTATGCACCAAATGTAGGCATTTCAATACAGTAAAATTCTGTCAACATTCACAAATGTTTCTCAATGATGAAGAATACTTAATATTATAAAGTTAAATGGGGAAATATGATTTAAGAAGCCATATGGAAGAAAGGAAATATATTTTTAAAATCAAATTAGATCCATATTAAAAAAACCACAGTAAAATGTATTTAAAAGTTATAAAACAAATATGCATCATGATGTTGGTGATCTGAAGTTGGGTACTTCATACACAAAAGGAAACTATATAAAAAATACTAAATCCTTTTTCCTTCCCCTAAATATGAACAACAACAAATCAATCTTAAGAATAAATATAATAAAATTTTAAGAGTTATGGTGTGACATTACAGGTAAAATTTTCAAACACGTAATCTTTGACATGGCTAATTGTAGTGGAATCAATTATATCCAGTTATTGACACCATTAGTTTTTAGAAAACCTTTTTTTTTATATAAATTACTCTATTTTAAGATCTTCATTTTCACCAGTAAAATAAAGTTTAGGCCCTTTTACAATAATTTTATGCCTGACAGTTGTATTTGTGATACCTTGGCCTACTAGAAATACAAGAAACCGGAATAATCAAATGCTTATTCTTTCATTTGAAATGGTAAAGTGGACATTCACTTTGCAAATATACTCTGGAATTTATGAATGCAGGAACAGAAAATATCATATCACAAGATAAGACTTATAAATACATTTTGGCTTTTTTGTAAGCTTACAATCCAAACCCAGTCTAAATAGGTCTTATGGTACGTTACAGTTGATACAGTGAGATTCAAAACAACAATAATAGCAAAAAACAAACAAAAACCTCATGGAAACCACATAAGATAGCATAGCAAATCTAACTTTCAGGAAAATTTCTGTATTGTATAAACAATGAAAGCTACAAAATAAAAATTGATCATCTGACACTGTGAAAACAAATCACATTAAAATTCTTGAAAACCCTTAAATACAAAGATACATTGACTTCATTTCCTTATAAACTCCTTGTGGTGCATATATGCTAAGGTATATCGCAGTGTTATCTTTGGAATGATGCCTTACTAGAAAGACATACTGCAGTTCTAGAAAAGGATATGAATGATAGGGGAAAAAAAAGTAAGTTGAGAGACAAGAGACAGAAAGGATTCTATGTGATTTGTTGCTACAATTCTTTTTAGTTATTTTATAAATTTCCTCTTCCTTTTCCACCCTCTACTTTGTCCACTCCAAACTCTCCATGTCTTCTTCTACATTTGCCTCTTTTAATATGCTCCTCTACCCCCTCCACCTCACACACACATTCTTAAGTCATGAAAATGGTAAGTTGAAGACACAATAAGAAAAATATTCTAGAAATACAATGTTTAAAAAGAAAGACAAACTTCCTGCCCTCATGGGGCTTACATTCTACTAGGAAATGTTAACATTAAATACATAATCACTCATCTAAATATATAATTACATCTAAAATGATTGCTATAAAAGAAAATATGAGCCTCTAATCAGAGCATGATCATTAATTATTAAAATAATAACTAATAGTTCCTGAGCTATAAACCAGCCATGGTGGCCGGATTTGCAGTGTAACTTACTTTTTTTTTGGCATTTTCTGATCTAAATGGTCATTCATTTCTATCAGACAACCATTAGAGTAAAAGATGAGTAAATAAAGTCATTACTGAAATGAAGCGACCAGTTAAAGAATCATGGAAAAAAAACAAAAGCAATCAACTAATTCAAAGGCAAAACAAGCCAAAATTATAAATAGAATGGAGAATCAAGTTAGCAATGTCAATGGTCCTAACATTACTAATGACAAATTTCAAGCCTAAAAGGGAAAGCAAACACAATTTTCACAAAATCCATTTGGATCCCTCTAGGCACAATTAGCAGAAGCTCAGATGGCTCTGGGTAGCGCTTGTCTTCAGCTCTCCCAAAGAAAGCTACAATTCATTGAAACAAAGTTTATTCCTAACTGTATCCAGTTAAATAAAGGTGGCCTACCTTTATTTAGAAAATATGGAAACAAATCCCAAATAATTGTAAAGTTTGAAGTAGAATGACCAATTGAAAGTATGACATAAGGTGGCCTATGGGAAGAGAGAGAAAGCTTAACAATGATCCTTAACACACCTCTTTAACATGACTTAGCTGTTCTTGTCATGCACAAATCATAAGGAATTCTGCAGTTTCCAAACCCTGAAAAATTAATTAGGGATTATGAAAGGATCCACATCAACTATGTAAGGATACATCACAAAGTGATACCAGTGCTTACCTCTAGGGGGAAGACTAAGGAGGATGAAGAAGGCTAACAGTAGTAATGTTCTCTTTAAATGATTTACTTTTTTTTTTTTTTTTTTTTTTTTTAAGGAATGGCATTCATCTATCTCTGGACATTTAAAAATTTAGAAAATATTTAAAAATCCATATAGAAAAAATCAAAATGATAATAATAATGTTCTTGAATTCAATTTTGTCTCTGGACTCAAAAAAAATGACATTAATGCATAGATATTCATTCCAGAGTCCCCAAATTCACTACTGCTAATGAGAGCAGCAATGTCAAGAAAAATGCTCCAGGATTATACTGTGATGGAAAGATTTTGAAGCATTAATTTACAATGCAAATCAATTATTTCAGACTGGACAGGTTTAACACCTATTTCATACACAACCAGGATTTAACTTGATCTTAAAAGCTACAGTGAAAGTTTCTAGGTATTTCTTTATTCCTTTGACTTGTGGCACAGGACAAGGAGAGCTACCTAAGGGAGGCCCTCATTCATGTTATTTTCATCTTTTCTGAATGCAAATCACATTTTTTTTTTTACCATTTTCACAACACTTCCATTCTGTCATTTATACATTTGTTCACATGTTTTCATTTTCCTACTATACTGAAACTCTCTGAATGTGGATGCCATGTCAGTCAAGATTGTGTTTTTACTCTAGAATGCAGATTTATTGAATTGATTAACAATTAAAGAAAACTTACAAATCATATTTCTCATTTCTATACATCTAATTTGCAAAACAGTCAAATCTATCTTAAAATCTTCTTTCCCCATTTAACAACAAAGAACATCCTGGTCCCATTAACAGAGGAAAAGTGTAATGGAAAAACCAAATTCCTGTGCTCTGTAGTTTTGTGCTGACTGAGGAATAAAACTCAATGAAAAGTAGTGAATTAAAATATGTCTGACACACACGCCAACAGAAAGCATTTAAGACTCACATAATAAAACTGAATGAAGTTAAGTGACACTTAACATTAATTACATCAAAACAAATATCAGCTGAGTATAAACATGAATTATTCTGTATGTAGAGTTAAATGGTTATAGAATTAGAACATTATTTTTGAGTTACTTTTTATGACATAATGTATATGTGTTTGTATATTTAGAATGTTTGTGTATATACATGCATTCATACATATACAAACACATATGCATATATATCTCTCAGCCAGTAAAGTAAAATATACACACAGTTCCCTCTACAAAATCCTGAGTCATCTAAAAAGAAACATGGTGGGAAATGCCCACTAAGAAAGGGAAGTAGATGGGAATTTGACCTAAGAATTTAGAAAGAATCCCAAATAGTACATGGAATCTCTAAAACAATAAGTACTGTCATTTGTATAGTTGCTAGAAGGCTTAAAATAAGATCAAATTATATTATTGTAAATGGTTGACCAAAACACACTGCAGTAGCATATGTTCTCTTTTATTGGCTCAAAATACCCAAGCAACATTTGTTTCTAAAGCTCCATTTTACACATTTAAAACTGATATCATTTCTTACTTATTGCCTGGCTCATGTTCAGGTGCTTTTTCAAGCAGAAAAGTTTCCCTGCTAGATGACACAAAGGTAAGGGTGAAGATCTGTGAGCATTTGTCCCAATTCAGATTAAGATTCAGAGCACAAGAAAATTCAGAGAATTTAAGGATAAGAAACATTCCTGCATTTAAAATAAAAACAAGACCCACAAAACAAACAAAACAAAAACAAAACAAAACAAAACAAAACAAAACAAAAAAACCAAGAGACCAAGGGCACATTCAGAAATACATAGTTAAAAATGGTTAACTTAAAGGCTGTGATACATATTTACCACAGCTACATATTATCTACTTCTTGTTAATGAAAACACTAAGCACAATGTGGATGGTTCTAAATGGCAAATTAAGCATGCTTTTAAATCTGGCATCAATGCTGTCAAGGAGTACACATGCCTGACTTACCAAGTGATGCAGAAATGTATACCTGGTTGATAATGTTCTTAAAACAAAGTTAGTATGTGAAAAATAAAGAACAGGCTTGTCTTGTTTCTTTATTTCTTTCACGGTACTGCCTTTTCAAATTATTGTGGAATTAATATGTATATATGACACCTAGCAGGCAACAAAGTAATGAGCACACTGCAGTACTGTTTAGATGCTGCACATGTTTAGACTTACATCCCAATGCAAAAAGGCTGGGGCAGGTGTGCTCCTGAGTTAAATGTTTGAGGATGATATATTTATGGTGACTACACTCATCATTAAATGATACTGCAAAAAAGTGATACTGAAACCTGTAGCTAATTTCTAAATATACTAATTTTATAAGCAGCTAACATGAGAAAAATCACTCTAAAGAGCAAGGAAAAAAACAGTGAAACATTTTGATGGATTTTTCTTACCTTAAATTAATATTCATTAACACTCATACCTACCTCTCAGTGCCCATTACTAATGTGAAAAGTTCTAAATACATTTTTATAAGTTATACACACTGTAATTCATACAGATGATAATAAAAAGAAATAAAATAATGTAATACCTTTACTTTTACCTATGGATTTGATGAAATGGTTCCATGAAGAAAGAGTTTCCATACAAAGAGAATAAAAAGAGAAACAACAATAAGAATTATGAATATATGTAAATGCACCACTGTTTGAAAATTAAACAAGACAAGAAAGTATAAATAAAGACTCGAAAACACGTGGAGATAAAATCGGCACACGTTGAGAAATCTGTCTTTTTTTTTTAAAGGCAACATGCAAAAAAATTGAAACGCCCATGCTCACTTTAAAAGATTACACAAAAAAGAAGATACACAATGACTATGCTATCGGTAGGAAAATTATTGATTCTGTGAAACACTATACTCAGCATTCTAGAAGCCAGAAGCCAAAGATGTCTGCATGTTCCCAAACTGCCATGCATGGGTGAAAAATGGACTCTCTTTGGTACAGTCAGTTCAACTGAATATCAGATATTAACTTCTGATGGTTCTCAGGTTTTCTTTACTATAGCTACCCTTAACTGCATATGCTTAGAAATGTATAGAAACTTTCAATCACAAAATGTTATGTCTCATCTATTTGCAGATATTATAGTGCAAAGAATGAAGGAAAATAAAAGTCAACGGAGCAAACCAAAATCAAACCAACAAACACAGGGGCGAAAAACATGTAAAGATGTGAACAAAAGTTATGTATTTAATTTGCAGCCAGATAATTTGCAAGCATTTGCCCATCCTTTGCAGTGATGGTTTCAAGCAGCTACAGAACAAGAAAACACTGAAAGCAGAGTGGAAAAGGAACAGAGCCCATACCTTGGTCGCCCATCATCAGGTGCGCCAGACCTTGAAGGAAAACAAGAGCACAGTCAGCAATAAACAAGGGAGCATGGGAAGGCAGGGTGGTCACGGTGACAAAAATGTCCAGTGACAGACATCTTGTTTCCTATGAGACATGTCTGTATCACAGAGGCAAATCAAAAAGCCTTCTTTCAACCCCTGGTTGGAATGCTTGGGGGCAAAGAGTTATAGTACTGCAATTTAAACACTGGCATATGCTGCCCTGTGTGTTTCTTCAATGTACCAGTTGGAACAATCAACAGCATAAAATTGTGACTTAAAATCCAACCAATCCCTTAAATATTGCATCTGCCCTTTGTGCCCTTTGATGAGACTATTTTGTACACTGCCACCACAGGGCTTCTTATTCTTTGGTGATGAAATTAGATTTTTAAAAACCCAAAGGAATATCTGAAACATGGGCTGGGTCTGATCTTTTTCCCCTCATCAAAAAAAATGAGAAGTTTTATAATTAACTTAAAAAAATCCTTAGTCACACTGAAATGATAATGCAGAAATGTCTCCTTGTCTGACACATGTAGCAATTGACTAAGCTTGTTCAAATACAAAATAAAAATAAAAATAAAAATAAATAAAAAAGCTATTAAACATGCAGCTGTAAAGTTGGAATTTACTATAGAATACTGTTTTTAGGAAACAATGGATCAGCTTTAAATAGGCTCAAGTAATTTTCCATGGAGAACAAAATTATTTAGTCTTTTACTTAAACATTGCCTAAACACTGAACTAGGAGTTGATGTAAATATATATATATTTAATAATGTTTTATATTTTTATATGAATACTTTTATCAAGGAAGTTTTCTAAAATGACGCTGAATTCCCTTTATTTAAATTACTTGTTATCTGTTACTTGACAAATGACTTCAGTTTGAAGATTACCTTTTCTAAAGAATACCACTAAGGTCCTTTTCAAAAACTCTCTTGCAATCCAAGAAGATACTTTTTACTGAGAGGCATTAATTCCTAGTTCTTTATTCCGTATTCAGAAACAAAGCTACTCCTTGATCCATGTCTATTTCAAGAATATGGGAAAATGTTAGAACAATATATTAACACAGCAATTCAACAGAATTGATATTTCTAGTGTTATTTCAAATATATTTGAGACTTTATTGAGCTATATGATATCAATACTAAAACTAATCTGCATTATTTCCTTAAAATTTCAGGAGTATTTAAACATTCCTGTGGGGCAGATACAATTACAGATCAACATATAATCAAAATATGAGGACTACTGATCATAGAGGTTCAATGTTTCTGTAATATAGTTTCCTTTTGTATTTTCAAAGTGATTTTAACAAAAAAATCACACAAGCAGATTAAAAAGTTTATGATCTATTGGTGATTCTGTGTATATTTTCTCATTTAATTCCACTTTTAAAACTACTAAATATATTTCCTAAAAACAGTTTATAATTTTTTGTAGACTAAATCAGGACATGATCTCTGTATAAGATCTTTCAGAAAATATATAAAACACTTGTAATGGTGGTGTCAAATACCACCTCAGTAAGGATGGAAGTTAATAAATCTCAAAAGCATTCACATTTCTCATGCTAGAATTTCCTACCACTAAGGGAGCTCCACTATATTGCCAAAGTCAAGTTATAAATCGGAATGGTACAATTATGATTGGATAAACTTTATTACAGTGGTTTATGGGCCTCTATTCTAAAAATCTTGTCAAAAATTTTCATGGGATGCATATGTGAGGAAAGAAGCATTCAGGCTTATTAGGCTGATTTTAAAGCCCCTGGAATGCAAGTGGATTTAAAGAGAAAGAACAAAAACATGGAACATTTTACAGAATGGTTGAGGAAATGCAAAAGAAGTTGAGAAGATACTTATTAAAAAAATTCAATCTCAAATAACATGCATAATATAACTGATACTGATTTTGAAAGATGTCAGATCCTCGGGGTAATATCACCTTTACTAAGTGCATTTTCACATGCTATTAAAATTATAGTATAGAAAAACAGAAGCCATATCCAAAGCCAACACTTGAAAAAATAGTCATTGATGATTACTTTTGAGATCTTAAACTATCTTATTTAAATAATGGAATAGAAATGTTCAGGAGCTAAGCAATTTTATTATCCATGAAATCATCACAAATAAATGCTGAAGCCTGCTACTGACGAACTTTGTATTACCATGAATTGTACTTTGAGACATCAAATCTTAGTAACTTTCATAGCTATCTGTAACCTCAGATGGGAAGTCTTTTTCTAAGACATCTGTCATTCTGTAGAAATGTTCATTATTTTTACAGAATGGCTCTATTTCAAAATATTACAGCAAAATAAAATATGTTAAACACTTCTGAAATATAGACATTAGAAAAATAATTATGTAAGAATTGTTAATGCTGTGATTATATGCGTTGATAGAATATCAACTTCCCTCTCACAGTTCTTTGGTCTATCTAGTTGTTTCTGCATTTTTATCCTTTGGAGATTTGTTTGGCAGCAAACTGACTTATACATTTAAGTTCTTTAAAGATAAGAATATCTAAATATGTTTTAGTTTGTTGGATTCTATAGGAAAAATGTGTAACTTCCTCAAAGTTCATTGATAGAGATAATTTTGGAAAAACTTTAATAAATATAGTTTTATTTAACAGACATAGAAAATCACAAATATACTTACCAGTAATCATGTTGGAGTGCTGTATAATTTCATTTCCAATGGCCAGTGGCTTATATTTTAATCTAAATTTGTGCCTCTTACTTATAGTCAATGCTTTATTCTGTGTTCTTTACATAAGTGAAATCATCTTAAATTAAACCAATGAGTTTGAGGTGATGTAATGCTAAACATTTCCAAAAGAAAATAAATCACTCTGACCAAGAAAAAAAAATGGAGAAAAGATCATGCACTGAGTTCTGAAACTGCAAAGAAATACTTTCTCATCTAAAATAAAAGAAGCTGGATTGTATCATGTTTTCCATACAGAACACTGCATCAAACATTCTAGGGTTTATATGGGATGCTGGAATTCATCAAGAGTTGGAGTTAAAGCTGAAGGAGTTTCAGATAAAGGCTGACGGGGTTGAGAGTGCATGTTCTATATGAAAAGTGATGCACAATCCAGAAATCAACAAATGCTCAGAAGTTCAACTTACCGTCTAAATTCGAGATGTACTCTATTAATACTAAGAACTAAAAAGCAAATGAGAGTTGGAAAATAAAGTAGAAAGCACCCACCTTCCACATTGTTGTCTTCTGAAAGCACATGACAAGGAGGGAGAGAAAAGGAAAAACATTCATTAAGCAGCATGCAGACTGGACCTTTGCCTTTGCATGTCTTCCTCATGCAAGGCACCAAACACATCATGCAAGTGCTCCATCGCTACCGTTCAAAGGGGGAAACAAAATCATGGGAAGCAGGTTCCCTCCTATTGGCAGCACTTAAAGAATGTGAGACAAATTTTTGGTAATACTGCCATGTCCTGAGCAAGGAAATTTAAAAAGCCTTTCCTGTCCTGTGTAAAACAAACATTATTCTTACATGTTACTGGCATGGTTTTTCTAGGCAATTATCTTTAAAATCTTATTTTTCTATTTATTTACAATTCCAAAAAGTTCTTGCCTCAACTCTGATTTGGACTTGGATAAAATAAAGTCCATTGCCAACAGCCATGAAATTTCACTTAAAGATATTCCACTTCTACAAAATATATAATTCCATTTACCATCATGGCCTTTAAGTATTTCTAATACTTCAATATTTTCCTTAAATAGAATGATAATCTATGTAACTAAAATTTATAATATACTTTATTTATAGTGTTCATATTTCATTGCAAATAATGGTAGTGTATCGCAATTTGTTAAAAGGCTGACTTTTAAAATGGTTAACTAGAAAAAGTAATCATTGCAAGAAAAGTCCATTTGGGAGCTGTCCATTAGGCAAAATTTATCATGATTTATTGACTTTGTACTTCTGTTTAGGGTGTGAATATGAATATAGTTAATATAATGACAATATTTGGTAAATTTCTTTTTGTTTCCATATAACCTATATAATATTTACACATGTTCATATATATACGTGTATTTCCATATGTGTACATATATACGTGTATATACAAACGCACATACATAATACAAGCAGATTTTGCATGTATTTCCTACACATAAACAATACAAGTGTATGGGATTTAAATTACCCTTTGTAACTACTAGACAATTCAAGTACCGTTGATACACAGGGCTTGGCATCCAGGTTAAGACATGGAAGAGAAGCTATCTTCCAGGACTAGGGCAACATCAAGATTTTGGTATTTATCAAATGTTTTCAATAATAAAATACAGCCATGTTGACATTTCTAGTCTCCGTCTTTTATTTAATCAGCTGTAATTTTAAAAGTGGCTATTTGATCAAAAGTGTTTATGAAGAACGAAAAAACAGCAAGTGTAGGAACTTGGGAGAAAAACAACTTATAAAAGCAGCATTTCATAAGGTTCAACAAATAACTGTTTTCAATTGTTAAAGTTATTAACAAATTCAAAATCATTAATTTTGTTTAAAATATAATAGCCGGAAACTGAAATATCAACATAGGCACATTTACTGATGTGGTCCTAACATATGACCAAAAATAGCTAGTGGATAAATGTGGACAACAGCATCTGTACAAAATACTTGGTTTGCCAGAGTTTATTTTAAAATAAATAACAAAAAAAGACAAATACTTGATATGTGATATTCATTTCCTGATTGGTTTGGTTTCTAATTTGCTAAATAAGGAGTTAAGACTGAATTTGCTACTTTTCAGTACTTTTCAGTACTTTACTTTTCTGAGGTGACATGGATACAAATATTAAAGATTTATTTTACTACATTGGAAATTATAAAAAGATAGAAATTATTTTAATGTTTAAGACACATTTTCATTTTATAGATTATTTTCATGTTTAAGAAACACTTTCATTTAACGTTAACCGCCCTTTAAAATGCTAGTCCCCATTTAAAATGCTTGCTTAAAAAAATAAAATTATTTAATATATAAAGTAAAACCACAAAATTATGGGGTTTAGGGGAGAGTCAATTGTCAAAATAGTCTATCATTTACTATGGCTCCAATTAACTTCTGTAAACAAAGACTGGCAAATATGGTGATGAGAAGTAGCAGTCTCAGGAAAATGGTTTTTTGGTAAAGTGCTGCATGAAAATCTAACAGTAAAATAAAAATGAAAAACAAATAACACCAGCCCGGGCCCAACACCAGTTTCATAAATGAGCTAAGTAAGATAAGGAAAGGAAGTTGTCCTGTAATAAAATCAAGGTCATTGATTCTGATCCCCTGAAAGTGAGTTTTCTTCTTTCACTGTCAACTAAGACACAGGGCCACAGGTGGCGCCATTGATCTTGTCCTGCCATCTGGCATGTTTCTGAGTTTTTATTCATAGAGAGAACCAGCAAACTTAATGGAACCCCTTGTATGCAAATCCTAGTCATGCCCAATGTGTAAACAAATCCTGACTTGACCAAATTCAGAAAAACAGGCTATCTCAGAAGACTTAGATTAAAAAAAAAAAAAAAAAATCAAGGACACCTGACTAGCTTAGTGGGTAGAGTATGCAAATTCTTAATCTCAGGCTTGTGAGTTCAAACCCCATGTTTGGGCATGGAACCTACTTAAAAAACAAATGTAAAAATTTAAAAAAAAAACTAAAAATAATCAAAGTACTAGAATAAAAGGAAGGGTAATATATTAACTCCTATATGTTAAAAAAAAAAATGACCATAAAAAGAAGAAAACTGTCTTGGAACAGACTTTACTGGCTTTCCATATGTTTTTAGACTGTCATAGAATTAAAAAAAAAAAAAACTTCTCTTTACTTCTATCATTCTATTCTACTCCTTTGGTATCCATTTGTTTGCTTTGATTGATTTAAAATCTGGTAAGCTAGGGGCTCCTGGATGGCTCAGTCAGTTAAGTATCTGACTTGATTTTGGTTCAAGTTAGATCTCGGGGACCTAAGATAAAACCCCATGTCTGTGATTAGCAGGGAGTCTGCTGGAGATTCTCAATCTCTCCCTTTTCTCTGCCCCTCCCCCGACTTGCTACCTCCACTTTCTCTCTAAAAAGATAAATAAATAAATTTAAAGATGGTTAACCTAAAAATGATTCCCTATATTATTTCATAATTTGGACATAATAAATGGTGGTAGCTCTACCATTTACAGCCATTCTCCAGGGGTTTTTCCTTTTCTCTTTCCTTTCTACTTGATTTTTGAAATAAAAGAATATGATTTTTAAAAGAATAGTTTTCCTCATAACATCAATTTTTGCTTTCCCTTTGTAGATCTTTGGCAATCAAATAGTATTTTGATTTTTAAAAGCAACAGAGAGAGAGGCAAAAATTGGCATGCCAGACCGTAAAAAGTAAAGTAGTATAATTTTGCTTTAATGTAAGGAAGAAAGCAGTCTATCCAGCCTTACCTGTGGACACTGTCACCTTAGGAATAAGCTCGTGGTTTGCAGAAAACCTTGGCTTCTTAATTCTGCTGACTAATTCTGCTATGTACATCAAGGGAATCTTAGTAATCAACTTTACTATGATGACCATGCCACCTATAAAGATCACCCTCATTTTTTTTCAATATGAAAATAAGGAATAAAATCACACAAAAAAGGTACCTTAAATTTTCCTTTCCTTTCAGACAAGACACGTTTCCCTCACAAAAATGAGAATAGGCACCAGTACATCAGTCATGTTATGAATAATTTGTGTGCTGTTGACATGAAGGGAAGCTGCATACTATTAAACTGTATATTCTTCAATTACTTCAAAAGAACATCTCCACAAAAAAATTTCCTTTGGCCCCTAGCTTTTAAGACTGTAAAGACAGTAAGTTTAATTTATCATGAATGTTCCTTGCACATAATTTTAATTATATACTTTTTTTTTGGGGGGGGAGGATGAGTAAGGAAACAAACGTGTTTGCTTCAATATAAAGAAAATCAGGAATTTAATCATGACCAGTGGATAAATTAAAGTTTGATATAAAATATTACAGGTAACTCTTTTTTGTATAATCAATATTTAAGTTTACCGCTATGAAACGCTTCATCTAAATCTATAAGCAAGAGGCAACTTATGTGCTACATTTTACACTCAAAATTGGCTGTAAGTAATCTGTCACTATTTAGCCATTCTTTCTCTCTTCTGGCTTCCTCCTTCCCTGCTAGTTGCTTCTGACCAGCTCCCTTTATTTTTCTTTGGCTCTCTCTCTCCTTCATCAAAACTGCCTCTACTGCAGGTGACTTTCCAACCAATAAAACTGGTACTGGTCCCGGCCAGCAGAAAGAAGAATACAGAATAAGATTTTATTCTCTTCTTACATATATTGATTGAGCTTGCTAGCTTCTATCCTCTCCTTTCCAGCCCTTCACATTATTTTCAAGACTTTATCCCTCATTTTGGGGATTAAATGCCAGTATAGCAGAGTCTGGCTCCCCTGGTGGCACCGGATGGAGCTTTGCTTTATTTTATTTTTCCTTTGGTGTTAACAGTGAAAACCTTTAGAAAACCCCAATCATCTGGGAATGCTTCAAGGACTAGAAAATGGAGGAAAACATTGAAAATGTGGATTTGTGCAGCAGTCAGCTGGACGAAGAGAAATGCTGGCCAGAACCAAGAGAAAGTTCAAACAGCAAATGAAGCCAAGAGGTCTATTATGGAAGGTTATGGAAGGAAAGAAACAGCCTGAGCAGGAATGGCTAGTTCCAAAAATGTTTTAACAGGTGCCCTCAGCCACTTGTTTTAAATCTACCTAAATCACACTTCCACTCAGGCTGCTGGAATCCCAGTCTTAGGGCCTGAGGGGAGCCAACTAGAATAGATGATACTTTTTCTCTCTCTCTTCACTGTTCAGGAATAAAAGGAGTATCTCTAAACCAACTTGCAGCAGTAACAACATTCCCGGCATCACCCTCGGAACTATAAAAACTTCTTCCCTAGAAACATTATAAGCAATGCCCAAGTATACTTTTGATATAAAACTATGATTCAAATTTATTATGGAATTAATGAGTCATTTAAGTGGTCTGAGAGGTTTACCTTGCCTGAGAATGTTTCTGTTAGAAAATGATACGAGTTTCAACTTATTTATTCAAAGAACTTTTGAAATAGTACTTTGCTATGTTGCAGGCTGCCTTTGTTTCTGCATCAGACAGATACCAATTTTGTTATACAAAGTCCATGTAGCATTCAATTCAAAATGCTCCATCTTGTTAACAAGAGAAGGAAGGGGGAAAGGAAAGAAAAAAAGGATGAGAGAGAGGAAGGATAATTATTTGGCAGATTCATTCAATGGATTTGATGAAATTTAATAGCTATTAGTCAACATACTAAAATATATACAGGATGGGTCACACAAACTATATTGAACACAATTTCAACTTCTATTTTCATGAGGGACTATGACATTTTGTTTTGCTTTTATAGCTTCAGTTCTTCCCTACAAATGTTAACTCTGAGTTAACATTACAATATTAATTTCAATAGCTGGACTTAAGAATAAAAATTATATATGAGTGACCATAAAAATTGTGACAAGAACAGTCTACACTGTGTCTGCTCATGTCACTCATTTTTATTGTTTTATTGCTGACATAGAAACAAACATTTCCTAATATGAAATTGACAGATAAAATTAAGCAGAGTGTTAGCATGTATTTTCCCAACAAAAGTCAATCACTGCTATATAACTTCAAAGAAAGCTGGTGGAGGTAAGGAGTGCTTCCTTTCTAAAAGTCTGAGGTTGTCATAATTTAGAAAGCAGAGCGAGAAAGTTCTTGGATTAGAGCTGATAGAATAAATTTAAATGCATCCCTATCTAACTACCCAACTTACCACCACTTTTCATGGTTTTATGGATGTGCCAGTACCCAGATATGACTTTTCTTATGAACAAATGAATGGGAGATATCCTCTAGGTGTGTGGCACCAGAGAGAATATTCCACAAAGTGGCCTAGGTTCACCAACAATAAGATGGTGAGTAGCTGAACTTCTGCTGAAGACTGCCAATGGCCCTTCATTTGAGAGAACTAACATAGGCTAGATTTACACAACTTTTTCACTAATTATTTTATTGCAGAGTATTTTCAAGTAAACTTCCAAATGCATTGGATTTTACTCATCTATACTTAGTTTCTCAGATCAGCCCAAAACAAATCTACTTCACTTATCTGAGAAAAAGCGAACATTTTAAGCAAGGGGACATTGCATGAAGATAGGATAAGTCAACTATAATGTAAAAAAAAAAAAAAGAGCTAAATTTAGAGTTTAATAAATTACTTTGTATATACTGAATAGAAAAAGGTTTATATAAAACTGACTTGTCAATTATACATATATTTTTATATTTAAGGAAAATGAAATCTTATTTCAATAATAGAAATACTTCATATTGTCTTCAATTCAATGGACCTTTGCATATGTAACAAATAGTCTAGAAGAAAAAATGCACTGGGTATTAAAAGGATTGATCAGTTCTTTAGGGCTTTTAGTTTTCATTTTCTTCAGTATTTAAAACACTGTACATTAATTATACCTAAATTTTAAAAACACCAAGACATTTACATATTTCATAATTCATGGCTGATCTAATTTTAAAATTTATAGAAATTACTGAAAATCATTTTAAAGGAAACGGACTGTTTTTTATTTTGCTAGATAAATGAGATAATATGCAAAATTCTCTAGGAGTCTCCTGGGATTGGCTAAAATATTACTATAATGAACAAAATATCTAGTTATCTTTTCAACTATAGCACATTTCAATAGGAAGATGATTGTTACAAAGAATTCTTCTGCTTCTTCAAAGTCTGAAATCATTTAGTCCAATGGTACCTGAGATCGAAACATATGAAATTGCTGTTTTCAGATCAAAATTGGTCAAACAGCAATAGTTTAATATTGTTAAATCTAATATTTCTAAGTTGATGCTATTCTCTGCCTCCTAAATATCACATGGTAATATCAAGTTAAGCTAAAACACTATTGAATTCCTTAGAATCAATCCATAGAAAGCAGAAGGGAGTGGGAGGTACAGGCTTCCATATATGGAATGTAAAGGTCAGGTGAATGAAAGATACAGCACAGGGAACATAGTCAATGGTATCATAATAGCATTGTATGGTAA
This sequence comes from Vulpes vulpes, assembly GCF_048418805.1. Classification (NCBI taxonomy): domain Eukaryota; kingdom Metazoa; phylum Chordata; class Mammalia; order Carnivora; family Canidae; genus Vulpes; species Vulpes vulpes. The sequence continues at coordinate 81,021,189 of NC_132795.1, forward strand.
CAAGGATAATTACCCTCCTGGTGAGGGTGAGCACATCATAACATATAGAGTTGTGGAATTACTATGTTGTACAACTGAAACTAATGTAGCGTTGTATATCAATTATACTTCAATCAATAGATCAACAGCAATGACAAAAAAAGGAAGTAGAAAACGAGTGAATGTAATTCTTACAAAATATTTCATACAATGTTATGAAGATCTCAAATGTTCAAGAGAAATAAGGAAAAATATACTAATACTTTGGTTATCTTATCACTTTAAATGTGCTTGCATAAATATATCTTACATAATCTTTATATTATTGCATCAGTTATTTTGCTTTGGTTGAATGAATTGTCCAAGATACCCAAATAAAAAGTAGAAGAAAAAAAAAAGTAGAAGATGCTAAGAGTGGATAGAAAGTATGTTTAAAGGCTCCTTGTCCAAGTTTGTGTGGATTTCAAAAATTGTTTAAAAAAAATGAATATAGGGACAGACAAGTGGTTCAGGGGTTGAGCGTCTGCCTTCAGCTCAGGGAGTGATCCCGAGATCCAGGATTGAGTCCCACATCGAGCTCCTTGCAGGAGGTCTGCTTCTCCCTCTGCTGTGTCTCTGTCTCTGTCTCTCTCTCTTATGAATAAATAAAATCTTTAAAAAAATGAATATAAGGATTTTGGGTAATATAAGGTAATGTTGGCATGTCTACTACACTTGTGTTACATTACTGGAACTATTACCAAAATGTATCAATTACTTTTAAAAAAGTAATATAATAAAGAAGTAAGAAGACAGTATTTATGATTTCTTTCACCCTTTTTAAGAAGGCATAAATATTTTATATGAAATATTTCTTTCTTAATTGCATTTATGTAATGATTCTATAAACTCAAGAAAATGTAATGCTGTTTACTTTCCTTTATTGAATGAAAAAAATGTCCTAGCACTCTTCTCCCCTGTGCTATTAAAATTATTTCCCAAAGGACAAAAAACAAAACAAAACAAAACAAAACAAAAACAAAAATAAACCAAAACAGACAAAAACAAAAACAAACACACACACACATACATTTAGACAATCTTTACCCTACTTTAATAGCAAAAAGCAGACCAGATTCGTAAATGTGTTTACCTTTGGGCATCCTAACCACTAGAAAGAAGAGAAAAAGTATCCATAAATTTTTGCTGTCTTTAAAATTGAAAGGAAAGTGTTCATTTCATTCAGAGCATGCAAAATTTTGCATCCTTTTTTAAAATATATAAAATAAAAAGACACTTTCATTTATTAACAAAATCAATTATTTTGGAAAGTTAGGTAATATATGCATTGACATATAAAGTATATTTGCCCTTTCCTTTTAGCTATGAAATGTAAATCTGATAAAATACTACTCTTATTCCTTTTACATACACGTTGTAGAGTAAATCTCCTGGAAACTGAGCAGTAAGTCCAAATCTTTTAAAATTTTAATCAACAACAACAAAAAAATAAATAAATAAAATTTTAATCAACAGACAAGTAGGAAGAAAAATGAATAAACAGATTGTTCAAACTCCTATTTTCTTTAAAAATAAAATAATTTTATGTTAAAGGCTAAAAAGAAAATAATTTGTTCATAGACACAACCAATCATATATTTTTGAAGATTTTATATATGTAAGTTGTTTGTCTTCATATCTAGTACTTTAGGCCATATGAATGCAAGCCCATGTGCAGAAAACCCATGAGCTTAAACAATCTACCCTTTATCTGATTTATTGATCCATAAAATCAAATCACCACAAACACAAGACTTCAAGGTAGCCTTATAATTCTCCATCATATCTTTTCCTAAAATGGCCTTTTGCTGCTCAAAAAAATATGTTGAAATATGAAGAGATTTTTTTTTGAGGACTCTTGTAAAAATACTGAAATGTTAATTCCATCATACAAAACTATTTTATTTTTTAAAATGAAACTGCATGAATGTGACATAATTCATTATTTCTTGACATTCATATAAACTGTTTTCTGATTATTGGAAAGTCTGAATTCTTTTGACCCAAGCAACGTCCAAACTGAAGATTTAATTTTCAAAATAATCTCATTAGGTTATAATTCATTAGTTATTGATTTAGAAGGTGTGGAAATACCATGATGTTGTAACCACTTCATAAGCTCTACTCTAAACACCTATACAAGCAGGTGTGCCATTTCTCACACATGCACACATACCCATCTAGCCTGCTCTTTCATAAACAAATTCAAACTTTCATATTTTTCTCTATAAAAATATTTTCCTACAAAAGTTAATGTGGGTAGTGGTGCCTGGTGGCTCAGTTGGTTAAGCATCTACCTTCAGCTTAGGTCATGGTCCCAGGGCCCTGGGACTGAGCTCCATGTAGGGCTTCCAGCTCAGTGGGGAGTTTGCTGCTCCCTCTCCCTCTGCTGCTCCCCCTGCTTGTGCTCTCTCTCTCTCTCAAATATATAAACTCTTTAAAAAAGGAATAGAATGTTAATATGGCTAGAATAAAAAACTATTTATAATAAATACTTGATAACATAATCAATAATAACACAACTACTAGTTTACTCCATTGGAAATATATTTATCTACTGATAATAAGCACTGAATAAGTTATAAATCTCTCTATATTTCTCTTTCTTATTTAAATTTACATATTTGTCCATGTTAAAAGAGAAGAAAAGCATTTTCTGACTGTCCAGTATGTTAGCCATCAGACACATATGCCTACTTACATGTCCACTAAAATTAATTACAATTAAATAAAATTAAAAATTTAGTTTTTAAGTTGCAACAGCCAAATTCCACATTCTTACTGTCATATGTAGTCATTAGCTACTAGACTGGACATCACAGATTATGAACATTTCTATCATTGCAGGAAGCCCTACTGGACAGTATTGTTAAGGGTTTTAAATAAGTCACTACTTCTCTGGTAATATCTTTTAATATAAAGCTGTCACTTATTGTGTAATTATGTTACACACTTATTGTGTATTATGTTCTTTGCTAATTTTGTTTATAAAGGAAAGAGTTTAAATTCATAATGATATTTTTAAAGGAACACCTAAATTGAGATTAGATTTAGTTACTGTATTTGTATACTGTGAATTATATATTTCCATTTTAACTTTAAAATAAAAACAAAAGTTGGGAAATAACTCCAATAAAAATTTTGCTCTCATAATAAAATATCTTTGGATAATATAAACTCTGAACAATTATTATTCTTTTTATCATAAGTCCTTTCCTGTAAGCTTCACAGATAATGAGAAAATGCTAAATATGTTTTGATTTTTGAGTAAACAAGCAATCAAATAACTTTTGTCTTGATCTCTTTCCATTTCTTTCAGTATTAGATCATTTAATACTATTTGTCATAGACTTTATGTGTAAACTACATAATAGTTTAATAGCAACAGCAGTTTTAACACTAGTAAAAAGTACTCTCCATCCCAAATCTCATATAATAAATCTCTTACATTATAATAAGTCCAAGATTTCCCTTTCTATAAAGTAGGTCTATTACTGAATAATACACTATGGGAAAATAAACCAAATGGGCAAATAATGGAATCAACACTTTTGCAGCACTGAAATATAACAGGAAAGAACTACAAAAGAATAAAAAGAATAGCTGAAACCTCTAGATAATTCTGTAGAAGTTCAAGATCTTGTTAAGAAATACATCATGGAGTAAGCAAATAAAAAAATATGAGTGGGACAAATGGAAAAAATAACTCTGAATATGGAAGCATTAGCTGTGGAGTAGTAAAAGGAAAAAATTGTGCCAATGCTGTTTTAAATAAAAATGAATAAGATACACAACAAAATTTAAAGTAAACCTAGAAAGTCTATTTTTAGTATTTAAAAAATGTAGGTCTGCTCTTAATGTTGAACACTGTCCACTTTATTATCAAAAACTATCATTTTTCATTATTGGTTAATGACATCCAAACTATTTTTACAATGTAAGGGAAACGAGGCAATAGAAGAATAAAAACAAACATATCATTTATAGCCTCAACACCTTAATGAATAACAATCTAGATATCCCAAAGAGCTGTTGTTTGGTAAGCGAAGTAAGTATTGAGAAGGACAGCTGATTTCTAAAGATTACTGAGGTCATCTCACATCTTAGTCCAATCCTGGCATTAGAATGGCTTGAAAGAGATTATGTGACATAACCATATATTTATCTTATTTTCAAAGAAGAAAATGTATGTTGCAAAACCAAAGGCAGCATCCTGATATGATACTTGTTATGGACTGAATATTTGTATTCTCTCAAAATTCTTATGTTGAAATCCCATTTCTCAGAATGATGATATTAGGAGGTGGAGCCTTTGGAAGATAATTAGGGTTATATAAGGTAATCAGAGTGGAGCCCTCATGAATAGCATCAGTGCTCTTATGAGAGAGTTTGCTTCCCCTCTTTGCTCTCCACCATGTAAAGATACAACAAGAAGTCTGCAGCCTTCAACCTGGAAGAGGACTCTCATCAGTATTTGACCATGCTGGCAACCTGATTTCAGATTTGCAGACTCCAGAACTGCAGGAAACAAATTTCTGTTTTTTTATAAGCTACCCAGTGGATGATACTTTGTTATAGCAGTCTCAACTAAGACAGTACTGCTTTAGATGTTGTATTACCAGAGAAAATTCACCAGTACATAAAATGACACAAAACCTTAATAGACTTCTGATACTATTACATTAACAGAAAAAACTAGTTACACTATATGTACAGTATGTGGAATGGCTAATGCCTGTTAGCAAATGTAGTTCAAAGTAGTACCTAGTAACTTAGCATATATAGCTGTCTGAAGTAAATTATGGTAAAAATGTGCAATGCTGTAGGTAACATTGTGGGGAAAACAAGATGGAAAAAGACTAGAAAAATCACTATTTAAAAAAAATACTGAATAAAAGTGCCTGGGCGATTCAGTTGGTTAAGCATCCAACTTTTGGTTTTGGCTCAGGTCACGATCTCAGGTTGTGAGATCGAGCCCCACGTTGGGCACCACACTGGGCATGCAGCCTGCTTAAGATTCTCTCTCTCCCTCTGCCCTTCCCATCTCTCTCTCTGATAAAAATTTAAAAAGATTAAAATACTGAGTTGGCGATTTCATCTTTTTTTTTTTTTAATTAATATGCTTCTCTAGAGTAGTTTGGGAACTATTGTGAATGGAGACTGAGAGAATAAACTTGATAATTATACATGGATCTATCGATATAAATAACTAAATAAACCACTCTAACTAAAATTTATAAATATGAGTAAAATATTCACAGAATGAGAGGGAAAATAATTTGAATTAATTGTCAAAGTCAACTAGTACACTGAATCATTAAGAAACTAGAAATACTTAAAGAATATGGGTATTTCCTGACGAAGTGATACTTCAATGTTTCATCTCATTCTCCCTAAAGAAGGAATTAGAAAGGACAGAAAGCCTGCAGTTAGGATCGTTTTTAGGCTCTACCATCACAAATCAGTTTTAGGAATCTAGGTACTTTTTTTAGAACATTTATTTAATTTTCCATGTACTAAACATCTAACTTGTTCCATAGAGAGGCTGTGGCTCATAGCAGTAAAATAATGCAAAGCCACTTATTCAATAATGACAGATTATAAAGTATTTCATGTACAGATAATACCTATTTAATGATGTTAGCCATGACATTATTATAATTAATGCTTCCTTCTACAAAGTTGGTTGCTGAATAACAGTTTTCTATTCCTCTTCCTTTGTTCAGCTGCTAGCCTGGTGTGTACATATAAGAGTTGCTTAATAAATGTGTTTTAATGAGTAATTAATTTCCAATCTTAATTTCCTGCTTAGCTCCTATGAAACTAGTGGGATGAAGACAATTAAGTTTCTTTACATAGGCAAGATTTACTTGCCACAACAGGCCAAATTTAGTTACTATATTCTCACATCAGAAGTAAAGTAACAATTGGAAACATTTTTTATTTGGACAAGATAAACCAAAGTGTGTATTAGTTTCTATCAAAATATTATTCTCAGGTAGTTCAAGATTTATTAATCGGACATTTCCAAAATGTTTCCTCCTTGGACTGTTATTTCTTAAGTAGATCTGACAGTGAAGATGATGGCAAAACAGTAGAATACAACAACCATCACTTCAATTCACAAAACCACTTCTATAATCTTATTCATTATCAAAATGATGTGACCAAGATCAGTTAAGAAAGTAACAATTAAAATCCAACAGGATGAACATAATATCTGTTTTCTTGTCACTTTATGTACAGTTCTGAGTACAGTACCTGGCACATTGTAAACACCCAATAAACATGAGGGAATAAATGTAAACATGAGAGAGTAAATGTAAATTGAAGACTAAATAGTAGAAATCAGCTCTCTTAATTCCGAATTATATGTTCTTTCCTCTATATTATGGAGGTTTAGCAAATTAATCACATGTACCCCAAAGGCTCATAGTATATTTGTAGGGAGCAGATTACTTAAGTTAAAACAAACAAAAAAATTAAAATGCAAATAATCCCACTAAAATAATGGCTTATTATGGAGCTTCTTTAAAAAATCTTCTGTCAAATCATTGTTTCCTGCATGCAATCTAATGCTTCATGATATATGTATAGCAATATATCAATAAAAAAATATTTTAATTAAATTGTTCATAATTTTAATAAGTTATATGATTTATTAAATATAATGGCATGTGTAAAGCTCACATATTTGTATTGGATGGAATGAGAATCTTTAGCATGGTTAGACAAGTGACATTTTAAAACAATGTGGAATAAATTTGAAGTTTTCTACCAATTTTGCCTTGAAAGCTTTAAACAGAAAGGTACTGTTTAAAATGGCATCTCTGCATTTGGGTCCAAAGAATTACCTCAGGTTTCACTTAAATTGGCCATTACTTGATGTGTAGCTACTAACCTAAAATGCTCTGTCCAATTAATACAATTCAAAGCAGCTACATCAATTATGCATATGAGAAATATATAATTTAAAGTTGTCTTTAGTCATTTCTAAATACTACCTTCAGGGATGCTAGTCTGGTAAATGTGATAAACATCTTCTGGTTCCAATGGGATGTATGTTGATTAGAATGCTTTTACATACTGTAGTTAACTTGGCAGAAATAACTGAATCATCTATTGTGTAGACTCCTACAGTACACAACTAAATTTTATGTGATTTTCCTGTGAAGACATTACTATACAAGGCTTATCTTTACATACAACACACTAAGAAATATAATTATTTTCTATTTGTTTTTTTTTTATTTTCTATTTGTAATTTAATCCTACTTATAGTCCCTGAAATTCTAATTGAATTTATCTTTTTACAAACGATGATCCCAAAATGCAACTGAAATGAATATTCTCTTGTTTGTCTAAAAAATCAAACCAACGGCCCATTTTTGTAACACATGATAAAACCTTGGTTAATTGGCCTCAGAGTAACAACGAGTAAAACTCTAAAAGGAATGGTATCAATAACAACCAAAGTGGTTTAAAAATCAGATCAATGCTGCATGCTTCTTAAACTCCTTAAAATAATCCAAATTGGCTATTTTTCTCTTTTCATATGAATTTTAAACAAGAAACTAGAATTCTAATTTTCTTTCTAATAGATTTGAAAGTTTTGGAAAAGGATAAAGAATAACCAATTCACTACACCCCCCTACCAAAAAAAGAGCATCTGAAAACACATCTATCAAAATTTGCAAGTAAAACATTTAAAATTTGTCTGCATCAAGTACAGATGGATTGCTCGTATAATTTTTTTTTATATTTTACACATGAAAAAAAAGTGAGACCCTAGAATGGGTAAGCTACTAATACATAAATGCCATTAGCAATAAGACATACAGTCTGAGGACATTTCTATGCTACTTTCTAAACCAGGACTGTTCAATAGAATCTTCTGTACCGTGGAAATGTTCCATAAAACCTAGGACTGGATTATGACCCTAACCAAAAGTAACCACCACCATGTAGGTTTTCCTATTGAGAATCATGTCTTAGGAAATATCCCACTGTTCTTATAAAGATCTGGATAAGAAGCAATCATCTCAATACAAATTTCTGTCTATGAGGATACTTCAGTGTAGCTTTATGAAAATAAAAGAAACAGGGTCTAGCCCAGATCAGTCTTCCATACAAAGTAAAGTAAAATGCATTGTGAAATAACTTTCAGAAAATAATATATGATGCAAAGACACTAAGAACATGTTAGAAAATAATATAGAGGAGCAGCCTGGGTGGCTCAGCGGTTTAGCGCCACCTTCAGCCCAGGGTGTGACCCTGGAGACCTGGGATCCAGTCCCACGTCCAGCTCCCTGCATGATGCCTGCTTCTCCCTCTGCCTGTGTATCTTTCTCTCTCTCTCTCTCTCTCTCTCTCTGTCTCTCATGAATAAATAAAATCTTGTTTAAAAAAGAAAATAATATAGAAAAGGAAATAATTTCCTATGGGCCCATTTCCTTATTCTTCCAAAGAACCCCATAAGAACAATTACAAAAGAAGCAAATTTTATTTGTAGAAGACCTTGGCATTTGACTTCTGACCAATGTTGGAAGGAAGTGAAAGAAGAAATTATGAACCACTGGTAAAATAAAAATTGGCAAAACAAAAAAAAAATGGCTTCAGCACTCAAAATACGCAGAACATGGTTGTTTTTGTTTAGGCAGAATTAAGAAGAAATTCATAGATCTTATTTCAGAAATACTTTACACATGGCTAAAAGAATTCAGTAGGATACAATAGTGCTATAAAACTGGGATGTGAATTTTACCTGTCAATTGTTATGCACAACTAAAAGCATATGTTGGGAATTTTTTTAAAAAATGGGAAGAGCCGATCCATTTTAAGCACTGGTTGCAGAAATCATGGAGAATGGATCTTGGACATGTGGCTGAGGCACCATGGCAACGTGGAAGGAACCCAGAGCCCAGCCCAAAGAGTCCCAATTAGGCTCCATCACAAATTATTTTCTAAGTGCATGGGGTATGTCATTTCACATCCTGGGCCTCCATTTCCTCATATTTGAAATGAAAATAATAAAACCTAACTTATAGCATTAATCTAAGAATAAATTAGTAAGTGTATAAAATGTGTAGCATATAGCTGATATATATAGTTGAAACCTAATTACTTCTCTACTTCAGTGTAATCATTTTTTAATGAGAAAGTAGGAAAAAATATTTAAAGTAAACCTAACTTTAATCTTAACATATTTAACAACATTTTTTAATCCTATACTTCTATCTTGCAAAAGGAAATTGTACACAGAGTAACAGCAAGAATTTGAATGCCAACTGATTTTCAAAATGGTGCAGTATAATTAGGAAATTCATGAGTCAAATTCCTGTTTATGCCTGCAATGTAAAGGCTAATCATTTGTTTGTTTTCTATAAGAAGGGCTTGATTAAAGCCTCTAGCAGCAATAATTAAATAACCCTATGCGTGAAGGACGCAGGCTCAGCTAGCACTGTGGTGTGCTAAAACCCATAATTAATGCATAGGGATGTGTGTAAATTAACAACTGAGTGTCATTTACACTAACAGTACAAATGTAGGTTTCTTTTTTCGGAGAACTACCTCTGTGTTTTCTGTTAACCATCACATGTTATGAGCACAGTATAACTGGCATTCTAACACCTACATACAGCCTCTAGTTCAGGCCATGATCTGGATTCGGAGTAAGCAAAGTTTTCTAGAAAGGACCAGATAGTGAATATTTTGGGATTTTCAGGCTATATGGTCTCTACTGCAAACACTCAACCTGCCCTTGTAGAGTGAAAACAGTCACAAACAATACATAAGCAAATGTGTATTACTGTGTTCTAATAAAACTTTAATAAAAAAAATAAAACAAGCATTGGGCCAGATTTAGTCCCATGGTCTATATGATTACAGGTCACAGTTTGCCTAACCCTGAATCACTGTTTGCCGACCTAGATCCTAACTGTCAGCTAGTACAATGTAAAGTATTATCTTAGATAAGCATTATTTATACAGGTTAAGGACAAGGGAGTATAAACCTGACATGAAAACTTGACAAGCTTCTGAAACTTTCTAAGTTATTCTCAAATATAAATTAGAAAAAAAACCAACACGACAATCTGAATTTACCACAAGTTTGTTGTAAAAATAAAGTGACTCCAGATTTGAAAGCATTTTGAAAAAATAGGCTATAATACTTGTGAATCATTATCGTTGTTGTTGTTGTTGACTGCTGTTCTTTTCAGTTCTATGTTTCAAGGCCCCTGGAAGTCACATCTACTCTGGGACAACCTCAGAGGACAAACTGCCTAAAACTCACTCAGAGCTGGTCTAGAATTCTAAAATTTAAGAAAGATCAAGTACACTTAGAGGCCTATAGACGGCCCCCATAAGGTGTCTCTTCCTAAAATCAACCCCATGTCTTCAATCATGACAGAAGTTTTTCAAGAAGTCCTTGACCAATACTTTTGGAAACAGTGGATATGACATTATAAATATAAGCATATTGTTACACTATGAACATTAGTATTAAAGAGATACTTGTCAAAGAGTCCTTGACAAATAAATCTGAAACACTTATACTCCTCTGTCAGAGATTCATAGCAAACAATTGCACAGTAAAGATGCCGAGATATACTGCAATAAAAAAAAGGGTACCTTTGTCCAAACCAGTATTTCCAAAATTTATTTCTATAGAAATTTTGTATTTTGTTGGTGAAGCCTATTAACATGGTTCTCCAGAAAAAACATTAGGAAAAGCTGTCATTCAGATTATTTTGAATTATTACACTCTTTCACTCTGGGTGTGGGGAAACTGTCCCACTATTCTCACATCTGACAGTATCAGAGTAGAGGCACACACTTTAGCCATTTACTTACAATCCATCAGTGTGGCAGTACATTGGGATTTCTACATATAGTAATCAGGTGGAAACCAATCAAATTTGTAAGATAAGCTAAGCAGTATGAAAATTACACTCACCTCTGTACACTTGAAAAAAGGGGATGGAAAATAAATTGCAAACATCAAATACCTCTGATTTGAACTTGAAAGTTAACAACAAACATATCCACTGAGATAATATCAAGTGATAGAGACTTAAATAACTTTGTGCTGAAGGCACTGAAATCCATTAAAATCCAAATAATTCTTGATTTTGCTGAATGTTGCTTAAGCTGTCCAACAGGAAGAAAAGAATGAAAAAAATTGCATAGTTCATCAGTTTCCTATACATGACTTCTTACTTATAGGATTCTTCTGGAAGCTTTTTCACAGACTGTTTAATCAAAAAAGGCAGTTCTGTTCTTGTAGCAAACCGTTTTTGGACAGTGATTATCTGAGTTATTATCGGACTCTAATTTCCCAATGTTTCTTTCCTTTGAGACTAAAATTTTTTCTATAACAAAGCTATACATTTTTGTCTAACATCAATTTGGGCACTAGAAGCTGGAGCTGGCTTCTGGAATTAAACATAAATTAACCCAAACCAACTTATATCTAGAAAAATAAACAAGATATCCTATTTCTAGCACTTAATATAACCCCTGACATACAAAAGAAATTCAGTAAATATTTGGTGAATGAGTAGTAAATGAAAAGATCAACCAAAGAGAGATACCAACTACTTTAGTTCAAATATCAGCTACTTTAGTTCAAATATACAAGTAGTATTATTTATAAATCATTTTTACTGAATAATTCAGAATTACTTTCTGAAACTGAATATCCAATAATTCAAGAGAACTGAAACAAGCAAAATGATAATCTGCCATTACAGTTACTCATTTCAACATCATAACTACTGTTTGCCCAAGCACAGTGATGGAGAACTAAGGTATTTTGTGCTTGATAAGATAATAAATCCATACATGATACAGAGACACTAAGGCAGAACAGACTTTTATTATAGTGCTTAGATTATATTACAGAGTCTATCTTAGTATTCTGAAGGATTAAAACCACCAATACAAGTTCAATGTCGTAAAATTCTTTTATACAGCAACAGAACAATCCTCCATCAAATGCTTAGGAAAACATACCCATCCAAGTAGAGCCACTAGTACAACGGCTACAAAGGTTTCCCCCCATTTCTAGTGAAATCTACAAGTAAGATATTTGTTTAACAGTGTACTTCCTACATTTTTTTTCACACTAATAAAAAGAAAAAAAAACTTTTTTTTCACCATTCTCAGTATCAATCTGGTAAGTTATGCAATCTGCAACGTATTAATTTCATCTATTCAGAATGACAACATGGTTCCATCTATATTCCTTTGCCATTGATGAACCATTGACTTATCTCAAAATAAGTCAAAAATTATTTTTCAGTTAATGCTGGAAACGTGTTTATTTTAAAACAAACGTGTTTTATATAAACACGTTTATATATAAAACAAACATGTTTTAAATAAACGTGTTTATTTTAAAACATTATCACTATCTCAAAACATACTTCCCAGAACATGCTTATAATGCATACGGTACACATACCACATTCTCCTTCTGTGAAAAAGTAAGTCTTTATCTCCAAGTGCACTTAATTTTCTGAGGCAATTTTTCTTTTCTTTTATCCATTAAAACATGTACCTCTTGACAAACGGTGTCAATTTTCACACTGACAAAACTTTAAAACCATCATATGACTATTAACTATTATGGAAGAATTAATAAACACTTCTACGGCAATTTAAAGAGATTCCAAATTTCATTAAATTAATCTGATATTATTGCTAAATGTTTATATGTACTAATCATTACTATTACCTAGATACCTTTTATAAATGAAATAGCTGGATGGCAAATTAAACCATAAAAAAACACACTTCAGATTGTGCAAAGAACACAATTGTAATTAAAAGTATTTAACAAATATAGTAAGTGCTCTTTCTTCAATTATGGGTATAAAACCCAACAGATGACTAATAATTTTGTACAAATGTACTATATGCAACGCCAGGAAATAAAATAATGAACAAAAGTAAAAATACTGATGGGCAGGTTAATATTTTTCAAATTCTGTTTGCTCTTCTGAGGTTCCCTGGTTGCTCTGGACTTATTTACTGAAGTCTGTCTCACTGGTTTAGAATTCACTCAATTAAGAATTCTTATGATTGAAGGAGCACCTGATACATATTGTTCCCCTGTCCACTAATGTAATAATAAAATTGAACAACTTGTTTGAAATTCAGAGCAGCCATCCATAGACAACTTTCTCTATGGCAGTCGCTCATTGAACACAGTTGCTTTTTGTCTGTGTTTCATAGTCAAGACACACTAAATTATAGATTTAGAGTTCTATTTTTGTAAGAATTAAGAGATAATTTACAATTAGGGACAATGAAAAAGACACCCTTTCCCTGAAGAGTTCAAAGAACACTGTAAATTTATTGAACAGTTATTTCCATGAATTCAAAATGGCTTACCACCAATTTTAGATCTGCTAGTAGGGTTCACCAAGAAAACTTGCTTCAGAAAGTGACAACCGGGCAGCAAAGAAAAAAGGCTAAATCTGTTCTATGCCCCCAAAGGAATAAATATACTTAACTGGTCCAGTGTTTGTTAATAAGTAGATTTGTGCCTAGGACTGTGCAAACAGGACATGAGAAGAAACCTGAGAACACCTGGCTATTATCACTATCTACCCAATTTATTAAAATTATATAAATGCATTTTATTATACATTCTCATTTCCAAAATAAGACATGGGGCTCAAAAGAAAAGGAAAAAAAATCACTATTCAAACACACAATACTGAGTTAATAAGGGGATTCAGTTAAATAAATAGGATAAAAGTGTGTTTGGTTTTAAAAGTGTCTAATTTAGTCACTTACCTCTCATTTCAATTCTGATGTTTCCAAGGGTCAGAAAATGACATCAAGAAATAGACTTGGCTGAACAGTTTACATACTCATACTGAAACATACCCTTTAAAAAAGTCATTATTAATATAGTTCCACATTTAGAAAAATCAATCTGGGGAACACAAGGCATAGAGATGGCCACAGTTCTCATCTGATAATTCCATTTTGTCTTTATAATAAAAAAGTCATTCTCACTCTGCTTCTTCCTGCTGCAATCCAGACATCCTGCAATGTTTTCCAATGGGAACACATTTCAGAGCACGAAACATGGTGTGGTTGCATTCCTATTCAGGCCTTCATTCTCCTAAGAGCTTCTCATTGTTTCTGCAAGGAAAGAATCTCTGATATCTTGGAAAAATTGGGAGCTCAGAATAAAAACTTCCCTGGAGAGCTTTTACTTGCCCAACTGGCACTTGCCATGCACTAACGTTTGCTAACCTTGCATTTCACAGGTCAGATAGTCCCAGAGATGAGTGATTCCAGAGCCACAAACAGGCTTTTCTTGCTCTCATTTATGTCTGTCTCACCTATTTCTCTTTGAATTGTGAATGTACAAGGAAAATTCTGGGAAAAGTACATTCAATTGCTACCTTATGTAGAAATAAGGGCAGCTGAGATTAATTAAAGCAAGAACATACATGGAAGCACTAGTTACTTATGGACTCAGCAGACTAACAATGCTGGAACCATCTCCTGGCCTAATATTTAGAACAACCTATAAATGCTCTAAACACTTTACCACTCACTCTTTCTTTTTCCAAAGTAGTGGGAGAAAGTGGCTGAATTTATTTTTTTTTCTGAAGACTACAAATTTTCTAAAATGTGACAAAATATTAGCTTCATAAATAATTCAAATGGGAAAGCCATAAAAAAGGGAAAATGAAAATGAATGGGTCTTAAAATAGCAATAATAATTAAAAGATAAATATTTATTAGCATGTGAAATCATATACCTTGTTCTCATTCATTTCTCAGAATATATATGTGGCGATTCAGGCCGGCTTTCACTACAGAAATAACTCCGTGAATCTGAGTTCATTTCATGAGCTTTTTCTCTCTCAAGAATAAAAGAAAGCAGATGAAAAGCAAATACTAACAATAAATTGAAGACTACGTGCTATGTATCTATTTCCTCACCTTCAGTGCTATTGAAAGTTTGGGCTGGATCTTTCTTTCTTGTAGGGGACTATTCTACAAATTTTAAGATGTTAAGTACCCTTCCTGGCATGAGCTAATAAATATCAGTAGCAACTTCCCTATCCCCTGCCCGAATCACTCCTAACTGAGAACCACAGATCTATAACAAGATAAAAGGCCAAGACTTTTTGGTAAAAATAAGCACAAACATCAACTGCATGCTTATGGTTTACGCTAACGATGTTATACAGAGGATATGTTGTTTAATGATCAGAGATGTAATGACTTTAGTTTTAATTATCATTTCCATTTTACAGCCGAAAAATCTGAATCTCTAAGATATTACATAACCTGGCATTTATGATTTATAATAGGTGGTTAGCAAAAGCATGTATTGGGTTTGGAAAGCCAGGAAAACTGAATTCTTCTTTCACAGACATATGGTAGAGGTCTGATGTTTAAACAAGAGGTCTTAGTTCTGATCTAAGCAAAAGAATTACACACACACACACACACACACACATATACATACACACATAGATAATATACACATACATATTTTTCAAGTAATGATTTAAGTGCCTATAGTCAAGTAATGATTTAAGTACCTATAGTAGATCAGGAATTAATTTATTAGATTTTATTAAACGACCCAAAGGCAGCAGCTTATAATAAAGGTATATTATAATAAGGAATACAATAATTTTTCCTGGGAGGTGCATCTTGAGAACAACATGAGGGCTGAAAAAGGATGGGATGAAATAATGACTGAAGGCAACCAGTGTCAGTGGTAGTATATCTGATTGAGGGGAGAAAATTGTATCTCAAATGAAGGCAAGAGAGAAATAAATTAAATTTTGTTTACCCTCTTATTTGTTTACAGCAATGGTTTTCAAAGGAGGTAATACTTCCCCACAGGCACAAATATTTAAATTTGTGATTTAAAATATATATGTGTAGGTGTGTGTGTGTGTGTGTGTGTGTGTGTGTGTTTAGGTACGTATGTAGAATGGGGGATGCAATGACATTTAGTAGGTAGAGGTTTGGGACACTAGATGTCACACAATACAAAGTGCATTCCATGCAGCTTTAAAACACTCTAATATATATATCTTAATGAATAACCTGTTTAAAATTATTGAAGCCTAGAATCTAATTTTAAACAGATAAGCATCAAGTATTTTTTTGCATACTTTCACTGGATCTTTGTTATTCTGGTTGTTTTTTCTTTTATGGGTTTGTTTTTTTTGTTTTGTTTTGTTTTGTTTTGTTTATGGAATGCAACCATTATGTAAACCTGCAGGAACATAAAACTTATTTGGTTTGAAAATTTATAAAGAATTGTTCACCATTTCAAAAAATTACTCTGCAAATGTGGCTTCATATTCATGGACCTTCTACATTTAAGTATAAGTAGCTGACTATCTTTTATGACTTCTATTATTTACATGCCTGAATATCTGCACATTGAGATACATAGAATTTTTTTAAAAATAGCTTCCCTCATATTTTGCCTTTACACTAACAATATGGAATTATATTGATTTTTTTAAATTATGCAGTCATCTCTTATCTTATTAAATTACCTTATTTAGGAATTACAATTTAAGAAAGTAAAACAGGGCCTATGTAAATATGTCTTATAAAAAATACTGAAACTGAGACCCTGGTAAAAGTTCTATCTTTTCTCAATCATAGACATACTACAACAAAACTATAAACCTCATAACCCCCCCTTGTTTGTAATAATAGACCCAGATGATTTATTGAAAGAACATTCAACCATATAAAACTCTTTAATATGAGCTGTTGTAGTACTCAGAAAGCACAATTAAGAATGCTTTTGTCTGACTCACCAAATTTTTATTATGAACCTGCCCCATGCCAGGGACAGCTAAATATGTTAGAAATATAGACTTGAAGAAGTCAGACACAGCCTATGACATCACTGACTTCATATTTCAGAAGTGAGAGATGGAAGTTAGATAAAAAATTTTAACTGTCAACTATTAAAAAGTGAAACGATTAAACTATTTAAAAGGTTAAAAAAAAGAGAGAGAGAAGAAACACCTCTGATGAGTGTACATGTTTCAAAGTGCTTTTTCAGAAATAAAAGATCAGCATCAGGCCAAACCATCCAGTCTGGCCCCAAAATATTTCTCCAAATAATTTCTGCTTTTTCTATTCTGAATCATCTTCTACCTTTCTTCATCCATGCCAGATCACAGTGAGCTGTTCCTTCACCCTTCCACTTGACATACTCTGCCATTTTTATTCATCATCTGTATTGGGATAATTTGGACCCGTCAACCAAAAGGAGGCTATCAGAAGGAAAGAACAGTCTCTTATGCTTCTTGGTACTCAGTCATGTGCCCAACAGAGTGCTTTACACAGAATATCATTCACAAGTGGTCAATATATATGCAGGAGAAAAGTACTGAGAGAGATGAACACTGTTACCTGCCAAGAACAGGGCAGGCAAATGGGAGATTTAAGAGATAAGCTTTAACTTTTGTTTAATTATTCATTTCCACTTCCTAATAGAATGTAGACTAGAGTAGGCATAGACCCATTGTGGATACCATGTCTCTTGAACAGAGTTCAAATCCTGATTCAGCCCTTTATTATTATAATAACCTTTGGGCAAATTTCTCAAAGTGTCTGAGCCTTAGCTTCCTAAGAGAGAGCAATAAAAAAACCTTATGAAGTTGTTACAATATAATATATTAGAAAACTGTGTAGAAAATAATAAGTAGTCAAGAGTGGCTCATTTCTACTTCACTAGTTTAGGAGCTGTACTTACACTGTTGGAAGCAAATGGTCTAAATACTTTCTGTGTGATTGGATCACACCAACTACATCATATATCATATGGACTTTGAAAACCAAAAGAGAAAAAGAAAAAAGCTGTTGAAAGTTTTTTTTGTTTGTTTGTTTTTTGTTTTTTGTTTTTTTTTTTTTTTTAAGGGGAAGGGCAAAGGAGAGGGGGAGAGAGGATCTTAAGCAGGTTCCACACCCGGCACAGAGGCTGACCCAAGGCTTGATCTCAAGCTCACGAGATCATGATCTGAGCCAAAATCGAGAGATACTTCACCGACTGAGCCACCCAGGCAACCCAAGACAAGTATTAAATCTATATTCAACTGACAAATCTGAGTCATATCATTTGTCACTACATGGAATATTCTGTGTAGGTTAAACATAAAATATATATTTTTCAAAGTTAAGAAGTCCCACCTTGGGGACAAAATAGACACAACTAATTAATTAAAAACAACTTCTAGGGCAGCCCCAGTGGCGCAGTGGTTTAGCACCGCCTGCAGCCCAGGGCGTGATCCTGGAGACCCCGGGATTGAGTCCCACATTGGGCTCCCTGCATGGAGCCTGCTTCTCCCTCTGCCTGTGTCTCTGCCTCTCTCTCTAGCTGTGTCTCTATGAATAAATAAATAAAATCTAAAAAAAAAAAAAAAACAACTTCTAATAGTTGGATCTATACTTTCTATATTCACTTAGGAACTCCCCAGGCCACACTCCCTTATACAGTCACACAAAAGCAACATTTTTTAAAATGACATCCAGAGGCCTAAAGGATTCATCCATTTTAATAGTGCTAACCATTTATTCTTCCTCCTAAGGAGAAATGATATATACCATATGTAGAAATTATATACCATCAAATCATATGCTCATTATATCATGTTTATGTTTTCTTTTTATCAATGGAAGTTAAAAATCAAAGCATAACACGACTGCTCAATTCCAATTTAATACAATTAATTTTAAGCTACTTAGTCAATTCTTTTGAAGGAATGAGGTTATATGGACCACCTGTGGAGACTTCCACTCCCAAGCTGACTATATATTACTGACAACACCCAGTTCACAAGTTTGCTTGCAGGGTAAACTTCAATTCATGCAAATGCTAAGCACAAAGAGTGTGACACAAGGATGATTCAGGGTGATGGACATCCATGAACTGAGGAACGGACAGATGCACTGGAAAATGGAGTAAATACTCAATTCAAGGTCTAGCAGTGCTGGGGAGAAAACATGGATGGATAGGGAGATCATAAAATGAATACAGTAATACACAGTGGTTAGAATTACAGAAACAGACAATCAGACAGGAAGGAGTGGCCTTGGGTAAAAGGGGTTTGTTCAAAAGGCTTGGGATTCAAGGTTGAATTTCAGTGATACATAAACTGAGATCCAAGGCAGAGATGGGAGTTTCTGTAAACTGGGCACTCACTAGGAGTTTCCTCACAAAGAAAAGTTCTTAGTTTCCAAAACCAGGATTCACCACAAAAACAAATACAGCAAATTGAGAGACCTGATGATGACACCTGATTGAGTCAAGAAGGTCCCAGGATGGACCCATCTACATTCAGATGGGAGATAAACAGACTTAGTCATGAAGATTGACTCCAGTGGCACTCACATGCAGAGTGCAGCAGATGAGGAACGACAGCTGAAGAAGGGGAACAGAAAAGGGGTCAGATCTGTGTGTGTGGTGGGGGAGAGTTGCTTTCATTCTCTCTCTTCCGGTCTCAATCTTTCAATCTCTGTCTCTCTTTCTCTCTCTCTCTCTCTCTCTCACACACACACACACACACACACACACACACAAACAATGGTCTCATTAGGGTTATAGTATTTTAACCTACAACTGACCTGAATCACTACTCATACAATAAAACATATAAAGCAAAGGCTGCAAGTAATTACACACCAGAGATGTTATGAATAGGGTGAAAACTGCAGTTCACCAAATTGTTAGTAAATAAAAACCAGGAGAGGCAAGGCTCAGACCTGACGGCCATCAGCCGGGTACAGTTATAGTCCTTCAGAGCAGTTCAAAGAGTAATTTTAGAGAAGACAGCGGTGCTTACACAGCATAATGTAGTCATCTATGTAGCCATTGTGTGCCTTCTTTAAGAGGAAAATATTGAAGCAGTTTTCTTTTTTAAGTGAGGTTGCAGATACACCAGTTTAAAAGTGAGTTTTATTAATAAACCATGTATGAAAGCTTCTCAAATGTCCCCTAAAACTATGTCGGATGATCATAAATAAACCTGTCTGTTTGCTGTAGAACAAGAGCAACTGAAGGAAGACTGGGTTAGCATCTCCCACACTTTTGGAGCAAAACTTATTGATTTCTGTATTACTGTTTTTGGTCAGTTAACACATACTAATCTAACACGACTATATAAAATGATGCTATGCCAGGTGCTATAAGCTACTAGAAAATAAGCTTCTACAAGTTTAGAATCTAATTGGAAAAGCAAAGCACATTCAGAATAATTATCTTAGAAGAAATTAATCTTATCTTATAAAGTCTAGGAAGCAGTGCCAAAGGGAGGACAGTGAAAGATGTCAATAGTTAGCATCACAGGAAAAGCTTCAAAGAGAAGGGATGAGGGTATGTATTAAAAAAAAAAAAAAAAAAAAAAAAAAAAAAAACAAACTTCCCTCCAACCCAGACTGTTTTCTACCACATTAAACAATAACAAGAAAATATAACCCTTTTTGTCAGTCTGATTACATCTCTGGATGTACAAATATACTATGATACTGTAGTTGAGATTCATTATAAAACGCTACAGTCGCTCTGGTCATGTATCAACCCTGGCTTGACATTTGGCACCAAACTGAAAGTTCTCATATAGTTTTCTTTTTATTACTATTATTTCAGAGCTGACATATAGGAGCCAAGAACAAAATTTACAATTTAGAGCACACTTAGCCTAAAGGCTAGAGAGATGCTATATAGTGTGCACATAGTATCCCCATCTACCGCGCTACCCCGTGAGGCAGGAGCCATGACTGTGGTATTTTTCTATATGAGGAAACAACAGAAAGAGGGTAAGCAACTGGCTTATAATCAAACAGCTATATAATGTTGAAGTTGAGATTTGAAAATAATTCCACTATGAAACCAGTATTACACTATATGGTAATTTAATAGAATTTAAATAAAAATTTGAAAAATAATGGAAGTAATTCCACTAAATGGATATGATGGAGGTGCATTTTACATCTCCCCAAAACACTGTTATAGATAAGGAAACAGTTCATTCTCACCCAGTGCTTAGCACAGAATCTGGAAAATAGAAAGTGACAATTATTTGAAGGGCAAATAACTGAATAAATAAACGAATGAAATCTATAGCTTTCCCTGTCAGTTCTGTAGCAGCAGATTATGGAGTAGGGTGAAAGCTTCCAGAGAGAACTGTCCAGCAAGAGTTGGGTTAGCAAAATACAAGAGACACACCAGTAGGAAAACAGTGTTGAAGAAAGACTGGCTGTCTCTACCCCAGCAACCCAGATTCTCATAACATGTTAGAACAAATGTTTAGCTAGTGCTCAGAGTGAAGCATAGCTCCCATGTACTTCTAGTAACATTTATGAAGGTGATAGGTTTAAAACAAATTAGATTTTTAAACTGAGATTTAACATTTACAGAGCCTGTGTTCCATTTACTATTCTAAATGCTTTACCTATGATGACTCTTCTCATCCTGGCTCAAATTCTATGTGGGGACATTTCGGTACAGAAAGACTAGGTCTTTTGCCCAAAATCATGCAGCTAAAAGGAAACAGTCTGGATTTAAATACAAGCATTCTGACTCCAGAGTCCACATTTCTGCAATGATATCTTGCTTTCCTTGAATATGAAATGAAAAGAATGCTACAGAACTTGTAATTGGGGGCCTGTGGGGCTCAAATACATTAGCTAAAATGTCATCTGACCTTGGAATATCAGAGTAATCATTACTGCTGCTTTGTGTAATATTTTACTCTCAAAATATGTGCCTTTGTGTAAATTCCTACTGTGTGACCAAAAAACACTAATTCAGTAGGAGAATTTGGTGATCAAGATGTTGCATGCAGACATCAAGATAAACCCGGTTTCAAATTTGGCTCTGGTGCTTTTTAGCTATGTTTCTTTCAGCAAGTATTTAATCTCTCCCAGCTTCATTTTTTGTATATAAAAGGGGAATTATAATCATACCTACCTTAAAGTTGTAGTGAAGTTATAAAGTTCTCACTCAAGGATGATTATGCCATACAGGGCATTTCTATTCTCATAACTGGGTGGGAATAATATTGGCATCTAGTGGGTAAAGGTCAAGGATGCTGCTAAATATGATTCAATGCACAGAACAGGCCCCACAACAACAACAAAAAAAATCACTCAACATAAAAGGTAAATAAAGCCAAGAATTTGAAAAACCCTGGCCAAATGTAGGTTTGCAATATGCCTGGCATAACATTAATAATCTATAAATGACAGCCTTTTATTGTTACTTTATTGTATGCACAAAATCTGTGGGATAATTTAGGCCAAATTTTTAAATACCAAAAAGATTTCTATGCTTTCTTTAACCTAGGAGAAAAACATGACTTCAAATTATGTAAGTATTGAGCCCTTGTGTGAATTATTTTTTCTCTTTCCCACATAGAGCAAAACTTAATTTTGAATGACATTTAAAGCAGTTGGTAACTTAAACTATCATCCTGGCACTGAGGTCTTGGTGGCTTATGGCTGATTTACAATAACCACTGGGAACAGTGGAGAACCTTTTAGAAATGAAAAAGAGGCCAATACAAAGATTTGTTTTTCTAGTAGAACCTATTCACTCCTCTTTCTCCATTTGTGAAAGATATTTCTTCAAGAAAACAGTAGAGATCAGATTCCTCTATTTATTTGTCTTACACAATTGTTCTGAGTATGTCTTTCTGGGCCAAAGTTTTGTTTTGTTTTATTTTGTTTTCTGAAAGATCAGTGATGGAAATTGGACTGTTTTCCTGAAATATCTGGAAATATGCCAATCAGGAAATATGGTCCAGAGAACAGGCGGCTCCCACGTTCATACAGAAAACAGTTGCAAAATAATGTTAAGTGCTCTGCAGCTAAAGAAGTTTACTGTGTCCCCAACACTGTACTAGACATAAGAGTAAAGCACGACAAACTCTAAACAAAGGTGGCTGCTGTCACAGAGGGTCTCTAAGCCTTCATTTCAGCTTTATATAAATACTTTACTTAGGCACTTTCACATAAGTACAATTTCCAAATTGTTAGCTTCCCTTCTTTCTTTATGCTTTCTGCTGGAAACAAGTCCTTAAAAACCCTGTACTATTAGATACTACTGTAGTCAACTTAGTTTTTAAGTTCAATGTTGGAGCATTTGCTGCAATTGTGTAGAAAGATAACTGATTTTCCGTATATTGATCTTGTGTTTTGCATCCTTGCTGCACTCATTAGTTCTAATTGTGTGTGTGTGTATGTGTGGTTTCAATAGGATTTTCTATATATGTGATAATATAATCTTCACATATATGTAGTTCTATTTCTTTCCAGTTTAGAGGCCATTTATCTAAACTGCAACTAATTTGTCTTACCAAATTGCCCTGGATAGAACCTACAATGCAATGAACAGAAATATCCAGAGTGGACTTTCCTTAAAGAAAAATATACATATGTTACATATTATCCAGCCATGGAAGGAAGGAAGGAAGGAAGGAAGGAAGGAAGGAAGGAAGGAAGGAAGGATAGACCGATCAATCCTGCCATTTGAAACAACATGGATGACACTAGAGGTTATTATGGTAAATGAAATAGGGCCAGAGATGGGAAAGCAAAGACTGCATGGTGCCATTGGTATGTGGAATCTAAAAAAAAATAAAGGGGATCCCTGGGTGGCGCAGCGGTTTGGCGCCTGCCTTTGGCCCAGGGCGCGATACTGGAGACCCGGGATCAAATCCCACATCGGGCTCCTGGTGCATGGAGCTTGCTTCTCCATCTGCCTGTGTCTCTGCCTCTCTCTCTCTGTGACTATCATAAATAAATAAATTTAAAAAAATTAAAAAAATAAAAATATAAAAATATAAAAATTAAATTAACTCACAATAACAGAAATGGTGGTTGCCAGGGGCTGGGAGAAATGGGGAGAGGTAGGTAAAAGGATACACACTTTCAGTTACAAAATGAATAAAGTTTGAGGGCCTAATGCACAGCATGATGACTACAGTTGACAATAATGATACCATATTGTATAACTGAAATTTGCTAAGAAACTAGATCTTAAGTGTTCTCCTGAACACACATATACACACAAAAGGCAAATATATGAGATGACTGATGTGTTAAGGAATGCAACTGTGGGAATCCTTTCACAATTATGTGTATATCAAATCTTCACATTGTATACCTTAAACATACAACTTTATTTGTGAATTATACTTCAGTAAAGCTAAAAATTTTAGTGAGCATCCTTGCTAGTTTTTACTTGGGGAAAGAGCATTCAGTCTTTCACCATTAAGTATGATCTCAGCTGTGGGTCTCTCCCACAGCTTTTCATCATGAAGACCTTTCCCTTCTAGTTCTAGTTTGTGATGAGTCTTTTGGTTTGTTTTTTAGGGTTTTTTTCCTCGTTGTTTCTGCTGGTTGTTTTAGTTTGGTTGTTTGCTTAAATTATCAATGGAGAAATATTTTGTAAAATGCTTTTTTTAATGTATTGAGATGATCATATGGTTTTGTATACTTTGTTTCTTTTTTAATTTACTAATATGGTGAACTGAAATTATTTATTTCCAAACGTTAAACCAACAGTGTATTCTGAATTCTAGTTACTGGTCCTGTAGTACCATTTCTATATATTGTTGAATAATGTTGGTCAGAATTTTGTTTAGTATTTTTACATCTATAAGAAGCATTGCTCTATATAGTTTTATTTAAATTACTTTGTCTAGCTTTGATATCAGTATAGTAAAAAAAGGCAGACGATAACAAGTGTTGGTAAAGATTTGGAAGGAAATTGGAGCCCTCATAAATTGCTGATTAGGATGTAAAATGATACAGCTGCTTTGAAAAATCATCTGTCAGATTTTCAAAATATTTAAATATAGAGTTATGTAGGACCCAACAATTCCACACTTAGGTATGTGCTCAAGATACTGAAAACAAATGTTCACAAAAAAATTGGTTGAAAAATATTTATAGTAGCTTTATTCATAACCATCAAAATATGGAAACAATCCAAATATCTATCAACTGATGAATAAACAAAATGTGTGCATTCATACAGCTGATTATTATTTAGCTACTAAAAGAAACAAATAAAGCACTTAATAGATGCCACTACATTAGGACACTATGTAAAGTGAATGAAACCAGACAGAAAGTCCACATTTTGTATAATTTCATTATATTTAATGTCCTAGATAGGCAAATCCAAATAGTAAAGAAGTAAATCAATTGTTCCTAAGGGCTTGGGTTGGGGGAAGAATAGGAGTGATCACTAATATGCATAGGTTTCTTTTTGAGTGACAAATTTTTTTTGGAATTAGATAGTAGTGACAGTTGCACAATCTTGAGAATATGCTAAAATCAACTGAACTGTTCACTTTACAAGTGTATTTTATGGTATGTGAATTATAACTCAATTTAAGAAGTTGAACATGCATATGTGTATGCATATATGTATGTGTGTGTATATATATATATGCATATATATACACACACATATATACCCATCACTGATTTTAACACATATATTAATGGATTATTTTCAAGAAGCATGATATTCAAAACTGAAAGTAACATTGCCTGGTAGCTCATGTTAGCATCTAGTTTTAGCAAATGGAAACTTGAGGCCTAGAGAAATTAAATTGCCAAAATCACATAGCTAATTACATATAATTTTGTTTAAAAAATACTTATGGTCCTGTATTACTTCCAGAACCATTTTCTTACATATAAAAATTCTCCAATGTTGAAGGTATTAAAAAATAAAATAAAATAATAAAATCCTAAAGCAGCTACTTTTTTGACTCCTTGTTTTACAAACAATTTTTTTATGTCAGTCTATTTTTCTCAAGTTGTAACAAATGTTCTTTTTGGTAGAGTTTAATATTAAGAATATTAACAAATCTATTATCACTCTCACGGTGACTTACATTGAAAAATCCTAAGTGGATAAAATCAATGCTACCCCCTTATCTTTCAGATGAGAAGTAAACAATAAATATCAAGAATTTGTTTCCACAAGGGCGCCTAGGTGGCTCAGTACATTAAGCATCTGCCTTTGGCTCAGGTCCTGATCCCTGGGTTCTGGGATGGAGTCCCACATCCGGAGCCTGCTTCTTCCTCTCCCACTGCCTCTGACTGCTGCTCCCCCTACTTGTGAGCCTGTGGCTCTCTCTTTCTCTCCTGTGCGTGTGCACTCTCTCACACGCATGAGCTCCCTCTCTCCAATAAATAAATAATCTTTAAAAAAAAGAATTTGTTTCCATAAAAAATTAGCCCAAAAGGGAACATCAGATCTGCCCTCCGCAAGGCACTAATTTTTTATTTCAGATGTAGACAGAAGCTATTTAAAGGATTTAAGGATTTTTTTTTCCAAACTTGTTCCCTTCCTCCTTCCTATTCCTTACTTTTTCCTCCCTCCCTCCTTCTTCCTTCCTTCCTTTCTTTTCTAATTATCAATCTGACTCATTTCTTCTTGGGATAAACACAATGGGAATGCACTCAGCATTTATATGAAACTTGCAGTCTCATTTTGAACAAAATAATTAACCCTTAAAAAGAGGAACTGCAGAAAATAAATTTTGAGAAGACCCCTAAGCTAGTGAAGTTAGTGCACAAAACGACACAAATATAAAATCTGAAAGGTAGGAAGTATATATGGCACCAGTGGAAGGACCAGACAAATCTCTGAATTTCTAGACTTTGCTCACTTTCAGGATTAATCTGTAGCTTCTGGGACATGAACTTGAGTTATCCTAATCAAGGAGAGAGGCCACAGGATATTTGTACTTTGCATCTGGATCCATATCAAGAGACTGCTAGAGCTCTTCTACATAGTGTATGTTCAAGGCAATTTCTAAAAACAGTACACTATTTACTCTCCATAGAGATACACTAACTTGGTTTCACTTCTTTTATCAGGTACTTAAAAAATAATCAGGGCTAAAGCTTTTGCAGTCTCTTAAATTGACAGAGAAATGATTGTTTGAATGATTATATTTGGATTATTCCATCTTAATCTCAGAAATTCAGCTGATTTTTTTTCTCCTTTAAACTTTGCTATATTGGGGGAAAATGTATTATTTTATTTCTGTTCTGAAAGTCCAGAGGTGGATGCAGACCAAGGAAATAGAATCCTGCCCTAATTTGACATACTCTGGCTTGTTCTGGAAAGAAACAGGCACTTAAAATCATGTTGGTCCCAAGTATGCATTACCCGCATAAGGTCAAATGAATAAACTGAACTGAATGGACTGTATGGTTATGACAGTCTCATACTGTAGTTTGAGAATTCTTAGTGAATTTTATTTGCCATAGTTTGTTTTATAGGGAAAATAAATATTTGTTTAAATTCTAAAGAGAGGCAGCCCAGGTGGCTCACCAGTTTAGTGCCGCCTTCAGCGTAGGGCATGATCCTGGAGACCGGGGATTGAGTCCCGCATCAGGCCCTGCATGGAGCCTGCTTCTCCCTCTGCCTGTGTCTCTGCCTCTGTGTGTGTGTCATGAATAAACAAATAAAATCTTAAAAAAATAAATAAAAATAAATTCTAAAGAAAAACAGGAAAAAGGCAACACAAAATAATGAATTTTTTAAAAATATGGCATACCAGGGGTTTCTAATCATTAAAAATGGTAGATACTATTTCTTTTTTTTTTTTTTTTTTTATGATAGTCACAGAGAGAGAGAGAGAGAGGCAGAGACACAGGCAGAGGGAGAAGCAGGCTCCATGCACCGGGAGCCCGACGCGGGATTCGATCCCGGGTCTCCAGGATCGCACCCTGGGCCAAAGGCAGGCGCCAAACCGCTGCGCCACCCAGGGATCCCGTAGATACTATTTCTAAAACACTTCATGTTGATTCACAAGACAAGATTCCTTCTTACTTGTTGTTCCTACAATCCAGTTTTGTAAATCCAGGATTTTTTGAGTGAGTAGGTCTTACTATGTCTAATAGCCACATTGTGACATGATTTTGCATTTATATACACAGCCAAATATTTGTTTCAAATTACCAAAATGTGTATTTGTAGACAACTGTAAAAATTTCTTTCCAAAAGTGGAATAATTTATGCTTAAACATATTTTAAGAATATAAAACAGATTTTATCTCTTGCAAATGTAATTTCCAGTATGTTAGAAGGCTAGATTTAGATGTTTAACCAAAACAATAAAAACAATAAGAGCAAACACAAAACCCAACCACAGTGTGTATTTCTAAGGAATTTCCCATTTTCTATTGAGTTTGCACAAATTGTATCTTAAAAGTCAAAATATGATATATAAATATATGTTATATAATATATAATGTAAATAACATATAATATATTTTAATATATAATAATATAAAAATATATCTCTTTTAATCCTGAAATCAGTCCCATTGTTATTATTTTCAGGTAAGTAGTGCATAACTAACTTAAGTTTTCATAAAAATTAGATAACATATTTGGGACACATGAGCATGTATATTTCAACTGCTCAGTTTTGCAGATATGCTGATATGGAGATATGACCTTCAGAAATTGTATGCCCACTGACAGAACTATAACTATTACTTCATATCAATTATATATGTTTCTCTCATGATCCTGTGAAGTGGCTCAAATATATATCATAGTGGCCCTTTTACCAATGAGAAAACTGTATCCTGAAAGAGTAGTACACTAAAGGATTAAAGTTCAGTTCTAGATTCCAAGTTTTTTTCTATACACCATCATGGAAATGACATGCAAAGAAGTGTAAGCTATTTAGTACATTACAAAAGCATTCTTAGGACAGAAGCAGTACACAGTGGTTTCAAAATGTGTGACTCCAAATAAATTTTCCTTTTCTCTACACTGACTCTCTGGACGTCTTTCCAACATTCTATAAAGCTAAAACAGAGTAGAAATATGATTAGATGACAGCAAAGCACTATAATTTTGTGAAGAGAAACTTACTTTTCAAGTATGCAGTTTTTTTAAATGATAAAAAAGAATCCCATTTGGCCATTACAACGTTTTTTGGTTATATTCATTTATTTCCTTCCTTTTATCATAACATAACAAATCAAGCACAATCTTTTGAAATTTGGTGTCTTCCTATTTTTCCAGAATACCATCCTTCCCTGCAGGGTGTCATTTCTGGAACCATAGTCATACTTCCTCTGTAAGATAAGAAGCCTTGTATAGATTTCCAAAACCTAAATAGATTTTATTATCATTGCATTGCCCAAGATTAGAATGAATCTTTCTAAATGGCAGCAATAAACCTGCATGTTCCTTTACAATAATACTTTTTTTTGACCAAAAGAACCCTAGACAAAATACAAATAATGATTCTGTGAAACTCTCAACTGTTTCCATTTGCCAGAATGTATTCCAAACATATGCAGGGGCGTGTGCCATAAAATATGTTTAATAAATAATGATAATTACCATAACTTGTACGTTTAATCTATGCCAACCGATTTACATATACTGTTTACTGAAATCTTACAATAATTCTAAGCTATAAAACCATCTCCTCCCTACCAACTCAATTAAAAAAAAAAAAGGCAGATAAAGCTAAGAGAGGATAAATAACTTTTCTAAGTCACATACCTAGATAGACATTGAGTTTGAGCCATGGTTTGCCCACCACCAAATCATATGCACATAGGATATAAAGTTTCCATTCCTGGAAGAGTACCTTGGCTCAGCTTTTCAGCTCCAAGTTACACCATGGAGAATCTCTTCCTGTCTGATAGGTGAGGCACAAACCAACATACACAACAGACTTGTCCTGATTAAATACAAGTCCCTAGTTGTTAATAGTCTTTCTATAGATATTAAGTCAGAAGTGAATAGAGTGTCATAATGACTTTGCATTTCCATACAAAAATCACTTCCTTATGATGGATGTTCTTCCTTTTTAATGCCTTTATAATTGCAGCCTCTGTTGGTTTTTCAGAACTCACAACAATCCTCCCATACAAGCAGCCTTCCCACTTATCCCCTCCCTCATCCCATCTACACCCTTCAGAACTTTCACATTTATCTTCACAAATCTTATCAGGTTCCAACTTTCTTTCCCAAAGATTCATTTTGACCCTAAGGCATTGCCTAGTCTCAGTGTGTTGATCTATCCTTTCTGCCTATTACTCCTCAATATTGGTTTAACTGGTAATTATTTTTTAAGCATATATTTTTACTCTTAATTTTGGCTAGTCATGGAAATTCATATCTTCTCAAACTAATATGCAGATTTTAATGTAAATGTAGATTTCAATATTTGTATCTTGTTAAAATGTAGATTATTTTTCAGTAGGTATAGATTGGATCTAAGATTCTACATTTCTAACAAAATCTCAGGCAATGATGATGCTTCTGGTCCCTGGACAACACTTTAAGGAATAAATACTGAACCACTACAATAAAAAGTAATTATAGATAAGATGGACTCATCATTTGTTTTAAATCTTCCATGATCTAATTCTTATAATCACTGGTTTCAAAGAAAAGAGATGTTAAGAAAAAATACATACTTTCATACACACACACATATAAGGAATATTTAAGTTCTGAAAAGAGAAAAAGAAAATATATAATATGATCAACTGGAATTCAGCTGTATCATCGGAGACAATTTATGTAACACAATCAGACCACACATTTTGCCCAACGATTCAGTCACTAAAGTTGGTGTCTACTTGAGGATAAATAGCCCAGAATGTTGATCCAATCTCTGGGCATATGTGGTGTTGAACCAGGGCCAAAAAACGGGGATTTTTATTAATCTTTTCCTCAGAAGCAAAAGATCATTTTACATACATAAAGATGAACATACCTTCCCGGGAACAGGATTTATTCTTGTATATACTATCTGTCACATTTGAATATTTACAAGATTTTCTACAAGTTATCAATTATAGCTGATGACAATTTCTAGAGTAGGCTGGCTGGCTAAGAATAAAATAGAAATTAAATTTAAAAACACTGAAGACAATGCATAAAATGTAAAGCATAATGTAGAACAAAGTGGCATTTGCCCTGAAAGTACTTTTCTAGCATACGAAGTGATTCTGAAACTACTAATGACTACTTCCCAGGTTAACAAAATACTCTCATCTTCACTTACATATGAGTGTTTCATACTTACATAAAATAACAAATGGAATATAGATGTATCCTTCATCTCTGTTCTGTTCCACATTTGGGATGTGCCCATAGTTGATATTAACAAAAGGCTCATCTTCCTTTACTTGTAGTTCCTTCTATCACTGTTTTCCATATCTGCTTTCCAATTAAAATTCTGATTATCTTCTTGAGTCTCTCCTGAGGCCACCGTTTCTTTTTTAGTAGTTGCTAGGTGAGCTGTATGCTGGTACTTTAAAACACCAGAACTATGCAATGATGGAGAATCTTCCACTATGCACTGTGGAGATTTAAGTGTGGTCTCTACACATCATAGCTTCTACATTTTTAAGTCTTCTCTCTATATCCACAAACCCAAGAAAACTCAGTGTTTGCCTCCTTTTATTTCCCAAGATAACTGTGTTCAAGATCTGGAACCCACACTACAAGCCTCACAGCTTTTGCCATAGTTTGCCTAATGTCTGCTTTCTTGTGTTGATGGTGACTTCATCATTACTTTTTCCTCAGAAACTATATTTTTGCTGTAAATGTTGTCTCCAGTTTTTTTCACATTTCTATGAATGCTATAAAAACAATTTAAGCCTCATCAAGAAATCAAGTATACCAGTTAGTATGTTAAGCTTTTGCCCCCAGATGATCTCAATTTTCCAAACCGCAGGTAAAGACTTCCTAAGATTTTGTTCAGTCAACCAGTAAGTATTGAATGTGTTGCCTATACTCAGCCCTAGAGAAGGAGGGGAAACACAGCCAAGATGATCAGAAATGTACAAAGATGGCTTAATCCTGGTATCTGGAATTACAGAATATCTCCCTAAAATGGGTTACATGAATAATTATTTTACAACAGATATTCCTCCAAGAAACAGAAAAGAAACTGTATTCCCTTCACATTAAGGGTATAAAGTACCTCAATTGTACACTAAATTGACCCTTTTTCTTGTTTATTCTGACAAGGAATTGCCTCATTAATCTGTCCATTGTTATTTCACTATAGTTGTTGGGACACTGTTGTCTGTTAAGATTGTTCTAATGCTGGGGCACCTGGGTGGCTCAGGTAGTTGAGTGTCTGATTCTTGGTTTCTACTCAGGTCATGATCTCAGGGTCTTGAGATCAAGCCCTGTATTGGGCTCTACACTCAGTATGGAGTCTGCTTGAGATTCTCTCTCTCCCTCTGCCCCTTCCTTTTATTCTCTCTTTCTCTCCCTCCACCTTCAAATAAACAAATAAATATTTTAAGACAGATTGCTCAGAGAGTAAACAACAGATCAATCCTGGTATGTTTGAAGAAGAATAGCTATATGCTTCCTTGCCATCTTCCTTCTTGCCTGCCTTCCTTCTCTGTTTGTCTTTCTTCACTTACTTCCTCTTCCCTTCTTTCCTTCCTTCGATCTCCTAAAAACATCCTACAGTAGTGAAGTGGAAAAAATAAAAGAAAAATATAATGTAATTCCTCTAATACATCTTTATTATAAAGCATTTACCCCTTACTATTTTATAGTTTTCCTTAACTGATGGATTTAGAAGTACAGAAGTTTGAACTATGTGCTTACAAATATGTGACACAGGACATTCTTTAGTGATCATTATTAACATGGATGCTGCCAGTATGCTGAAATGGGAGATACACAGGACTTCTCATTCATGGTTAAGAAGGTAAGGATAAGCACTGGGTGTTATACTATATGTTGGCAAATCGAACTTCAATAATAATAATTTAAAAAAAAAAAGGTAAGACACAATGTTTTTTTTTTTTTTTCTTTTTCCCCCGAGTATATAATGTAGCAGAGAGACTGACTGATGGAGACCTTACCTTTAAGCACACACCTCTACTCTGGTAATGAAGAATTATGTCTTTCCAAGCAAAGTCAGTGTTTGAATAAATCACTTTATTCTATTTATTGAATAGCTCTGCAAGCAACCGCCTCTTTCTGTTCATCATACACAATACCTAGCAAATAGTCAACAATACATATTTGTTTAATGAATTATGGGTATCCTTGTACCAGGCATCATTCCAATTTAATTTGAACTCAAATAATACTGGACCAAATATATGTCATTGCATTTCTCTTGATGAAAAATAGAGTAATATTCTAATCAGCACTTAACTTTTTGCCTACCATGCAGAAGAATGGGGGATGAAAGTATTAAAATCCTGTCATGGTATTTAGTCAAAAATCATTGAAAAATCTTTGTCATCTGACTTATTGATACATTTGAAAAAGGTCCATCAGTAGAAGGTTCAGACCATGCAAAGGAAAAACTTCTATGTTATTAATCATTTCAAATTTTGTGCCATCCCAAATCCCATGTTTAGAATAAGAGCCAAGCAGTATTTTATTTTAAGCATTGGGAAAGTTGTGGCCATCTTTAAGATGAATGCATATGATTCAGATAACCACTAAATCAATAATACAGTCCCCAGGGCTTTTTGTTATTCTGCTGTAGCATATAGAATATGCATTCTGTCCCTTCTCTCCTTGAAGACAGAGAACACAAAAATTAGTATGGCTTCTCAGTTAAAGGATACAATCTTTTCTTTCCCCGCAAATGTGTCACTTAAAAAAAAACCTGAATTACAAATATCCAAATGTATGAAATAGTTGTGATCAGTCAGTTTGTCTCCAAAATGATTTTGCATGTTATAAAAGAAGTTACCATGATTTTTTTAACTCATTTAGGTATCATTCATTTTACATGATTTTGACTGACAACTTTTCATTTACATCCAATTTTCTTTAGAGATTATCACATGGTAGATATTCAGAAATACTTTATTTCAGGTGATTTTTTACCTTAAGTTACATTCTCATATAAAAATATTGTTATATAATCAGATTTTAAATCTGATCAGATTCCAACTTCCATTAAGTCACTCCTGAGAACAGTTCCTATTGATGGTTCTGTGAAAGCTCAATATTCTTTTTAACTTATGAAAGTTAAAGACAGAAAATATGTAACAAAAAAAAGAAAATATGTAACATTCTGGAGTTTTTGTTGAGCCCAAGTAAATGCATTCAAATAAAGAAATAATAAATATACAATATCCAGTTTTAAATTTTAAGAGCTGAATAAACATTAAATATACTTCTCATTAAACTAAGAATCCATTTTAAGTCAATTAAGGAAAAGAACTATACAACTTTCAAAGCCATCCTACTCTCTCAAAAAATTATGAAACATCTTAATATATAATCACAATTTAGAACACATATACATTATACATACATACATATATGCATACACGTGACTGTATGTACTATATATGTGCATCTGTGTATGCAAATGTATGATATCTATGTATATTTTTTTACATATGTGAAATATAACTATTTGAAATAATTTTTATCTTAAGGTGACTTCAAGCTCTTGAACACAAATGTTTTAATTTCACTGAAAGAGTAGCTCTTGGGTCTACATGAATGGAAAATATTAGCTATGTGAATACTCTGAAAAGTAATGCATTATCATAAAATAGAGATTATCATGCTTACTGATCATTTATCCAGGTTTCTATCAAACTTGGCAGGAAAAATTCTTTGAGAGCATTTTGCATAATAACCAATTACTTCTTCATGGTGATAAAGTTCAAACTGATGTTTTTAATTGTTTTACATTATTAAATATATCAAAAGTGACTTACCATGATTATCTAATGGTCGAGATTACATTTATTTTTACTTGAATAAGTTTTGCTTTCTCCATGATTTTACAGGAGTTATAAAATCTTTTATAGATTTTTTGATGACATGAAGATATTTTGCTAGATAAAACCCATAGTTTCAATGCTAACAAGAAATTAGTAGAGCTTAAAAATTTTACACATGGATAAATGCACTAAGATAGCCAAAGAAAAAAATTTGTTTTTTTTTTTTAAGGAAAACCTTAATATTTTCTTAAGAACAAAATTTTCTAATTAAACTGGACTTCAGTATCCATACTAGTTTTAGCCTTTTGACACACCAAGTTTTAGTTTTATGTGTTTATATCGAGCTTTCCATATAAAATCAGTGAAAGGCCTACCATTACTTTTACACATCATGTTGTCTTCTCTTTCATAGAATTTTGTCTTTCAATTCTTAAAAGTTACAACTTCTACTAAAAATTGGAGACTTTCACAATACAAGAGATGTATTATAGCATCATCAGTTTTTGTGTATTTTTCCTCAATAGTAATAAAAGAAAACTTCCCTAATGTGTTTTTCTTAATTTTTTCAGTTAGTCCAATTATTTTGAACACTTTCTATCCAGCAGTCCAGTATTTTTTAAAAATTAACACTGCACTTCACATTCCTGAATCTGTAACTACCTATGCATCTTATTCATGCAGAAGAGAGTAACATGTATGTATGATCCTTTGCTGTTATGAAATGTCAGGGGCTGGAAATTCTTAACAGAGGTGCCTACAAGCCAATTAAATCTTCTAGATGGCGCCATCTCAGCTTTCCTCTCAGTCCCAATAGAGATTTAAAAAAAACAAAAACAAAAAAAACCCAACCAAACAAAAAAATAACATCTACAATTAATGGCACTCCTGCAGCCTGTAGGTCTAGCCTGTTCCTTTAGTTTCCCCCTGACAATAATGGAGGGCCTTATTATTTTGTTTCCCCTAGGCATTTATTAGGCATGATGAGGAAAAGGTTACATCTTCTCTGGAAAAGTGCACAATCTTCAACTCTCTTCCAAATGCAGACGCATTAATGGGCATTACATTAGAAAGGCATGCTACCTATTATGTTACTTCTTCCCAATTAGAAACTCTATTTTAATGTGACTGCCAAAAATTTAGTGCTTATCATTTGACAAGATTGAGAGTAGGATTTGCTAAACATTAGTTAATAGAAAATGTGAGGCAAATGTTGCATGAGTAGACTGACTGCCTGTGGGTAGAAATGAATGGATGATCATGGAAATTAATGGATAGGGGAAATCTACTTTGATTTATTTTTTTTATTTTAAATTTTTCATTTATTAATGATAGTCAGAGAGAGAGAGAGAGGCAGAGGCATAGGCAGAGGGAGAAGCAGGCTCCATGTACCCGGATCCCGACGTGGGATTCGATCCCGGGTCTCCAGGATCGCACCCTGGGCCAAAGGCAGCCACTAAACCACTGCGCCACCCAGGGATCCCTCTACTTTGATTTCTTTGGAAATTGTATTATGATGTTATGCACACTGGTAAATCAAACTTCTTCCTATTGTTTAAAAAGTGAAAAATATGGCATTTTGATTTAATAGGATAATACATAATACATATATTTTTTTAAATCATATATCTGCATTAGCTACTGCTCTGTTGTATATATTCAAACTATATTGTTTTGCTCTGGTAAAATCATCTTTTATGGTGCTTAGCATTTAAACAAATCAAATTGTCAACAACTAAGAAAAAGCTGTAAAGGTGTCATCCTCAAATTTATCATTTTAAATAATAAAAAATGTTTTAAATAAATAAGTTAGTTTACCTCAACATATATTTTTAAAATTTTCCTCCATTTTAATCTCACTTTGGGTTCAGGACTTTCGTTAACGCTAATCTGGACACATAACTTAGATCTCATACAATCAATGGAAACATAAGGCACATATATTTGAACTTAGAAAATAATAGAGATTTATAGACTCATGATATTTGACAATTATATTTATTTAACACAAACACATCCAAAATGATTTTCAATCTTTATGTGTTTTCTCTAACATTTTCCTTTAAGAAAATTAATTAAATCTGTCATTTCATCTGAATGCTGTGATCACTTTTAGCTACTTAAATCCATCCTGCACACTATCCAGGTAAATTCTAAATGTAGTATTTCTTATTTAAAAATATGGCATCAGCCAATCTTTTTAAAAGAGCACATCTGCTGATGATGCTCTGGAAAACTAGAAGAGGTTCACTAATCATGAAGAGCCCAAAATGCACCAAAGAAATGTTCATTTATAGAGCTGCTATGATTTCAAACCAAGAAATTATTTACCCAAACTAAGTACTAAGTGATAAAAGAACATGAAGGACTGAAATGGAGAAGGCTCATTCTCCTTCCCGTATTGCCGTTAAAGGGGTTGATGTTGGTAAATCATTTCACTCTCAGAGCTTGTTTCCTCTTCAGCAAAACAAAGTAACTTGCATCATTTCTCTGGTATTTTCTAGCTCTAGAAATCTGATGAGCCCATATTATTGCAGTTGGCTTTTCTGTTCATTTATCTCACAGTAGGCTAAAATTATGGGATGAAAATATCAAAAGCTAAACTTAGCATGGTGATAATAGCAATGCATGGAGTTCATGAGTAATGGTTACACCTCTCAATGAAATAATTAAGAAACTCCCTGGGGGACAACTTCCTAACCCAGGAAACTGAGTAACGGAGTTTAAAAAGAGGGATTAGGTTACAGATTTAAAATTAAAATAATACTACTAATAAACCCTTCTGAATAAGTGAACAGAAAGTTATTCAAAGAATGATGACAATATTTTTCAGAAAGTCTGGCCCTACCATTCTCTTTGACTAACTCCTGCACAAAGGTCTCTATGCATCTTCTTTCCATTCCTGTTTGTGTCTTATATGTGACACAGTCAAGAGAGTGTCATCCACATTTCAAAGTTTTATAATAACTATGTCTGCATTGATTCAATTTTCAATTTTCATGCTCAGTGCCAATACTGAAATTTTTATTCATCTTTTCCACTCTTCTCAAATGTCCTATACCATGTCCACTCACTCCATCTGAACCATTTATCACTGAGAAAATGGAAGTGTCCTATCTTTTGATCACCAACTGTACCAGCCAGTCCCCACTTGCACTCCAAGCTCTCTGTGGATAAATTTGTTTTTCACCCATCAGAGGTCAAGGCTAACATCTGGTGGTGACTTGGATCCCATCTCCTTTCTCACTCAAATATTTTCCTCAGAGATGATAAAACTGTGTATTTGAATCACAAAGTCTTCCTTTTTTACTAGATCATTCACATCAACATTCAGAAATAGAGTTTATTTTCTCATTAAAAAGAAGAAACTACTGCGAACCCAAATTCCCTTAGCATGGTCCATTTCTTTGTTTTTCACAGAAAGTCTTCTATAGTTCCTTTCCCTTTCTTTTTCTAATCCACCTCCCAATGTGCTCCAGTTGGATTTTATCTTAATTACTTCACTAATTCTCTTTTTAAAATATTCCAATAACTTCCATTTTGCCAACTCCATTGTTTATTGATTTGTTGATTTGTTGTATCATATCACTCATTTGCTTAGAATTTGTCAAATAATTGACACTGCAGTCAGAATAGTATGCAAACACCTTATCCTGGTCAATATTTCTACTTCTATTCCACTTTTATTTCTTTACTCTCTCTTCTCACTTCCTGCTCTAGTTCAGTCCAGCTCCCAAAAATATCCCAAACCCTTCCCCACCTTAGCCTCTCTGCACTGCATTCCCCCCTCTGGTGAAATTCTCTTCTTCCTGACATGCACATGGCTGCCTTTTACTTGCCTTTCAAATATCCCATTCTCACAGAATCTTGTAGACCACCCATTGCAAGTCCCCACCCAGTCACTCATATATACAGTTCTAATTTTTTGCAGAGCACACACCATTAATTAAAATTATAATGACTTATTGATTTTTCTATCCCAAAAATATGAGACCCAAATGAGAAGAAATATTACTAACTTTTTTTGCTTCTACAATTCCCTATTAGAAGAGGCTGACTTTATTTTTTTTATTTTTTACCTACTTTTAAATTTTTTTTAGAGAAAGAAAGAAAGCAGGGGGGGGGGAGCAGGGAGAGAGAAAGAATCTTAAGCAGGCTCGATACCTAGTATGGTGACAGACATGGGGATCAATATTACAACCTGAGCTCATATCAAGAGTCAGATGCTTAACCTACTGAGCTACTACCCAGGTGCCCCAGAAGAGGCTGAACCCCCATTAAGAGTGTTGAAATAATTATAAACCCTCTTAATGATTTTACCCAGCTATTATTTAGTAATTAATACTAAATTAGTTATTAAACTAATATAATGATAGTAATTAATCAATGGTTCTTAGCAAGTTTTAATAACTTTCAGGAAAGAATATAATGCTTCAACAATAGAGCTCTTTTTCCATGAATCTAAAATGAAGAATTTAGCCAAATTATTTATTTAAGATTTTATTTATCTATTCATGAGAGACAGAGAGAGAGAGGCAGAGACACAGGCAGAGGGAGAAGCAGGCTCCATGCAGGGAGCCCGAGGTAAGACTCAATCCTGGGTCTCCAGGATCACGCCCTGGCCCTGAGCCTAACGCAGACGCTTAACCACTGAGCCACCCAGGCATCCATAACCAAATTGTCTTTGTTTCCTGAAATTGTTTCTTCTGAGCTTTGCTTTTATCATTATTGATAGTATTTCTCCCAATATAGGGTAATTTATTTAAAAATCACAACTCTTTTTGGGAATTTTTTATTATGTAATAAAAATTGGTCATAAAATTGCTGCCCTAACCAAGACTTATGTTGAGAAAACAGGGTCTACAGATCTCAATTTTATATTGTATTTGAAAAAAAACTAATATTTTATTGCTTAAAATAAAACTGAAAAACAGTATCAACTATTTTATGTCTCAGTATCTGCCTCCAATGTTAATGCATAATAGACAGCTAATAAATGTCTGTGAAATGAGTGAGTAACATAGCCATAATGCCTGTTATCATCAAGTGAATAAAATTCAAAGATTTAGATATCTAAGCCCTTAAAAATAAATATTTTAGGGAGGGAATAAATGTTTTTTGAAAAATACTTCACTTTTCCTCTTTATATTCTTATGTATCTTAAACTTTCTGACAGTTGCACCTTTCTGATCAAAATATACACTCAGTTTATACGCATACACACACATGCACTTTTGAGAACGGGCCTGGAATCCTTATAATGGTCTACAAACATTAAATGGTTAATGTTTAAAAATTTTTTTTCTTAAAATTTCCTTCTCAAGATAATATAGACTTACTAATTTATGGAAGAATTATTTCTCTTTTAACTTTTAATAATAGTGTTCATGCCACCACCTGACCAGTGCTAGAACAGACCCACTGATTGAAATCATGGGCATTTTATTTTCCAAAAGAAAATGTTAATATCCCTCATTTCATTCATTGGGGATTTCAGTAGGAGAGAAGATATGCTGGAGACTCAAAATATCCTTATTTAATTGTAAGCCACAGAGTTTCTAATAACTTATGTTGCTAATAATTTTTGGAACAACTTATTAGAAGTCTCACCAAGGATTTTGCTAAAAACCTAAACTGGAATCAAAATAATGTATATTTTTGTGTGCTTCATTTGGAAAGGTCAATACTTAATTTTTTTTTCCTCAAACGATCTATGTTGCTAAAGAAAGAAGTGATTAGTTTAGATAAACATATCAATACTATTGCTTTCTGTTGGCCTGAAATATGCTCTATTGTGATTTTGATTTACCTTTATACCTTGGCAATCACCAATCTAAACTCTGCCTTTGTGGGAATTAGAAAATGAGCCATCTTCACATAGAGACACAGGGCCTTTGAGGCAAGGCTTCATGAGCTGAGTACCAGCTACAAGTCAACTCCCATTGGCCTTTGCTGCTAAATGCCCTTCTGCAGGGAACAAGCTGAGCAAGGGCACATGCTATCCCTGTCCTTTGGATATACATCTTCTTTCACAAGGACAGTCCATAATAGCTGCTTTGGTCATGTCCTATCTCCCCCTTAAAATTAGAATAAAACTAACCTCGACCCCCCCCCCATTTGGGGATCCTTAGCACAGATCTGACTATAGATGAAACAAGGAGTAGGGACCTGATCCAAATACATTTCATCTAGAAGCTGGCTGGAAACCCTAAAGGTAGCCAACGATGTGGCAGTCTGCAATAATTATTATCTAAACTAGTTAGACTGGCTCCCTCAAAAACAGTGGCAAATAACTGGCAAGAGCACATGTCCAAGGAGGTACAGAGATACACATGAACTATCCTGCACAATTCTTCAAAGGGAAGCCAGTCCTCCAAGGGCTAACGATTTTTTTAATTATAATCCCTATGTAATTCCCATTTGTCTTTGAATTTAATCACAGCCAATTCACCCGCTAAAAACCCAGTCCTCCTCACACTTGCTATCACCTGCTTTAGGAATAGCTTCTTTAAGTTCAACATTTCTTGTTTCTTTAATCACTAAGAATATGTCAAAACTTTATAGTTCCTACATCATTTTGCCTGCTAGACTCTCAACACTTCCCAGAGTTCCTGCTAAAGATAATACTAAGAAAAGGCAGAATTTAATACACTAACACAAAGTAGAGCAGAACTATCACCTCATTTAACGTTCCTTTGAGTTCTGCTAATGCAGCAAAATAAGTCCACAAGAATTTTCACTTAAGCAATGATTATAAACAGTGGTGCTATCTTTGGTGATTTATGAGACTTCTAAAGTTCTCCAAATATCCTCAGGGTATCTTAAGAAACAATATCTTTATTCATTTCTGAAGGGGTAAAAGGTTTTAGTTTAATGAAATCTTTATTTACCACAGAATTTTTATAATGTTACCTTCCTTGTGGGTCATTTTTCTCAGCCATTATTAGTGGGTTTCAAGGGGAAAAACATATTTATTGAGGCTCTCTGGTTATTCATATCGAACAAACCAATTAACATTTTAATTGAGCCCTGTATACTCAAAATTACAGCATGCAATGTGAGAGTACAGAAATAACAAGAGGTCCTTGCACTCATGAGATAATCCTTCTGGAGTAGAGAGATACTAGCATTCATCAGATGATTTGCAGATGACTGAAAAGCCTGAAAAGTGCCCTCTACTCTGAGTGACCCAGGCTATCCAAACAGAAGGAAATGAGGGAGAGTCATGCAAAACTCTCTAAGCGAAGATCACTTGATTATTCAAATTGCCATTTTTCTCATGAGGTGAATACATTTTGACTATTTCAATAAAAGTTGTGATGAATAATAAGCACTTTTTGTACAAAATGCCAGACAAGGGACAGGAAATGAGCTTCTATTCCATATTATTCTCATTCTGACCATGATTCACTCACATCTATAAGATACATGCCTAACAGATCTTTAGGCTTGAAAAGCAAAAAGAGACCAGTACCTGGGGATTGTGCTTTTCAAGCTTACACAGCAGGATAGGAAGAAAAGAGGTCAGGATTTGTGCTAAAGGAACTGCAAAGAATAACATATTTGTCAGAATATGAGACATAGCTATATTTAAGAAAAGTTGACCTAAAATTGCTGACCATCTTATTGTCTGATAGTGGAGCTTTTGCTTCACTCTAGGCACTCAGGCTTTTATTCTCCTCACATACATTCAAGAGTCCTTCCTTTTTTGAACAAGCTGGCTCTTCGCGTTTATGGCATTTCCTAAATCAGTCCCTCCATGTCATGCCTGTGTAACTACTCTCCCCAATTCTATTTTTTCCACCTAAAATCTAACCTTCATCCTTATGCTGAATACATTGATCATAAATGTAACTTTAAAAGATAATTTTCAAATTTGCAAAACTAAAATTCTTAATAAAAATATTTGCATTGTGAAAAAATACACACATGATCACATATAGACACAGAAATTAAAATTCATAAAATTGTATCCTTCAGATCTACAATGCATTCATATTTGCCATCTCTTTTCATTCTATTTAATTTTATTTAACTCCAGTCCACAAATACTATTCATAAGCCACTGAATTAATTTCATGATCCTCTAACGTATTAGTTCCTAATATGTGGTCCAGGGACCCCATAATGTACCCAAGATGATTTCAAGAGATCCATGAGGTCAACATTATTTTCATAACAATACTAAAGCATCATTTGCCTTATTCACTTTCTCTTTCTCTAAGGAGTGTATGATAGAATTTTCTAGAAACTACATGATATGATGATGTCATCACTTTGACAGCTAATGGAAGATATGCTTCCATATTTTTTATTTAACATTTTTCTCAGCATTAATTTATAATACAATAAATATCAAAATATATAAACATATAAACAAAAGCTCTGTGAGTTTCTCAATTTTTAAGAATTAAAAGGGACCATGAGACCAAAAAGTTTGAGAACCACTAAGCTAAAGCAAGCTACAGTTTGAAAATCACTGATCCAAGTCCAATGTGTGTACACACATACACACACGCATACCCCCCTTTCTATAACCCTCTATGGGCTACAAAACAAATGCAACCTGGAACCAAATGTTTTCAACAACTTAGTCATGATTCTATTGTTGGCTATGAACAACCCTCTACTCAACCAGAAATTCTATTCTAAGATCCCTAAACATATCTTGTTCACTTTTGCCTTTGAGTCTTTGTTCATATTATGCTCCTAAAATATATTTAAGCCTATTTTTTTTTCATTTTCTGACAAGATAAATCATATCTATGTGGACATCTGCAATTGTTGGCTTTCCCTTTTATTTTGTTTCTTTGAAGTGGTCTCCATGCTGGGTGTGGAGCCCAACTCAGGGCTAAAGACCTAAGCTGAGATCAAGAGGCAGCTGGGGATCCCTGGGTGACTCAGTGGTTTAGTGCCTGCCTTCAGCCCAGGGCATGATCCTGGAGTCCTGGGATCAAGTCCCACATCAGGCTCCCTGCATGGAGCCTACTTCTCCCTCTGCCTGTGTCTCTGCCAATCTCACTCTCTCTCTCTCTCTCTCTCTCTCTCTCTCTGTGTGTGTGTGTGTGTGTGTGTGTGTCTCTCTCACTCTCTCTGTCTCTCATAAGTAAATAAAATCTTAAAAATAATAAAAGAAAGAGGCGGATGTTCAACTGACTGAACCACCCAGGTGCCCCTGTTCTGTGTTATTTCTTTAAAAACTGACACTTCAGGGGGTGCCTGGGTGGCTCAATCAGTTAAGAGTTTGCCTTTAGCTCAGATCATGATCCCAGGGCTCTAGGATCCAGCCCCGCAGCATAGGGTTCCCTGC
The DNA here is from genome assembly GCF_048418805.1 of Vulpes vulpes. Lineage (NCBI taxonomy): Eukaryota > Metazoa > Chordata > Mammalia > Carnivora > Canidae > Vulpes > Vulpes vulpes. The sequence goes on from NC_132795.1 coordinate 81,065,278, forward strand.
TCAGTGGGGAGTCTGCTTCTCCCTCTCCCTTTGCTTCTGCCCTCCCCCTCCGTTCGTGTTTTCTCTTTCACTATCTCTCAAATAAATAAAATCTTAAAAAAAACAAAAAAGAGCAGGCTCCAGAGGCAGCTGTTATAAGGCACTCATCCATCTCTGACCAATAATAAGGGCTCTGCTAATTAGAATGATAAATATCAAAATGGGCTTTCATCAGTGATGTGACTGGTGTTCATAACTGAAGCAAGAGGCCTCTTAGCAAAGAGATTATCATGGTTGATAAAAGGAGCAACCTACAAAAATTAGTATCATTTCAGTAACACTGGATTACCAATTCAAACTAACCCTTCAGAACTCTGGATTCATGTGGGAATGCAATTAGGTAGACCTAACTTTCTACAGATCTGGGGATCCACATCAGTCAATTGAAAAGCATTATCCTTTTAGCATAACTATTAGTGTAGTATACAGATTACACAGGAAGAGCCAAACAAGGAGGTACACAGGAAGCAATATCAGTTCTGGGGAAGAAGAAATCATGTTCCTTTCTTTGAGATTGTTCATTATCGGAAAGGCAATGAGACTTGGTGGGAAGAACCCCACTTAGATAAAAAATGTTTTAAAATAGTATGAGTCACTCCTTGTCTAGAGATCTATGTATAATCTTCGGCCCTTGTTTGCCACCTCCCAAGGATGCCTATATCACCTCTATGTTCTGATGAAGACCTATATCTTCTAACGTCTCATCATTCTCTTTTAAGATACACTCTATTACTTTACTTTGTGACTAGTTCTTTCATGTATTTCTTTTTTTCTTACAAAATCAAAAGGTGCAAAAAGGAACTGATTCTGCTTTGGTGTCTAAGAAGATATTTTTTGTGGGATTGGTTTTGTTTGTTTTAATCTTTCTGAGAACTCTGGAAGGGCTCAATTTTTAATATCCTTCTGGAATCTATTCACTTGAATTTTTGTTTTTCCTTTGAGATGACTGACAAATTGAATAATAGGTTATCTTAACAGTTTTCTTATATTTTCTAAGATTGCTGTGTCACGTGCAACTTTTTTTTTTCCCATTTATGTTTTAGAGAGAAAATGTTATCTTTCCCCCACCAAACATTATCCTTAATGATTTAAGAAGACATATAATTTACACATGTGAAATGAAGAGAAATTCCATGTTCTTGAAATGTAAAGTTGAAATCTTTTAATTACAAATATTAGAAAGGCAACTTATTAATATTCGTACTAATAGAGAAAAAACTGAAAATCCATTTCTGTAATGTCAAAAGATCACAGTACTCAGGAAATGTGACCCTGTGTGAATTTCAATAAGATGAAGATTTGAGTATGTCACAGAGTGATCAATTAAATCACATTCTGAATGGCCTGAGTAGGCTTTCCTATGCCTAAGATTCACAATTAATACATACCCTAGAAGAATTCAATGATTCCATTATCTCCTTGCAGAAATTAAAAAGGATGTGAATCAAAGGTCAAACATGACTTCTCATGTTGAATTTAATTGTTCAACAGGTCATTTGAAATTATCAAGGCAAAACTTAATATTTCTAGAATTAGCACTATTTAATTAACCAAACAGCATAATAGAATTACAAGGGTGAAAAAAACTTAGTTAAAATGACATAAACAGTAATTCATGTAACTCAGTATCTCTTGGTTCATTGATCATAATAGGATACCTCATTAACATTTAAAAATACTACAAATAAAAAGAAAGGGGGAAAAAAGAAGAAAGAACACTTAGAGCATATTCATTAAAAAAAAGAGCATATTCATTATTCTATCTTAGTTGTTTAGAAAATATAATTATAGCTTGTTTGGAGGTCAGAGATGATCATTTTGTTCAATTTTCCACAACAAAAGAAAAATTCCTGTTTTATAAAACCATACAAAACATTTAATATCTATTCAGTCACATTTTATTATGAATACATTTTATACTATATATGCTAATATAAATATAGAACATTATAAATATAAGATTTGCATTTTTTTTACTTTTTTGTGAATCAAAAAAAAATTGCTTTTCTTAAGTATATTCATCTATACAAAGACCACACATGCCCCAGTAAAAAATAAGATAATCTCCATTTTTAAATTTTCATGCAGGAAATACTACAGGCTTAGGTGAAATTTGAGAAACAGTTAATTTCAACGCAAAACAATTTCTCTATTCAACCAAAATATTACACAGCTCAAAGGTAATATGATCCTGTCCACAGCATTAAGTACACTCCTACCCTTTTCTGATCTATTTTCCAGAATCTAAGTCACATTATCGAATTTATCTAAGTCACTTCAACTCTCTCACCTTTTTAAAAACCAAAGGCAGTGCCCACTCATTACACAAATCTTAACTCATATCACTTTATAAATCTGCTTCTTGTTTTAAAAAAATCATATCATAATTGAATTAAGCAAATTTTGCCTTACTCAAAAAATTGCTTAATCATTAACAATGAGGCATTTCCTCTATTCTTATTTCCAAAATGTAAAAAATTGCAGATTAAAACAAATTAAGCAAGGAAAGTTCTTTCCTCTTGGGGTCATTTTAATGTGTACTGCAGCATGTTGATGATTTTGCTAAATTAACCAGACCATTTTCTTGACTAAAAGTTAGCCATTACTAAGCAATAGATTTTCCTACTGGTACTACAATGATTTATACATATTTAAACATCTTCTTTGTAATGTTCCAAAATTACTTGTTCATTCTAAACAAGTCAGAAAAAAATAGATAAGGAGAGATATTGCCTATAAGTGTACTTACCAGAAAAAGCACCATTAATTTTTTGGTTTTTCAAAAATCTATCCTTCTATAGAATAAACCATGCAAATGGATATAATATGTGCATACTGTATACAGATTTGTTTTTTAACTGGCAGATACCTTAATGTATTATTTCATAACCTGCTTTATTCACTCAGTTGCATCACAAATTTATTTTCATGGCAAAAATATACACTTATATAATCTGTATCATATTTTTAATGTCTGCAAAATATGCTGTTAGTGGCTGTAACAATTCAACTAAAAATCTCTCACTGGACATCTCTCCTTTTAACTTCTGGCATTGTAAACAATGCTGGAATGAATATTTGATTACTAAAATGTGTACATCCTTCTGAGTGCTTTTGAGTAGAATGCTTAGATGCAGGTTATCAATACATATGTTACAGGAATGACTGAATGGATAAATAGAAGAATAAGTGAGGATTTCAAAAATATTGACTTAAGAGGCATGTCTAGTTGACATTCTGATTTTGCCTCAAGTCACTTCATATACTGTTGTGCTTTCTCTCTTTGAATTATGATAAAAAGAAACATGCATAACAGTTAAATGAAATTCATCTCCAGATGCTTCCTTAACATATGTGATTTTGTGGAACTATCAATAATATTCTGTGTAAGATAACATACACAATCAATATGCTGATAGTGTAGAGAAAACAGAATTACTGTTTTAAAAATAGTGTAAATTTTGACCTCACATTTTAATTTTCCATTTTTTTTCCTGAATATAGTATCTAAAGTTATATGGAAAAATATTTTTAGCATAATTCATAGGTCCCATACTCTTCCCTAAAGTTTTCTAAACTTGACTTATAAGCACCTTCTGAAAATTTATGGTTGCATTATTCTATCACTACAGGGAATATCAAAAAGTTTGCTCTAGCCAAAACCATACAACCAACCCTACATGGCTATCACTATGTTATTTGGTGCCCCTCCCAATGTAACACCAGATTTCCTCTCCATTATGAGAAAAGACTATGTGGTTCATTCTCCAGCTGAGATAAATGGATGTGATATTTACACCAGCTGGAAGGAAGACAGAACTGCTCACCAATGGACAATGTGACAGCAATTCCACCCCTATTCTCAGCACAGTATCCTACTTGTTTAACAAAAACACATTGGAAACTCGCCAGTTTTCAGGAATTCTTGTCTTGGGATGGTAGCCAGCTCTTCACAATGAAACCAGAACGAGAGGCCAGATGTGTAACATATAAGAATAAGAATTAGTCTTCTTTTGGTTGATTTATCATGATACTAGGAGATATAGTTTATATTTTAAATCATAAATTATTTAATAGATTGACAAAATTTACAAAAGTTTATTTGAATTTAAAAATTATATACCTTCTATGCACAAAATTATTGACCAAGTCACACAAGCTAACTCCATATTTTGGCTATGCCTATTAGTGAATATTATTCAACCTATAAAATCCCATCTCAATTAGTACCTTCTAAATCCCATCTCAATTAGTACCTTCTAATACTGTGTACTTCTTAGTACACTAAACAGAGTCTCACAAGGAAGGGATTCTATTTAAGCAATGAGAGGCTACTGAGTAAACAATGCCATCCCAAACCTGAATAATTCAATGACATTTTCCTATATCCCTTCTTTGTCACATATACCTATTTTCCTGAAAAGGAGGGTAAAGCATCAACACTGGTTTCAAATATCTATTTGTCCTGATTTTAACAACAACTTTTTCCCTGATTAGGAGCCAAAGGGCAGCCCAGGTGGCTCAGCAGTTTAGCGCCACCTTCAGCCCAGGGCGTGATCCTGGAGACCCAGGAACGAGAGTCCCACATCGGGCTCCCTGCATGGAGCCTGCTTCTCCCTCTGCCTGTATCTCTGCCTGTGTGTGTGTGTGTGTGTGTGTGTGTGTCTAATGAGTAAATAATAAAATAAAATCTTTAAAAAAAAAAGGAGCCAAATATTTTGGGCAGTATCTTGTTTGTCCTCTGTAATAACAAAGTAAAATTGCTAAATGTAATGCGAAAAATAATAGGTAGCCAACAACACAAACAGGCCAAAACTCTACTATTAGTTAGTTTTGCATATTATTTTCTTATTTTTTCTATTGTCGATATGGTTTTACTAGAGTTGAGTAAAATTCTGAAAATCTGTAGGAGAGCTTTGTTCTATACTTTTCATCTTCTGAATAAGTGACAAATATTAACTGATTAGGAACTGTGGTGGTAATTACGATGGTAATGAGAAACATTGTATGATGTTAATCATTTAATAAAGCCAACTTTTATTATGAAGCAAATTTAGAAGATGGGAGTAAATAAATGCATGTAAGAAAGGTTTCTTTTTTTAAAGATTTATCTATTTATTTATGAGAGACACAAAAATGCAGAGACATAGGCAGAGGGAAAAGCAGGCTCCCTGTAGGGAGCCTGATACGGGACTCCATTCCAGGACCCCAGGATCACGACCTGAGCTGAAGGCAGATATTCAACCACTGAGACATCCAGGTGCCCCAGAAAGTGTTGTTTTTTTTTTAATACAATTAAAAAGATCCAGAGATGCTAATATACTATGTTAAATATCACAATGGTACTGCACAAATTGCTATATGAGAAAGTAACAGTTACTGAAACTATCCCCTACAGCATTTCCCTGCATTTTGCTACAAATGTGTTTATTTTAACTTAGATTGCATTTTCTGTACATTTTTTCCTAAAGGTTTATATCCAGAAAGATTGCCTGTGGTAGAAAAACTTCTATATAAATCTCAATGTATTCTGTTCCCCTATTTAACAACTTTCCCTAAATACTTGTTATTCCTTCTAGGTACAGAAACCTGGTATGGTATTAAAATGCATGTGTGAAGCATCAACTTAAATTTTAAATAGTATTTACAGAAATATTGTCTGTGATCATCTAATATAAACTTTCATTCGGTAGATGCAGGTAACACCAAAAGGCCAAAACAGATTCTAAAATAAAATGTTTATTTCCCTAAAGTGCAAGAAACCTACCCAATTTATTCATTGTGGAAAATAGTCTCTTTGGTCATTTGTATTGTCTGTTGACAATGTTTTTTGCATATTATGGTTTATATTTTTGTCATTTACCATTGACCATGAACTGATTCAAAACTTCCTAACCAAAGGAACGGTCTGCAAAATATATCCTTTGAGTTGCAACACCTTTTCCAGCTTTGGCTCAGAAATTAAAAAAGGAAATGACAACCACCAGAAAAGAGATTCCAGAGTTGAGTATGGATTTTCTCCTAGCAACAGGCATTTTTTTAAGTCCAGAGCTTAATAATTATTTAGATAAAGGATGAGTGTGCATGTGGGTGTGTGTAATCTACACACATAGAGAGGGGATTAAAGATCTTTAACAACGGTTCAATGGTATTAACAGAAATAAATACATACATATATTTTTTTTAAAGAAAAGAGGGGCCTTGAAGGTAATTGACATAGACTCTTTTAATCTTGAAATTTTAAAGGGCATTTAAGCTTCCATCATTCATCTTGACAGTTTATAGAGTCAACTACAATTTCATCCTGGATGAAGGAGTAAACTACAAAACAAAACAAAACAAAACAATACAAAAAAAAAACCACCTTGAGATAAATATTAAATGGGCAAAAAGCCTTGGAAAAAAACATACAGATTTACCTTATAATAAAGCCTGCCAACTTTCAAGTTGATAGTTCAGCTTTGTTTTCTAACAATGATTAGCTTAAAACTATATGTTTACAGTGATTTTTTTCAATTGCAAAAAAAAAATCTGAAGGACAAATCAAATGTATTTATAAGACTCCAAGAATAAATTACTTTAGGCAATTCTGCTATTAGTTTTATTAATGAAAAGCCTATCTTAAGGAAGCAAGTCATGCACTGAAACAATTTGTTTTTGCAACTCATCAATAGTTAATTTGGAGTTTACTGGTTACCTGCTCTGAATATAAGCTAAGAATTATTCTGACCTGCCATTTAAAAAGCCCTTGATATTGTTAATATTAACACAGTGCATTAGATTCAGAAAGTGCTTCATCAGTAATAGTTTAAATAATTACCAGAATTTACCTGAACTTCACCTTCCAGAAACAAGCAGAAGCATTCTAACCCAAAAGCATCAATGATGGGTCACTCAGCATCTCATCTAATTATTTTCCCACTCACATTCAAGCTTATAAAACTTGCTTTTTGACTAACGTTGAAACTAAAAAAATATATAAAAATAAATCTGTCAATATTTTTTATCTACTTGATATTTTAATGTGTGCCTAATGCCATCTATTTTAAGCCCCGTGCCAGTAAAATGATTCAAACTCAAAAATGTCTTCTTACTTCCCCATTTTGCCTAATGAATTTAGTCTTTTATGGTTTGTAAACACATAATTTCCTGAAGCTTTCTGAGAATCACCAATGGCTTATGTTCTTCTCTAATTTATTCTTTTTTTTTTTTCGTTCAGTCATTCTTTCTGTTTTAAAAACAGAGATCTGTTGGTCAGGGAATTTTATAAGTAAGTCCTTATACTCACTAAATTAGGAAAGTCATCTTTCTTTCCTGACCAAAATTCACTCTAAATATGGTATATTCAAAGTTCACACTTCCAAATCACAAAACATTTTCTGGTTATTAGTCCAGATATAGTATGATACCTTGGCTTCTGCTTTTGTCACTTAATTAAGTCAAATTAAATGTTCTTAGAATTTACGTCTCTAAGATTTCCTCCCCAAGAGAGAGGATGGACACTACTTTTTCATATTCAAGGGTGTGAGAAACACTTCTCACTTTCTCTTGGATAGAAACTTCTTTTTCCAGGGCCACTATGGGGTGGTTCTCTAGCTTAGAGAATGTTGCCTGTTCCAAGAAACACTGAATCAATATTTTCTGTGGGTGCTTGATAAAAAATAGTTAAAGTCTATGGGGCACTTGTGGCACCTGGTGGCTTGTCTTAGCCTTTTCCTACAAAAAGAAACCGCTCGTATTTTTATTTCCTCATATTCTTGGGAGCTCTTCAGAGAACAATTAACAAACTAGTAATAACTGTTGATCCTCCTAGGGAAAGGCTCTACATTTATTTGCCTATATATGCAATTCACAACACTTTTCCTTATCATAGAAATAGACAAAAAATTCAAAAAAATGAAAAATGTAAATAAAATATATATAATAAGTATCTGTCCGTTTTAATGGAATGTGCTATCTCCCCTAAACCTGCTAGAAAGAATCTTGTCCATGAAACCACATTTTATGATACTTCCATGTCCCGCCATTATTTAATAGGCAAGTATCTTAAAGGCGATTGACACATATCTTCTATATAACACGACCTACATACTACAGTGGATAGACATTATCTAGTTGCTAACAATGCTGGGTCAAAGACTGAAAATCTCTGTTTTTTTTTTTTTTTAAGGGAATTATTTCCCAAATGCAACTCTGAAGATCAGGATGGAACCACAAAATGATAAAGGAAAATCTGAATGTTCTTTTTAAAAACTGTAGTTAGAAATAAACTATAAATTGGGCACAGATAATCAGCATTTACAGCTGCTGACAGGTAAAACTATTTGCCATTTTTATAATGACAGTTCATCTTAATACATCTGAAAAACATGGGCTATATTCATTATAAAAATGCTTTTGATTCCAATGACAGATGTACAGAAACATAGTCATGGCTACCTTTCAGGTGTAAAAGAAGTTTTATAGAACCATTATCCTGGCCTTCACCACATCCAAAGATCCATCTATTCAAATTAACCTATTAACATAGAAGAATTACAGATTCCCAATATGAAAAGGTCACTAGAAAAGTTCAAAAAGAATCACGGTTGAGGGTTTTCTCTATCATCCTGCCTAGAACTGTTTTTGTCTGACCCTAGAGCTAAGAATGGTGCTAAAGGTTCATTTAAAGACTAATAATAAAATAAAACAAAGAAGAATATGTAACAGAGAATGCATATGGCCCACAATGCCTAGAGTGTTATTTGACTCTTTAGGGGGAAAAAAAGTGCCGATCCTTACTCTACAGTATATACACGTCATATTTATCTACTATATAAAAAGTCTTAGATTCCTAGAAAAAAGGTACATAAAGAGAAGCAATCTTGATTTTACCTCCTGAGTCATAGGCTGAAGGTTCTAACTGGGAAAGGAAAGAATGACTATTTTTAATATATATATATATATATATATATATATATATATATATATATATTACCACCAAATGTGAATGTATGTGTTAGAAGTTAAAAGCATATCAGCCTTAAAAAAAAATGTATTGGCCTATATCTTTAACACTGATAAAAGCACCATGTTGTGCTCCTATTTTATCCAAAATGTACTTTGGCGAAGGGAGGTTTCTTTAGTGAATATCAACAAATCAACTGAATGACATTAAGAGAATCTGAAAAGATAAACAGCTTAAGGAGTCATTAGCTTATACTGTATCCTAAATTTTAGTTACCGCTCAATAAAATCCAATCCCTTTGTAAATACTTTATGGATTTAAGAATTTCTTAGTTATATAATGAGTTAAATCTGCCCATAAAGTTATCAGGAGATTAGACTGAGATTTCAGATTCAACATTTGTCAATTTTCCTTTCTGCTCCAGATCCAAGAAATGACAGAAAACATGCTCTTAAAAAGTCTACAAGAATACCAGAAAATAAAAGAAAGTGATAGCAACAGATGAGAGATTTTAAGGGCTACCTTAAAAACAGGAGGGAAAAAAAAAAAGGAGTGGATTAAATCCAGAGATTACCATAGACCAAAATACACATGGTACAAAATGCTACAGAACTGGGAGTAAAGGAAGCTCCAACCAGGAAGCACATTCCAGGCACCTGGGCCAGGCTGCCTGTCTACTCTTCCTAACTTGTGCTGCAGAAGAAGGAAGAAAGAGCACTGCTCAGTAATGACATTTACTACTAGGGAAAGTAGTAAATGTGGTCGCTGAGAATGTGCATATAGGGCTACTAGCTCCTGGTCCTGAAGAGAAGCTACTGCTATACCCAGTCCTTCAACTCCTCCTCCTTATCTTCCTCCACAACCACCGCTTTTTTACCATTCTCATTCTCATCAACATCATCATCGCTAACAATATTCAATGAGCTCATCACATTTTAGGCAATGTGTTGAGAATTTTATATATACCCTTTTATTAAATCCTTAGCCCCATCAGGTAGATATGATGAATAGCTCTATAACATAAATGAAAAAACTGGGACATGAAGGGGTTACATAACTTTCCCATGGTTATAGCTATTAAGCTGTAAAGCTGAGTTCAAGCTCAAATCTGTCTGGCTCCAAGACCCAATTACTTAACCAATAAACTTACTGTTTTACTAAATACTCAACATATAAACAAACAGTGTCACCAAAATCCATGATAGGCATTTTCAAACCGAAGGTTAAGCAGAAAACTAAGAATCACTATACATTTGAAGGATATCAAAGTTATGAAAGAGAGGTACCAATCTCACAAAAACAAGAATTCACACTGGAGACGGCAGAACATATAAAAGTATATATAAGTAATAAATACAAGTATAAATTTGAAGAAATTAAAGAGGACTTACTCAGAATTTTAAAAATGGAAATATTTGAAAGAAAGTATCAGACTTTTGAAATAAATACTCTATAGCAATAGACTGGACATAGCTACAGCTCAAATTACTTAAGTGGAAGAAGGAGCTGACGAGTACTTCCAGAGGGCAATGCAAAATATTAAGGAGGTGGAATGTATGAATGGAGAAAAGTTTAACAGATATGGACATTAGTTAAGAAAGTTCTCAAATCCATCTAATTAAATTTCATATAGAACACACAGAATAGGGATCCCTGGGTGGCGCAGCGGTTTGGCGCCTGCCTTTGGCCCAGGGCGCGATCCTGGAGACCCGGGATCGAGTCCCACATCGGGCTCCCGGTGCATGGAGCCTGCTTCTCCCTCTGCCTGTGTCTCTGCCTCTCTCTCTCTCTCTGTGTGACTATCATAAATAAATAAAAATTAAAAAAAAAAATTAAAAAAAAAAAAAAAGAACACACAGAATAGCTATGGCAAAATAAAATTCCCCAAAGTGAGGACACACGTTTGGTTCAGAGCTTTATTAGATGCTGATAAACATGAAAAAATACACATAGATATTTGATAACATTTTAGAACATTTAGAAGGAATAGAAGAATATGTTTTTATTTTGAAACTTTCTGATGAAAATCCAAAAAGCTTCCAGAGAAAAGGTATAAAAATTACCCATATCAAAAAGGAAAAGTCAGACTGGTATCAGACTTCTCATTTTCAGCCCTGGCTGGAGAGAGGACCATGGGGAGTTGGCCTGAAACGTGTGATTTTGAAATGCTTGTCCATATAATAAATTAAATTAAAACAATTTTTTTTAAAATTAAAGTTTCTAAGGGAAAAAAAGACAACACAAAGTTCAAAAAGTCGGTGTTAAGCCTGGGAAACGCCCATTTCCCAATATAGCTGACAAAATTTCCAGAGTACATAAGATAGTTTACAACTCCAACAGAAAAATAAGCAAAGATATAAACTGAAAAATTAGAGGAAAAAATAAGAAGGAAAAATGGCCAATATATATGCAAAAAGATGCCCTACCTTACCAGTGAGCAGGAAAATAGAAATTAAAATAACAGCACACTTTTCTCTTGATCAGACTGAGACAAGCAAAACATGATGATATTCTGTCGTGGTGAGGTGCTTAAAACAAAAGCTTTGTATGCTGTTAATGAAAGTATAAATTGGGAGAATCTCTTCCCGAGTAATCTGGTAGTTGTTAGCTCTTAGTAATTTCATTCTTTCAAATCTATCATAATTTTATTCACATATGAATAAATATGCATCCATTTGTGAGTGAAATAGAGACAAACAGTACTTCATATGGTGATTATTATCACGTAAACAATTTGCTAGCAAATACTAAAAATTTCCTATTTAAGTTAGTACAGTCATCAGCATAAAAAGTATTAAAAATAAAATAAAAATCGCACCCCAGAAATCTAGGTGGTTTTTAAGGCGTAGTCCTCATTTTCTCATTCCAAATATTCTCTTCCCTACGCATGGCGTCAGTTTTAGGTTAATGTATAACTTGTGAAATATATGTTCTTTTGCCCACATTGTCAAGTGGAATTTGTGGTAACATATTTTGAACAATCAACACTCCCAGAAGATCCTATTACAAACTTAGAACAAAATAATGAACAAACGGATTATGGCATTTGAGCATATCTTACATGTATTTTAGGAAACAAGAATCTTAACTAGGGAAAGGCCGGAAGTATAGTCTTCATGATCACTAAAGTATCTTCCTACTCTACATGCAATTTGCATGAATACACTTAAGGAAGCTTCTGAGAGAGGGTGCATATGTCCTGAGTTATTTTGGAATATTTGTTGTTGGCTTTGTTGGAAGAGCTTGTCAATGAATCAATAATATTGTAGAATCCGGGCATTTCTTTGGGGATTAATGGCTAGCTAAGTAGAGCTACTCAAGCCAAACACCATTAACCCCAATTGGTCCCTGTCCAGTTTGTGGCAGCTGCAGTAAAGGAGCACTACAAAATACAGACTTACTTTTTTAGACTTCACTTAAATGTTTCCTTAGCAAGTATCTTTTGTAACCAGTCAAAGAGGATTGATGTTAGAGGCCAAACTCTCGATATTCTCTCCAATTCAGAAAATCCATATGTCTAAATCTGGATACCTACTATTGAAATCTTCATACATTACTCAAGTCTATCCAGGGAATTGAGATAATTCTGGTGCAACAATAATTTGTAGGATGTGGATTCTTCTATAAGGGTCGGTCATATCTCTAATATGCAGCTGACAGAAATAAGCCACCTGAGTACTATCTATTCCTTACAAGTAGCCTCCAACATCGATTAATATTAAATGGCATACCTAAACCAGCCTAATTCCTGATCTCTCTCTTTTTTATGTCATTGGTTTCCATTTAATAACTCATCTTATAAAGCACCCAGATTGAAATAGCACAGATTTCTTTTAACAGAAACTATCTGTATTTATTTTCTTCCCATAGGAACACTTGATGAGGTTTCATGGCTTGCATTACTATGACAAAGTGGATAATCAAAAATGCCAAATCAAGGGCTGCCCAAGTGGCTCAGATGGTTAGATGTCCAACTCTTGTGTTTGGCTCAGGTCATAATCTCAGAATCATGAGATTGAACCCCACGTAGAGCTCCACCGTAGGCATGGAGCCTCCTTAAGATTCTCTCTCTTCTCCCTCTGCTCATCCTCCCCTTGTCATAAATAAAGAGCCGCTTTTGAAAAATTTCAAGTCAAACGGTTCTCATCAATGAGAGGATTCTTTGGGAAATAAGTGTCACAATACATGAGCTTTAGACCAAACTGACAGAAGGTTAACAGTGACTCCATATTCCCTGCTGTTTAATTTCATATCACTTTTATGTTGTATAAGCCAATATAGCCATGATGTGTATTGAGATCAAATTCATTGAGGTAAGTTACAATTCAATGAAGTAGCAGAGTACTTTTCCAAAAAGCTCCATGCAGGCAATCAAAGCACCAGCTTTAGCAGAGGCTATATCTGATTTGCAAATGCTTTTTCTCCCCTATATAAGCTGTGCAAAGTTGCCTAAATTATGTATCCTGCCTAAAACATTAGTTTTCCCTTCGGCAGAACGGGAGCAACAACAGTATCTACTCCATTAGGTTGCTGTGAGGATTAAATTAGATTATCCATGAAAATTCTCACCACACTGGCTGGTAAATAATAAGCACTCAACACACACAGATATTCTCATTAACATTTCTGTTGTCCCAGCTTCATATCTTTCTCTCTTTATGATACCATCCTTCCTTGTCTTTCAATTTCTCTTATTTTTCATCCTTTCTTCCCTTTCTCTTTCACCTATTTTTCTTTTTCTCAAAACTCAGCAATTCAGATCCGCAGAGAATTCTTATTTTTTTTTGTTCAGTGTTTTTAAAAAAATATTATAAAATCACACTAATTTTCCTAATTGGAGGGATGGTCAATAAGAATTAAGCATCTTAGGAACAGAATATTTTGAAATTTGTAAAGTGTGAGTTGCAATGTACCAGCTCTTCTTACAAACACTTTTTAAATCCAGTTTCAGAAAACATGCATAGGCAACACTTTAAATGCTCTTTTGAATTCTTCACCCCTTACCTTACCAAGGAAGAATACTTATGGAACACATTTTCCCAGGCTGACACCTCAACATTTCTCAAATCCTTGACTTATTTTCTGGGATATAAGTGCAGATAGTAGAGAATAGTAGTAGGCAAAATATGCCCTTTGGGAATCCAAGAGAACTGGGTCTATGTTCTGGATCTATCATCATTCAATGTGTTTGTTTACTCTTTTTTTCATGTATGCATATATACTCATTTAGCAAAATATTTCATGACCATCTGCTGTGTGTACCTTACTGGAACCTGGAAATACATTACTGAATGGGACACTTAGCTTTTCCTCTCAAAGGAATAGCAGGTTGTTCGTTGTCCTGAGTAAGCTTTAAGCTTTTCTGCTTCATTTCCCTACTCTGAAATGGGGAAAGAAATTTTCAGCTCACACATTTACTGAACATGATAATAAAATGAGAAATACCAAGACATACACAAATATATGATTTTTTAAAAATAAGGGGAATGGGTGGGATATTCCTTTTGACCTTCCCTCCTCCACTTTCTACAAAAAGTGACCTCCTAAATAATTATCTCTATGGGTAAAAAGAGAAGTCCAGCTGCAGCATTTCCCTGACATAGATGCCTGTGAGAATGGAGAGCTGACAGTAACAGGTTGCCTAGCCAAACCAACGTTCTGCTGTATGTTCTTGATAATCTATTTAAAAAATTATGGTATTATTGCCGTAGCCTCTGAATAAACTTTCAGCAGAACATGTTGCCTTTCAAAAATTCTTCACTCCTATACTAATGCTTTGCCTGTTCTTTCTAGTTCTCATTTCATCATTTATTCCTTTTCCACATGTCAGTGACATCTTTGCACTTCACAGAGAAAGACCTGGAAAAAAGGACCAGAAAATAGCTTGGCATTAATACATGCTAATTTCCAGAAAATAGATTATTTAATGTCTTAGGAATGTATTCTAGGGGTGGCTGCTGCTGCTGCTTCTTTCCTCCTCCTTCTCCTCCTCCTCCTCCTCCTCCTCCTCCTCCTTCTTTTTCTTCTTCTTTTTCTTCTTCTTCTTCTTCTTCTTCTTCTTCTTCTTCTTCTTCTTCTTTTAAAAAAAAATATTCATGAGAGACAGACATAGAGAGAGAGAGAGGGAGAGGGAGAGGGAGAGGGAGAGACAGGCAGAGGGAGAAGCAGGCCCCATGCAGAGCCTGATGCAGATCTGTATCCCAGGACTCCAGGATCATGTCCTGGGCTGTAGGCAGGAGCTACATTGCTGAGCCACCCAGGCTTCCCATAGGGGAACACTCTTCTGAGATAAAAATAGTTGGGCAATACAAAGTATTAAAGGACACAAAACAATAAAAGCTTTTTATTGTTAATTTCATTATTTTGATCTCAGTTTCAAAAAAAGATCCCAATTGAAATGCTTCCCCATCTGATGGCAGCTCTAGAATTTTTGCCACTACTTTCCAGACATTTTATCTACTTTTATTCATATCATAAATGGCTAAAAAGGAAAAGTCTATCTCATGAGTGTGTATGTATGAATCTTTCAGCCTAAAAGCCTAAGATATAGTCCAAAAGAGGATAGGTTAACTCTTCAGAAGCTGACCACTTTTCTCTTCATCTCCATAAGGAACTGCCACCAAATTAATTGAGAACAACAGTGGGAGGGAGAGAGAAAGAGAAAATAAACCTCACTGCTATTTCTATTGAAAAAGTTTGTCTCAACAAGATATCGGCTTTTAATCTATATACTTATAACCAGAAACTGTTCAATATCTGAATCCAATATTTCAACCAAATAACCAATGGTACCATCATGAGCATACCTATGGTAGATGCAGGAATCCATCAATAATTACTGTTTTGCTTCATATTACACACACACACCTTCTCCAAATACTAGCTAACATAACTAGTATTAATGAGTGAGTGCTAAAAATCACGCGATCTCTTTTATTCCCCAACTACTAAAGTAGATATAAACACTATCTGCATTTATAGAAAACAAACTGAGTTTTAAAGAACTTAAATAACCTTGCCCAAGGTCACACAGATAGACAGCAACAGAAAGGATTTAAATGTAAATATTCTGTCCTCAAAGATTTATTTAGCTATCTATACATGATAGGACTTTAAATGGCCATCTCCCTCCTTACCTAGCACACAGTAGGCATACAACAGAAAATATAACCTGGTACATCTGTGAATCTGGGGGCCCCAAAATAGGCTTAGTGCTTATAAAAGGCACAGCTCATTGGAGCCAGAATGCTACCTATCATAAAAATAAGCTGTTGGCGAGACCTGAAAGAAATCAGAGGGCCCCATGAGGATTAAGGAGAAGATATAATGAAAATCAGGAAGCTGGTTTAATGAGAAAGAAATTCAATACACCTCACCTCTCCTTCAATCTTTTTGTGTTTGGTGCATTCATCTAGGAACGACTCAGTCTGTTTTCTTACTACAGCTTTTCTTTTTTCACATAACCTAGAAACTATTCATGTTTCTTTAGAAGCATAAGACCAGAATAGTTTCTGGGGATGATTTTTTTAAAAGACAGACTATTAGTAAAGACAGATGGATCAATATAACACATGGGTTAATTGTAAATAAATATCTTTGGAAGTTACTGGCAAGCCTGTATTTACAACACTATGAAACAAAATTTACCGTGTGTGATTTTTACAGAATAACTTAATTTTTTATGATTAAAAGCTACATAAACTATGTCCTTTCTAATGACTTATAAAATAACACATACAAGAAACTCAAATACAGGGACATTCAAGGAACAGGGAGAAAAAGCCATTAATAGGAAAGTATATGAAATATACATACACTACAAATTAGTACCTTTTGGTTAAGGAAAGGTAATGGTGGCTATGGGACAAGAGACTTACATATTAACTGTTTACAAGGAAAATTAATCTCAGAGTAATTGGATTGGAAGACACCATAAAGAAAGGATGCTCTTATTCCTTCATTTCACTAAATGAAAAAGGAATCCTAAATAATGTACACCATATGCACATTTATATGGTTAGTCGAAGGCTCTTCCCACCACACACAGTACCCCCAAGATTTTTTATCACACAAAAAATACAGTACTAACTTGCTTCTGAATCTTCTATGTGATCCATAGATTTCTTCTTTTATATTTGCATCATCTCAGTCCTTCAAATCTTCCCTTTATTAGTCAGTGGCTGATTTTTGTTTCAACCAAACTTTATTCTATTAATTAAAGCTTAATTCTCCAACTTGTCATTATTCTTTTGAATTCTCAGACTATCACCCAAATTTTTTGTCATCCTCACCATAAAAGTTGTCTGCACAATTATAGCTCATGATAATATGCTTCGTTCCTGTAAAATGCTATGTAAGTGGAATGCTAGGACAATTTTAGATTCCACATAATGAGATTGCTCCATAGACCATCTTACGATTCACAGTAAGCTCCTCAATATACTACTCGCAAAGGATTCTTCACAACAATAATTATATATAGCACATCCTTCTCTGGTCTAACCAAGCCATACACTAGCACGAGGAAAGGTTTACTATCATGTTGAAAAGGGAAACCCCAAGTACCTCACAAATGTTTGTTATTTTACCGATGCATATTTTAACCTTCAACAGCTTTCAATATTCCTACCCTCAGTATTCTACTCATCCTTCCAGAATACCCATTTCAATTCCCAGAATATACAACAAAAACTAAAAAACAAGGTTTTTTATTTGTTTGTTTTTACCATGTTCTTTGTGCTAGACACAGTTCCAAGCATTTCACATTCATCACTTACTGCCTTGTTTCAAAATAGGGACTGTCACTGTCTCCATGCACAGATGAGAAGACTGAGACAGAGGTTAAATAATCTGACTACTGTCAGAGAAGTGGACCCAGGTATTTCGGATTTAGAATCTGTACTCTTAAGTACTAAGTTTGACTAATAAACATGCACACAAACATACATACATTTAATAATAAACTACACTGAGGCTAAATATCAGCTGTATTTTACCCTTCTGTATTCAAGGAATACAGTCATTATAAGAAAAAAATACATACCTCAATATGGAGAAATTCTACACTCAAGTTCCCAACTATACTTTATCACTAATCAAAAGCATTCAGGTTTGCACAGAGCCCCACATTTTCAGAGTTTACCAAGATTTTCCTCTTGAATACACCCAGAGAGGCACAGCAGAAGGTGTAAGCCAAAGACCTAAGCTTGAATTTATTCTATTCTAAGGCAAACCTCATCATATTCAAAGAAATAATTTTCAAACTGTCTCTTCCATAAAGAGTATTACTAATTTAGATGCAGTTCACTACTGGACAATGCATTAGGTGAGTGTTGTGCATACAGGAAATGATCAATAAATATTAACAGATAATTACCAATGCTATAGATAATATAAATTACACATGTAATACACATATCTGAGTTTTTAAAAAGCGTCAATTTAAAATAGGGTTTTCAATTACATACAGGAACACCAAAGCAAAATTAACTCCATGAAAGCTACAGAAAGCACAAGATACAAAATATCCTGAACCTTACTTGGTAACTAAATATGAACAGTGATGCAGTTATACTGGGCTTTTTATTCTTTTCTTCAAAATTCATTCTCAATATGATCTTCATTTTTAAGTATTAAAGTCACTCAAGCTTGAAGAAAAGTATTCGCACTCAGTTCAAGATAAACATAGAGTGATAATCTTGAATATAAAGGATCATGGGAAAAGAAATACATTGATGGTAATATTTACTAAGGCCTAAACTATCAACCAGTATGTCACTCATCATCAATTTGATGCTCCATTGCTTTAAGGACTGACCAAAGGGCCTAAACAGGGAAATAATGAATTGTCAAGCTGAAAAGAATCACAGAAGTCATTTGATCCTACCTTCCTGTCTTCCAGACAAGAACACTGAGAAATAGAAAGGAATAATTACTACCCCAATGTCACACCATGAATGAGTGGCAGAGAATAGGTAAGAGCTCAAGAGAGACCTACACCTAAGAGACGACATTACTTTGGAAAATGGGAGAATCTTGAAAGGTGTCACTAGATTTTAAGTAAATTCTGCATCCCATCTCACAGTTTATCTTTCAGTCAAGAATAAATGCATCTGCAGACATGTCCTGGCTTTATATACGGTTGGCCAGCTCAGAGATTCACAGCAATAATTCTTGTGTGACTAAGCGAAGGCTTCAGCTGCTATAAAACCCTGTGTGCTCTAATCTCACTGTCATCCTGGTCCAATCTCTCACTGTAGGAAGGGCCCTTAGAGGTAATAACTTTTAACTTTCTAAAAAAATTCAGATGACTTTAGTAAATAAGGATTTAAATTGGTTGTGTTCTTCTAAGTCCATACATTGGTAAGTAAGACTATTCTAGAGGGGAGGCTTGTGTATGTGGAATACATATGATTTTGACAATAAACAGTGCACACGTTCTACAAGAAAGTATCTTAGAATTACTAAGTTCCTGTGACTAAACTGAAGAATGGGAAAATAAAACAGTCACTTCTCTGGAAAGATGATAAATGGGCAGTTTGTGGGAGGAAAGTGGTGGTAACATTATTTTTTTAATCTGTATTTTCATGGCACAATGCTACAACTGTGTATGTACTCTGCTTAAAGAATATTCACTTGAAGGAAACCAACTCACATCTTCCAGGAGAAGTCTGGATAAAAATATGAACTGGAATGAGGTAGAAGGTGGGCTGAATTTAGGCTCCTTGCCTACCAAGCTGAATCATTCAAAGTATGCACAAGATTAGTTCAATTCAGCTTAAATCTTGTGCCCATGTATGTATTTATGTTTACACATACACATGTACTTATTTTTCACACATTTTAATTAGTGTCAAAGATAGTAGTGATGATAGAAAACAGCACCGGCATAAAAACCACAAAACTTCATTTCATATTCCAGATATGCAGTTAATTACCTGGCTTCTGGCCTTCATCAAACCAATTGCTTTAAGGATTCTAGACCTAGAGAAACAAAATCTTAGGAATTGCCCAGGGCAACTTCCTCATCTCATAAATGGGGAAACCAAGGTTAAGATTTTTCAAAAGCAAAGTCTAGGTAACTAAGTGGCTGAGCTGGGACTCAGTGAGGAAGCACTCTAATCTCTTTTGATATTATCTTCTACTACTGTAGAAGCTGGAAAGTTAAAACCCACCTTTCACAGATCTCCTTGATATTTAAATTCTTCACATGATCAAGGTTTTACAAAACTCACAAAAGTAGAGAGTGAGCATCTTGAGTGGGCTAGCAGAGAAGTGAAGTTTCTGGGTCTCTGTTATAATTACCTACCTTGTAGGCTGCATTTAGGGAGAGAAATAAGTTGATGAGGGTTTTCTCTTTCTTTCTTACAGATCATGAAATTGAAAAACTTGCAACAAAACATCTTAAATATATCATTAAGTTTGTATATTGTGCACAGAAAATCATCATAATTTCTTTAAATACAGCTTAATATTTGTTGTTGTTTTTTCAATTTGAGGACCAAATTTTCCCCTTGGAAAGATCTCCAAGTTTTAAATACAAAATGGGAAAACATTTTCATTTAGACAACCTGAGCAATACTTCTGAAGAGCAACATATAATGAACATAATTTTTTAAATAAAATGAGGATTGCTTACACACTTACATGTATTTTTATTATGAAGTGCTATAAAGATTTTTGAATTTTTAGAAGAGACAAAATCAAAAGGGAAGGCTAGAAGAAAATGTACTTTCCAGAAAGGCCAAGTCTAGTTTGGAAAATAGAAGCAGGATTATCATTAGTAGCAGCCAGAGGAAGACAGACCAAAAGTTGTTTACATTTATAATTAAGGATCTTTCTAGTTGATGACAATTTGTATGCTACTTCATCCCTTCCTTATTTAATCCTGCCCATTAACTATGATATACACATTTTAAATCCGGTATTTCATCCAAAAACTTCAGTAAGTTTATTAGACATAAACAATATTGATATGCAATAAACTGCTACTCACCAATACACACGCACAGAGAAAACACTAAGGTCAGATATACTTCAAGCTGTGTTTAAATGAATGTTCTCATTCCCAAACTAAGCCCTTTGTGCTAACTAGAACACCACTGCAAACAGGATGTTGAAACACAGGAGCCAGTTCTCCTGTAGTACTCAAGGAATATCTTTCACATTCAAATTGCCTTTTACATTAATGGACATGCTAAAAGGATTTGCATTCAGTTATTCATGAATCATATTGTTTTACTACTTCAGAGATAATGCATTGCATTCACCCCTTATCATGTTTGATTCTAATAGATTTTCAGAAAGGAACTTTGGCTGGACACAACTTAGATAAATGCTATTAAGCATATGATTGCATGAGTATGTGTATGTAGAGTGTTTAGACTATGCTTGCCACACACTTAAAGGCTCCATTAAAAAAACTATTAATGTTATGATTAGAAAATAAATCTATAATAAAGTAGTATTGATGACAGAAACATATTTTAAATATCTTCTAGGTAAATTTCTGGTATTTCCAAGTAGTTTACAAACTTTTGTACAATACATAAACTACCATGGTGGGTGCTCCTTCAAAAGAAGAACTGTCTTTCCCACACATAGCACACTATCAATACAATACATATTTATAAAATTAAGACATGAGCAAATGAAGTGCAGCTAGCCAAGTGTTAGAAACCATAATTCTTAGGATATAAGTGAATTAAAAAAAAATGATCTGGACTAGATAATGAAAACAAGGGATTCCCAAAAAATTAAAACTAAAATTGACTAACATACCCATTATCTATCTTTCTGAAAACATAATCTGCAAAAAGACTTAGCAATAGCTTAACTGTTGTAGCAAAGTATGCTTCCAAATGCTTGAACTTGAAGAAGACTAAACCATTCTGCCAGCATGCCTATAGAGCCTCAATCATTGGTATTACTCTTTTGTGCAATTTGCAAGCATTGGACCTAGAGAGTTGAAGAAGAAAGGCAAACACCACAAAATAGTTCTTTAATCTGTGTTACCTAGTTTTTCTGGGGTCCACTATAATCATTCTAACTTATTCATTTATTTATTCAATAAATATTTATTGAGTTCCTATTACATGACATACATACTGGACAGATAGGGTCCTAATCTTCTCTTTGCTGAATTAGGAATAAAAGGTCACTGGGAATGAGGATGTTTGTGTGGGGCTGGAAGATTACAGTAGAGTAGGAGGGAAAAGAAGCAGTGTTTATTGCATATCTCTTATGTGGCAAGGAGAGTGCTCAGCATTCCTTCCCCAGAGTTCCTCATTTTAGGAAATGGCCCCTCCGGTCATCCAGGGGCCATGTGGATTGCTTACACACTTACATGTATTTTTATTATGAAGTGCTATGAAGATTTTTGAATTTTTGGAAGAGACGAAATCAAAAGGGAAGGCTAGAAGAAAATGTACTCCCAGTTAGCACACTAGTCTCTCTCTCGAGCTCTGCTTTGCTCACTGTGTTCAATCCCTCTGGCCTCCATGCTCTCCCATGATCATTCAAGCACACTCCCATCTCAGACCTGCTGCACTTGCCATAGAGCATTTAACCTCAGAACCGCATGCTTCTTTCTTGTGTTTATCAGGTGTCACCTTCTCAGAAGGCCCAACATGACCACCCTACCTAAAATCAAAATGTCCCTTAACAATTCTCTGTCCCTGTAACCTGTTTTAATGCTCTTCATAGCACTTGCTGTTTTTCTGACGTCAGAATGCATTAGGTAATATCCTTATTGATTTATCACTTGCCTCACTACCTGAACACATCCATAAGAACAGTCCTTTGTGTTTATATAGTTCTGCATCTACAACAGTACACAGCATATAGCAAGAGATAAGAAAACATTTTTTGAAAGAACAAATTATTTCATTAAATCCCTACATTCTCTGAAGTTGTTAATATCGTTATTTTATATTCAAAAACAGTAAGATGGAAACAGATGATGCAACCATTTTTGGAAACAGATTAAAAGATTCAGAAAATGGGGCTTTATGGTTGAGGACTAGATGCCTAGTACAGGATGGAAACAATGAAGAAGGAAGTAGAAATAAGAAGGAAGGGTGTTTTTGTTTTTAATTTCCTCATTTCCTTAATTTTAATACTAGAAATAAATACTTAGGGAAAAATTGTACCCTGATTCAGTAACTCAATTTGTTTCATTAATTTCAAGTTAAAAATTAAAGACTAAAAACAATGGTTATTACTTACAAATGATGAGGAATTATGGAAAACATATAGAAGCTATGAGTTAATTATTCCCCCATTGTTCTGTTTCCATATCAGAAACAGGCCTAACTTACGATACATTAGACCAGGCACAAATTATCATTTGAAAGTAAGGCATAGAACAATACAGTTGGAACTTGCTAGTATGCAAGAGCTTACAGCCAAAGGAACACTGGAAAAGTATGATCAGGACTAAAGAGGATTATATCTGTGGTGAATGAGTAGGTTTTGTGTTTCGTTTTACCATATCCTCAGGACTAAATGAATGCTTCGTGTACTAAACACAGTACCACTCAAGTCAAGTTTACTGTCTCCATATGGTTCCAACCACGTATGCACAATGGTAGATTCAGTGAAAGCAAACAAATATATACAAACATAAGTCATTTTCCTAGAAAAGGCACTGTGTTACTAGAACTTTAATGAGCAAGAGTTCAAATGCAAGCCAGAGCAAAAAGTCAAATTTAGAACAGCATTTTGTTGGTGCCTTTCCAAAACAGCAATTTGATAAAAGAGCATCTGCAAGTCTTTTATCTACAAACTTAATTTCATTATTGTACTATACTGTACTTAAAAACAGATCCACACATTTATTAAAAGTGTAATGAATGAATCTCTTATGCTTTGATCTTCTACACCAGTTTTAGTAATCTCCTTTAAAAGGAGATCAATTAGGCATACTTTTTTCTTCTTTTTTCAAATAATACTCTCAGATGGAACATTTTAACTTTATCGAAATTTAGGCATAGCAAACGTTGTAAGAAATAAAATCAACTATATTCCGTTCATGCATTTGATTAATACAGGCAGCAGTCTTATTTCATTCTTGATATGAAAAAATAGAATTTTACATGTAATAACACTTTCTAAGTGTTGTCTGATGCAGTACACTAAATTAACTCTTATGACACAATCAGAAACACTATTAGAGTGTTTCTAGGAAAGTACTCTTTTCATCAACTGACATGCCTTCGTAGAAAATAAAATCTTTATATTGGGCAGGTTTTGATTTATATGCTGTAGTACACCACTGCTTTTGTGTTCCAAAATACAAAATAAGAGACTCCTATAATGATGAATTTGTTAAAATGACTTTCCATAGGAAAAAACAATTTATTTTCTGTACATATAAACAACTTTGTTATGAATCTAAAACTCTCTTCTGCATACGCAGGAATGAAGCTACCCAAACAGGCTACACAGAAGTAAGAACTCTCTATAAATGTAATGAAAAGAGAACAAAAGGAGACACATCATGAGAAATATTACAACATGTATAAAAGATAAATGAAATATAATTTTTGCAGTGCTATTTTCTTTGCTATCTATTTAAAAATGGAATGATTAAAGAACATGCTGGGCTCATGTTCTTGTTCCAGCTATGAAACTAAGTTTTGTGACTTCGAGAGTTCCCTAATTTCCCTTTGTTTGTTCATCTCTTAAAAAACGAACAAACAGTGGCTATAGGAGGTACTCTTCATGGCCTCTCTAAACTCCAAAATTCTATTCTCTAGCTAGAATATTCTCAATATTTTCATCTCTTAGTAAATTGTTCTTGACCTTATGACAAATCAATACTGAGTTCAAGCATTAAAATATAGGCTCCTTCAGCTGAAGGAACTGGCGAATTTAAGGATTTTTAAAAAGAAGGAGGAGAAAGATTTTAGATATAACTATCCAGGAGAGTGTCCCGAAGTTCTGCTCACTCAAACTTCCAATATTATATGCAGCTCTCATAAGGTAAAACGACACACAAATATAAAGGGTCTTGAAGGCACTATGAATTCCTGATTATCCACAATCTATGGGCCAGCTATGATGCACTACTCTAGTGATGTGAGGCCCATGTTTAACTGAATTATACTTATTACTTAACTTCTGTAGTATATTGTCTACTGAACATGGACCATTGAGAGCACCGTTTCAGGTCATGTTCACATATGATTCTAATCCCTCAATATTCCAGAATAAGAAGAAAACAATTAAGGATTAATTATGGTGGCTATTAGAACTTTTCTAGAAACTTACTTTCTAAAAAATTAACATCACAATCATCAAAATATTCTATTTAAAATTAATTTATTTAGTTATAGTCTATTTCCACATAGGGTTTGAGGTGACTATACAAGCACAAAGTTCTAACTGAAAAAAGACTGCCTAAAATATAATCAGATAAGCAAGATGTATTACAATTAAGTAACTTATTTGCCTCTCAGTGTTCCCCTATTTATGGGGGCAAAAGGAAAATAAGTGGGCCAAAGAGAAAGATGTATCTTTCTATCAAAGGGAAGAACAAAAAAGAAATAAGTGGGGGAGGAAGAAGAAAAGTTGAGTAGTAACTGTTCTTCTCTGCTTACTGTTTCAACCATGACCTTTCTCACACTTTTAAGCTCTCTTTTCACAGAACTACTAAAATCTCATTTTAGTAAACTCCTTTCTCCCATTCATCCCATCTTTATCCTAGATGGACCTCCCTTCTTGGTTTTTGACGAAAACCTGAAAGGAGCTCAGCCTTTCACCAGGTTTCTGGAGTTGGAGAAAGGAAGCCCTAGCTCAGAGCCTGGCTAAGGTTCCCATGGAGGGTGGACACATAACAGACAAACTGCTGCTCACACATCTGCCGAAGCAAAGCCTTAGATAGGTTTAAAAAAACACAGCATAAATAAACAGATTCTGGGTGAGAAAACAAAGGAAATAAGCAGAGCCTGAAAAAAGACATAGAGCCACCAAATAAATATTTGCTTTCAATACAGGTTATTTGTCTTCGGTTGCTCTGCATGCCTTCTCTCTCCATCTTGCCAGTATTTTGTATTTTCTTTGGGTATGTCATTGATCTAGTTGGTATTTTACTACATGACAAATATACATATTTTAAACTTATGAACATTTTAGAAAATTAAGTTTCATTAAGGTAACTTTCAAGTACATGATTTTGGGGATGCCTAGGTGGCTCAGCAGTTGAGTGTCTACTTTTTAGCTCAGGGCATGATCCCGGAGTCCCAGGATGAGTCCCCATTGGGCTACTTGAGTGGAGCCTGCTTCTCCCTCTCCCTGTGTCTCTGCCTCTCTCTTCTCTATGTCTCTCATGAATAAATAAATAAAATCTTTTAAAAAATAAAGTACATGATTTTTAAAATAAACATTTGTTTAAAAGAAATTTGGGAGTACAGCAGTTCGCTGTTTTTTTTTTCCCCTCACCCACAAATTGTGATATAAATGCATTATTTGAAATTAAAGGGATATTGGAAACCAGGAAAATCACTTCTTCAGTCATCTAGAGGAGTACTTATGCCAAAATGACTGGGACATCTGGATTACAAGGAACGTATGGTTTGTAAGTGTGGAAACAAATCAAAGGAAGGAGTAAAATCCTGAGGGATATTAATGTTATATAGGATGGTGAAACTCAATGAATGAATCTTGCATCAAAAGATACATCTCCAACAGTTACTAGAATATGCAAGTCTGCCTATATCTAGCTGTTTGCAAAAATTTGCTACTTTGTTTACCATGATATGTTCATTTGCCTGGTTTCCTGATTCTGTTAACTGGATTTACGACCTACATCTTCCTCTAGATTTCACTGCATGTTCTCCTCTTTCATTTCCATTTCTCATTCTCTCCATCCCAATTTAAAAATTAGCCTACCCATATCCTAATCCCTCAATTCTAGGCCTTTCCTTATTTCCCAGGATTCTCCTTATTTTTCCTTATTTTCCCAAGAAAATACACTTTTTGCTGTGTTTCTAGATATAGTGGAAGTAGACAATCTTCCAAATATGTACCCATCTATTGGTAGTCACAGGCCTTTCTTACAAGAACCTCTTTGTCTCATTTGGGTCCACAGAGTATTATTTCCAGTTCCGCTTTCAATACAAGATCTGCCTTTGTAGTCACATCAGTCTTTCTAAAATTACAATTTTATATTTTTTCCTGTTCTTTTAACTCTACCACTTAGTCAAAAGGTAAGTTCCATATGTCTTAATATAGTTTACAAGACTTGCACAGCTTAGTTTGCAGCCTGCATTAAGCCACTTTTGCCATTTTTCCACTATGTACCATGAATTCTAAACTACTTTCAGTTTTGCAAATGAGGAACAGTCTCTTCTTGCATGCTTCTCGTTTCCCTTCTGTTCCCTTAGTAAACTCTTATTCATATTCTAGTCTCAACCCAGCTGTCTTATCCTTTGGGAGGCCTTTTGTACCTCCTAAGTCTGAGTTTTATATACCTTATCATTAGTATTGGTTACTCTATATTGTAGCTGACCTTATAGATTTCTGTGTTCACTTACAGAAATATAAACTCCAATGAGAGTAGTGACTAGGCACATCTAATCACAAATATATCCCCAGTGCCTAAGCTCAATGCCTTTAAATATCACTTAAAATGTCATAAATGTTTAAAAATTTCTCTCTGGTACATCGATTACCACCTTAGACACTATAATAGACTATAGCTATTGATCCATTTTTACTCTGGAGCTCTATTTTATGTTAAACTATCTTTGCTTCGCTAGGTAATTGGACATATTTTTCGTACCATTTTGAAGGGATTAGCAAAAATTAGGATTTTCTGAACTACTTCTGTAATGCATAGACAAAAGTCAAAGTAAAAATTATTGCCCAAAGAAAAACTGACCCAATATCCATTTATCAATTTTGGAACCTAAAGAAGGCCAAAAGATATTGCACTATTATTTCTGAATTATTTACAGAAGTTTTGGTGATATGACAGGAAAACCAACAATATACTTTTTTTATGAGTCATTTATGAAATAAGTGCCAAAGTCAAACTAGGTTACCTGGAAATTGTTAAGGGTTTAGGGAAAGTATGCATAATACAGTTAACCACGATGCACTTAAGAACCTATATCCTTTTTACATATTATTCTTTTCTCTTATGTATTTTACATATTATTCTCTTACATACTATTTTGTTTTACAAATAATTCTCTTTTTTTTATGTTTGTGAAATTACTGAAAACTGAGAGTTCCAAAAGGAAAAAAAGAGTAATACTGGTTAAATAAACATTTTCATGGAATGCATTTTTACATGAATCTTCATTCTTAAATGGAAATTTTGAGATAAAATATCATAAAATATATTTAGCTAAAATATGAACAAATCCTAAGAATTGTAGTCTACAGAGGTTAGGAAAAATTTTTCTGAGTTATTTTGTTTTTAATAATTATCATCTTAGCAGGTACATTATTTGAATGTTTTGTAATGAAAAATAACCCAAAATATAATAGAAAAAATCACAAGGTGATTTAGTTTTAAAAAGGAAGGAAACACTAGAAAAAATACTCTTTCACAGAGCAGAAGGAAAAGACAAAATTAGGAATACACTAATGATCAGATGAAGAAAATAAGAGTTAAAAATAAGGGACTTTTTATGTATGTTGAGGTTTGCCTATAGTCTTCCTGTAGGGTCTTTGGAAACCATATTTAGAGGTTTCTTCTTAATCATTACCAGCAATATATCATTTAGTTGGGAAATAAATTCATCAATACATAAAAGAGCTGAGGTATAAAGAAAAATATGAAAGTCAAATTGGCTAAAAGCAAATTCCGAATAAAAGAAATGCTCTCAAAGCTTAAGAATATCTCAAATGCTATTTTGCTTTCCAAAAAGAGAAGGTTGACTCTTGATCATTTGTATATATGACTCTATCGAGCCTACACAAACCATTCTAAAGCTGGAAGTCGTAACCATGGAGACACGGGAGAGAAAGCATGGAGTTATAGTAGTCTATGGGGTTTGAAGCCTATGTTCAAATTCTCTCCTTGTTGCTTAGACAGTCTGCATTTTTGCTAAATTCAAGATGAAAATAATCAAATATAGTTGTAGGGGTGAGAATTAAATGGGATAATATACATAAAATTGATAAGACCAATATATAACAATCAGTAAATGTCAATCCTTTCCTCCTCTTACACATTATTACTCAAGGCATTTTAAAAATACATTAATTTCACTTCATATAACACATAATTTTAAACCATGTATAAAGATTATCTGTAAATACTAAAAATCATCAAAATAATGATAATTTCGTAAATTAAAGTATTTTGATTCTTTATAAGTGGTCATAGCCACAAAACATTTGGTTACGCTTTTTAAAAAAACATATATTTATATTTTTCAGGAGATGACTTTAAATTAGTAATGATATTAGGATTTTTTGTGGAGGTTAGTCACAGTATTGTGTTAACTTTAGTTTGCACTTGTGTTTTTTGTTTTGTTTTAATTGGGAAAATCAGAGATAGTGAAGGAACCAATGTCCAACAACGCATAGCTAGCTGGTGGGAAAGCAAAAAAAACAAATAAACAAAAATCCACCAATTAATCATTCTATCGAATATCTTTAGTTCCTATTGAACCATGAGTTGGTAAGTAATCTGGACAGTTTGAATAAATTATTGCAACTTAATTCCAATCTTGCCCTAAATAATTTCAAGGAACTGACCCATAAGGCCAGATCTAAGTTAGAAATTATGACTAATTATGACTAATGGAAAGATCTAAGTCTTTCCTCTACAGGCTTTTAGCATTTTCTTTAAGAATTTACTTGCGCAAGCATGTGTAGTTGGCTCACGCCAGCTAAATCTTTGAGGAAGAGGTAAAAGAGCCATTTTGGGTTAGATATGAAAAACTTTATGCAACAAATGCATATTTGGAAACTGCAAAATGAGCATGCAAATCAATTTATATGCATGGGTGAATGAATATAGATGAGCTATTTTCAAAGTGTAGGCATCCTGGTGTAGCATAAGATATCTGTACAAAAGGAATGGGAAGGAGGTGAATTGCTCAGCTTAGTCATCCATTTACAATTTTCAATGGAAAATTGCATTGTCAGTTTCCATTATGCCTGCACAAATTTAGACAAATTAAAGAGTCAACTAAGTAATTATTGATACGTGTATGAAGTAAAGCAGGAAAGCCTTGTCAGTCATTCAGAAATTCTCAGATGTTTCTAGAAGTTCCATTAGGAAGAGGAGACATTACAAGAATGATAATACACTTGACTATGAAGCCAATTTGAGACACAGCACTGACTTATTTAGCCATCTCTTGAATTTGGGATTAGAGAAGGTGAGGGCAGGGGGAGATGTTGTAAATGGAATATTATCAGAAATAATTCTGCTGAGAAGAAATATCTGCGTTCACCAGACCCTGCACCTTATTAGAACTCTTCTGTTAAATGCCAGGAGAATGACCATTCAACCTGACAAATGGGTACAAGTTAAATCAATCAATCAATCAATCAATAAACCATCCATCCATCCATCCATCCATCATCCATCCTTGGAGTTATACAGGATTTAAATTCTATAATTCTCTCTTTCATGATATCCTTTCAAAAAATATCCTGCAAGGTTAGTACCATATTTTGTTCCAAAAACATGAACATTCTGTTTTTATTTCTATAACAGAATGTTCAATCTAGAATGATAATACAAATCCTTGGTAAGTTGTATAATGAGTCTGATCTCATGAAATGGACTATTAGTTTGACATTTCAAAATCTCATTGAAAATCCCTCAAGATGGAGATTTACTAATGTCCTTTGTTAATCCAGTTTTAGTATTTGCAAATATATTTACTTATAGCAATTAAATAGATTCTTTTTCTTTCCTCCCTCCATGGAAACAGTGATACAGCTGACCTTTATCAGTTATTTACTTTTGTTACGTAACTATATATTTGTGTGTGTGTGTGTATATATATATATATATATGTATGTATGTATATATAATCCTATTGTTATATGCTATATAAATGTGTGTGCATGTTTGAAATTTGATTATGTGTACTAAACAATATATTTTAACATTGTTAACATTTTAACAATATATTTTAACATATATAGTTTATATAGCTATATCTCATTTTTGTTGTGTTGTGAGGCATTCTGCATGGGTCTACCATGGTTTAGTTAGCTAATTAAATGTTAATTAATAGTTGAGTTGATTCCATTTATTTGTTTTCACCATTACAGACAGTTAAAATGTGTATCAGCACTAATACATTTGTGAGACTTGTTCAGGCATTTCTGTTAAAAATTTTTCCTAGAAAGGGAACTGCCATGTTAAAGGATACACATGTTTAAAACTGTCATAGCTACTGTTAAATTGTCCCTAAAAACAGTTGCAGTAACTCACACTCCAACCAAAGATGTGCAAGAGCATAAGAGAATGTGTGTAATTGCCACATCTCTGTCAATACTGTGTTCAATAGCACTTCTTCTTCTTCTTCTTTTTTTTTAATTTATTTATTCTTGAGAGACAGAGAGAGAGAGAGAGAGAGAGAGAGACACCAGCAGAGGGAGAAGGAGGCTCCGTGCAGGGAGCCTGGCATGGGACTCGATCCCAGGCCTCCAGGATCGCGCCCTGGGCTGAAGGCGGCACCAAACCGCTGAGCCACCGGGGCTGCCCCCACACTTCTTAATTTCAATCAGCTAAGCAAGAAATAATAACCTCATTTTAATTTATTTTGCTTTACTTATTGAGATCAAACCTCTTTTCTTGTATGTATTGGCTTTCTGTAGCTCTCCTTTAAAGAACTGCTTATTTGTTTTCTCTGATCATTATCTTTATTGTCTTCTTAAAATCTTGAACTTAATTAAATTTACTAACATTTTTTGAGCCCCTACTATGGGCTAGTCCACTAGCTCTTACTTATATAATAAATACAAGAATAAATAGGCATATAAATGCTCCCCTGGGGACTTAGAATCACATGAAGAAATATTGTGGGGTGTTAAATAACTATAATAAAAAAATATGTTGAATGCAATATTATATGAACAAAGATCTACACAAAGCCAACATTTGCTCTGCGGGACAGCCAGGGAAAACGTCATGGAGAATTTCAGAAAGATCCCTTAGATGAGTCATAAGTGATAAGTGGAATTGTCACTTCAGGGTGGACAGAAGGCTTTTGGTCCCCATTACATGTAAATTCAGTAATTATTCATAATGTAAATAATGTTGGCTTAGATCACAAGGTTTCTGTTGGGAGAAAAGGGGATCAGACACAGAGTTTGAAAACTGCTTCATTGTCATTCTTAAGAATTTGTGCTTTCTTCTCCTTAATCCTTAAGCTAAAGGAGAAATACTATTTTTAAAGGATCATCCCAGTAGTAGAGAGGGATGGCTTTGGCTGGGGAAATGAGGAACACTGCTTGAGATTAGGAAAAGTGGTAAAGATTATAACAACAATCCTGATGGGTGAACAGGGACCCTGAAATAGTGTATCAGTAGAACCAAGTGGACTTGGTCACTGAAAGCACATGACAAAATCTGCTCACATCTGTGATAGCATTTATTGCATTTATGTGACAAATTACGCAATCAGGCATGTTTATCTACCAGCCTACTCCACTAGAAAGTAACTTCCTTCCCTTTCAATTCTTAGACCAGAGGTTGACCAAAATATAGTATTTCACCAAAAGATAAAATAACAAGTTTCAAGTTTCCTGACTTTCCTTGTGTTCAGTTTATGCCATAACAAGTATTTGTTAATCTGATACTTTTTCTACCTATCCTCTATAACTATCTAATGACTCACTGCACACTATTTTCTTTGGATATGGAAAAATCCAGTGATTAGAGTAATTTGAAATCATGGTAACTGAATTAAAAATTTGAAATGAATCCGTTAAATGTAATTTTTAAAAGGATCCATATGTTTGTGACTCTTCATAGGCATACCACTATACGTGGATTTTTTCAAAAAGTAAGGCTCATTTTTACAACTAACTTATTATAGGTCTTCATACACTGTGAATAACAGTAAGTTTTATTCATATTTTTGATACCTGAATATTTTATTTCTATAATTAGGTTTCAACATTTTCATTTGTACTTCCAAATTTTGGCTTCAAGAGCATTTGATAACACTGGTGAACAACTACATAAGTACTAAGGTCTCATCATAAATATGACAGCTTCTTAGTATGGGTTTGGGAATTATGAATAGGTTTATAAATGGGCTAAAAAACAGGGCTCAAAGATAAGACTAGATTTCTAGTTTGTGTAAATCGTTCTATTGAGAAACCACGCACATTACAGAGCATCCATAAATAAGTGTTTTCTAATGTTGTGATTGTTTTGGTTTTATTTTGTTTTTAAATAAAAAAACTATTTTTCAGCCTTCTCATCCCATTCTTCTCCAGGAAGAATTCACACCAGTGCCAAAAACCCTTTCACTTCAAAGCTATGTTTCCCAGAGAAAGACCAATTAACACAGAATCTGAAAGGATCGATACCAGAGGGATATCACATGGCTATGCTGCCAAACTTGGCATGGCCACCTGGTGGGGGTAGGTTCCGCTTGGGGAGGAAACCCTAGAGAAGGCACAAGGAACAAGAGGAAGTGTGAGTTGAGACACAGGCATCAGCGGTAACTTGAGCTGAGACATGTTCAAGGAAACATGAAACTGGGGCAATCCACTATGTAAAGAGGACAACAAGAGTAGCTGGCTTAGGGCAAACACAGCATGTGGGCAAAGAGCCTGCCTAGAGTATATTCCTGGGACACGTATGTGCAGCAACAGCAAGTTAAGACAACTGGGAGGTGATTCAGGAACTAAAGGCTCTGTGGCAATTGATGCCATAATTTATCCAAATGCATCTGTGAATTATAACTTCAGATACTTTTAAAGCAGTTTTTTTTTTTTCTGTTTATGTGCTTTTTGTTTTTTTTGCCAGTGGATAATTTGGGGGCTTTTGTGGGGAGGGGGTTGTTTTAGGATATTTCCATCTCATACTTGAGAGATTTGCACATTAAATGCTTCCCAAAAAGTCTCATTATTTATACAACTAAGAGCTGGAAATGTATTATGAAGGTCATTTAGTCTAGGCCTCTGACCAGAAAAAGCGAAATCCTAAGCAATTTAAAACTGGCAGTTATATATCTAAGCTATTGTTAAGGATCTCCAGGAATAGAGATTCACCCACCACGCCTGCTAGCCTGTTCTCACATTTATACTAGAATTACAAGCAAATGCTGTTTTCTCTTTCCTTAGGCCTAAATCAACATACTCTTGTGCAAATCCATTTCCACTGTTTAGTCCTCTATGGGCCAGACTACTACTGCTGCCAGTTTTCCTTAGTCCAAATTCTTTTTTCTGTTTGTCAGCTCATATTTTTCTGGCCTACTTTTCCTGCTTACAAATGCAATGCTATCAAGACTTTTTCCTTCCTACAATTCTAGACTGCCTGATATACAGACACTAGTAGCAGACAGTTTTTTTTTTCTTTTAAACTGCCAAGTAACAACCACCTACTAAGGATTTTAGAAAGCTTCTGCCCAAGATATATTTATCTTGATATTTTCAAGATATAATGGGAAATTAGCAAGTCAGACAGAAGTGAAAGGAAAGGTTAGGGAGTCATGGGAAGTGCAGCATGTGGTGATCGGAGGAGAGGGTTGCTCTAGGTCTGGGGAACTCAGGGAACTCAGTCTTGGGAGAGCATTAGTGAGTCGAGGTGATAGTGAGTAACATAGATAAAGCAGGTGGCTATTAGGGAAAGGAGGCTGAGCGTCAGATCAGTTTCACAGAAGGGGGATCTAAAACATTTTTACAGTGAAGACAGCAGTCCTTCTCTTAAGCAGATAAAGATAATTCAAGGGGATATTGACTACATGAATTTTATTTCCACTGAGGACATAACAAGAAGAAATTAATTTATGTCAGCAGAGAAAGGATTTTCATTAAATTTAAAGAAGAAATTCTGCCCAGGAAAAGTTATTAAACACTTAGATGGAATACTGAGAGGGAGAGGAAATGAAAATGCTTTAGTTTATACAGGCAGGCATCGTTAAAATACCGGGCAGATTCCCTCATGTGAAAGAGTGTGTGGAGGATATACATTCAGTTGTTATTATTAAAAAAAGAAGGAGTTATAAGTTCAGGGGAAGTCCTCAGTAGGTCACATAGCCTTGGTATGAATGCCAGCTTTGCAATTTCCTAGGGTATGAATTGAGTAAGTATTTTTTAAAAATCTCTCCATGCCTCAGTTTTCTCAGCTGTAAATTGGGGAAGATCGTACCTACTTCATAGAGTTTTGGGAAGATCAAATGAATTACTATATATAAGAAGCTTAAAATAGTGCCTGGCACAGGGTATGAATTATGCAAGATTTTGATATTGCTGTTGCTGTTGTTAGTAGGACAAAGTCCAACAACATACTGCCAGAACCTAGAGCTAAAGACTGATTATATTTCATGTGATTAAATTTTAGACAATAACGTATTGGTCCTTGTCTTTTTCTTCTTCCTAGCTCTCCAGCTCAACCTCGAGGCTAGAAGTCAAGAAATTCATGTTCTAGTCCCCTCCTCCACTGACCCGATGTGTGGTTTTTCTTATTTCAATTTGCCAGTTCTCAGTATTCTGGTTGTTTCAAATTCTGCGTTCTCTCTCTCTCTCTCTCTCTCTCTCTTCTCTCTCTCTCTCTCTCTCTCTGTCTCGCACGCACGTTCTCTCTAATTTACCTCCTTCTCTAGCACTCATTTTCTCCCCCAATCATCTTCTTTTCTCCTATCTCCTGTTCCTTTTTCAGTCTTTGGTCTCATTTTCTCAATTATTACACATCCTAAGCTCCACAGCTTCCCTAAGGCCTCATCATCCTTCCATCCTCCATCCTTGTGGGAGGAAGACACTCCAGGATTGTATATTTGGCTCCAATCCAAATCTTTATTGCCTCTATTTAGGATGAAACACAGCATTTTCTGTGTCATACAAACAAGGACTTTGTCCAGGATGGATAACATCTTGGGTCTAAGGGAAGGGGAGGTGCCCATCATTCTTTATTTCTAATGACCTCTGGGAAAGCGCACAGCTCTCAGCTAACAGTCATAGAGGAATGCCATTCCCAGATGAAGAATTACTCTAATTCCTGAAGCTCTCCCTCTGCCTGTGTTTTTATGAAGGAAATCAATGAGAGTGTAGAAGGGTAAACAAAGGATGAAATTCAAGTGAAAAAAAAAAAAAAAAAACAGCAGCAGCAGCAATAAAAAACAATTTTAAGCGTAACTTGAAGCCAAAAAATATAAATTGTGATAGAAACAGAAAAGCCATATTATTTTAATTCTACCATTCTCATCTAAACAAAGCTTTAAGAGGCCAGTGGGAGAAAAAAATAAGGATGTGTGAATCCAAAAATTCTCATAAAATGATAGAAATTGACCAGTAAGGCATGTTCTGAAACTTACACATGACTCCTTTAAGTATTAAAAATGAAAATTCTTATAGATTCTCTAACTACTGTGGTAAAAGAGATTTGTAGGCTATTTTCTACTTTTAAAAAGGCTCTTTCAGAATATCCCTGTGGTGGTCTTGGCTTATTTCGTACTCATTGGGAGCTCATTAAATAAATTCAACCCCCTAGTTTTCTTATGGATAGAAGTTTTAAAATGTCATTATTAATATTAGCCTAATTTTTTCTATGTATTTGAACCTAATTGTGGCTTATTCCAACAAATAGCTAAATAATATTATTATTTGATAATAATAATAGCTAAGTTTCCATCAAAGCAAATTACTCTTGGTAACTGTCAGAACAATCTTAGAGCAAGACTTAATATAGTTAGATTTTCATATAACCCGCAGGAATAGTTGGGATGTTGTCAATCAATAATATGAAAATGGTACTTTGTAGAAACTTCAAAATCTCTAATCCCATGCCTTATTACAGAGAGTCATTTGTCTTACTCTAAGTATAGACATTTTAGGCTTCTAAGGTCTTGTGTAGGAAAAAATATATATTACATAGACTATTTTAAATAATAAAGACATATTTTAGTGACATGTTTAACCAATATATGTGTAAATATTTTATTTTAACATGATTTCTAAGGCTTTAAAAAATCCTTCTCTGCTTACATTATATAGCATCATCATATATATGTCATATTTTTGTGTATATTTCTGTTTACATACATACACACAAACATAATCACTTATATGTGAATAGTATATATATCATCATTTTAAATATCTTAGTACTCTATGTCACAGGAAATAGACTCAATTTTTTATTCAGTTTTTAAAATAGGGGTTCAGAAAAGTATTGCAGTAAACATTTACTTGGGCATTTTGATCATGGAGTGCAATATATTACTTCCTATTTTTACAATGTTTTCAATTGTATAAATTAAACATTTGGTCCCTAAGCTTCACATGTAATAATTTTAAATAATCACTTTATTCCCCCCCCCAAAAAAAAAATCAGTGCTGCATTCAGATAAAGAGTTTAAGCTGAAAAGTAGTATCTTCCATATGGCAGCTATATTTTTATGCTACCATGCCAGCCATTTCCCTAAGGAAAGTCTAGGCACGCTTAATTATAGAGAGACTTTATTACCTAGAAGAAAAACATGAGTCTTTAATTTCCTTGCCTTTGCTGGACTGGGGTAGTTCATTCTGCTGAATCAAGCAATGTCTGAGTTACACTTAAGTTTAGCTGGTTCCACATACAAGGCCTAGTATTGTTAGATCACCCACCACAGCAGCTCCTGTACTGCGATCAGTGTTGTCTTCTGTTGTGGAATGTCATCCACAGAATTCGTTATGTCTGTGATTAAACAGAGAAAGCCCTTCCTGATGTGAGGGTGCTTGTGAAGGAACTCTTCTTCTGGGCAGCCCCTCCTTTAACTTTTGGACCATCGGATCCCTCCTGGGAACCAACCTAAGAAAGTGCTATTTGAAGTAGCACTCACTCCTGTAATGTGGCGTCAGTATATTTCTAATTACAGTCCAGACAGCTTTGAGCACAAGTTACTAGACAAGAGTCCAGGTCAGCACTTTGGCTTGCCATCTCAGACTTGTTCTCCTCCCACTTCTTTCCAATAATAGTTTCTCATATATACCGGAAATAGCATAGGGAATACATCTTCCTAACTCTAAGCCCTGCTCCTGAATTCAATTTTAGGCAATGTGTTGGGAAGCCAAGCTTATCCAACAAGAAACACTACCTTCTCATTATCTAATTTCAATTAACTGCCCAGAGTACCATCATCTATACCTTCAGCAGAACCAAGTTCTAACTCAGCAAGTCTAAGTATCAACTTATGTGATGGAGATAGATCTTTTTACCTGTGCTAAATCACCAAGAACTTTGATGATTTCACTAATGTTATCTCCAGACTCTGAAATGGATGTAAATTTTGTGCTGCCTGTTTTGTGAAAACTAAGTATTTTCATCCAAAAGACAAAGAATTAATTGTAGTTCTTTATACATAATATACTGGGGCTTTACATCTAGTTACATTAAAGTAAAAATCAACCCATTAAGCATAATATTAATAGAAGGTCAACAAAAGCAGCAAATAAGTAAGTGTTATAGAAACAAAGTGTGACAAATTCTGACAAGCTATTTTGTTTCTTTATTATCATGACATTAGGAAATGGCACTAAATTTAAGGGTCTGCTGCCACAATCTTCAATTCTGAAGGCTTTATTATAAGTCAGCCGTTCATATCAGCAGCAAGCTGACAACGCAAGAACAAATTCCCAGCATCCACTAGCTGTTCATTAAGTGAAACACACAGGCTATGTCATATAATGGACAGAGTTGCCTGCTGGGGCAATGGACACACCTGGGTTCAGATTTTTAGCTCTACCATTGAGCTATGGTACTTTTGGCAAGTCAGCTTTTCTAATCCACAATTTTCTCTTCTGTAAAATGGGAATTTTATAAAACCTACCAAGTAGGATGTTGTAGCAATAACAAATAAACCATACAATGGTTTTTACTCAGTAAACACTAATAATTAAAATAACTCTTATGATCCTAAACAGAATAATTTCAAACTGTCCAATGGTATGGACAAAGCACACCATAAAATGCTTTTTCCTCAGTAAACACTAGTAATTATAATAACTCTTATGATCCTAAACAGAATAATTTCAAACTGTCCAATGGTATGGACAAAGCAAACCATAAAATGCTTTTTACTCAGTAAACACTAATTATAATAACTCTCATGATCCTAAGCAGAATAATTTCAAATTGTATTCAGACACAAAAGGTGCTTATGGCATCGAGAAAGGAGTGGCATCTAATCCATCTTTTGAAATAATTTTTTTAAGATTTTATTTATTCATGAGAATACACAGAGAGGAGAGAGAGAGGGAGAGGCAGAGACACAGGCAGAGGGAGAAGCAGGCTCCATGCAAGGAACCCGACGTGGGACTCGATCCTGGGTCTCCAGGATCAGGCCCTGGGCCCAAGGAGGCACTAAACCGCTGAGCCACCTAGGCTGCCCCTTTTGAAATAATTTTATGACTAATATTTTTTGGGGGGGAAAATCATGTATATTTGTAGATTTGGAGAATATTTAGAGAGTTTATGTTTGGACTGGTAATTTTTTTCCAATATATAAACACTCATTCAAATATTTATTGAGCTCTTACAACATACTCATCATTCAATAACTTAAAATTCCAGTAGTTGAATCGTCCTAATTGGAAAACTTACATGCTTTAATGTGTTGGTAGAACTTTAGTTCAATAGATGAAAGTTTTATCTATGTGTTATCTCTATTATAAAAG
Organism: Vulpes vulpes; assembly: GCF_048418805.1. NCBI lineage: Eukaryota > Metazoa > Chordata > Mammalia > Carnivora > Canidae > Vulpes > Vulpes vulpes. Next base: position 81,105,074 of record NC_132795.1, read on the forward strand.
GCATAGGAAATTGGAAACAAGTTAAAAAGTGTCTTAGTGTTTAAAACAGGATACTCTCCCTACCCTTAAATTTATTCATATATACATATATTTGCTTTCTGGAATGTTACAAATATTTAAGTCTTTTGGCTACCATTTTAAAATATGGATTCCCATTAAGAATCCCTTCATAAAGTGCATTTTCATATGTATTTAGGGTATGAATATATACACACTACATGTATTCATTGGGCATCATTCTTTTATAATTTGAAGGATTTTTTTAAACCGAGTTAGAGTATATATTAAAGTATCATATGTGTAGGTACTTAGGGATAGATATCTTATGTGTAAATACTTTATGTATATAAATCTTAAGTGTATAGTTCAGTGAATCTTTACAAATATATATACCCAATATAAACATCACCTAGATCTTGTAAAAGATTCCACTGTGCCCTCTTCTAGTCAATACCACTAAAAGGTAACCCCAATTCCGAAATGTATATCATAGAATAGTTGTGTCTATTTTGAGCTTCATATAAATAGAATCATATAATATGCATTCATTTAGCTGCTGCCTTAAATTATTTATTTGTTCAGATTTTACACAGAAGGAACAAGGGGCCAATGTCTTCTTTACTCAGCTTGTCTGCACCAACGTATCAATGGATAATAAGAAAACTCTTATACATACTATTGGGCATAAATGATCTAAACTTCATCTAAACTGATCCCAACACAGATTTATAGAAATGACTTTAATATATTCACGATTAACATTTACAATATTTAGAGCCATCTACCCTGCTGCCTTTAGATATTTCTTTCAAATGTTCACATTTCTCTCAGAGTTTACATCTATTAACTATGCACACTCTGAAATAGGTTAGCAGAAGTTCACAATGTGTTAGTTGTCTGATTATATGTTACTTGATTTACAATCTTGAAAATTGAAATAAAGAACATTAGTGACCTTATTCTACTTCTAACAGTGACTTAGAGGTAATGCCACATCTGGAATTTCGTTGTTCAGACACTATGCCACATTCTGTTTGCACACATTGTGTAAATAACATGGCAAGAAGACAATTTGAGAGAGCACTGCACCCATTCCCATATTCAAGTAGAAACACATGAAATCTATGCTTAAGAGAAAAAAAAAACAGCAAAAAGTTATGCAATTTCAGAATAGCTCTAACACAACTAACCAAAAATACTTTTTTTTCCAAAACCTAATTGGGACATTTTAAGACCTACTATTTAGCAAAGACCAAGAAATTTACAGTTCCTGTGTTTCAAGTAAGAGAAAAGGGACTGAGCCTAAAGTCATACAGAAGTACACAAGGACAAAAGCTTATGAGGTTGCATAATACTGTTTTGTACAACCAACTCAAAACTTTAAGAATTCAAAAATGATTTACTCTGAATTACGTCAAATACACATGTGCACTTCTTGAAAGTCAGTTTGCAAAGAAACTTCAGTAGTAGTTTTATATCACTAGACATATCTTTATATATCCAGAATAAAACAAAACCTAAGTACGATAGCTAATTTTCAATGAACATTTATAGGAGTTAACCGTGCACACAGTGTGGCTACCAAATGTTTATTGAGAAAGGGATATAAAATGTGGCCAATGACTGTTTTACAGGAAACAGTGTAGCTTAGGGTGCTGGTTCTCATAATACAGCTAAAAATAGGATACATATTATACAGTGTCAGTCCTTTCAGGAGTTATTTTTTAAATTTTATTTAATGGTATCCAAAACTAGAACTTTATTTTACTAGCATATATACATATATGTATTTATATTTATATATATATGCTAAAAATATAATCCACTTGCGATAACTATCTTCCTTAAGCTTTTAAAGCTCAAATATATTACCTTGCTTCTCTGCAGATACATGTAAATAACTTTAACTTATAGGAAAGCCTCAAAGACAAATTGTAAACAGGACAGGTCCATCAGTTATCTATATCTATACAGTATACATCACTATTTAAATATAGGATTGAGACAAGTAAGTTTATAATGGAGAGTGACAGTTTTTATAAATGCTTTTGTATTAAAGGTTTTCTTAATAATAACAAAAATCCTCAAATAAAATGAATTTAAAAATTAAGTATCCAAGTAGTATTTTTCTTTATTGCAGCAGCTAAAATATTGAAAGCCTAGAATCAATCAGCTAATATATACTGTCACAAGAAAAGCATATTGAGTAAGGTTCTTGGTGGGGAGGAGATACAACATGGTATGAAATTGCCAATGGGCTCCAGAAGCCTATAGATTTGGTGGGTTTATCTGAGGAAACCACATGATAATCCACAGAAAGGATTCTGATACTTTTACAGATAGAACCAAGTGTTCCTAACAAAAAAAAGGCCTTAGATTTCTATATATAACCAAACTCACAATGATTCTAAGCTCCTTAAAGACAGAATCTTGTTTTTCCCTATGTTCTTCTAGTTCAGTCTACAGCTGTCAATGGGTGCTTAAACATATTTTGTTGACTGGCAAACAGAAAACAAGGTTTTCTCTTTTTCTCCACCCCCCCATTAATTGTTCTCTAAACTATAGCCAGAGTGACATTTTTGAAATATAAATTTGATAATGGCACCCTCCTCTCCACCTTCCAAACTAACTCCTACCATTATTTTTTCCATCACTTTTACCATAAGATTCAAATCTGTGATATGGTCTAGAAGGCCCTGAAAGACCTGACGCCAGTCTGCTAAGAGCTCCAAACTCAAGGGCCCTCTCTCAGTTGCATGAATATGCCACACCAACTTCTATACCAGGCTTTTGTACCCAGTATTTCTCCTCTATGTTTACATGGTTAATTCCTTCTCATCTCTCAATTTTAAACATCAATCAATCCTCAGGGAAACCTTCTTTGATTAAATTAGTTCACACTTTTTAAAATTCTCACAGTACCATGTATCTGTCCTCCAAAATACATACCACCATTTTAAGTTTCCATTTACTTATTTTTTTTAAATAACTGTGTCTCCACAATGTAATGCAAGGGCTAGCGAGGTAGGAACTATTTGGGAGTTCACTCACCATTTTATTACCTGAGCCTGCTATTCAGACACATACAAAGCATTCAACCAATACCTGTCGAACATAGAAATGACTAACTGAATATGGTTGTCTATCTGGTCACATTAGTAAAGTCCTAGAAAGTATGGGCTTTATTAAGTGATATCTATCACACTACCATGTTTAGTAATATTTAGTAATAAGCCATTGCAAGGTTTATCTGTTTATGGCCACTTAAATAGGAAAAGTAAATAAAAGTGACCCTCAAGAGTCTAATATGAAATTTTAATATAAATGATCCTAAAATGCATGAAACCTGGAAATCATTTTAAAAAGTGTAACCTCACTTCTCATTGATCAGCCTTTTATTATTTTTAAGCTGGACAGCCATGGAATTCACTAATTCTTTTAAGCTGCTAAGAAACTATTAGTCTTCTTAGGTAGAAACATATTCAGTGATAATGGTCCTGGGGCACTTAGAGGAGCATGATTCACTGAAAAAGCTCTGTACCCCCAAAGCATCCATCATTCAGGAAAGATGACATTCTTGGATAGCAGAGTTCTGAGGCTCACTTTCAGGGTCAAAGAACATAAGTGATAGATAAGTTAGTTCTGTCCCATCAGCCATTTATACTTATTTTTTTCTCTTGAATAATGCCTGAACATGAAAAAATATCAATCCTAGTAAAATGGAAATCTTTTTCAGCAGAGAAGATAATACAGGGCTCTAGAATAAGAGTGCCTGTACTTGTATGTGGGCTCTGCCACTAATCTGGTCATGCACATAACCTTTCTGGTGTTCTTTTTCCATCACTACGTAAATAAATAAATAAATAAATAAATAGATAAATAAATAAATAAATAAATAAATAAATAAAACTTGCTAGGCTTCAATAAATTAGAGTAAGGATGAAACTGCACTTATTAAATAAAAATATTCTAGAAAACCACAGATGCAGAAGTTGCTGCAAGACATTCTGGGCCAGAAAGAGAGAGAGAGAGAGAGAGAGAGAATATTATCGTTGTCCTTTTAGTTGTTCTTACTATATTTTTAATATGAAGGCTACTAAATAATATTAGGCTTTATTAAGTTAAAAAAGAAATTGTGGTTAGAACTAGATATAATTTGAATCTTGTTTAATGTTTGCTGTTGATTTTTTCCCTAAATTTTCTCTGATGAATGTGGATTTGTTTTTAAATCAGTTTTTAAAAGGAATGTGGCAATCAGTGTGAATACTGGCTAGACGCAGGGCTCTGCTCATACTTCCTCTGAATAGAAACCATCTATCCCTGGCCATCAATGCATGATTGGTGTTGGGAGAGGCATCCATTCTCAATTAATTATTTAACAGTCACTTGACACACATGAAATAAAGAAAATACATAAAAGTGGAGCCAATCCTTCTGGGCAGATTGACTCTGCCTTTATCATTCCATCTCCCATTTCTGTGATAATCAAAAGAATCCAGCCTTTTGTTTTCCTTTCATGACTAGTGGTGATCTTTGCACTCCGTTTTCAGATCAAATTTTCAAAACGAATCAATGCTCCAGAACCATCCTGATGGATTTTCCTTTCTGAATTGAATTACCTTATGCATCAGGTACTATACTGGTCAATTATGTATCTTGGTAATTCCAAATTCTTCCTCTTATGGAAAGAGCCTATCCACTGGCAAAATGAAACGCATTTCAGAAACATTTAATTCTGCTTCTCTTCAACGTATTACTTTTGCCACGCTTTCTCCACACTTAAGTGTTCCTGATTATGCATGATCCCTGGATCCCTACATTTAAAATGCACAAGAAAATAAAAATTTTAATTTAAAACACCCTCCCACACAGAACAAGCTGTCATTGTGTCATATTTGTTTCCTAATTTAAGGAAGGAAGTTATAGCTTATGTGTCCTTCATTAAATTGTCTGCTCTGTATTTTAAAGTGGCATTGGGATACGTAGAGCAATTTTCCCCTTGAAATAATGTTCATTAAAAACAAAACTATTTCTATTAATCAGTGCAGCGATATGGAGCTTCGAATTATAATACAGCAAATCGTCACATGTACCTGCTATTTCATTCAAGATTTGCAATTAAATTAGATTTGGGAGAGGAAAAGCATGTCCTGTTTTATTTTTGTAAAACCTAACTATAAAGCCTGGTACTAAATCCATGGAAATTTACTGGCCAAGCTGAAGTGCAGTATAGGCCATAGGATACACAGTCTTCTGTATTTATTTAAGCCAAAACATAATGAAAACAAAAACCTTCATGAAGGCAGACAACAATAAAATAACCCTTTACTTTTTTTGTTCCCTATAAACCCATGAAGGCTACAGAACTCTTTTTTTTCCGATGACCAGCTTTTTTCCTTTTTCTTCCTAACAAACTCCCTTTGCTGTTTAAACAATTACAAATTTTATCAAGTCTTCATTTCTCTTAAAAGTCAGATGAGAGAAAACTGCCAAGTCTAATAAGATTTACAAGGGCTAGTTCCTCTTAGCAGTGTCAGCAAAAAAAAAAAAAAAAAGAGAGAGAGAGAGAGACATTATACAATAAAATTCAGCCACACATAGAGCTTTTGTCCTCACAGCTTTCAAAATTAGATTTAATAATTCATCTTTTAGAAAACAATTTCAGCCATAAATGTCATTTATCCATGTGGTGACTGTCTTGATTTGACCCATAAGCTGTCTACTTTAAAAAGTGACATCTCTCCCGATCAGCCACAAATATATCCATGTTTCCTCTTTTTCCTATCAGTCACTTTCTGTTCATAGGCTTTCCGGTATCTATACAAAATTTTTCCTTGGTCATGGTCATGTAGCAACATTGTAGACACATTAATGGCTGAATTTTACTTATTAAGGGGAGAAAATAAAACTTAGGTATGGTTTTCTTTTTTTTTTTTTCATTCCACACTTTCAGTGCTTAAAACAACAAAAAAATTACAGCGTGGCCTCCACAACTCAGATAAATCTCATTAGCTAAACGTACTCGGAAAATCTTTTGCAATCCTTCATATGCAACACCCCCCCCCCCCCATTTATTAGCTTACAGAACCTTCCTAGGACAACAATGTCTAAATTTCTGTGCCATTTATCTTCCCAAGACATCTGCTAATTAAGAAATAGATTATTTAATCTCTAACATTTCTAAATATTAGCTGACCTGTCTTCCACTTCCAGAAATCACATAATTTTTCCTAGACTGACAAACGCTGGACTTGGACATGCCCATCGAGAGTAACACTGATTCCAAGAACCCTTTTTCTTCTATCCAGAAAACCTTCCCTCCCCACACACGCACCCCCACCCTCCACCCCATACACACACACACACACACACACACACACACACACACCCTCCTTTCCCCACAACCAGGAGCAGGACTTTATACTTGTAAAAGGGCCCCTGTTCCCCTTGTGCCCTTTCCCACGCATGAGGAAACGTGGAGGTTCTCCAGCGCAGCCAACCTCGCCCGCCCTTCCTTCCCCACCACGCGGCTGCCCAACCTGGAGGCTCGTCTGCACCCGAGGGGAACAGCTCCGTGTATCACAGGCTTGGGGCGGGCGGGCGAGCAAAGCGCAGCGCTTGTGCAGGCGGGCCACGGCCCAGGGAAGGTGGGGAGCAGCCGGACCAGGGGCCCGAGGAATCTGAAGACGAGAGGGCGTTCTGCTCGCCCCGGGGCGGCAAGCGGTGGCCCAGGGGGACACCGGGCCCAGGGCGTGGGGGAGGCCAGAGAGGAGCTGCGGGCGGTGCAGGCAGGGCAGGGAGGTCGCCTGGCGGCTCGCCCCCGCCGAGGGCCTGCCTCGCCCTGCCCCCCCGCGCCCCCCCCCGACCTCAACCCCCCGCGCCCCCCCCCGCCCCCGCCCCCGGGAGGGGGTGTCCGGCGTCGGGCCTTACCTTGGCTGCAGTCCTTGCCGCGGAAGCCGGTTCTCGAGCAGTCGCACACCGCCTGGTCGTCCACGACCGAGCACACGCCCCCGTTGAGACACACCCCGCCCTCGCCCTCGTCGCCCGCCTCGCACGGGCTGCCCCCGCCGCTGCTGGGCGGCTCGTCGTCCAGCTTCACGTCGCCGCTGTCCAGGGGCAGGGCCTGCGAGGCGTTCACCCTGACGTCGCGGATCCAGCCCCGGAACGGCTCGCGCTCCCTCACGGCGGCCAGCGTGAGCTTGAGCGCGGCGGCGCGCAGCTCGGGGGGCAGCCCGCCCACGAAGAGGCCGCTGAACACCGTCATGTCCCGGCGCTTGGACTTGACCTCCACCCACTTGGCCTCGGCCTGGTCGATGAAGAGCGTGGTGTTGCGGAACTGCCTGCGGATGCGCACGCTGTGCCAGGCGCCGTCGTTGACGGGCGTGTCGGCCAGCAGCGTGGCGGGCTCGGCGCAGAAGATGGAGAAGCTGAGCTGCAGGCGGCCGCCGCGGGTCAGGATGAGCTCCAGGAAGTCGCAGAAGCCCTCGTCGTCGAAGTAGAGCACGAGGCCGCGCGCGCTGCGCGTCTTGAGCTGGAAGCTCATCTCGCTCTCGCAGCAGGCGTTCCACTTGGGGAAGCGCGTCCACTGGCCCTCGGCCCCCGGGAACTCCAGCCCGCTGCCCAGCTCGGCCCAGCAGCCCAGCAGCAGCAGCGAGAGGCACAGCAGAAAGCAGCCCCCGCGCTGGAGCAGCGCCGTCCCCATGCTCGGGGCTGGGGTGCGGCGGGGGGGCGCCGGGGCCGACAGGGTCAACGTGGTCCCGGACACCGTGATGCGGAAACGGGGGTCCGGAGGCGGGCGGGGCGGGCGGGGCGGGCGGGGGGCCCGGCGCGGGAGGCACGCGCCCTCCTGTATCTAGCTCTTTTTTTCTTCTTCTTCTTCCAGCAGCCCCTCCCTCTCTCCCGGTAGTCCCCTCCCAACTGGAAGACGTAGACCCCGGGGGTGCAGGGCAGCAGCAGAGCTCCCAGGCCAAAGGGAGGATGCACTTTGGAAGCAACGTTCTGGAAAAGGCGTCAACAGGCGGTCAAGGGGAGTCCCTCATCCATCTGAATCCGATGACCTAGTTCAAGGGCATCAGTGGTGTCAGGAGATGCCGCTTCGCTGCTCAAACACTATTATCTGCCAGGTACCATCAGGGGTACCGGGCAACAGGGAAGCAGTCAGGGTCTGGCGAGGAGGAAATGCTTCTCAGGGAAGTACAAGAAGCCAGCGGGGAGCCAGGATCCTTGGATACGTGCGAAAGCCCCAAGTTGTTTCTCCTCCAGATGTGGTGTTCCCAAAGCAGAAGGGAGTGACGGGTTCCTTGCCTCTTTACGGCACCGCTTAACCCCTGAGTGGCTTCAAAGGCCTGCTTCTTCGGTCATATCGTGGACTTTCCTGCACCACTGTAGCCAACGCAGACTTCCTTATGCATGGCCTCACAGGCTGGGTTTTACTTCTTTTCTTTTCTTTTCTTTTCTTTTTTTTTTTTTTTCCCTCCCCAACGGTAGGGTTCAAACCCAGAAGCTGTGGAATAGCCAGAAGCTGTTAGATGTCACAACAGCTCCTCTTCTTTTCTCTTTGCCTCTGCAAGGCCAAGCTAAGATGCCAGCGTGTCAATTGGTTGTGTGTTGGTGATGCATTTTGGTTTTGTCTTTTTATAAGGACCCACAAAATCTGCAGAGAATTAAAATAAAAATTAATTTCTAAAGTCATGTATAGTATCATAGAAATCACTAGTCAGCTCAGAAACCAGGTATGTAACTAGAGCTGTTAGGAAGCCACAGTGAACCTTAACTAGAAGGGGCTCATTTGTCTTGATCTATCAAGGAAGACCTAATGTCTCCGAATAGTTAATATTGCACTTTTACAATAAGTCATTACACCCTTGCACTTTGTTATGACTGTGAATAGGTAACCCTCTCAGGATTTTGTAGAGATTTGTTTATGGCTATCTTTTACTTTTTCTGAGAAAGTTTAATTTTTTTTTTTTTTAATATGAGGAGGAAGAAAAAGGCCCTTTTAAGGACTTCTGCTCGTAATGTGTACTGATGGCATGGACAATAAGAATACAACCTATTCAAATCTCAGTTAATACAGATTTTACAATAGGCAAAGCAGACCAGACTGCAACTGGACGCTGCTGGCTTGGATTTACATAGCATTCCTACCATTTTATGGTTTTCAGAGAAAGAATATTGATAGTTTCTTGGGAGTCTCTTTTAAACTTCAAACACGCATTTTCTCCCCTTTTATTAAAGGAATATCTGTTATAGGAGAAAACATCTAACTGAAGTCATCTCTATTTGGAGCAGCATTTATGTTTCAATTGCCATAATATTAAATCCTCTAAAGATGGGTAAAGTATTTAATATTTTGACACAGTGTAGTGATCTTAACTCCTCTTCAAGTCCTTATCTGGCTGTCAGCTCTTAGAATTTGTGTGGTCAGAACAGCAGTTGGCATGTGTGTCACCTTAGATGCTATGGCTCCAGGATGCTGGAATATAAAATTATATCTTTGAATCACTCACTATGAAAATCACCTCTTTATTTAACCCCAATCTGACAGGCTCCTGAAATGGTACAGAAATCTAAGCAGTGGGTTGTTTTTAAGTCTCTCTCTCTTGTTTTATTTCTTTACCAAAAAACATTATTCTTACATTTTGACCAAAAAAAAAAAATCACAAATGGTTCATCTGGTCATGTCAAGCAAACTCATGCATTTACCTCAGCATTTCCCACCATACCGCACCACCCCCTGTACACACACACACACACACACACACACACATTTATTGCCTGGACACAGAAGCTCACTATCCAATTAACACTTTTTTTTTTCCTACAAGCTGAAACTAGCAGTAATTTATGGCACCGCATTGTGTTGCTGCTCCTCCATGGAGGGAGCTGAGAGCATTTCTCTTCAGTACAGAGCAATCCCTACAGGTGTCAGCTGAGAGCCACCACCAGGCTAGGGGATCCCACTTCAAGTTCCTCCCCAGATGAAATTGATGACTGGTTCCCTCTTTTGCAACACAGACACACAACACAACACATACACACACATGCACATTGCCCAGCAGAAATAAAAAAAAAATAAATTGAAATCTCAGTTGCTTATTTATTATGGCTGATACATCCCACTCCAACAGCAATCACCAGCCATATCTTGTCTACTTCTGTGCCAAACCCAAAGAAAGGTGCTCTTAAAAATCATCCTAAGATAGCATATTATTCAATATACTCTAATTTTTAAGTGGACTCAGGCATCTGCCAATTTTTCAGTCATTTACAAAATGAATCTGGAATTTAAGGATCAAGAGTAGTGCTTTGAAACCATCCAGAAGCTTATGTATTAGAAAACCTTTGTGTGTGTGTGTGTGTGTGTGTGTGCACGCACGCGTGTGACTCAACTGGAGCCGATTATTTTATTAATTAATATTACATGGATCACAAAACCTTTCTTCACCCCTCTCTCCTGCACTCCTCCACTAATGCATACCTTGCCGATTTTTTAAGGAATAGAGAGTGTGTGTTGGGGGGGGGGGCACATATATTCTTACCACAGAGGAGGTCAACTGACTCTCCCAGTCCTTAGAGGAAGCTCATTGTGTGTGAGAGAGTATCTGTATTTATATGGAGAAAGAGGATTCTCTCTAGGTGCCGGAAAAACCTGGTGAGTTCACAAATTAGAGGATGAAATAAAAGGATCTGAAAAACAACCTTACTGCAGCCAAAGGAAGAAGCGCTCTAATTCAAAAGCAGACTAACAGCCTCATTAATCTTTTCTTTCATTTCTAGAATCAAATTCATTCCCAAGCCACTGGAAGGATCGATACTGTATGCTCATCCGCTGCAGTTGCATTTATTTTAATATGTTTATAACACACATACACATATGCACGCATATCTTTCCATGCATCCTTCAATATAGACCATCGCAAAGAACCTGAAATCTTTGGGATAATTTTTAGAAGCGCTTCCCCCCACCACCACCACCTTGCTTTTGCAAAGTCCCTCAATACCAATGCACACCCAAATTCTCCCTGGCTTTCCCGCCCAGTCTCTAAGCTCCATCTCTAATACCAGTGCAGTTTCTTGGAGCCTGGAGTCAACTGCACAAATTAAGGATAGGCACAGCATGGGGCTGATGGGGAAGGGAAAGATGTAGATACAGATACATTTTATTGCTTTGGTTTCTAACTTGTCTGTTTTCTTTCTTTTGCTAATAAATCACTGCATTCAGCCTTTAAGTTACTACCTCAGTTCCACCATCTCGTCTTCTTGCCATCTATTTAAAAAAGCTTCATGCAAAGCAACGAAGATCTATACTCCTCCACCCTCCCACCACCCATCCTTCCTTGTGCATTTGTGGCAGATCCTGGCTCAGTTACTAGGGGGAAATATATCCTTCTCCAGGTTGCCTCGCCCCATCCCCTCCCCCAACCCAAATTGAGCTTCTTTACCTGCCCGGTTATTCCCCTTAGCTCGACCCAGAGCCTGAAGCATGCATCGGTCAAAGCGAATTTCCTGAGGTCTGTGGATAAGGCGACTGCCGCTGCCTTTTCAGAGGCGTCAGGCTTGAGCGTCTATCTCCAGGAGTGCGGGAGGGGAGAACAGGCAACGGAGGGGAGCAGGAGGAGGAGGAAGAGAGGGAAAGAGCTGGGAAGGAGGAGGCGGTGGTGGAGCCTGAGAAGGCTGGGTTACGTGACGCCGGGTGCTGTCCTTCTGAAAGAGAAGGGCGGAGCTGAGCTCTCCGCAGTACCATGGAGAGCGGCGGGCCGTCCTCAGGCGGGGATGCTGGTGGGCTCGGCCCGCAGGCACAGCCCCTCCAGGTCGGGATGCTGCGGAGCGGGTGTTTATACCTTTGCTTCGTCCCTTTGCAGGGGAAGCCCGATCCTGGAGGCGGAGACCTGCCGCAAGAGCTTCTAACTTGTCACCACCCACCCTCCCCCTAGAGAGAGAGAGAGAGAACCAGAGAACCACGTAGCCTACTGAGCATGCCCAGACCCCTGTTAGACCCACGGAAACCTGTGTGGAGATTCCACTTCTCCGGGGTTTAGTCGTGATTGGGCGAGGGTACCTGAAAGGGTGCCAGGGAAGAGCTGGGCAGCTAAAAGGAAGGGGGCAAGGAGTCAGTGATTAAGATGAGCTCCCGTTTTACTTGCGCACTTTGGTCTCCTGTTTGCAACCCTTGAAAAGCTGCAGCTTTTCCAGGAATGCAGGGACAGGCAAGGCTCACACAGTCGCTGGCATTCCCACAGATCCAACGTCCCTGCCCCACCCCTGACTGTGTCCCCAGCCTGAGTGATGTCTTCAGACCTTCACGATCTGTCTAGGCTGTGCCCACAAGACGTGAGAGGGACCTACCAGACTAACGCGCCAACTTGGAAGACCAGAGTCAAGTCTGTCTGGCAAGGTGCTTTCTGCGACAGCCTCTCGTCTTTCCCCAGTTTTCTGTGCTCTGCCTTGGACACGGGCATTCTGAGCTGAACCAAGTTCTGAACCTGTTTAACTCTTCTCTCCGCCTCCTCCTTTCTTTTGCAGCTGGTAAAACCTGGAGGAAGTAAGACTCCATGTGAGGCTCTAACCAAATCATTGGGCATACCCAGTAGGCATTGCTGGGTTTGGTGACAAAGGAGTTAACTCTCAGGGAGCTTGCAGAATAGGTGGTAGAAAAGTCCAAAGTGTGTGGCTTTAAATTACAGTTTGAGTGCTATGGACATTTAAATTCCTAACCCTATTATATTCCTAGCCCGGGTTAGTTTTAGAGCAGAAACAGCAGACATATTTATTTCAGCACCACAAACCTAATAGCTCTAGTCTCAAGCGCTATAGGATAAGACTATTTTCTACCTCTAGGCCCTATAAAGCAAGACTGTAAGAACTTTCCGAAGTACTGAAATAATATACATTCCAAATGCAATATTCATTTCCTTCCAAAGAAACCATAACTTATTCCTGTGATAAGTGTATTTATATATTCACTACCTTTATAAAAGAGTCTAAATAACTTGAAGGCAAGAACCACAGCTTTTATTTTTATTGTCTTTAGAAAGACAGTGTGTCAAGTGATTATATGTATGGGAACTAGAATCAGGTTGTCTGGGCTTGAATTCCATCTCTGCCATTTATTAGCTGTGGCCTTAAGTGAGATACTTAACCTTACAATGCCTCAGGCACCTCATCTGTAAAATGAATATATTAATAGCTCCCACATCTGTTTCACGTTGTGAAGATCAAATAAGTGGACATAATATATTTAGAATTGTGTTGAGCCTATACTAGCTATTTCTATTAGTTTCAAGCCTACCCTGTTCTGTTTGACTCAATGGAAGTCACTTCTCTGAAATCCAGATTTCTTGGCTTTATAATAGAAATACTAGTGATTGCCAACTCATTCCATAGGATTTTTTTTTGGGGGGGGGAATGGTTTGAAATAACAACTTTAACATGATTTTCTAAAAACATAAATGAAATTTTAAATAACATAGAGCTAAATCTCAAAAATAATTCCTGATCTAAAGTTATGCAGTCATTAAGTGAGCTTAGACCTCTCCCCCAAATAGTCTACTTAATTCAGGGTACTGTTTTGTTTTATTTATCTACCATTTACCAGTAGGTTCTAGAGCAAACAGCACACAAGATATATGTGTCTAGTATAGAGGTAAACCATACTGCAAAAGTAAGTGGAATGAACAACCAGTTTTTAAGAATTGAATCTAACATTTCCATGATGCCCTGAAGATCTGATGTATATATTCATCAGTGAATCCTATTTGATGGCAGATTTCTAAACTAACTCTTAAGAGTCAAAACCTTATCACTTACCTGGAATCATTAAAGACAACAACAACAGCAAACCATTAATTGCCACTATGGCATATGGCTTGAGAAATTATCTAGTATTTCATTTTGTTCTTGTAAATTTTGGTCTTTTCTTTCAGTTGGGCTACACAGAGCTTTAGAACATGGTTCTCATTGGACTCTCTTCTATGGTTATGATTCAAAGGTACATTAAAATTCTTATTCTCCATGTATAAGTTTTAAAACAACAGGTGCTCTGTGCCCACCCCTTACACACACATACAGACACACATACACACACACTATCTAAACCGAGGAACTACATTATGTCCTGCAGTAATCTGCTTTGTAGTTAACAGATTTAAAGTAACTACTGTATCTAATCTAAGGAACATGGACAGCCACATGATCTGTTTGTTTTTTTTCAGTAAATATGCAGAGGGGAAATTATCAGTATGTGCTTAGAATGGGGAAATATCAAAACATAATTTAGTGATAAAAGCTCTTAAAGTATGACTTCCTGTATTGTTTCTACATAAATTGCTTTACCTTTTTGAGATTTAGTTTCCTCATCAGTAAAATAGGGAAAATAGCATCTTACTTCATAAAATTTGATGATGATAATGCCAGTGTTCAATGTTAAGTGCCTACTTCATGCCAAACAGCACTCCAAGTACTTTACTTACATTAACTTAGTCTATCACTCAAAACAATCCTTTGAGGTAAATTCTAGGATTTCACCCATTTTTCCAATGAAAAAAGCAAAGCACAGAGAGATTGACCCAATCAAGGTCACATCTAGCAGGTATAAGTGGAAGGAAGGGTACAAACTCATGCCCTTAATTTTAAACACCGTGTTACATGCCTCTCATCAAATGATCAAATACACCTAGCACACTGGCACAATGCAGATACTAATGAATGTTAACTCCTTTTTTCCCTTCTAAGAGTTTCCTCAAGAGAAAGCTGGGAAACTAAGTTTCAACTTTGGAATGTTGTAATGTCATTCCCTAATAACAAATACTGTATGAAATATCTTAATGAAAACAGGTGAGATGTTTTTAATGTTGTTATTTTGTTGTTGTTGTTGTTGTTTGTGCACAACATGTAAAATTATTCCTATAGATCTAATTTGAGGCAATTTTAACATTTGTCAAAGCAACCAGTGTTTTTCTAGAAAGGTGGAAACCAGGGTTAATTCCTCTCAAGTCACCTTAAGGAATCTACCAATTCTAGGCTACAGTAATGTGTAAAGGATTTTTAACTCCTGCCCCTGTTACCACTCAAAACAAATGAGATAATTGTGAAATCAAGGTAGTTGTTTATGATTATGTCTGATTGGGAGAATTTCTGACAACCCAAATATGGAAACATAAGTAATATCTCATGCCATAAACTGGTAAACATTTTGCAACAATGAAAATGGAAATGCATGATCACCATAAACAAATAGATTTCCATAAGCTATTAAATATTAATGAGCATTCTAACATGGAAACTTGCTTCACACTAAAAATAAATGAAACTAAGTGATAAGATTTTTTGACTGATAAATGAATACAGAGAGACTCTGTGTTTATTGCTGCAATCATAGCTTGTGCTTTAACATTAGGAAATCAGTGTAAACACCTACTTTCTCAATTAACATTAAAGCAGAGTGGAGTGTTTGAGAAACCCATGAATCCCAAGATTGATACAAATTTGGAAGGGGGCTTTAACTTTACCAGTATAAGTAACTTAAGAAGAAATGCCCAGTAACAATGGGGGGAAGTATACAAGTTAATACACACCAAATATTTTTCTACTAAAGATGGTAAACAGTTTAAAAGAGCAAGAAGATTTATCACTCTGTGGGGATTTTCTATTTGCTGTGATGCAGGTAATCAAAATGAAGCCATTTTTTGTCTACTGAAATAATGGTATTACTAGGGAGAGATTAGATTACATGATATTCCTAGCTAAATTTCAGATTAATAATGAATTCCTCTAATCAATTATAGTATCATTGTTGCATAATTGGAATGCTACTGTTTAGCTCAACAACCTATTTATTTTAATAATAAATATAACTCTTGCTATTTGGTTTGTGGCTACACGTCGCTAGCTGGTTTCCTTTATATAAACCAATATGAGTTTTCTAGTTACAAAAGTTGATGAATACTTATTGAACATGCTGCTATATAAACCCCATTTTCAGCACAACTAGAGAAATTTCTAACTATAAGGCAATACAATCAAGTGTAGGGGTTTAGATTCAGTTATAGACAGAAATAAACACACTGTAATTTCAATATAGGAAAATCCACATAATTTCCCATGAAGTTGACAATGGTACTTTCAGGAGAAATAAGCAAATTCAGTATGTGACATAATATCATACTCTTTGGGAAAAACCTTCAGCATTGTAAAATAAAGCTACTTTCACAAGAGCATATAGCTTTTCAGTAATCATAAGATAAAATGTGATTTTAAAATGGCTACAAATAATTAGAATAATGGTAATTACTAAGGTATTAAGCTACGGTAAAGAAGCACATGGATAGGTACTTGAGAATAGTGGTTAAGTTCTAAAGGTTGCACCTGCTAGAGAGGTTTCACTGCGGGGACTCTGCAGTGTGTTTGATGGGCAGCATTTTTAAATCTAGGGCAGCACTAGCACCTGGCTATGTTCTGTCATGCTTTACTCCCACCGCTCTTTCCCCAACAGGGATGAAAAATCATTCTGAAAAGGAATAGCAGCTACCATGAGAAGCCCCTGTTTGGGAGTTTCTTGCAGTGATTCATGGCGTACTTGAGCCTGTCTTCGTCATTCCCTATAGGAACGTATTTCTCCTCCTATATGGAAACTGTCTCCTTACCACCACCACCACCTGCACATACAGCCAACTCCCTCCAGTCATGCCAGACCCCAGGAAAGAAATTCTCTCGTTCATCAGAATCTAGCTGTACACTTATTTTCATTGGGTCCCAGCTATCAGTTAGTTTGTTTAACCAGTCCTGTTTAATTTCCTTAACTATGGCCTGTAAGCTTGCTTCCGAGCAAGAGAGTTGTGCTGAAGTTGGTGACAGCAAGATTCAGAGCTTTGCGTGTCTTGCTCCATTTCAGCTATTTCTACCCCTAAAAATCTGTGGAAAATCGATTTTCTGTGGTGGCAAATTGAAATATTTTGTGGTTGGCTTTTTAAACACATCCTGTGTGATTTTATTTTATTTATGATGTTTGTTTGTTGTTTGTTTCCTATTCCTATCACTTTCAAACTAATCCCCCCAACTTTCATAGTTTTGAGCCTCATTATTTTTTCAGGGCCTGTTCCTTCTCTAGTTTTTAAGCTTACTTTTCTTACCTAGTTTAGTTTTTGTTTTTTTTGTTTTTTTTTTTTACCCTGTTGCATCTGCTTATTATTATTTTCGGATGCCACTACACATGTAATTATTTAAACATATGATCACACATGTATACATATGCACACAAATATATAATTATTTAAATACATAATCACACATACACACACAAATGCTACTGACACCAACTCTTTTGCTATTTCTGGATCCAGTTCCAACATCGGAGAACAGGGCTCCCCCAGACACAACACCAAGTGATTCTCAGGCACCAGCAGGATATCTAAGAATTCAATTCAATTCTGACACTATCTACTCAGAAATATAATCAGATTCCACAGATTAAGGATTTAGTCCTACAAGACTACCCTCCAAACCCCATTTCAGATTCCAATTGCAAGCCCCAGACTGTTACTTGTGCACCTGACTAGCTATAGATTGGAGATTCCAATGACATTTTCCTTGAGTTATTTTAAATTGCTAGAGTGACTCACAGAACTCAGGGAAACAATTACTTAAATGTACAAGTTTATTAAAGATCATGATAAAGAATAAAAACCAATAGCCAGATACAGAGATACATATGTCTAGGTGTGGGAAAGAGCTTGCACCTTCTGTGCCCTCTCTAGGAGTGCTACTCTTCCCTGGATTTCCACAGGTTCAAGCTTAAAGCTCTCTGAACCTAGTCCTTTTGGGTTTTTTATGGAGGCTTCATCACATAGTTGTAATTGACCAAGTCATTGGTCATTGTTTGATTCAACCATTAGCCCCTTTCAGCTGGACTGAAGGTCAGAGAGTAGGACTGGAAATTCCAAGCAACTGACAACATGATTGGTCCTTCTGGCAACCAGCCCCACCTTTGGATGAGGTCCAAAAGTTGTCTTCATTTAAAAAAAAAATTACGACTTTACAAGTCTAAAATGCTTTCAGGAACTATGGATGAAGACGAAGTCTGAGAAATGTATTTTGGTCATCTGAATGATTAAATACATATCTCTTGTGAATCATATCACACACAGAATTAAATATGTTAACAATAAGACAATGATAGGTATTACACATACCCCATTGGAACTTCACATATTAGAGTTATAATATCCACTTTTTTATACAAAAAAAAATGAGCTGAGCTTTCAAAGTTACTTGTGAATCAATTGACAACAGTTTTGTTTTTACAGGAAATTTATTCTTGCTGAATAAAAAAATGACAGTAGAATAGAGATGAACTGGACCCTAAATTATGTTTGTGCACTTGCTCTAAACATCCAATTGAATGAGACTATTGGCAGTGCTAAGCAATTCATTTTTCTCTAGATTAAGAGAACAGACTCAAATGACTGACAAAGTCTGGCATGTGATATGCCAGATAAGGTAAGCAGAACTGGGAAAATGATGAAGATTGGATGACATTGTGGGCAACTAAAAATCACATACCTCTTTAAAAAAAAAAATATCCACTCTTCCACTCTAGCAGGTTGTGGTCATGTGGATTCAATGTTGTCAGATCTTGACTTCTCAAGAGCAATTGGAAATCTGGAATTTGAAGTAAACTCTTCTAATTTTATAAATCTTAACTCATTAAAAAATAAAAACCTCCACAACCACTCTGTGTAGGATAAAACAGACCTCTCTGTCGGTTGGAGATGGCACACAGGCTGCCTATGTGTCACCTTCACTTTGTGTTCACATATACTGATGCCAACTCACACTTACGTATTATTTTTCTCTGAGTTCAACATTTCAAATGATTTATTTACATGTTCTAAATCCAGTCAAGGATATACAATAGACTATAAATAGATGTAATCAAGATTAAAAGTTTACCTTTGGAATCATGAAGATGATTTTTTAAAATAGCCTGGCATATGAGAAAAAACACTGGATTCTGAGTCACATATGTTGTCTAGTTCTGGCTTTGTTATGTGTTTCATTTACTACTCTAGGAAAATCTCTTAGATTCTCTTCGTTTACTGCCTGCTTGATATATGTTGTGGGTTGAATTCTGTGCCCCCAAAACAAAAGTTGAAGTTCTCACTCTCAGTATCCATGAATGTGACTTTATTTGGAAATAAGTTATCTGCAAATGCAATCAAGATTCTTTCATAGAGTCTTAAGAAAGGACCAACCTTGCTGTCATTTTTACTTCTAGCTTCCTGAATTGTGAGAAAATAAATTTAGGTTGTCTTAAGCCACATAATTTGTGATAATGTCCTATAATAGCCCTAGGAAACTAATACAGTATACCTAATAGAGTTTGGGAAAATATAGGTATGGACAAACAAGTACACGAGGTGATTTGCTAGATGATTTTACGTATGTATCACTTTAATTCATATAACCTCCTTGAGACATAGACATTCATGCATTCATTCATTCCCTCTCTCATGCTCTCTTGCTTTCTCATTCCCTCTCTCTCCCTCCATCTCTCTGTTTCTCTGGCTCTCTCAACTAAATATGGCTTAGATGGGGCTCCTGGGTAGCTCAGTCAGATAAGCGTCTGACTCTTTCTGATTTCGGTTCGGTCATGATCTCAGAGCAGATAGAGTTCAGAGCAGGGCTCTGCACTGAGCATGGAGCCTGCTTAAGATTCTTTCTCCTTCTTTCCCTCTGCCCTTCCTCCCCATTCACATTCATGTGCTCTATCTCTTAAAAAAAATATATATATATATACACACATATATTACACATATATATGTGTGTATATATATGGCTTATAATAGATATATACATATATATATACACATATATATACATATATACATATATATGTGTGTGTATATATATGGCTTAGAGATGCTAATTAACTTGCTCTGAAATTAAGAGATTGCTTCTTGATGGATGTGAGAACTAAATCTGTCTAAGACTAAAGCCCATATTTTTGTTCACTGAGCCATTCTTTTACAGTACTTCAATAACAGAAAGCTATACAATATAAAATTATTATTCTGAAATCTTCTTTAAATATTTAAGAGATTGAACATGGGGAGAGAAAAAAAACCAAAACAATAAAAAACAAGAATACCTTATTGTATAAGTCTCATTGCATTAAAAAAAAAAGATTTTATGCATTTATTCATGAGAGACACAGAGAGAGAGGCAGAGACATAGGCAGAGGGAGAAGCAGGCTCCCTGTGGGGAGCCTGATGTGGGACTTGATCCCAGGACTCTGGGATCACCACCTGAGCCAAAGGCAGATGCTCAGCCACTGAGCCACCCAGATGCCCCCTCCCCATTGCATTTTAATATAATTTATCATGTTAAGTAAATTCCTTTCTAATCTCAGACTACTAGTCTACTAATATTATTAAATTCCATCAAATGCTATTTCAACATACTTTTATACAGTCATATAATTTATTTTCTTTCCTCTGTTAATGTGATTAACAACACTGGTTAATTTTCTAATGTTAATAACTCAAATTCGTGGCATGCCCTACTTGTTCATAATATATTACTCTTTTGGGCAGCCTGGGTGGCTGAGCATTTAGTGCCGCCTTTGGCCCAGGGCGTGATCCTGGAGACCCGGGATCAGGATCAAGTCCCACCTCGGGCTCCCTGCATGGAGTCTGCTTCTCCCTCTGCCTCTGTCTCTGACTCTCTCTCTCTCTCTCAATCTCTCTTTCTCTCTCTCTGTGTGTCTCTTGTAGATAAATAAATAAAATCTTTAAATGAATAATATATTACTATTTCATTAATTTTGTTTAGGAATATTTATATAGGATTTCTACATGCAAATTTGTGAAAGAGAATGGCCTATAATTTGGAAACAAAGTAATGTTACCCTTTTAAAATAAACTGGGAAATGTTTCCTCCCTTATTTTCCTCTCATGCTTGATAAAATATTCACCAGTGAGGCTATCTAAACTAAGACTTTATATTTTTTTTCATTCATAACAGATATTTACAGAACTTCCATTTTCCCTAGTACTAGTAATTTTTAATCCCTCTCTCGTTTTACCTTCATAACTCACAGTAGGGAGGTATTACTTTAATCATCTCTCCCAACAGTCAAGGTTTATTAACTTTTTATTGTATATTTGTTTTCCATGTAATTGATTTATACTTTAAATTTTTTTTCTTTTATTTTCCTTAGGTTTAATGCATGTTCTAATCCTAGTTAAATTCCTGAGATAGTTACTTATAATTTAACTGTCACTCTTCTTTTTAAATATCTTCTTTGAAGATTATACATTTCCCTCTTTGTATGACTTTAGCTGCACCTGCAAGTTCTGATATGTGGAATTTTCATTATGATTCAGGTAAAAAAAAAAGCATATTTTTTTCATTTGTGATTGTAATTATTTTTGACCCTTAGATATTTAGATGTACATGATTCAACCTCAAACATTAGGGTTTTCTTCATAATGTTATGCATCAAAAGTAATTTCTATGTATCAGTTCTTTGAAATTTGATGAAACTTACGTTAAGGGAGTGTATATGTTACTTTTTTAGGTGTTGCACATATCTGAAAAGAATGTTTGCTCCATAGCTGTTGTGCATAAGTGTTCTATATTGTCAATTAAATCAACTTTATATGCCATATTATTCATATATATCCTTTATGTTCTACAAATTACTTTCATATCTTTTGTTATAATGAATATAATTTTGTACATTTTGTAATTATATACTTGTTTAAGTTGTTGAATAAGAATATAATTGTTATATATTCTTGGTAGGTGAATAGTTTAATCAGTATGCTGTATCTCTTTTTATCTCTAGTAATGCTGCTGACCTTAAAGTTTATTTTGTCAGCTATTAGTGTAGCTAACCCAGTTTTCTTCTGGTTAGTTCTTGAAAGGTTTACCTTTTTAATTATCTTTTTACTTAACCTTTCTGCATGCTTGTATTTCATATGATTCTCCATAAATTGCATTTGGTTGAGTTTTAAAATTTTACTTGGAGTTCATTGCCTATTTACACTTAATTCCTGATATATTTGGACATAAATATACTACTATCTTCCTATTTATTTTGTAATTGTCCTCTTTTATGTTCTATTTTCTTCTTTTCTTGCATTTTGTCAACTTAGTGAATTATTTGTAGTATTTAATTTTTCTCTTCTAGCAGCTTTTAGTGGTTTCCTAGGATTATGGCACATACGTTTGACTTAACAGAGCCAAATATAAATCAACACTGCCATGACAATGCAAAGACTTTGGCTCTTTAACTGTCTTTACCCCTTTCTGGCTTGGTGTTATTGTTGCCTTGCATTATATTTTTGTGTACCTATAATACATTACTATTATTATTTCATAGATCAATATCTATAATCACTACATATTTAACTTTTCCATAGCTCTTCATCCCTTCCCTCATTTACTTGTTTCATTAGATTTATTTTTTTCTGTATGAAACTTTCTTTTATTTCATTTAGCATGGATATACTAATGGCAAAAAAATCTCAATTTTAATTCATAATATACTGATTTTGCTTTAATTTTTAAAGAAAATCTTAGTTTATAGAAAGTTCTTATTTGGAAATTTGTTCTCTTTTGACACTTTACAACTATTATCCCAATTTCTGGCTTCCATCTATCATGGAATTTTGAACCATCCACTTTCAAGTCATCTTGCTGATTCTGTAAGTTAATGTGATTGTTAGCCTCAGTGATGATTTTTAAGAATTCTACTCTGGTTTTGGGCAGTTTTACCATGATTTTTTAAGTTGTGATTTATTTGTATATTTCTCTGTTTAGGGCCTCCTAAAATTTGTAACCTAATGTCTTTAATCAATTTTGGAGAATTTTTGGCCAGCATCTTATTACCTATTGCTTAATCCCAATGATTTCTCTGCTTCATTGCTTGAATTGCAATTTCATATACGTTAGATAATTTCACCACATTGTATAGATCTCAAGTGATTTTTTATTTCTAATTTCTATTATTTTTTTCTTTCTATGCTTTAGTCTTGATATTTTCTATTGACTTATATGTAGTTTACCAACTTTTTTCTGCTTCTGTCTCTAACCTGCCCCATTTATATTTTCTTACTTATGTTGTATTTTGTTCAGTTATGGAATTTCTACTTGATTATTTCATGATTCCAGTTTTTTGATGAAGCTCTTCATCCTGTTATCTATTTTGTTAATATATTAATCATAATTATTTCAAATTCTATATCTGATTAATTCTAGTATCTAAATCAGTTTTACTTGTGGTTCCCTTTTTAAATCTTTTTTTTTTTTTTAATCATTCGGTTTTGTTACCAAATGCCTAGTAATTTTTGATTGAATGCCACATTCCTTTTTGATTTCTTAGCCTTTCATCTAAGGGAATTGTTGTGTAAGTAACACCACAGCAGACCATCAGTTTAATCAAAATGTACTTACCTCTTGTTACATATCATTGTCTATCATCTCTTGTCTGCTTCAGTTGCTCCTTGAGGCTTGTAAATTTTTTTTCAATATTTTTCTAGCTGTTCTTGGTGGGTCAGTTAATCTACATAAACCGTTCTATCATCACTGGAAGTAGAACTTCAAAGAGTATCCATTCTCTGTATCATTAAAGAAAATTCATGACATGTCAAGAGAGGGATTTGTAAACTACACTCTTTGAAAAATGTCAAGACATTTCTGCATATATGGATAAAGGCCCTATTCTTCATGCAAGAGCTACAGAGAGTAGACTGTATGTCCTTATGGAATAGATAGTTTTATGCAGAATTTCTTCTAACAGCAAATTAATCTCATGTGCAAAGAGTCATGCTTTTCATTATGTTTGCAAATTTTCAAAATTTTTTTTTTAAATATTTTTTTGAATTTTTATTTATTTATGATAGGCACACAGTGAGAGAGAGAGAGGCAGAGACACAGGCAGAGGGAGAAGCAGGCTCCATGCACCGGGAGCCTGACGTGGGATTCGATCCCGGGTCTCCAGGATCGCGCCCTGGGCCAAAGGCAGGCGCCAAACCGCTGCGCCACCCAGGGATCCCAATTTTCAAAATTTTTAAAAGCATGCAAATGAAGTATAGTTACCCAATGTGTAAATTGTTTATATATATATATATATATATATATATATATATATATATCTAGGTGAGAGTACATAGAAATATTTTCTCTTAAGTGTAAACCATGAATGCATGTGACTTCAACACCTAAACAGAGTTTTTATAGGACATTACTAAGCATTAGACTTTATTCAAAAAGCATTCATCATCAGTTAAGTAACAGTGAGCATGCATTTTCCCATTTTCTATTGCTTTATTCCTCAAAGTAATCTAGGAAATTCTCACCATAAAAATTTAAATGACTTTGTAAATATTATCTCCAGGGTAGAGAGATTCCAGAATAATCATGTCCTAAGTTATGGATAGGATATTTTGAAAGGTTCTACTTATTGGTAATTTCTTACAAAAAAGGCAACCATATAGCTTTTGCTTCCTAAGGACAGTCATTATATCTAGCTTGTATGCCTTTGTTTCTTCAGGTTACAGAATCCCATACAGTGTCTGCTACATGGTAAATATAGACAATATTTGTTTAATAAATGGATAAATAGGAGAAAAATCTTTAAAATGAAAGTTTAATGTTTAAGTTGACACCAAATATAAGTAAAAATGGTATATAACAGGAGTATTAATTTCCCCTTACTAAATTGCTAGAAAGGCTTGAGGCAAAGGAAAAATTCCATATCCTTAAATGTTAAGGAATTATTAGAACTTTTTCATTTATTTTGCTGAAATGAACTAAGTTTTTAGTATAAGGTGCCTACTTTCTTAAATTAAGATAAACTATATGTAGTTTATGTAATATTTTCATGTAAGTAAATGATAAAAATATTTTTCCAATAACTTAACAGGACTAGCAAAACTCTTGAAAATGTATTATAGTACTCTTTCTGATTTTTTGAAAAAATATTTCAAGAAATAAAATTATAAAGCTTGAAATGACCTAAAGCTGTCTCCTTGATCATTTCTCCACCACTGTGTAGGGTAGTAATATAAACAGTTTTAAAAACTATCGATTTCAATTTTTGATGTCCCTAAAATTTTACTATATAAAAAAATTTCCTTTTAGATTCTAACCCTAAGGTTTTTCCACTGATATTAGGATTTTTGAAAGTAACAATTATTATAATGTCTTGTCTGTAGGCAAAACAATCTCATTGTAGAAAAAAATCAAACCATGTACTTTTTTAATAGTGAGTAAAAGCACCAGTTCATATTTCTGGAGATAATCTCAATCAACATATTGGTGACCATCACCATTGCTAATTTTACTCATCTACATTTGATTTTTTTTTCTTTTGCAGGCTTTTAAGAAATTATCATCAGCAGGTCACCTTTTTTACTTCCCCATCTAACCAAATCCTGACTCCCTTACCTGTGCTCAAAAGGATAACTTTAAATGAATTCTTCAGATTTCTTATTCCTTTATAGTTTGCAAATCTATGCTATGTTTGAACAATTTTTTTAAGGAGCCTTGTCTCTATAGACTTTAAACAAACTGTTCTAGTCTAATGAAGACAATAGTGCAACTCCAACTATAAAAGGACTATTGTCTTCATTAGACTAGAACAGTTTGTTTAAAGTGCAACTCCAAAAGTGAAAGAACCAGTATGACAAAATTTGCTTCTATGAATATATATCACAACAAGTACTTAATAGGCAATCAAATACTTGGCTCTGGTTTCCTCTTCTTGGTCATAGGACTTCAAAAGAATTTTCTTTAGAGAAATTCTCCCACCTAAAATATAATAATAACAATAAAGCAGAACCTTTGAATACAGGTTGTTGTTGCTGAGGATTATTATTTCATCAACTGAGTATGTTTATTATATACCCAAAGCTAAATATAGGCATTCCAGTTCAGCATGATATATGTTTTTCTTTATGCATCTTCCTTCCATTTTATTTCATTTTTAGTACATTAACAGGTTAACTTAAAAAATTATTAACCAAAGTATATATTTTAAGACACTCTCACTTCTATTTCAGTCTGAGGAAACAGATTCATTACATAATGAATCTGATTAAATCTGGGAGCATGATTGGTCCCACTTTAGAAAGAAGCATATTTACCAAAAAAGATGCAATAGGTGGAAAATAACCTTTCATGCTTGGATGTTAACATGCTTTAAAATAACTGTGGTATGTCCATTGCCAGAACTAGGGTGAAGCATTTACCACTGGTGCAAAAATTAAGGGAATGCTGAAAAACTTAGGAGTCAAGTCAAACAATATTTTAATATACTTTCAAAAAAAATAAGGTTAATGCAAAAATATTCATGATGAATAAAAATAATTTTAAATAGAGACAGAAGAAGTGTTACCTCTTTTAAATATTACTTATTTTACTTCCTTCAATATGGCTTGGCACAGCATTTTATCTATTTTTATTTATTTTCTTTTTTTAAATCACCCTTAATTTTTGCATGCAAGGCAAGTGCCTCACTCACCTCATCTTAGCCCTGACTCCGCACTAGATGCTTTCCTTTGTCAGTAGTGAAAGAAATGAAACTTTTAGAAAATACAGTGGCAATTCAAGCCACATAATCTTTTTTCCTCTCTGCTGTACTTAAGGAATTGACATCTTTATGCAGTGCATCTCCAACTCTAAAACTGGAAACTATTCCTTTAAAGATAGTCACCGTCATTCTGGAACCACACCTTCGACCAGATTCTTATTTAATATGTGTAAGGGCAGGTCTAGGAATCTGTACTTTAAAATAAATACCAAGTGATTCTGTTGCAGTTTGTCTAAGGATGATGCTTGGAGAAACACTTGGCTGACTCTAACAGCTATTT
Organism: Vulpes vulpes; assembly: GCF_048418805.1. Classification (NCBI taxonomy): domain Eukaryota; kingdom Metazoa; phylum Chordata; class Mammalia; order Carnivora; family Canidae; genus Vulpes; species Vulpes vulpes. Next base: position 81,131,950 of record NC_132795.1, read on the forward strand.
TCTATTCATTGTATCTCTCCTGGTAGTGCAGTTTTCTTAAGGGTAACTATGTGGTTAAAAAAAAAAGAAAAAAAGAAAGAAAAGTGGCCAGAGACTCTGCCTGGTTGTATTCAATACAATGCCCCCCTTCCCCAGAATTGTGGCATTTTTATGTGTCTTTCTGTTTTCATGGGCCTTTCACAGCTATATTACTTTTATTATGTTGTACAGTTTGGAAATTTAAAGTAGAATCTATTTGGTATTCTAAAAATGATAGTAATTGGTGAATCCTGTGTCTAGTTGATCTAGACTAATTGTATTTGCCTTGTAGGAAATGTACCATTTCAACTATTCTTCATTTAAAATGTGAATAAGAAAAAATAAAAATAAAAAAAAATAAAATCTGAATAAGAATGTATTTAATGTGATTATATAATGTAGATCCATAAACTTATAAATATACCTATAATCTACAATGAGAATCTTAATATTTTCCTATAATCTTATGAAAAATAAATGTAGGTTTTCTAATTTCTACCTCTTTTTATATAGTGTCAGTTTGTTAATGTTTATGATAATCATGTTCCAGGAACTAGACATATTGAAGTCACCTATTCACTAACATACAAATTCCTAGACCTGCTCCACTATCTGATGAATTGGAATTATCTGAGAGTAGAGCCTAAGACCCTGTATTTTTAACCTTCTTGACCATATAATTCTACTGTATCCTAAAACTTGAGCATCAATGGGTATCAATCCTTCTGTTTGCAATTAATATATATATTATATTTTATATATATATATATATATATATATATATATATAATCAGTATGTTTTCAGCGTGATCATTTGGTGGGATGATTCAGTCTTTCTAAAAGCTCTACCCATTTGCCAATTGGCCTCTAAATGCACAGGAATGTCTGACTGCTTTTCTTCATTTTATAAATAGCAAAATAACAGAATAGCATGGTTATTACAGAATAGCAGAGCATAGCCGAGCAAGAACTGTAATTCAGATTTCTCTGATGCTTTTTCTGGGGAGTTTATGTCTCATGTTGTATCTTTATGGTTGTAAATGTCCTACATGGGCATGGGAGCTGACATACAGAGCCAGATCAATAATCCCTCTGGTTGTATATAACAGCATTCTTGCTCTAGAAAAGAACCTTAGAGGAGATACAGGAAAGACCGTCTTTCGTAATTCTTTTAGTACTAGAACCATTACTTACTCATTTCCTTCCTGAAAACTAACAATCTTTAAATTTTGGCCAACTTCGCCAACACAAGACCAGTTCGTGAGCACACTGTTAACCTTGGATGATATAAGGGACACTTCCATTCACGTATCTACTTATATGCTCTGTATCATCCTTCCTTCCCTCCATATCTCTGTATCTTTGTATTTATCTCCCCCTCTCTCTCTGTCCATCCACCTCCCTCATCTTTGGTGACTTCACATACAATTCAACATTTGACACACTTTCTGATGCCAAAGTTTCACATTACCTTAAGTTAAAAAGCATAATGAAAATTAAAAAATGCCACTACTTCAAAGTCACATGTCCAGGAACTAATCTCTTCACTGTGGAAACTCAATTCTAGAAAAATCAGCTAGATAACTACACAAAAGTCCCATCTGCAATCAGAGCTTCTATAGGTAAGACAAGAGCACTGATACTAAACAGTAGTTCTTACACATTTTTGTTTGGAGCCACACATTTTCTTTGGACTATTCAAATTCTTACTAGATAACTTTCATGAAGAGGCTTAATGACATCAGAGTAATAAAAGCATAGCCCTAGCTCACCAGAGTCTTGTGGCACAAAATAAATTATGTCATTTAATGCCAGCCCTTCATGAAGCTTAAGGAATATAAATAACACAGAATTACAATGTCCCTGTCTTACTTATTTAAGTATTGGTGGCAACTCATTAACTGTCTCACATCAGCAAGAATTTCTTATGAAATATACAATTATTCATGTTATATGATGTTATACTATCATAAGCCATTTATAAAGGTACTCAGGGTGTATGATTATCAGAGGAAACATATTGAGCCTAATGCATGAATATGGTCACATAGGTGAGGATTTTTTTTTTTTTTAGTTGCTCAATTCCTTATTCTAGGAATATTAGTTTCTGCTCTGGATTAAAGTCTAACCTCCAAATCTTGGAAAACTAGCACCCACTTTAGTTTTGTTATTGATTTCTCAGTGTCACGGATATTAGGTGGCATTCTAAGTACTATTCAGAAGAGAATGACGTAAAAAGTGTCCACTAGCCACTGTCTTCTGGTTCTCTAGTCAGGCAGCCTAATGGATAACTTGGGCTTTCCACTCCAAAATAAGACATGTTTTATTTATTTATTTATTTATTTATTTATTTATTTATTTATTTAAAGATGTTATTTATTTATTAATGAGAGACAGAGAGAGAGAGAGAGAGAGAGAAAGGCAGAAGCAGGCTCCATGCAGGGAGCCCAACGTGGGACTTAATCCCCGGACTCCAGGATCAGGCGCTGGGCTGAAGGCAGGTGCTAAACTGCTGAGCCACCTGGGTTACCCTGTTCTGTCTGTTTAAATCACACCTTTCAAAAAATGCCCAGTGGCTTACTTTAGGAAAAAAAAAATATTATGCAAATTCAGATATCTACAAAAATAGGCTTAAAAACTTCCGTGTTCCTTCACTCAACTTTAATAATCATCAATTCATGGATGATCTTATTTGTTCTGAGCAGCTTTTACATCATAGTTCCCTATATCCTGGGTTTTGCAAATTGCATTTCATGGTTTAATGTAACATGTTTCTGTCTCCCTTGTATCTGAAATAAATTAGAGGCAAGATCTAGAGACTTGATTAGATTGCAGTTAGAAGGTTTTGGGAATACTACTTTATAGGTGGCATTATATATTTTATTCAAGAGACACGTAGCTATTTGTCTTTTTTTGGGTAATGTTAGTAACTGATGATCATCGTTTAAGTCTATTACTTGATTAGGGATTGTAGAATTGTGAAATTCTAATTCATTCAACTCTCATTAATTTAGTAACTAAAGTACTTAAAGAGAAACTTTCTCTAATCAACTCTTTGGTTACCCTGAGTTACAGTTCATATAGGAAATGCTGGACAAGTACTTGTTTCCCTTCTTTCTTACATTTAAAATGATGAATTAATTTCTTTCTATCATCATAACATTAGCAGTGTTATTTTTGCTCGTGTAAATTTTGTTTGTGTTTAATATCTTCAACACTCATGTTTAAACATTTTAATGAATTTGACGTACTGCTATTATTATGTTTATCAATGCTCAAATTTTATCATCTTTGACTAGTAAGAGGAGTCTAGGTTGTTTATTAAATTTTTATCACTCTGGAATTGTTATTTTCCTTATTCCATAAGCTTTTCCTATAATATTTTTATCCAGTAATGATGATAATGGGTCAATATGTTATTTCATTGTACACATAGAAATTGGTGATAGTCTAATTCTAGAATATTTAAGAATGATAATATTTTGATTTTATCATTTCCTCTTTTTTTGTTAGTTGAAGAAATAAATTCTTCATCAACTCTTTCAATATCTTGATTTTTGCCTTATACTAGTAAGGCAGGATATTTTTAAAAAATATCTTTTCATTTGCTGATATTTTATAATATTACTTGGTTCTGTTTAAAAGGTCCCATAAATGGTTGTGGAAGATTAGATCGTTGATATTAATGTTTCATCCTACTGATGTCTCTCTGTTACTCCTCAGTTTATTTTTAGCAGAAGCAGAATGTCCTCTTTCCTGTCTTCAGGCTCAGTCTTACTTTGGCTAAAGGCTTGTTAGCAGCTATGAAGCCTTAAGCAGTTTCACACCTGCTTGTGTGGTTGGGTTTTCTTCTTGTTTTCTGTCATTGTCATGAGAGGAAGATTTTCATCAGTAATCCAAAGACCCAAAGAGGATGACAGACATGTAGATGAGAACTGGACCCCATCTGCTGCTTGGAGTCAAGCCCAGACAAACCTGTATTAGAGCACCTGACTTCTAGGAACCCCATAGGCACCTGAGCAAGAATCTATGATTTTTGCATAAGCCACTGAGTTTGAGGGTGTTTTATTTCACAAGATTAGCATTGGTAATGGATGAGTGATATAATGGCCAGTGAGGATTTTATATTATCATGAACTGATAGTTTAAAAGGTTTGCTGTGTTTCAATCCATTTGCTTTAGTGTTAGAATATTCACCAATGTCTCACTTTTATGCAGCAGGGATCTCTTCAAACTGCCTCCTAACTCTGTTTGACCTAATTTTAGCAGTCTTTGATAACTTCATTGCTTTCTCTATAATCAGATCTTCCAAGTTCATTTGTACCGCCCCAGGTCTGGAGTTAGCCACTTTTTTCAAGAAGCTTTGCATCCTTATAGTGTAAAAATGTTATTTAAAGCCAACAATCTTGGTGCTAGAGAAACTATTAGTACTATGTTGACCAGTTTCTTAGCTGATTCAATGGACAGAGCTAGAGTCTTCTTTTCCTTCCTATCTTGAGAGAAAGCATGTCATTAGTTTATTTCAATACTTACAGTTAAAATGTAAAAATTTAAGATTTTATGTAAGTTTTAAATTTATAAATATATTTTTCTTACATACATAAAACAATTTCTGAATATTTACCTTACTACTATTATATGATTACTGAAAATACCTTGAGATTTATTTTGTAGTTATTTTTTGTTTTTATGCTATATCTCCCTAGGAATTCATCATCAAATTACTTTCTTTAACAGTCATTCATTATACCTTCTCAGTATATAATTTAGGCACCAACCTGATGCATTGCTAGATTCATTTTTCCTTTGGTTCTTAGACGCTGCTGTTAGAATTTAGATTTTTCTTATGAGTATGTAAAACACTTACATAGTTGTAAACAATATGTATGAAATTAAGTAATTTTCTGTGAAATCTGGTTTCTATCCCTAATTCCTCCAACTTACTCTCCCCTTCTTAGATAATTTTCATCAGTTTATTATTTTATTCTTGAAGTTATTCTTCATATTCAAAACAACATAATTGTAAATCAATGTTCATATAGTTTTTATTATATATATTTTTACTCTCTTTTTTTAAAGAATGAACACATATTATACATATTTCTCCATGGTTAATTTGTCATTTACTTAACGATACACTTTGGAGACTTCTACATAACAATATTTGAATATATTCTCTATTTTTTAGTGGCTAAATATTATTCCAAAATGTAGATAAACCATAATTTATTCAACAGTCTTCAATTGATGATGGTTGAATGATTTCCAAACTTTTGCTAATACTATAGTACTATGCTAAATGGTCTTGTGCAAAGACCTTTTGTTCTTTTTTGCCACTTTGTTTTTGTTTTTATTTCTATCTTTTTGCCACTTTATTTTTGAAATGTAATCCTAGGAGTCATTTTGGTGGTCCAAGAATAAATACATAGATGATTTTGCCACATACTGCTGAATTCCTTCTATAAAGGTTGTACTGGTTTTACTTTCTTATGTGATTTGACCCAGTGTTAAGTCATAGTACCAAAGTGAGAGCTGAGAATTTGGATAAGATAAAAGCTCATGAAAATAAATGTGGTATTACTTGGCTGGCATCTTTTTAGTACTTTTAAGATTTAAGTCTTAAAAATTGAGGATCTTATACTGTTTCTAGTAAACATGCCATCCTATTTAATTCACAAAGCCATGACACATTTCTTACAATGGCTTCACTTAAAAAATAAATGTGTATGTTAGTTGTTAGTGTACTTCCATATTCTCCAACAAAGAATCAGTGACATTCTCAAACTTCTTGAATCACAGAAAGATTATATTATCAAAAGGAATTAATATAAGTTGAAACACTCATATTCTTAAATGTAAAAGTTAAAATATAAACCTTGTAAATTAAAATAAGAGAAAAATCTATACAACCCTGGTCTGGCAAAGATATCCCAGAAAACAGAAAGTACGTATAAAAGAAAACTTGATAAGTTGGACTTTATTCAAATTAAAATATTGTATTCTTTAGAAGATGACACTTAAAAAGGAAATTTAAAGCCATAGACAGTGAGAAACTAATCGTATTTATTGACAAAGGACTCATACTCAGATATATACAAAAAATTTTTTACAACTTGATGTTACAAATACAAGCAACCCAAATAAAGCATGGAATAGATATTTCATAAAAGAAGGCACATGAATAGTCAAAAAGCAAATGGAGAAATAAGTAGATCATTAGTCATTGGAGAAATGATCATTAAACCAAATGAGATACCAAAAAACTCCATTATAATGACTATAATACCAAATGTTGGAAAAGACGTGGAGCAATTAGAATTCCCAGATACGACTGGTGGAAGTGTAACCAGTGCCACCATTTTGAAAAACTGGCATTTTTTTTTTAAACTGGAAGTTTGTACCTTTTAACTCCTTTTACCTATTTGACATACCCCCGACCCTCTGTTTTTGGCTATTACCAATCTGTTCTCTGTATCTCACTAGAAGCTTGATTTTGGGGGACTTGTTTTTGTTTTGGTTTAGTTCCACACATAAATAAGATCCCACAGTATTTGTCTTTCTCTGTCTGACTTACTTGATTTAACATAATGCCCTCAAGGTCCATCCATGATGCCACAAATGGCAAGATTTCATTATTTTTTATGACTATAATATCTCACATGTATTACATTTTCTTTATTCATTCATCTGTCAATGAACACTTAGGTTGTTTCCACGTCTCGGCTATTGTAAATATGCTGCAATGAACTTGGGGTGCATATATCTTTTTGAATTAGTGCTTTTCATCTCTTGGATAAATACCAGAAATGAAATTGCTGGCTTATGTAAAAGTTTTATTTTTAATTTTTTGACAAACCTCCATATTGTTTTTCATAGTGGCTGCACTGATTTGCATTCTTACCAAGACTGCACAAAGGTTCCCTTTATCTACATCTTTGCCAACACTTGCTATTTCTTATCTTTTTGAAAATAACCATTGACAGGAGATAGGTCATTGTGGTTTTGATTTGCACTTCCCTGTTGATTGGTAATGTTGAACATCTTTCTATGTACCTGTTTAATATCTATATGTCTTCTTGGAAAAATGTCTATTTAGATCTTCTGTTCATTTAAATTTTTCTATTAAGTTTTATGAGATTTGTTTGTATTTTACATATTAACTTATTTTCAAATATATCATTTGCAAATATTTTCTTCCATTCAGTAAGTTGCCTTTTCTTTTTACTGATAATTTTTCTTGCCATGCAGAAATTTCTAGTTTGAAACAATCCTACTTGTTTATTTTGGCTTTATTTTTGATGTCACATCTAAAAAATCACCACTAAACCTATTTTTAATTTCTAGGGAATTGGCTATATTAAATATAATTCAGTTAAAAATTACTTAATAGCAAAAAATAGTCAACAGAATTTTGTAATGAACATTTATAGAGTGCCTTTTTATCTCCAGGCCTATTCTAAAAACATAACTTCCATCATCTCTTTTAGTCTTTGCAACAGTATTATAAAGTAGATATCATCATCGGGTGCTTGATAGGGCTTGAGCAGAGTACATGCTGGTTGAATACATTTTGAATACACTATCCCCACTTTACAGATGAAGATGCTGAAGCTTCAAGAGCCTAAGTTGTTTGTCCAAAGCCATGCACTGTCAGTGATAGAGCCAAGTCTCAGAGTCATATCAATCTGCAGATGACGTTATATTCTTAGCTCCAAAGCCTAAGATTCTTTTCACTTCTGACAAGTTAATAAGGCATTCTTTTTTTTTTTTTTGAACACTTCTCTATAATCAATGATATGAGAACAGTTTGTCCCTTCCTTGAGAAGAGCAGGTTAATCTCCAGCATTTGCTCTAAAACTGCTAGCCTTGCAAATAGTGTCAAATATCATTTAGCCACAAGCATTCTATTTGGGCTGCACTGTGCATATTTTATGAAGTTGTCCCTACTCTTTCTTCAGCCCTTGTATCAGTAAAGAAGGTAAATTAAGAAAGTATTACCAACTGAATGCAAAAATTGAGAAATGGTTAAGAAGTCATCCTCCTAAGTGGCTGGAGCCATAACAAATTCTTGTAATTTTGAAAAAGTGGGATTTGGGGAAGGGAAGAATATAGAGCTATTCCATGGCCACAAAGTTTTGTCCTTGGTTTCCTGTGAGAAAGTCTTATTGTCTCTTTCCAGATTTGAAACTCAATGTGTAATAACAGCTATGCAACTTTTGAAAATTCCACTTAGTTACCTTGGACTTGAAGCAGTCTGGACACATATGATAAAACAGATGAAAGGGCGGTTCCAGACTATAGCCAAATTCTTCAAGGGAACGCTTTCTCAAAGAATAGAGCAACTATCTTAGGATATTTACAGGAAGATATAGAGATGTAGATTTATAATTTGTATATATGTACATATATGTATATTATATGCAAATATATAATTTATAAATGTATTTTATTTTACTATGATGTAATATTAAGTGTATATATATGAGTTCATAAACATAAAATATATAACATTTTAGGAACATATTTTAAGAGACAGTATTCATATAAGAGCCAGGTGCTTTCATATCCATGGCCTCATTATAATTCATATGAACACCCTAGTGTGGCCTTCTTTAAAAAAGAAAGTCTTTACTTCACTTCATAATCCCAAAGCACTATTTTAGACAATTACTGAGGTTAGTCTTATATTTTGTTAACTTTCCTTATAAATATTGGACCTCAGAAAAAAACGTGGAAAAAGTTGAAGTTTTCCATCAATAAAGTAAGAATATCATTTCCTGTGAAAGACAGTAGGAAGAAGAAAGAGGGGTAAAATGACTTTTCCTTAATGAGGTTTTATTTCTCTTTTATGGTAATAATAATAACAAAAGGCTAAGAATTTATTACTGTGGCAATATTATAAAAAATGTCTAGCTATTACCCTGTCTTGAATTTTGTTCATATCAGAATTATACTACATTTTAATATTAAGAGGTAAATGGGCTATAATATTACCACTTCATCACTGAATTTGTCAAAGCACAAATATCAATATAGCCCAGATTAAATAAGCAAATCAGCACCCAAAAAAGGTGAGGACACTAAATTTGGAACCCTGGACAAGAATTCTCTACTTCAGCTTAGATTTTCTTCATTCAGTAAGTAGAAGAAAACTGGCTGTCTCCCCAATAGCCTATGAAAGGCGAGCTGGTATCATTGTAAGAGACAAGTCTCTCACATTTTAAATTGGTAAAATTTAACAGTTCCACTTGTACCCACTTCAAACTCTAAAGGAAATATCATTCTACAATGAAATGTTTTGCCTTTATTTCTCACATTTGTGTTGGATTTAAAAGCATGTCCTAAGTTTGTTAAGAATTTTGAGATTTCAGGCATAAAACTGAATTATGTCTCTAGGAAAGAAACTAGAGTCTCAGATTCTTGTCTTTCATGTGGTTCTTTTACAAAACTATAAATCATCAAAGAAAATATTTTTCTTTGATTCTCCTGAATAACTTTTCAACATAATTTTAAATTTAATTATAAAGGGACAATAAATAGCATTTTGGCTCTTTTGTTCATTTTATAAAATTTAAAATATCATCGTTTTTTGTCATAACATGTAGCAATCACTAATGCCAGAATTAACTTATAATTTTGTAATAACCCTGAGGTCTCCTTTGTAGATATCATTACATTATAAAAGTAAGACAAAGTTCTTATATGACGACAAACAATGGCTACTTGCTGGATGGATGTAATACTAACAAATAGGCAGAATTATTTAAAACTCATTTTGAATAACAGATATTATACTATACTTCATTGTTTGTCTTGTCTTCTTGGTGCTAGTTTATACTGTGGGAGTAGAATGAGTAATCTAAGCAAGCATAATGAAGTGTAGTTCCAAGAGTAACCATCACACTCACTCTTGGTTTAAATAAAAAGTATTTAAGATCTTAAATAAACACATTTAAGGATCATCTGGGTGGCAAGTTCAAAATGTAGATTTCCAGGCTCAATGCCCATAAATTCTGTGTAGAGGAGGGGAGAAACATGAATTTTAAAATAATACATACCTCAGTGATAAGGAGGAAGGTCCAGACCACATTTTGAAAATGATTGTCTCAAGGCTTCCTCCAATCCCAAATCTCTTTTTATCCTCTGACTGCTCGGAACGCAACACACTTGGCATGAATAGGTAAGCCATACTCTCTTGGGTGTTACTGCTCCATTTATAGAACCTGTTAAGATTTATCCAGTACGTAGATGGCAGAGGGAAGATGAAAACTGAAGAGCTTTGCACAGTCATTCCAAATTCCATATCTTTTAAATAAAACTAATAAATTATACACAATTTCCCTGCAAGATTTTAAGTTCAATATCCAAATAAAAAGAGGCCTCTTTATGGCAAGTTTATTTAATAAGTACAATGATTTTTTTTCTCTGAAGTTGCACCAAAAGAAATGACTTTTTTACTGTCATTTTCAACACATTTTACCAGTATTAAGTGAAAAATTGCTCACACTAATAAGGAGGCATGCATAAATATTGTATAAAATTCTTATTTAAAATTAAGAAACTCTTTTCAGCAGGAGTACTTGAAGAAAAAAAAATTCACCCCATGTCTAGTAAAAAAAAAATCCTAGAATCATTTCAAGCACAAAAACATGTCTAGCTCTTAAGAAAAAAATTGACAGTAGCCATAAGGAAGGAAGTCAAACATATTTCTTTCCCAAAATATAGCTACCCAATTATAGCAGCTGAGAGACAGAATGGCATTCCCACTACTTCTTCAACAATTGTCATTCTACGTCATACAGAAGCTTCTTATTTGAATGAGGTACAATTGCCTGTAGCTAGAGATGAGCGTTGAGCCAAAAATATTTCTATTGGATCTGTCTACTAGAACAAGTCATGGGTTTTCCTGCTCAGCACAATGGTTCTAGAGAAACTCCTGGCATATAATCTTTTTCTCAAGGCAATTTCTTTACTTGTAGTTCATCAATTTATCCTATTCCCTTTCATGTGTACTTGAATATTAAAAAGTGAAATTTTGAAAGATGGATAATAATTCAAAAAATAAAATTATCCTAATGTCAAACAACCTAGAGAAATAAGAATTTAACTCAGGAAAGCTAGATTCTAATTATATGCATGTGTGTATATTTAATATCCATATATTGTATATGTCATGTAATAAATGTATTATTATTTTAATATTTATTTTTTAAATTGAAGGCTAACAAATCTAGAGCTCACAAAGTTACCTAACCTTAAATGTTCTGTTCAATATTTTTTACACATTTTAATATTCAAAGTACTGATTTTTGTGATCACCAAAGGGATAAATAATATTATTATGACACTTTATTTTTTATATCGTCGATTTTGTTGTTTTTAAACACCATATAAATAGAATTACAGAATATATACTTATTTGTGTCTGACTCATTTTACTTAGCAAAATACCGTTCGGATTCAATTGTGATGTTTAGTGTACTAGTATTTAATTTTTTTATTGTTGCATTGTATTTTATCTTACAAATGTATTAGTTTGTTCATCCTCCTACCAAAGAACATTTGAGTTGCTTCCATTTGAGGTTATTATTAATATAACTGCTAGGGACATTCTTATACAGGTCTTTTCATGGAAATATGTACTCCTTTCTTTAGGATTTATACTTGGGAATAATGCAAGTGGCCACTGGGTTTAATTTCAAAACTTTTTTTTTTTCAAGCGGATTCATGTTAGTCCAGGTTTTTAGAGAGGCAGACACTAAAGTGGGACTAAATGTACAAAGATTTTATTTCTCTCACCTGTGAGAGAAAATGGAGAGCTGCGGAAGTCTGAGAGCTATCTAGGAGCAATGCAAATCTGAACACCTCCTTAAGGATGAGAAGAAGGGAGATTGGGTGGTTATTAACCAAAAGGTTGAGTTGTAACCAACTCTAAGGGAGTTTTGGTAAGGCAATCAGGAAGGCTACTAGGATTTGGAGAATTACAAGGCCTAATCTCATGGCTCTGCATACATTTTGTCCAGAAAATTATGAGAATTCTAGTTGCCTTATAGCTTCATCAACATTTGGCATTGTCAGTCCTTAATTTTAGCTATAATGGTGAGTGTGCAGTGGAATCTCATTGTGGCTTTAATTTGTGTTTTCCTAATAAAGATATTGATTACTTTTTCAGATACTTACTGTCCACTTTGCTTTTCTTTCTTGTAAAGTCCGTAGTCAAACATTTTGTCCAATTTAAAAGGTTATCTTGTACCTATAGGGTTTTTTCTTGTTTATTTGTGGGATTTTTTCCTATGTTCTGAATATGAATCCTTTCTTGGCTATATGTATTATATGTATCTTATCTAATCCATCATGTCCTTATTTATTTTCTTAACAATGTATTTTTATAACCAGGGGTTCTAAATTTTGGTTAAGTCCTATCCATCACTGTTTTCCTTTAATGGCTTGTACTTGTCTTCTAAAATTATTTTTGTCTATATCATGACCATGAAGATTTTTCTTATATTTTCTTCTAGAATCTGTGTAGTTTTACTTTTCATATTTATATATAAAATTGATCTCAAATTAACTTTTGATTATCATATGAGGTATGAGGTCAAGATTCATTTTTTTCCATATAGAAATCCAATTACCCAAGCACCATTATTGAAAATAAAACAAAACAAAATGTATTTCCCCTTTTGAAATTCATCAGCACCTTTGCTATAAATCCAGTACACGTTTATTTAGTAAACACTTTGCTAATCATCATTTTATAAATAACTCATTTATTCTGCATAAAGAAATTTACAAAGTAAATTCTACCTCACCCACTTTGTAAGTGAGAAAACTTGTCATAGAGATGACAAGTGAGCAGATGTCACTTAGCTAATGAGTAGCAAAGCCAGGATTCAAACATAGCCATTCCAACTCCAGGAGCCATGTGCCTAAACTTCGGGTGGCCTGGATTATAAATTTTATAAAAATTAACCAAAATGTAATTGGTTATTTTAAATTATCTAGAGATGGTTCATTTAGTTATTTCATAAGGTAACTGATGAGTTTATAAGTTATATGATTTTTATAACGGATCAAATTATGCAGATCTAAACAAGATGTCTAACTCCTCAAAGTTAAGAAATTGTTTTTGAATCCTTATGAAAAAGTATAAAATAGGGGCACCAAGGGGTGTGGCTCAGTCAGTTAAGCATTTGCCTTCGGCTCAGGTCGTGATCCCAGGGTCCTGGTATTGAGTCTCGCACTGGGCTCCCTGCTCAGTGAGGAGCCTACTTCTCCTTTCCACTGGTAGTCTCTCTCATTATCAGTCTTTCTCTCAAAAAAATAAATAAAATATTTTTAAAGTATAAAATGTTTTGTAAGATTAACAAATTAAAAAATATGGTGAAATTCATAAATGTAAAATGACATATGATGTTGCACTATTTAAGAATGAGGACAGTATTAAAGCAACCAAAATTTTTCAACTATTTTTAAAGAATTAGTATTGAGCACCTGCAATATGCAACACACACAGAAATACAGACATGAACTAACCATGTATCCTTATCACAAGAAACTTATGAATCTGTGAAATAATATTTTACATCATCAGCTATGTTGCATGTCTAAATTAGTTTGGAAATATTAATGGAACCAGAAAGCAAATCTACAAGCCAAAGTGAATACCATTCTACCCACGGGAAGGGACTACCCCTTAGGAAGAAAAGTTCTGCTTTAAAAGAGTTCATCAAATCATTTGAGAAGGAGGAAGTGGTTAACAGTTCTTCATGGGAAGTTAGAGTGAAGAAAACAGCCCTTTTTTACCCCCTATAGTGTACTCTTTTAATAATTCTTATTCTGAATATAAAACTAATAAATGCTTCATATATAATCATGTAAATATAAGTATAATGAAGAAAATAATAAATGTATGTAAATCCACAATTTGCTATTAATGTTTTGTTGTATTTCTTCAAGTAATTATATATTAATATTAATATTTATATATGCATGCATATGTATGCATGTACACACATATATATCCCCTGTTAAAAACAAAGTCAATAAATATTTTATATATAGGTGGAAGTTGGCTTTTTCACTTACTATTCTGAGCATTATAAACTTTGAAAATGAGGTTTAAAATAAGTGCCTGATAGAACATTATATAGTTCCAATCTAATTTTTTACAATATGCTTTACTGCTTCTATTAACGTCCTATGAATTCTCAGAATTTTAGACTCCTACACATTCCAAACAGTATAAAGTGCCTTCTAAATGTAAATGATTTACAGAGTATTCATATTTCCTTATTAGTATAACAATCAAACCTATGTGAAAATGGAGAAGCCCTATGTCATGGGCTTGCATAGAATTTATTAACCTGTGAAACCGCATGAGAACTTATTATAATTCAGAAATGTATATTTTTCTAGTACAGTGATTCCCAACATGATGTCTCTGGTCTCATAGGGGTCCATAAAATAGTAATGACAGCCTTTGAGCTATTTCTAGTTTTTCAAAAATGCTGAATATAAATCATATATTTATCTACAACAAAGCAAAATGCAAAATGGCAGAAATTGTACAACTCAGTATGGTAACACTGGCTATCTAACACTAATCTAAAAATTTGATTGACAGCTATATCTTTTTGATTAACTGAAAAAGAAAAATAAATTAATTATTAGTACATAAATTTAATAAAATCTTTTAAAGTATAGTGCGTGGGCAGGAATTTTCATTTTTTACAAAAATGTGTTAGTGATTAGTCATAAGTGTAAGTTGAAACCATATCTTCCTATATCACTGAATTTAAGAACCATTAATTATAAGATACCTCCTGATACCAAAAAGTTCACAGGTACAAAACACAAAAAAGGCCAAAAAAATTGTCAGATAATTTTAATTATGAGTCTTATTTTGATTCAGAGATGACAAATCAAAGTTAACAATATTTGTACTTTCCGTGTAGTTAGAGCAATAATATTGAAACTATTCATGTGTCTTAGAATTATACTAATGAATAAGACAAATGGCAATAAAACTCTCAATATATCAAGTTTTATTAACAGAATAAATGGATTTGCATAGTAGAACTTTGAGATTCTTTCTTTAGGAGTCCCCTGCATGGATATCATCTTAGGTCACTTCATCCCACTATAAAAGCAGCTTGGTTAAATGCCTAGCAGAGAAGACAAACACTACAAGTGCATGTAATTAGACTATTTTATTTCTTTTCTTAAAAAGAATTCATTTATTTATTTATTTATTTATTTATTTACTTACTTATCTATCTATTTATTTATTTATTATTTTAAGAAAAGATGGAGTGTGAGCAGGAGGAGAAGCAGACAGGGGTAAAGAATCTCAAGCAGACTCCACGCTGAGCATGGAGCTGGGAATGGGGCTCACTCTCCACCTCATGACTCTGAGATCATGACTCGAGCCAAAACCAAGAATCAAATGGTTAACAGCTTAAGCCACCCAGGCAGGCTTCTCTGTGCTATTTAGTCACTAGTGGATGTTTTTTAACCCATACAACAATGCTGTTTTTCCAAGAGCATGTCTTATTTTTATAGCACTACAGTTATTGAGAAGATCAAAATACATGTTTACAGAAAGGTCCACATATTATTTTTCCCACTTGATGAATGAAGAACCTGCAGCTCAGAGAAGATACAACTTTCCTGAGTTTACCCAGCTAGTTAATACTCAAGTCAAAAAAAAGTATTGAACAATTTTTCCTAAATAATGTGATTTGTGAATCCCTCTTACTTATTACTTGATAAGCTTATTTTTTCAGTAAAATACTACAGTATTCTCCCTAGCAAAATAAAAAAAAATAAAGATTTATTTATGATAGACATAGAGAGAGAGAGAGAGAGAGAGAGAGAGAGGCAGAGACACAGGCAGAGGGAGAAGCAGGCTCCATGTCAGAAGCCTGATGTTGGACTCGATCCTGCGTCTCCAGGATCACACCTTGGGCCAAAGGCAGGTGCTAAACTGCTGAGCCACCCAGGGATCCCCAAACTAAATCAAATTTAAAAACAAGTATGCATTTCTTTAATAATAACAAAAGAAATTCATCTAATTATTTGGTATATGGAGCTTTTTCATACCTACTCAGTATTGTGGATCTATGTCTATTAAGCAAAATCAACTTAACATTTTTAGTATTTTTTTTTACTTCCTGTAACAACCTAAATCTCCAAGTTCAGCTAAAATATCAGTTTTAATATTGCATTGTGATTCATAAATTGTGATGGCACCTAGTCTTATCATTGATTGGGTCAATTGCAGAAAGTAAAGTAGGCCAGTAGATAATTTTTTCCATAAGATATCCATATATTTTAAGCTTTTAAAGTTATGTGCATATAAGTTTTATCTTCATTATAAAATCATCAATAAATATTTGCACTTAATGCTTTTACATCACATGTTTGCATAGAACTTTTAAAAATCCTTTTTTAGTCTATACTATTATGAATAACAGAGTGTAAGACAATTATTTTTACTTTGTGATATATATATATATTAAGGCAAGTATGCGTATTGCTTTGACATGTATAAGAGTTGCATCAATCAATGATGTTAATCATAAAATATACAAATATTACATGAATTTTTAATATACACTGCATAGTTCAGCAGAATTTTGACCATACCATATTGGAAGCAATCGAGTCTAAAATCAAAAGGCTTTTTTGTCCATTTTACCCTACTTAGTCAGATTGATTATAACAGATGCCTCTTATGCATAAATCACATCCTGGCCTCACTTGTCACCAGATATTTTGGTAACTTTTTTCCATTGTGAATTATATGGCAACTAATACTGAGGTGTCTCAGCAACTCCACACAGGACAACCTGACAATGTCTTGCATCATGCTTGCTCCACTTTTTTCAGCTGTGTACAGAGATTTTCCTATTGATTTGCAGATTTGAGGTCCCAGGAAACAACTCCATATCCACACATGTACAACCCAGAAGTGAACCATAAGCATTTCTGCCATTTTCCACAGGATGGACTATATTGGGAGTAGCAGTTTATTGTCTTTTAGAAGAAGGCCACATAGGATTGAATAATCTGTCATATTTAATCCTGCATGAAAAGCTAGATAATGTATATTCTATTTGCCTCTCTTGTTTTTCCCTTCCTCCAACCCCACTTTTTCTCACTCCTGCTCTCTGGGATGCACTCATTTATACAACATAAGCACATGAGGGCAGCCCGGGTGGCTGTGCAGTTTAGCACTACCTTCAGCCCAGGACCTGATCCTGGAGACCCAGAATGGAGTACCAAGTTGGGCACCCTGCATGGAGCCTGCTTCTCCCTCTGCCTGAGTCTCTGCCTTTCTCTCTCCCTCTCTCTCCTCTCTCTCTCTCTCTCTCTCTCATGAATAAATAAATAAAATCTTAAAAAAAAACATAAGTACATGAATTTTTGCCTAATGCTTTATTTTCTGGGAAAATCTAAGATGGTTGCTATGCGCCCTGGTCTACCTGCGGTGCATGTAAACATTATAATTAAAAATAGGGCCTCTTTCTTCTTTACCAACATAGATGTCTCATTTCCTTTTCTTGTGTGATTGCTGTGGCTAGGGCTTCCAGTGCTATTTTTAATAAAAATGGTAAGAGTGGATATCCTTGACTTGTTCCTGACCTTTATTATATTGAGGTATGTTCACTCTGGTCTCATTTTGATGAGAGTTTTTATCATGTATGAATGTTGAATCTTGTTAAATACTTTCTCTGCATCTACTGAAATGATCATAGGATTTTTATCCTTCGTTTTGTTGATGCCGTGTATGATGTTGATTGATTTGAGAATACTGAGCCATCTGTGCATCCCAGAAATAAATCCCACCTGATTGTGGTGAATGATCTTTTTAATGTTTTGTCGCATGGGGTTTGCTAATATTTAGTTGGGGATTTTTGCATCTAAGTTCATCAGAAATACTGATCTGTAGTGTTCTTTTTTTGAGGTATCTTTGTCTAGTTTTGGCATCAGAGTAATGCTTGCCTCATAGAAAAATCTGGAAGCTTTCCTTCCTCTTCTATTTTTTGGAATAGTTTGATGAGAATAGATATTAATTCTTTAAATGTCTAATAGAATTCACTTGTGAATCCATCTGATACTAGACTTTTATTTTTTGGTAGTTTTTTTTTTTATTACTGATTCAATTTCATTAGTGCTGATCAGTCTGTTCAGATTTCTATTTTGTCCTGGTTCCATCTGGGAATATTGTATGCTTTTAGGAATTTATCCATTTCTTCTAAGTTGTCTGGTTGTTGGCATATAATTTTTTTGTAGTTTTCGCTTATAATCCCTTGTGTTTCTGTGGCATCAGTTGTTAATTCTTCTCTTGTTTTTTATTTTATTTACTTGGGTCTTTTCTCTTTTTTCTTGATAAATATGACTATCAATTTTGTTTATTCTTTAGGAGAATCAGCTCTTGGTTTCATTGATTTTTTTTTTCTATTGCCGTTTTTAGTGTCTAAATCATTTATTTCTGCTCTGGTCTTTACTATTTTTTTCTACTCACCTTTAAAAGACTGATGCACCCCTACATTTATTGCAACATTATTTACAATGGTCAATATATGGAAGCAACCTAAGGGTCATAAATACATGAATGGATAAGAGAATACACACACAAAGGAATATTACACAGCCATAGAAAGGATGAGATAGTGCCATTTGAAACAGCATGAATTGATCTAGAATGTACTATGCTGAGAGAAATAAGTCAGGCTGAGAAAGACAAATATTATATGATCCCATTC
Organism: Vulpes vulpes; assembly: GCF_048418805.1. NCBI lineage: Eukaryota > Metazoa > Chordata > Mammalia > Carnivora > Canidae > Vulpes > Vulpes vulpes. The sequence goes on from NC_132795.1 coordinate 81,150,741, forward strand.
ATAAATTAAATAAATAAAAATGAATAAAACACAATCAGAATTATAAATACAGAGAACATACTAACGGTTGCCAGAGGGGAAAGAGGTGAGGGGTTGGGTAAAAGGGAGAGGGATGGGGGAGATACAGGTCTCTAGTTATGGAATGTGTAAGTCACGGGGAGGAAAAAAAAAAGCAAAACAAAACAGAGCATAAGGAATATAGTCAATGATAGTGTATTAGCAATGTAATGGGACAGATGGTGGCTATACTTGTGGTAAACATAGCATAATATATAAGCTTATGAAATCACTAAGGTGTACATCTGAAACTAACATAACATTGGGTGTCCACTATACTGTTTTTTTCACAAATTGCAAAATAAATAAATAATTTAAAAATAGGACCTCCTTTCAGACCCAAACATGTCCTGGTTTGTACAGTCAATAGCATAGCTGCTCTATTTCTAGTACAACTGCTAACCAATATTAAGACAACCAAGTAATTCTAGATTTTCAAGTACTCATATGCCTAGCAGTGTAGCTAGCATATAATGGAACTTAACAAGTATTAATTTAATGAATAAGATAATCCACTATTTAAATTTCATTGAACTGATAGTTTTTAATAAAGCATATATTATATAACCTAATCAGTTATAGTTATCTATTTAAAAAATACAAGTCAGAGCATAATTATATAACAATAATAAAATAATAATATAATAAGATAATAAAAATAAAATATATAATTAGATAATAACTAATAAGCAGAGGGCATAATTTATAAACCACAGGACAATGTTTGCCAGAACATATTTAAGGAGAGAGTAACTGTTGGAAAGTGCCATATAAGTCTTCGCAGTGGGGATGCCATTTGAGATGATCTTGGGAATGAAATATTTTTAAGCTTTAAACAAGAGAGAACAGATATTCCAAACAGACGGGAATATGCCAATGAATGAAACTGGGAAATTATATGCCTCAATTAAGAAAGGGCAATTACACATTTAAATAATTTTAATTTTCACATTTCAATATCTCTGAAAGCTGAATACATTTTTGAATCAGAAGAATCTTCTATTGCATGAAATGTGGTTGTTTTACTTGACAATCTAGTAGGGTAAATAGTAAATGAATAGGTATTGCAGCAAAATAAGTAACTTGGAACTAGATCATAATGTGTGTTAAATGCTATGCTGAAAGGTTTGAATTTCATCCTACAGATTAGTAGAAGCAAAATAATGTTTTTTCAGACAGGAAGCAATAGGAAGTTTTTAAAGATAACTCTAGTATCAGAGTGAAGAATGGGGTAAAATGTAGAGAATCAAGACTGAGGAACAATCAGGAAGCCTATTGCAAAAATCTATGGAAGAGATAAAACCATGGTAGTAAAAAAAAGAATGGAAATGAATTACAGAGATACTTTGATGTAGAATCTTGGAATCTGGGTACTAGTTGGATGTAGCATTTAACAGAGGAGAAAGGAGGAATCGAGGAAATAATGCTCAGGTTTCTGACTTTGGCAACTAAATGACTAACAACAAAATTAACCAATAAAGAAAACACTAGGAGAAAGATGATGAGGAAAGTGTATAAAGTACGTACCACGCATTTAAATTTTAAAGTTCTGGTGGAAATTGGTAGATTGTGTGTTACATAATATTAGTCTGGGTTCACAAGAGAAATCACTGTATGAGATAAATATTTAGGTGTCACTGATTTATAGAGAGGTATTGACTGAAACTGGATACAGAAGACATCTTCCAGGGAAAGGGTAAGAGTAAGAAAAGGAGGCCAGGATAAAACTCTGAAAGACTCATTTCTGAAAATGACAGAACAGCTTTTGAAGGCATCAAAGAAAGATAGAGGAAAGAACAAAAGAGACTCATGAACTGATTGGTCCACAGACACCCAAAGTGGAAGGAAATTAATGACAAGAGTAATACAAAATTTGAGTGTTTTCTGAGGGATGAACTGAAACAAAGTATGAACACAGATAATTAACTTAGAAAATTAGTGATGACATATATAGAGATACTAAGCTCAGTATTAAGCCCAGACACACTACTGCAGTGAATACAAGGAGGGAAAATGGCAAATCTGAATTTTGCTCTCAAAGCATTTAGATGTGACAGCAAGCAAAGCAACAGTACACTAAATATATGGGGATAAAGGGTTACAGCCAGACTGCTACTGTTATTTTAGAATGGAAACTACAAGCTTATTAACAGAACAACTAAGTGAGGGGAGATGAAAATTCAATAGAATAAAGGAGAAATTACCTGGGTGTTTTTAGAGGGAAGAAAGTGGGGTGAGATTAGAGCAAAAGTGAAGGTGGAGCTATAAATGCAGATTGGGAGTGAGATGGAGAAACTGAGAGTTTTGTTTTAGTTTTCATTCTGGTTATTCTGTTCACACCTGGCCTTATTTTTACAGACTATTCATTTCCAAACTATGTTATAAACTAAAAGAAGAAATCTAAGGGCTCTTACAATTCCTTCCAGGATTTCCCAGATATTTTATTTTGAATTTCTGAATACCCAAACGCACACTAAAAAACTAATAAAAATTGTATAAAAGATGCATGCTCTTATAAAACATATATCTTATGTGGGTATGTGATAAAGATCATTACACTGAAGGCTACTAACACATAGATTTAATCGTCAGATTAATTTTTCCCTTCGACATCTCTGTTTATCAGAAGAGAGTTCTGACATGAAAAGATGAGAAATTTGTTTCAAAAAGTTAATATTTGTAGCAATTTCAGTACATGAGCCAAAATTTTTGCAGTGTTGGACAGCCAAAGAAGAAAAAAGGTAAAAGAATGTTAAAAATATTGAGGCTGAATTAAGACTGAAGAGTAAACACAGCAACACATAGTTTTGTTCTTCAAGTAGTTTTGGTATTCTTTCTTATTCTTTATGACTGACTTCAGAATAATTTGAATTAATGTTTCTAATGATAAAATATTTTTATATCTTCTATATTGCGTTTTCCTGTAAGATTGAATGTAATTTGAAAACTACTGCTTTAGGGATGCCTGGGTGGCTCAGTGGTTGGGTGTCTGCCTTTGACTCAGGGCATGATCCTGGAGTTCCAGGATCAAGTCCCACATTGTGATCTCCGTAGGAAGTCTGCTTCTCCAGACCACATTCCCCCCAGGCACCCCAGTTTGGGGGAGCCTGTATTTTTTAACGACACCCCAATTCCCCAACCTGTTCCTCCCTTTTCCTATGCTGCCAACTTCTAACCACAATAGTGACTCTGTGCTTGTCTGTTTAGTTCTGTGTATAAATGGAATGTTGTGGAGATGACCCTTCCTTGCGCCACCTGGTTCCCCTCCCCTTTTCCCCTGGTCTTCGCACTCATGGAAACAGGACCAGTAAGGGACCTTCAATTAAAACAACAACAACAACAACACCACACACACACACACACACACACACACACACAAAGTCTGCTTCTCCCTCTGCCTGTGTCTCTGTCTCTCTCTCTCTCTGTCTCATGAATAAATAAATAAAATCCTTTAAAAAAAAAACACAAAACTACTGTTTCAAGATATGGAAACACATGGCTTGCAATAACAACATGCCAGGCCTTTCTATATGCTGCTCTATTTTCTTGATAATATTGATAAAAAAAAATTCTCTTGGGAAAGATATGCACAACTGGAGATATGCAAAACAAATAAACAAATAAATGCCTCATACTAAGTCTGTAAGTTTCATATAGACCTGATAGATTTTAGGGATTGAATAGAAACAACCAATGGGTGAATTGTGTAATGGGGAGAGATGAAATCCATTGAATTTGGAAGAAAATGGTCTATTTCTACACGTATTTCTTCTACATATATTGTTCAGTTCATCAAAAGTTCAACATGGATAATTTAACTTCATGAAAGTGAATCTTATGTGTATATTTTTAAATCTTAAGTTTTTTCATATTTTTGATCCTCTCAACCTCAAGTCCAGCTTCCGAAGACTTCAAGAAGACCAAAGTTGTAACAAATAAAATTGGGTATTCAGTTTTCTTTCTGCCGTCATTATTTAGGGGGCAAGCATTACTTTTGTTTTCAACTAATATTTTAATGTCACAGGAGACAATGGTCCTTAACACTCATTCCACAGCATAATAATCTTGACCATGATATAAAATGCACTTGTCTTTGGATACCTTGATTCATTACTACGGCAAGTTGTTTTATTTTAAATCATAGTTAACCTTAAATGTGTACATTATTAAACTGCCAAGAATAAATCAAAAGTGGTAGAGCCAAAGTTTAAATTACATTTCGCTTCCTCCTTTTTCATTAAATCCTTTTCTCTTATAAACTTTTTTTTTAAATAAAGGGAATTATAGCCACTTTATTTTTTTTGCCACTTTATTTTTATGCAGAATACCCTTATCAAGAAAATAAAGATGGGATAACTTCCTAGTACCATGGCTTATGCCCCCCTTTTTTAAAGTAAGTTCCATGGCCAGCATAGAGCCCAACACAGGGCTTGAACTCATGATTTGAGCTGTGATCAAGAGTCAGATACTTACCTGACTGAGCCACAATGATTTCTATATTGCACTGTCTCCTTGACCAATATATCCCCATGGAACAGAACATAAAATGGGAGTATAGCAAACAAAGCTAGGTTATCATTACTTTACTACAAATCCAAAGTTTAGCTCCAAATTATCTCTCAGAAGGATTTTCAGAAATGCATGTAGCATCCCAAATTTATAATTTCTGTTTCGAATGTTTTCTTGAGTTCATTCACCATGAATATAGACAAGAAAAAATAAAGGAAGTTTAATATTGACTGAAATTGCAAAATTATCAAGATAGACAATAAGGGATTTTTGGGAGCCTTTGAATTGAAACTGTGGAAATGATTGACTATAAACTGTCAGAGGATGTTTCAGAATCTACAGAAATACGGTGTTTGAAATACTTGTATAATATAGCATGTACTGTCTTTTGATACTACATATATTGATAGTTACATAGTTTTTCACCACTCTATTTTCTACATAATGTGTATTTTTATGCCATAACCTGAAATAAGAGCTTATCTCCTGGCTTCTAGTTGAGGAAATAGAGTATATATATAAACTTTTCTCTCTCTCTTTTAATATCATTGCTCATAAGATACTTTGAACAATATCCATATGTCTCGAATTATTAACGTATCTTCTTAGATTTCCATATTGACAAACACTATGATTTTTTTTGGAAATAAGTAGAATCAACTTTGTTCAAACTGTTCAACCCTCAAACTTTTCCCCAAATCTCTTCTATCCAACCTCTTGCTCATGTCGAAAATCCCCACTCCAACCTCATTTCTTCCTTAAAACATTTTAGGAGTTTACTTTCTTCTCTCTTTCATAGTGATATTGCCTAAATTCAACCCTCCAGTGGCACCATCCTCCACACTATATTCTCACTGTTATCCCTTGAACTCAAAATCTGATCATGGCCTTCCATGCTCAAAATCTCTTGATCACTGTTAGTAGACATTTCTTGGACATTTACCACTTGCTGCACTAATCTCACTGCCCTTTGTGAATTCATTCAACCAATTCTCAGTACAACCCTCAGAGGTACTTATCTCTATTTTTCCAAACAAGGAAACTGAGGCATAGGGCAGCTAAGCAACTTTTTCAACTTCACATTTCTAATGAATGGCAGGGTCAGGACCCAAACTCAGGCAATATGACTTTTGACACTGCTGTAAACCTCTTCTGCTCATGCACGACGTCTTTGGTAAGCATCCTATGTTTAACAAACTATGAATTTAATTACATGAAGCTGTTAGTACCCTGTGCATATCACCTTGTACTTATTGCTTCAGGGCACGCAGGTGGACTCCCAATAATCAGTACTTGAATTCTTTCTCTGAATGTCTTATTTGGTTTCTAGACCCTGCTCTCTGCCTGTGCAGTAGTTCGGAAACACCAGTGAATTATTATCTCCCTTCAACCAACGACCAAGGGAGTTGGCATATAAATATACCAAGTCCCATTTGCCTGCTCAAGTGGAAGAACTCACAGGCCTTCATTTTACACTGTCTTCAGAGTTCCCCAATGGGATTAAGGGGATTAAATGTTAGCGTGCTTTATAATAAGCTCTTAATTGTTTACCTTTCTTCCCACCTACCTCCCTTATTCTCCAAAGGGTTTTTTGGCATTCACCTGCAAAATAAAGTAATTGCACTTCCATTTTTTGCTTAAGTACTATTTCTGGAGGAATTCAAACAAAGCAGTACAGAAGCTGGGTTCTTGTCCTTTCTCCTCTACCGATTCTCCCATCTTCTTCTCAAAGTCCTGACATAGACCAATACTTTTAGTCTCTTAAATGTACCACATTCTCTAAATTTACCACAATTTTGCAGAGTTCAGACCTTCCACATGGAAAGGTCTTTCCTTCTTAACCTGCATACAAAATTGTTGCTCGTCTTCGTCTTGATTAAAAGCTAAAACACTTTATCTTATATTGTAAAGCCTTTCTTGATTCCCAGGGAGATGTAGAATGCATTTGCCTCTGCCGACATATTTTATTACTTCACCATGGCAATCATCTTACTTGTTTTAAGTAGACCTGCCTGTGTCCGCACAAGTGTTGAGACACCTTGATGATGTGAAATGAATCACTACATGTCTATATCCTCAACTCTAAAGAGTAAGCACTTAGTGAATATTTGTCCAAAAAAATGGGTAAATGATGCATATTGTTATATCTTTAGATATTCTGATGTATAAAATAATATTTAAGTCTTTTATTTATAAATATGCTATTATTTAATGACAAAAGGTTTTCTATGTCCAGCAGCCTAATTTTATGGTAAAAGCTTGACATTATCTACAGATTTTTAGCTCTGTATCAATGATACAAATGTTACAAAGTTATCTACTATATTATAAGATTTAAACAAAATACATTTGCAAGTAACTATTATATTATTTTAAATGGAGTTTAAAAAGTTAAATAAATGTAATTTTAGGCTATTATAGTGAAACAGAGACTTTAATAATTTGATGGAAGTATATTCTATTATTTTTACAATTTTATTATGAAATATTTTCATGAAACGTAAGAAAACAAAAAACGATCTTTTAACAGCATTAGTACTAATCATATTGCCTAACTGTGGTACGAAAACAATTCTTCAGATAATTTATAAGGTAAATTAACATTATTATTAGCTAAAATTTTGTTCAAATGACTCTCAGTTGATTTACCACTTGAGCTTCATAGAGAATCAAATGAAAGCTTATTCTCTATCAATTCACCTTTCGTTTAGGGTAGTCCAATTTAGTTTTTATTCATAGAGTGTAATTGCTTTAGGTATTTTTTAAAACATATTCCAGTTTTCTTTTCCTTACCTGTAAGAATTAGTCCCAGTAAAGAATTGTGGCAAAAAAGAGATATTTTGAGTATATATATGCCCCGCAGCAAAAGAACCCAGTACTTTTTCTTTTAGGTTAGCCTAATATTGTGTCACAGCTGATATTTTAAACATGGTTTTGAGAATTGAGAATTGAGAATTGAGTTTAGTTCCCTCAGTGACACTAAGTCATACTCCCTCTTGCAGCTATTTGTGTGTCTGGCTTTTACATCTAACACTTTTCTTTTTCCCACCTTCCATTCGTGAAGAGAATTGTTAAGATGCATTCAAGTCCAGAAATTCAAAATTATGGTTCCCAAAGCAAGTGTGACTCAGCCAGGTTGTGAATTAAGGCAATAAAGCAAATGCCTATGTTCAACTTTTATTTTTATTCATTTCAAAAATGTTATTCCCTGGAATGGCCGCATGAGACAGACACCTCATAGTGATTTGCTTCAGCAAACTTCTTTTCCATCTGGTGATCTCTAGAATGAAAATGGAACTGGCACAAGTGATAGAAATCCAGTTAACTTAGAATAGGCCAATTTCCTTTCTGCCTAAAGTGCATACTCTTCCTATGGCTTAATACTTTTACCACTCTCTACGGTCCACATATCCAAGCCTTGTTCTCAGTCTTTCAGATCTCAATGTAACTATAGCTTCCTAGTCAACCAACACCCACATTTTATATGAATTCATAGCTACCGAAGCATCTACTTCATAGTACTTTTCATTGCTGTTTTAAAGTAATCACATATTTATTTAAATATATTGTGCTTTTACCCCTAAGATGTTAATTCCACCAAGACAGAATTCTGCTGCATTCCCACTATAGCAGATATAATGCCTTCCCTTTTATAGGCATTCAAGGAGCATGAATTAATAAGTGATTCTCCTCTTATTACCAATTTGTGCCGTCTCTATTTTAATTGGTTTTGAAAAATCATCTCCAAAGTTGCTAGTAGCATCCTAGTAATCCTTCTTGGGCCACTCAAATAAGTTTTCTTTATCTTTTTGTCTAAAGATGCAATTTCCCTATAGCTTTATCTCAACATAATTTCTATGTGCATTTACAGTGATACATAAAATAAGTTTAACATGGTTCCAGACTGACTCAGACTCTGAGCACCTCCAAGGAAAGGTCTATTACATCCCAGATAATAGTGTAACCTAAAGGCTTATTAAATAAATGGATAAACAGAAATAAATGACTGAAAAGCAGCCATCAGAGCACTACGTGGTGCTGCTTTCCACATTATAAATATTTTATACATTGTAATTTTAATTCGTAATTAAAGAAATCAGGATATAATTTATCCTAAGGACCAATCTTAACCTGTCTTTCAGTTTAGGCAATGTGACATATTTTGCTCTATCAGTATAACATTCTGGGTTTCCCGTGATGCTGAAATCTCTGCCTTCTAAAACTGTCTCTTAGGAATGACTTTTCGAAGTCAAGGATATCCAATTTTTAACCTCATGGGGCTAATGTGGCAAATCAATTGGTATTCACTCTTAATTAAATGTTTACTGAAGACCATATGAGTTTTTTAATTCTATCCTAAACACTGGGCATGTAGAATTTTAATATATGGTTGCTGATCTCCAGGAATATACAATGAGGAACAATAAGCAAACAAAATATTACAAGGCAACACATGCCATATATAAATGAGTGGAAGTGACCAAATTCCTCTTGGCATTCAGAGAACTAAGTCTCTCTGTCTGGAGGAGTCAGAGAAAGCTTCATAGAGAAGCTGAAATTAAAATATAACTTGAAAGATTCAGACCAAGTGCTTGACAAAGGTAAAAGCATTAATAATGTTACAGGGGTTAGAATTCATATTGTTATTTAGACAGCAAGAAAAAAATAAAAAACACGACAGGACACAAATGATTAAATAGGCTGTTGCCTGGAGTAGAGGATTGGAGTAGGTAAGTCATTAGTGTTGAATTTGAAAACATTATAGATGATTAGATAGTAAATGACTGTCAAGAGGAAAAACTTTTTCTGTACCCTCATAGATTAAGTTGCTGAGGTCATATGAATTAAACTAACAAAAGACAGATTGAATAGAGAAAAAGGAATTGAATTTTTATGAATATTTTACATGCACAGGAATTTATAGAATAGAAATGAAAATCAAAGAAGTGGTTAGATTCAGGGCTTATATACCATTTTAACAAAGGAAGGAGTGTTTGGGCTTCAAGGGATAATAAATCACGGGGAAGTGACTAAGAAATATATGAGGGAACTAATGGAAGATAAGGGTTATTTTAGGTCTGTTTCTGCAAATTTTCTTGGTATCCATCTTTTTCTGGTCTTAAGAATACTTTCCTTCTCCTCTTCCAGGTACAGATGGGAACACATTTCCCAAAAAAAGAAATTTATGCCCTACCATTAGACAATCGAGAGGAGGACAGAGAACTCTCCCTACATCTGCTGATTTTCAACGGTCTTTAGCTCTAAATAGTCTTATGTCAGAGGCATATTTGGAATGGCATATCCTGATTCCCTTTATAACTTTGAATGCTTAGTGATGGACCTTGGATTTTATCATATGTATAAATAAAGTCATTCAATGATTTGAGCAGGAGATGAAATATATATCTTCACCTCCTTGGGGATATCTATTGTACTAGATAATCTCTATGTTTTTGCTGATATGACTATGGAGAGACTGATGAGAGACTAATCTGAATGCCAATGGCTCATCTGAAGTCCTGTAAAAATTTGCTTGAGAGCTGCAGTCTCAACTTACCATCTCTGACCTCTTGATCTATTGATAAGTCTTATGATCACATGTCTACTGCTTCCAATCGGTGAATATTAGAGATGCTAAGGATAGATATGTAATTACAAGAAAATAAAATAAAAAGATGGGGCATTTCAATTTAGCATATCCTATACAATACTATGTCTTTCTGTCTTCTGCTTCACTGTATGGGAAATAAAGATGAAATAAAACCATATTTGAAAATTGCTCTTGACCTGTAATATCATTTTCTGACAAATATCATGAAATCCAAATTTCTCTTTACCTATCTTGAGTTATGAAAAGAATTTCATCTTCACCAACTTCTTGAACAATTATGATAGCTTTTATAATTATAGTCTGAGATAATATAAGCCTATTTGCAGACAAGATGAGATAAAATACCTTGACATCAGTTGCAGAAGCATCACATAATTCCATTAGGAGCATTTAGATTGCCATAGCACCATCTGGATATCTCTTTGTTAAAGAGTCCTTTTTCACAGATTAATGTACTTCATCATACATTTATTCATGGATGAAGAGTTAGTTGATGAAAACAGTGCAACATTAACTTGCTGCTATTCCTTTATCTGTGAACAAACATCAATGCCTCCTTTTCAATGCATCCTGGATAGATTCGGAAAACTCATCGTAGGATTTTAAGTTTCCAACTCTGAAAAGACATTTATGTATAGCACAATTTCACTTATTTATTTACTTATTTATTTATTTATTTATATTTATTTGATGAACACTCTTGCTAATCATAGAAGGGAAAAGAATTGAATTTTAGCCTGTAAAGCATGGAAACAAAAGTTGTATCTGCAAGTAAAAAGAATGAGGTGAATAGTATTAATCAGAAAGCTCATCCACAAAGAAGCATTCAATTAAAAGAAACCAAACAGCTTCAATGAATATAGAGTAATATCCTTTTCAAATCTGGGCTCCCAATCTAGTATCCTTAAATGTTTATTTGCATTTTAATTGCTTGAAAAACAGTAGGATATCAGTGAAATTCCTCAGAAGGCAAATAGTCAAAAGACTCCATTTAAAGCCTGTAGTTAGCGATTCTCATTGTGGTACCACAGAAATGCTTTCTCTAATGGGATGCTTTTAGAAGCCTTTCTCAATTTGTAATTCTGGGGCATGTGCAATGCTATTAACAGTTGTGTTTACCATGGCTTTAGAACACTTGAGACAAAGACAACGGTATCCTTTCTTTATAATGACCATGAAGGGTTATAATTATATAATCAGGCAAAAAAAAATAATGTTCATGACCCACTGGATTAAGAATTCTTTAGCTCCTTATGTCTGCCTACCTTGAAATCTACATCATAGAGAAAATGAATAATGTTTTCATTAGTTGAAAAAAATTCTACTTGCAATTTCCAAGTTATCAAATAATTTTTTAGAGCAACAGATTTTTTTTAAAAGTAACCAATATCCCTAGTCTCCCTACTCCCCCAACATAAAGATGGCATAATATTTTGATGTTCTAGTCATATATACTCAAACACTTTTGGATTTATGTGCTCAAATATCTGAAATGTCAACAATTGGAGCAGCTAACATTTGGGAACACTTTATTTCCACTACAAAAATCAATATAATGCCTAAGCAAAAATGCAGCACAAAACAGACTCCTTCTGTAGATTGATATCATAAATACTAAATTGGGGAAGAGAGATAAATTTGTGAAAAATTAATTTACTTGGGAAAATAAAATGAGAAGTAATTTGTGTGTGATGAATTTTATTGTTTTAATAATTTTTCTTATGGAATGTTCCATTGCCCTTCTTAGTTGCTGAGCTATCATCAGACTGCCACATGAATAATTTATTGATTTTTTTTTTATCCTCTCTTTTGATAAGAGAAGAAAGGTATCAAGTGTAGTAAGGGATTTAGACAGCAGTAATACCAGGCCAGTAGTCATTAATATGATTCTTTGTAGGTTCAGAGATTGCATGTGTAGATATGTGTGTGAGAGTGTGTGGACATATATCTGCATGTGTTTATATGTGTATGTAAATATGTATATTCATATCCATGCCCATAGAAAGATGAGGCAAATTAAAAATAATCAACAACATGCAGGGCAAAGTGATTTGTTTTGTTTTACTACCCTCTCATGAAAATCAAAATAGCATTGCCTCTGTGCTAAAATGCTGTAAATAGCTCATGAGAAATAATATCTAATAATTTCTCAGGATTTGACATATGCCAGAAACTGATTTAAATACTTTTTATGTATTAATTGATTTACTCTTTACGACCATGTGCTAAGGTAAACACTATTATTATTCTTATTTTATAAATGAGAAAACTAAGAAACAGAAGAAAGTTCATGCAACTTTTTCAAGATTGCAGGGCAAGTAATTGGTAGAGACAGTGTTTGAATCCAGACAGCTTATGTCAACTACTTTCTTTTGATCACTATTTTATGTTGCATCTTGGTTTGAAGCATGATTGAAAGCTGAAGTATTTTCAAGTAAGTGGCTATGGTAAGAAGATCTAATGTACTTTAAGTTTGCTCCAAGATATTTAGCATTTAATTTTCTATGCTTTTGCATTGGTCATTTATTATCTCACACTTTACTATTAACCTGCTACAAATAGCCTTTAAGGTCCTTGAGAGTAGGTTCCATTCCCAAGTATTTCCTTGGAAGGTCACTAAACAGATATTATAGAACCATATAGATAGCAAGTTCTCAAGAAGTGTCCTGTTATTTGAGGAAAAATAATTACTGTGTTTAAACTTTCTCCTTCTCACTTTACCTAATACATTCTGCTTCATAGTTTTTAGTGTTAGAAGGTATATTATGCTTAGATTCTTCGTCTTGTCATTGAAAGTATAATTTTTTTCTATAATATCCATGTGAGTGATCATCTATTATGGGTAGGAACTTCTCCATTGACAAGGAAACATGAATTCCTGCTTAAATCTTACACAAACTGTCTTCAAAAGAAGAGTTCTGTTAGGTTACATATTTGCTTTCAGATCCATTCCCTACCTGTTCATCACTCTACTCTGTCCTGCAGGGGCTGATCTTGAAATCAAATTTCCCGCTTCTGGGACACCTGGGTGGCTCAGCAGTTGAAGAGTCTGCCTTCAGCTCAGGGTGTGATCCCTGCCTCTCTCTGTGTCTCTCATGAATAAATAAATAAAATCCTTAAAAAAAAAAATCCCATTTCCTCTTACATGCTGGTTCTTGGCAAGGCTCACTCTAGTGCGCACTGACAGGAGATTGGAGTGTGAGAAGAAAGTCTGGTGATATCGGGTGTCATATCCTGAAAGTGGCCATCCCCGTAGTTACAACTTTCTCCAGATCACGTTGGCTTCTGAGATTTGGTAAGATCTTTCTCCGTGTATCCCACAGTTCCAGGAGTGGTCATACTTTCTTTTGCTTACCTCTGTGTTGCCTCATTATCTCCTATTTGGCTTTCTATCTCTTCTATTACATGTGTAACAAATTACCTGCACCAAATTCCCCCTTTCTAAAATACTTTTAGTGGTCTTATTTTCCCTATTGGACTCATACTGATAAAAGACATATAGTAGATAGGTAGCATTTTGTAACTTAGCAAAGTTTGCACCATGCCAACGTGGTTCTATTATCATCCTGATATTCTTTATTTTCTACTTGATTATTTATGTAGCATCAGGAACAAAGCTTCATTCTTGTGTAAAAGGTAATGTATATTTAAAATTAAATTACCTCCTTCTCCCATTGCTTACATCCACTGGTTCACCAAAAACCTTATATTCTAAAAGAAAAAGTTACTATAGAAGATAAATAAGTCCATGACAGTTATAAAATTTCTACTTGTTTAAAACAACTACGTGTTTATGTGGGTTGAACAGAAGGGCCCACAAGAAATAGAAGTTTTCAAGGCAATTAATTCTAAAAAACAAAAAAAAAAAAAAAAAAAAAAAGAAAGAAAAAAAGGTCCTTCAGAGGACATGCTTTATCTCTTTGCATTATTCTGTGATTGTCGTCCATTGAAAAATAAAGGATGGCTTCCTGGGTGTCTGTTAACTAAAAGACAGTAAAGAGTGACTCCTTTACTTTTCAAAAGCAGTGACTGAAAGGGCCACAGATTGTGCTGTCATCCATCAGTACGCTGGTAGAAAAATGTCTGTAGGAAGGTTGATACCTTATGGGCATTGCTTAATTAGAATTCTTATCTTGATTCCTAGTGTATAACCATAGATTGCACAAAATATTTTCCTCCGATAATTTCTGCTATACAATTATTTAAATGCAGAGGCCCTATTTCTCCAATTGAATGAAGTACGTGTATAATGGTACCTCCCAACGATTCTTAGAGAAATGGCTGATTTAAGGGCCTGGGAAATTAAACGATGAACCTTGTGTGCTGGGTGTGCTGAATTAAACCTTGCTCCTCAGGTGTCATTACTTCTTGACAGTAGCAGCAGACAGAATAAGTAATATATTTATGTATGCTAACTTATGTATCGACATATATCTATAATTGTCTCTGTATCTACCCATCTGTGTACATATTAAGCTAAATTTAAGACCATGTTGATGTCCCTGGCTATAGTTCTATAACAAAAGGTTTATTCTAGCCTTACTTTCTTGTTTATCTTTAATTTCCCTCTCCAATAGTGAGAAACCTGCCTCTTACCATCTGCGAGTCATTTACTTATTTGTTCTTCCTCAGTATACACATATAATGGTTTCAATTGTTCATCTGTACTCCTGTAAGAAACAACTTTATTAACTAGAGTCCAGAGTTTATGTATAATTATTTTTGTTTATGATTTACACTTTCCAGCCAAAACATGTATTCTTCTGAAATTACTTAGGTCATCTCATTTTGTTCTTGTGTGTATGGTATACCTTAAAGTTTACTCCTTTTATTGTACAGTTCTATGGGATGAAGTCAGGTGTCTATCAATCTAGTGCCAGAAAGAATCGTTCCTTTATCCTAAAAGTCCTCTCCCATGTTGTCCCTTTGTACTGACTTCTTTAATTTAATCTATCATTATTGGAAAATATTGAGTGACCAGATGAATATACTTCTTTAGCTTTCTTTTTTTCTTCTTCTTCTTCTTTAGCTTTCTAATGCTGATCTAAAATTTCATCCACAGATTTCCATCATTTATATAAAAAGGATAAACTTCTTAGGATGATCTGATTTGATTTCTCATTTATTCTTATCTGGTTTCTGCACTACTGAATGACTCATCTTTGAACAGGGAAGTTAGTCACTCCTTTTTTAGTATTCACATAGCACCTGAAACCTACTTCTTATTCTGGTTTTCCTCACACAGAATTGTAACTATTTATGTGCATTTCTGTCTCCCTAACTTGAAAATGAGTACCTTCATAGGTGATGCCTGATACTATTCATCACTGTGTCTCTAGCACTTTGGACAGTTATATATATACACACAGTAAGCCCTTGATCATTGTTGGCTAGATGAAAAGAACACGAGTGAATTAGTGTACTTGAAGCTGGGGTTTGGTGGAGGGAAATCAGAGACAGAAACAAAGGTAATGATTGGATCCCTATCCTCAAAAAGTAGAAATTCTCCACTATGGACTGAATGTTTATGACCTTCCATATGTTGAAGCCCTAATCCTCATGGTATTAGCAGATAAGGTCTTTGGAAGATTTAGATGAGCTCATGACTGTAGAACCCTCATGATGAGATTAGGGCCTCATAAAAAGACAAAGAGCCTATAGCTCTCTCTCAAGCATGTGAGGATATATTTAACAACAAGGCACTAGTTTGCAAACCATGAGAATGGTTCTCTCCAGGAATGAAATCTGTGGGCACCTTGATCTTAGACTTCCCAATGTCTAGAACTGTGAGAAATACATGGTTATTGTTTAAATCATGATTTAAAAAAAAATAATAGCCTAAACTGAGGAAAATAATCTCTGAAGGTGCAAACTATCAATACAAATCAGTAAAAGCTAATTAGCAGATGAATGACTCCATGAAACATTTTTTTCAAGTTCTACTTTTGACCTTTAACTTTGTGAAAACAAGAAAGAGGGTGAGCAATGTTTTAGTACTTTCCACTGAATGTAGTTTTTTTTTCTATAAGACCTTTAGAAAAAGAAGCCATACAGACTGTCAGGGTCAGATAACAGGCTTTCGTTAAAAATGTAGGAAAATCCAAGATTATTTTGTTCTAGAAAATCTGACAGGGAAAGAAGAATGTTTTGATTCTCAAGTTTATCAAATGTATTTCCCTTAATAAGATAAAGAAATTGAACCAGTAAGAATTAGTCTTATTCAGAGTTGAATGAGGGAAGAAGGGAAAGAAAGAAAAAAA
Organism: Vulpes vulpes; assembly: GCF_048418805.1. Taxonomy (NCBI): domain Eukaryota; kingdom Metazoa; phylum Chordata; class Mammalia; order Carnivora; family Canidae; genus Vulpes; species Vulpes vulpes. Next base: position 81,167,178 of record NC_132795.1, read on the forward strand.
ATTCCTAGCTTTGCTGTAACAACTTTAAGGAGGTAAATCAGACAGAAAAAAGACCACTCTCATAGATGGGAACTGGTCAAAGAGGCTAATCTAGTTCTAGGCTACGGCTGCTGCAATTAACCTCTCATCCTCTTGTAATAACACTGAAACCCGGTTCCATTTTTCTGACCAACCTTCTGACCAATTCCTTCCCCTGTGCCCCATATTTGGGACTTCAGACACACCTACCTCAAGGGGGAAAATATTTGGAGACTATGTTTGTTTAAAACCATTCTATGTTCACAAAGATCATAGCTTTTGTGATCACAGATTTAAATATGTGGAATATTGATCAAATCTTGATAAACATGTCTAAGTCAGGCAGAATTGAAATAGGTCATTCTAATGTGGCTAACTTAGAGTCTCATCTGGATCAAAGGCACACACAAAAAGTAAAACAAATACTCACAGGGAAAATCATTTCAGGCTTGGGTATTTAAGGAAAGTTTTACAGAACAGGTCAGTTTTTAGCTAAGTCTTCAAGTGAGTATGGTATTAATGGGTGAACAAGGAAACTTTTTCTAGGAAAGAGAAACTACACAGAGATGAAATCATTCAACTATGTGTGGGTCAGTGACTACACTAATTTGAGGAGAAGAGGGGTTTTCTTAAAGGAGAACAAGGCCTTCAAAGACCTAAACTATAATTTGAAAGCTGTTAAAAGTATAGAGATAAAAATGTGGCCTACAGAAAAGTGGTCCCCCCATAAGGAAACCCCCATATTTATTCTACTGTTGACTAAGTGACAGGCTAGAAAAGTGGATGAGATGCTTTCTTGAAGATTTCCTCACTACTGATCTAATTTTTAAAAGTTTGTCCTGAGTATGGTTTTGACTCTATTGGTCCCTTTGTTTACTGACAGGGCTTTAGTGTTATAGATTCTAAATATATTTTTTTAGACTAACCAAACAAAGTTAGGGGGTGCCTGGGTGACTCAGTCAATTAAATGTCTGCCTTTGGCTCACATCATGATCTTAGGGTCCTAGGATCAAGCCATGAGTTGGGCTCTCTGCTTAACACGGAGTCTGCTTCTCCCTTTCCCTCTGCCCCTCTGTCCTGCTTGTGCTCTCTCTCTCTCTGTCTCTCAAACCAACCAACCAACCAACCAACCAACCAATAAATAAAGCCTTAAAAAACAAAACAAAACACAAAGTTTCTTTATAAGCAAGGTCAGAAGCCCTTCATTGATCAGAGCAGACTGAACCTCTTCCTTCTCTTCTGTCCCTTCTAAAACATGTGTGCTGATGGACAACTGTAGGATATGTGTGGATTCATGAATCCTTACCTCAAAAGTGCACTCTCCTGCTAGTCCACGGTGTCCAAGAAAGTGCTATTGCTTCTAACAACTTAGTCAAATGGTTAATTGCTCTTCCATTTGACAGCTTCACTGTTTTCATTTTATAAGGCAATAAATGTTTCCTACTAGAAGGATTTACTCGGCACATTTAGATGAACTATTTATTACTAAACATATAATATATAGGAGAAACTTTTTTTAAAAACACACATTTATCTCAAGATGTAACGTGAAAATGATTTTTAAATCTACTGAAGGATTTACCTCCTAATAACCACTTCTTTAAATTATTTTCCAATTCCTCATGTGTGGGAGGATTCTGTGTGTTGTGTATCAAGGTGTTTGTATGTGTTGTGGGTTGTGTATTAAAGTCCTGGTAAATATAGTTATGAATGCACCAAAGGCAATTAAGTATGTGATTTTGATTGGATATATTGTTATGCCATATTAGCAGCTGGCAGTATGGGGGAAAATCCTCCAACTACTCAAGGCTTAATTTACTGTACATTATTGCTATTCTCTGAAGCTGGCAAATAATTTTGAATAAAGCATTATATTTCATCATATAAAACTCTATTCTTTTCTTGATACACAATAAGTTTCAACTAACATTATGTACAATGACTAAGGCTGGCAGGTACACATGATATCGAGTTTCATAATTATTCTCATTATTCTTTGGATAAACACAAAGCATAGATGCTCAGAGGCAAGCTTTCTCAGGGCCCCAGTACCTTGGCATCATTCACAAAGCAGTTTCTATCTTTGTAGCTCTCTGACTTCCTTTAGGCCATAACACCTGTCCTTCGTCCAAGCAATTGTGTAGCCAGCAGGTGGAAGAACACTTAACACAGTGCCTTGCTAAAATAGGAACTCGATGTCTATGTAGGGCTAAGGTGGGGAGCCCAGAGGGTAAACAGACTCTGACCTAGAATTAAAACTCAAAGTTGGTTTCTCAATCTCACCAGTGCCAGCCTTCTAACTTTCTGAAGCTCTATAGTTGGCTTCCTGACTGCCTATCACCATCTCTCTGGCTTCACTGGCTCCTGGGCACACTCACTCCCTTACCTCACCTGGTCCTGGACTACACCCTGTTCCTGGACTAAACTGGTTCTTTGACTGCATTCTCCTTCCCGACCACACTCTGCTCCCTGACTACACTTGAATCCTTAACCACATTCTATTTTGACTACACCCCGCTCCTTGTCTATACTCTGCTTTCTGCCTATACATTTCCCCGTGACTGCGTCTATCATGTTGGCCACACATTGCTCCCTGACTACACACCCTGCTATACCTCACCACCTGACTACATCCTGCTGCCTCTCTATATACCCTATATACCCACTCTGCTGGTACAGCTCCTTGGTTGTACCTTGCTTCTGACCATACCTTGCTTCCTGAATCCACTCTCCTCACTGACAACACTGGGCTCTTCGACTACACTGTGCTCCATGACTGCACTCATCTCACTACATATTGTGCTCTCTTCCTACATTCTGCTCTCTGACTACACTGCTCCCTGCCTACACCCTTCTCCCTGATTGCACTCTGCTCCAACTACATTTAGCTCCCTGCCTACACCCTTCCCCCTGCCTACATTTTTCTTCCTGGCTACACCTGCTCCCAGATTGCACTCTGTTCTGTGACTGCCTTCCTCCACCTGACTACACTTTATCCCTGGAGTACACTCTGCTGCATGATGATGCTCTGCTCTGTGACGATATTCAACTTAACTATCCCTGCTCTCTGACTACTCATGCTTCCTGACTATATACTCACACCCTGTTTCATGACTACATTCTGCTCCCTGACTGCAGCCTTGTCCCTGACTAACTACAACTGGCTCTTTCTGCCTGAACACACTCTACTCTTTGATTATACTCTGTCCAAAGACTATCACCTGCTCCATAAGCACACTCTGCTTATGCAGAGTGTGCTTCACTCTCTGCACAGTAAATGCACTCTGTTTCCTCAATATACTCTGCTTCACTATACTCTGCACAGTAAATACACTCTGTTTCCTCAATCCAGTGGGCTTCTTGACTGTGTCAACAACATCTCCATTGCCTTATTTTCTTCTCCCACTTAGGTTTGTATTGTTGGGCCTCTTGGCTCATCTGACTCTCAAACTGACCCACCAACTAGCTTTCTGTAACACATGTAATATCTATTTACAGAAAAATGGTGGGCAGATAGTAAATATTTGAGCCTTTTTGGGACATAAAGACTCTTTGGTGACTACTCAACTCAAATTGTGCAAAAATAGCCATATACAATAGGAAAACATGGATTTCTGTGTTTCAATAAAATTCTTTTAATAAAATCAGACAATAAGCAACTTTGATCCATGAACCCTAGTTTACCAATCTGTGGTCTAAACTATCTTTTAATCTCTGGTAAGGACTCAGTACCTTTTTACCAACATTTTCACCATTTAATCTAAAAACAAATACTTTCTTATATATTCTGCTTAAAAAGATAAAGGGAAAGACAGATTAATAATTTATATAGATTCAAGAAGAAAGCAGATGAGGCCTTAAAATTGTCCAATAAGAGCCTTTTATTTTTTAGATAAAGAAAATTAAACTGTAGTTAGATCTCCATTCCATTATTTTGTTTTCTAGACTAAATGTAGCCTTATGTTGGAAGAACTATTTTTTCCCAGACTCAGTAAAAGGAAAACTGAAACATTTAACAGTCTGTGTATGTGGTCTCACTTGTAAGTAACTAGTGACCACACATAAAGGTCATTTTAAAACCTCTAGAAGGCTGCAGTTGGGCGCAGTTGCTCTGCCACCTTTTGAAAATATCTGTCATTCTACTGTTAATTATATTTCTATAATACTCTTTCAGACTCCACAGGGGAAACATTAAAGCACAAGTTACCTAAGTCTTAATGAGAATGTATTTCACATCCTTTATGGTATTAGGTTTTGATAAATGGAACAAGAAGAGAACATGGACATTTGGTGCTGGGAATTTTATAGACAAACTTTATACTTCTGAATAGATGCTCATATCAAATGCAATTTTAAAAAAATTATTTATTTATCTGAGAGGTAGTGGAGGGACAGAGGGGAACAGAGAAGGACAAGGAGACTCCATGCTGAGTGTAGAGCCTGATGCGGGGCTGGATTCTACGACCTTGAGATCATGACCTGAACCTAAACCAAGAGTGGGTCATTTAACCAGCTTAGCCACCCAAGCACCCCTCAAATGCAACTTTTGGATTAACTATTTCTTTTTAAAAGATTTACTTTTTACTTGAGAGAGAGAGAGAGATAGAAAGAGAGAGTGAGAGAGGGAGCTGGAGGTAAGGACAGAGACAGATGGAGAGAGAAACTTAAGCAGACTCCCTGGTGAGCAGGGCCCCCAGCATGGGGCTGGATATCATGACCCTAAGATCAGGACCTGAGCTGAATCCAAGAGTCAGATGGTTAGCCAGTTGAACCACCCAGATGCCCCTCAAAGACAACTTTTGAACTACTTGATTTAAAAGCACTCCATTTATTTCTTAGCTATGAAATCAAGCAATTTCTTCAGTTCTTTAAGCCTCAAATTTGTACCTCTAAAATGTAGTAGTAACAGGGGGTCCCTGGGTGGCTCAGCGGTTTGGCGCCTGCCTTTGGCCTAGGGCGCGATCCTGGAGTCCCAGGATCGAGTCACACATCAGGCTCCCGGCATGGAGCCTGCTTCTTCCTCCTCCTGTGTCTCTGTCTCTGTCTCTGTCTCTGTCTCTGTCTCTCTCTCTATGTCTATCATAAATAAATAAATCTTTAAAAAATAGAAAAAATAAAAAATAAAATAAAATAAAATGTAGCAGTAACAGACCATTACATGGTACTGGATTCATTTAAGGTATAATGATTATAACTATCTAGGTCCTTTGAGCAGTTAGTAATTCTCACATAAAAATTATATATAAATGTGGCATCCATATAACTTCTGGCATTTTGGGGGTAATTTACAGTTTCAAAGTTTTTACTAAGTTGGTTGATAGGATAATCACTATATATCCCTGGGAGCAGTTAGTATTAGCCCTAATATACATATGAAGAAACTAGACCTCAGTGAATTAAAGTGGTTTTCACTAGTTTATTCAATTTGTTGGTGGTGGAATCATGTGTTCTTCTCAAGAGAAATAAGTTTCTCAGATAATCAGTTATCTAACTTATACCTAATGGCTCTTGGGAAAGTATATATTTCAAAATGCTAGACTTTAGAGAGAGCCAAGGTCAACTCAATTTCAGTTGTTTCTGTTGTGACCACAAAAACTTGGGGATTTTCCTGAGAGGTTCAACCTAACACAGGGAAATTCTCAATTTCCAAAATCGCTCTTTTTAATTTGTTTTTTGATATTTTAAAGACTTTCATATGAAGAAAACTCCTTTATTTGACAATTTGAAATACCGCTTAGAATGAACTTGATATTGGCAGAAAGCACTTTGACTTCTACCTACATCTCCAGTTTTATGTTAAATCCTGTCTCTTATCTTTTCTGTCCATCTTGATTAGAAGTCTCTGTTTCTAAGACTTTCCTACTCCTAGGTCTTCCAACCACATTTTTGTCTATTTGAAAACAAACTATTATTCCCTTGCAATGACCATTAGTGCTTTATGTTTCAGTTGACATATTATTTCTTCAAGAAAGCATTTTATGCCCCCTGAGATTAAGTTAAGTTCCACTCTTCCTAGTCACCAGGTTTTAGAATTATTTGTATGTCTATCTGGAAGTATTTCATAAATGTTTTTCTTCCTCGATAAAATAAAAGCTTAATGAAGGCAGACACCATGTCTCTGTTGTTCACTGTTTATTTCTGTGTCTAGCACATACTATACCCTCCAATAATATTTGATTCACTGAGTTACATCCTTTTCCAGGCACAAGTAACCAAAATCACATCTTCTCTGGAGAGAATTGTGATAAGGGAAATGAGTTAAGAGAGCACAGTTGTGCTACCAACCTGATTGAGGTAAAAGAACAGTAAAGAGAAATGTCACAGAAAGGGATTGTTTCAGAGACTAAAGAAAAACACAACCCATTCACTAATTTACATTACTTTCCACTGTACATAGAAGATAACAGACTTCTTTTTTCCTACATTAGTGCACTGTTGTGGAATAGGGATAAAAATATGATATCAGATATCCATCCAGATGGCTAAATGGTGCCTATCACCCATGGGAAGCACTGGAAAAGGAATAAAAGATCACATGCTCTAGAAGTTCAAGCTGAAGCCTCATATTCAAAAAATCAGAGTAGTTGCCTTGGCTAAAGGGCTTCTGAGTACGGTGATGTAAGTTGTGCATTTCACAATTTAAGAGGGCATCATTCACCTATATTGTAACACCTGAAGCTAATATAACATAGTACATCAACTAACTAGAATTAAAAATAAAAACTAAGATGATATCACTCATATATGTTTGCAGCTACCTGTCCAAGTGAACATCTAGATTATTGGACATCCTTGAATTATTCCAGGGAAGATAGTGACTAGATCCCAGTGCGTAGGACCACTAAAATGAGGAACTGATGATTAATTAACTTTTTATCAGGCCACATTCAATAGAACCCACTTTATCAAATAAAGAGTTATTTATCACATAGTAAGATAATGCAGCTTGGGGCTGGAGCAGCTTGTTGACAAAAGCATCAGACTGAGACTTTTTCAATGTGCCTATTTTACCATCTCTACTTGCAAAATAGGCTGGGACATGAAGAATTTGAGCTGGGCACATTCTTTTCTTGAACAAAATTGGAGTATCTCAGTAGAGGAACAGGGGGATAGTTGATTTTGGAGAGGCAAATAGTAATGTCTGGCACCTTTAGGGTTACATCTAAAGCTAGGATTGTAGCTCCTGCTTTCTGGCAGAAGACAAGGTTTGAACACTGAGTCTGAGCCAACTATGCTCTGGATATATTTCTTAACCTAGTTAAACATAAGTATAGATCTGTCATTTAACCAGCATGCAACTTCAAAACATTGATTTTTAAAGTACTAAGGAATGGACAGAGGTAAAAGGAAGGAGGACAAAAGAAAGAAACTCTTTGTGAATGAGATGTTTGAAAGGGATCATAAAATGAAAAGGCCCAAAGAATCAGTTCTTAAAATAAAAAAGAATAATAACATTTAATTTTCAAAATAGTAAAAGAACTATCTAGGTGTGGGTGGATAAGAAGGAGCATGCATTTAGATGTTGGCCCAGTAATTATTATGTATAATATTAGACAACTTTATTACAACAGTACCTGCAAAGACTAGATTCACTGAATAACAACATCTAATTATATCAACAGGGATATCACTATATTTTGCAGAGTGGGCCTATTCCATGTAAGAGTTTTTGTGTCATACTTAGAATTAGCAGTCCCTTTACGAGGTGCATGTATATTCTCTTTCAAAAGATATCTAATTGCTGCTGAGGCACCCAAAGGGAATGAATTTAGAATCTTCTGTTTTATTTGAATGACTCAATCATTCAGATTTTCCCAGGGAGAAAAATGTCTCTGACATAAATGGTGAGTTAAACTCTTTCATATGTAATAACTACTTCAACTAACCAGATCCTTTCTAATGTGTTGCCTCTTTTGAGTTAAATTATTCCCACTAAATAAGTATGTACTTTTGGGTGCTTCATGGTACAGCTAAAGAATCCAAATTAAAAGAGTTGAAATTAGAAACATGACTATCTACATAGCTTTCTTCAGTAGCTTTTTAACTAACTTTTCTTCAGTTTTTTTTAATTTTTTAATCTCTACTTTTTTAAAAAAAATCTTATTCTCTAAAAGGTAAACATAGCAAGAACTTGAAAACTACTGTGAATCAGGAAATATTATTTAGTTTCTGTGAGATTCTATTTTCTTATCTGCTACACTGAGATAAGAGATACCTCACTGGTTTGAAGAGATTAGTAGAGATATTCTCATATATAAAATATCTAGCAGAACCTGACACACAATAGGTGCTCTGTAAAAGCTAATCTCAATTCCACCTCTCTTCTTTCCCACCACCTCTACCTCCTTCTTCCTTTTCCTTATATTTGCAAAGTATCAGGTCATTCCTCCTAATTTTGTAGACTCCCTCATCTCCCTTGGCTGCCTCTTTGCCTTTTTTCAACCACTTGCATCTTGAACACTACTGTTAAATTCAACTATGACCTCAGGGTTGAATTTGAGAAAGTGATTAAGACTCAAGAATAACCTCACAAGGGAATATGGGAATTAAAACTCTCGCAAACATTAGGCTCCCAGGAATGTAATAAAACCAATCCAGCAGGAAATAACTTGATGGCAGGCACTCAAAGGATCCTCAGGAGGATCTTGTTTCCCACGCTTATGCTGGCTGGGTCAGTGTTACTCACATTCAGGTATAGAGAGTGGGTCACTTTCTATACAGGAGCAACGCCTATGGCTATTCTAAGTGGAAAATATGAAGTTGCTATACTGAAAGAGATGGGGAATACTTTAGGGTCAGAATTATCTAACAACTCCTCATCTAGGCTTACAGAGTTTAAAGCAGAGCTATATAACTCATTTGATCTCAGCAGGACAAGCTCATTGGAAATATAACATCTGTTCACCTAATGTTCTTCTCCCCATGTAAGTCTCACTGCCTGATTGCTTGAAGTAAGACTTAAAAATTTCAAGCAAGTGAACCCAAAAAAATGAGCATACATACAAATAGAATGCTAGAATTACATCCATATCTTTCACTATATTACAAAATTCTCACTATCTAACAGAATCAATTACTTCATCATTTAGCTTCTTTCTTCTTAATATATCAAAACAAATAAACATCTATTTATTCAAGCAGTAAACAGATATCAAGTATGTTTGATGCTTTAGGCACTATCATAGGTAATAGGAAAGAAGTGGTAATGAAAATACGCACATCCCCAGCCTGTCATGAACTATGGATACTAAATAAATAAGGACACAAAAGTAACCGTTGCTTTTTTTGTTCAGCATAACAAACATAACTATCTAGATTGAGTCCTTATGACACACATGTACCTTTTTATTTTTTTCCTAGTAATAAGCACCAACCCCTAGAGGAGTGGCCATGTCTCTCTGACTGGGCCAATCATAGTACTCCGTATTTCTCTAGCCATAGTAATTGCTCCAAAGTTGAGCATGTGACCCAAACTGCCCCAGATAATCCATTCTCTGGGTTTTTCTACCAGGAAACAATGGGAAGAACTCAGAAACTTCTGGATGCCATCATGCCTGCCAGATGAAGAAGGTTCATTTGAAGCAGGAGACGTTAAAGCCAAGCACAGACATATTGCCTCCTTAGACTCTATATGATACTCAGGTATTATGTAATATTTATTCTATATAATCCTATTTTATTACAATTCTGTCACTTGCAATTAAAAACATTCCTACCAATGGAAAAATAAATGTAAATCCATGTTTTTTAACAGTGAACGTGCTTTAAAGGAAATGTATGGATCAGGAGATCATAAAACAGAGGGAGTCATCTCATCTAAGAGGACAGGGAAGACAACTCTGAGGAAAGTCATTTAATTTTTAATTCTAAAGGATGTCTTATTTTAACTGGAAAAGGAGGGAGAAGGAAATAGTAAGGGGAAGGGCCTGATGGCCATGTGTTTGATCTCCTGATTGAAGGCCAAAGCTGCTTATACAGTGATCTCCAGACCCGAATGGGCAAGGATCAAAGGAGAGAGTCCTGTGGAGCCATGTTTTTTCCTGACCAGGGTTATAAACCTTAAACATTGCTTCATATACATATCATAAACTTAATTTGAGGAGAATTTTTACTGGCTGATAGTGCATTCTAGACTTCGGAATGACCAGAAATATATTTTTACAAGCATTAGTAATACCCATTCTCTCACAAAACCTATGGAGAAGCTAAGTAACTCTATGACATGAATACAGACGAAATAAAATATGACTGAAAAGAATAGTATAAAGTGGACTTTTGTTCTGTATACACAGCCATCAGAGCTGAAAAGAAAATCTGTGTCCTGCAAAATTTCATTAGGATAAGAGATTCTTTCAGTTAGGAAAATAGGTGATTACCTTGCCTGGATTTAGTTTGCAAATACAAATATTTGATCAGGACCTAGGTCATTAGTGAAGAGACTGATGGATTCAAAAGTCTAGGGAAAAAAATACTCTTTTTAAAGTTTGAAAGAAAGATGAGAGAGCGAAAGGGGAAATAAAGTATTGGTATTACTGCTTCAAATACTTACATATCTTTTTAATGTATATAGATTTTCTCATTAAATCCTAGGGGGCTATGACCATAGTCATGAACCAGAGGGAACAGACATTAGTGGTAATTTAATGGGAATAGATATATCTGGAAAGAAAAAATAAATGTTAACGAACAGGATCATGTAAAATTTTAAGACAAAATCATAAACCCAAAGCCACTTAAGATATTTTAATGCCTAGTGAAAGTCATCATTGCTTATAAAAACATGTCTTCACACAACAGCCACGGCTGCTTAAAAAATAGTTTGCTAATAACTTGCAGAAAAAGATTTTTAAAAATATACTGCGATTCTCTTTCATTAGAAGGTATACCAATATGCGTCATTTTAAGGTACAGGAAACCTCACTCATTCTGACTCAACCTGTTTCCGTCAGTGGAAAATGACTGACTAACTCAGCCCCAAGACTAGCTGTGTGTTAAATTAAAAAAAAAAAAAAAAAAAAACCTTCAATTATTACTGGTATCCATATTCCTAACAAAGCTTATTAACTGCATATTTCTATGTTCAATGTCTATATTTAGGACTGTAATCTTCCTTATTAAACATTTCTTTTAGTAAAGTAAGTGAACTTGTCACTAAACAATACTTGTTAGAGTTGTTTCAGTCCATTCTCCTCAATTATTCATGAAGTGAATTTTTAAGTCACTTAGGGGATGGAAGAACCAAGGAAGCTTAGGTTTGGTTAGGGCAAAAAGAAATGAAACAAAAAAGGGAGCAAAACCTACTGCTTAAATGGAGGTGGCTTGCTTCCTTTGAAGTCCTTGTGAGTATTGCTTTGTGTTGCTAATTTAGAACACTCATTAGCATTAAAAAGCTTTAATTAAATGTTTAGTCCCTTGTTCTGGGTACCACACCACTTCTGAATTTTGTAGGTCATGCCCTTTGCGCTACTTGTGGTTGAAGAAGCATAGTCATCCCCGTGATCTGCAAGCCCTTAATCCTCTGGCCCCTGTCTACTTCTCCAGTCTCATCCTTACCAGCCAGTCTATCACTAATCATTCTCACATCATCTCCAATTACTTTTGGACCCCCAGACACCCCAAGCCTCTTTTACTCTCAGGGTTTCCAGAACACTATTAGCGATTTACAGCACCTTCTCTATCTCCTCTTCTTTTACTTAGCTCCTGTTGTTTTTTCAAACTCACAACAAACACTGTCTTTTTCAGGAAGCCATATTTGATCTCATTAGCTTGGGTTAGACATTGCTTCTATATATAATCTGGCATTTTGAGCTTAACTCTAATATGACCTTTGGTCCTGTAATTGAACATTTTATTTTTAACTACTCTAGTGCCTAGTATTGTTCATACGATAAATACCCTCTATATATTCAATGAATACATAGATTAAACAATGAATAACAAGTGAAGGAAATCAGGAAACCACATTCCTGAATAAAATTGCAAAAAAATTTCTCGAATACCCCAAATAACTCAGATGTCTTCAAAATGTCCTGTCTAGTTCTTTCTAAAGTAGCTACTTGTACTTGTACTTATTATATTGGTATCCTTTTAAAGCTCTCTCATTCATAAATTTTTTAGGCATAATTAAATTGACACTAAATTATACTGAACTCATCTGTATATCTGACTTGCAAAATTCATATTCAGTTAACATTCATTTTTCTCCAAAGTATGTAATTTTAAAATGACATGATACTGACAGTTATTAGCTTGATGCTAATTTAGAGCAACTGAACAGTTTATTTTAATTTTTTAAGTAGGCTCTATGCCCAGCATAGAGCTCAACTTGGAGCTTGAACTTACAACCCTGAGATGAAGATCGAGTTGAGATCAAGAGTCAGATTTTTTACCAACTCAGCCACCCAGGAACCTGCCACCACCTTTTTTTTTTTTTTTTTGGTAAGTAGGCTCCATGCCCAATATGAAGCTCAGAGACAAGCAATTCATTTTTAAAAATGGCAGGCGACCCCACAACTTCTTAATTCATTGTCTATGGTATATATTATTCACAACAAATTCTACTTAGAAATATAGTTTTGGTCTGAGGGAACCTTAGCAGTCAACAAGTCTGAGTAGAACTTAAAGTTCAAGTCCATCTAGTTACTTGCTTCAGCTCTCAAGATTGTTCTTAGCCTCACAGTCTCAGCACAGTTTGGCTTAGTGATGAGAATGTGGAATAACATGTAAGACCGAAATCAGAGAAGGAAACAAACCATAAGAGACTCTCAATCATAGGAAAGAAATTAAGGGTTGCTGGAGGGGAGGGGGTGAGAGGATGAGGTAACTGGATGATGGACATTAAGGAGGGCACATGATGTAATGAGCATTGGGTGCTATAGATGACTGATGGATCACTGAACTCTACTTCTGAAACTAATGTAGCAGTATATTTTAATTAATTCAATGTAAATGAAACAAAACAAAACAACAACAACAACAACAAAAAGAGACTACACAGGTATGGGAAACATATGACCAAGCACCAACTCCATCCTTCTCCTGACTTTGTTTAAATTGCTCCAGAGAAGCAGGTTATCTTATTCTACTTTCCATGTTTTTCTCAATATTCAGTTACTGAAATACTCCATTTGATGGGAAAATATTAAATTTCTGCTTCTTGCTATGATCAAAATTTAGTAAATAAGACTCTGGTAGTAGTTGTGGTTGTCAAACATTTTTTCATTGTTTTTCCCACGATGTTTTTGTGTTTGCTTTGGTTTTCAGTTCTCTGACTGATAAATACTAACTAAATTGAAGGAGAAGTTAGTAAAATGAAAGTAGTTTTAGTTTGACAAAACTAAAGACCTGTTTGAGTTTTTGCACACTTTTGGAGAAAGGATTGTTTTAAAATAATTATAATTACAAAAATAATTAAAAGAAAGTACTACTCTCCCTTCCTAATTTTACCGTAAAGTTTTGAGAGTCAATTTGAGTTACCTTTTCACTAAGAAATATGCAGATTTTTGCTAAGCACTTTTAGAGGTTAAGACTTGTGAACAGTAATGAAGCACGGCCATGTGACTGGTTCAAAAAGTTACTGTGAAACTGATAAAGATCAATCAGTTGCCACACTAATAATGTATTGGAATAGTATAATAAATATGGTGAGAGCCATTTTTATATTAATTAAGTATAGAAAATGGACAGTGAAGCTATGGAGGCTCAGTCATTTAATAACTTTGAGACTCCAGAAAGTAACTTAAGCTGAGCATCAGTTTTCTTGTCTATAAATGGAGAAAACAATACCTTGTGGGTTGGCTGTGAGCATTAATAATAATATATGAAAACTTAAAAAGTGCCTAGCATATATTTGGCCTCAATACATAGTAGTTATTACTATTACTGGCAATTTAATGTACTATTTATTGTGCGCATTACTAGGTGTCCTGCAATATAATTGCCTGGTGATCTCAAAAAAAAAAAAAAAAAAGTTACTAATCTACAATCCAGAGATCCCAAGTTAGAATAGGAAGTTAGACCTAGGACATTGACTTTTTAAGGAACATCATTAAAAAATGATTTTTATTTATCCTATTAACTGAGCACTAGTGTATTGAAGGATACAACTCAGTTTTAACAAGATGAATAGAGTGTATGTGATCACAAAATGATCATGGTATCTGAATTTTCTACTTAATCTTATGCTTTCATGCTTATCATTTTATATAGCCTCACAAAGTTCTCATTAATATGATCATTCATATGCTCAGGAATCCATTGTGTAGACTAACCTTTTTTGTGCTGATAAATCATACCTTTGGAACTTAGTAAATCATATTATAAAGAATTATTTTTAAAAATTGTCAGATGATGCTTGTAACATATTAACCTATACTATGCTAGAAGGATTCAAAAGAAAAATGTTTTGCTACTGGTTTTTGGCCTGCTATTTACATGCTTCCAAGGTGTGTTTGTTTGTTTGTTTGTTTATATTTTATTTGAGAGGAAAGAGAGAGTGTGGGAAGGGGAGGGCAGAGGAAGAAGAAAGAGAGTCTTAAGCAAGCTCCCTGCCCACTGCAGAGCCCAAAACAGGGTTCCACACAGGGCTATCTCATAACCCTGAGACCTTGACCTAAGCCAAAATATAGAGTTGCACACTTAAACAACTGAGCCACCCAGGTGTCCCATGAAGGTGTACTTTTAAGTAGACACCACACCCAATGTTGGGCTTGAACTTGTAACCCTGAGATCAAGAGTCACATATTTTATCAACTGAGCCAGCCAGGTACCCCTCCAGAGTGTACTTTTAACCTATATATTTTGTATAATTGACCCAGATAAGATAATGAAAGTATAAAGTCTTCATGTACATTCTGCTAAATATTTTTGACTCTCTTTTCTGGGACCCAGGGGGGCATCCATTTAACAGAGGTGTCATCTAGAACAGCTAATATCCATCCATCTTATGGCAGTAGAAGTCTTCATCAGCTCATTGGGTGGGAGGAACTCAATTGTGAGAAATGCACAGAATTATCCAACATTTTATAGACCCTTTCATAATGAAATCTAGAAAGCAATTACCCATTAGCACATCTGCACTGGCCCTGGGAAAAAAAATAAACAATTAACATTAATGAAATTGTAAGCATTGATTAATCATTCCTTTTGGAATCATTCCTTTTGGTTCTAATAGCTAAGAAGAAATTTGCCATTACCCAATTTAATAAGGGGCTCCTCCCATGCTGGTTTTACTATCATAGTTATTAATTTTCACACCTGTGATTGTTTGCATCAGCTAACTTCAGCTTCAACTGGCTGAGCCCTCAGAGGCAATTGCATCTAAAAGTGCTCAGCTGAATGTACAATTAGCCTATTGTCAGGAAACTGCAGTGCACAGATCATATGTTAATACAAGGAAATTTGGATATTTCTCTCCTAATGCTCATCAAGACTTAAAGGTCAGCAGGGAGTTCAGGAAGTTTCTAACACCATTCCTTTCTCTCCAATTAACTTCAGTTCTAAAATATCCAAGGGGATCTGGAGTATTAATTTTAAAGTATTCTAAGTGAAATGGGGTTTTGTGAGGCCAAAATCCAGACCAAATTCATTTCAGCCTATTTCCCAGCCAAGCATGGTGATACAAAAGGTTAAGTATCCCAGGTTTTGGTCATGTCAGGCTACTCCTACTGGTGTTTTGAATAGAAATGTGTGATCTAAAAGCAATCTTTGAGATTCTCTCAAATAATTCAATTAAACTGAACTTTGTTGAACATTTATGTTATGTTCCTCATTTTACAGATAAGTAAAAGTTGAAGTCCAGAGAGAATGAACTGTAAGCTCAAAGTCCTATAATTAGAACCCCACAATCCATATTCTTATCTAGTACTCCTTATAAACCATACATTTACCTTACTAAGTCTTAACTAAGTGGTAGAAGCTGTAGCTTTACAAGTTGCCACTACATTACAGAATATCAGAGACAATTTCCTGGATTTTTCTCCCATTCTTTCTAGGCTTTGTATAATTTATTACTGGATTTCAGTGACCTATGAGGGAATGCTATGAATGAGATTCCCTGGTAGCTCTCTAGGGCTGCAAAACACCTGTGGCATTTTGATATTTTTCTGGACTCAACGCTAGCTCTTTTAAGATTTAGGAATTATATGTGGATGCTTTATGCTATCATCTTGTCAAAGGGGACATTATAAATTCAATTAAACGATTCATCACAAATGAATAAGGATAATAAAATTAAGGTTTAGCTTAGTTAAAACACAGGTTCCACATGGGACTTCAAATTTTTTGGAATAAAATTTTTTGGCACAGTATGAGAGCTGTTTGTTTATCTCAAAATATTTTACACAAGAAGCCTGAGAATTCTTATTAAACTTATTCCTTAGCATAACACTTTGTAATCAGAGAATTTTAAAATGCAAGTCAAAAAAGATATGGACATTATCAACTAATTTGCATATGAATTAGCACAATATTAGCTAAGAGAAATCCTGGGTAAAATGACCTCAGGGGTTGAGGTTCAGAAAAGATGTGACACAGTCTAAAAAAAAGTAGTTTGGATTGTTGTACATTTTAGAAGAAGACTCAAGCACCATATTAGGGACTCCCAAACTCTTTGAAAGTCATGATAGGCAAAAGAAAGAAGGGAACATGTGAAGCAAAGGGAAAGATACTGCTTTACTTCCACAGTTTTCTCTGGAGTCAAGCATGAATGACTCCCATGGAAATAGTATCATGATTCCAACATGGTTCTGGTAACTAAAATGGCAAACGTGTATCTTGTCATGATAGTCATTGAAGTCAGGTCATTAATGGCATTTATATTTGTGTATCCACAAAGAGGAACCCTTGCATCACATATTCCGCTGAAGCTCTATTTTTCTCTTCTATTTCCAGGGTAGGTGATATTAGGGGGCCAATCTCTTCATATCAGTAAAGGTTATTAAGTCATCTCATGGGTTTTTAACACATTTTCATTTTTCACAAAAAAATGGCCATAAATATATATTCTAAAGCAGATTTTCTCATTCTGTTCAAACCACCTTACCCTATGCCTTTGACCTTACTTAAAGTGAGAGCCATGTGCCTTCCATTGGCTAACAAGGCACTGCATGAGAGATTCATGCCTACCACCAATTTAAAGTGACACTTGTTACTTCCCATTGTTATCAAGATAGTTTAATTTCTTCATAGCACTTATGGAACTACCTAATTTTTCCTATTGATTTATTTACTTATTGTCACCCTATACACATCAGTGAAGATCTATAACAGCAAAGATCTTGTCCATTTTGTCCACTGCTGACTCTAGAATATCTACCATATATCTGGTATATTGATGAATATTTGTAGAATAAATTAACCATTTGCCTTGCCCAGCATAGTGTCTAATATTTAATAAGATTACATAAACTTACATTGACTAAGAAGATGGATTGGTTTGAATTGGATTCTTTAAACTAATCACTCTTCCCACGTTAGTCTCACGTATACCACAATAAGGGTACAGAATCCGCTCACATTTTTTTTTTTTTACGATTTTATTTTATTTATTTATTCATGAGAGAGAGAGAGACAGAGACAGAGACAGAGATACAGGCAGAGGGAGAAGCAGGTTCCATGCAGGGAGCCCTAAGTGGGACTCGATTTCCTGTCTCCTGGATCACACCCTGGGCTGAAGGTAGTCCTAAACTGCTGATCTACCCAGGCTGCCCCGCCACTCATACTTCTTAAAATACTGATTTTTTTTTGTAACTTTCTCTGATCCTTTTTCAGTGTTTCTATTTTTATAGAGAAAGGAACATGTCAGTCGAACCTGGGTTCAAAATGACAAATTAATTTGTGAATATAGACAATTTACTTAAAGTATTTGTTGGATGTCTCTAAGTCCTACCTTTCACATATGAAAAATTGGAATAATAAGAATGACTATGAAAATTAAGAATAAAGCCAATATTAAGCACCCCATAAATTGAGGATCATAAATAATAAAAACGATAAGTATAGTAGTAAAAATAATGTTTTAAAAGCATTTCTTTTTAGAAAGGTCTTCCTCAGGTGGTACAGAATAATTTGTAAATCATTTTTCCTATTTAATTTAAGTTCATTACTTTCCTGTTGTATTCTTGAACTTTCTCTACTAAATTGGTTTCTACTCAGCTATTTTTATCATTCTTTAAAATCTACATTATTTTGTTTTTTAAAAAATCAAAATATATTTAACACATAATATTGTATTATTTTAAAGTGTACATGTTGATTTGATATATATTCATTATTTTTATATGAGAAAGGACCATTAATTTATTTTAATAGAAGTCTACTACTTATAGTTATCCTTTCTTATCTCCAAATCACTAATATGCTTCTTTAAAAAAAATGCATTCCTCAAATGTGCCATATTTTGGGCTTCCTCAGTGTCTTTGCACATGTTATTCTCTAAGTTACACATCCTCCTGGCCCTCACCACCATCCTCTTTAGTTATCTCTGCTCACCCTTCATAGTTCAGCAAAATTTTCATTCGCACAAGACAGACCGCCAAGTCTTGCCTTTTTGGTGCCTTCTGGTTTTCTTTCATAGACTCTCCTCAGTTTGTAACTGCTATATTAAATGACTATCAGGTTAATGTGTCCCCTTCCACTCTGTAAGGTCCTTGAGAGTGGGGATTAGATCTATGTGTTCAGCACATTGCATAGTAAGTGGAAGATTCTCCGTAAATTATTTGTTGAATAAATGGGGGGCAAGGAGACCAGATTGTTCTGAATTGTATTTCTGTGAATTTCTGACCATTGTGCCCATTCTCTTACTTGGGTTTTTCTGAAAGCTGTGATTGAGAAAAGGACTTTCACCATTGGCTTTACTAAAAGCCCTTTCATACTGAAATTGTCTATCTTTCTGCCATCTCCCCCTTCTGCCTTTTTCCCCACCTGGACTGGGTTTTCCCCTGTTTTCTGCTACCCTGTTCCCTCCCTCACACAGGTAAAAGATCCTCCTATCATAACTTTTCTCATCCCTGTGACTCCCACCAGACAATTTCAACAGGATGTTCCCTAACATACAAAACTCCTAGTGCAGCCTCAGAGAATCAGGAGTGAAGCATGTGGAGTGGGGTCAAGGTGATGTATTGCCAGGTAGCAGGTGCACAGAGCTGCCTAAGTCTACACAGAACTGGCTGCATTATGAATGTAAGAGTGCAGCTGAGAGGGCATGAAGCTGTGTCACATCAATTCTCTTCATACAAGGCATGAAGACCCACTTGAACCTCTGTGCAGCTAAGCTTGTACAGGGTCTCTGCTGATTAATGTTGGTGTTTAATCTGTCAGTTGTTCACTCATGTCAAGATAATACATATTCCAAGCTGGTCACAAACAATCATGTCATATGAGGAAAAGACAGAAGTCTTATGCAAATTAGGATATATGGCATTGCTTGAATTTGCCATTCATACAAAGATCATTATTCTGCCATGAAAATAAATCAGATTGGTTCAACATATATCCTTTTTTGTTCCCAAAGACTTTTTCTTTAAATGTCCAATTCCTTGAGTTATTTAGATTAGGCTGGAAAAATCAAGGGTTTTGGGTATATTATTTGATTCCTCTGAGATATTTCCTTCCAAGGCTTTTCTGTGTGTTTGCACCTACATTTGCTTTGAGATTTGGAGAATGTTTCTTTCCTTTCCTTTCCTTTTCTTCTTCTCTGCCTCTTTCTCTTTTCTATCTGCTTACTGCAAATCAGAATATTTTGCTTATCTTATCAATGTCTCTCCTGACTCAGAATAAAGAGCTGTTCAGTCCTTAAGAATATGAATGATGTATTACTTGTGTGGCATATCTGTGGAAGCAATCCCTTTCCTAAGGCAAGTGTAAAGATGTCAAATACAAAAAGAAAATTAGTAACAAAACTGGAGGAAAGAATATCCACAGTTCTGTTCCAAAAATGCATGCTCATGTCAAAACTATCTTGGAATTTAGGTTGGGCAAAAAGTAACAGTTTCATCACAAACATGATTGGTCCTGCTTGTATGGTTTCAGACTGGAAGTTGAACTTCAATTTTTTTTTTTAAATCCCGCTTTAGTCTCTGTTCAAAAAGAGCTACCAGCCCATGCAATATTTTTAATTTTCTAAAACCTCACATTAAAAAAAAGTCTGTTCTAATTATTGTTGCATATATATTTCAAAATCAGACCTGTGATTGACTAATTGCAGTGGGCTGAGAGATACTTTAGTAAAAGGGAAAAAAAGATCATTTCCTTCCCTATAAGCTCTTCCACTAAGTTAACTGTCCTCCCTTCCTCCTGGCATTGGATTTTGGGTATATTTTCCCAATTGAATTCAAACTGCATACATAATTTTGAATTCTACTTTATTTCTGAGTAATCTTTTAGTAATATAGCTCTGTGAAAAAAAATCAGTTTTGTACATTTATATTTAGTCAAGCAGCCAAAAGCACTAATCAGGCACTTACTCATTGGGTGTAGTTTCCTATAGGAACACACTCACGCACACACACACACACACACACACACATTTGTAAAATAAATTGAAAATGTGAGAATGGATACCAGTCAGGAATTTATTCTATTATATAATATTAAATAAAGTTGCAAATATTGGTAAGTTAAGGAGGGAGATATTACTGGTTGAACTTAAGACACTTAGAAGTCTAATTATAAAAGAGCACCTGGTACTCTAATATAGTAAAATCTCTGCTCCATTTAAAAAGCATATTGTGTCATTGGATTTGCCATTCTTTGGATACAGAATAACACATTTTAAAATGCAGATATAGATTTTAGTATCTCAATAGCTCTTTCCAACTAGTAATTTTAGGCTTTCAGCCTCTTTTCTAGATTCCCTATTCTCTGAATATTTTGCGGAGCCCACAAGTAGTATCTCACTTGTAATGTTTAAAATGCCTACTTGTGCTTGTCTTTTGGCCATTATTCAAACTTTCTATAGCTTTAAAACTACAAGGCTTATTTATTTATTTATCTTCCAGAATGGGTTTAGATGCCCTTCTGTGTCCCTCACTTTTAGATGACTTGTGGAATAAACTCACATAGCCTAATATAAATGTAATTAGTGTCCTAGAAGATGGGGAAGACAGAGAGGACAGAAAATATTTGAAGAAATAATAGCCAAAATTTTCCCAAATGCGAACAAAATAAACCCAAAGATGTAAGATACTCAATAAATCCCAATATATTTGAAGAAAATTACATTAGGATACATCATAATCAAATTTCTCAGAATCATTGATAAAGAGATAATCTTAAAAGCATCTAAGGAAAAAAAAAAGACATGTTATGTAGAGAGAACCAAAGATAA
Organism: Vulpes vulpes; assembly: GCF_048418805.1. Taxonomy (NCBI): domain Eukaryota; kingdom Metazoa; phylum Chordata; class Mammalia; order Carnivora; family Canidae; genus Vulpes; species Vulpes vulpes. The sequence goes on from NC_132795.1 coordinate 81,188,521, forward strand.
GGACAACAGAAGATTTATTGTTGGAAAATGCAATTGAGAAAACAGTAGATCAACAATTTTAAAGTTTAAAGAAAAAGGACTGTCAATCTAGAAAAATATCTTTTAAGAACAAGGTGAAATTCACCTAGGCTAAAAAAAGAATCATCACCAGCAGACTCACAGTACACAAAATGTTAAGAGAAATTCTTTAGGCAGAAGTAACATGATGCCAGATGGCAGTAAGAATCTACACCAAGATATGAAAGATACTGAAAATAGTAAATACATTGATAAGTCTGTAGCATTTCCTTAGCATTTAAGACATTCTAAATATATTTGATGGTTTAAGTAAAATTTTAACAATGTAGTATTTGGTTTATAACTTATGTAGAAATAAAATGCATTATAACCATAGCACAAGGTTCCAAAGGGGAGAAAGAGAAGTATGGTGTTTTAAAGTTCTTATAATACATATGTAGTGGTATAATAATCCTTGAAGGTAAACTGTTGAAAGTTGAAGATCTATACTGTAAACTCTAAGGCAACCACAACAAAATGAAACATAAAGAGCAATAACTCAACAAAGGAAATAAAAATAGGGAGATATTGATAAAGAACATAAACTTTCAATTATAAGATTAATAAAGTCTCAGGATCTAATATAAAACATGGTGAAAACCATATTATATAATTAAAACTTGCTAAGAGTAGGACTTAAATGTCCTCTCATATACACACACAGATAAATATGTGAGGTGATAGATATGGTGATTAACTAATATATATAAGTACACAAATATACACTAATTTATTTATACATATATTAGTACACTAATATATATATAAAGTACACAAATCATGATGTACCCCTTCAATATCTTACAATTTTATGTCAGTTATACCTCAATAAAGCCAAAATCAATAATAAAAAAAAGCTTAATTGAAGAAAATAAGGCAGAAAGATGAAAAAGAAAACAAGAAACAAGACTAACAGAAAAATAGGTGGAATGTTCATAATTAAATAGATTAATAATCAAATTAGATATAAATAGTCTAAGCACTCCATGTAAAATACAGAGATCATCAGGATAAAATAGCAACATCCAAGCATGTGCTACCTACAATGTGTATTTTAAGTATAAACACAAAAATAGATATGAAGTAAAAGATGAAAGCGTAAAGCTAGCATTAATGAGAAGAAAGCTGGAGTGATAATATTACTATCAGATAAAATAAATTTCAGAGCAAAGATGATTATCAGGAACAAAAATATCATTTCATAAAGATTAAAGGGGAAATTCACCAGAAGGACATAACAATTCTAAATGTTTATACAGAAAAAAATCAGAATTTGAAAATACATGAAGTGAAACTGATTTATTTGCAAGGAGAAATACATAAGTCTATGATTATCATTAGAGATCTTAGTACCCTTCTCTAAATAATAGAACAAAAAGCAGAAAATATGCAAGGAAAGAGTAAATGTAAACAATACTATCAACCCATTTGACCTCATTGTATGTATAGATCTTACCGCCTACCAATAGTAGAATAAACATTCATTCCAAGAACATTTAACAAGACAGGTCATATTTTATGGAAAGACCATAAAATAAGTTAAAAGGACACAAAAATTCAGGTCATACAAGATATGTTCTCTGAGCACAGTGAAATTACTATTATAAATCAATAACAGAAAGCTTTCCAATCTACATATTTAATGCAATCCCTATCAAAATACTACCAGCATTTTTCAGAGAGCTAGAATAAACCATCCTAAAATTTGTACAGAACCACAAAAGATCCCAAATAGCCAAAGCAATCCTTTGGAAAAAAAAAGGAAATCAAAACTGGAGATATCACAATTCTAGATTTCAAGCTATATTACAAAACTGCAGTCATCAAGACAGTATGGTATCGGCCCAAAGGGACACAAAAATCAATGGAACAGAATAGATAACCCAGAAATGGATCCATAACTATCTAGTCAACTAATATTTGAGAAAGCAGGAAAGAATATCCAATGGAAAGAAGATGGTGTCTTTAAAAAATAGTGTTGGGAAAGCTGGACAGCAACATGGAGAGGAATGAAAACGGACCACTTTCTTACACAATAAACAAAAATAAATTCAAAATGTAAGAAAGACATAAGTGTGAGACAGGAAACTATTAAAATCCTAGAGGAGAATACAGGCAGAACCCTTTTGACCTCACCCATAATAACTTCTTATTAGACACGTTACCAGAGGCAAGATAAACAAAAGCAAAAATGAATTATTGTGACATTATTAAGATAAAAACTTTTGCATAGTGAAATAATCAACAAAACTAAAAAGCAGTCTATGAAATGGGAGAAAATACTTGCAAACAACATATCTAATAAGAGGTTAATACCCCAAATCTTTGAAGAACTTGTCAAACCCAATGCCCAATAAACAAATAATCCAGTTAAGAAATGGGAAGAAGACACTTTTCCAAAGAAGACATCCAGATGGCTAACAGACACATGAAAAGATGCTCAACACTTAACATTACTCATTATCAGGAAAATACAAATCAAAACTACAATGAAATACAATCTCACACTTGTCAGAATGGCTAAAATAACAACTCAGGAAACAACAGATGTTGGCAATGAAGTAGAGAACGGGGAACACTCCTGTACTGTTGGTGGGAATGCAAACTGGTGCAGCCACACTGGAGAACGGTATGAAGGTTTCTCAAAAGTTTAAAAAAGAGCAACCCTGTGATCCAGCAATTGCACTACAAAGTATTTGCCCCCAAAATACAAAACTAAAGATTTGAAGGGGTACATGCAACCTGATATTTATAGCAGCATTATTAACAATACCAAACTATGGAGAGAGCCCAAATGCCCACTGAATGATGCGTGGATTAAAAAAGATGATACACACACACACACACACACACACACACACACACACAGAGGAATATTACTTAGCCATCAAAAAGAATAAGATCTTGCCATTTGCAACAATGTGGATAGAGTTAGAGTATATTTTGCTAAGGGAAATAGAGAAAGACAAATACCATATGATCTCATGCATATGTGGAATTTAAGAAACAAAACAGATAAATATGGGAAGGGGGAAAAAGGAGAGAGGGAAATAAATTATAAGAGACTCTTAATGATAGAGAACAAACTGAGGGTTGATGGGAGGAGGTACATGGAGGATGGGATAGATGGGCGATGTGTATTAAAGAGGGCACTTGTGATGAACACTGGGTATTTTATGTAAGTGCTGAACCACTGAATTCTACTCCAGAAACCAATATTGTGCTATACATTAACTAACTAAAATTTAGATTAGAAAAGTAATAGAAAGCTTTCTGGAAAACACTCAAATATTTGGAAATTACATAGCACACTTTTGGATAAACTATGGTTTAAAGAGTAAAGCAAAGGGGAAATTAGGATGTATTTTGAATTGTATAAAAATAAAAACCATGACAGATCAAAATGCACTGGATACTACTAATGAAATATTTGCAAAAAAGATTTTATTCTAAAAAAGAAAGGTCTCAGGGCAGCCCCGGTGGCTCAGTGGTTTAGCACCGCCTACAGACCAGGGCGGGATCCTGGAGACCAGGATCCAGTCCCACGTCAGGCTCCTTGCATGGAGCCTGCTTCTCCCTCTGCCTGTTTCTCTGTCTCTCTGTCTCTCTGTCTCTCTGTCTCTCTCTGAATAAATAAATACAATTCTTTAAAAAATAAATAAAAAAGAAAGGTCTCTGCATGGTGGCAGATGGTGACTACATTTAAAATGGTGATTACTGAGTAATGCACAGAATTGTTGAATCATTATGAAACTGAAACTGATATAACATTGTCTATTAATTATGCCTCAATTTAAAAAGAAAAGAAGTGTCTCAAGTCAATGAATGCAGTGTTTCCATAAACACTAAGAAACGGGGAGCAAATTACACACAAAGAAGTAGAAAAAAGAAAACAGTAAAATACAGAATGAAAATCAATGGAAACCAGAAAATGATAAAGAAAATTAATGGAACCAAAGCTTTTTCTTTTTAAAGAAAGTCAATAAAATTGATTATTAACATCAAAACTATTAAAGATAAAAAAGAAAAGCAAAAATCGCTGTCGTCAGGGATGAGAGGAATGACATCATCAAATATTCCACATACAAAGGGGGAAAATAAGAAAGTGTGGTTAACAATTTTAAACCAGTAAATTCAACAAAGTAGATGAAATGGACTAATTCCTTGAAAGTCAAAAAAGACCAAAGCTTACTCTGAGAAACCAATAACTTGTGTGTCTCATTTCTATTAAAGACATCAAATTTGTAGTTAAAAATCTTCCTGCAGAGAAAAATCCAGACCCAGATATCTTCATTGGTAAATTGTATGCAACATTTAAGAAGAAATAATATCGATTGTACATAAAAACAAGAAAAAATAGATATAGAGATATGCATATACACAGGGAGAATGGCATACAAACATGGAGGCAGATAGTGGGCAATATATCGAAAAGACAAAGAATGCCAAGAATTTCTGGAAGCCACCAGATGCTAAGCAAAGAAATTTTCCCTAGTCTTTGGAAGGAGCTTGATCCTGATGACACTTTGACTTCAAACATCTGGCCTCCACAAGAGTAGAAGGATGAATATTTGTTGTTTTAAGGGACCCATTTCCTGGGAAATTTATTACCGTAGCCCTAGGAAATTATTACAAATCCCAATTAAAATCTCAACATTCATTTTTGTAAAAATTGACAAGCAGATACTCTGAAATTTATAGGGATACTCAAAAAAATTAAATTATCTAGAAGAACTTTGGAAAAGTAGAACAAAATTTGAGGACAGCACTACCTGTTTCTTCAATGTACCAAACAGTCCAAACACTCCCTTCTTAGATACAAAGACTTATAAAACAAAGTCCATAGCCTCAAACTGGAATCAACCCCGATGTCCATCCACAAGTAAATATATATAAATATATTTTGATATATCTGTACTATGAAATGCTATTCAAGGGGTTGGATTGGGGTTATGGAATGAGAAGAAGAAGTAACAAAGGAGCACAAGGAAACTTTTAAGAATGATATATTTATCCTATTTTGATTTTGGTAATGGTTTCATGAGAATATGCATATATCAAAACTCACTTACTTTTATACTTTAAATATGGGGAGTTTATTCTATGCCATCTATATGTCAATAAAGATGTTAAAAATAGGGATCCCTGGGTGGCGCAGAGGTTTGGCGCCTGCCTTTGGCCCAGGAGACCCGGGATTCTCCCTCTGCCTATGTCTCTGCCTCTCTCTCTCTGTGTGTGTGTGACTATCATAAATAAATGAAAAATAAAATAAAATAAAATAAAATAAAAATATGTTAAAAAATAAGGCAGCCCCAGTGGAGCGCCACCTACAGCCCGGGGCATGATCCTGGAGACTGGATGGAGTCCAAAGTCGGGCTCCCTGCATGGAGCCTGCTTCTCCCTCTGCCTGTGTCTCTGCCTCTCTCTCTCTCTCTCTCTCTCTCTCTCTCTCTCTGTGTGTGTGTGTATGTGTGTGTGTTCTATGAATAAATAAATAAAATTAAAGAAAAAGATGTTAAAAATAAAAGTAGCAGTCACTGACCTGTACCTGGTATTGTTACTATGTTGATTGAGACTCATTTGGGGATAGAATCTCTTCTTGTGATGAATTCATACCTCATGATACCTGAGTCTTCCTGATATTTCTAGTCTCTCATTCAGACTCATATCCTCATGTAACCAGACACAGCTATGTAAGTCTGTATCCTAAGAATAATTTTGAATCAACATTTGCTGCTATCCCATTCCTCATCTCTGTGGGAAGTGCTTCACCCTCTTTCAATTGGCCTTTGCAATTACTTGCTCTTATTTCTTTATTCAGCATCTACATTTCAGTTTTGAACAAATACAAATGGCAAAATCATGCCATTTCTTAAGGTATTAGACTCTTTCCATGTACTCCTATAGCTTTTAAAATATTCTGCTATAACAGTGTTTGTTAATACCATATTATGTATATATATCAATATATCACTATATGTATATCTATATAAATATATTATGATATATAAACTATTATATTGCTAACTATAGTGAGAAGATTTTGTATAAATATATGTCTATGTGTATATGTTGTGTATATGTATGTATACTTGAGAGGGCATGGTTTTAAGCATTAGGTATACCTTTTGAAGAATTAAGTTCATATGAGTTTGTCTGAGAAAAGTGGTTAGTCAGTCAACAGTGATGTTTTAGCTTGAATGAACTGTCTTATTTTTCATTGTGATAAAAAGTGTAAAGGAAAATGATCAGGAACAGGCATGGTGGCTTCAATAAGCCATGAAGCATCAGGTACATTCTGCTTCACCACTTAGCATATGTTTATTATCTCTCAGTCATGAGATGATTATTTTATCTCTGAGCATTATGCCTGTGTTAGAATTGAAAAAAGGGGGAAAAGGACACTAAAAGGAAAATATCAACTGAGTTGGTCTCTCTTGAAGGACAACTAACAATGCCAACTTACATATCTCATTAACCTTGTATGTGTCTCTTGGCCATCTTCATCTAGAAGGAAAGCAGAAAGTGATATTTTGGTGGCAGCACTGGTGGATTTTAGCTTAAAAATCTTTATGGTTGAGGGGACAAGTTAGAAAATTGATAGCATGGGTTTTGCTAACCAAAGTATTACCAAATAGTTGGAGTAATAACCTCTTAAATGCTGCACTTATTCTGCTTCTCAGCGAAAAATTACAGTACCAAAAACCACTTATTTTATTAGTCATAAAATCATCTGAGTTTCCTGAAAGAAAGATGCATATTTGAAAAAGATGGGTAGCTAAGTTATGTATATTACATAATTAAGACAAATTGATTCCACACCTCAAAATTCTTGATACAGTCTCAAACACAGTAATTAAAATTTGAATTTATAGCTATATTTATGTTTTTCCTAAATACATTTGGTTAAGAAAATTTTATACTTGATTTAGAATCATGCAAGTGAAAGCCACATGTTTTCAACATCAGTGATTATGACCAGCTGCTTTGGTTTATATCCTGATCCTAATGTCATTAGCAATCTACTAAAAGCAGTTTAATATTATTAAAATCATTAATCATTCAGCATTTTATGGAAGTAAACTTAATTGCAGATTTGGCCATTATAAACCTCAGAAAAATAGAGAAAAAATTCACTCCAAGTCTCTAAGTGCAGGAAGTGTCAGATATAAATGTGTTTTTTCAGTAAGCATTGAAAATTCTAAGTGAAAAGCAGTATAGTGCAGTGGAAAAAAAGAATACTCCTCTGTACAAAGAAAGATCAATTGATGAATGTATTAGGAAGCATTTATTAGCTGCCTATTATTTACCCACTTGTTTATTAGATGGGATAAATAAAATGGGTAAGATGTAGTATTTACTAATGAAGTATTTACAATCTCCTTTGAGAGATTCAACAAAACATTCAAAGCACTAGAGAACACAATCATCTTTATATTAAAATGCTAAATTTAGATCACAGAACTTTCCAACTGGAAAAGACTTGCAAGATAAAACTAATTTATCCCCATGAATAAGGGAAACTTAATACTGGCTCCTTTAACAAATAACCCCAAAACAGAGTGCCTGATAAAATTTATACTACTAATGTAAAAGACCAATGTGGTTGGAAAGTGGGTGGTAGGATTTGGTCTATGAAGTTATACAGGAATCTGGGCTTCTTTAACCTAGGTATTCATCCATCCTTTAGGGCTACAAAGTCCCTCATTGGATATTTTGCTTCTATCTAGTCAAATATAAGCGTAGTGGGATTAGGCCTGGAAGGGCTGTATATTACTTTACCCACATCCCATTGACAGTACGTCAGGCCTCACCTAAGTATTTTCTCTGCCTTAGAAGCTCCTGCACCCATCTGGGCCTGGTTGACTCCAAATCGGAGATCTGAGCTGAAGTGCCCCTTACTCAGGAGATCCATCCAACCCTAACTAAAACAAATATCTGTTTTAGGCACTCATATCAAGGAAAACATCACGTTAGTAGCATTGCCCAAAAACATAATTTTAGATTATCTGGTTCATGTCTGCATCCCTTACTTTAAGAAAATGTAGATAGGAATAGTTTTGGTTTTTGTTTAACATGTTATATTTAAGTCCTAATAGCATACCTGGACTAGGGAAGGATTAATACGAATCTGTTGAAATAATGAATGAATGGAAGCATACATGCATTAATACATTATAAATCCATGAAGTAAAACATCTGTGGCTACAAGTTGATCAAATGGTGAAACCAAAGTCCACTAATACTCAGTTTCAGTCCAGCTCTCTTTCCCTTAGAGCCATATGCTTTCAGTAGGTTCTGTTTAAAGACTGATATCTATCTTCATGGCCCTATGAATTTTAGATCAGAGAATCCATCCAAATATTAATGTATATATTTTGAAATTATATAATTTATTTTATTTCAAAATCTATAAATATATATATACCATTTATTTTACTGCTATGGCACTTATTTAAAAATATATAAATTAATATCTAAATGGATATTAGTAAAAATAATAAAATAATAAATGAATAAATAGTAGATAGTACTGTAATGAATAAGAGAGTAAAAAGTAATGTTATATTACTGATTCTAACATAGGCATGATGCCTGGAGGTAAAGTAGGCTTCTCATTACTGAGGGGTAATAAACATATGCTAAATGGTAGAGCAGAAAATGCCTGGTGTCTGAAGGCATCATGCCTGATCCTGACTATTTTTCTTTGAACTTTTTATTATACTGAAAAATTAGACTTCCCTCTTTTAAACCACAACATCAAATAATCCTTGATGATTAACCGCATTTTTCAGACAAATTCATATGAACTTGATTCTTTGAACACGCTATTGGTTAAAAACCTAAAAAAAGAAAATTGTATACTGGATCTTCTTCCAAAGTAAAAGAAATAGTAATAAGATGTTTGGAAGCCTTGTCAGCAAGTGTACAGATCTTTATGACAGATTTCTTCTTGGCAAAAGAAACCCCACAAGGCATAGTAGCTTCATGCAATTCTTCAACCCCTACCTGAGTCTTTCTAAATTCAAACAAAATCAACATTTGTTAGGAGTCATTGATATCTTTGTAAGGTATTATGCTAGATATTGTAGAGGAGATAAAGATAACTGAAACCCATTCTGTGCCATCACATTGCTTATAATGTAAATGGAAAATAGAAGATAAAGCAAAATAATGTCTTCTAGTGATTTGAGCACAGGTTTTATACACAATCATTTGAAACCCTATACATAATCTAAAATCAATCAATCTGGGATCCCTGGGTGGCGCAGCGGTTTAGCGCCTGCCTTTGGCCCAGGGCGCGATCCTGGAGACCCGGGATCGAATCCCACATCGGGCTCCTGGTGCATGGAGCCTGCTTCTCCCTCTGCCTGTGTCTCTGCCTCTCTCTCTCTCTCTCTCTCTGTGACTATCATAAATAAATAAAAATTAAAAAAAATAAAATAAAATCAATCAATCAACCCCTACACATAATCTTTTTTTTTCCTACACATAATCTAATATTTGTTTTGCTTTTAGATTTTCAATAAGTGTATATGTGTTAAATAATACAGGTAGAAACAAATTGCTCTGGAAAAGCAGAGTAGGGTGCAATTAATTTTGCCTAGGGGATTAGGAACCAGTAACACTTGGATATTTTGTTGTTGTTGTTTTGTTTTTTACAACTAGGATATTTGAATTGAGTTTGGATGAACATGACATTGATAATTAAAGATCTTTTTAAAAAATATTTTATTTATTTATTTGGAGAGAAAGAGAGAGAGAGAGAGAGAGAGAGAGAGAGAGAGAGAGAGCACAAGCAGCGGGAAGCATCAGAAGGAGAAGCAGGCTCCCCACTGAGCAGGGAGTCCCAACTGGCCCCAATCCTATGACAATGGAATCATAACCTGAGCCCAAGGCAGATGCTTAACTGACTGAACTACCCAGGTGCCTCAGAGATCTTTTTTAAGGGAGTGGTAGAAAACTGTGTTAAGGGCATTGCAATGTGATAAAGGTGCTAAGAAATGAATGGCATATTAAAAGAATGATAGTCTCCAGGCGCTTGGGATCAATGCATAAGGAGCAATAAGAATTTTATGATTGGCTGAAGCAAGTTCATTTAGCATTCTGACTCTCCTGCACAGTTTGGATATTATTCTCTAGTCAGTGAAAAATTACTCAATTTTTTAAACTAGCAGAATGATCTGACTCTGCTTGGGTTTGAGAACATAATCTTGGACAATGTGAAGATTGGTTGAAGACCCTGAAACTTAAATTCATGGGACCTGATAATCCGCAAGAATGTTTGGGCATGTCATTAAGAAGCACACTGAAGGTTCTACAGTCAGAATAATGAACAAAAGGTGAACATTTTAAACAATAAGACTGGAGATGGTAAAACTCTGACAAACAATTGGATGGTCGGTAAGAGAGAAATGGTATATTTTGAGATGTGACTTAGCTGGAAAGATGAGATGAGACTTGACTCACCTAAAGAATACAAATGAAGATAAAAATGCAGAAGGGGCAATACTGAGTTTAGTTTTAGCCATATGTGCCTGAGGTGCCAGGAGTATCTGTTTATAAAATGCCCAATAGAGAGGCTTGCTCTATATTGCTTATTTGTAGGAATTCCAAATAAAATTATTTTTTATTGATCTCTGTATTTTTAGAAGGTACAATTTCTTTTTTTTTTCAAAGATTTTATTTATTTATGAGAGACACACACACAAAGAGGCAGAGACATAGGCAGAGGGAGAAGCAGGCTCCATGCAGTGAGCCCGATGTGGGACTCGATCCCAGAACTCCGGGATCATGCCCTGAGCCAAAGGCAGATGCTCAAACACCAAGCTGCCCAGGCATCCCTAGAAGGTACAATTTCTAATGGTAACTGTAAGGATTACTATGAAGCCACAATAATACATTTTTGCATAATGGTTTACAAAATTGTTTACACTCATGTTTCCATTTAACTCTCACAATAACTGGAAGGTCATTGGGGCAAGAGTTATTATTCCAGTCTTTTAGATGAGTCAACAAAAAATGAGAAAATGGAAATCACATATCTAAGGACAGATAGCTGAATGTATGGAACTGCATGGGACACAAGTCTTTCACATGCTTTTCATTTTACTATTTGGTTTTGTGAACAAAAAGACAAGCAGGAAATCCATAAACTCCTTTTGGTAATAGTAATAGCATGTCATAGAACATACAAAATACTATTTTGGGAAAGTCACTACTTTATGTGTGTGTGTGTGTGTGAGCATGTATGTGTGTGTATATAGTATGTATATATGCATGCATATGCATGTGTAAGTATATATGCACAGAAATATATGTATTTCTTCATTTACTTCAACCAAAATAATACATTTTAACAGTCTGAGTGCAGCAGCAGAAATGATAATTTGTTTTTCTATCAAGATAGATATGGAGATTTTCAATAATGTAAAACAATGCTTCACTTTCCACTAGATTGTTTTCTTTGAAAGTATACTTATTTTATAAAACATAAAATTACATTATTAATGCTATTTTTTAACTTTATTTTATATTATTTATTTTTTGAGAGAGTGAGTGCACAGGAAGGGGGTGCAAAGGGAGAGGGAGAGAATACCCTGAAAATTCCGTAGTGAGTATGGAGTTTGATGTGGGCCCCATCACACAACACCAACAGTCAGACGCTCAACCACCTGAGCCACCCAGGTGTCCTTTTTTTAAAAAATTTTTTAATGTTTTTTAAAATTTATTTATGATAGTCACAGAGAGAGAAAGAGAGAGAGGCAGAGACACAGGCAGAGGGAGAAGCAGGCTCCATGCACCGGGAGCCTGATGTGGGATTTGATCCCGGATCTCCAGGATCGCGCCCTGGGCCAAAGGCAGGGGCCAAACCGCTGCGCCACCCAGGGATCCCTACCCAGGTGTCCTATTAACATTATTTTTAAGAGGACTGATAAATATTTGTATTTTTTGTTTCAATTTCAAATATAGTGAATCTTGATATTTATCCGTGGAAAAAAAGGTCATTGATGTCCTCAGTAATTTTTGAGAGAGCAAAGGGATCCTAAAACCAAAAGATATAAGAAGTGTTATTATAAAATATCAGATAATTTATATGTGGCTGTTGCTTTAAACCTTCATGGTACCTTTGTAGGAGATAAGGCAATATAGCCATGAGTTCACAGGCTCTAAGCCTTGTTCAGACCCCAGCACCACCACTTACTAGCTATGAAATCTAAGCAACCTATTTAACTCTCCAGGGCCTCAATTTTTTTTTTTAACACTGCAATGGTAGTAAGGTACACAGGTGAGCTACTTCCAATTAACTTGAGAGTTATGTCATGGTGTTTCAAGGGCACAGTGGTGGAAACAGTCCACCCCAGTTTCAGGCAATAACGGGACGCACTTTCTGTGGAGAAAAAATCAATAAAAAACTTACTAGAAATCAATTTTCTCTTATTATCACCACATACCTGCAATTCTAAATAATGTCAGTGATGATATACTCATTCTCCAAAGCATATTTTGTAAGAAATTCTTAACCATTGCCTGAACCCAGGGTGGCTGGCTTCAACTGCCCCACCGGTGCAAATTCTATCTCTTAAATTTACTGAAGAGCCCTCTCAGCTCCAAAGTGCCCATGAGATCAGCAGCTAGGACCTATTTCAACTGTATCCCAGGTGAGCCTCTCACTCTGCTCTATTGCACTTCTGCCTTAACAGACGTTGCTCCTGAGAGTACAACCTAATGAACCTTATGCATGCAAACTGTCTGAGAATCTGTTTCCTGGGGAATTTGACATAAGACTAGTAAATAATCTATGATCACACCTAGTGAATTTCACCATCAGAACTCAAACACTGGCAAGTGAGACTGCAGGGCTTGCATAACTATTTAATTACTATCTCATCAGATAAACATGGTATCTTGGTATCCTCAATTACAAACAGAATGGTGGCACCTGTTTCTGTGAGGCAGGCAATCCTAGATTTTCCCTTTGGCCTCATGTCCAAGAGTTTTGATCACTAAGGATTAGAGAGACAATTGTAACCTATACTTAGACTCAGTGACCAGATGTTATAATGAGTGACAATCTTCCCATTCTGCAAAAACTCTGAAACAGCCAGGAGGAAAGAACGAGACTGGAATCTTGCTCAGGGAGTAAACATCAATGTTTTACATTGTCGGAGCAGACCACCTTTCCTTGATTTTCCATTTTTAAGCTGTGCTCTGAGCACCACTAGCCAGACCCATTCTGGTTTCACTGAAGAGACAAAAGAGGTTATGCTCTTATAGATCTTGATAGTCTACCAAACCATCAGGTAGGCCTTCAAGAAGCATCATGCAGAAGGCCTGCTATAATTCTCTTGATTAAATGTAACATATTTTCTAATATTTAAATAGTAATATTTTACTTTTAGTCTCCACAAAACCACAAAGAAGAAAATTAATACACATAACCACTCCCTAGCTGAGCCCTCTTTTTTTTTTATTTTTTATTTTTATTTATTTATGATAGTCACAGAGAGATAGAGAGAGAGGCAGAGACACAGGCAGAGGGAGAAACAGTATTTGTCACTACCTGCTATTTTACAAGTTTATTTGCTAATTTGTTTATTGCTTTTCTTGTTCCATTAATGTAAACTTCATGAAAGTAAGGAGCTACTCCATCTTCTGTAAGCTGCCAGAACTAGCGCATGACACAGAATGCTCAATAAATAAATGTTTGTTTACTGAATGCATATCTGGAAAGAAAGGAAGATATCACAAGTTAGAGTATATCTACATCCAGGAAACTAGTTAATGTTTAGAGATAAAGCCTGTTTTCTTATTTATTTTTTGCTTTACAGATTTTCATTAGTTTCATACTTTATTTTACAAGACATTGTGGTAGGCATTGGATTGGAGGTGGCAAACAAAAGGGATATAGTACCTGTCCTGAGCACCTCAGTAGAGCAAAAATCAGTTTACTTTGTTAACCACACTCATGCTGGATGATTAGAATTTTAGTGAAAATTCTCGTGGCTTGTGTATCAATGATTTCGTGGCTTGTGTAACAGCGGATTATGTGACAAAAATCAACAGGTGTTTAGTGAGTGAGTGCATTAGCCACTGTGTTAAGACTTCCAAATTTTAATCCTGAAATGTACCCTGCGACACAGGTATTATTATCCACATTTTTCCAAAGGAAAAAGCTCGAGGTTCATAGAATATAGGTGACTTGCTTATCCTTACATAGTAAGTCATTGCAGTGGAACTGAAATCCTGAAACCCAGGCATAACTATAAAACCCATGAATTTCCCAGCCACCTTCAACCCAGAAAAGGAATTTTAATGTATGAGGAGAGATAAATTGGGGAACTCAATTTTTGAGAATGCATTCAAATAAATATGTTAGCAACCACTTGATTATCTTTCAATAAGAAAAAAGATCTTGTTAATTTTTATACCACAGATTTTCATGAAATCCTTAATAGTGACAAATACTATAAAATAATTATTGTTCTCAGAAAGTTTGGGTATTTCTTTAGGTCCCAAGTTTTATTTTGTTTGTTTTTTATGTATTTTATTTATTTATTTATTTATTTATTTATTTATTTATTTATTATTTGTTTGTTTAGAGAGCATAAGCATGAGTGGGGAGGGGCAGAAGGAGGAGAGAGAGCATCTCAAGTAGGTTCCAAGCTCAGTGTAGAGCCCTACATAGAGCTTGACCTCACAGCCCTGAGATCATGAGCTGAGCTGAAATCAAGAGTTGGATGCTTAACCAGCTGAGCCACCAAGGCACCCCTAAATTTTATTGAACAGATATTACTTTATCTGGTCCTAAATTTTATTGAACAGGTATTACTTTAATATAGTATGAAATAAAAACTCCACAAAGGAAGCTATACAAATAGTCAATAAACAATGAAAATGTGGGGTGTCTGGGTGACTCAAACTGTTAAGCATCTGATTTTTGATCTCAGCTCAGGTCTTGATCTTGGGGTCATGAGTTCAAGTCCCATGAAGTAGGATCCATCCTGGGAATGGAGCTTACTTCAAACAAAACAAAACAGAGCAAAACAATGAAAAAGTACTCAACATCATTACTCATCAGAAAAATGCAAATTGAAGCTACCATGAGATACCACTGCATATGCACTAGAATTGTGAAATTAAAAGAAGAAAGAACCTCAGAGTGGGAGTAATGTTCTGTATCTTGATAGATATTTTTGCTATACCAGTATATATGCACTTGTCAAAACTCTTCAAATGGTATACTTAGAATTTATATATCTCTGTATGGGTAACTTTACATGAAAAAAGTAAGAGAATATGAACATATGTAACATATGTACTGACTGCTTAGTGGTAAAGTATGTACCTGCAACATACTTTGAACTGCATCAAGGAATATAATGGATTTTTTTTAAATTTTTTTTTAATTTTTATTTATTATTTATGTATTATAGTCACAGAGAGAGAGAGAGAGGCAGAGACACAGGCAGAGGGAGAAGCAGGCTCCATGCACCGGGAGCCCGATGTGGGATTCGATCCCGGGTCTCCAGGATCGCGTCCTGGGCCAAAGGCAGGCGCCAAACCGCTGCGCCACCCAGGGATCCCGAATATAATGGATTGATGGGTGATGGAGAGATGGATGAATGGATGAATATGTGTTCACTACAATTCTTTCAAATTTTCTTTATGTTTCAATATTTTCATAACAAAAAATATAGAAAAATAATATAAGGGTTTGTTTAGGTTCTCTATTATTGGAATTCTTGCATAAATTCTGTATCATCAAGCCCTCCTGACTCTCCCTAGCAAAATAAACCCTCACTCTTCTATACAACTAAGAGGCATGGGGAATTAGAATATGAAACAAGGATTATTTAGATCTTTCTCTCATTATACTTTTATTGCTTAAATATGTTACCTCAGTTATGAATCAGTGTTGTTGTATTTTGAATTATTTATGAATCAGCCACCGTTGTGGCTATTTTAGTGTCCTCTATTACAGTTATATTAATGGGTATGCTTCTACAAGGCCACACACTTTTTGAGGACCAAGCTTATTTGTATTCATTTTCAAATCTCTTTCCAACATTTAGGAGACTGTTTATTTCTTTTTTTTTCTTTTTTTTTTAATTTTAATTTATTTATGATAGTCACACAGAGAGAGAGAAAGAGAGAAGCAGAGACACAGGCAGAGGGAGAAGCAGGCTCCATGCACCGGGAGCCCGACGTGGGACTCGATCCCGGGTCTCCAGGATCACGCCCTGGGCCAAAGGCAGGCGCCAAACCGCTGCGCCACCAAGGGATCCCGTAGGAGACTATTTATACAGAGGTGGTGCCCCAAATAATTTGTTAAATAGAATTGAATTTTGGTCATCACCATCCATATTTACTTGCTTATGTTTCACTTTTTCCTTTCTTCACAGAAACATTCTTCTATTCAGCCTTTGTAATAATCTATGACCATTTCTGAACATGTAGCAAATGGACCACGAGTTTTATATTAAGATAGTAATTCTAGGGATGGCTGGGTGGCTCAGTCATTTAAGCGTCTTACTTTAGCTCAAAGCATGATCCTGGAGTCCCTGCTCAACCGGGAGTCTGCTTCTTCCTCTCCCTCTGTCCCCCACCCCCTGCTCCTTCACTGTCTCTCTTTTTTTTTTTTAAGATTTTATTTATTCATGAGAATACACAGAGAGGGGAGAGAGGCAGAGACACAGGCAGAGGGAGAGGGAGAAGCAGACTCCATGCAGGGAACCTGATGTGGGATTGGATCCTAGGTCTCCAGGATCAGGCCCTGGGCTGAAGGCAGTGCTAAACCGCTGAGCCACCCGGGCTGCCCTCCTTCACTCTCTTGCTCACTTTCTCTAATAAATAAGTAAAAATCTTAAAAAATAGTAATTTTAATTGTTCTTAAAAGTGAAAGGGGTTACACTTCTAGCTCTAAATTATGGAGGTGTATTATACATAGTGACTATAGTTAAATATACTCTGTATTTGAAAGTTGCTAAGAGAGTAAATCTTAAAAGCTTCCATTACAAGAAAAAAAATTTTGTAACTATTTATGGTGATGGATTTTAACTAGATTTATTGTGGTGGTCATTTCACAATATATACAAGTATATCACTAAGTTGTATACTTGAAACCAATATCATGATATATGTCAATAGAGTAAAATAATAATAATAATTTTGACTAATTTTGATTGTATTGCTAGAACTCTTGATCACTGAATTGTATACACTATTGTTTCATGTGAGAAATAATGGATTTCTATACCTGTTCTGTTAATGACTTTCCATAAGCTTTTTTTTTTAAAACCTAACTACAAAAGTACTTTACAACTGCCTTTCAAAGTATTTGCCTATATTTTAAGATTACTTGGAAAGTGTCTCTTCAGAGCATGGGTTTTCATAAAAACCTGAGGACCTCACTGCAGAGTCAACAAACATCCTCCATGGGCTGCCAAGAGCACTCTGTCATTGGTGAGATGATCTTTAACAGGAAGTAATTTGTAAATAATAACATAATTAGAGTATTTGGGAAAAATAATTGTCATAATTTCAATGGAGAGGAACTTCTAATAGCCTATGATTAAAATATCTAACTAAGAATAAGAAAATCTAGGTGAGAGAACAGAACTTAATTGTGTGTAGTATTAAAGCCAGTGTTGAGTGGCTCTATACTTCTCCCAGTGAGTACCATGTCTGTAGAATACAAGGAAATACAGAACAAGGACTCTCCCCTCCAGGGACATATTGCAGTGCCTCAGGAGAAAATAATCATTCTCATGGAACAAGAAAAAGTGTCATGTTTCTACAGTCAGAAACTTTGTGTATGACCCACCTATGATTTTCTTTTTTTTTCTTTTTTTTCCACCTATGATTTTCATAGAAAATACCAACTTATCATTAGTTATAGGTTTAAGGGTATTTTCCAAAGCTATTTTCAAACTAAATAGAAGGAAACTCCTATTTCCTTATACCTCATTTATCTATCTCTGAAGAACAGTCTATGGAAAAACTTTATCTGTTGTAGAGGGTAGCCCTGAATTTAACTTAGAAGTTGAGTACCAAGAAAATATTTTTGATAGGGGAGGGGAAGGAGAAGGCGGATATGGTGGTAAAAGTACATTTTTAACAGTCAGGTAGCAGGCATATTTTTAAAATGGCTTTATTTTAAGGGAACTCAATGGCTCTATTGGTTCAGTGCCTGACTCTTGGTTTCAGCTTAGATCATGATCTCAGAGTTGTGAGATGGAGCTCCATGTGGGGCTCTGTATTGAGCTTGGAGCCTCTTTGAGATTCTATCTTCCTCTGTCCCTCCCCCAATGTACACTCTCTCTCGAATGAATGAATGAATGAATGAATAAATAAATTATAAAATCTTAAAATGACTCTATTTTCATATAATCCTATAGTCACTTCTCAGTACCATATAATAGATACAGCTCATCACATAAGTATCAGATTTCAGTAAGGCCAATAGCATATCATGTTTCTACCTATGCAAATTCTGAATCTACTAGGCTATTTTTATAAAGTGATATATTAATTATAATAATCTCATAAGCATCTATGTAGAATTATTTCTGTGAGTCAATGTAAGTATAGATTAATAAAAATAATTTTGATTAATATTTACTTTTTAAAAATATTGCAACTATTCATATAAATAGACTGATACATTCACTTCTTTTCTTATTTAGTATGAGAAAGGCAGTACAGCATAGTGAATAAGAATGTTGTCTCTGAGGGCACCTGGATGTCTCAGTTGGTTAAGTGTCTGCCTTCAGCTTAGGTCACAATCTCATGGTCCTAGGATAGAGCCCCACATTGGGCTCTCTGCTCAGTGGGATTCTGCACCTCTCCCTTCCTCTGCCCCTCCCGCCTGGTCATGCTCTCTTGCTCTATCTCTCAAATAAATAAATAAAATCTTAAAAATAAAATGTTGTCTCTATAGTTACTCTCTCTGGCTACAAATTTTGACTAGTTACTTAACAGTTGTATTTAGTGAATTAACTTATTTATCTCTGGTTTAAGTTCCTTATCTACAATAGATTGTGAATAACATCAATTATCTCATAATTTTGGTGTGAGGATTTAAAATGTATTATATAATAATATGTGATACATATTACAACACTATAATATATATTTTTACATAATTATTTATACACTACATTATGGTATTATGTAAGTATTTTATCTTATAACATATTATATTTGGCACATTATTATCTATATTTAAGATATATACAGATATCTTAGATTATTGCCTGGCATATAATAAATACTTGCTATTATTACTTTTGATAGTACTGTGATTACACAGACTCATATTCAGCTAGAAAATATTAGGTTTTTTTTACCATCTAATGAAGGCACAATGTATATTATGAAAACACAATATAACTCTGTTCAATACAATCAGGGTTGTTCCAATCCATCTTGTCTTTGTTTTTAGTACTTGAATTAATAACATAGCATTAGTCTGCTTTTTAGGTTAATGATTTTAAATATCAGCTATATGCTAATGACATCCAAATTGAAATCACAAGGATGGTATGGCATAAAATAGATATGTAGACTAACAGAATAGACCCAATGGGGACCCAGAAATAAGCTTACAAATATATGGTCAATTAATATCTGACAAGAGAGCTAAGAATGCTCAATGGGAAAACGCCTCTTCAATAAATGACACTAGGGAAACCAGATATTTTGAGGCAAAAAGAATTTGGACCCCTATTGTACCTAATTTAGAAAAAAAATTCCCAAAATGTTTTGAAGACTTAAAAATGAGACCTGAAACCAAAATACTTCTAAAATAAAATATAGAGAAAACATTATTTTTTGTTTTGCTTTGGAAAATGCTCTTTGAAATCTGTTTTGGCAAAGAATTATTTTGGGTGGGAGTATGACAACAAAAGCACAAGCACAAAAGCAAAAATCGACAATTGGGACTCTTCCAGCTAAAAAGCTTCTGCACAGAAAAGGAAACCATCAACAAATGAAAAGTCAACGTATGTAATGGGAGAAAATATTTGCAAACTATCTATCTGATAAGGGGTTAATATTCAAAATATAGAAGGTGCTTATAGTACTTAATAGGAAACAAACAAACTGATTTAGAAAAGTCGGCAGAGGGCTTGAATAGTTTTTCAAAACCATACAAATGTCCAGCAAATAAATGAGAAGGTGCTTAACATCACTAATCATCAGGAAATACATACCAAAACCATAGTGAGATGTCACCTTATGCCTGTTAGAATGGCTGTCATCAAAATGACAAGAGATAACAAGTGCTGGTGAGGATGTGGAGAAAGAGGAGCCCTGGTGCACTGTAGTGGTGGTAATGTAAATCACTATCGTCACTATGGGAAACGGTATGGAGGCTCCTCAAAAAAAAAAAAAAAAAAAAAAAAAGAACTGCCATATGATCCAGCAACCCCACTTCTAGGTTTATATCCAAAGGAAAAGAAATCACTGTCTCAAAGAGAGGTGCACTTCCATGTTCATCGCTGCATTCTGTACAATAGCCAAGGCATAAAGATAATCTCAATACCCATTGATGGATAAATTGATAATAAAGAAAATGTGTTATATATATATATGTACATTTTATTTATTATATTCCATATGTGTACATGGAATATCATTTAGCCATAAAAATAGGAAATCCTGCCATTTGTTATAAAATGGATGGACCTGGAGCACATGACGTTAAATGAAATCAGACAAAGATAAACTGTATGATCTCACTTCTATGTGGAAGTAGTGGTCAGGGACTAAGGGATGGAAAAAGTGGGGATATGTTGATTAGAGTGCAAACTTTCAGTTTTAAGATGAATAAGTTTTGATGATCTAATTTATAGCATGGTGACTATATTTAACAATACTGTGTTGTATACTTGAGCATTGCTATGAGAATGGGGATTTAATGTTCTCCCCATAAAAATAATAACAAAATTGTAATTATATGAGGTGGAGGCTGTGTTAACTAACCTTATGGTGATTAACATTTTTAATATATATGTGTAACAAATAATTATACTGTATGCTTTAAACTTATGCACTATAACAATTTTAATTCAATGAAGCTGGAAAGAGGGCAGCCCGATGGCTCAACAGTTTGGCGCTACCTTAGGCCCAGGGCCTGATCCTGGAGACTGGGGATCGAGTCCCGCATCGGGTTCCCTGCATGGAGCCTCCTTCTTCCTCTACCTCTCTCTCTCTCTCTCTCTGTGTGTGTGTGTCTCTCACAAATAAATGAATCAAATCTTAAAAAAAATGCTGGAAATAATTAAAAATAAAAAGGTATATTAGTTTTAAAAAAAAGTCACCAAGACTAAACTTTTTCAGAAAGTTCAGATATAAATATCTATCTACTAATTTGATGTGTACACTTACATGTCTATTAGATATCTATTAGGTATCTCATAATTAACAGCTCTAAAATAGAACTCCTGATTCTCTGCAAATACTGTATGATCTCTTCATATAGTAGTCCTGTTCCTTTAATATTCTTGTCCTCTAAACTAGCACCACAACCCTTTCAGTTGGTCAGGTCCAGGAAGGACTCACTGATTCTTTTTTACATTTCAAATGTAGTCAATCCATCTGTAAAATACTACTTGCTCTAATAGTAAGTAGTATTTGCTCTATACTGAAAATATCCTACATACCAAATGCATCTTACTGTTCTCTGCTATTACTCTGGTGTAAGCCAGTTGCACCTAACATCTACACTACCTAGACCACAGTCACCATATCTCCCTTTTTCCAGATATATTCTCCTTCAGTCTCCTTTCCAACAGCAGTTTGAATATCTTTTAAAAAAGGGGGAAGGGGAAGGAAGGAAGGAAGGAAGGAAGGAAGGAAGGAAGGAAGGAAGGGAGGAAGGAAGGAAAAGAGAGAAAGAGAAAGAGAAAGAAAGAAAAGATAATGAGACAGCACTGCTCAAAACTCTTCAATAGTTTCCTATTTCACTCAGAATAAAATCTAAGCCTGAAAAAGCCTAACTCATATAAACCTAGGGGCCCTCTCCTACTTCACTGCCTCAAACTTTCCCTCCCATTCATTGGGTTCCAGTCATACCTGATGGTTCTGGAACACCCTCAGTATGCTCCCAGTTCATAGTCTTTGCAGCTGCTCTTTCCTTTGTCTAGAACAATTTTTTTTATGATTCAATCTTTTCCATGAGTTCCAATGTCAATCCCATAACAGAATCCTTCCTAACTACAAAATAGTATTTTTGTCATTCTCATCCACTTACTTTATTTTAGTTCTATTTATAATGCTTATTTTTATTAATGGCATATTTAATATTTTTTAATATTTAATATATCCCCATTGGAATATAAATCAGGAATCTTTGAGGGCAGGGACATTATCTGTTTTATTTACTACACTGGCTCCATGCCTAGTTAGGTCTCTGGCCTGTAGTAGATGGAACAAAAGTACCTACTAAATGAATGAATAAACGCTTGGTCAATTCAGGTGTCTTAAGATCATCACAACATTGAAATGTAGATTGTTGAAGTGGTGGCAATGACTATATTTAATTTAAATAACAACAACAAAAAAAACCCCTAAAAACTTATGTTTTATAATCCATGGGAGTCGGGATGTCTTTTCCTATAATTTTAAAATTATCTAATCATGAAGCATTAAACTGACTTGTGAAAACAAATCCATAGGATGAACTGGTTTATTTAATATATTCCACATCTTTTCCCTAAAGAAGTTAAATGGAAAGTAATTAGTGAAAGCAATTTTAACAGAGGGAAGCAGGAACTATAAACGGTTGGTTTTTTAGAAGTCTGTATAATATTACTGAAGTAGGCATATACATTTAGATATTAATAACTTCCCTGTGATAATTAATAAGTTAATCATTTAAGATTCATAATATTTATAAATCTTTAAATTTTCTGATTATTTTGTGACAATTAGCAATGTTTTAAGTGGGGACATTAGCTGTCAATATAAACATTCTTCTGATTTAGATGAAGAAAATGTTTAAAATGTGTTTCTAGACAGAATATATAAATCCACAGGATATCCACACAGGTTTTATAATTTGATTTACAAGCTTTAGTGATCTATCCCCTAAAAGCAATGCTGTGAAAGGGGCGGTGAGAACATAAACAACATAAACCAACCAAACCACAAAAGCCTGTATGTACCTTTATTTCATGCGCAGTTGTCACAGTACATAAGCACACAGAGAGGAAGCAAGATAACACAATAAGAGATGAGAGATTAGAAAAGTGTCATCACTCACTTGTGATTTTATTCATTTTCCTTAGGAGGCAGAAAGAAAAATATCATCTCTTTATCTTCATTTCAATAAAGCTAACTCTGAATGATGTCACCGTGAGTGAAAATGATTTCATGAAAGTCATTACAAGATGTGTTGAAGAATATCCCAAGGGAAGAGAAAGATAGGAAGATTGTTTTATTGAATCACAGAATATATATATATATATATATATATATATATATACACACACACACACGTTATGCAGAAGCATATTCCCATGTGAGATATAGAATCTAATTTGGGATTTGCAGCTCTTCCATCAAAGCATCAGGTTTGTGATATGGGGAAGTCATTTACCTCAAAGGTGTGACAGATCACAGCCCCAGATTTCTAGACAACTAGGAATCGTCTTTGCATATCTTCACTTTCTCATTTTACATTTAAATCCGGCTGAATAAATGTTTAAGAAGTTGAAAATATTGTGATATGACCTTATATAACTTACTTAACAGGAGACTTGACTAATAAAATAATATTGGTCAGAGCTATGTTTTTTTTATGGCATTTATTGGTGATTACTGGAATCTAACAGTTAGTTGTTTTACAGCCTAACCAATTCTTTTGGGAATTTACATATGAGAAAAATACAGAAACAATACAAACTCAAATTAGAGCATGTATTTGGGCTAAAGGATTCAATTTGGTTTTCATTGTTTTTACTTAAGAGAAAAGATCTTGTATTTAAAGAGATCTCAAACAACATTTAAAAGTATCTGAATTGATGAAATCTTCCAAAGGAACTGATTCTAAATATCTACAAGAAGTTTAAAAAAAGGAAAAGACAAAAGTCTTGTCTCAGACTAAGAAATATTCTGAAGTGGTCTATCATTATTAATTAACAGAGAATCCACTGTCAAAATATTAGTCACATGTTTGCTATTAATGTCAGCCTAATCAGTGCTTTCATGTAGAAATTTCAGATTTCTTTCTGATACTGCAATCCAAGACAATGCTCCAAGAAACAGGTGGGGGATGGTTAATAAGACATGTCTAATCATTCCTTAATTATCATTTAAAATAAATGACACTCAAATAGAAAATGTGAGAAAAATACAATAAAATAGAGCTATATTGCTCACACAGAATAGACAATTTCCCTCTTGTATTTCAAAGCCAAGCCATACCAGATAGGCAAAGGCTCAGTCAGTTTGATAAATAAAATATTTACTTAAATTCTTAGGAAATTATCTAAGATACGGTGACCAAATAACTGGTTTGCATGTGTCCTTTGTATAACAGACGTGAGTAAAATATAATTTAAAAACCTTCATTGGGGGATCCCTGGGTGGCGCAGCGGTTTAGCGCCTGCCTTTGGCCCAGGGCGCGATCCTGGAGACCCGGGATCGAATCCCACATCAGGCTCCCGGTGCATGGAGCCTGCTTCTTCCTCTGCCTGTGTCTCTGCCTCTCTCTCTCTCTCTCTCTCTGTGACTATAATACATAAATAATAAATAAAAAAATTTAAAAAAAAATTAAAAAAAAATAAAAACCTTCATTGTTCTAATCATCTCTTCTCATTTATCCATGCTCATTCTTTTTTCTCTTTCCTGTATATTTAAAAGTATGTTCAGATTGCTTTTAAGTGTTCCAATCCTATGCCAACTTGGCAGGCATACAGTAGGTTTAATAAAGAGGGTATATTACTTTAAGTTGTGAGATTCAGGTCCAAATTTTGGCTGTGTGATGTGAAAAAGGTAACTTCATTCTTTTCTTTAAAGCCATCCCTCCTCCCTCCCTTCCTTCCTTCTTTCTTCCTTCCTTTGTTCCTTCCATCCTCTCTCATCCTCTCCTTTCATCCTTCCTTCTCCTGCTTTCTCACTTTCTTACTTTCTTTCCCTTTCTTACTTTAAAAAAAATAAATCCCATAGTTAACATACAGTCCTATATTAATTTCAGGTGTTCAATGCAGTGATTTAACACTTCTATACATTACCCAGTGTTCATCAATCATAAGTACACTCCCCTTCACGTTCACCTACTTCACCCATTCCTCAGGCCCACTTCCCCTCTGGTAAATATCAATTTGTTCTCTATAGTTAAAAGTCTGGTTTTATATTTCCTTTGTTCATTTATTTTGTTTCTTAAATTCCACATATGAGTGGAATCATATGGCATTTGTCTTCTCCAACTGACTTATTTCATTTAGCAGTTATGTTCCTTAGATTCATCCATTTTGTTACAAATGGCAAGATCTCATTCTTTTTAATGGCTGAATAATACTTCTATATATCACCACAGCTTCTTTATATATTTATCTATTGAGGGACACTTGGGCTACTTCCATAATTTGGCTATTGTAAATAATGTTGTGATAAACATAGGGTTGCATGCATTTTTTTTTCAAATTAGTGTTTTTGTATTCTTTGTGTAAATACCCAGTAGTGAAATTACTGGATAGATAAAAATAATATCTATTTTTTAATTTTTTGAGGAGACTCCATATTGTTTTCCCAAGTGGAAAACCAGTTTTTGCATTCACACTAAAAGTGAGTGAGGGTTTCTTTTTCTCCACATCTTCACCAATGCTTGTCTTTTCTTGTGCCTTCGATTTTCACCATTCTGACAGGTGTGAGGTAGTATCTAATTGTGGGGTAAGTGGGAAACAGCTATTTGAAATAGATTGTAATCTTGATACATTTGATATCTAGTTTTTGGAGGATGCTGGAGACAATGTGGAGGTAGATGAATCTCTGTTCCAGAAAGCGGATGACTCAGAGCTAGAAATGATGAGGATGATCCAGACTACAATCCTGCTGACACAGAGAGTGGTTTGACTGACTGACTAATGGACTATTTCCATCTGCGAGAGGTGTGACTGCCAGAGTATCTAGGACTGTACTGAGGTGCTATTTTTTCTTCTCTCTAAAAAAAACAAAATTTTGGGGAGAACATTCTGTTAACTTTCATCTTTGTACTTCATAAACTGACTCTAAAGTCTCACATATAAAAAAAATAATAATTAGCAACATTGAGTATCTTTTCATACATCTGTTGGTCATACATCTGTACATCTTTGGAGAAATATCTGTTCGTATATTCTGTCCATTTTTAATTGGATTATTCGTGGAGTTTTTGGTGCTGAGTTGTATATGTTCTTTATATGTTTTGGATACTAACCCTTCATTGAATATGTCATCTGTAAACATCTTCTCTCATTTAGTAGGTTGTATTTGTTTTCTTGATTATTTCCTTTGCTCTGCAGAAGCTTTTTATTTTGACACAGTACCAATAATCCTTGTATTTGTTTCTCTCGCCTCAGGAGACATATCTAGAAAAATGTTGCTAAAGCTGATGTCAGAGAAATTACTACCTTTGCTCTTTTCTATGATTCTTGTGGTTTTAGGTTTTACATTTAGGCCCTTAATCCATCTCGAGTTTATTTTTGTATGGTGTAAACAAGTGGTCCAGTTTCATTCATTTGCATGTAGATGTCCAGTTTACCCAACACCATTTATTGAAGAGATTGTTTCTTCCCATTGCATGCTCTTGCCTCCTTTGTCAAAGATTAACTGGCCATGTAATTGTGATTTTAATTCTAGGCTCACTTTTCTATTCTATTGATCTATCCATCTATTTTTGTATTGGCAGCATATTGATTACTGATCACTACAGTTTTATAGTATATCTTGAAATCTGGGATTGTGATACCTCCAGTTTTGTTCTTTTTTTCAAGATTGCTTTGGAGATTCAGAGTCTTTGTGGTTTCATACAAATTTTAGGATTATTTGTTCTAGTTTTGTGAAAAAAATACTCAGTATTTTGACAGGGATTGCATTAAATCTATTGGTTGCTTTGGGTAGTATAGGACTATTAAACAATATTTGTTTTTCCAATCCATGAGCATATATTACACTTCCATTTCTTTTGTTATCTTCAATTTCTTTCATCCATGTTTATTACTTTTCAGAATACAAGCCTTTCACCTCCTTGGTTAAAGTCTATTCCTACATATTTGATTACTTTTGGTGCAACTGTAAACAGGATTGTTTCCTTAATTTCCCATCCCGCTACTTCATTATTAGTATATAGAAATGCAATGATTTCTGTATATTGATTTTATATATTTCTGTATATTTGATTTTCTTGTGCCCTTACTGAATTCATTTATTAGTTCTAGTATTTTCTTGGAGTCTTTAGGGTTTTCTATATATAGTATCATGTCATCTGCAAATCGAGAAAGTTTTACTTCTTCGTTATTGATTTGGATGTCTTTTATTTCTCTTGGTTGAATACTGTGGTAAGGACTTTCAGTTTATATTGAATTAAAGTGGTAAGAATGGCCATCTTTGTCTTATTCCTGATCTTAGAGAAAAGCTCTCAGTTCTTTGCTATTGAGTATGATGTCAGCTGCAGGTTTTCATATATGGCCTTTATTATATTGAGGTATGTTTTCTCTGGATCTACTCTATTGTGTGTGTGGTTTTTTTTTTTTTATTGTGTGTTTTTAATCATGAGTGGATGTTGCACTTTGCCAAATGCTTTTCTTGTGTCTGTTAAAATGATCATATGGTTCTTGAAATGATCATATCTTTTCTCTTATTGAAGTGATGAATCACTGTTGATTGCATTGAATGACTTTTTAAATTTATTGTCAGATTCAGTTTGCTAATATTTTGTTGAAGATTTTTTTGTTATGTTCATCAGAGATATTGGCCAGTAGTTTTCTTTTTCTTTTCTTTTTTCATATTGTCTTAAATCTGGTTTGGGAATCAGAGTAATACTGGTTCCATAAAATGAATTTGGAAAGTTTCCTACCTCTTCTAATTTTTTTTTTTTTTGGAATGGTGTGAGAAGAATAGGTATTTACTCTTTTGAAATGTTTGGTAGAGTGCACCTGTGAAGCCATCTGGTCCTGACTTTTGTTTGTTGGGAGTTTTTGATTACTAATTCAATTTCATTGTCAGAAATCAGTCTGTTCAAACTTTCTATTTCTTCCAATTTCAGTTTTGGTAAATTATATGTTTCAAGGAATTTATCCATTTCTTCTAGGTTGTTAACTTTGTTGGCATATAATTTTTCACAATAATCTTTCACAATCCTTTATATTCCTGTGGTGTCAGTTATTTCTCCTCTTTAATTTCTTTTAAAAAATATTATTTATTTATTTATTCATGAGAGACACAGAGAGAGAGAGAGAGGCAGAGACACAGGCAGAGGAGAGGTAGGCTCCCTGGGAGCTGGATGTGGGAATGATCCTAGGACCCTGGGATTAAAGACCTGAGCTGAAGGCAGGCACTCAAACAGTGAGCTACCCAGGTGCCCCTTTCCTCTTTCATTTCTAATTTTGAGCTATCTCTCTCTTTTCACCATTTCTTTTAATGAGTATGGCTAGAGGTTTATCAATGGTGTCAATCTTTTCAAAGGAATAGATCTTAGATTAATTGATCTGTTCTTTTTTTTTTAAATTTGATTGTTTTTGTTTTGTTTTAGTTTTCTATTCCACTTATTTCTGCTGTAATCTTTATTATTTCCTTCTTTCTACTAGTTTAGGAGTTGTTTGTTTTTGTTTATCTAACTCCTTTAGGTGTAAGGTTACATCATTTGAGATTTTTATTGCTTTTTAAGCCTGTATTGTATAAACTTCCCTCAGAACAGTTATTGTTGCATCCCAAGGATTTTGGACTGCTTTATTTTCATTTTTATTCATGTTCACATATTTTTTTTTCATTTTCTTTTTGATTGCTTGGTTGACCCACTCACTATTTAATAGCACATTATTTGACCTCCACGCATTTTTGTTGTTTCCAGATTTTTTCTTGTTGATTTCTAGTTTCATAATGTTGTGGTAAAAAAAGATGTAAGGTATGACTTTAATCATTTTTACTCTGTTGGGACGTGTTTTGTGGTTTAATATATGATCTATTCTGGAGAATGTACCATGTATACCTGAAAAGAAGGTGTATTCTGCGGTTTTAGAATGGAATGTTCTGAATATATCTGTTAGATCACCTGGACAAATGTGTCATTCAAAGCCACTCATTCCTTGTTGATATTTTTTGTGGATAATCTGTCCATTTATGTAAATGGGGTGCTAAAGTTCCTTACTATTATTGTATTACTAATGATTACTTCCTTTATGTGTTATTAGCTGCTTTATGTATTTGCATGATCCCATGTTTGGTGTATAAATATTTATATTTACTATATCTTCTTATTGGATTGTTCCCTTTATGATTATATAGTGCCCTTCTTTGTCTCTTGATATTGTCTTTGTTTTAAAGTCTTTTTGTCCATTATAAGTACTGCTACCCTAGCTTTATTTTCACTTCCATTTCCATGATAAATGCTTATCCATCTCTTCTCTTTCGATCTGCATGCCTTTAGGTCTGAGGTGAGTCTCTCATAGGCAACATATGCGTGGGACTTGTATTTTTATCTGTTCTGCCACCGTATGTCTTTTGATTGGAGGGTTTATTCCATATATGTTCAAATTTATTATTGACAGGTACATATGTACTGCCGTTTTGTTACTTGTCTTACGGCTGCTTTTGTAGTTCTCTGTTCTTTTGCTCTCTTCTCTCATGGTTTGCTAGTTTTCTTTAGTGATATACTTGGATTCTTTTCTCTTTATTGTTTACATGTGTATTACAGGGTTTTGATTTGTGGTTATCATTAGGTTTGCATGTAATATGCCTATAGTAATCTACAGTAAGTTGATGCTCACTTAAATTTGAACCCATTCTTTACTCCCCTCCCCCCTTCACATACATGTTCTAAGTATATGGTGTCATACTGTTTGCCTTTTATTTTGTGAATCTCTTCACTGAATTTTTATAGATATACTTAATTTTACTTCTTTTGTGTTTCTTACTACTCATACTCCTGCTTATGGCCTTTCCTTTTCACTCAGATAGTACTCTTTAACATTTCTTATAAGGTTGGTTTGGTGGCCATGAATTCCTTTACCTTTTATTTTTCTGGGAAACTTTTTATCTCTCCTTGTATTCTTTTTTTTTTAAGATTTTATTTATTGGGATCCCTGGGTGGCGCAGCGGTTTAGCGCCTGCCTTTGGCCCAGGGCGCGATCCTGGAGACCCAGGATCAAATCCCACTTCGGGCTCCCGGTGCATGGAGCCTGCTTCTCCCTCTGTCTATGTCTCTGTCTCTCTCTCTCTGTGTGTGTGTGACTATCCTAAATAAATAAAAAAAAATAAGATTTTATTTATTTACTCATAAGAGAAACAGAGAGAGAGAGGCAGAGACAGATAGAGGAAGAAGCAGGCTCCTCACAGGGAGCCCAATGGCAGACTCAATCCCTGAAATCTGGGGTCATGCCCCAAACTGAAGGCAGACCCTCCACCGCTGAGCCACCCAGGAGCCCCTCTCCTTGTATTCTTAACGATAGCTTTGCTTCTTGCAGTATTGTTGGCAGTGGATTTTTTTTTTCTTTCAGTATTTTAAATATATCATGGCACTTTCTTACAGCCTGTAAAGTTTCTGCTGAAAAATCGACTGATAGCCTTAATGGGTTTCCCTTTTATACAATTGTTTTCTTTTCTCTTTAAAAATTTTTTGATTAAATATTTTTTAATTAAAAAAATCACTACTTTTTGCCACTTTAATTATTATGTGCCTTGGTGTTTGACTTCTTTGGGTCGATTTTTTTGGGGGAACTCTCTGTGCTTCCTGCATCTAGATTTCTGTGTCCTTCTCAAATTTGTGAAATTTTCAGCTATTATTTATGCAAATAAAATTTTCAATCCTTCTTCTCCTTATATAATCCCTATAATGCAAATTCTTATATTTTAAAGATATTATTTATTTATTCATGAGAGACACAGAGAGAACAAGAAGCAGAAACACAGGCAGAGAGAGAAGCAGGCTCCATGCAGGGAGCCCGGCATGGGACTTGATCCCAGGTCTCCAGGATCACACCCTGGATGAAGGAGGTGCTAAACTGCTGAGCCACCCGGGGTTGCCCCTTATAATGCAAATATTATTATGCTTGATGGAGTCACTGAGTTCCCTAAATTAATTTTCATTTTTTACTATCTTCTTTCTTTCTCTTATTTAGTTTGATTGCCTTCATTACTCTGCCCTCCATATTGCTGATCTATTATTCATTCTACTTCCTCTAGTCTACTATGTATTCCATCTAGTATATTTTTAATTTCAGTCATTGAGTTCTTCATCTATGATTCTATGTTTTCTTTCTGTTAAAGGTCTCCCTGAGGTCTTACTCTGTTTTCTCAAATCCAGTGAGTATCTTTATGAGCATTACTTTTAATTCTTTACCAGGCATATTACTTATCTCCATTTCATTTAGGTTTCTTGCTGTGATTTTATCCCATTCTTTTGGGACATATTCTTCTCTCTCCTCATTTTGTCTTACTTCCTATGTATGTTTCTACACATTATGAAAGTCAGTTAGATCTCTTGCTCTTGAAAGTAGTGATCCTATGAAGAAGAGATTCTATACAGCCCTAAGGTACAATGCCCCTTGTTCACCAGAAACTGGTACTTCAGCGGTGTATCCTTTGTGTTGTTTGTGTCCTACTTTTGTGGCTCTGCCATGTTTGCTTTCAGTTCAGTCATCTGCAATGGCTTTATTTGCCTATTGTGGGCAGAGTTTGGTCTCTGTGTTTTTGGTGAGCCAGTCTGGGGCTGCCTTGTGTTTGAGTTGACGCAGACCAGGCATTTGCCTGAGAGGTAGTAACACCAAATTGCTGGGTACTTTCCTTGTGTCATCCCCTGAGAAATTTTCCATGGTGGGTAGAACCTGTAGTTAGACTAGATGTCTTCCCTCAGCTCTGTGACAGGCCTGAAGTCAGACTGGTATGTGTAGTTATATTTCCCTTTCCCTTAGGCAGGAGTACTTGTAGTATTCCTGGCCTCCATCAGGGCTGCTTGTACATTGCCAGGCTTGAGGTACTACTTTGCATGGACTCCAGCCAAGGACATGTTGGAGGCATGGGTCTGCAGGACAATGTGGGGGCAGGATGTGAACTGTTAACAAGGTCTCTGTTTAGTGTGAAAAGGACAGGGACCTAGATCCTGGATGGAGGGCTACGTCTTTGCGAGAATGCAGGGATGAGGCATGTTGTTAGCAAGAAGGTAATAGGGCGGCCTGGGTGGCTCAGTGGTTTGGCACTGCCTTTGGCCAGGTTGTGGAGGCCTGGGATCGAGTCCCACATCAGGCTCCCTGCATGGAGTCTGCTTCTCTCTCTGTCTCTCTCTCTCTCTTTGTCTCTCATGAATAAATAAATAAAATATTTTTTTAAAAAAGGTAGTAAGTATTGGGGCACACTGGTTCCCACAGGTGCCCATTTATCTAGACTGGGGAGCAGAGGAGGGAAATAACACCTGCCAGCTTGTATGTTCCTGGAGAAGCCTCACAAAGATCTTTGCCCCTCTAGCACATACTGTGAGATTAGTAAACAATCTCCCTCCTGGATATCTCAGGTATTTTTCAAATTGCTGGGGTTTATATTTTTTTGTTTTCTTTTTAAAAGATTTTATTTATTTATTCATGAGAAACACACAGAGAGAGAGGCAGAGACACAGGCAGAGGGAGAAGCAGGCTCCATGCAGAAGCCTGACATGGGACTCGATCCCGGGACCCCAGATCAGGCCCTGGGCTGAAGGCAGGCGTTAGACCGCTGAGCCACCCAGGTATCCCTGAATTGCTATTTTTATGCTGTACCTGTGCAAGAATGTTTCTTGTGCTTTCTTTTTAAGTGCAAGGACTTCATATTCTCTTGTTCTCCCAGGAATCCCAGAGCCAAGCCCTCTGATTTTTAAAGTTCTATGTGTTAAGCCTGCTGATTGTAAGATCTGAAAAAAATATGCCCCTCTGGTTTTCATGTAGGTTCCTCATGCCTGAGTTGGCTGGCAGGAAGTCTGGTCCTTTGCCCTTTCTGTGCTGTTCCATTCCTCCCTTCCACAGACAATTCTATGGGTCTTTTTAGCCTTCGAACCTCATCTTCACCCTTCATACCCTCTTTGTTGAGTCCTCTTCTGTACGTTTAACTATGGAGAGTCTGTTTTGCCAGTCTTTGGGTAATTTTCTGGGTTATTTACACTGATGTGTCTAATTATAACTAGTTGTATCCATGGGATGAGGTGAGTTTAGTGTCCTATCTTGAAATTTACCATGAAGGCTCTCTTTCTTTTTTATTGTCACTCATTTTAAATCATGACTGTATCACTTATTAGGTATGCAATTTGGAATATATAAATTTTCTAAGAACAGATTCCTCATTTGTAAAATAGAGAAAATAACCCCCATCTTAAATCACTTTTGTAAGGTAGTATCTGTAGAAATGTTGCCAGGATAATCTCAAGAGCATTGAAAGCACAATAAATATTATTTAAACGTTAAAAAAGGGATGTCTGGGTGGCTCAGTGGTTGAGTGTCTCCCTTTGGCTCAGGGTGTGATCCCGGAGTTCTGAGATTGAGTACCGCATCAGGATCCCCACAGGGAGCATGCCTCTCCCGCTGCCTATGTCTCTGCTTCTTTCTCTGTATCTGTCATGAATGAATAAATATAATCTTAAAAAAATAAATGTGGAAAAATTATGTATCAGCATTAAAAGTAACTCAAATCATTGGGCTAGAACAATCTAGTCATGGACATGGAATCTCTGCCAGTAATCCTGACATTTGAACATAGAAAAGGGGTTAGAAAAATGAATAAAAGGAAATAATAAATCAATAAGCTTCTTCAGAGGAGAAGAAGATCCCCTAAACTATTGATCCATGAATTTGTTATCTACTAAAATAAGTAAAATTCTGGAGTGGATTAAATAGATACTTTGTGAGCCTTTATCAGAAATGGTGATGATCAAGTGTTGATGAGCATTCACAGAACATGTTTATTTCAGATGGGCTTCCTTTATCTATTTCACAGGCTATTAGACAAATAGCCCATGAAACTGTTTGATTTCAGTCAAACATGTGACAAAGTGTTTGATAACAGATTTTGGGACATTGATCTAGTGGCTCAGATCAATGGTTTTATTATTTGTATTTGTAGTTATTCCAGAATCATACCAAAGGAGGACAAATTTATGGATCTGTGTCTAGAAGAATAGTAGACACCAGTATATGGTAGATCTTTGTATCTTGGTATGGTCATATTTAATATTTTTTAAATCAATGATTCAAATAAATAAATGGAGATTCTTGCTGGTAAATCCATTTTACTCAAAAGTTTTTTGGTACAAGACAGTAAATGGATGAAAAGTGATATCAAACGTTATGGTGCAAACTAGGAAAGCATGAAATGACAGAAATAATACTCAAAATCACTTTGATAAGTTAGAATGATCATCCTCAAATAATTAGATACCAAGTAAGAGAGGTGAATGCAATGTTTCTACTAGAGTTTATCATTTACACCGCATGTGTACATAAGAAAAGATCTACAATTATTTGCTTGGCAACAGAACTTAGAAGATAAAATGATGGCAGGCTTTTAAAAAATAAGTGTTGTTAAATAATGTGTGAATACAGTTTGTTCATGGGAAATTAAATTTTTGCTGAAAAGAAGTCCCTTTGTCTATATTCCTCATTCCATATCTCAGAATTCCCCACAAAACCTCTTTTATCAGGTTGTATGCATTCTTGACCCTTTTAAATGTTTGTTTTTCTTCCCTGTGTTTTTATTTTTCTTCTTTTATAATTTATGTAAATGGAGTGTAATAATTAGTATCCATAACAGTTCTACAGCCTAAGTATAAGAGCACTAAAGGATGCCTACATAGTACATATGATTAAATACTTAAAAGTTTCAATTCAAGCTAAGAAAAGTTATATAAAAATATCTTTATCCTCCAATCTTCAAAAATATATTTATTATGACAAAGGTGTAAATAAAATTATAGTCTTAACATGACCAAAAGTTGGAAGATTTCAAAGATGATCAAATTTATATATGATTCTATGTGTCTGGGTTTCTGTAGAATGGCTGGTGATGTTTAGATACGTAATAAAGTCATATACAATTCACACTGATGCCATAAAATTTATTTTTTCACCTTTGTTTCAGCAAAATCATTATTTATGTGGTAATCATCAGGATTCTTATTGATTTTTGTTGTTCTCCTGACAGTATATATAAAGGATTAAGAATTAACTGTGATTGCATTTGAATTGCATACATTTTTTTATAAAATGTACACATTAACCCAAACTTTAAAATATTTAAAAATAATTTTGTTTTCTAAAATGTCAGTTTTTGAAAATATTCATAATTATTTAAGTAGAAAACAGAATACAAAGAATGATTAATATCAATTTAAAATACTATTATTTAAGTGAAGGTGATTTAGAAAATAATTAAATCTTATTAAATAGATCTTCACATTTTATTTGGAAGCAATTTCAAATTTATGCATAAGTTACAAAATAAAAGGTAGTACAGATAATATCTATACCCTGTACACAGATTTGTTTGTTGTTGATTTTTTAAGCACATTTATCATTTGCTCTCTCACATACAAATATACACACCCACTTACAACCATACGTGCAAATTTTTTTCTGGGCTGTTTATGAGTAAGTTAACTTTCACAACAAACCCATCATGTAAAGAGTACAATTACCATCTTCATTTTACAAATAAGATAACCAAGGCATGGAGAGGATATATAATTTGCCTAAAGTGGCAGGGCTAGTAGGCTGTATAAGCAAAATTCCAAATTTTGTTCCAGATTTTAACAAGTAAATATATAGAGCATTATACATTTCTAGGAAAAAATCAGGAAGTTAACAGAAGAAGAAAATAGAAAACTTTTGTCTAGTAATTGTCAATCACTTGGTTAATTTCTAAAAGGGCTATAACTTCTTGCATCAAGAATTCTGTATCATGTCAGAAAATGTCTTTAAAAAGCATAATTCAACTACTTATAATTGAGTAGTTCTACTTGACTAATATAGCCCTTGTAGCTGAAAATATATTACCTATTCTATAACATTATGCTGGCCAAAATCGTTAATGGTGCTTTATTGGCATTGATCGACTGCCTCATTGCTTCATCAGATAGTTTTGCATGAGTAATTGTAGGTCACTACTTGTAAAGTGGATGAATTTGCATAGTGCACATTAATCAACAATCATTCCTGCTTTGAGAAATAGTGAAACAGATGGCAACAGCAATAGTACAAGTGACTGACTTTTGCCTGAGCAGTCTGGGTGGATGCTCAATCAAGAAAATTAGTTTATTGTGGTGATGATTTATTTAGCTCCCAAGTGCTGTTTCCAAGTAGCAGTTCAAGGAATAAGACCTTCTGAAATGTCTCTAGGCTTTTCTTCTCCACAATTGTAACAGCAAAATGATGTCTTTAGTATTACGTGTTAAAAGCCAAGTATCTTCAGAGGCTCTTTCCCAGTGGCATTAATTTTTCAATGACTTTGAGGGTGCAGGTTGCAATTTCTGTCTAATTTCACTTGTTTATAAGTTGACTTTGGTAAATATCACTGCTATACTTTCCATTTACTCTTTATTTTGGGTTTATTATCTCCTACGATAGCTTGAGCAATTATTTTTATTTCTTTAAGTTTAAAAATCATAGCATCAGCTTTGTAAAAAGCATATATATTCACTTTCTCTCTGTCTTATTTTTCTTAGAAGTTAATTCAGGAAGGCAAGATCTATTCTAATTTGACATGATCCTTGCTATTGGACAGACTGGAATGGAGAAGCAAAGTACGTAATTTCCTCAGGTATTGTTACTCCTTCACATCAATGTTTGCTTTCAAGGAAAAAAAAAAGAATATTTATATAAAAAAATCAGGGAAAAAGATCACAGTAGAAAAGGTCAAATTTGTAATCTCTAGAAGGGAAGTCACAGTAATGACAAAGTATTCAAGACTGATAACAAGGAAGATACATTTTTATGTCCATAGAAGATGAAACCCTAAATCAGTAAACATTTCAGAAATAAGGGAATCACTGCGATATGAAGGTGAATTTTTAACTTTGAGTGTAAGTACTTTCTCTCAAATACACTACCAACTTCATGGCACCTCTGTCCTTGGAAACTTTAAAAACAGATTGGATATAGTGATTTCAGAATTGATATCCAAGTGTGCAGGTGAATAGACCAGCTGGACCTTGATCCTTTCCAATTACTTAATTCTGTGGTCATGGGAAAGCCCAAATTCCAATCTTGTCTTGGCATATTTGGTTGGTTTCTGACAGGAAAGCAGCTGGTGTTTGTGGTTGTGTAATAAAACTTCAATCACCAATTGTGCTAATTGTAGTAAACCGTGAAGGAAAGCATTATGGTTTGGTGATTTTCATTTAACCAGCTCTCCTAAGTTTTATATGCCCCACTTCGAATTGGGTAACAGAGCTCTTCCTCCCCGTGGTCTAACCCCAGTCATTTAATAACCAACATCAACAAAATCTGGAACCCTATGCATTCATTGAGTAGAGAAGGATCTTGAGGACTTGCACACAGAATCACAGTCTGGCAGAAGTGAAATCTAGCAGGTAGTAGAGAGTATCTAGCAGATGTAGTCATTATAGCATCTTGGAGGAGGTTTCTAAGATCAAGGGAGAGAGTCTATTCTAACACATCAGTAAAACACAAGAGCAAAGTCTGCATGAGGAGCCAACAACCTGAAACTCAGGCAGGCAATTCAGCAGCAGGTCAGTCTGTCAGAACATCGCAGGGGCTTCACCATCAACACGAGACATCAGTGCCTGGCCTTGGAGTGAGAAAGGCAGAGCCCTGGACCTGGCAAGACAGAGCCCTGGACCTCGTTGGATTAAAAGGTACAGGTGGGCCACCAAGAAGGAGACTGACACAGGAACAAGTCTCAAATCCAGCCACTTACATAGACTGCAATGTGTGCCATGACGCTGATATAAAAAAGCCCCCCCCGCCGCCCCCTTTCTTTTTCAGTGAGGTATGTCAGGGCAGGAAGAGATTGTTTATAGAGTCCCTTAATAAGTTGCTCAATTTTCCTTCCTGAATTTATTATTATTTTCCTGGGAATTGGAACTGGTCTAACTCACAGGCGAAGGTCAAGAAAACCTAGCTAAGAGGGAGATTTGGAACAAAAAACACCTGGAAAAGCAAGGTTACCTCAGGTGCACTCACTTGAAGAGTGGCAATGCTGCTGGATAAGGTGAAGATGAGAAACTTTGAGCCAGAGTAACAAGTAAGATTATGACTCCAGACTCAGCTGGGGCTGCCAGACGCAAGAAATATGCAGTCATTTGAGTGCAGCAGGATAAGCCTACTAGAGGACTAATTTGTTCAGCTACTGTTTCAGCTTATTACCCATCTTTGGCAGAGGGAAGTGCTTAATTGCTTACAGAAGTGGCCTCTGACGCTACTATAGGGGTCTT
Organism: Vulpes vulpes; assembly: GCF_048418805.1. Lineage (NCBI taxonomy): Eukaryota > Metazoa > Chordata > Mammalia > Carnivora > Canidae > Vulpes > Vulpes vulpes. The sequence continues at coordinate 81,227,189 of NC_132795.1, forward strand.
TCTGGGCTGTCTTCTTGCAGTATTTCATAAGGATGAACATAAGCTCTAAGACCAGACACAGTGAAATTTTTTAGAAACTATATTCTATTTCTTGTACCCCTTATGTTTCAAGATTATTTTTGAATCATTAAATTTTGAAATTCAGCAAAGTGAGTCAAAATCCACGGACAATACATACCCCAGACATGAAAGAGAAACATTCTATTAAACCTAGTCACTACAGAGGTCTGTCTGCCTGCACCATGGAACCACAAATCTGCATCCTATTTTGGAGGAATTAACTAATGAAATCCAATGTTAATTCATGTAACAAAGATCTGTCATCTGTATCTTTTCTCAATTGAAACAGGAAATATATCTTATTGTAAATCATTCGATCTCACAATTTTCTTTCCAATTTAATTAATTTTTATAATATAGGTCCATGTCTTAAAGGGAAAAAAAATGAAAATAATGGGAGAAATCTATTTAATATTCAATATTCAGTAAGGTTTTCCTGTTGGTCATACATAGTATACAAATCAATAAATACATATATATGTACAATAAGGATGACATTGATATTGCATATAGGTAGAGTTGTGATAGTTATTCTGTGAAATAGTTTTGAATTGCCAAATGCATAATCTTAACAATTATTAATGATATGTTACCTTTCTAATCCAAGAGAACCTACTCATTTGATGATCATTAAAACTATTTAAATTATTACTACTCCATGATATTTTAACCATTTGATAATATTATTGGGAAGAGAAATATGAAGAATGTAGTCACTGTTTCCAAAATATAGCTTATCTTTTTTTGTAATTAATTATAGAATGTTGTCTTATATAGATTAATATAATGTAAGAACTATTCTCAGATCATTCTGAAAAACCACATGCTTTTTTTTTTTCAGAGAACTGTTTTCATATATATGCGCATATGCATTTCTACTTCTTTTTTAGATCTCATTATAAAAGTTCTTAAATTTTTAGGGATATAAAAAAAGATTTGGAATGATTTCAAGAGAAAAGACAAGTGGATATTATGTGGCCTAGGACAAAATAATTATGCTGCAGTGTTTAATCATGTCTAATATTCATGCTAATGAACTATTTTTAGACTAGTGAACAATCGAGAATACATTGCCATTGTTTTATCAGAATCTTGTTATAAAATGAGGCAAAAGTATTTTTCAAGACAGACTGAAGATGACAGTTTGGTGCAACATAAAAACTTTGACACTCTACTCTTTAGTAAGACTTCTGTTCTAACTCTACTCCAAAACATTTAAAATTTATTTCCTTATGCCCTTGACGATAAAGAACAGTTTTAGTGATTTGGAAGGTAAAAAGTTCAGGCACTTGCATTTCAAAAACAGTCACAACAAGAAAATCAACCCTTTAGTGATAAGAGAGAGACTGACTTTTTCAGATGGTACACACTGTTTCTGGAAGATCTGACATTTTTCCAGTGGACTTTCTGGTAATATGAAATTTTCCTGAATATCTATATATTTAATTAAATAGGAAAGTTTACTCTAAACAATCACAGATGTTTATGGTTCTGCTTGACTGACAACATTTCTTTTTGCCAAACATTATTGTTTGGAGAGTCATTAAAGGTCAGGCTAGAAACAATTCTGCATCAAAAGAAGAGGATTATAATTTAGTTTGCAGTAATTAAATCACTTGATAGCAAGTGGGGCTGAACTGGAGCAATGAATTGATGTTTTTCCGAAGCTGTAACATAGCTCACAAGTGAACTCAGACATCAGCATATTGTTTTTCAAATCAGTCAGGTATCCCTTTGCTTATGCACTTATTTGCCTTTAGAAAAGCAACCCAATTCAGTCTGTTTGACAGAGAAGCACCCTACAAGGAGCTTGACCTAATGAGCTTGAGAAGCACTCACATAAACAGAATTAATCAGATTTCCTTATTTCAGCAAAATTCTAAGGGAATTTAAAATGCAGTTATGCCATGTGAGTAACCAAAAGAAACATGTTTCTCAAAATTGACTACTCAACTTCTTTTCCCGCATATTTCATGATATTGGTGGTTTGTGGGCTATACTTCAGAATATGCTGCTTTGAAATGTGTAGGTAGTAAATCCAGTCGGTTTCTGACTTTTTGGAATCATTCAACTTTGTGGCTCACTTCCCCAAACACAAATTGGCTCATAAAAGAAATAATCAGAAGTATCTGCCTTGTAGGAAGTTGTTTCCTACGTGTTCACTTCCCTCTTTAGCCTTAGTTGAGAGAGAAGATTCCTCCACTTAACCTGTCATTCTAATGTGATAACAAATTCTTAAAAGTCTCAAACTTAGAACCAGAGAAACAGACACAACTAAAGCCTTTGGATGCATGTAGGGATGAAACAATTCTACTTTCTTTATCCTGTTTGCTCATCTTTGTTCTTTCTGTGCCACAGTGTTTTTAGACCAAACAAATGCAAATTGAAATGATAATTTCTTCAGAGTAGGGACTCAAGATATCCAGACCTGGTTACAATTCTAACAGGTACAATTTATAAATGTGCAGGGGCAAAGGAGGGAGAAGAAAGAGAAATTGGAAATACAGAGATCAGGAGTTGTGAGAATCTATTCTATGTATCGGAACAATGGGGGGAAGCAAAGATTGATAGTATTTATCTCCTTGTAGTCAACAGAATACAAAAGCCATGAGGTATGCAGAAGACAGTGTTTTTAGACCAAACAAATGCAAATTGAAATGATAATTTCTTCAGAGTAGGGACTCAAGATATCCAGACCTGGTTACAATTCTAACAGGTACAATTTATAAATGTGCAGGGGCAAAGGAGGGAGAAGAAAGAGAAATTGGAAATACAGAGATCAGGAGTTGTGAGAATCTATTCTATGTATCGGAACAATGGGGGGAAGCAAAGATTGATAGTATTTATCTCCTTGTAGTCAACAGAATACAAAAGCCATGAGGTATGCAGAAGACAGGGCAAAGGCATGTATGGAACATCCCTTTATTTTATTTTATTAAAAAAAAATTGGGATCCCTGGGTGGCGCAGCGGTTTGGCGCCTGCCTTTGGCCCAGGGCGCGATCCTGGAGACCCGGGATCGAATCCCACATCAGGCTCCTGGTGCATGGAGCCTGCTTCTCCCTCCGCCTGTGTCTCTGCCTCTCTCTCTCTCTCTGTGACTATCATAAATAAATAAAAAAATTTAAAAAAAAAAAATTAAAAAAAAAAAAATTATTGGGATCCCTGGGCAGCTCAGCGGTATAGCACCTGCCTTCCACCCAGGCCGTGATCCTGGAGTCCCTGATTGAGTCCCATGTCGGGCTCCCTGCATGGAGCCTGCTTCTCCCTCTGACTGTGTCTCTGCCTCTCTCTCTCTCTCTCTCTCTCTGTTTTTCTCATGAATAAATAAATAAAATCTTTAAAAAATATATTTATTTATTTGAGAGAGCACAAATGTATTTGTATGTATTATCTACCCATGACATGTTTATCTGTGCAACAATGCCTCTCTCCTCTAAGAGCCTGTGACCTAGCAGCATGCCATGGCCATGCATCACATCTTATATCTTGCTCCAGTGTGCTTGGCAAAAGAACACATACCAGGGTCTCTTACTTATACATGCATTCTTGTTCTCTTTGTGATTTTCTATAATTTTTATGATTATCATTTCAATTCATTCTTGATGAACCATTTAAAGTGCTCTTGTTTAACCATTTTGCTCCCATTAAGAAGAGGTTATAAAATTATTTGCAGATAAAGACGTTATGAAGGGATTCGCAATTAGGCTTGCTTATTACATATGAGATCACATAATATGTTTTTCATCTTTTTAGGCACATTTTGCACTAAACTTAAAACTTTTTGCTTGTTAACATGTGCAAATTTTATGACAATTATTTTATTCTTTTTATTATTTAAATTCTTCTAGAAATTCCCTTCTTGCTAATTACATGTTTCCCTTCATAGGTAATACAAAAATGAGCTTAATAATGATAGTAGATGTTATTTTGAAGAGAATCATATGTTTATTTGGCTTTAAAATAGCACTGACTTTTTAATATAAAATGCCATTGAAATTCACATTTTATTTTCTACCAATCTATCTTATAACCTATGTTTCATATTACCTTGATTCATAAACAGTTATATCTATCATTTTCCTCAGAATAGAATTGTTACATTTTATGATTTATATGTTTTTATTTATACAAAAGTTATTCATCATCATGTCCTTTCATGTTCGGATATTTAGCAAGAAAAGCATTCGTGTAATTCCTCAGAGGTTTCTTTCAGGCAAACTGGTAGCAGGTATTTGGTCAGAATTTATACCTAATCTAACACTCAGCACATGGAATGTACAATTTTTCTTTCTTTATTTCTAACTGAATCTGATTAACATACCACAAGGGGTATCAGAAAACCCAAAGTCACTTGCAGCCTTCTGCCAGTAGTAACATTGAAATGTATGGAGATGGGGGATGGTCATGAAGACTTTTTTCAGCTTCACACATTCTATTAAAAAGGCATTAAACGTGTAAATTGCCCTGGGTAACATTGACATTTTCACTATATTAATCCTGCCAATCCATGAGAATGGAATATTTTTCCATCTCTTTGTGTCTTCCTCAGTCTCTTTCAGAAGTGTTCTATAGTTTTTAGGGTATAGATCCTTTACCTCTTTGGTTAGGTTTATTCCTAGGTATCTTATGCATTTGGGTGCAATTGTAAATGGGATTGACTCCTTAATTTCTCTTTCTTCAGTCTCATTGTTAGTGTATATAAATGCCATTGATTTCTGGGCATTGATTTTGTATCCTGCCATGCTACCAAATTGCTGTATGAGTTCTAGCAATCTTGGGGTGGAGGCTTTGGGGTTTTCTATGTAGAGTATCATGTCATCGGCGAAGAGGGAGAGTTTGACTTCTTTGCCAGTTTGAATGCCTTTAATGTCTTTTTGTTGTCTGATTGCTGAGGCGAGGACTTCCAGTACTATGTTGAATAGCAGTGGTGAGAGTGGACATCCCTGTCTTGTTCCTGATCTTAGGGGAAAGACTCCCAGTGCTTCCCCATTGAGAATGATATTTGCTGTGGGCTTTTCGTAGATGGCTTTTAAGATGTTGAGGAATGTTCCCTCTATCCCTACACTCTGAAGAGTTTTGATCAGGAATGGATGCTGTATTTTGTCAAATGCTTTCTCTGCACCACAAATGTTGGAAAGGATGCGGAGAAAAGGGAACCCTCTTACACTGTTGGTGGGAATGTGAACTGGTGCAGCCACTCTGGAAAACTGTGTGGAGCTTCCTCAAAGAGTTAAAAATAGACCTGCCCTAGGACCCAGCAATTGCACTGTTGGGGATTTACCCCAAAGATACAGATGCAATGAAAACTCCGAGACACCTGCACCCCGATGTTTCTAGCAGCAATGTCCACAATAGCTACACTGTGGAAGGAGCCTCGGTGTCCATCGAAAGATGAATGGATAAAGAAGATGTGGTTTATGTATACAATGGAATATTACTCAGCCATTAGAAACGACAAATACCCACCATTTGCTTCAACGTGGATGGAACTGGAGGGTATTATGCTGAGTGAAATAAGTCAATCGGAGAAGGACAAACAGTGTATGTTCTCATTCATTTGGGGAATATGAATAATAGTGAAAGGGAATATAAAGGAAGGGAAAAGAAATGTTGGGAAATATCGGGAAGGGAGACAGAACATAAAGACTCCTAACTCGGGGAAACGAACTAGGGGTGGTGGAAGGGGAGGAGGGCGGGTGTTGGGAGGGGAATGGGTGACGGGCACTGAGGTGGACACTTGACGGGATGAGCACTGGGTGTTTTTCTGTATGTTGGTAAACTGAACACCAATAAAAGTTAATTAAAAAAAAAAAAAAAAAGAAACGACAAATACCCACCATTTGCTTCAACGTGGATGGAACTGGAAGGTATTATGCTGAGTGAAGTAAGTCAATCCGAGAAGGACAAACATTTTATGTTCTCATTCATTTGGGGAATATAAATAACAGTGAAAGGGAATATAAGGGAAGGGAGAAGAAATGTGTGGGAAATATCAGAAAGGGAGACAGAACATAAAGACTCCTAACCTGGGAAACGAACTAGGGGTGGTGGAAGGGGAGGAGGGTTGGGGGTGGGGGTGAATGGGTGACGGGCACTGAGGGGGGCACTTGACGGGATAAGCACTGGATGTCATTCTCTATGTTGGTAAATTGAACACCAATAAAAAATAAATTTATTTAAAAAAATTTTAAAAAATGCACACAGTGAATAATTTCCAGACGGTTAGATAGAGCAATTTAAATTTTTACGTATTTGTGTGATACAGTGGGCTCTATTAAGATACAGACAACACTTAGACAGGAAACAACATAGAACTAGCACAGTAGAAACTCAAAACAGCTTTGTTAGGAAATGAGTTAAGGAATAAACTCCATCAATTTTAGGAAAAGTAGTAAGCACTCGCTATTTTTCTAGTTTCTCATATCTATTCCTCATTCTACTCAGACTGTCTCTGGGAACCACCCTTAGCCCCAAACTCAGCTCCCTTGCATAAAGTGAAGCTTTCATCTGTTCAAAAGTAGAACCTGTAGCTTATGTACAAGTAAGTTAATGCATCACTCAACCAGGATATTGGGTTCATGGCCCAGATGGGTACGAGAAAGCACAATGAATCTTCTTACAGAATTTTTTAGAATGATACCTGTGTTCTTATTCATGGACTAAAGCTGAGAAAACACTGGCTTTGGAGGAGCTGTAGTCATTCTGTGACTATATTGGAGACCATCTATTCCGTGGTGACTGAGGATAGAGATACACAGCCAAAGGCAGATAGAGAGGTACACAGCCAAGGAACTGGAAAAATACGGTTCCTTGATATTGTAATTAAAACCTATGTCTAAGGTTTTGGTACCAGTCCTATCCTGAGACCTATTATCTACGTGAAACAAAACCTTATCTCTTAGCTTCAATCATTTTTGTTTGGACTTTATATATTTTGTAGTGGAAAGCTTCTGAAATGATACAAGAGAAAATCATTAATGCTCTATTGTAAAAGAATCAATAAAGCTTTCTTTTTCTCTCATTCTATCCAAGTATACAACCAAGTTCTATCTATCTATCATCTATCTATCTATCTATCTATCTATCTATCTATCTATCTATGTATCATCTATATCATCTATCTATCATCTATCTTTCTATCTATCTATCTCAACTGATGTAACAAGGGCTTTCAAACTATACACCAAACTCTACCCAAATACTTCCTTCATTCCGGTGCTCTTGAGAGAGAAGAGAAAGAGAGAGACACAGTTCTAGAACATCATTGGATTAACCAGAGACATTCCACATCTCTATTGAGCTTTTGCTGGGAGCATTCTGAGGCTGAGACAAGTTTGAAATTTACTGGTTTAGACATTGGTTTTATGCCTGAAACTATGCAGACAGCAGGAGAACTGAAGGATATATGTCTTGCTTTGTTTTAAACAACTCAATGGAAACACTGTGAAGCCATGTTGATATTCATACTATTTCTCTCTAATAAAGAATAGCGTTATTCAGCAGGAAATGAAATTACTCTGCAGTTTATATTTTTTTTTAATTTTCATCATTCAGTGTTTTACTTCTCTTCACTCAGTCATTGAAAAATAAATTCCTGCTATCCTTTGCATAATTTTAATATGCATGATAAAGCACATTTCTTTAAGTAGTATTTTATTAATTAAGTCAAATCAGGCATTCACATTTATCCAGTGAGAAGTTCCCTTAATATATTTAATTTCTCAAAATTTAGACTTGGGTTGAAGATTATGTTAATCACTAAGAAAGCAGCAAGTCTGCTATCAACTTGCTGGTGTTCTTCAATAAGACAGTAGTTACTGAAAAAAAAGGACATTGCAAATGAGATAAAACATTTGTTTCTTTTTTCTTTTACTTAAATTTTAGGTAGTTAACATACAGTATAATACTGATTTCTGGAGTACAATTTAGTGATTAACACTCATACAACACTTAGTGCTCATCATAACAAGTATCTCCTTTATACCCAGCACTCATCTAGCCTATCTCCCACCCACACCATTCCATCAATCCTCCAGTTGGCTCTCTAGCATTAAGATTCTCTTACTGCTTGTTTTCCTCTCTCCTTTTTTTTTCTTTTCTCTCCTTTCCCATATGTTTATTTGTTTTGTTTCTTAAATTCCACATATGCATGAGATAATATGGTATTTGTCTTTCTCTATTTCATTTAGTATAATATACTCTAGCTCTATCCACATTGATGCAAATGACAAGATTTCATTCTTTTTGATGAGTGATATCCCAGTGTGTGTGTGTGTGTGTGTGTGTGTGTGTGTGTGCATATATAGATACCACATCTTATTTATCCATTCATCAATCAGTGGACATTTTGGCTTTCTCCATAGTTTGGTGATTGTTGATAATGCTGCTATAAACATCAGGGTGCATTTATCGCTTCAAATCTGTATTTTTGTATCCTTTGGGTAATACCTACTAGTGTAATTGCTGGATCATGGGATAGCTCTATTTTTAACTTTTTGAGGAACCTCCATACTGTTCTCTAGAGTGCTGCACCAGTTTACATTCCCACCAATAATGCAATAGAGTTCCGCTTTCTCCACATCCTTGCCAATACCTGATGTTTCTTATGTTTAACCATCCTGAGAGGAGTGAGATGGTATCTTATGGTTCTGACTTGTATTTCCCTGATGATGAGTAATGTTGAGCATCTTTTCATGCATCTGTTGGCCATCTGGATGTCTTTTTTTTTTTTTTTTTGAAAAATGTCTATTCATGTCTTCTGTCCATTTCTTAAGCAGGTTATTTGTTTTTATAGGTGTTGAGTTTGATAAGTTCTTTGTAGATTTTCAACACCAACCCTTTATCAGATATGTTCTTTGCAAATATCTTCTCCTATTCCATAGTCTGCCTTTTAGTTTTGTTGACTCTTTGCTGTGCAGAACCTTTTTACCTTGATGAAGTCCCAACAGTTCATTTTTGCTTTTGTTTCTCTTTTCTGTGGTGACATGTCTAGTAAGAACTTTCTATGGTTGAGGTCAAAGAGGTTTCTGCCTGTGTTTTCCTCTAGGATTTTGATGGTTTCTTGTCTCACATTAAAGTCTTTCATCTATTAATGTAGGCTCCACACTCAAAGTGGAATGCAATGTGGGCCTTAAACTCACATTTCAGAGATCAAGACCTGTGCTGAGATCAAGAGTCAGATGTTTAACCAACTGAGCCACACAGGTGCCCTGGGATCAAACATCAAAAAAAAAAAAATGTTTCTTAGTGTTAGGTATCTATACCTACTCAATATTTGTCATCATTATTACTATAATCATTATTGATCATCATCTCCTTAATACGATGATTATCATCTTTAAAATTCCTTTTAGATATAGTGTTCAACAAACCTGTAAGCAATTACTAAAACAGATTCCCATACTACTTTTTAATTAAACTTTGTTTGGAATAATTTAAGGCTTACAGAAAAGATACAAAGAGGATACAGAGGAAGCTTATACAATCTTTAACCAGCACCACCAATTGAGATTAATGGTCTAAATAATTTTGTCATCAATATTTAAAATTTATAAATCTAATCCCTAATTTCTATATAATAAATCATGTTTAGATGCTTCTTTTATGTACACATGCAAGTTATTTTCTTCAATAGTATGGTAGCCTAAAGCAAAAACAGCCCTAAAGCACGTGGTTATTTCCTGACATAGCATTGTAATGAGCTGGGGTTGTTTTTTAATCTGAATAATAACAAATTAAAACTAGTGAATTAGGTAAAGATAGGATTTTTAGAGAAAAAACCATAAGCAATTTAATAATAGCCTACATATATTTATAGTTATATACTCTATAACTAGAAGAAGAAAAGGAAACAAAAAACACTATGCCATACAGAGTCTTGAATAAACTTAAAAATATTTTCTTAACCTAGTTTTTAGTATTCTGAAACACACTGTCAAGGGAAGTTGCCAAATCTATTTTTATGCTTTTTCTTTATTAAGGTATACATTTTCTTGGAGACTTAAAATGCACTGATGCCAGAAATAGATTCAAAGCTTGCTTTCACTTCCTAATACTTTTTAAAATCTGTAGTTGTTTCCATTGGTCCAAATACATGGAGACAAAGGATCCTCTCTATAGTCTCAGGATTGCTATATAGTGTTACTAAGTTTGCTATCATGATTCTGTGTTAGTACATTCTGATACAATGATTATATCTTACATATAAGCATATAGATTTGATTAACTTCCCAAAAAACTGTTAAGAGTAACCACAGCAACAGTTGTCCGGATATTTGTCCATGAGAAATTGGCTTGAAATGACTAACTCATTTCACAAAGAGTAACAAGAGCCCTTTGATTCTAATGCTTTTCTCTCCCTGATGGAACTGGGCCAAGTGACAGCTCTCTATACATCTCTTACAGGTGACAGTGTCCAAACACTTAGCTCTGTCTTAAAAGCTGAAGTTTAGCCCCTCTCTTTCATCAGCTCTTGGGATATTTCTACAGTGCTAAATTGGCTGGCATGTGACATTTATGGCAACAAATGCTATGAGAGAGTAAAAGCTATTAGGTTGATAGGATATAATTAAATTTCGTTCTGGTCGCCGCAGGCTCCACAGTGGACCACGTATTGACACCTGCATCTGACTCAGCAGCATGGACCGGCACTTTTGCTAATTTTCATTTCTTTTCATCTGCTGGCCTCTGATCCTGACTTTATAGTTATTCAGAAACCGTAGTTTTAAAATTTACTTCTAAGTAACAAGAAACTATCAGAAAAGCAATTATTCCAACTTGTGTAGAACCCCAGATCCATTTCAAATGTCATCCTTCCCTGGCATATTAGTCTGTCTCAGTCTCTAGTGTCTTTCTGGGTATGATCGGGCCTTTACATAAACATTACATTTACTAATTAAAATAGAGCATACTTCAAACTGCCTTTTAGTAATTCATAGACAAAATTTAAGTGGTTTGCTTAATTTCAAGTCCTTTTATACTTTTGCTGGCAAAACATTTTCTGTTCCTAGGAATGTAACAGGAAAACAATACTGAAGGTGATGATAACAAAAACAAACAAGTTTCTATTGGATGTTCTAAATTCAAATGCAAAATTAAGAGCTAAATGTGGTTAGTAATGTAAGAATTTATATCAAAGCCATTGATCTGTTGAGTTGAGAAAGCATTTGATCTAGAAAAACCAAACCAATCAACAACAACAACAAAAAACCAACAAAACAAAGTAAAAATCTGCACTGGGCTAAACCCTAAGAACTCCCTGAGGGAGAATTTTTCAAGTTCCATGCACATAGGAAATGTCTAAGGAACCTGTAAAAATATCAGATTCTTGAGACTTAGTGACTTAGCTTCTCTGTATCATGAAATATAGTATCAATGAAAGAAAAATTTATTCAACACAACTAATCAAAGCATTACAACTTATATAATTAACAAAATACAACTTTTGCCTATCATACAACAAAGATCTCATATATTGCCATTAAAGCACAAATTGATGTAAACGTTTTGAAAGACACTTTAGCTATAATTATCAAAATATTTCAAGAGGCTAATAGCTATTAATCTAAGAATTCTGCTATTCAGATTTAATCTAATGTGTGTACAAAACAATATACAAGGACATCTGGTTTGCACATGTGTACAATAGTGCAAATTTGAAATTAAATGTCCCATAATATACTTAATAACGACAGTCATGCAATAAACTCTTGTGTACTTATAAAATAAAATTAAGTGATACTTTTTATTTTTTAAAAGTTTTTATTTGGGCAGCCCGGGTGGCTCAGTGGTTTAGCACCTCCTTTACCCCAGGGCCTGTTCCTGGATACCCAGGATCGAGTCCCACGTTGGGCTCCCTTTACGGAGCCTGCTTCTCCCTCTGCCTGTGTCTCTGCCTCTCTCTCTCTCTCCCTATCTTTCTCTCTTTCTATCTCTCTGTCTCTCACTAATAAATAAATAAAACCTTAAAAAAAAGGGTGTAAAAAATTAAAAAAATATTTTATTTATTTATTCATGAGAGAGAGAGACAGAGACACAAGCAGAGGGAGAAGCAGGCTCCATTGAAGGGAGTCTGACGTGGGACTCGATCCTAGGACCTTGGGATCATGCCCTGAACCAAAGGCAGATGCTAACCTGCTGAGCCACCCCGGCGTCCCATAAATGATACTTTTTACAGGGAAAGATGTTCCTTAAGTTGAATTACCTTTTGGGTTAGGGAGTATTACACATCTTGTTAACCTATAAGGTTATTTCTGGAGGTAGAGATAATGGATATTTTCTCTTAACTCTCTTTTGTACCTTTTCATACATGTATTACTTTGTGAAATTAAAAAAATGGACAAATAATTAAAAATTATTTGACATTCAGTGAACAGGCAGAGAAACTGATAATTTATGTATAGTCTTGTTTAAGTGCATTTATGGCAATATATTGGCAATATATTAGGAAATATGCATCAAAATAGTTGAGAACATTTGGTTGAGTAAGCATTCTAAAATAAAACCCAAGGGATACCTGGGTGGCTCAGTGGTTGAGGCATCTGCCTTTGGCTCAGGGCATGATGGGACTCATGGGAGTCCGGAATCGAGTCCCCAATCAGGCTCCCTGCATGGAGCCTGCTTCTCTTCCTATGTCTGCCTCTCTCTCTGTGTCTCTCATGAATAAATAAATAAATAAAAAAAAATCTTAAAAAAAAATAAAATAAAGCCAAGGAGATAGCCAGAGATTTAGATAAATTAAGCTTGTTTGTACAAGCTTAACAAAATTTATTATAAAAGTGAAAAAAAAAAAGGATGGCTAAAAGTAATTACTAATGTCCTACATAACAACAGTGATTAACTGATAGGGCATTCATCTGATTGTGTATTATATAACTAGTAAAAATAATATTTACTAAAAAAAATTCAATGGAATGAAAATGTCCACAATACAGCATTTAGTGTACACATCACTATATACATTTTTTTTTCTTATTTGAGAAGTTGACACACAATGTTATATTAGTGTCAGGTATACAACAGAGGGATTTAGCTTCTCTATATGCTTTGCTATGCCCACAAGTGTAGCTACCATGTGTCACCATACAATGCTATTACAATATAATTGACTATATTCCTTATACAATGCCTTTTATTCCAATGACTTATTCATTACATAACTGGAAACCTATATTTCCCACCCCACTTCACCCATTTTGCCCAAGCCTCCACCACCCTCCACTCTGGCAACCATGAGTTTGTTCTTTATATTTATGGGTCTGATTCTGCTTTTTATTTATTTGTTTATACATTTTTTGGTTTTTATAGATTCCACATGTGTGAAATCATATGGTATTTGTCCTTCTCAGCCCGACCTATTTCACTTAGCATAATACCCACCTGTATTGTGACAAATGGCAAGATCTCATCCTTTTTTATGGCTGTGTACTATTCAATTTCTTATATACTTGTCTGTCTATCATCTATCTATCATCTATCTATCTATCTATCATCTATCTGACATCTTTCTTATCCATTCATCTCACTCATCCTTCAATGGACACTAGGATTATTATCATACCTTGGCTATTATAAATAATGCTATAAATAATGCAATAAATATAAGGATGCATATATCTTTTTGAATTAGTCTTTTCATTTTCTTTAGGCAAATACCCAGTAGTGGAATTATTGGATTATATAGTATTTCTATTTTTAATTTTTTGAGGAAATTCCATGCTGTTTTCTGCAATGGTTGCCCCAGTTTACATTCCCACCAACATCTTCACCAATACTTGTTTTTTGTCCTTTTTATTCTAGACACTCTGAAAGGTGTGAGGTGGTTATCTCCTTGTGGTTTTGATTTGCATTCCCCTGATAATTAGTGATGTTGAGCATCTTTTCATGTGTCTGTTGGCCATTAGAGTATGCAAATTTTAAAAAATTATTTATTTATTTATTTATTTATTTATTTATTTATTTATTTATTTATTTTTAAGAGAGAGAGATAGAGGGAGCATGCCCAAGAGTACGGGAGAAACATAGGGAGAAAGAGAGAGAATCTGAGGCCGACTCTGCACTGAGCTTAGAGCCTGATGTAGAGCCAATCTCATGACTGTAAGATCATGACCTGAGCTAAAACCAAGAGTCAAACACTTAACCTATTGAGCCACCCAGGAATCCCTGTATGTAAAACTTTATGCAAAGTATGATCCCAATCAAATTATCCAAAAAGAAAAATAATTTTAAAAATATACTACTAGGACAAAAGGCTAAGCATCTTTTTTTTTAAACTTCTAAATTTCATTTATTTCAGAGGAGTGGGGGAAGATCGCACAAGCATGAGCAGGGGGAGGGCAGAGAGAGAAGCAGACTCTCCTCCAAGCAAGGAGCCTGATGTGGGGCTCCGTCCCAAGACTGGGATCATGACCCAAGCTGAAGGCAGAAGTTTAACTGACTGAGCCACCAAGGTGCCCCCAAAAGGCCAAACATTAATAGTTATTATTTCAGTGGTGAGATTATGGGGAGTTTTTTAGCGTTTTTCCTGAGCTTTTGTGCTTTCTGTTTCCTACACTTTCCTACACTAGGCATATGTTAAGATGAAATGAGCACCTAGTAGAAATCAGGGGTTAGGACTATTTTAAGATAGAACAACCTATATGTTGATGTACTATTCAAAATATATGGCTAAGAGAAAATACCACACTTTCTCAGAAAGAATATATATAACAGAAAAAGTAGGTGTTCAACTAAATCCTACCTGTCCTCTAGGATTTTACTCAAGTCCCAGTTCATTTAGCAAATTTCTGTAGACCATGCCAGTCCTAATTAATACAATTTTTTAAAAACACTAATTCAAATAAATAATGCATATGTTTATAGGCTAGCAAGGGATTAAACACTACCCTGTGTTATTTATGTTTTTTTTTTTTTTTGGAAAGGGCTAACTGTATTATTGCTTTGAGACATTTTAAAAATGAACTTATATAGGCATACCTCATTTTATTGTGCTTCACAGATAATGTATTTTTTACATATTGAAGGCTGTGGCAATCCTATGTCAAATCTGTTGGTGCCGTTCTTCCAACAGCGTTTGCTCACTATGTTTCTGTCACATTTTGGTAATTCTCACAATATTTCAATTATCATCATCATCATCATCATCATCATATTTGTCAATGTGATTTATTGTCAGTGATCTTTGATATTACTGTTACAATTGTTTTGGAAAAAAGTTAAAAATTATTTTGGGGCACCATGAGCTGCACACATAATAGGGGATAAAAAGTAGTTATAAATGTTGTGTGTTCTGATTGTTCTGCTGACCAGCTGTTGCCCCATCTCTGTCTCTCCCCTCAGGTGTCCCAGTTCCCTAAGAAACAAAGAGATTAAAATTAGGCCAATTAATAATCATACAGTGGTCTCTAAGCAGTCAAATCAAAGGGAGAGCCATATGTTTCTCACTTTTTTTTAAAGACTTTATTTATTCATGAGAGACAGAGAGAAAGAGAGAGAGAGAAGTAGACTCCATGCAGGGAGCCTGACGTGGGACTTGATCCCAGGTCACTAGGATCACGCCTTGGGCTGAAGGTGGCACTAAACTGCTGAGCCACCCAAGCTGCCGTGTTTCTCACCTGTAAAGCAAAACCTAGAATAGATTAAGCTTAGTGAGGAAAGCATGCTGAAAGCCAAAATAGTCTGAAAGCTAAATCTCATGTGCCAAACAGCCCAGTTGTGAATGCAAAGGAAAAGTTCTTGAAGGATATTGAATGTGCTACTCCAGTGCACCAAAAAATGATAAGAAGTGAAACAGTTTTAATGCTGATATGGAGAAAGTTTTAGTGGCCTAGAAAGAAGTTTAAACCAATGACAACATTCCTGTAAGCCAAAGCCTAGCCAAAGCCTAATTCAAAGCAAGACCTTAATTCTCTCTGATTCTGTGAAGGCTGAGACAGGGGAGGAAGTTGCAGAAGAAAAATCTGAAGTTAACAGAGGCTAATTCATGAGGTTTAGAAAGAGAAGTCATCTCCATAATGTAAACATGCATTATGAAGCAGTAAGTGCTAATGTAGAAGCTAAGCGTGTTATCCAGAATATCTAATTAAGATCATTAATGAAGGTGACTGCACCAAACAATAGATTTTCAATGTAGACAAAACAGTCCTCTACTGGAAGAAGATGCCATCTAGGACTTTCATAGCTAGAGAGGAGAAGTCAATGATTAGCTAAAAGCTTCAAAGGACAAGATAACTTATCATAAGTTAATGGAGCTGGTGATTTGTAAGTTGAAGGCAATGCTCATTTACCATCCTAAAAGCCCTAGAGTCCTAAAGAATTATGCTAAAGGTACTGTCTGCGCTCCCAAATGGAATGACAAAACTTGGATGTATCATGGTTTACTGAATTTTTTAAACCCACCGTTAAGACCTATTGCTCAGAAAAAAAAAAAAAAAAAAAGATTCCTTTCATAATATTACTGCTCACTGATGATACACTTGGTAACACAATAATGCCTGCTGACACACCATTCATTCTGTAGCCCATGAATCATGGAGTAATTTGACTTTCAGTTTTATTATTTAAGAAATAGATTTTGTCAGGTTATAGGTGCCATAGTGATTCCTTTGATGGATCTTGGCAAAATAAATAATAAACCTTCTGGAAAGAATTCACCAACTTGAGTGTCATTAAGTATATTTTTGAATCATGGGAAAACGTCAAAATATCAACATGAATAAGAGGTTGGAAGAAGTTGATTCCAGTCCTGATAGGTGACTTTCAGTGAAAACAATAACTGCAGGTGTGTCAGAAATAACAAGAAAACTAGAATTAGAAATGGGGCTTGGAGATGTGTCAGACTGATGCCAATCTAATGATAAAACTTGAATGGATGAAGAGTTTCTTCTTATTGATGAACAAAGGAAAGTGGTTTCTTGAGATGGAATCCATTCCTGGTAAAGATGGTGTGAAGATTGTTGAAATTACGACAAAAGGATTAGAATATTACATAAGTTCTGTGGATAAAGCAGCAACAGGGTTTGAGAGAACTGACTTCAATTTCGAAAGAAATTCTACTAAGAGTAAAATATTATCAATTGGCATCACATGCTACAGAGAAATCACTCATGAAAGGAAGAGTTGATCTATGAGACAAACTTCATTTTTCTTATTCTAAGAAATTATTTTAAGAAATTGGTATAGCCTCCCCAATCTTCATCAACCACCACCCCTATCAGCCAGCAGCCATTGACATTGAGGTAAGACCTTTCTACCAGCAAAAAGATTATGACTCACTGAAAGCTCAGATGATGGTTAAAATTTTTTAGTAATAAAGTATTTTTTAAATTAAGGTATGTACATTGTTTTTTACAGACAATGCTAGTGTACCCTTAATAGACTACAGTATAAACATAACTTTTATGTCCACCGGGCACCAAAAAAAAAAAAAAAAAATCATTTGATTCACTTTATTGTGATATTTGCTTTATTGCAGTGTATTGGAGACAGACCTGCAGCATCTCTAAGGTGTGCCTGTACAGAAATTACTGAACTGTTCATTTCTGGAATTTTAAAAATAAATGGATCCTGGTTAGTATCACTGCTGAGTATGACTCTCAGCCACTATATATTCATTTTTAAGACACACTTGTGACTTGGATCACTGCTGTACCCTTACATTTTACTTTAATAAACATTTGCAGGATTACATTCTATTTGGTAATAAGAATACACAAATCACTAAAACACAGTTTAGATTTTTTAAGATGTAGTTTTAATTACTATAAGAGACAATAAGGTAAGAGTAGCTTAAGCAATGCAGTTTCCTTTTCTCTCTGATAACTGTAGATAAGCAGGCCATGTTTTATCCTCTCTTTTTTTCTCCTATCTTACTATGCCACTGTACTTCAGATGGTTTGTCACCCTTACCATTTGAAGGCAGCAGAATAGATGAGGCAACAGAAAAAAAAAAAAAAAAAAAAAAAAAAGCATTATTTTCCCTTTAAAAATACAACTTGGAAATTAGCCACATCATTTCTGCTTAAATCCCATTGGCTGAATGTGTGCTGTCCAATATGATAGCCCTGAGTTACGTGTGGCTATTGAGGATGTGAAATACACCTCAATATAAAATTATGATAATTTGATGTGTTGTAATTTAAAACACAATGGACTCTGAAGACTTACTATGAAAAAAGAATGTAAAATATATCATTAGCATTTTTGTATCAATTGCATGTTATAATGATAATGTTTTAGATATTTTAGGTTAAAATATATCCTTAAAATTACCCTCATATCTTTCTTTTTACTTTTAAAAAATATATAGTTACTAGATAATTTTATATTACATGCACAGTTTGAAGTATATGTCTATCAAAATGTAATGGGCTAGACATTTGTTACATGATCAAATCCACTTGCATAAGAGTTGGAAAATATATTTATTTTGGAAATCCATGTACCCTGTGAATGCTAGGGGAGTTGTTACTATGACAGAGAATAAAATAATGAGAAATAGGAGATAAATCGCAGTATATTCCACACAGAATTTCCTGTTAGGTAAACAAACTATCATAAAGAAGCAATAGGTTCATATTTTTGGACTAGGAGTTGTCTGAAGGAAATTCTTCATAGGTGTTTTTGCATTTCTGCAAGTCTTGTGAGTGAGACACTGACTTTCATTGTTCTGGATTACCTTTTCAAAGACATTTGTATAACGGACAGCTTTGGATGATATACTGTCTTAATAGCGAAGGACAAGCAGACATGCTTTCTGCTTGCCCGTTAAAAAAAAAAAAAAGGCAAGTAATCTAAGCTCAGGGTTTATCTTTTACAGTGCAACCTATTGGATCTATAGGTACCCTCTGGCCTTCTTCACATGGCCTATGGAATTTAGGGGTCTGGGAACCAATGTAAAGATAGTGATACTCTGATTACTGCTATTGCACAAGTAAATAAACTGTTGTTTGTCTCTGATCATAAGTCATGTGACTTCCAACAGTATCTGTAAAAGTGTAGCAGACTATTATTGTTAGCTTGCAGGTAGGGTAAAACTCAGACTCTTTAAAGTTCCTAATAAGAGTATCTATAACTTGTCAGTTGTACTTTGTGTCCCTTTAACAAAAATGTCTAATATTTAATAATGGTGGAAATATGAAAAGCATAGTTTTAGGTGTTCAGTGGTTCCATCATACACAACCATTGTATGATGGTGCACAAGTTATTTAACTTCATTATACTCATTTTCCTCTGACCTAAAATAAATTTTACCTCATAGATTCATCGGATTGTATGAGATAAATTTGTGCAAAACTCTGAGAAGGCACATGGTTTTCACACAAGAAATGTTACCACTACCAATTATTAGAGGAAATGTGGCTAAATGCAATAAATACAAAACTGCATTGAGCAAATCTGACAGCAATTTGTTTTTTATGGTTAATCACACATACTTGACATAGTAAAAAAACACAAAAGCTTTTTATTCTAAGTATTATTACATTTAATTCCAGCAAAAACTTTATAAAATAGGTATGACTATTGCCAATTTAGTGGGGTTAAGTCAAGCAATCCACACAAATTATTTTGAATGGAAATAGCAACATTATTGCTTCTGAGTGTGACTCATGGCCCTGGAAATTCACATTTGGCAAAACACTTGGAAGTACTTAATTATATTTAAGAGGATTTTTTTTTTTCGTTGAGTGTTCTTGTTCAGAAATGTTGAGATAGATCAACTAAGGGTTAAAGATTGAGTTGAAAAGAAATAAACATATTAGATATTTCTGAGCAGTTAAACTGTTAAGGAAGTCTGTGAGTCTCCTATTATTTCCATTTGTCTCTAAGTTTTTTGGACATTGCTCCCTATGTAGGACTTCAGTTAGCAAAGTTATTATAGTGAGTAATGGGTTATTGGTTCTCTTATACTTGATCCAGCTTCTCATCATCACATAATTAGTGCTCATGATAATATTCTTTGAACAATTTCATCAAAGATTTGCAAGGGTTTTTTTTTGTTTGACTTTTTAAAAGATTTTATCTGTTTATTCATGAGAGGCACAGAGAGAGAGGCATAGATACAGATAGAGGGAGAAGCAGGCTCCATGCAGGGAGCCCGATAAAGGACTCGATTCCTGGGGTCCGGGATCACACCCTGGGCTGAAGGCAAAAGCTCAACTGCTGAGCCACCCAGGCATCCCCTCAAGGTGTTCTTAGACTATGATTTAATTGAATGGAGGGACCAAATCTTTCTACCTTTCTGTTATTGGCACTTTCCTATGATGTTTGGCATAAAGCAGAAATGGTATTTCATTAAGTTAGGAAATGAGAGACTTATTTTGACTTAGGAAGAGTCTATTGCTGAAAAATCCTGATTGTGTTACCTGAAAATGGAAACATTTTAGAATGGCTTGTGGATTAGCCTGAAGAGAAACCTGGTTAAAAAAAAAAAAAAAAAAAAAAAAAGTATGGAGTGGAGCAACAGATGAAACAAAAGTATGTACAAACCGTCGTCGTCGTCGTTGTTTTTGTTGTTGTTTTGGTTTTCTGTGGTGAAGAGATCAGATATGGTTCTTTCCCTTATGAAACTTGAATCTGACACATTAGTTTAGCCATGATCACTCATGTCTCAATTCCCATGATCAAAACTCTTATTTCCCTGAGGGTACAAGTCATCATTTTATCGTGCAATACCATTTATGCATTGCCATCAGTATTACCAGGTGAAAATATATGGTATCATTCCTTGGAACACATGGGAGGTCCTTCCATTTGAGACTGCATCAAGAACAGGCTAAATAGGTGTTACTGTGTCTGAAAGAAAATCTTGACCAATAGTCTCAGTGCATAAGAATCCTAATTAGTGACTCATTCCTTGATTTTAAGAGTACAGATACTGTAAATATCCTTAGAATGCAAGTTTCTTAGGGGTTCCATCTCCCTGATTACATTACCCCTTTGTTCTTACATTATTGTCCACTTTTTCCATTAGAGGCCTTAGAATATTAATCATAGTTATTTCAAATTCCTTGTCTGATAATGCTGTCTGAATCTGGTTCTTAAATTAATTTTGTCCCTTTTAAGACTTTTTTTGTCTTTTAGCATGCCTTATAATTTTTGTTGTTGTTGCTCATAGCCAGACATACTCTATCACGTAAGAGGAACTGAGACAAATAGGCCTTTTAAAAGTTTATGTTTATCTGGCTAGGTGTTAGTGTTTAATGTTTTCTGCAGCTTTAGGTGTCAGAGTCTAAAATTTCCTTTAGTGACCTTGTTTTTTTTTTTTTTCTTTTTAAGATTTTATTTATTTATTCATGAGAGACACACACACACACACAGAGTGAGAGAGGCAGAGACACAGGCAGAGGGATAAGCAGGCTCCATGCAGGGAGCCCTACCCAGGACTCATCCCAGGTCTCCAGGATCACGCCCTGGGCTGAAGGCAGCTCTAAACCACTGAGCCACTCAGGCTGCCAAGTGTCCTTGTTTTTGTTTTCTCTATTGTCTTTTTGTTTTCCTAGATACTCCTTTTTTTTAAGTAGATAATGAGGATTGCAGTTCTTTCAGCTGTAATCCTGTTTCTACAGAGGAGCCTGATTGATGTGGTAATAAGGTGTGGGGGAAGGGGAAGTATTCTATAGATCTGTGATTAAATCTCAGACTTCAGTGAGCCTGTGCTACCAGACTGGACATTGCAAATGCTTCACTATATTTTATCCCTTAGGTGTTAGAAGAAAGATAGGTGGGCCAAGAGTTGAGTATTTGCCTTCTACTTGGTTAGGTTCTGGCAAAACAGTATCCTATGAGAGAAGTCTTTTTTTTTTTTTTTTTAAAGATTTATTTATTTATTTGGGGGGGGGGGGCAGAAAGTGAGGGGAAGGAGAGAGAGAAAATCCTGAAGCAGATTCCCTGCTGAGCACAGAGATGGATGGGTGGCTTGATACCAAGACCCTGAGATCATGAGCTGAGCCTAAGAGTTGGCCTCTCAAAAGTCTGAGCCACCCAGGTGCCCTAGAAGGCTCCTTGTAATAGGCTGGCTAATTACAAAATAGATATTTTTTGCCTCCTGCTGTTGGAAACATGAGATTTCTCTTTAATCTTTACCTGAGAACCTGGTGGGGCTCCTGAAGATGAAGATTGGGAACTTGCTAAGAATGACCCTCCAGGATTTTAATTCTCAAGCTCATTCAGACTGAGCCTCCAGTAATTTGCCAGTCAGTTAAAATATTCTTACAGGTACTGACTCCTGTAAGTGGAGCAATGGGCTGAAGCTCCTGGCTTCTGCACCTGGTAAACTGATTCTCTGTATTTGTGTATCCACTTTTCTGGGAGCCAGACTGTCCTGTGATCAAAATTCTCTGATACATCTAAGAACATTTTTTTTTTTTTAAAGTTAACGAAGCCAACAACTTCTTGTTTAATTCTTTCCAACTCTACAGACATAATTCTGCTTTCACCTTTATTACACTTTCATATGGTTTTAGCAGGGGATATACCTCCTCTTCTAAGAATCTCTGCACCTGTAGGGATGCACGACCTGTAAAAGAAGATGGATCCAGTAGATGGTCCAACTGGGAGCGAATGGGACTAAAGTAGGCATCAGCCTGGATTCGCTCTATGAGGTCATTGTCACCCCCTTCCTGCTTGACCACAGCAGCTGCCTCCTGGGAAAGCACTCTGATTTTCTCATGGCAATCCTGGCGGTTACCCCCAGATTTCACCATGGCCATGATGATGTTCTCTGTGGCTATGAAAGTTAGCTCTTGCTGAATGTGCCGCTCAATTACTTTAGGGTATACCACCAATCCTTCAGAAATGTTCTGCAACATATTCAATATGGCATCTGCAGTGAGAAATGCCTCAGCCAAACAGATACGTCGATTGGCACTATCATCCAGTGTGTGCTCAAACCACTGCACAGATGCCGTCTGCAGTGGGTCCATGATAAGGGTCATCAGGTGCCGGGCAAGACTGCAGCACCTCTCTGAGCGCATAGGATTCTGCTTGTAAGGCATCGCACTTGAGCCAATCTGCTGATTTTCAGTGTATTTGTTTTTTTTCTTGTTTTGAGGATGAGAATGACAACTTCCAACGTCTTTATACGTCAACGTGGGAACCATAAGTCCAAAGACATTTTTCTGAGGGTCATTTATCTTTCAGTGTCAATGAATGTATAAGATGCTTTTCTAAAAAAGCATGACTTGGAGGTGGCTGACCGAGAATTGTGAAGGTATTTGATATTTGGGAAGCAGCTATTAAGCTCACCAATATGTATGTTCTTTTCTTCTGTTTTGGCATTCAAATTACATATTCCATCCTCTCTCACAGTAGGCTTGGTCACATGGCTGTTACTGCCCAATGGAATGTGAGCAGAGGTGGCCTGGCCCATAAAAATCTTTTGCATCAATCCTTATTCTTCTTCCTTACCTGTAAGTTTAATGGAAAAGACCCCAAGGATCTAAAGTTGTAGAGAGGGCACCTGGGTGACTCAGTGGGTTGAGCGTCCAACTCTTGGGTTCAACTCTAATCATGATCTCATGGGTGGTGAGATGAGGGTCCAAGCTCAGCAGGGAGTCTGCTTGAAGATTCTTTCCATCTGTCCTTTTCCCACCCCTGCTAAAATAAATAACTCTTTTAAAATAATAAATAAATAAATAAATAAATAAATAAATAAATAAATAAATAATAAAAGTAAGTAGTAGAGAGCCACAAGGAAGAAGAAACCACAGTACCTCAATGGCTTTGTGGAACAAAGTTCATCTATTCTTCCTTCCTCTACATCAACCCACACAGATTTCCAAAGTGACCAAGAAGTTTTTTTTTGTTTTTTTTTTTTTTTTACATATTAGAACACTAAATGTTGGGATCATTTCTTACAATGTCCTACCCTGACTAATGCAGGGCAGAGAAGAGAATCTCCACTGAGGGGAAAGAAGATAAAGTCATGCAAGCGCTTTTGTTGAGATTTGGATCTGTTGGTATAAAGGACATTTGATAAATCCGTGCTGGGAACCTAACACAATTATGCTGTTTGCAGGCAGAACTGCCTTATAAGGGCCCTTAAGTGTGAATGCCAACCTTGAGGTCCTTGAACCTACCTAACTTTATGCACAAGTCCTACCTTCTTCCAAAAGCTCTCTTAGAATATACATTCTAATAATGATTAATTTCTATTTTAAAAAAAGATTTTTTTTAAAAAATCATGAGAGACACAAAAAGAGAGGCAGAGACATAGGCAGAGGGAGAAACAGACTCCCCATGGGGAACCCAATGCAAGACTCAATCCCAGGACCCCAGGATCATGCCCTGAGCTGAAGGAAGATGCTTAATCACTGAGCTACCCAGGTGTCCCATGATTGATTTCTTATGGCTCTTTAATCATTGCATTACCTCACATCTGTTGTTTTATCACATTAATCCCCTTTCCTAGAACATCCTTTCACTTTTCTATGCTTGGCTTTTTAATGCGTTCTTCACAGGTCAGCCTGGGTGCCTCTTCTAAGAAGCCTTCTACAATCCTCTCAAGGCCATGGTAAAGATGGATAATTTTTTTTTAACTGAATTAAGTGCAAATCACCTTGCTATTGATATGTAGGAATAAAGTTAAAAAGTAGCTGCATTGAAAGACTACATTTCTTATGTTTGGGACATTAAGAACAATGCCTGGAAGTTTGTTCTCAATCAATACTATGCCTAGGATTGCCTCTGGCATAGTACAGAAACAAAAAAATGGTGACAATTTCTGTATTAAAGAGTTTCTTGCTTTTTTTTTTTTTTTTTTTTTTAATGTGGGGAAGGGCAGTGGAAGAGAGAGAATCTTAAGCAGGCTTCACACTCAGAACAGAGTCCAACTTGGGGCTCAATCTCATGAACCTGAAATCATAATCTAAGCTGAGATTGAGAGTCAGACACCTAATGAATTGAGCCACCCAGATACCCTTGCCTTCTAAGAGTTTCTGTCCAGGTTGAAGAGATGGGCCTCATGAACTATACCAGTGGTTCTTAGATTCACATGCAATAAAATCACCTTGCTCAAAAGTATATGTTGCATAATTCTGATGCAAGCAACCCTCAGACTGTAATCAGAAACTCTGCACCAGCCCAGAACTTCCTGAATCACAAACACTCACTAGTACCTAGTCTAATGACTGTAGATATTCAGCCAATGTGCATGAATGTGAATGAAATGAGACAATTAGGCAACAAGAGAAGAATGCATGCATAATTCAAATGAATTGAACTGCATAAACTATAAGCATGTACAATTTTAGATAAAAGAGATTGGTGTGGGCCAGTATAGACAAGGAAGGCATCAAGAAGTTAGGATTTGAATCGGAATATCAAAATAGAAATCACAAGGAATTTGCATTCAGACAACTCTGGATTTGTATTACAGATCCATCACTTAGTAGCTACTTAATTCATCATAGCTTTTATTTTCTGATCTGTAAAAAAGGTTGATGGAAACTATGCTATATTTCTCTTTTGAGGATGAAAGTGCCCAGAAGAGGGCTTGGCTCAGTGCTTTTACTCAATAGACACCAGTCATCCTTCCTCAAAAGATGCACTATATTTGGACAGAGTTCTTTACTTTTATATGAAAAATGACTTTAGATATCATCCTTCAACTACTGATCTATATTCATATTACTTATTGCTCAAATTGCCCCATTTAATTATGCCTCAGACATAACTGATCAAATGAGTGTTCTCCAGGTTACAGAGAAATTTAGAAGCTGAATTCAAGTCTGAACAGTATTCATTTTTTTATTATAGCAGTTCAGTTGTTTTTTTCTAAAAGGCTTTATTTTGTCTTCAGAAGGAAATGAGTCCCAAAGCTCCTGGAGCATCAGAAGAGATGTGTAGACAACCTCCACTTCTATTTAACTGTGGGGATTTAATTCATTTATATCCTAAAGTGGAGCTGCACATTACAAGGGAAAATAAAGTGAAAACTGGCCTTGGCATATACTCAAGGTTTGGATCATATTCTTCACAGATTATTTACTGCAAGTTTTGCTGAATGGCTAGAAATAAAAACAAGCAAAATATGAAAACAATGCACAAGAACTTACCAAAATTAACTTAATTAATCTAAGAAGTAAGTTGAATTCCACAAGAATAATAAGTAGAAAATAATACACTCAAGAGTCGGAATGCCTATCCTGATTGCATGGCTTGTAGCTCAGGTGTATCTGCATAGGCAGGGCCTTTTGAGTGGATAATCACAGACTGATTCCCATTGTCCTTAAACACTGTGATGTGTAAGAGCCACTTCTACTTATTCTTTTAAATTATTTTATTGAGACTTACGTACAAAGAACTGTATATTTAATGTATGCAATTCGGTAACCTTGAAGATAAGTATACATCATGAAACCATCACTGCAATATATGCCATGAACATACCTATCCCCTCCAAAAGCTTCCTTCTACCTATTTATTTTCTTGTGATAAGAATACCTAAGATTTACCCACTTAGAAATTTTTTAGGTATATGATATTGGATTGTTAAGTATAGGCACTATAGTATACAATAGATCCCTAGGAGCTTATTCATTTTATACAACTGAAACTTTGTACTCTTTGACCAATCTCCTCCTTACCCCCCCACCCCTTAGTCCCTGGTGACTACCATCTACTCTATGTTTCTATATGAATGCTATTTCGGATTTTTTGTGTAAGCAGATTTTATTTGTTCTTATTTCATTTAGTGTATAGATTCATCAGTAATATTGCAAATGATAGGATTTCTTTTTTTTTTAAGGCTGAATACTATTCTATTGTATGCAACTACCACATTTTCTTTAACCATTCATCCACTGACATTAAGGTTTTTTCCATAACTTGGCTACTATGAATACTGCTGCAATGAACTCAGGAGTACTGATATCTCTTTGAGATCTAGATTTCAATTCTTCTAGGTATATACCCAGAAGTGGGATTGCTGGGTCATATGGAAGTTAAATTTTTAATTTTTTGAGGAAATGCCATACTGTTTTCCATAGTAGCTGCACCAAGTTACATTTCCACCACCAGTGCATAAGGGGTCCTTTTACTCTATATCCTTGTCAGTACTTTTTATCCTAACAGGTGAGGTGATATCTAACTGTGGTTTTGCTTTGCATTATCACGATGATTAGTAATGACGAGCATCATTTCATGTACCTGTTGTCTATATGCATGTCTTCTTTGGAGAAATGTCTATTCAGGTTCTTTGAGCAAGAAAAACAAAGCTGGAGGCATCATATCTCCTTATTTCAATCTATATATTATATTACAGAGCTAAAATCATTGAAACGGTATTTGGCATCAAGACAGACATATAGACAAAGAGAACACAACAGAGAGTTCTTAAAAAAACCCATGCATGTATGTTTAAGTGATCTTCAACAAGGGTGCCAAGAAAATGCAACAGGGAAAGGAAAGTCTCTTCAATAGTGATGTTGGGAAAACTGGATATATACATGCAAAAGAGTGAAAATGGACCCTTTCCTTACACCATATACACAAATCAACTCAAAATGGATTCAAGACTTAAACATCAGTCCTGGAGCTGTAAAACTCCCAGAAGAAAAATTTGAGAAAAAACTTCTTGACATTGGCCTTGGCAATGATTTTTTTTGGATATAACATCAAGAACTCAGGCAACAAAAACAAAGTAGACAAATGGGATTAAACTGAAAAGCTTTAGCACAGCAAAGAAAACAATCAACAATGTGAGAAGGCTTGAATAAGAGAAAATATTGGAAAACCATATATTTGATAAAGGGTTATTATTCAAAATACACAAGGAACTCCTACAACCTCCATAACAAAAATGAACAAACAACAAAAACATGCAGTCTCTTTATTTCTCTTTGTTATTCAGGCTCTTTAGATTGTTTTGCCAGGACCACCATTAGGTAAATGTAGATATAATTACTTATATTATTTTCCCTGCCCAATGTTCATCAGAAAACCAGTTTTGTTTCTTGCTTTCAAGTTCTTGTCTTTGTGCTCAGTAACACTGGGTTGTGTTTGGCTTATAAACCATCCTCCTCTTTGAGCCTTGTTGCTACTTACTCCTCTGTCTGACATGCTCACCCTCTGCTTTCCCCTCACCTTTAGCACTCTACTAGCTAAATACGGAATCTGTCTTTAATACTTACATCAGAAAAAAAAAAAAAAAAAACATCAGGAAGGCTTTTCCTCCATCAAGAAACAGCCGTGATTAAACTTTTTCTTAGATTTTGAGTCAGATAATCTATTGTGTGTGATGATGGAGAGTTATGGTCCAGCACAGTGAAGACCTAAGGCTGTTGGTCATTCCTAAACAAAATGCATCAATTACCTGCTATGTGAACTTGGGCACACCTCAGTTCCTTCACCTCTAAAAGAGGATGATAATGACAGTAACTACTTCATCTGGTTATCATAAGATGAAATGTTATTTCATGCAAGGCACCTAGACCAGTACATAGTACATAATAAGTGCTTAATGAATTTTAATTATTGCTGAACTCACATAGTATTCTTTGCAGATAATATTTCTTCTCTATTGTTTTATCATAATGTATTTTAATTGTCTATTAGACTACAAGCTGTGTGGAGACAAGGTACTCATTCCATTTTCTCTCTAACCCCAGCTTCTACCACAGTGCTTGGTCCATAAGAGACACCTAGTTTGTCTGTTTTTGCTTTTGTTTTTGTTTGGTAAATGAATGAAAGGCACATCTTCCACTTATCAATTCCTATAAAACAAGTGTTTTTATTACATGTACTGCCTTTCATTTTAGCTTTGCGGATCTGTGCTATATATTCTCTGTCAGGTTGTTAGCATCTGTAGAGTGGTGCTTATGCTTCTCACATTCCTTTTAATGGGCATCTCATAACATTGTATAATTTAATTCGGGTTTCCTCTAATTGGTATGACTGATCTCTTTAGGAAACCTCATCTAGAATCTTTCTTTTTTTCTTTTTTTTAGGTAATCCATTTTAGGTGTAGGCTTACAGTGGGTATCTTAGCTGTCTATGCTGGCAAGCATTCTACTTGCTGAAGTCATGTGGAGGATCAGCTTATATGTTCCTACTTAGACTAGCACTATTTCACTACTTTAATATATATATATATATATATATATATATATATATATATATATATATATATAGAGAGAGAGAGAGAGAGAGAGAGAGAGAGAGAGAGAGGATATATATCTGGATATATATATATATTTATATATATGGAAAAGATTTTATCAGCATAGATACAGTAACAGTTCGCGGTATACTTTGTTTCATCTAAGGTACACAACCCTGTGAACTTTTTAATGAACTTGTGCTAACCACTCACATTAAAATATTTATTTAGTTAAACATTGTCACTTTTGCATTGTCCACAACATTAACAATGCCTGCTTAGTGGTTGAAGATAAAAACTTGCCAGTAA
Source organism: Vulpes vulpes (assembly GCF_048418805.1). Lineage (NCBI taxonomy): Eukaryota > Metazoa > Chordata > Mammalia > Carnivora > Canidae > Vulpes > Vulpes vulpes. Next base: position 81,256,654 of record NC_132795.1, read on the forward strand.
ATTTGCATGGTTATGATTTTTCTTAGCCAATGTTCATTTTCTCTCAAGAGATCTATTATTTATGGCAAAAAGTAGTATCAACACTAGTTAATAGAGTTAGTTCATTTACTCATATTTTAATACCTGATTATTTATTTTTTCCTTCACACCATCATGACCCAGAGAAAATTTTAGTGTTGATCAGGAAAGCTATCAAAGTCTTATGAGTAAGACAGGCATAAAAGTGAGATGATTCTAACAAATACCTCATTTCTCTAGGCCAAATTTATTATACTATACATTTGTCTAGAGCACTTTAAATGTGTTTCTGGTTGATGAATATACATTTATTATCTTATCATAAGCACAATTCCACAGAATTGAATTAGAAAAACCTGATCTTGAAGTCACTGTTATGTTCAGTGAATTTAACAGAAGAAAATATCTCCTAACAAAAAGGAACCAGTAAAAGGAACTCATATTTTCACAATACAAAAGTCCAGGGGCACCTGGGTAGCTTGGTGGTTAAGCGTCTGCCTTTGGTTCAGGTCATGATCCTGGAATCCTGGGATCGAGTGCTGCATCAGGCTCCTTGCAGAGAGCCTGATTCTCCTTCCATAGCTCCAGAGACCTATGTCTCTGCCTCTCTCTGTATATGTTTCATGAATAAATAAATAAAAGCTTTAAAAACAAACATACAAACAAAAATCCAAAAAGTACAGTATTTGCCATATCACCCTACTAAGGTCACTAAAGGAATACAATGTTTAAGTCAATGTCTATGGGTTCTAATTTATACAAACTGGATCTGTGAAATATCAAAATATCTACATTAAGATCATGATTAAAATAGATTTACTTTATAAAATATTTGTCACATGGTTTTAAATGGTACATTATTTCAATTCATTATTTATGTATTATAGTAACTAATATAGTACTTATCACACATTGATTGGCAAACCATCTAAGAACAAATTTCTCTTTTAATACCATTTTGCATGAGAGATATATCAAGAAATTCCTATTTTCTTAGTAAAAAGGAATGTAGTATCAGTAGTATTCACTGTTGGAAAGAATAAAGAGGGGAAGAAAATTTTGTCAGAATAGATCACAGTGATGCAAGAAAGGAAAGATGTTACTTAGGCTTGTCTAGAATGGCAGTTCCGTTTGGGTCTTCCTTAATCAGGCCAAGACTTGAGAGGTTACATTTCCTTCATTTCAGAGCAATAGAAGATGATATAAAGAAGGAAATCAGCTGAGTAAAGGGAAGCCATTTTCCATAACGTGAAATACACTGCTAACTCTTCTGTGTAGTTTCTACTTCTGGTAATAGAGCTGATTTTTAAAAAAAAATGATGTAATGGAGCATTGATAAATGACATTTCATAGTTCTTCACGTATTTTAATTTATAGATGTTCTTTTTATAAAATGAAGTAAAACTTTAAATATATTATCATTAATTGTTAATATATGTACACATATGTATATGTATAACACAGCACTAAAACTAAAATAAACTGATATAGTCTCTGATCCCTTGAAATATCAATCTTAAACAATAATTTGATAATGATTTATTAAAAACCTGTCAGGTCTTTTGTAGAATCTGTATTACACTGACATGAGTAACACAGACAACTGAACAAATACCTACAGCAAATAAACCGTGTGCTAGCTAACATTGTGGAAGAGTAAAGGGATGAATACAGATAGGCATTCTAGAAAGGATAGGGAAACAAAGAAATATAGAGACCTCATCAAGATCAAAACCTTTTAGAATTCATGAGAAGATTTTATATTCCCCTCTTCTCTGTCAAGTAAAAAGGAAAGAAACTGAAAAAAAAAAAAAAAGTGACTTGTCCATGACTAAAGAATCACCAGCTTAGAGCAAAGGACTATACAGACCCTAGGATTTCTTCCAAATAATTATGGCTATTTATTTATTTATTTATTTATTTATTTATTTATTTATTTGAGAGACAGCACATGCAAGCAGTGTGAGAGACAGAGTGAAACGGAGGGGCAGAAAATCTCAAGCAGACTCCCACTGAGCATGCAGCCCACAGCAAGGCCTTATCCCATAACCCTGAGATCATGACCTGAGCTGAAACCAAGAGATGCTCAACTGTTGTGTTATCCAGACACCCCAATTATGGCAAATGTTTATTCAAGTTTTATGATGTGTCAGGCATTGTCATTTTACCCAAGTTTGTCTTCCCAACAACATTGAGGAGTGAATAATAGTATATTTTTAGACACATGGAGATGTAATTTAGCTGCACTGCACTGCTACAAAGAAAATGCACGCAGTATTGTATTCACACACACGTTAACACGTAAAGTTGAGATGAGGTTAGCAGACAAGAAGGTATTTGAATGGATGAGTATTTAGTGAACAGTGAATATATTTTTAGTGAGCAGGAGGACAGGAGGAGAGATGGAGAAGAGAGGTAGTATATTAGTTATCTACTACATAACCAAAGGGCTGAAATATAGCAGCCTAATACCCAAACTCTTAGCTCAAGAATCTTTGGTGAGCTGATCTGGACTGGGCTAGACTGACATTGTGTTGGCTGGACCCATTCCTGCTTGGCTGATTGGTCAATGAAGGCCATTTGTGTCTGGCAGTCGAGCAGCTATCAGCTAGAGGAAGGAAGTGATTGGGCCACATATCTAATACAGTAGCTTTGGATGGTCACATGGTGGTGGCAGATTTCAAAGGCAGAGAGTTAGACACGACATCTTGAGTTCAGATAGTGCACAGTGTCATTTCTGGTGCATTCTATTACCCAAAGCAAGTCACAAGGTGGTGGAAATAGATGTCACCTCTTACTGGGAGGAGCTGCAGAGAATTATGGCCACTTTTGCAGTCTTACAGGTGGCAAGAAATAAAAGAGATGAATTGGAAAAAAATAAGAGGACAGCAAAGTAACAACAAACTGCTAGACATATTTTTACTCCTAAAACACAGAAATAATTGAAGTCAGAATAAAAAGCATCTTCTGGGAGACTATTGACAATTAGATTTTTTATGAAGAATATACATTTTTTTGAAAGACCCACTTAAAGCATTTCCTATTTCATTTGAGCTTTGCTTATAAAAGCATGTCACACATGGGAATTAGCTTTGATTTTTTTAAAAAAATGATCTATATAGTTCTAGGTTATTGACACCTTTTTGAAAAGAAACAACAAAAGAGGAATTGAACAATTTTTCTAATATACATTAAGAGACAAAGAACAAAATAAATGTGTTAACACTTACCGCAATTTATCGGAGCAACAGGACATCTTTTAAGAGGTGGATTTTTCTCTTTATTTTTTTTTCCTATGGCACGTTTGTGAAATTATAGCAGATTTTATTTGCACAAAGTTAAAACCCATCTAACTCATGAATTCTCTGGTGTGACTGTTTAGTGGAGAGGGTAAACTTGCTGAGAAAGCAGATATGAAGAATTTTTATTTTAATTCTTTGACTGTGACAGATGGCTATAAATCTCAACACAAACACGTTATTGATGGTTTGAGGACATTTAGGTATTGGGTCCTCTGTGCTCTACTCCTTCCCACTTTTTTCCTGATCAGAATTCTGATTTTTATCACTCATTTCCTTCAAAGGACATTAAAACTGATCCAACTAGCAATGGAAATACATTTGACATGACAGCAGGAACACACACACTCATACACACACACAACTGCAGGTGTTAGCCTGCTGGGTTCTGTCTTTATACATGATGAGTTATATTCTTGGTTATGGACCTACTTGATCCTGCCTTTGCTGGTTCTTTAATCCTTCTGGTCTCTTTTATCTTTTGGTCTTCTTGCTTCTATCCGTAAAAACATATAATTAAGGTATGCTAGAGAAGTAAGAGAAGACAATCCCTTCCTCTTAAATCAGTCTATGGCTTAGGCATCAAAAATGCAAAATTCAAGAAGCCATACAGAAGTCACTATGGTGTTTATTATTTGCCCTTTACCTATGACTTCCATTGCATTTCTCTGTCTCCTGCACTAGGCTATGAACTTCTCAAAGGACAAAGTACACATGTGTTTTGCCTACTGTAGTGTCTAGCATATAGAAGATATCATTAAGCGAGTGTTTAATTAATTCCAAATTGACTTCATTTATGTCAAAAATATCTCTTGTTACCATGACTACAAGGTCAACTTGTTACTTCTTTATCAAGCTGTAGTATATTTGCTGTATCAACTGCTATTACCATCCAGTTAAACAAAATTGACATTGAATTTTTGACGGTGGCACATTTTATTAACTACATGAAGGAATAAAGAAACATTTTCTATGTATGAATCTCACTTTAGACTCTTCATCATTATGTAATATTTTCGTCCACTGTTGCATTTGGATCTATATTTACATGACCTCATATCTGCATTAGGGGCTGGATTTTATAATCTGTCATTAAAAGAGTAAACATTAACTATTTTTATTTACATCTTAATTTTAAGTAACATACACATAGAAGTACTTATTAAGTAACAAAAATCTGCACTTCTTTGAAACTTATCACACATGAACACCAAAGAATCATAACCAGGTCAAAATAGAAACCTATTGGCCCTGTCTGCTCTCTCTTTCAACCCCTGGTCTCTGCCTTGCTTCTAGTAAACCACTATCTCAATACATTATGATCACTTTCTTGCTTTTCCTTGCATATTAACATCTTCATATGTAGCTGGAAATATATAAATCTAAGATTCATTAGATTTATTCACATAGGTTTCTTTTTTACTGTTCTTTATACATTTTACAGCTTCATCCATATTACATCATCTTTCTTAAAATGCATATTTCTAGCATTTCTAAGATATTATGAAGCTGCTTTAAGCTTCCAACTATTCAGTGGGAAATTAATGGAAGTCCATGTATTTTTAAGATTTTCTCTTTGGTTTTCAGGAGTTTTATGTTTTTTGCTTATGCTTACTTAACTAATTAATTTTAATCATGCTATTATTCATGATATTTCTTGAGTTTATAAATTCATATTTTTCTCATGTTGGAAATTTCCCAAATATTGCTCCTGTCCCATTGTAAAGTGAATGTTGTTGGAGGTGCAGGCATGACACAGTTTTAGGTAGACACAGATGTTGACTGAATGGGTTCATTTTGTCCATTGTTAAAGTTATTTTTCTTTTAATAGATCTTTTCCAATCACAGAATTCTAGAATACAATGTTTTCTTCCAAAGCCTAGTATTCATTATTCCACTTGTTTTCATCAAACCTGTCTCTTTCCTTATGGATTCACCTACTTAGGAGCTTCTGTCATCCATCTTCTCCAACTAAACACAATTCATTCTTGCTCATGGTCTACTTGGAACCCAATACCTCAGCATCCTTGCAGTGCTCGAATGCGCAGTCATAGCTCTGTGCATTAGAGAGATCCCAGTGCAGCAGTTAATTATCTAATAGCATAGTAATTAAGAACAAAGTTTCTGGTTAAAGCCTCCTTGGCTCCTCCTCTTAGTAGCTATGTGGACTTGGGTAAGTTACATGTTTAGTTGAACTGTTTCCCTCAAAAAATGTGTTGAATTTCTAACCTCCTATTCTTCAGAGTGTGACTCTATTTTGAAATAGGGTCCTTGCAGATACAATTAGTTAAGATGAATAAGGTGGACCCTTAATCCAATTATGACTGGTATCCTTATTAGAAGATAGAATCACACAGGGAGAAAGGCATGTGATGACATAGCAGAGATTCAGGTGATGGATCTGCAAGGCAAGATGCTGCCAGAATTGATGGCCACTATCAGAAGCTAGAAAGAGGCAACGAAGGATTTCCCCCAACAGATTTCAGAGAAAGTGTGGTTTTGCAAACACCTGGATTCAGGATTTGTAGATCCTAGAACTGCGAAAAATGAAATCTATTGTTTTAAACTATCCAGTTTGTGGTACCTTGTTATGGCAGCCTGGGATACAAATTCATTATATAACCTCTTTTTGCTTAGTTTTCTCATCTGTAAAACAGAGATAATAATAGCACCTGTCTGTATGATAGACTTATAGTGAACATTAACATGTAATAAGCACTAGAATGTTGGCTGGCTTCTAATAAGTGCTATGTAATTTCCCTGTATAATTATTCTACCAGATAAAATTTCTCCTTGAAGCCAAGGTCAAGATACGTGTTTCTCATTAATCTTCCAACATTCCTAGTAGAGGGCTAAGTGTACAACATAAATATATAAACATATATTCAGTCATTTTCCCTCTGATTGTATTATTATTCCTCAAGTTCCTTGTTTGTTTTTTTTTTTTTTTTTTACTTGTACAATTTCAGTGTCACAAGTTTCAGGTCTTTATGAATTATATTTCTGTATCTTGGTTTGTAATTGTGACATTCCCCCTGTGCTTTGATTGCTTTATATTCCCCTTTGTCTCGAACATATTCCTACCACTTCTCACCCTTGTGCTTATGTCAAATTCCTCATTAACTTGTGATTCCTGAGCATGCATTTGATTGTAGAAACAAACAAACAAAAAGACACTAAAATGAGCAGCTTCCAGATGGCTGTGGAATTTAAAAAATAAAATGCGAGTTACACTCAGCTCTGCTACAGACCTGCTAAGTGGCCTCAGACATTTCATACAATATTGTGAAACCTAAATTTCCCTATCTGTACATAGAGGAGACTGGATTATACACTTTCCAACATTTTATCAGTTTTAGTTTCTATGATTAAGTTATTCTGTGTCCTCCGAGTTCAACCATGACAATGAAATGCTGGTTTCTTACTCATCCGTTACGGCTCAGCACATGCAGGAGACAGCAGGTATCAAACATAGCGTTTGTCCATTAACTGATACGGGGAGATGCATTTGACTGTTCATTGAGATAGACTGATGTGCATTATTGTTGCTCTAGAAAAATTTGGCCTTTCCAGTAGAATTACCTGCGCAAGCACAGTAACAGATGTTTCCAAACACATGCTGCATGCAGGCACAGCCACTTGGTGTATCTCAGATTTCAAAGAGCCTATTGTTCTGAAAGGTATTCACATTCATGGTGGAATAATTGAAGGAAGAAAGTACTTTTACACTGTGATGCATCATTTTTACCTTTTAAATCAAAACACTGTGAAATGTGTCTTTGCTTGTTTGGAAAATCAATAATGATTTTTTTGAAGATTAAGGTTACATTTCAAGCTGTAGTCAAATTCTTGGGAGAAGTTAGATACTTCTTTATTTATTTCCTAATTTATTTCCTCATCACCACATATTACCTGATTACTCTTTGGCTTCTATATCCGACATTTGGCTAAAAACCCACTCTGAGGTCATCAATCACCAAACCAAAAGTCTTGTTACATTCTCCATCCTTTGGCCTCTTTTGCCCTTGAAACTGTGAACTGTTTCTCCCTTGCTTCTTTTTTTTCTCTACTAAGTTTCTTTGTATTTTTTTTTTTTTTAAGATTTTCTTGCTACTCTACATTTGATCTTTCTTTCTTTTACTTTGTAAAGGAAGATATTCCTCAAAATATTTGTTTGTTTCTTTATATTTCTTTGTCCCAATCTCACTTGAGCTGCAAGTCTCTGAGTTTCTTCAGCTTTCTTTGTAAGCTTTGGTTTCAACTTCCTTAACCTTTCTGCCCTGTGTTCTCTATGGTATCTAGAATTTGTTATGTTTGCCATAATAATGTAAAAAGGATTCTCAGTTTTATAGCTGAGAGTAGTTCCTACAGTTCTAGTAATAAAGTCCAATGCTCTATCAGCTAATTTGGTAACCATATATCTAATATTTGGGTCAGAATTTCTGACTTGATATTTCAAAAATGTTTATTTTCTCTACATTTCCTACATAATGAAATAAAATGTAATACAAGTTTGTTTTATAAGCTGTGCTTTGATTTTCCTTTCCTAACTACATTTTCTTAAAAATAATATAGCATACTTGGGGATCCCTGGGTGGCTCAGTGGTTTAGTGCCTGCCTTCAGCCCAGGGCCTGATCCTGGAGTCCCGGGTTCAAGTCCCACATCGGGCTCCCTGCCGAGGGTCTGCTTCTCCCTCTGCCTGTGTCTCTGCCTCTCTTTCTCTCTCTCTCTGTCTCTCATGAATAAATAAATAAAATCTTTAAAAAAATATAATACAGCATACAACATATCGTAATGACCAAAGAGCTATGTTGGAAGAATGAGAATGGACAGAAAAAAGAATATTTTCTTTATTATTATTATTATTATTATTATTATTATTTAGAAAAAAGAATATTTTCAAGTTATTTGCACTCTCTGGGTGAGTAGAGATTTGTACAAATAGTCTACTTGCTAGCCTCATCTAATAGAATTCTGTCCCTCAATTATTGCCTTATGTTAGAATGATGAGCCTGAAGTAGCTAATAAAGATTACAAGTTGGGATGCCTGGGTGGCTCAGTGGTTGAGCATCTACCTTTGGCTCAGCGTATGATCTTGGGATCCAGGATCAAGTCCCATATCAGGCTCCTTGCAGGGAGCCTGCTTCTCCCTCCACCTGTGTCTCTGTCTCTCTCTGTGTGTCTCTCATGAATAAATTAAATAAATCTTTAAAAAAAATTACAAATTGCTTACTGTATTTTCTTTAATAAGCCAAGGAGGGCAGCCCGGGTGGCTCAGCGGTTTAGTGCCTGCCTTCAGCCCAAGGCCTGATCCTGGAGACCCGGGATCGAGTCCCACATCTGGTTCCCTGCATGGAGCCTGCTTCTCCCTCTGCCTGTGTCTCTCCTCTCTCTCTGTGTGTCTCATGAATAAATAAAATCTTTAAAAAAATAATAAGTCAAGGATATATGTAATTCATTTTCAAAATATTTTCATCAATGAATTTCAAATAAAATGGGCTCCATTTTTAACTTCCCATTTGTAACTGTATTTATTGTTCTATGGCTACCTCTGTAGTGCCAAAAGCCAGATAAACGAATAATAACAGTATTGTGCGGAGTCAAACCCAGTAGTTTTGAGTACTGTGGTCCTGCAATTCCCTCAGGGTAGGTGAGGACAGGGGGGAATCCTCCTGCAGTTCCCTCGGTGTTTTCAGTGAAGAGTGTTAAAGCATCTGGCACATGGTATTTTGTATTCAGTCAGCTCCTCCTAGTAAAGTGTGTTCCCCAGGAGTAAATTAGGCAATTAGCAGAATCATTAACTATTTCAAGCCAACAAAGTATCACTTAGTGCACTAAAGTAATAATGAACAGATTAGTAATCATGCAGTCAGTGAGTACTCAAGGAGTACAGCCGCTCACTTTGGAGAGCCCACTGACTCATTTGTCCACTGAAAGGGCAAGGAAAAAAGGGTTTGCAATGGGACTGACTAGATTCTCTGGAGGTAAAGAACTAACACATTAGCAATCACTCACATACTCCACCCAATACTTGTATTACAGAAAATTCAGACTTCAGGTTTTACAAGATTGTCTTCACTGCTATCATATGGTACTCAATCAAAGTGCACATGTTCAGAGAAAGTGAGGCTCTAATCTATTCTGCACCTATGAAAATAACCGGCTATGCCCATTGTTGACAACATCTTGATCACAGGGGTCTATTTATCAATCTATAATCAGAAGTTCTAAGTTTAAGAACAGACTGTTTTAGAGTCATGACACATTGAGGATGTCTCAAAAATCTTTGAATTGAGCCAACAGGACTACTTTCAAAGTACTGTAGTACTTGTAAAAAGAATTAGGACAATATTTGGCCTATGACACAAGCTGAAGAAGCATTTTTTTATATACAAATAATTGTATATTTGTATTTGTATATTTGTATTAATTATTTGTATCTTACATCATCATTTCATATCTGTGATCTACAGTGTAAATTAAATACTATTTACTCTGCCTGCCATATAGTAACACTGAAACCAACAAGGAGATTGAGAGTATGAGAACACTTTATGCAAATTTAATAATTACACATCTGAATGCTTCTACATGCCAAATATACTATACAGGTTAGTGTATTATTGTTATCATAAGCTAATTACCTATATGAAATTTAGCATAATTTGTAGGATATACTAAATTCTCAATAAATGGTGGCTATTATTACTAGAATGGCATATCACTGTTATTAATAATACTCATGTTCTAGATATATTGTTTCTATTTTTTCTAATACCCAAACTTGGGTTGTGATCTATAAACATAATGTAAAGATTAATTTGAAGTCACAAATGACTAATTATCTTTTAAACTGCAGACATTTTTTTCATTTTTTAAATACTACTTTTTTCAATAATCATTTTGAAAATAACTTCTTTTATTTTCTGTCATGTAGATTCCTAAATCTGTCATGTAGATTCTTAATTTATTTACTTGTGATGTTATGTTATTTATTTAGTTAGTTATTACTGTATAGTTTTCTCTTCCTTCAAGTAGAAGAAAGGGAGCTTTTAAAAAGTCACGTTTCTGGTTAGACGAAACTAGAAAGAATCGTATTCTTTTAACAATAACTTGGGAAATTTCATCACAGTTTGGTATTGTATGACATGCTGTCTCTTAATGTGGTATAAAATTATTAATAGTCAAAGCATCTTAAGTAATATTTGTGGAATTCGAAAAAGAATAAGCCATTTAGAAACAGACTATGTCACTACGATTTGGAAAACATTAGCATAGCCCTCAGATGCATACAGCTGAATCAACATGCTTTATCTGCTTAGCTATAATTACATTTAATGGATGGAACCACTTGTTAATGAAATGCAAAGATCATTTGATACTAAAATATCCAAGGCCTAGTGCATGTAGTATTTCAATTTTTGTTGAGGCCAACCAGGCATCCCAGTGAGCCAGCCTATCTTCCTTCCTGCTTTCCTTCCTTCTTTATTTGCTTCCTTCCTTTATTTCTTTCAGTAGGCTTCAGGAATGTAAGCAGAAATTGCACAATAGGATACAAACTTCATTTTCTGCTTTTTTTTTTTAAAGATTATTTATTTATTCATGAGAGAGGGAGAGAGAGAGAGAGAGAAAGAAAGAGAGAGATAGGCAGAGGGAGAAGCAGGCTCCATGCAAAGAGCCCCACATGGGACTCAACCCTGGGACTCCAGGATCACGCCCCAGGCTGAAGGCAGCACTAAACCGCTGAGCCACCCGGGCTGCCCATGTTGTTGTTTTTACTAGAAGGAAACAGCTGTAATTTTGAAAATCTTTTGTCTTGTGGAAAGTAACAAATAAAAGTAATTTATTACAGTTTATAATGCCCTAAAAAATTTCCAAAATATATTTTCTACCTTCTTATAGTTTATAATCTAAAATAGACAGTGTAGATATAAACATATCACTGGATGATGCATGGAGAGGATAGTAATGTTTCTTTAAAATAGTATAGAGATTAATAGGCATTCCTCACTGCTTTGTTTTTATGACAAATACCAACCAGAGGCTGGTGTTATCTCTGAATCTACCCTGCATTATCTGACCATGATCAAATCCTTAAATCCCTTGAGGACTCAAAGTATTTGTTAACAATGTGAAGTAATTATACCTGTCCTACTTACTGCATAATTATATTTTATGAGTATCAGCTGAGGATGAATGTAAATGTTTTAAAAATATGATGTGATATGACATGATAAGGGTGCCTGGGTGGCTCAGCAGTTAAGCAGCCGACTCTTGATTTCAGCTCAGATCATGATCTCAGGGTCATGAGATCGAGGCCCATGTGGCTCAAGAGGGAGTCTGCTTGAGATTCTTTTTCTCCCTGTCCCACTGCCCTTCCTCCCTGCTTGCTCTCTCTCTCTCTCTCAAATAAATAAATAAAATCTTTTAAAAAATGATATGATATTGAAATAAATATAATTATTTATGTTTTCTCTGTGCCTTCTTTTTTTTTTCTTTCTTTCTTTTTGTTTTTTTCCTATTCTTTTTTTAGAGAGGGGGCTGGCAGAGGGAGAGGGAGAGAGAGAATCTTAAGCAGGCTTCAGCAGGAGCCTGATGTGGGGGCTTGATGCAAGGCTGGGTTTCACAACTCTGAGATCATGACCTGGGCCAAAATCAAGATCAGACACTTAACCAACTGAGCCACCCCGGTGCCCCTTATCTGTGCCTTTTTAATGCAACTACAAGATCTCCCGGGCTAGAGCCACATATTTGAATTAAATATAACAGAAATCTCTCAAAATGACTATTATTATCTAAGGTACATGTATGTGCTAAATAAATAATTGCTGAATACAGGTAGCAACACAAAAGAAATGCCAAATGTGCAAGTGTCTAAAGCCATTCCAATGCAATATTTCTAAAAAATGCAAATATATATATATATATATATATATATATATATATATATGGACTTACTAACTACAAAACGAAACTCAAATTATTTAGTATGATACTCAAAGATCATCCCAAATGCTAAACTGTTCTTCTAATTTCATTTTCTACCACTTTACTTTTCCACGTACCTAATTCCTAACATGTTTGAATATCTTAGGGTTTCATGACTTTGTTCATGCTCAATCCACTACATCCTCCATAGGAATGCTCTTACCTACTAGGAACAAACAAAGATCCCCATGTCTAAGTCCAGTTCAAACGTCATCTTCAATGTGAATTACTCACCTTTCCTTTCTATTCATTCTCCATTTCCATTCAACTATTCATCCATTTCATCATTCAATAAGTGAGCTACTAGTCACTAGCAAAGGAAAAATGTATCTGAGCATATGTGAAGATCAACTGTCATGTAGACATTTAACCTTCCAAGTTACTCAAGCAGCAGTTGTAATAATTATTATAGAACTACATTATACAGACTGTACTTTTTTCATATCTCCTAAAGCAGCCTCCTGCTGCTCTTCTTGCAACTGCCTCCTACCTAATCCCAAGGCCAATGTCACAAGTTTAGCTTTTTTTAAAATTATAGATAATATTTATTTTTGAAACAAAGGATTTGCCATTGCAAAAATAACTTCTTTTTTTTCAAAAATCACTTTCAAAAACTACTAGAATAATCACTTTCAAAAACGACTAGAATAATTCACATTGCCAGAATAAAGAAAGCCTTAGTGGCCTTTGTGTGCTCCTCATTTTTCAGTTTTCATAATCCCAGGACTCCAGGATCATGCATTTGAGGTTTTAGCAGGTGCTAAACTGCTGAGGCACCAAGGGATCCCCTAGTTTTGACTTTCATTCTCAAAGAATTTAAACCACAAAACAAAATATGAAATGAACCATGGAGGTACTACCTGTTGCCTTCTGTAATTACAGTATATTGTAATCCTACTAATTCTTGTTTTTGTGGCTTATTGCGATGTCTTACCCCTGCCTCTCTTTCTCAGAAAGACTGGAATTCAAGTACAGACCCATTATTTTTTGCAAGGGAACTATAGAAATGATTTTTTAGAAAAGGCAACAGGACAACAAAGGTGTGCTTTTCCCATTAAATTCTGTGCTCTCTCAATATCATTTTGTCTTCTGGTTTTCCTTTCAACTCATTGGCCAAATTGAGGGGAAATGTTCTCAATCCAATATTGTTTTTGTGTTTCCTTAGCCCTGAAATAACAGGGATAAAAATGCTTAGATCAAGAACAGATACAGCCAGAGCTGAGAGGGGACTGAAAATGTCTCTCTTTTATTTTCAATGTAGACATTGCATTTGAGGTTTCGTGAATAGGAAATAGAGATGATTTTTTTTTCTCATTTTGATAGAGCAAATACCAAAGTGTGGGCAAAGAAGCAGTGTATTGGTCTGCCACTGATCATTTCCACCACATAGGTGTGAATCTGGGATCACCTTTCCCTGTCTACTTTATTCATATTCCTTCAAATCTTACAGCTTTCTTTTGCTAAAAGACAAAAAGAAAGAAAAAAAGATACCCATGAAATGCCTAATCCATTCCAGGAGCTTAGCAGCCTTATTTGTACTGTTTTTGCACATGTATGTCAGAAAGTTATACTAGGGTGCTAGTGGTCGCAAAGGGAAAAAACCATCACCTAACTCTGGAAATTACAAGTGAAAAAAGAGAAGTTGGTATTGTTGCCTTCTAGTTTCACTCCTTTCAGTCCCAAACCATTCAAGATTTAACAGTTTCAGGTGGGGGGGGGGGGCTACAGGTGTGGGTAGAGGTGTGGGGGATGTAGGTAGAATGAAGTACTGGGCAAGTACTGAAGTACTGGGCAACCCTCTTCAAAATAAAGAAGAGGGTAGAACACTTGCAAGAGCAGAGATTTTAGGTCAAAAATAATGTATGTTAGGGAATATGATTTAACTGGTATTCATATATCCATAATGCAGGGGTAGTATGGAAAATGTCAATAATACACCTTACAGCTCACAGTTATGCTTACTAGAAATTTTTGAGCATATACTTAAAGCTAAATGGTAGTAATAAAAGAAATTAAATAAAAAAACAAGAGAAAAAGTAAAGAGCCAGGGTTCCTTTCATGCAGTAATACTATGCTGCTGATTCTTCTGTAAGTGTTTTTTCTATGTCCATCTCTTTTGCTACATGTTTTAAAAAATGCTTAAAGATGTAAGGGAACGGGTACTTGTACTTTCCCTGGTTTGTGACTTCTTGAAGATGGAAATATTGTCTAGATGGCTCCTGTTGTTTCTGGGACTTCCATAGGAACAACTAAACAACTGTTAATATATGTAAGTTATAAATGAAATCTGAAAAACGAGGAGCACACAAAGGCCACTAAGGCTTTCTTTAATCTGGCAATGTGAATTATTCTAGTCGTTTTTAAAAGTGATTATTCTAGTAGTTTTTAAAAGTGATTTAAAAAAAAAGTGATTTTTGCAATGTCAAATCCTTTGTTTCAAAAATAAACATTATTTATAATTTTTTTAACAAGCATTGCATATGTAACATAGCAAATAAAAGAGCAAGCATTCACTGCCCTGCCCCCTCTCCCTCCAGCCCTTTCCTTACTCCCGGAGACATTAAAATGCCATCGTTAAATCTTGGAACTTTGTTGGACACCATTTGATAACCCCTGTAGCATGGCCCAGGTCAACCATTTTCTACCTAGAATCTCTATAAAACATGTATAGTCTTTGCTGCTATAGTTGTTCTGTCACTTACCTTTATGTGACTTGGGAAACGAGATTCTTCTGAGGCTTCAAGTTTTAGAATTTGAAGAATAAGGATATCAACAAATCCCACCACTCATTTCCCATCTGAATATGAGATTGAAATAGATGTGCAGATAGACATCAAAACGCCCTTATATTACTAATAAAGTTGTTTGTGGGACAAAGTTTGGATGCAAGCAAATGGTGACTGTGATCCCTATGCCCTCCCACCACTTGTAATTGTTGGATTAGACCAAGTGGTCATAGGTAAAACTGGACACTGCAAGCTTACAGTTTAGGGACAGAGCTCTCAATGAGAATTGACTTGGCGGCCAAGAGAGCTAATGAGACTATACACCCTATCTGTAGGCAGCCAGACTCCAAAGGAGGGATGAGAGAAAAAAGCTGAAACAGGCATGTCCAATTCTTTCTTAAAAATTTAACAAATGAAATTATTTTCATGGGGGTGAGGTGGTGACATGGTGAAGAAATACCCAGGAATTACTCCAATATGGGTATCTCAACATCAAACATGGGAGTAGGTAGTAAATGTGCCCAAACATCCCTCATCTGAAATTTGGGTCAAATTATACACCCCTGAGAGTTTTATACAACTGAGATAATATTTTTAAAGCACTTACATGATATAGGATAGTTAGCATGTTCTTTATTATTATCTTAATTATTATCATTGCTCAAAGATTCGCTTTATTAATATACTTCACATCTGTTGCTAGTTAATGAGAGAGTCATCTCCCCAACAAGATTGCCAAGCACATTACAACCACCAGACAGTTAATTTGACTATATGGATAATTGCTTTTACGTGCATGGTGACAATGTGATTATAACTTTAAATGTTTAAGATTATGGATTCACTTTGAAGATGACTACCACAGAAAAGAAGAAAGAAGGGAAGAAATAAAGGAGAAAAGGAGAGAAGAAAGGTAAAAAAAAAAAACAATTATACTTCATATACTATTAATTAGATATCTTGGTTAAGAGATTTAGGCCACCAGGTACCAATATAAAGCACGCTTCCCTAAAATCAAGATAGGTACCATTAATCATTTTCTATTCTTAATTCAATATGTTTTAGAAGGTCTATTCTTACCAATTTCCTAACATCATGTTAGATTTCAAACACACTTAAAAAAATTTGTAAAGAGAACCTTTCAAGTATAATTTGATAAAATTCTCACTGATCCTTACTATTAGTAATTATCACCTAATATGAATATGACCTTATTTGCATATTTAATCAAAACACTATTTTTAATCTTGGTCTGATGCATCCAGAAAGATGATCAGTTCCAAGACTTTAGGATCTCTTGATACTGCAAGATCTTATAGCTTATTTGTTGATCAGCAATAGAACTGAAGGTTAAGAAGCCATTTCTGCACTGCCATTATCAGCATGCTATGAACATAAGTGCAGGCTAACCTAACCTCCTTCCTTGCATTATCATTATCCATTCCACATAGGAACAGAGCGAAAGGGAGCAATCTTGCAGCAGTGTCCTGTCACAGGGGCAGGAAAACATCATGCTTTATGGTGTCAAAGCCCCAAATTAAACTTAACCATAACTGTTTATGACAGAAGAAGAATCAGACACTGTTATTCGGAAAGATGTGGCTTTTACTTCCTAGTGGTTATTTTTCACAATTGTAGTTTAAAGCTAATCGTTTTTAACACCTGCTTAGTTTTAGTAACTAATAATAATTGACTAGAAACTCTGGCATATTTATTTATCACAGTTTTCTATTCCAGTCCACATTATCCATGTTATTAATGTGAACTTCCAGAGTTGTTATGGCCTACGAAACTAAACTGCTTCATTAAAAAAAAAAATCATTGCATCAAGTTTTTGCCAATAGTAGTAAATATACTAATTTTTTCATTATAGAGAGATGATAGCTGACAAAGTATATTTTGTTTCTTTTGAGTTTTCTTTCTCAAACATGTTGTGATATCAGAAAAGGAGGCCTTGCTGAAATGTATGGTTTGTGGAAAAGAAAGAACATATGCCTCAGAACATGCATATAGTATAGGTAGGCTATGGGGATCAGATTTTTCTGAACTTGTTCTCTTGCAGCTTCTTTGCTGAGATTCCTGGAGAATAGCCAACATGGAATCAATTCTGAAATGCTCTGCTAGCCCATCTGGAAGAACACGTTTGTTTCCCAAACAGCCAAAGAGCTCTGCAAGGTAAAGCCTGTCTTCCTGTAGTGGTGAAGATTTCCCTAAGGTGAAGTCTGCAGAAGGCAACACAGATGTTGCTATAGTGGCATATCAGAACAATGGGAAGACACAAGGCTAGAAGTAACGGACCGCTATATGAGCATATTGGAGTCTGGGGAAGTCAAGCAGTGTGTTGTGTAGCATCTCTCCAAACACCCTGATTCCGGGTTTCAGAGGCCAAGAGAATGAGAAAGTCCAACACATATACACTGACAGGGGCTGGCTATTTAATGAGATATGTCAGTATTCAGAGAGTGTGGAGCATGGGATTTTAGCATAGAAAAGAAACTTGGAGATCATTTAACCCAAATTTCTCACTTTATAGGTGAGAAAATGGTGGCTAAGACTGAAAACATGGGCTGCCTAATTTTTCACGACTGGGGGAAGGAATACTTGGATCCATCATGAAAATTTGGAAGCATCCTAAATGCCCATCAATAAGAGATGAATAAGTAAAATTGTACTATCTCAACAACTCCCTTCATGGGAATATGATGCTTGGATTGGCATAAATATGCTCCTGAAACTGAAATGGAAGCCCACTCAGACCCATTCTATTACTTGAAAATGTGGAGGAAATGGATTTCCCACTTGTTCCTCAATTTGGAGCAATTGCATGGAGAAGGGGAAATGGAAGCTAGAGAGGTAAACTAGTGTTTATGATAAATAACAAGATTCTGTTCTAGAAGTTCAGCCACTTCATCACTTGGCAGAGCAATGCCACTTGCCAGAATAGTGGCTCTGGTATCATTTTCAGAATGAGAGAACTCCTTACACAAGTGTTCTATCCTATCAAGTTAGCAAATTATCTAGTACAGAAAGGCAATACAGTCCTTTTAGTAGCCCAAATTTTTCCCCTTTGTTATACTCTGGGGGATTCTGGAAAAAAAAAAAGAACCTTAATCCTAAAAATAATGCCTCCAATGAACTTTTACTGAACACACACTATGTGCTAATTTATATAGACTATTTCATTCGATTCTCTCAAAACACTAAGTTAAAACTATTATTCTTGTTCCATTTCATAGATTTGCAAACAGACTCAGAGAGGTTAAGTGGTCCCAGGTCACACAACTAGGAAATGGTACAATTTGGAATCAAATAAAGGCAGTAAGACTTCAGAGTCTTTGCTCTCATCCAAATTCTACTTACTGAAAGAAAAATAATGATTTCCATTTTACTTATCATTTTATGAAAGATTTGGTTAGTTAGTGTGCCTGTTTGATTCCTGGAACAAACATTCAGGTAATTCCTACCTTTATTCCTCCTAGATGTTTGGGGGATGGCTTTACTCTCTGGAGAGCAATGGTCTTCTTTGAACTATAAATGAAGCGCTAGCTCACGTCACATTTCACCCACTGTGCTATTCCTAGGCCACACCCTAGGGTTGTTTTTAGCGCTACATTCTACCTTTCAGCCTAAATCAGGACTATGTTGATTCTGCATTCAGGTGAGTAGGTGGATTTTTTCACCTCAGTTGCAAGCATCTGAACATTGTCATTAGATAATTCAAACCTTCTTATCCCAGAGATGCATCACATTCCTGCTTATGCTCTTTTTTCCTTTCAGGGAAAAATTAGAGACATGATTGCTTGTCACAATTAGAGGATGCTCATACAGGCAGGTGACATTATGACTGCGGAATATAATATCTTGAAGAGGCCTAAAATAGCATCTAATTCAAAGAATGTCACCCACAGGAATAGGGCATATGCCAGTGAAGGGATACCAGACTCACTTGAGCATTCTTTTTAAAAATATACATCCCACCCCATCTCCCAACACACACAGTCTGCTGTTATCCCTAGGACCATATTGTCTCTTGCAACTGTACATTGAAACTCACCCAAAATTCACTGACTAAATGAGCCATCATTATAGAGATAATGTGGCATAAACTATAAGTGTGGTACTGCAAGGCAGGGAGTACTATGTCAGCCAGAGTCTAGGAAGAAAATGGAGCATATGCATGACAGGCATAATAATAGAGAGGATTTAATAAAGGGAATTTGTTTACGAAGGTATTAGAAAAACTGAAAGCTAAAGTTGAGAAGCTGAGGTTATCTGGTAGTTAGCACCGGCAGGAGCCAGTGTCTTTCCTTGGGTTGGAGGGAAACACTGAGTCACATCCTGTGATTGGAATCACCTGGAGGGAACTAGAAACATGAAGAGAGAAACCGCTGTAGGGAAGAAATTCTCTGAGATGCTCTTTCCTGCCTTCCAATCTCTTGTGTCTCTCCCATGGGCTGACTCTATACAGAAACGAGTTTTCAAGGAAGCCTAGAAATGTTAGCTTGTGGGGCACAGTTCTCCACAATAAGAAACAAGAAGCAGGGCATATAGTTGAGGAGTATCTCTAGACAGGTAAGACCGTTCAACTTCCCTGGATAACAAACTTCATACTTTCACTTTCATAGGCAGAAAGCTATTCCTGTTACTTAAAATTTAATGCCTTTTTATATTCAGATAATTCATATATAGTGTTCACAGGTGGCAAAAAATTCCAAACAAAGTGGGGAAGAATGAGATGAAATGCCATGAGGAAGGAACATGCCCAGTTTGTTAGTAAAGCCTAGAAGGCTTATTTAATACTACTTTAAAATAGTATCTTGAGTTCCTCTTGTGCACGGACTCATGTTCTCTTAGCAAATCTTTTCTATCAGCCATTTCTGTGACAGCTGCCTTCAGGTACATATTACTGGGCAGCACCTCACCTCAACAGCAGGCTCTCATCTCCTGGGATTTCTTCCGTCCTCAATGTGGAAACCTGAAGAAATTCTGATCATCCTGCACAACCTAAATGTGCCAGGAAGGTAATTGCCCCTTGGATAAGCCTAGACTGGTGAGGAGAAGCAACCAGAAGAAAATTGTTTTCTTCTTCCACCCTGAAGATAAACCATTTTGAGGCACATTTTAGATGGCTCCTGAAAAGATACAGCAGGATTGCTGTTCATGGCAACCAATCTGAAAATGCCCTCTTGCATTGGTTTTCCTTCCTCCTCCAAGATAAATTTAAGTCCCTGTCTCAGTCTCCACCTTCCTGAAGAAAGCTAAGATAAATAGAAAATGTAATTTTTATTTTCATATTATATTTTATTTTATTTTCATTTTACATTTTTATTATTTTCTTAGCGAAAGTTGCATACATATTGTCATTTGTACTTCTCAAAGGAATTAAAGGCTATATCTAGTATTTAGAAGTCATAAAGTAGACAAGGTGATTAATATTTTCTTTATCTTATAGGAAAAGAAGCTAATATACAGAAGGGTTAAGTAATTTGCTCAAATGTTTCTCCACTGAGGGTCCACAGAATGAAATAAAATTTCTGTCTGCTCATCTAGGACTGGTTCTTATGCAGCTGTAACCAATCAACTATATATCTTTTCTCTTGAGTTAATGTTGATGGCACTTGACTAAGTGCAGCTTTAAATGATAGAGTGGAATAACCAAGGCCTTTAGAGAAACTGGAGTGATACGCTAATTATTCTGGCATGCAGCCATTATCAGTGATCCAATCTTCTATTAGTAAAGGTCATAAAGAGAGAAAAGATTTGCAAAAAAGAGTAATAGAATTCCAAGCCCAAAGATAGCCTTCAAGACCATATTGAATGGGAAACAGAACCAGATAGGTCATCGGTTATTTCAGTCTCATCGATATGAGATGTTTATATTGGAAATTTTCTCTGTTATTTGAAAACTAATTGCCTTCCTCTCATGGCCTTTGTAAGTCAGACTTTGAGAAAATAATTTTTTTGTAGAAGAGAAAGTACTGAGATCCTGAGAAGCTGGCCAAATAAAACCTCCCAAATATTTGATTATTTGCCAAGAGAAATGTTAAATCACCAGAATGTTTTCTGAATAAAAGTAAAAAAGGTAACTTAACATAATATGTCTAATATATTAACTATCTCAAAACAGAACTTTACTCTGTCTTCTTGCATTCTCCATGATACTGAATTTAGCCTCATTTCTCTTCTCTCCCCATACAGGTCTATCTCCTCCATCTTGGAATCCACTTATGATTTGTTTCGAATACCTTGACCACATCCTCATAGACTAATATTTCACAAGAGTTTCCTATGCTTTGAAATATAAATTATTACAATGTATCCTTGCTTTCTGGGATATCAAATATGTATATTTACTCTTTAACATTGCATGCCGTGCATTGGAGAAATGGAGGCTAGGGACCAACATTTCATTACAACAGACATCATTCTTGAATGCAGTGTTGACTTCCTTTCTGAATGTTGCTCTCCACTTCCGTTGTGCAAACTGAAATGCTAAATATTAAGTTCTACAGACTTTTTAACTATGTTGACAATATGTTTCCTTTCTTTCCTTTTAAACCCACAGATATTTTTCTTTAGGTTCCATGACTTGATAAATATGTTTTAGATATCACTGAAATTCAGGAGACAGGAACAGTTTGCAAGCAAGGGACTTGCTAATTATAGTGTTAAGGAAAGTGGCTTTGAAAAATCAATCATTTTTTATATATCTGGCTCTGTAACTCAAATACTGTCCTATTTTAACTTTACCCAACTATAATATCACCTAATAAAGTACATTCTAAAGCAGGTGTGAGCAAACATAGCTCCCAGGGCCAAATATGACCCGCTGTCTATTTTTTGTAAATAAAGTTTTATTGGAACATAATCACACTGATGTTTTGTCTATGGTTGCTATATTTTGGCTTAAATAAGAGGTTGTGCATTATAGTAATATTTAAATTTATTTTTCTTTACCACTGCATGATAAAGCCATGGGAAAGAGATGAAGTAATCTATAATCATTTCTACTGCGTTGTGCTTAGCATATTGGTTCAATAATACCTGTTTGTTCTACTTGTCGTTCATAATTTGATTTCTTTCATGAAGCACGATTCATTAATTAGTTTGCAATTACAACTTATATAGGCAGGACATATTAGCCTGGTACTGTGTTACCAAAGGAGTTAAATGACAAAACAGGGATCAAAAATTTAACGGAAAAAATATAGGGACTTTCATTTATAATTCAAGTAGAAATCATTTGTCTCCACCTCCATTTGACCATGCCTTAGAAATAGGTTTCACTTACATGAATTTCAAAGGACTTAACCTGATTCTGAGTGAATGTATTTTCCACAATGCAAGATACTTCTGCTAGTGTCCACAACTGGCTAATAGTTCAGAGGAGGAGGAGCTTCCTTAACCTCTAGCCCAGAGTATTCTTAGAACATATGATCTGGGGCTTCAAGGGATTTTAGTGATTCTTTCAACTCTCTCATCATAAAGATTGGAACATAGTATCCCATAGAACAAGGTACTTTGCTTAACGTGACCCAAATTATTAATGTGAAAACCAGAATTAGGACCTAGATTGTGTCAGCTTCTAATTCGTATTTTTTTTTACCCTATCACACTATATACAAACTTGCTAATAACAGTCTGACAATCTCATTTTATCTATTTTTTAAAGATTTATTTATTTATTCATGAGAGAGAGAGAGAGAGGCAGAAACACAGGCAGAGGGAGAAGCAGACTCCCCACAGGGAGTCCAATGTGGGACTTGATCCCGGATCCCAGGATCATGCTCTGAGCCAAAGGCAGACACTCAACTGCTAAGCCACCCAGACATCCCTCATTTTATCTATTTTTAATGCTGTTGAACTAGAAAGTATTTGTTTGATGTTAATGTAATGTTTCAAAATATTTTGCAGAGTAAATATTTGTTAGATTATTAGAAAACCTACCTAAGTCTTCTAAGGTTTCACTTCATATTTGTGAGCAATCACAATTATGTTTTCTGTAGAAAGAACACTTTTCAGCATCTTTTTTTGCTTAAAACTTTCTTCTCACCATGTTTATGTTACTTTCTAATTTTCAGGGATAGCAATTCATTTCTTTTAGTTAAAACTTATCTATTCCTTGCTTTATTCTTTTGAATTGCAAATATTCCTGAGAAAAGTAACATATTAAGTCACTAGCTCCTTACTATAAATATATATTTTCAGTTACAGTATGGTGAAATGAATAACAAAGGTTTGGGAGGAAATGAAACATTGAATGGAGAAGAAACATAAAAGCTTGGAGAAGAGAATTTGGGGGGAAAATGCATAAAGGTAAAATTTGTAGGTTTAAAGGTATCTTAAAAATCCCTTACCAGCCCTATCTAGTGCTTGAAGCTAGTTTGCAACAATTCAAATGTGCCAGTGACAGGGAGCTTCTCACTTTCTGAGAACATTTATGTCATCTAGGACAACTGGGACAATAATTTTAGACAGTTAGCCTTTATACTGAACTGAAATATGTCTCCCTGTAGTTACTTGCATTGATTCTTATTTCCTCACCTATCTGACATACTTCTCAAGAATATAAAAAATGATCTGTCCACAGCATGCCTCCTTTTCTATAAACTAAACACCCCCCTTTCCTTCTGGGAATATATCACATTCCTCTTGCAGTGGTTTTTCTTATATAGCTGGTCTTTGCTAACAGGTAGAGCCCAGAACAGACCTTCCCTATTTTTGCTAGAAATAACTTTTTTGAAAATCAGACTCATGTGTTATGAAAGGTGTCAAAGGCAAACAACTTATGTCTTATTGTTATTTCTTTAATACATAGGAAGGAGAGTTAAGGAAAGCAGTATGGGCTTCAAAGCTGGTGCAGAAAAGGGGATCCATGCTATAATGAGGCTTCTGGGAGCTTTTAAAAATCAAATCAAACAAGTTCTATAACTCTTGGGAGATGTACATAGATATAAACTTGCAAAGGTGCCAATTAGGGACCCAAGAAAGAAGATTTAAAATTATTTTCATTGGGTAAAAAGTAGACTAGAAATTAGAACCTAAATATAAATTCTGAAAAACGTGCATAGGTCTCTAGACCTCAAAAAACTCCTTGGACTCGCCTTTCAGCCTCTTGACTATATTGAGAGTATCAGTGCTTCAGTCTATGTACACAGCCCCCTTAGTTCTTTTGACTTAATCTGTGCATAGCCAGGAAGGAAAAATGTCTTAGAGGATGTCACTGATTTTTTTTTAATTAGATGTCTTTTGACATGTCCTTTTCTATTACAGAGTATGAGAATTCCAATCAGGCTTCACGTCTGAGTAGTTGAAGTTCTTAGCATCATGAAAATTAACCTACCTTAAAGGGAGCTCAGGTCTGTCCTCAAAGGCAGGCATGGCAGGGTATATTGGACAATCCCAAAATGGGTATGATATCTCTGACATAAACACATATGACTGGAACTTAATAATTAGAAAATGAGATTAAGATCTTATCCCCTGCTAGCATGCAAATTTATTTTGGAAGCCTAACCCACTTATCCTTGATGGAAATTTTTCCTACAGTGAATTATTTGAGTAATATCTTTCAAGATACTATGGTTGAAGGAAAAATAAAAGTAGAAAACCAAGGCAACAAGAAGGAAGGAAAGACTGAGGCCACCAAAATTAACTTTATTTACTTGAGAAGATTATGGGCAGTAACAATGGTTGCTAATTGTCACAATATTGAGCCAAGGCTCCAAATTCAATTCATGCAAGTCTCTTACTCAATATTTATATTACGCAGTTATTCTGAATGCTCTTTCCCAGTTCTTTCTTTTCTGGTTATTCTCTTTCCTATAAATTTAGTCCATACTCCCAACTTAAAATTATTTCTGCTCTATCTTCTCTGGGCCTCTGTTCAGGCCACCCTATGTGTCTGAAATGCTCACATTATCCCAGCTTAAATGCCCCTTTTCCATCAATGCATCTGAATCTTCTCCTTTTCTAGACAAGGAGACTGAGACACTTCACCTTATTCATATCCTATGGATAGTATGCTTAACTCAATATTTTTTCAATCTGGCCACTAACCATTTCCATATCCAATGTTTTACTCATTTGATATATGGCTCATGCAGTAATTAGTGTATCTAATTCTCCGGACCACCTTTCATTGATAACTGTGTCAGATCACAGACTCCTAGAGAGAAAAGTTAAGATTGTACTACCAGGATGCTATAGATATATGTATATGTAAAGATTGGAGAGAAAAAGCCTACCTACTTTGCAGTCTTTTATTCATCAATTCCTCCATCACAATCCACTACACGTCTGCTGGGGACACTCAAAGTTATCATTATAATGATACTTTTAAGACTAAAATTTTGTTTTCAAATGACCTGTTTAAATTGAATATAAATTTTCTGGATGGAGTAACATTACCCATTAACAGCCTTTAGTTCACTACTAGAGTTTGATTCATCAGATTTTCTGAGTGTCACGTCGTAGAGAGCTGATTCCTGGGACAAGGAAAGGGAGATTTAAATGGCATAAAAGAGCATAAAAATGTTCAGAGAATGAGATATTGTTTGGGAACTTTTTTTGATCATAGTTTTGCTCACTTAGCATCTCAGTTACTAGTTAAGAAACAGGAAGGACTGGAAAAAAAAAAGAAATAACAAAGCATTTTCTATCAGGTAAGCTGAGCATAGAAATGCAAAATAAATGCTCTTTTATGAGGATATCTGTAACAAAGAAATATCATTTAGGGTTTAAAAACCATTAGATTCTTTCCATAAGTTTTCATTGTCTATTTTCTTAGCTGAAGACTTTTGACTCAAAAACTAGAAATGTGGAGAAGTAGGGGAAGACTGCATAGTAGAAGGACCCTCTGCTCACCCTGTCCCGCATCACAACTATATATCATCCACATCCAAGTTAATAAACCAGAGAGCAATTTGAAGACAAGCAGAGCAAACCTCACAACTAAACATAGATAACCTGCATCTGAAAGGTTAGGAAGGTCAGAAAGGTGGAGAGAGGTTGCCTGCAGGAGGGAGACAGCTGCATATGGAGAGAGCAGAGAAGGGGGCCCCCACACCAGGGATCTCACATTAGGTAGAATAATCCCCATAATGTGTGGCTTTAAAAAACTGTAGGGGCTGGATTCTGTGAATTCACAAAGCCAGTGGGACTTGGAACCAGGGGCTTTAAAAGTCAGCTAATTCAGCACTAGGTGAGTGTGGAGGGCAAGTGATAGCTGGGTCACTGCCCTTACAGAGATAGCAGGCTACACAGAGAAGCAACATAAAAATGGCAACACTGGGGTCAAACAGGAGACATATTTGTTTATACTGACTTCTGAGCATATTGGGGGACTTCTGAGAAAACAAGGGAGCTGGCAGGTGCCACTTTCCTTCCCCGTCCCTTAGCATAAACACAGAGCCATCTGTGGAAGGTGGGTCTACATCAACACTTGTAGCCTGGGTCAAAAGCTCAGGGCAAATGTTGTTAAAGTTACACACATGCCCCACCCAGCCACAGCACAGTGTCCACCAATAAGCCCCCAGCCATCTATGCATGCCATGCTCAGCTGTACCCAGCTGCATTCAATCTTGTTGCCCCCAGCCACACCATCACTTTGGGGGAATCTGACATGGGACTAGTGGCCCATGGCAAATTTTGCAAACATCACTGCTCTGCTTCTAAGATTCCCTAGTAAGAATGTCTCCTCATAGCTGATCTACCTGGGTCTAACACTACAGAAGGAAGCACAGCCCACAAGAGGTAGAGTCAGTGCACATGACCTCACTGAAAGGAAAAGTGGCTCAGACACAACATCAGAGAACAAACAACACATATAGGATACTCTCCTGAAGTGCCAGGTTCTAGAGAACAGGGAACACTGGACTATAGGGCACTCCAGGACCTCTTCTTCATAAAGGCATTACTCTCAGCAGCAGAAGACATAGCTGACTTTCTTAACACAGAAAAACAGAAACAGAGAGGCAGACAAAATGAGAAGACAGAGAAGATTATCCCAAGTGAAAGAACAAGAGAAAGCCACGACCAGAAATCTAAGTGAAACAGATATAAGTAAAATGACTTATAGAGAATTTAAAAGAATGATCATCGGGCAGCCCAGATGGCTTGGTGGTTTAGCACCACCTTCAGCCCAAGGCCTGATCCTGGAGACCCGGGATCCAGTCCCACATTGGGCTCCCAGCATGGAGACTGCTTTTACCTCTGCCCGTGTTTCTGCCCTCCCCCCCCCTTTTGTCTCTCATGAATTTGTCTCTCTTTTAAAAAATAGTAAATAAATAATAAATAAATAAATAAATAAATAAATAAATAAGTAAAAGAATGATCATAAGGATACTCACTGGGCTTGAGAAAAGAGTGGAAGACATGAGTGAAACCCTTAACTCAAAGATAAGGAGTAGCACAGATAATGGGCTCAATAAACAGAATAAGAAACACACTTGGTGGAATAAATAGCAGGATGGAAGAAGCAGAGGAAAAAAATAGTGACCAGTAAGACAGAATGGAAAGTAAACCAGTTGAACAAAATAAATTAAAAAAAAAAAAAAGAATTATACAAGATGAGATTAGATGTAGAGAGCTGTGGCTCCATCAAATATAATAGCATTTGCATTATAGGAGTCACAGAAGAAGAAAAGAGAAAAGGGGGTAGAAAATTTATTTGAAGAAATAGGAGCTAAAAACTTCCCTAATTGGGGAAGGAAACAGATATCCTGATCCAGGAGGCACAGAGAACTTCCATAAAAATCAGCAAAAGCAGACCCACATCAAGACATATTGGAATTAAATTTGTAAAATACAGTGATGGAGAAAAAAATCTTAAAAGTAACAGGACAAAAGAAGTCAGTAACTTACAAGGGAAAACTCAGAATGTTAGCAGGATATTCTTCAACAGAAACTTTCCAAGCCAGAAGGGGATGACGTGATCAATTGAGAGTCCTGAATGGGAAAAACCTGCAGCCAAGAATACTCTATCCAGCAAAGTTATTATTCAGAATAGAAGGAGAGATAAAGAGTTTCCTAAACAAACAAGAACTAAAGGAGTTCATGACCACTAAATCAGCCCTGCAAAAAATTTAAAGGGGACACTTTGAGTGGAAAAAAGAGACCAAATTTGGCAGCATAAAGGTTGGAAACACAAAAGCAGTAAAACTGAATATTTTTGAAGAAAAATCTGTCAAAGATTTCACACACAATAAAGGATATAACATATAAAATTGGGGAGAAGAGGGGAAATAGAATGGGTTCAAATTCAAAGAAACATCAACTTCATAAAGATTGCTATATAGAAGAGAAGATATCCAAACTTAATGGTAACTATATATCAAAACCCAGTAATAAACATGCAAAATGCTTAATGAGGAGAAAAAAAATCTAAATATATCACTAAAGAAAATCAGCAAAACATGAAAGAGAGAAAGACAAGAAAGGATTAGAGAAAATTTTCAGAGACAACCACAAAACAAGTAATAAAATGGCAATAAATACATATCTATCAGTAATTTCTTTGAATATAAGTGGACTAAATGGCCAAAAGGCATACAGTGACAGATTGGATTAAGAAAAAAAAAAAAAGACGCATCCTTATACTGCCTACAAAATACTCATTTTAGACCTAAAGACACCTGCAGATTCGAAGCAAGGGGGTAGAGAACTATCTATCATGCAAATGGATGTCAATAGAAAACCAAAGTAGCAACATTTATATTGGCTAAAATGAACTTTAAAACAATGATTGTAATTAAAGACAAAAAAAGGACACTTTCTAATAATAAATGGGGAAATCCAACAAGAAGATATAACAATTACGAATATCCATGTACCTAACATAGGAGCACCCAAAATATGTAAAACAGAAAATAATAAACAAAAGGAACTAATTGATAATAACACAAGAATACTAAAGTACTTGAATACCACACTTACATCAGTGGACAGATCATCTAAATAGAACACCAATAAAGAAGCAATACCTTAGAATAACACACTGTACCGAATGGATTTAACAGATATATTCAGAACATTACATCCTAAAAATAGCAAAATACATATTATTTTCAGGTGCACATGGAACATTCTCCAGAATAGATCACACATTAGTCCACAAAACCAGCCTCAACAAATTCAAGAAGGTCAAAATCATAGCATGTGCCTTTTCTGACTACAATGCTCTGAAACTAGAAGCCACCCACAAAAAATTGTCTGGAAAGACCACAAATATATGGAAGTTAAATAACATATTATCAAACAATGAATGGATGAATCAGGAAATTAAAAAAAAAGAAATAAAAAGCTACATAGAAACAAATGAAAATAAAACATAACAGTCTAAAACTCTGGGATGCAGCAAAAGTAGTTCTAAGCCAGAAGTTTATAGCAATACAGGCCTATCATAAGGGCAAGAAAAATATCAAAACATAAGCGAAGCTTATGCCTAGAGGAACTAGGAAAAGAACAACAAACAAAACCTAAAACCTACAGAAGGAAGGGAATAATAAATATTAGAACAGAAATAAGTTATATAGAAAAAAAACACAACAAACAAAACAAAACAAAACACAATAGGGCAGATCAATGAAATCAGGGACTGGTTATTTGAAAAAAAATCAATAAAACTGATTAAATTCTTGCCAGACTTATTAAGAAAAAGAGAGAAAGAACTCAAATCAATAAAGTCACAAATGAGAGAGGAGAAATAACAGCCAACACCATGGAAATACAATTATAAAAGAATTTTATGAAAAACTATATGCCAAAAAATTGGACAATCTACACAATGGATGCATTCCTAGAAAAATTTTCAACTACCAAAACTGAAAAAGGGAGAAACAAAAAAATCTGAACAGAACAAATAACCAGCAAAGATAATGAGTCAGTAATCAAACAATTCCCAACAAACAAAAGTCCAGGATCAGATGGCTTCACAGGGGAATTCTACCAAATGATTAAAGAAGAGTTAATGCCTATCCTTCTCAAACTATTCCAAAATTAGAAAAGAAAGAACTTAAAAAGTTCA
Organism: Vulpes vulpes; assembly: GCF_048418805.1. Lineage (NCBI taxonomy): Eukaryota > Metazoa > Chordata > Mammalia > Carnivora > Canidae > Vulpes > Vulpes vulpes. Next base: position 81,286,711 of record NC_132795.1, read on the forward strand.
CTCTATAAGGGCAATATTATCCAAATAGCAAAACTGGATAAAGACACCACTAAAAAAGAGAACCTACATGCTAATATCACTGATGAATGTGGATGTAAAAATCTCAGTAAAATACTAGCAAACCAAATTCAATAATACAGTAAAAGAATCATTTACCATAGTCAAGTGGAATTTATTCCTGGGCTACAAGGGTGATTCAATATTTGTAAATCAATGTGATACATTACATCAATAAAAGAAAGGATAAGAACTACATGATCATTTCGATAGATGCAGAAAAATATTTTGAGTAAGTACAGTATCAATTCATGATAAAAACACTCAACAAAGTTAGTTTAGAGGAAACATACCTCAACATAATAAAGGCCATTTATGAAAAACCCACAGCTCACGTACTCAATGGTGAAAAGCTGAAAACTTTTACCCTAAGGTCAGGAACAAGACAAGGATGTCCACTCTCACCACTTTTATCAGCATAGTACTGAAAGTCCTAGCCACAGAAATTAGACAATAAAAAGAAATAAAGGCATCCAAAAAGGTAAAGAAGAAGTAAAACTTTCACTCTCTGCAGGTAACATGATACTCTACATAGAAAACCCCCAAAACTTCACCAAAAAACTTCTAGAACTGATAAACAAATTCAGAAAGTCATAGGATACAAAATCACTGTACAGAAATCTGATGCATTTCTATGCATCAATAATGAATAGGAAAGAACATCCAATGGAAAAAGGAGAGTCTCTTCAACAAATGGTGTTGAGAAAACTGGACACCAACATTTAAAGGAAAGAAATTGGGTCACTTTTACACCAAACACAAAAATAAATTCAAAATGCACTAAAGACCTAAATATGAGACCTGAAACCATAAAAATCCTAGAAGAGAACACAGGCAGTAACCTCTTTGACATTGTAGCAACTTTTTTCTAGATATGTCTCCTGAGACAAGAGAAACAAAAGCAAAAATAGCCTATTGGGACTCCATCAGGAAAAAAAAAAAAAAAAAAAAGCTGCTGCACAGTGAAAGAAACAATCAACAAAACTAAATGGCCACCTGTGGAATGGGAGAAGATATTTGCAAATGACTTATCTAATAAAGGAGTAGTATCCAAAATATATAAGGAACTTATCAAACTCAACACCCAAAACCAAATAATCCAATTTAAAAATGGGCAGATATCTCCAAAGAAGATACCCAGATGGCCAACACATGAAAAGATGTTCATAACCACTTACCATCCAGAAATGCAAATCAAAACTACAATGAGCTATCACTTTGTGCTTGTCAGAAAAAAATCAACAACATAAGAAAAACAGGTGTCAGCAAAGATGTGGAGACAAAGGAACATTTGTACACTGTTGTTGAGAATGCAAACTGGTGCAGCCACTGTGGAAAACAGTATGGATCATTCCTCAAAAAGTTAAAAATAGAACTACTTTGTGATCCAGCAATTGTACCATTGGGTATTTACCCAAAAAATACAAGAACACTAATTCAAAGGGATACATGTACCCTAAAGTTTTTAGCAGCACTATATACAATATCCAAGACATGGAAGCAGCCCAAAGGAGTGTCCATTGATTGATGAATGAATAGATATATATCATATTATATATAATACATGAATATTACTGAGTCAGAAAAAAAGAATGAAATCTTGCCATTTGCAGTGATATGGATGGAGATAGAGGGTATTATGCTAAGTGAAATAAGTCATCAGAGAAAAACAAATATTATATGATTTCACTCATATGTGAAATTTAAACAAAAAGAAATGAACAGAGGGAAAAAAAGAGAGAGACAAACAAAACCAGACTCTTAATTATGGAAGTAAAAAAAAAAAAACAAAAACCTGATGGTTACCAGAGAGGAGTATTGTATTAAATAGGTGATGGGGATTACGGAATGCACTTGTTGCAATTGAGCACTGAGTGATGGATGCACATGTAAATCACTGTATTATACACTTGAAGCTAATATTACACTATATGTTAACTAACTGGAATTAAAATAAAAACTAAAAATGTAATCAAGGGATGGAGGAGAATACTCAGCAGATTACATGGTCATTCCAGGATCCAGGGAGTAGTAGAAAATCAGTCCTTTGTACCATGTGGAGTTTCTTCCTCCTCGGAAGACAATTCCTTTTCAGAGTCACCATAGAAGAGTAGTGAAAAAAACCCAACCAACCAAACAAACCTAAAACAACAGGATGAAAAGGTCTCATGTGTGTTTATGAACTTTTGTGACATTTTTGTTTCCAAGAAGGAAGGCAGGGCAGACAATTAGTTACTATTATGCAATTTCCTGGTACTCTTTTATTATGCTAATAAATATATCCCTTCTGACAAACTGGATAGTATATTAGAGCCTGTGATGAAAGCTCTTAAATATGAATTTGCTTTTCCTTAGGGAACCAGATTGCACACTTAATTGTTCCTGTTATTGTTCCTTTGAGCAAAAATGTGAGTTTTTATTAGAAGAGAATTCCAAAGAGAAGCTTACTTTCCACTGGGACTTTGTAGTTTAAAACACACACACACTCTCTCTCTCACGCACACAAACACACATCCCTATATGGACCCTTTTTTGTGTCAGAATTTATGGTGCAAGATGTTTTATGTGTGTTTTATCTACATACTTCCACAGTAACTTTAAAAGTTCAATATTATCATCCCATTATCTAAATTAGGAAACAAAGACATAAACTGTATTCTCATTTTCAAGACACTGAACTTCTTAAAACCACAATACACACTGAAAATATGTTTCACTGTAAAGAAAATAAAGAATAATATCTCAGAAGAGATTTAGCCTGCTTTAAAACTTCCCAAGCTCTTTGATGTCCACTACCTAATTAAATCTTTATGACAACTGTTTGAAGGAGAGCTAAGTAATATTATATCTACTTTGCATGTGAGGAAATTAAGAGATGCAGTGACTTCCTAAAGTTACAGAGCAAAGAAGTAGACCTGTGCATAAACAGACAAGAAAGAGGAATCCCTGGGTGGCTCAGTGGTTAAGCGCCTGCCTTCAGCCCAGGGTGTGATTCTGGAGTTCCAGGATTGAGTCCCAAGATCGAGTCCCAGGATCCCTGCATGGAGCCTGTTTCTCCCTCTGCCTCTCTCTTTCTCTCTCTCATGAATAAATAAAATCTTAAAAAAAAAGAGACAAGGGATCCCTGGGTGGCGCAGGGGTTTGGCGCCTGCCTTTGGCCCAGGGCGCGATCCTGGAGACCTGGGATCGAATCCCACGTCGGGCTCCCGGTGCATGGAGCCTGCTTCTCCCTCTGCCTGTGTCTCTGCCTCTCTCTCTCTCTCTCTCTCTCTCTCTCTCTTTCTCATGAATAAATAAATAAAATCTTAAAAAAAAAAAGAGACAAAAAGGCATTTTATGACGGGTGTTTATTATAATTTACAAATGTATGTTATATATTTCTTTCCTTTTTTATTATTTTATTATTTTTTAATAAATTAATTTTTTATTGGGGTTCAATTTACCAACATACAGAATAACACCCAGTGCTCATCCCGTCAAGTGCCCCCCTCAGTGCCCGTCACCCATTCACCCCCACCCCCGCCCTCCTCCCCTTCCACCACCCCTAGTTCATTTCCCAGAGTTAGGAGTCTTCATGTTCTGTCTCCCTTTCTGATATTTCCCAACATTTCTTTTCCCTTCCTTTATATTCCCTTTCACTATTATTTATATTCCCCAAATGAATGAGAACATATAATGTTTGTCCTTCTCCGATTGACTTACTTCACTCAGCATAATACCCTCCAGGTCCATCCACCTCGAAGCAAATGGTGGGTATTTGTCGTTTCTAATGGCTGAGGAATATTCCATTGTATACATAAACCACATCTTCTTTATCCATTTATCTTTCGATGGACACCGAGGCTCCTTCCAGTTTGGCTATTGTGGACATTGCTGCTATAAACATTGGGGTGCAGGTGTCCCGGCGTTTCACTGCATCTGTATCTTTGGGGTAAATCCCCAGCAGTGCAATTGCTGGGTCGTAGGGCAGGTCTATTTTTAACTCTTTGAGGAACCTCCACACAGTTTTCCAGAGTGGCTGCACCAGTTCACATTCCCACCAACAGTGCAAGAGGGTTCCCTTTTCTCCGCATCCTCTCCAACATTTGTGGTTTCCTGCCTTGTTAATTTTCCTCATTCTCACTGGTATGAGGTGGTAAAGTGATACATGTTTAAAGAAAAATGAATACATGTTTGCTGTAGAAAATATAATGATACAGAAAAATGTGATTAAGAAAAAAATTATTCTCCCACCCAAAGGCACTTGTTATTATCCTTTTGAAAGTAACTGGTCTGGATTTTTCTATAATGTAGTATAGTATTATAACATAACAATATATATAATATGCTATATAAATAGTATACTAGAAATGTTATATAAAACTTATAACATAATAAACTCCTATATAGACCTGGGTATAAACCTTGATCTTACTGCTCAATGACTAAGTCGTAAAATTTTTACTTCCTGAAATCTATAAATGAAGATAATGATTTAACTCTAGATTAATTACTATCATATATGTAAAACATGTAACATGGTTCCTGCCTCTGAGAAGATATTTAATAAATGTTAATGGTCATTATTGTTTGTATTATTATTATTCACATGTACAAATGTGGTAGTCTTTTTAAAAAAATTTTATTTATTTATTCATGATAGACATAGAGCGAGAGAGAGAGAGGCAGACACACAGGCAGAGGGAGAAGCAGGCTCCATGCAGGGAACCCGATGCGGGACTCGATCCTGGCACCCCAGGATTGCGCCCTGGGTCAAAGGCAGGCGCCAAACCGCTGAGCCACCCAGGGATCCCCCACATGTACAAATGTGAAATAAACATCCCATGACATTTTTTTTTTTACCATAAGATTATTTTGTTTGTACTCAGAAATTTGTTGAATTATGCTTTTAGTTTCTCACTCAGTAATAAGCTATGGATATTTTTCAATATCAATTGATTTTCCTAACTTCCTTTTTAAATGATTTTTTTATTGTTTAAGGTATGAATGCACCATACTTTACTTAATGCCTTCTGTATTGATAATCACTTAACTTGATTCTAATTATAAATTACTATAAATAATTCAGAAATGAACATATTCATACATATCTTTCCCTACATGTTCAAGTATTTCATGAAAATAAATTTCTATTAATAGAAATAATTTGTCAAGGAGAAACAATGGCAAACGAGATGGTTCTCAGAAAATGGTATCTTTCCAAATTAGCCGAATTGTAGAGGAAACCAGTGGACTCAATGATATATTTCATATCAGTGGCAATGATTTAGTTGCAAGAAAAAATATCAACTCACCTATGGTAGACAATAAAGGGATTTATCATCTCATAATTAGTATTATCAAGACTTCAAGTTTCTTCTCTTTCTATATTCTGTTATAGCAGCAGATCAACTGACTTTTTTCTTTGTCCCTCGTGTTTTTTTAGATGGCCAGAGCCATTCTGATTATCATGCCTACTAGTTCAATTGAGGAAAGATTTTTTTCTTTTTGTATCTCTTTTATCAGCACAGAGAAAGGTAATTGGATAGCTAGCTAGATAGAGTGAGTCAAAGAGCAAGCCATGTGAGATAGAACAGTGAAGGAAGAAAAGAGAAAAAAGAGGTCAGAACTTGAGAGAAGAGATAGCTAGCCTCCTCTTAGGCACTGGCCTTTCTTTTTATATTTATTATAAAGAATCAGGAAGCAAAAAGTCTATAATAAAGGCCAGCTATCTTAAAATGAGCCCAATATTAGTGAACATGGCCCAGCAGAGAGCCTAGAAAGGTGATTAAGTTTTTTTTTTTTTTTTTCTTTTTCTCTTTCTCTTGGAGGAGAGGCGTGGAAAGGGGGATAGGCAAAAATAAAAGATTCCTGTTCCCTATTTTTAAAAGTTTAAAAATTAGCATTATTAGCTTAATGTTCTAAGGCACCAAGTCTGTAATTGTTCAGGGATATGATGTCTTCAGAGATGAGAGTACATCAGAGGAGGACTTCCACACTAAAAGGTTGTCCTCTTCCTAATAGCAACTGGTTCTCTTGAGTCTTCCTGTGCCCAGAAGTTTCTTTCTTTTTTTTTTCCCAGAAGTTTTTGAAATGAGCTTTGATCATGCTATTTGACTGCATTACAAGGTTGAAAAACTGCCTCTCTAGTATCCATCTCAAAGTAAATTTGCCTGTTTTATTCAACATAGCTCACTAGATATAATCAAATGAGCACCATGTATCTACATATCTAATATATTGAAGAATGTTCTATGTTTCCTTTCCTCATAAAGATTGAAGTTCAAAGAAATTGAGTTGCAATTGTCTGTCAATCCACCTTGAATTTCTTACTGAATTCAGTTCAGTCAGAAGGATCATCACCCACATTACTGGTATAATTATCTTCAGCAGCTATAGACTAGAATGTTTACCATAGTAAATGTATTAATTTTTCTAAGGCTGCCATAACATCATACCACAAACTGTGTTCCTTAAACAACAAAAATTTATTTTCTTAAGTTCTCGAAGTTCAAGACCAAGGTATGCACATGTTCGGTTTCTTCTGAGCACTCTCTTCTTGGGTTATAGATGGCTGCCCTCTCATTGCTCACTGAGTGATCACATAGACTTTTCCTTGTGCTTGTGAATACCTTCTGTCTTTGACTATCCAATTTTTTTCTTTTTTAAGATTTTATTTATTTATTCTTAAGAGAGGCAGAGACATAAGTAGAGACAGAAGCAGGCTCCCCATGAGGAGCCTGATAGAGGACTGGATCCCAGGACCCCAGGACCATGACCTAAGCCAAAGGCAGACACTCAACCTCTGAGCCACCCTGGTGCCCCCAAATTTCCTCTTCTTATAAGGATGCCAGGAAGATTGTATTAGGGCCCACCACATAATTTCATTTGATCTTAATTACCTATTTAAAAGACCTATTTGCAAATATGTTCACACTCTTGAGTACTGGGGACTGAGGCTTCAATAATATGAATTTGAGAGGTATACAATGCAGACCATAACAGATGGGTATAGCTTTCCATTAAATGCAAAATTTTTGAAATCTTAACAAACTAAAAATCTAAGTACTAAATCTCACACAAGCAAAAATGACATTTCACAGTTTTTATATGTTGTTACGAAATGCCCTTCAAGCATTTCAAACTTAGATTTGGGTGAGCCTAGGTGGCTCAGTCAGCTAAGTGTCTGACTCTTGATTTTAGTTCAGGTCTTGATCTCAGGGTCATGGAATCAAGCCCCATGTCAGGCTCTGTGCTCAGCAGGGAGTCTGCTTTAGATTCGTTTCCCTCGCCCTCTGTCCATCCCCACTGCTCTCTTTCTCAATCTCTCTCTTTAAAATAAGTAAATAAATCTTTAAAACAACAACAAAGAACCAAACTTAGATTTGAAAATTAGTCAACTCTATGTATGTAGTTTGTTTTCTGCCATATTCAGTTTAAGACCCTTTGCTTTTGGGTTTGGGTTTTCCTAACCCAGTTATTTAAATTATTTCTCAAAGGAGACCTGCAACAAAAGGCATAAAATCCTAGATATCCATCTTTGCTTAAAGCATCAAGTATTTAGGACTGTCAATTCTCACCTTTCTGACAAGAGCATATCCATAACAAAAATAGTTTACTCTCAATTCAACATTTTAAAAAAGATTTTATTTATTTATTCATGAGAGAGAGAGAGAGAGAGAGAGAGAGAGGCACAGACACAGGCAGAGGGTGAAGCAGGCTCCATGCAGGGAGTCCGATGTGGGACTCAATCCCGGGACTCCAGGATCAAACCCTGGGTCGAAGGCAGGCCCTAAACCACTGAGCCATCCAGGGGTTTATACTTGATTTATTAAGACCCAGCCTGCCTTCTCTTTTCCATATAGTTTATCAACTCTTCATTATACCTTTCCTTAAGGCCTTAAAACTATTCATTCCTAGATATATTATATTATTGTCGTTGCTGTTCTGGTTTCTTCAACTAAGATCCTCATCATTGTAAAAGTTTCCTAGGATTGTATGAAGGATTTCTATTAACTTCCTCTCAGATATTTATACATTTTTATCATTTTTATATCATAGTCACCGAGAAGGAATTCCTAAATTGGTCCTATTGTTGACTCATGATCTGCAGATCTCAGATATTTCAGATTTCAGATTTTCTTCATTGTGTCTTGGATTGAAGCTCTTTCTGAGAGAGTCACTATAGTAGATCTCCTTGTCCTCAATATTCCAATCTTTCTCTCTTTTTAAAGATTTTATTTATTTATTTATTTATGAGAGAGAGTCAGAAACATAGGCAGAGGGAGAAGCAGACTCCCTGTGGTGAGCCTGATGTGGGACTCAGTCCCAGGACCCTGGGATCATGGCCTGATGCTCAATCACTAAGCCACCAGGCTTCACTCAATCTCTGTCTTTCTAGGCCTCAGACAAGCCTGCCAAATCTTTTGTCACTGCCCATATGTCCCTTTTATTTCCATTCAAATTAGAGGCCCAAGTGTAATAATACATTAGGGTCAGCCCAATGGAAGACTTGCCCCTCACCACTGTCTTTAAGGGTCACCACTGAGTGATACCAGAGTATAGCAGCAATACAAGTTAGACATACATACACCTATCATGCTGACTCATCCACAAATTATGCTTGGTATATTCCCTTCTCTGTGAGCTTGTGACTGCAAAATGTAAGCTGATGGGGATGGCACTGGAACGATAGCAGTGGGTGATTTGGCAATTGGGCTATTTTCTTGGGCAGCTTACTTCTGATTCTGCTCATGTCTCATTTTTGGTGCTATCCCAGGGAAGAAACTTAGTGCATCTGATTCCATATCATTTCTATTTCTCTTACTTCTGTGACCTATAGATTAGAAATGTCCACTTAGGCTTGCATGTAGGCACATTCCTTCATCGAAGGAATTTTGCTTACAACTGTGATTTGCCAAAACTGCTCTTTACCTGAAACCTACCTCACCAGAGAAGATAAGGAATTCATCAGAGGGTTATCATCCCAATTCTTCAAGATTGAGGAATGATGATAACTCAGGGAGAAATTAAAAGTGTGCCCCAAAAGGTAAACCAGTTTGAAAGTAGCAGGAAGTTTAAAGCCTGTTTTTCAGAGAACTATTTCCCTCTATTCAGCTATTGTGTCGTTTCAAGCCCCAATCACAAACCTACTAGCTGTCTCTACAGAAGCCTGGACTCAAGGTCAACATTAGCAAGGCCCTGGATTTCTTACCCAACTAATAAGCCCAGAAAGGGGTCTAGTTTATACTGCCTTGTTCTGGTGTCAAGTTTCAACCTCAAAGCGAACATGGGATTTATGTTATATGCATGTTTGTTCAATGCATATACTTTCTTTCCTCATGAATACTCACATTTCCCTGCCCTTTTCACCAAGGTGTATGTGATCTGTATGTAATCTCCTATCCTGAATTTCCCCTTTAAAAAATCTGCTCCTTAACCCAGAACATCAAAGATGGCCTTTGGACATCAGTCCAATATCTCCCCAGGTTTTTGGACCCCTGGATAAAGAAAACTACCTTCCTTTCCAACCAACACTTTTCTCTTGGGTATTGGCTTTCAAGTGGCAAACAGCCAAACTTGGGTTTTGATAACAGCATTTCACTTCCATTTTATGATGGACTACTTGTGGGCCTAATGTATTTAAGACACGACTCAAAATGAATAGCTCAGCTGACCATTTGATGTTCCATTACCAGAGACTCTATCTTACCTGGACCCAGGTAGATAAAATATATTTAATATAAAACCATAGAGTTTTAAGTTATAATTGTAGTTTTGGAGTTAATAGACTCTACTTAGCACAGAGATGTCTAAAACAGTACCACAAAACTGCCACAGTGTAAACCAAGTGGCAAGGCTGGTTGCATCATAGCATGAACCTATTGCCAAGCCCTTTCCTTCTTTGCCCTTTGCCCCCCAAACTGACAGCCTTCCTTGGCTTTCAATAAATGCGTTGGAGCAATATCTTCAAGTATTAAATATGCTGCCTCCATAGACCCTGAAAAAGCATCACGAGTGATGTGCTTTCTCCTTACTGGTGGGAATGGAGAAATCAAAAACTTTGTCTTTTACTATGGAGTGGATGCTCAAGAGGATCCTGGATTACTGGACTCCTAAAAATGTCACTGATGTAGTAGACCACCTTGGAGAACGCATGTATCTTGTCAAAATTTCCAATGTACTTGCCACTTTGTGATCACCTGGCTTGGTTAACATAATGTCTTCAATATTGTGGATCAATATGTTATTCTGGAAAACATCTGAATAATACTATTTCCTTAAATTACATTTTGAGAAAGCATGGGAGCCTAAGAACAAGACAACTAAACTATATTATACTGTACTATAAAGTGAACTATTTGTGTTTCTCATTTTGATAAGTATGGGAAAGACTATATTTACCAAATCAGTAGCAATGGAACATGCACCTACAGTTGTGTTCATACACTCTAACAAGAATAACTGCATTATAGCTGCAATGGGGCCTATTATTTGGTTTGAGATATAACGCTGTTTTTATTTAAAATATTGTTCAGGAATGAAGGACAGTTTTAAGGGCCTCCACTTAATCTTTCCCACCATGATAGTTCTCCCCCAACAGGCAAACACACACACACACATACACACATACACACACACACACACACACACACCAAAAAATAATGTGAGGCTTAACCAACCTCCAAATAACCACGGGACCTAGCCATTCTAACAAGGTTTCTATGATGATATATTTCCAAGTACTAGTGTCAGCTCAGATTCTGAGTCTGTGATCCTCAAAATATCTGGGAAATGCTTTTCTGTATTGTTTGGGTATATGAATATAAGTCTGTATGACACTATGGAGAAGGAAAAATGGTTATATACACACCTGCCACGTTTATGCAGGCTTTCCTCCCCATCAGTCAATGGATTCTGAAAGTTCATTCATGTCTGGAACCTGGAAAAGGGATTATGACATTATTGGAGCAGCTTTCTTCAGGCTTCTGATTACCAATCACTGATTTACTAATAGTTATTTATCAATAACCTGGTTAACTGCCCATCTACCTTGCCACTAAGAATGCATTATTCTGTTACAATTTTCATAGCTCTTTTTAAGTGAGGCCCTTTTGATTTCTACTCTGACCTGTCGCTCAAAACAATAATTGTACCTATCTTGCTTCCTATTATTATTTTTTTTTTATTTTTTAAATTTTTTTTTTAATTTTAATTTTTATTTTTTTTTCTTGCTTCCTATTATTAAGTACCACCAAGTGACTTATATTTTTTTGAAATCCTAACATTCCCACTTAGTAGAAAGCTAGGTCTATAGCTATATCACCTACTCTGACCCTTGTTTACAAAATGATCACCATGGAGTCTTTTAAAAATACAAGTCTTTCTTTTCATCAGAGCATTTCTTATTGCTTTGGTAAATGTAGCACATTCATGGACCTATCTCAACAGTTGCCTAGGTAGATTTTTGGTCACTATACAGTATATTCATTCTATCATGCCCAATCCTATAAGAATTTTTATTCCCTCTCCATTGTTTGTAACAGTTTTTCTGTTACTTTTATCTTATTTAAAGCCAGACACTGAATTTTCCAAATGTGCAGGAAGCAACATAGAAGTGTTTTTATTTGTTAGTATCATCTCTTAGCGTCCTTTTTAGGATGTTAAATGCTATATCTCTGAAATGATATTATCATTCATATTTAAGTTTCTATTATTTCCCTTTCTCCAGCATCCTCAGGATCAGTCCCATATATACTCTACTTGTTGCTGGTGGAACACGTTGGGTGGGTCCTGCAGACTCCAGCAAATAACAACCTTCTCCCTTAGAAGGTTCAATATTTTTCTGGCTGGAAAGTTGTAACTTGACCCTAATTATTAGTCTGGTGGCCAGAAGGAAAAGTAACAGTAAATCTTAAGAGGGAGGAAGAAGTACATATATTCTTACAAGGTAGGGGCCTTTGTATTATTTTTAAACAAATGGAGGAAGCTCTAGCCTTTTATAAGACAGATAAACTATTTCCAGAGCCCCAGGGGAAACTATAAGGACTAATGATCTTCAGGTGTACTGTCTCAAATATCCCCATTGAAAGTCTTGGTCCAACTCCTTCCCAATCTAGGACCTAACTTTAGCATAGCAGACATGCTAGAGTACAGAACTGGGTAGAAGGAGTAGTTGAACTGAAGTATTGCTGCTAAAGTGGCCACAACTGATTCTATGGAAAGTAGTAGAGTCTTTCTAGTAAAATCAAGGGAAACTATAACCATACGACAAAGAGTTGTTGCATGCAGAATGTTTGAGGCAGCTTAAACAGGAGAGGGACTTGGCCATGAGCCACCAGCAACTAAAATTCTGGGCAGCTGAAGAAATGAATGCTTTGGTCCTGAAGATTAATGTAGGTGGCCTACAATAATGTCCATTACATTTTTTGATGATAGTAGAAAAAATAAATCAATAAAGCAAATAATGAGGAGTAAGTTCACTGATTTCTGATTAAGATGTTTAAGAATTGTCAGTTCTGTCCTTCAGAAAGGAACAAAACTGCTAAACTTTCTTCCTTGTTCTATTAATTAGGTGCACAGTGCAAAATGTGGCCTTGGCATAGAGGAACATAAGATCTTAGGCAGTTGTTTGAAGTAAATAATGTCATCAAGGAATTCTAGGCTTCAGTTTAAGGAAGGAGGTTAAAAAAAATGCCTGATGATACGGTTGAGTTTCTTCTCATTAGGACAAGGGCAAGTTTGAGATAGAGATATGTGGAATGAAATGTCTTAAAGTTTGAGCCTAAGGTAGTAATTATGAAAAACAAGCATAAAGAAGGCAGGAGATTGAATCTCAGACCAGAGGCACATGTCAAAATGAGTCATGGGAAGGGACAGGGTTGAGTGGATTAAGTTTGTTTAATTTAATGGCCCCAATGTTCCAAATGTGGCTGCAAATGGTGAGAGGATATTAGGATAAAGAATTATTGAATTGAAGCTATATAGAGAAACCTCTCAAAGATTTCTGAAATTAAGAGAGTTTTTTTTTTCCCCCAGATTACCCTTTATCACAAGATCTTTGGCAAATATTTCTGTTTATGAGCTGAAATAAATTTAAACAGGAAACTACAATTTTCTTTGTGATTACACAGCAGTAATTTCAAGACTGTTTTCCTTGGGAATCCGGTTGGTAATTACTAAAACTCCAAAGCTAATTATGTTGTTATGCTAGTGGGACTGTAGCTATGGATGAGAAGTCTTTTCCATTAACAGGCTCGATTTGTAGGCACTAGTAATTCTATTTTCACCCTAAAATCTTCCTCTCCTTCTTTCTACTCTTTAGTGGTGGAAGGTGGCAATAACTCAATTGATATGTCCCTTTAGAGAGAGATATTTTATTTAAAAAAAACTTTATCAAAAAAAAACAAAAAAAAAAAAAATCTTTATCAGAACAGATAACAATTTTGTTTTTTAAGGAGCAAGGAACTGAGTAGTCATTTCAAAGATTCTGAAAACACAAAGATGCTATATTTTAAAATTACAAACTGGCTTCAAAGAGAACTAAGACCTCTTTAACAAGTCAGAGTTAAATATATTATAAATAAATTTTATTAAATAAATGATCATAGACAACACTGTTGTGAAGAACTAATATCTGACATCCCACATGAGTAGGATGCTGCTTCTATAAGCTGTTAAGTGTGTAGTGAGGTGTGAGGCTTCAAATATACAAGAATATAAATATACTTGGACAGGCAGTGTATCTAAAGCATCCCACAATGAAACAAAGACAGCTGTGTATTTTAACAATACCACATTTAGGTAAACAAAATAGCAAATTTGTTTAAATAGAATGTCACAAATTCAAACAAATAAGCATTTGCTTGAATGAGTTATTAAACTATTAAGCTTTTTCTTTTTTTAAGTTATTTTCTCTAAGACATGAAGGAGAAATTAAACACATCCAAAGCAGCAAAGAAAGGAACAAAGAATGTAAATGGCCAAATGTCAAGATGTGCTAAATGAAAGCTGACACAGCAAAAGTATTATTGCTATATTTTTGTATCCTCCTGGAAACAGGACACAGTCATATCTTTTGGAAAATAAGAATGAGTTCTAATCTTGCCTCCAGGACATACTTGTTTTGTCACCTTGGGAAAGGTTACTGATAATGCACTATTTCTTAGTTTCTCCATTTAAAATAGGGCCAAAAATAAAAAAAATAAAATTAGGGCCAAAGGGGAACCCTCTTACACCATTGGTGGGAATCCAGACTGTTGAAGCCACTCTGGAAAACAGTATGTTGGTTCCTCAAGAAGTTAAAAATACAGCTACCCTATGACTCAGTAATGCACTACTAGATATTTACCCCAAAGATACAAATGTAATGATCCAAAGATGCATCTGTACCCCAATGTTCAGAGCAGCAAAGTCCACAATAGACAAAGTGTAGAAAGAGCTGGTATGTCCATCGACAGATGAATGGATAAAGATGATGTGACATATATATATATGTATGTATATATATATAAAATATGACTCAGCCATCAAGAAGGATGAATACTTAGCATTACATTGATGTGGATGGAACTGGAGGGTATTATGCTGAGTGAGATAAGTCAATGAGAGAAAGATAATTATCATATGGTATCACTCATATGTGGAACGTAAGAAACAGTGCAGAGGGTCATAGAGCAAGGTAGGGAAATAGAATAGAAAGAAGTCAGAGAGGAAGACAAAACATGGGAGATTTTTTAATATATGAAACAAATGACAGTTGCTGGAGAGGGGGTGTGTAGGGAGATGGGGAAATTGGGGGATGGGTGTTAAGGAAGGCAAGTAATGTGATGAGCAATGGGTGTTATATGCAACTGATGAATTATTAAACTCTACATCTGAAACTAATGTACTATATCTTGGCTAGTTGAATTATTAAATTAATAAATTTATTAAATTAATGAATTTATTAAATTTAAAAATGCATCAGAAAAAAATAAATCAATAAAATAGGGCCAAATAGTCTATCCTGCTGGTAATGGGGAAAATAATGCTTTTTATCATACTTAGAAATATTCACAATCCAACAATATTAAAAAAGAAAATACGATTTGATGCAACATTTCTAAATCTCTGATAATAGCATAGTCCTTAATAGTGAAATTTGCAGCAAAATGGTCCTAAGTTGTGATTAATTTCAACATGTCTGTAACATATATTTAGATAGGCAATGTCATGCTGTAGAAAAACTCTGAAGTCTTTGCTCACAGGGACTTATGACAGACATTAGTTCTAATCTTGTATCTGCTATGTACTAAGCTGCTTCATTTTGCATAAAATATTTCAGCTCTTAATATTCAGTTCTTAACCTCTCTGAATTTCAATGGTTTTACCTGTAAATTCAGGATAATAACATCAATCTCACAGAATTGTGAAGAATCAAACAACATAAGCAAAGTACCTACCACAAGCAGAAAGAGCTTAATACACTTTTTGCAATTTCCATATGCAATTCAAAAGGAAAATTAAATATTATTCAAATATTTTCTTAACATTGAAGGTAAACTGTAGTCATCACTGTCCTAGATTTTTAAATTTTCTTTCCCTCTCCCTACCCCTAAAAACAGCAAGTACTAATTGGGATTGATATTGGCTATTTCTGAATGGGATCTTGCTTTTATGTTGCAATTAAATTGCTTCAGAAGACAATCATCTCAGGTAGACTTTGTTGATATTATCATGCAAATTAGTTACTTTAATGAGGAAGTAACTTATTGTTTTACATAGCAGGCCCTTAATAAAAACATGTTAATTACCTGATTAACCCAGCCAAGCAAAATATAATCTAACTGGCTGGATTCAAAGCACATTTATATGTTGTGAGAAAATCAGAATTTGAAATGTATTCATTAGCATGGTGACATTTGAGTTTACAGCAATTATATATCTTATTGATAAGGCACTGATGATTAGAGCTGCTTTATAACCTAGTAAAATTTTGGGAAGATATTAAAATAGTAAGAGAAAAAGAAAAATAATAATGATCAAAGGTCAGAGTTTTAGATGCTAAATAAATGAGATAGACTAATTTTCAAGCTGTTATCCTAATTCATTCAGATTTAATGAATTTAATATTTTTAAAAGATTCTGTTTTTAAGTAATCTTTACATCCATCATGGGGCTTAAACTGAACAACCGCAAGATCAAGAGTCACATGCTATACTGACTGAGCCAGCCAGTCACCCCTCATTCACATTTATTATACTGAAAATATACTGAATACTAATACTCTTACAATATCCACAAAGAACTTTGATAAACAACATCCTTAATTTGACTCTGAAGCTACAAATGGTGAGAAACTCTCAAATAATCCATGGTTTTATTATTCAAGCTTTATGAAACTCAATGAATTATAAAAATGTAGTTAATGGATTTCTTTTTATCAGAGTTACATATCTAATACTGTCTTCTAAATTAAAGTTCTCTATTACTCTGAAACTTTAGTTCTGAGTGTTACGACACAATCATGAGATGCTTTCTATGAGTTATGCAAATTAGGAAAAATGGCTAAGGTAAATGTATTATCTAGGAGTTTGTATTCATTGTTTTTTTTTTTTTTTTTTGGCATTAGGTTGAATTTCAACATAAAGATTATTGAGAACAGTCATGTTAGTAGAAAAACTAAGAGAATTATGATTTGTCAAATAACAAGAATTATTTAAAAATCATGTTTAGGCTTTATTTTTTATTTTTTTAAGATTTTATGTATTTATTCAGGTGAGAGAGAGAGAGAGAGAGAGAGAGGCAGACACATAAGCAGAGGGGGAAGCAGGCTCCATGCAGGGAGCCCGATGTGAGTCTTGATCCCGGGACTCCAGGATCACACTGAGCCAAAGGCAGATGCTCCACCACTGAGCCACCCAGGCATCCCTCATGTTTAGGCTTTAAAGTAAAGTTAAATTCTCCTTCTGATTGGTCCTTTAATGTGTGTGTAAAATAGGAAATGAAGAAATAAAATTGCTGAATTGTGGAATTATCTTGCTTCAGGATGCATAAAGGTATAATTTTGTTGGTTTCTCTAGCATTAGAAAAAAATTTTCTTGGTTCTCTAGCATCAGAGTCAGTGTCCGGCCCCTGCAAGCATGAAATGAGTGGAGAGAGAGGAGCTGGGAAAGAAAAGAAAAATGTCTTCCTTGAATCAGTGAAATTTGTAAATTGTTTCTGTACTTTCTGGAGAGCACAGGACTTCAAAGATTCTTGAAAAGTTTCTATTACCAAAGACTGTTTACTGAATCTCCCCATATTACAGAAAATTTACATTTTTCTCCAGCAGGCTATTTTTGCTCCCTTTCAGCTTTTGTTTCTCTGATGGTCTGCCTTATGCACATAAAAGTGAGGTTCCCACTTTCTAACAAAAGTCCTTTTGGACGGGACTTCAGTTAGTTCCAGGCTACTCCTTCTTTCCCACAACCCACTCCTAGTCCACAGGAAACATGTGCATACATCTTGTGCTAACACATTCTGGAAGCTCTGGCTCTGGCTTATTCCAATATAGACATCTCTACCACGTTGCCACAATATCCTTCAGATTCTCAAGTATGAGTCAGGCGCCGGTATACAATTCTGTAGATCTAAGAAATGCTTAGGAAGCTTTCTTACCGGTTCATTTGAAGCTCATCTTATCGCACTCTGACCATGGCAATAACTCACAATGAGTTTCTTACCCCCTTTTATATCTTTAATTAGACTAAGGAGTCTGAGAGTTGAGACACTGACTAGAAAAAATTTCCTTTGTAAATTTTACATATGGAGTTCTCACTTTGAAATTTCACAAATACCCTATTCTGGTGTCTTGGTCAAACTATCAGTTTTGATCTCTTATCTTATGTAATTTGGTAGAGATTAGTGATTTTGCATAAGACTGCATTACCTGGAACACTTGAGCATTCTACTGTAGGGGTGGTGAAATTCTTACTGCTAACATTTGATCTTTTTGAATGATTTCATCTTGTTGAAGAAGCATGTGTTATGCAAACAATGAAAAGGACATTGAGTATGAAGCTTACAGAAAGGAAACAAATTTAGCGTTAAGGAGTCAGAAATTAAGATTTAAGGAATTGGATGAAAAGGAACTTTTATGCTGCTTCTGAGAGATAGGATAGGTCAATATTTAAAAGTTGAAACTCTGCAGAATTATAATTTTTCTATTTTCTACTCATATAGGACTAAGTCTCACATTTTTCATCAATAACAATTATATAATAATAGAACCTACCTCATAAATAACACAATATGGTTATACTAACTGAAACCATATAACATTTTTAAGCATGTTTGAGCTCTCAATGAATCTTTTTTTAAAAATTATTATTATTAATTTATTTGTTAGAAAGAGGTAGAGAGCATGAGCAGGGATGCAAGGGGCAGAGGGAGAGGGATGAGCAGACTCCCCACTGAGCAGGGAGCCCTACATGGGGCTCCAATCCAGGACCCTGAGATCCTGACCTGAGCCAAAAGCAGCCGCTTAACCAACTGAGCCACTTAGGCCCCCTGAGCTCTCAATGAATCTGGACTTTTACTACCATCAATATGTCTGTGTGTCTGTGTTTAAATTTCCATTTAAACACCTTAGAAATAGCTAGAGGCAATTAAATGAGTAAATATTTTCAGCAAAATAGATATATATTGGTTCTTGGACCATTTTACTGTCACAATTACCTAAATCAAAGATTATTAAATTTTAGTTATGGACTTTAGTCTTCTGAGAAAGTGCTAGGTAGAAATTTTAGCCAGGGACTTCTGAGCATGAATACTGACTTCTTTCCCAGATGATACTGTGACCCTATTGATAACTAAGTTTGGTTCAAAAACAAGACAGGACTCAGATGAATAATTCTTGCTTTGTTTTGTTTTGTTTCTTAACTATGTAAGCTCCATGCTGTAAACCAATTTTACTTCTTAGATCTGACAAATTCCTAACTTGCTCTAACATTATTGGCATACATTTTCTACATTAAGAACTCTGGTGATCAAAGAGTAAAGCACCAAGATGTGCTGCTCTGTGTAACCTCTTGATTTTGTAAGATGTTGTGTCTTTAAGTAATTGTATTGAGAACTTAAACTAATCTTACTGTTTGTGTGTGTTTGTGTTGTGTGTGAGAGAGAGAGAGAGCACATGTGTGTGTTCTCTTCTCACCTACACACAATGCATCTAAAATAATGCACACTGTTGTTTTCTAGCTCTTCAATGATATGGTTTATATCATTGAAATATATGAAACTACTTACTCATAACTCAGTTGGTGGCAATCTAATGCTCACACTGTCTATAGAATCTGAATATGGACATCCCCAAATGTAAATGTTTACTTATATAAATACATAGCTATGGGTGTGAATGAATTAAGTGATTAAAACATCTTCATTTTTTTCTCTTTCTGAGAAAATACTAGGTATAGTTTCATTTTTTAATATTTTTATGAAAAATATTTTGTTGGAGTTTGCCATATTGGAGTTTGCCAATTGACAAATAAATCTACCTCCATCTGAGAATCTTTTAATGCCACAATCATGATTAATATCATTGTATTTCAAAATAATAAATGGAATAATAGAAATAATAGTTCTAAACTAACTTGAGTAGAAAGATAATTGGCACTAACCACTCTGATATGTGAGTTAACAGATATGTGAGTACTGAAGAAAAGTAAATGGGTATACTTTTATTGGAAATGAAACATAAACTTAGTATGGTATTTATTGGTAAATACATCATGTCTGGGAAGGAAGGTGGCCAATTAGAAACTTTTACTCCTTTTGCATGTATGAGCAATTGCTGTGAATTTTTCAAGTTGTAAAAAGCTATAGAGGAATATTAAAAAATGATATTCAGAAAAAAGATAAAGGCTGATTTTACTGATCTTAATGCAACTAATATTAGCTCTAAGAATTGTAGTATCAATGAACAGTCATTGAAAGACTCATAAATAATATACACTATATATTTAAATATATGTATGTGTATGGTTAGTGTCTGTGTTTTGTTTATGTAGGTTCTAATGATAGCTTGGACTTTAGTAAACATAAAAATATAAAAACTACTCCAATTCTTTTCTCCTTCCTTCCTTCCTTCCTTCCTTCCTTCCTTCCATCCTTCCTTCCTTCCTTCTTTTCCTCCCTTCCTATTAACTCCTTTAAAGTCTTACCCTTTGCCCTAAAAAAGTCTTCTCTGAGCACTTGAGTCTATATATATGGACTATATATATAGACTATAGATATATATGGAGTACATATAGTATTTATACAGCAGTCCAAAGATAAAAAGAATTTCAAAGTTATTAAAAATATTATGAGTCATAGCTCCATCACTTATTAACTGGGTGACATCAAAATAACCTCTACAAGCCTCAGTCTCTTTATCAATAAATGGAAACAAAATTAAATGCTTATTTTTAAATGATAGTTACATGGGAAATATATGGAAAGTCCATGGATCAAAGCCTGGGACATACAAAGAGTTCAATAACTGGTAATTTTTTGTTATTAGTACTAGCCCTAAAAAATCACTTCAGTGAAAAATTATTTTTAGCCCTAATTTTGTAGATTTTTTTTCTCTCATCTGATTCATAAAACTTTCTACATATCTTTTCATTTTTCCTAAGGATAAGCACACTGGTTGGCACAGAGATCTCAATTTGGTTCCGTAAAGCCCAATAATTTTGAAGACTGAAGAGATCACAGAGATTATTTATTCTGTTTCTCTCATTTTCAGAAAGTATGGGTGAGGTAGATTTAAGTGACTTGCTTATAATCACCAATTTATTTTTGATAGACTAAAAACAAGATTCCAGATTTTCTGTCCCTTGATCATTACTATTTCTACTCTTACATACCACTTTATATAGAATATAAACATATAAAAAGAGAGTTACATTTTTACATATATTTTTATGGCTATAATCTAAGTTACAAAATATTTTCTCTACAAATGTGTCTGCCTCAAAGAAATTAAAACACATCTTAATTACATTTTGTATTTATTCTAGATAATCGAGACTATCTGTCTACTTTCTTCTCTTCAACTTCTTTGACTATATCCAGGACAGGGGAATCAGGTGATTCCACACATAAGACAAGTTCCTTTGCCATCATTACTCATCTACTGCCTTCTCACTCTCTATGAGATGGAAAGTTGATCTGGTTGTGAGGAAGTGAGAAATATGCCATCTGCTCTGTTTTCTTTTCTAAGCAAAGGTAGAACCGTTTCTTTCCTCTTTCCTCCAGTTTAGCTATCATTAATTTTCACTCATTGTTTTTAAGCACCTAATCATGCACATATCAAGGAGCTAAGATATCTGCTCTTTTAAAATATTGTCAGAAATTCTAAGTGAATAATGCTGTAAAAATTTACTCATTTAATGTTAATTAATTCAAGATTTATTCTTATATGAAAAATATATGGATTTCAGAATTTGCAATCTGTAAAAGCCTCATTTGAAAATCATTTACATGTTGGAAGTTAACAAATGTAAGAGTTTCTATATTTATGGATTTTCTTGACACCTCTAGGTCTCTGTTCTTTATTCCAAAAAGAAATAACTATATAATTTATTTTGATTATGATAACTAGTAATTGAGTTTACTTTGACAAACATACATTCGTGCAGCAATTATACTTTCCAGAGGAAATAAATGCAAAAGGTAAATGGATTAAAAATAATTGACAACAATATAAAAATCTATTCAGACAGCTGAACACTTGATCATTCTCCTTCTGTATATCATCTTTTTCTCTCTCTACTCCAAAGAGAAAATGTGATGACTGGCCAAAAATCATCAGAGTGGATAATGGTGGCATGGTCTAGAGCTCAACAGTTTTAGACTCAAAACAATCTTCATACAAACATAAATAAACCTATGTAAGCCTCTTAAATGTACTGAGCCTCAGTTTCTTGATCTGTAAAAAGGAGCTAATAATATCTATTTCTTGAGACTTTTGCATGGATAAAATAGTTGGTATATGCTGCTGAACACAATTTCTAGAACAAAATATATTGTCAATATACTTTGGCAATTTTCAAAATTTTCCCCAAATATATCTTTTTTTTTTCCTTTTAGGTTATTATATTTCAGACTCAAAAGTTAAAAACAATATATCTTTACCTTTAATTTATCATACAATCTTAATTTCTTTATCAAATATGTTTAAGTGTCGGTTTAGTGGATTAAACTAGGGTGCCTGACTGGCTCAATTAGTAGAGTC
The DNA here is from genome assembly GCF_048418805.1 of Vulpes vulpes. Taxonomy (NCBI): domain Eukaryota; kingdom Metazoa; phylum Chordata; class Mammalia; order Carnivora; family Canidae; genus Vulpes; species Vulpes vulpes. The sequence continues at coordinate 81,308,990 of NC_132795.1, forward strand.
TACAACTTTTGTTCTCAGGGTCATGAGTTCAAGCCTCACATTAGGCACGAACCTATTTAAAACAAGTGACATTCTAGATAGACAATTGTCATTTATTTATTTTTAATTTAAATTCAATTAATTAATATATATTTTAATTGTCATTTTATTGATATATAAATACTGAACATGTTCATGAGTTATCAGATTCTAAAAGATTTAAGAATTCTAGTAAAGAAATAAGACATATGTACTCAAAATATAGTAAGGTAGGCTATAACTCTATAAAATTTTTTTCTAGCTTATAATGGATTCCTAGTGTCTATTTCAGTTCAACTTATACTAAGTACTCAATAAATGATTAATGAATTAATTATCAAAATCATGAATTAATGGAATGTAATGAGGGTTGTACGGGATAAATTCAGAGGAAGGAGTGATTTCTTTCCTGGAGAAATACCTGACAAAGTTTCATGATGAAACTAATTCCAAAAATCATAAGTTTTAAGGAAGGAAACTTTAAGGACCATTAACTCCAACTCACTACGTTTTTTTTAAACTTTTAATTTTTATGTAGTTTCAAATAAGAGAAAAGTTGCAATGATTGTACACTAACTCTCATTTATCCCTTACCCAAATTATATTTTTCCTCATCTGTTTTATCATTGTTGATAAGAATTAACTGAAAATAAGCTAGAGATGTGTGCTTCTTTACACCTTAGTAATTCATTTGTATCTCCTAAGACATGAGTATTATCTATATAACCATATTACTACAATTTAATATTGATACAATTGTTACCTAATCTATAGTCCATATTCCAATTTCATCAATAGTCCCAATTTTATTTTGTACCTATTTGGTTCCTACTTTTGAACTCAATTCAGAATCACATATTGTATCTTGTTGTTTGTCCTGTTTCCTTAGTCTTTTTTTTTTTTTAATTTTTTATTTATTTATGATAGTCACAGAGAGAGAGAGAGAGACAGAGACACAGGCGGAGGGAGAAGCAGGCTCCATGCACCAGGAGCCTGACGTGGGATTCGATCCCGGGTCTCCAGGATCAGGCCCTGGGCCAAAGGCAGGCGCCACACCGCTGCGCCACCCAGGGATCCCCCTTAGTCTTTTTTTTTAAATATTTTATTTTTTTATTCATGAGAGACACACACAGAGAGAGAGGAGTAGACACAGGCAGAGGGAGAAGCAGGCGCCATGCAGGGAACTGGATGTGGGACTCGATCCCGTGTCTCCAGGATCAGGTCCTGGGCTAAAGGCAGCGCTAAACCACTGAGCCACCGGGGTTGTCTGCCTTAGTCTTTTTAATCTTGGATACTCAGACTTTCTTTTTGTGTCTAAAACATTTTTTACAGAAGTGTGATTTTGTTGAAATCACCTCAGATTGGGTTAATCTGATGTTTCCCTATGGTAAGATTCAGATTATGTATTATTTTTGGCAGTAATACCACAAAGTGATATGGTGTCTTTCTTACTGCTTATATAAAGAGTCACATGATGTTGATTTGTCCCAATACTTAAAATTCATTGATTCTTCATTTCTGTTTTGTTTCTACTCCAAGATATGTAAGAATTTAAGAATGCTTACTTTTTTTTTCAGTATGGAATTATGGATTCTTATTTTACTGAATACATTATAATTTATCACTCATAATCTGATGCTCAAATTATCCCTTTATGTCCTTCTGATAGGTCCTCATTATTCTCTTAGCAGTTTCTTTCTTTCTTGTGTAATGTGAAGCCCCAAGAGAATTCTTTTACTTGACCTGCCCCAGTCCTGGAATAGACTTTTATCCATTACTGGAGAATGCTAGCTTATTTTTAAATGAATGATTGGAAAAGAAATGCATGTGAAGGTGCTTTTTAATCTAAAATTTTGAAAAATCATGCTTTCCATTTTATAAAGGAGTAAGTTCATGGTTTCTTATGTAAATTGTTAGTTATGGTAAGCAGACATCCAAAGCAAAAAAAAAAAAAAATAATAATTTAATTTAAAAAGGAAAAAAAAACAAGAAATTCAAGACTACAATTCCTTTGCTACTTTTTGTCCTACATATCCCTGTTACTTCACAGTCTGAGAGAAAAAAAAATCTTATTTTCTTCCTCCTTTCAAACACATTCTCTTTTCTGCTTTTTCTTTCCTCCTTGAACCCCACTCCAACTCCTGGATCATGAGGATAATAAAATGAGACCTTTACCAAAGGTAAATAAAGCTCATGTTTTCCTCCTATGAATATCCAAGAGAAGAAATCTCGAGTTGTTTAGCTACCTGCTTATAATTTGTATGTATTTTAGAGGTGAAAGAATAGAAAAATAACACACATGAATTAATGTACCAGTAAATTATCTTGTCCCAGCTTTTTCTACCATATCAGAAGATCATTTTTCTTGCTATCTTGATAACTAAACATCCAATATATATTGCTGTGTATTTGTATGTGAGTAGAAACATCAGATTCAGCAGGGGTTGACTTTATGTAAAATTGTTTTCCTGCTGCTCTGGGTTCATGTGAAAGTAAACCAGAGAGTAAATCTATTCACTCTAAGAATCTATGAATTTAAAGTGTTCACCCTTTCCAGGACATGGGCTAATACACCAAAAGAAAGAAGTGTTTAAGGAATGGAACTCTATAGATATATGGTAAGATACTGTTTGGAGAAAGGATCAAAAGCATTAGAAGATGGAACAAAACCTTTATTTTTTTGAAAGATCACAAACTTCAATATATAAACATATTTCTACTAAGTACGTTTGAGTTTAGTGCCTACATAACATTTTTTGAAATGGGAACCATTTAAATCAGACAACTTAGGTCAGGTAATAATGCATTGCTGAACTATAAAACCAGAAGGTAGGCATTTGTGAATAGGGATTCAACACATCTGGAGTGTATTCCCAGAGCCATTGCTAATAAGTAACGGGATTCTCATTTGGACAATTTTTGCTTGCAGGTGGCAAAATGAGTCTTCCCCTTTGCTCTAGGGGTTTAGAACCTAGAATCTTGGCAAAACATGGAACTCCTTTTGTTTATGCAGAAACAGATAGAGCCGGGAGTTAACATTCATTTGTAATTTCCTTAGGGATAAAGTAGGTTCAATTATCAGCAGGAAAGGTAGCTTTCTCTGAAAAAACTAAGGATGATGACTTCCACATTTCCTCACTTAATATGCATCAAAAAGTGGACACTGACCTTCAATGAGTACAGCTCTCATTTATTGAGTAATGAAGCAATTTGCTGTCAAATTGTCTCATCAAATTCTAGTAGTCATCTGGGATACAATGGATAAGGAGTTTAATTTTATTATTTTCATGGGATCAGACCACTGGGACTGAGTCTAATTTAGGAAGGCACAGTTGAACACATACTTTCTGTAGATTCCTTAAAAATAATATTTTAATTCTTTTAAAATAATGGGCTATAAAATGTCTTGGTTTTTATTTATTTTATTTATTTATTCATGAGAGACACAGAGAGAGGAGGCAGAGACACAGGCAGAGGGAGATGCAGGCTCCATGCAGGGAGCCTGAGGTGGGACTCAATCCTGGGTCTCCAGGATCATGCCCTGGGCCAAAGGCAGGCGCTAAACCACTGCACCACCCAGGGATCCCCTATAAAAAGTCTTGTAAACAGATTTTGTTTTTATAAGCCCTTAGACTTGAAAACAGAGTTCCAAAGGGACTCTGCTGCACTGTCAGAAAAATTCATGAAAGAAAATATCTTCACAGAAAAAGAACACATCTATCCAATAATACTCCAACACTACCATTCAGTTTTCTTCCCAAAGTTCAGCTCTACGTCATTCAAGGAGAGCATGTTAAAATAAGTTTACTTGAGCAGACCCAACATATGGAAATGGAGGTCCTAAGAGAATTCCTTTGAGCTTATAGTAGTTTAGACATAAGTTGATCCTTACTCAATTAAAAATGGAATTTATGATCCTATTTCAATCTTAACTCTACATATTCTGCTTTGATAAACGCTATCCTCAGCATTTGGATTTCCCTACTATCAACAGTACACATTAGCTATGCACCAGGATCATATTTGAGAATTGAACTAGTATTTTCTAACTCCACTAAAGAGTTAGTGAGACTAATTAAGATAGATTTGATCCCATCTGCTAGATGTCTTTCTTTATATCAAATTATACCACAGAGTATTACAAACCTAAACTTTGTTGGCTTTGATTCCTTCTGAAATGTCTTTGTTAGCCTATAATTTCATATCAATGTTATGCCTTTGGCTTTTAATAAGGATGATAGAAGAATCAGGTAACCTGACAATTAATAACAGTATGCATTAGTTTTTCAATTGTTGCTGATGAAGATTTTCAAAATAAACTGCCATTATATTTGACATAAGAAAAAAATTCTTAACATTATCTTTTAGTTGAATAGAATAATTAGAATTTTACCCCAATTCTCCATTCATCTTGGTTTTTAAAAAGCTTGGTGTGAATTAATATTCAGTCACTCACACTTTGATGTATTATTTACTTTTTCCCATTTCCTTATTTTCTATTTAATCTTGGTGTTGTATGGTGCTCTTAACTTGGTCTTTTATTGAAAACCATGACAAAATTTTGAGGATATGTGGGGGATACTCATTTTATAAAAATACATTCATCATAGTCATATTCTGCAAAGTAAAGCCACCGTAACCTTTATTTAAAAATACAATTTGTTAAGTGTTTCTTTAAGCAATATATGATAGAGGGTGTAAAATGGGGAAATTATTAAATATTCAGTCTATTTTTAGCTTTATTACTTCCCTCCTTTTTATAAATTGAATATTTACTAACCTATAATATTGATCCAGGAATAACTTTCAAGGTTTGGTTAGGATTTACACTGTATAATTTATTATTGGAGTTTGTCTATTAGCTGAGATAGATGTTCATGCTGCTTGTAATACAAAAGTCATGAGTTCAATTCTTGAGTGGATCATTTATATCTGCTTCATTCCAACACCCCAACAAGTACCTATATCTTTGGTTAATTCTTTTTTTTTTTTTTTTTTAATTTTTATTTACTATTTATGATAGTCACACAGAGAGAGAGAGAGAGGCAGAGACACAGGCAGAGGGAGAAGCAGGCTCCATGCACCGGGAGCCCGACGTGGGATTCGATCCCGGGTCTCCAGGATCGCGCCCTGGGCCAAAGGCAGGCGCCAAACCGCTGCGCCACCCAGGGATCCCTCTTTGGTTAATTCTTAAACAAATGTGAACAGTTAGACATTAGGTTAAATGGATATGAAAAAAATAAATATTTAAGTGTGCAAATGTAAAATATAATCAATAATACAAATAAAAATATTATTTTAATATATAGCAAAAATATATGTTATTGATTAGTTTTGTCTAGAATTAGGACATCAATCAATAGCAAAAATTATAAATAGGCGAGCAAACCAGACTATTCACCTTTTGGTGCTGGCAACTGTTGGTTGACTATATGCAGAACAATTCTTTTTGATATGTAAATTCACAGGCTTAAAGTTACTAGGTTAGCATTACAAGATTTTTCTTCACTTCTAAGAAGCATTCCACTTTCAGATAATAACTACTCATCAATCCTTTTGGGTCAGAATCCATTAATTTTTACCATATCCTCTTTCATATAGAATGAACACAATATTTCTATTTAAATTTTGTGATGAAAATATAACCTTGATCTTAGCAACCTAATTCTTATCAACAGTTTTGCTTTAAGACACATTTTTAGGGGGATCCCTGGGTGACTCAGCAGTTTAGTGCCTGCCTTCAACCTAGGGCATGATCCTGGAGTCCCAGGATTCAGTCCCATATTGGGCTCCCTGCATGGAGTCTGCTACTCCCTCTGCCTGTCTCTGCCTCTCTCTCTGTGTCTCTCATAAATAAATAAATAAATAAATAAATAAATAAATAAATAAATAAATAAAATACTAAAAAAAGACACATTTTTAAAAGACTGCCTTAAGAGTTTAGGACCCATTCTTTTTTTCTTTTCTTAAGATTTTCTTTCTTTCTTTCTTTCTTTTTTTCTTTCTTTCTTTCTTTCTTTCTTTCTTTCTTTCTTTCTTTCTTTCTTTCTTTCTTTCTTCTTCTTCTTCTTCTTCTTCTTCTTCTTCTTTCTTTCTTTCTTTCTTTCTTTCTTCTTCTCTTTCTTTCTTTCTTCTTCTTTCTTTCTTTCTCTCTTTCTTTCTTTATTTTTTAATTTTCTTTATTTATTGAGATAGAGTATGTGCACACAAGCAGAATGCGGAAGGGCAGAGAGAGAGAGAGAGAAGCAGACTCCTCACACAGAGAGCCCAATGTGGAGCTCCATCCCAGGGCCAGAGATCAGGACCTGAGCTGAAGGCAGACACTTAACCTACTGAGCCATTCAGGCACTCCCTGACCCAGGCACCCCCACTTCCCCTCAGCCCCCAAATCTCTTTTCTAGCTATTTCTTGGATCAAGCCACCAGATACGGATGTACCTAAAACAGATCCCTCTAGACAATAGTAGAATTATTTATGCCAATTATACCATTATGCTAGATTGAGGAGATGTAAGATACAAAAGTGTGAAAATCTTATTTTTCCTGTACAAACATTCATAGGAGAGCAACCTTTTACATTATCTTTTAGCTTTTTTGTGATGCTTCAGAGCAGGAATTAACAAACCACAGCCAGGAGGCCAAATTTAGCCTACTGCTTGTTCTTGTAAATAAAATTTTATTGTGATGCAGCCATGCCTATTTATTTATATATTATCTATGGATGTTTTCCCAATACAATGGCAGGGCTGAGTAGTTGCTACTACTATAGTTGCTGCTACTAGTAGTTGCTGCTACTGCTATATGGTTTACAAAATTTAAATTATTTACTATCTGGCCCTTTACCAAAAAAAAAAAAAAAAAAAGTTTGCTTACCCCTGACATTTAGTAAAATGTGCACTGAGCAAGTCACTTAATAAATTTTCAGGCAATGTGAACTTATTTATGATAGGCTTTCTTTTTTTCTTTGGTAAGTAGGACATGCTTAATCAAACTTGATACCTACCACTAGCATAGTGGCCTTACTTTTCTCATCCATAATGTGGGGGAATATAATGAAATTTCATGTGCCAATATGAGAATTAAGTGAGATATGCCAGAGGTATTTGTTTGTTTTGTTCACTGCCATATTATTAGTGCTTGAGACATGGTAGGTACAACATGTATAAACAGACAGACAGATAAATACAAGCACCTTGCAGAGTCATGGCATGCATTATTAAATATTCAGTAAAAATAAGTTTCTGCTTTTTTTTTTTAGACATATTTGTTCACAGTAAGTTTCTTTAGTCTTATTTAGAATAGCTACAAGTTACTGGAGAGGATAACTTTTTAACCCATCATGCTGCTGGAGTCAGGAGAAATTCTGCTTATATGCAATACACACATGGGTTATTTTGAAGTTTAGCACAAAATTCTCAGAAATGTGTTTTTGTGGAAATCTTTTTAACTGAAATTCTTAGTTGCTGGATTTATGGTTCTATCTCTGTTAAAGAAAAATTGTGCAGTGAATAGTGAGAAACTTGGAAAAAGATCTCTCTCTCTTTCTCTCTCTCATATCTAAGTTCAGCTCTGAAGTCCATGAAAATCTGTAGCTTTAGGGTCTGGCAAAAAGATAATTTTGTTGGTAAAGTCTTCTAAGAAAGTTTGTGTTTTCTCATTCTCTATGGACTTTTAAATCATTTTTCAAATAATCAGTAATATAAGCATAAATAGGAAGGAAGATGGCCCTGATTTAAGAATCAACAACATAAGTAAGCATAGGTACCATTATTATAATTCTGAATTCTAGAAAAAAATGAACAAAAAAGGAGAAGAAAATGGGCTGCAGAATGGGGAGATGAGGTTGATTTGCCACTAGAAGTTGGGGTCAGTCCACTGATGCTAAAAAGAGAAAAAAATTATAAATAAGCAATCAGATCATATCACTGACTGGCCTGCTGATGTATTCATTTATTCATTAAACATGACTTATTGATCATTTATTTGTTAAATGATAGTTTTATATTAGTCAATGAAATAAATGGGATCCCTATCTTAATGGAGGATGTCTATAATGGATGGTAGGATTTATTCTCTTTTACAGATCCCTTAAGAATTCATATTAATGAATGTCTTTTCTCTTTTATTATGTGGAGCCTCCCCCCATTCATATGTTGAAACTCTAACATAAAAGGGTTGGTATTAGAAGGTGGGGCCTGAGGGAGGTAATAGGTTGGTTTGTTTATTTATTTGTTTGTTTTTTTATTTATTTATAAAAGATTTTATTTATTTATTCATGAGAGAAATAGAGAGGCAGAGGGAGAAGCAGGCCCTTTGCAGGGAGACTGATGTGGGATTCCTTTCCCAGGACTCCATGATCTCTCCCTGGGCCAAAGGCAGGCGCTAAACCACTGAGCCTGCCCAGGGGTCCCCGAGGTAATAGGTTTAGAAGACATCATGTAAGTGGACCCTCCATGAAGGGATTATTGTGTTGGAGGAAGTATAGAGCTTGTACTCTTGGAGGCTCTCTCTCTCTCTCTCTCTCTGTTCATCTTACAACAAAGCAAGAAGATAGCCATTTGCAAAGCAGAAAAAGGGCCCTCACAAAGACCTGACAATGGTGCCTCCTTAATCTTGGACTTCCTAGGCTCTAGAACTGTGAGAAATACATTTGTTGTTTAAGCTGTTTATGCTGTTGTTTAAGCTCGTTATGCTGTTTTTATTATAGCAGCCTGAGATAAGGCACCCTTCATATTAATTCATCATGTTTACCTTAAGTTGATGTAATTTTCATAAAAATATTGAGATGGAGCAATGTAAGCAGAAAGAGTTGGTGGTCCCCCCAAAAGGAAAGACAACATAGCTTTCTTGATAAGACAAGTCAATTTAGGCCTCCAGTCATCTTGGGGAAGACTATTAAGAATAAGCCACTATCTGGCCAGGAGACAGCCAAAACCCACTCAAAAGTGAAAACTGATCCGATATACATTCTTCAGTTATCTCTGCAGAATCTAAACCCTTTTGAGCACTCAGCTATAGGACCCAGGAAACCAGAGAATTAATGATGCACTGCTGACCCTTGTGACTTGGACCTGGACTCTAACCCCTTAAGACAACTTTTGTTCCAGTCCCACACTGTATTCCCTATTGCACAATCCCCTTCATAAATATTTATGCATCCTTAGCTTAAAACTTACCCAATTTTGTTGCTTAGGGAGACATTGCTTGGGAAAAGATCCCCAGTATTCTCTATTGGTTGCAAGTAACACCCTTCCTTTTCCTATTCATTAGTTTCATAGTGTCTTTTGGCTTGACATTTACCAAGAAGTGAACCCAGTTTTGGGTAACAGTAGTACAGAGAGTTTAGTTAGTATATCTCTTTTGATGAGTGCTCTTTGAAGCAAATTACACATCTATTGAGCTTTTAATCCACCCCAGTGTCTCAGAGTTAACCAGTTTTACTTAAAGATGGAAATATCTCTACTATAAGATGATGCCTTTTTTTCTTTTGAAATCCTCATCTTATCCACTGTATAGGATAAATGACATTTTATTCAACATTAAATAAGTGATTATTTGGATTACATGACTTCAAGTTCCAATTAGGGATGACAGTCAACTAAAAAGTACATTTTTTTTGACTCACTTTGGGAACTAACATAGTAAAAATAAAATAAGCATATACAAAGTTTCTATTTTTTTTCCTAATGCAGGGATGAAAACTAATAGCAGAGTTAATAATAATTAGTAGCCATACAATTGTTATAATTAGGATCTTGTACACATTTAAAACATTAGGAAAGGGGAAAAACATGCTTTTTTCTCTTGATCCCTGAACCTAATCAAACTTTTCACCGTACTTGGAGGAGAAGGTCATTTAAGCACATTTTTGCTCCTTTAACATTAAGACAAGGAAATTGAAGGGATCCCATGAAAGACTGCTTTTTGCTGCCTTTATTCTTGTTAGGACCTGCACCCACACCTTATACATGCCTTAATGTATGTCCTCCTTATAAAAGTCAAAGAGTTAATAATTTATTTGGAATCTTTCAGCACAATAGATAACATCTAAGGAGTGACCAGGTGAGGTCATCCTGTATGATTTCCAAGATCACTGACTGGACACCTTGATACCAAGACACCTGACTCTAGGGCGTAAGTGACTTATGGAGAACACCTGAGTACTCATTCCTGTTTTAACCAGTTTCTAGATGCTAAGAGGACATTTACACCAGACACCAATAAAAACTCGAGACCCCAAGCAAAGCTGAGACTCTCTCTCCCTTCCTTTCTGAGTCTCCTAGATATTCATCTGCTGTAGTCTATCACTTGTGCTACTCAATAAACTCCACTCTCACTTCCTCTCTGCTTGTGTTTGATTTCTAACTGCAAGAAGCCAAGGATCCTCTTGACTGGTTCTGTAGAAACCCTTCTGGGTCCTAGTACCCAGTGTCAACATAACACAAAAGAATGCTTGAAATGCTCCATGTTTTAACCAGTTACATCATTCGGTGTTGATGTGGTGGACTTTTGTTGTTGTTGTTATTTTAATCAATTTGTTATGTATGGTTTGCAACTAAAATTAATTCACCATTCAGTTGGGATTCATTTTCAATTCAATTTCTTGACCAAATTGCATTTTTACATTAAATTACATTCTTATGGATCTAAGTTGAGTGTGATTATAATGATTAATAAGGCCATGTAACTTTATAAATTAATCATAATTGGCCACAGTGATTGGGAAAGTGAATCCCATTATAGAGAAATGGATTTGAGACAGTGGAGACAGGATGGGTGGGTGAAGGGCTTAAAACTTCTGTTATAGATGTTTTGTGGAAATATCCATTAACCTAGAAGGATTAGTATTTATTCATTTGTAAACGTGTTTCACTTAGCTCATTTCCCCTTTTTCTTTTTTCTTTTTGTAATGAATAAATGAATGAGTTAGTGACTGTATGACAATAGCAATTTTCAAGTACTCCTTAATATAGCAAAATAGTAATAATACTCCTTTGAAATAGACTGTAATTTCCTTCTATGAAAAATATTTTTCTTTTTTTTTTTGAAAAATATTTTTCCTACTCAATTTTGAGTGCATTCTATATAAAGAAGAAGAGTAAGAAAATGTTCTATGTTTCAGTCTAAATACTTTATGAATTTCATTCATATACACTACAGAATTTAAAAACATGAAAAATTTCCCTCTAGTACAATGGAATTAACTACAATTTTAAAGTGAAATTGGCTTTATGAATGTTTAACTATATATATATATATATACACACACACAAATAGATCTATAGATATACAGATATGTATGTATGTATATATCTCTCTGTCTTTCTCTCTCTCTCTTTCTCTCTCCAGGAAATATGCATACTCTCCTTCCTACACCACTAAATAACTCACAAACAATTTTGTTTTAGTTCACTTTGGTAATGTAAATATCTGGTAGAAAGCAACAAATAACCTTTTATTCTTCAAGTTGTTTTTATAAAGTCCTTCCCTATTATGTTTGTTTTCAAGCTGTAGACACACAAAGTGGATATTATTTTTATGTTTCAATTTGGCAGGACTAACAGATGACCAGATAGCTGCTAAAATATCATTTCTGGGTGTGTCTGTCATGGCATTTATAAAAAGGTTAAAATTTGAATAATGAGTAAATAAAAATGTGAGTAGGCCTCATCTAATCCATTAAGGGCCTAAACTGAACAAAAAGCTAGGAGGGAGGATGAATTCACTCTCTTAGCTTCAGCTGGGACATCCATCTTCTCCTAGCCTTGGACCTAGGTGTCACTGGTTGTCATCCCTTTGGAATTGGACTTGGACTTATACCATTTACTCCCCTGATTTTCAGGCCTTTAGACTCACACAAAATCACATCACCAACTTTCTTAGTTCTCCAGGTTGGAGAAGACAGATAATGGGACTTCTCAGCCTTCATAATCTTGTAAGCTGAAATCTATAATAAATCTCCTCATATACATATATGTGTATTATGTAAATACCTATATAAGTACCTATATATTACATATATTTATATCTCCTATTGGTTCCGTTTCTCTGGAGAACCCTAACTACTACCATGGGGATGTGACATCTAGGCATTTGGGCTAGGTCTTTACTCTCAAAAGCATTGGGCAGGTCAATCAGATAGCTCTACTCCCTGAGCTCTTGAACCTCTAGCTTGACAAGAAATATAAATAGTGACAAGAAAAGAAATATAATAGCTGTGATACTTTTGATTTCAAGTAACAAAACTGTAACCTAGTAACAGCTACAAAACCTTGCACCAGCTTACTATAGGAAAAATGCTGGTTGACAAAATTAGGATAGCTTTAGCCATAGCAAGCATTTTAGCTTAATCTCTTTGAAGTACTCTCAATTCTGCCTTATGTTGCATTAGGTTCCTAGGATTATAATAGCAAAGTTACTTGAAAAAAAAAGAGGTTTTTTTTTCCTCCCTGTTCTGGAAATTAGAAGTCTAAAATCAAGTTGTCAGAAGGACCATGTTTAGAATCCATCCAACGCCTTTCTCTTGGCTTCTGGTGTTGCTGGCAATCCTTATTATTCTAATTTCTGCCTCCATTATGATGTGGCTTTCTCTGTATGTGCTTCTTTTCCTCTTTTGATAAGGGCACTGGTATATTAGATGAAAGCATTCAACATAAACCTGTTGAGCATCTTTATCTTTGTTTAGATCTTTAAATGATGGATATTTTTCAAAAGATGTACAGAAAGGCTCTCTAGGGATATCATGAACTAACTTGACTCAAGTCTAAAAACCTGACCAAGGACAGGATTCAGAACCACAGAGTTTCATTGGCAAAGGTCCTATTCTTCTCTGCTTCATCATTATAGCAATGATTAAATGACAATTAATATTTATATATTAATTTTTGGAGCTATGTGTATATTATACTACTGGATTCTAATGTTTTATATCTTTTAGAACACTATTATTTTCACTATAACATCAATATAATTTATAATAATGTTATCACTTGGTCTGAAGGGTAACATTTTTTTCAACTTTGGTCAAAGCATGATGGTTTTGTCAATCTGCCCTGCTTTAAAACATGAATCACAGATGTGTTTTTTATTTAGTTTAGGCCCATGAGCTAGCCATACCTGGTTCAGGAAATGTCAGTCATTTTATTTTCTCTGGAAACTACACTTAAGATTTACATGCAGGAAATTTTTATTTTTTCATATTATTGTAGTTTTCTAGAAGTGTCCCAGAATCTTTAAGCTATAAATTAATCAGTATTCTGTGTATTTCTACAGGAGAGGCAGGATGTGTTACCTGACATAAGAAACCCTGACATTTCTCTTGGATGTGCTGTTTTTAGATCTCCCTCAACCAATAAATACATACACAATGCTTTTTCTCTAAATTTACCTTGAGGATTTTGTAGAATTGTGGAGACCTTTGTGTAAATGAGATAGTAAATGTAAATGTCGTAATCTATGTATGATTATTTTACACAAAATAGAAAACAATTTAAAAAGATAAAAACTTAGACTAGAATCTTTTCTCTTGGGTGTAAAAAGGAAATGGAATAGAAAAGTGTGCTCAAGGAAATTAGAGAAGAGCTAGGAAGGCAGGCAAACATAAATCTAACTCAAGGAAGTCTGTGGGAAAGGAAAAATGGACAGTAAGATGAAAGAAAAGAGGAAAAAAACACGATTGCTTTGATTAATCACAAAGTCTAGGTAACTTGCTAGACTACCACTCTTGCACAGTGAAATTAGCATCCTTGCTAAAGATTGAGGAGTACATGAACAATGAGAAAGTTGAGATTGAAAGTCTTTTTCATCGTAGCTTACTGAGTTAAATAACCAACCTGGCATGTTTCGCCTCACCACTGTAGTTTACTGATTTGTTTTGGGTGTAGAAGTTAAAAATATTTAAACTATGGAACAGAGTAAACTCCTCAGCCTGGTTGATAAATTTTATCTCTAGATAGGTTAAAAAGCAGGTAGGATAGTTGCAATGTGCTTTTTTAGGGTGGTTAGCAAAGAATCTAATAGAGGAAAAGACAGAGTATCAGTAAAGGACAAATGATATAAAAGAGAGAGAGAGAAGAAATACCTCCACATCTGTGGTATACGGTGGGATCTCAAATATTTTTTTTGAAATATAAGTTAGATGATCCCATAGTTGGAATTATTTCAAAGAAGAAGGAGTATTCAAAAGAAGAGTGGCCACTGAGTGAAGATTGTAAAATGCTGTTCAGAAAGAAACAAAAGCTCAAAATGTTATTTAATATTTCTTATGGTGTCATGTATCATCCTTTTTTCTCCTGCTTTTTTTTTTCTTTTTGATTTTATAGTCTTTAAGCCTATGCCATAGATAACTTTGATTTCCTTGTAGAGTGATAATCTAACATGCTAAAAAATTTTTTTTTGATGACAGTCAAAACCTGTACATGTGTAAATGATGAATTTTATTTGCTGATATTAAGAAGTTATTTTTCCTTACAAAGACTAAACAGATCATCTTTCTTACTTTTATGTTATAATAACTGAATTATGAGAAGCAAAAATGAGCTGATATGTTGGAATGCTAGTGCTACATTTCCTACAATACTAGAGATAACTTTACTTTCCAAATTAATATGGTTGGTTCCATTATGAGTCCTACCACATGTATGATAAACATGTAGAAGTATCATAAACAAAAGGTAATGATAAATTGCCGTATCAGGAAGAAGGCATAAGATGTCAAATGAAATGTTACCTAAATCACTGTTAACCAAAATGACTTAATTTCACTGTCTGATACATGAAGAGAGCAATATAATGAATAGATTAATATGCATCCAAAAAGTTTCTTTTCTGTAATACAAAGATGATCAGAGAAGCAAAGCAGAAGAGCAGGAGGGATTTATCATCTCAGAAGAACCCAGTTTGTATATTTTTCACAAAATGTGAAAAAAAGTTTAATTCCAGAAGATAATAAAATTATATTACAGCAAAACTTTTTTCTTTTTTTAAGATTTTATTTTATGTATTCATGAAAGACACAGAGAGAGAGAGAGGCAGAGACACAGGCAAAGGGAGTAGCAGGCTCCACGAAGGGAGCCTGATGTGGGACTCCATCCCAGGTCTCCAGGATCATGCCCTGGGCTGAAGGCGGTGCTAACCCGCTGAGTCACTCGGGCTGCTCTATAAGCAAAACTTTTAATATAAACTGAAAGTATGAGATTCACATAAATGTGAATAGAGTTCCAGCATATAGTAAACACTCGAAACACATTATATATTTATGTTGTTATACATCAAGAGGTCATTGCTATATTATAAACAAAATTATATACAATTTCCTAAGTGAAGGAACATGAGATTTACTACTTGTTTTCCCTTACAGGTACCTGTATTTCACCAAACCACTCTTGATTAAGTGGTTCAATCTAATAGATAAATTATAATATGCAACCTATTTTGAAATTATACTTTTTGAAGAAGGACATGTTTTAAGCCTTTTTTTGGGGGGGGGGGAACATTGTGTCATGTAGAAGATATCTATATCTGTATCTATATCATCTATATCTATATCTATACATCTACACACATTTTGTCTCTCTGTGTGTGTGTTGATATATATGTTCATCATTTAACAAATTTACTGTAGTTTATGTTGGGCACAGAGCAAAATACACAAGGAGATGGTTCCTGCTCCCATAGAGCTTTCCAAAGTCTCAGAGGGCTTTAAATTCCAGCCCTGCCACAGTATTGGCTAAAATTTAGGCTGTTATTAAAACATCTGGAGCCATAGTTCCTTTTTGATATATGAAGGAGGACTAAGAGTACTTAGCCTAAACGGTGGTTATAAAGATTTAATGAAATGGAATGCATAATGCTTTGGTCTGTATCTGCCGTATAGTTGACATTCTCTTTGCTTTCCTTTTCAAATGTAATTAGTTATCAGTTGAATAACATGACAGACACAGAATCCCATGAGCACGTAGGAAAGCAGACAAAATCTTGATTGTTCTTAGTAACAATTGTGGTGACAAAACACATTGTTGATTATTTTATTTTTTTTATATCAGGGGTTGATATTTTGGAAAGAGCATTAAATTCTTGGATAACAAACCTTTAAGTTAAAGAATGAAATTATTCATACATAGAACTGAGTTCAACTAATGAAATCTTTAGATTCATGTATGAAAGGTGTCTTTCCACTCCCCTGTTCTATGTACTTTGAATTTTTCATCAAATCATGATATATAGGTACAGTAAGTCCTATATATAAAGTCTTCTGTTATATATATATATATATATATACACACACACACATACACATATATATCATATATACATTTAAAATATATAAATAATATATATTTTAATTGGTCTCATTTGCGAAAGTATGGGCTATGTTCTCAAAGCTGTGAGATGTTAAGCATTTCACATGCAAAAAGTTTGTGTTCCAGGCCTTTCATATAATGGCATAATGTTAATGACCAAGCCCCATGTCACTCATTTATGTAGGTGCCTACCAGGAAATAAGCTTCCTAAAGAAAGAGCTATGGTAATTATCCTTGGGCTGAATGGGTATATTCCTCACGATTTTTTAAAAAAAAATTTTCTTCAACATTGAATATTATTAACATTATAATATTTTAAATAGACTATAGCAAAGGTGAAATTACAAACTGCAATGTGGAAGCTAGTCAATTTAGACTGTATTAGGTAAGGTCAGAATCTTCAAATGAGAAAAAAAGCTACATCACCTATATTTATCTTCCATCTGCTTAGAAACTGTTCAGATTGCCAACACACTGATGCATCATTTACTTATAATAACGTGTTAATCACAATAATGAGCAATCAATTTTCAGATGTAAAATGAATACTCGGAATAGGAAACCCTGTCATTTAGGAGGCCAGTTAATGAGAGCAAGGTGGAAAAATTGCTTGATTAGGCAGTTGACTTTTTTAATACAAATGTTTGTGTCACCGTGAACTTAGAGTCTACTAAACAATTGAGATTCTTTATGCTGATTTTCAGCAAATTAAAGAGAACAGACTGCTTTTAAGAGGGAACATTAAGTACAACTTACTTCACGAGAAGTGTTTATTTCATAGATTCTCCCACATAATACATTTTGCTTGCTTACAAATTATAACCAAGTTTCTTATCATATAAATAGACAATGGTCTAGAGCAGACATTGGCAAACTATAGCCCACTGGTCAAATCCGGTTGGCCACATGTTTCTGCACAGCCTATGAGCCAAAATTACTTTTTTACTATTTAAAAGACTGAAATAAATAATATTTGAAAAAATAATATTTGTGACAAATGACAATAATAAGAAATTCAAATTTCAGAGTCTATAAATGGAGTTTTATTGTACCACAGCTAAATGCATTCATTTATATATTGTCTATAGCTGCTTTTGTGCTACACTGGCAAAGGTGAGTGCAGAGATAGTTCAGCTGGCAAAGCTGAAAATGTTTACTATCTGACTCTTTAGTGAACAGATTTATCAACCCCCAGTCTAGAAGTTATAGTGTATGTAGAATGTAAATACGTATTATGGGGACCGGGGTAAAGTGTGATAGAATTTCTACTCCTTATTTTGCCAGTAGCTGAAATGAAGCAAAAGAATTTTGTCTGCTTGTTTATTTTAAAACTTTGAGCTAATGTTTAATTTCTTCTTTTATGCCTAATCTGATTCTGCTCTAAAAGGAGTAGTCTTAATCTTCATTGGTTAATGTTCAATATTTATTCATCTTAGACCCAGAATTCTCAATTCAATTGAAAACAACAGACTGAATTGTATTTGGGTATTGTGTTTGGATATTTTTAATATGAAAGGACGTTCATCTATCTAAGAACAAATTAAGACCCTGTTGTAACCCGTTATGCTATGTTGCTACTTTATATTCTCAGTGATAAGACATGTTCTTTAGGTCTTTCATGTTTGAGACATTTCATGTATTTCATGTATTCTCACCTGGCATGTCAGGCATATAAAATAATCTCGCTATGTTCAGCATATTCATTAAAACAATAATGATAAATATAATAAACAATAGGGAATTACTGAATACCATTTTGTTCTAGGTCTGTTCTAAATACATTATATATATATTATCATATATATTATTATATATATTAACACAATCTTCACAATAATCCTACTACCTACTATTTTATGTCTATTTTATTGGTAAGGAAACAAGCAAAAAAGTTTTCACAAATTGTAATTCTGATTAGACCCCTCTATTTCTAGACTATGAAATTCAAGACCTCTGAAGCCAAACTTGAAATAATTTTGGAGAAGTGTCCTGATCTCAGTGCTACTGACTGGGGCTGGCCAACTTCCCTTTATTCCTTTACTTTATTGTTGCATTGGGTTGCTGAGATTAAGTCAGGATGTCTCAGAGTTCATCCACTGAAAAAGTATTTTATTGTTGCTCTATAGGTGAAACCATCCAAACTTCACAGAATCTAAATGTGTTAGTTTCTCATGACATTGAAAAGGGAGGATATGTCAGATGCACTCGTGTCCACAGAGTTTTGAATGATTTAATAATGAGCCTTTGTTAGTGATTCAATGGTATCACACTGTTGATGTGAATAATTTGACACTCTTCCTGTATCTGAGCAAAGTGGGACAATCTTGTAGAATATAGCTTATTTGCATAATGTTCCCTCTAAGAAAAAATCTACACGGTTATGCAAACACTACATATGTTTAGAAGTCAGATACATTATGCATGCCTATTTACAAGATTCAATTATTGGAATATTAATATCTTCTTTTCTTCTGCCCTCAGTGTTCCTTCCTGCCTGCCTCTTTAGCTTCATACCCCCAAGTCAACATAGGTAGCCAGACATTTAGATTTTTCTGTGTCAGGGGAAAGCTTTATTCAGGGATCAAAAATCTAAGATATTCAAAGGCATTCTATCTCTCTGTAACTGATGGGGGAGAGGTGAGCCCTTTGATTTAAGAGAAAGTGAACTGAAAATTCCCTGAGACTAGGAAGGAGACCAAGACCCTAGAAGTTGTCCTAGTGGGGGTTCCCATTTCCCTGCAGGAGCCCCAGGGAGGTAAGTGGAGCTCAGAGTAAAATGGCATAACTGTAGGCAGACCCAGGTACACAAACCCAGGAAAGATGCCTGTACATTGAGCATGGAATAGGGGAGGTCCAGCTGTTGAATGTCTAAAACCTCTCTTGGCTCAGTCAATGCACTGATTGATGACCATGATGACTGAAGACTAGAGCCCCTTCTTTCTTTTGTTAAGCACTACTTAGGCCTTTGGGTGTCAGGGCAATTTTAAGGAAGGAACTAGTCTTCTAGTTATTTCCAAGAAGAAATTTTCCTCTATTCTATCAGGAAAGAGGCTTATAGTTGGAGTTAATTTGATTTAGAGAAAATAAATATGTGTCATTTCTTGCATACTTGAGATGGAGGGCTAAAATGCATAACTACTACATACGTACATATGTATAGAACAAATGTTTCTTCTGAATATGCTCAACTGTGTGCCTTTATATCTTTCTCCCTTTGAGTCACATTAAACTGCCTAAGTGAGACTGAAAAGGATTGTCTATCGATGAATACATAAGCTCTTAACTTCTCAGTATGGTACCTAAAAAATGGCACCTTGGCTTCCTCTAAAAAGAGCAACAGCACGTGCCTCAATTATTATTTTCCACATGTATTTCCATTAGTTTTAGATGCTTCCCCTGAGGCTTTTCTTCTGTCCCATTGTTTTTTTGTTTTTTGTTTTTTTCTCAGTGTGGATGAAGACCTAGGATGCTTGGGTTCTTAATCTATTTTACCAACTGAGTCATGGAATGGCCTCTGGCAGCCATTTAATTTCCCCACTACAGTGTAGCAGTCAGAAATTCCCACCAAGTTTTCTCAGAATGTATTTGATATTTCTACTTAATTACTATTGGTGATGGATTTAAGATTCTCTAATGAAAACTTCTATTGCAGGGCAATATGTTGTAATTTAATTTGGAACTATTACCCTGTCTTGTTCTGCTTTCAGAAGAACATGAAGAAATCAAGCTTTGTATTAAATAACGTTCTCTGTGAGGTAAATAAGAACTGGGAATAAAAGTGGAACATTACAGATTCCATTTGGATGAGGCCAAATGACCTATTCTATAAGAAGTAAAGGAATTTAAGTAACCATAAGCTTATTTATTATATATAGAGAAAATATTATCTTGTCTACTATTAATGGAATTTCTTTAATAACATCTTATATTTTAGGCTATACTTAAATGTAGTATTTTGTTTTCTTACCTTACTTTTTATTGAGGTTTGGTTTAGTCTATAAATTACTTTTATTTCACTTGGGGCCTCTGAATGCTGTGCAGCAATAGATACACAGAACTTAGACATTGTTGTGGTTTTTTTTTTTTATCTTTTCTAAGGATCTACTAACAATACAAATAAATAATTTCAATTTTTATCTAAATAGCCATTATCTATGATGGTATTTAGAAAGAGCATTGAGTGGCTTAATCTCATTTTAGAGAAGTCATATTTTAATAATGATTTGGATAGAACATGGTATTTGAAGATCATGAGTTAATCTTTGGTTCTTTTTTTGTAAACAGAAAGTAAGAATAAAGTAGACTGAGCTGCATACAATATGATTTTCTTAACAACAACAACAACAAAATCAATATGACTGATCATTGACTTCTTGTGAACCATAGAAGAAGGCCTTCTTTGAAAATAGGGAAAAATCGATAAGTTCCAGCAAGATGTGACGTGAGCAGTATTTGAAATGCCCTGATGTATACATCCCAATGAGAGTGTGATGCTGTTGGAAATACTTCCACAAGTAAGAGCTTCCTGAGCTCTCTGTCCATAGCTTGATTATCCTTATTTATATTTTAAACTGAATTATTCTTGGGCATATGAAATAATTATTTAATCTAATTGGCTAAATCTTGAAGGTGGATTTTGTCATTATCTTAGGATCCAAATAGATGGGATTAATAGCTGTCTTCTTTCAGGTGAAAAAGCCTTGAAAAATACTGGAGAACTAGTGGGTAACTAGAGGAGAAAAGGCAAATGTCATCTGTTCTACAGTTCCCTTAGGAGTTATTCTAAATATAGGTTTGTATGTGTCCTTCTTATACTATTAGATTTCTTCATGGTGTTTATTATTTTTTTAAGTGCTTGGTGATTTGGAACACTGTATATATTGAAAATCTGGTGGTCTGGGAGTCAATATTTTCCTCCACCCCGTAACTCAATGCTTATTTATTTTATATTTAGTATTCCTCTTTCTTTATGAACCAAATGACAATCAATTTCTTAGCAGGATATATTTTATGACAAAAGGGTTTTGTTCCACTTTTAGAGGCAAGATAGTAGAGTGTTACAGCACTCTAGAATAGACTGCTTTGGATTGAAAAAAATAGGTTTTTTTGTTTTCTAGCTGTGTGACTTTGGTTTAAAAAAAAGTTGAATTAAATGAGGATGGTGATACAATCTATCTAATATGGTTGTTGGTAAGATTAGCTTGTGTGTATGTCTGTGTATATCAATTAGGATATTATCTGGCATACAGTTAGGGCTAAATAAATATTATTGTTTATTTATTTTTTTAAGATTTTATTTATTCGTGAGACACACACACACACACACACAGAGACAGAGAGACAGAGACATAGGCAGAGGGAGAAGCAGGCTTCATGGAGGAAGTCCCACGTGGGACTCGATCCAGGGTCTCCAGGATCAGGCCCTGGGCTGAAGGCGGCTCTAAACCGCTGGGCCACCGGGGCTGCCAATATTGTTGTTTATTATTATCTACTTAATAACTATTTATTAAGCATTTATTACATGTCAGAGATGAGGTATCCTTAACACTAAAGATACAACAGCAAAATCAAGACAAAACAAACACTATTTGATAAAGCATACATCTTAAATTATGACTCAGCTACTATCATTGTCCATTATTCCTTAAAGCAAGGAAAGAAGGCTACTACCCGTTGTCAAACTGACTAATGAATGCAAATGGTAGAAGAGTCTTCAAAATTGCATTTTGCCTTGGAAGATTTATTTTATTGATTTTAATACATGTGTGACCAGTAGATAACACATAGAAGCTAAAATAATTAAGAATGAGAGTTTGCCACAGACACATTTTAAGTAAAAGTATACATTACTGTTTATTGCTTTTCAGATCATTTGTCGGATTCTTATTGGGTCACTGACATCCCTTATTTTTTCATCATGACAACAAATCTCCTTAAACCCTCACAAAACACATATCATCATTTGGCATTGTTTCAGTAGTCAATCTAATAGAAGTTTATCCATTCTGCTGAACCAGAAAGAGGCCTTTAAGAATTATACAATCCAAAGACCAATTAAAATAAAATAAATCCCTTAAAATTTTATCAACATTTCATAGAGAGAAATAATACCTTTTAAAATATTACAATACAATTCTCATTTATTGGAAATCATTTCATTTCCTTCCTTCCTTCTTTCCTTCTTTCCTTCCTTCCTTCCTTCCTTCCTTTATTGGCTTTTTTCACATTTGTTTTCAGTAAATTCAGAAAGTGATTTTGAATAACCCAAATTATCCCAAATGACTCTTTCAACTACTCCTCTTCAGGCAACTGATTGGTTTCTCTAAACTTCCTTAATAGGTTAGTAGGAGAAAGCATAATTTTGAAGTTATTGGATCAAATGATATATTTGGCAAAACAAAGAATTATAGAGTTTTACAGTTGAAAGAGGCAATGCTGATCAGCAAAGACAGCAGCTTCAAGTTTTATTTTTTTAAGCTGTGTAAATCTTTTTTCAAATGACAATTTATGCAGAAGTCCAAAGTGTAAAACAGATAAAAGGAGAGATGAAATGAGGTGCAAGCCCTGGAGCTCTACTCCTGTGGTGATGGCAATGGAATTTGCTGCAAGTCAAGAAGCCTTAGTTCAAACATCCCTGACCAAAATCGAGTCCCTCATTTCATATTTGAAGAAATTTAGGTCTGGAGAGGTAAAAATATTTAAGGCCAGAGATACAGGTACAAACAGGACCAGGAGTAGAACCGAAGACTGCAAATGGATTTTCAAGATCTTTCCTTTACATTAGAAAGTAGTACTTTACACTATAATTAAAGTTAAACTAGGTGATGCCCTAGGTGATGCATATTTGTTCCAATGGCAAAGTCACATTTTAAGTAGTGCATGTGGGCTGGGAGACACTGTTACAATCTCTTTGGAAAATAAAATCTGCTATAATCCTGACCACAGGATCTTGTTCACATTCCTGCAACATGAAAAACACGCTTATTCCCTCTCATATCCAAATTTAATCTCATTGCTGCAACAGTTTGAAGTCCATGATTTCATGAAAACCAGGTTCATGTCCAGAAGAGGCTTTAATTTCTTAAGGAATCCCCATACTGTTTTTGGTAGTGACTGTACCAGTTCACATTCCCACCACGACTGCACAAAGGTTCCCTTTTCTTTGCATCCTCACCAACACTTTTTACCTTTTGTCTTTTTTATGCTCGTCATCCTAACAAATGTGAAGTAATATCTGACTGTGGTTTTGATTTGCATTTCCCTGATGTTATCAGGGAGATTACTCCTTATGGTTTCTTCCAGAAATGTTACTGTTTCAGGTCTTATATTCAAGTCTTTAATCTCTTTTGAGTTGATTTTTGCAAATAGTGTATTACAGGGGTCTATTTCCATTCTTTGCACATGGATATCTAGTTTTCCTTACACCATTTATTAAAGAGACCGTCCTTTCCCCATTCTATATTTTTGGCACCTTTGTGGAAAATTAATTCACTACATATTCATAGATTTGTTTCTGGGGTCTAGTTCTGTTCCATTTATCTATTTGTCTTTTTCTATGCCAATACCATACTATTTTTCTTTTATTATAGCTTTGCAATATGTTCTAAATGTCTTTAGCTTCCCTCTTTCTCAAGATTGCTCTCAGGTCCTTCTGTGGTTTTGCACAAAATTTAGGGTTTTTTTTTTCTATTTTTTTGAAAAATGCCATTGGAATTCTGATAGGAATTGCATTGAATCTGTATTGTTTCTGTCACCTGATGTGTAGGAATCACTCAATAAGATTTTGGACTTCTCTCAAAGGGAATTGATCTGCGTGTAGATGTGTATTTGGTGCCTTCATGGGAAGAGGGAAATTCAGGAGCCTCCAAGTTTCCATCTTGGTGGCATCATTCCTCTTAAGCTTTCTCTCTCTCTCTCTCTCTCTCTCTCTCTCTCTCTCTCTCTCATTTTATTAACAGCAGCTAGAGGAAGCTAAGCATGTCCTGCAACATTTTACTTAGAAATCTCCTTCATTAAATCATAGAATCCATTAGGTTTATTTTCTGTATTTTCACAGGTAATAATGTTTTTTTTTAATTTCATCTATATTTATATATCTTTTATTCTCCATCATTCACTTGCATTTTTCTGACTTTCTTTTGGGCCTTCAAAGATACTTTTCTCAGGGTTCTTAAGGCTTCAACTGACAGACTCAAGGATTTTCAGATTTTGCTCATCATCCTTTTCTGAAAGGAAAGCCATACATTTTAGGTTTTAGTATAGTAGTATCCCTCTGATCTGGATACCATGGTGTATAAAGATGTACCTCAAAGTTAGTGAAGTATAACAACAAGAATCATTTATTATTAGTATTTCCCATGGCTTTGGGGACTGACTGCTTAGCTAGGCAGTTCTCCTTAGGAGTCTCTCATGCAGTTGTTATCAGATAATCACTGGGTCTGGAGTCATCCTGAAAGCTTTCTTACATATCTGGCAGTTGATGAAGCTGTTGCCCACAATCTGCCTCCTTTCACAATGTGGCCTAGGTTTTCTTGCATTTTAGTGACTGGATTCCAAAAGCAAGTTCCACAAGAAAGAATCGGGTAGATTGTCTGTACAACCTAGCCTCAGAAATCACATAACATCATTTCCATTACACTCTCAGTAAGCGGTATAACAGCATTCTACCTAGACTCAAGGGGAAAGAACATCAGCTCCTTTGTAGATGGAGAAGTGGTAAGGTCACAGGGTAAGAAGTCCATGATAGGAGGTAGTATTACAAATATTACAAGTCTTTGTAAAATTATATCTGCCACAATCATGTACCACATAGCATCAGCTGTAATGTGTCATACAGTAATAAACAAAACATAAAGACAAAATTAGAATAATGATATTGGATTATTTCATAGTAAATGGATGAAAACAGTTTAATGAATTTATTTAAAAATAAACAAATAAAATATTTGCCACAATAGGGGTACTATTTGAAAAAAGTTCACTATCTCAATGTTTTGGTATTTGAAAATAGATCCAACAAAATGTATGATAGTTGCTGCTAGGAGAAAGTAAATATTTCACAATAAATGAGACACATCATAGTACTACAAATAAATATGCCAGATTGTATTAAAGAGATAAAATACTCTGAATACGAAAAGAATAACTTTTGTGTGAAATTCTAAGATATAGGACTGTGGTAAAATATTATTCCTGAAAAACTAAATTTTGTGACTTTTAACCCTCTTTGCTTAATAGGTCTTCCTCTTTTCTTCCAGAGCATCTACTATAAGATAAAGTCATAATTAGGTGAGGCTCAAGTGGATGGCCACCTTAGAGAACACCTTTTCTTAGTTTGCTCCTTTTATGAAGTCACACAACCTCTAGTAGTAGCTCTATTTATATATCCTTCCCTTGCTGTTCCTTTGCATTTAAAAAATTCTTTGAAAGGAAAAAAATTAATTGCATGTCTAATATGTGCTAGGCATTATGCATGTCTTTTAAACATGGTATCATATTTAACATGGTATCTTATATTTTCCCTCCTGAGTCTGTCTCTCTGGTATAAGTATTCTCACCACCATTTAGTTTTAGAATCTCCTTGCTTGTTGCTTAATTTTATTCAAAAATTATTTTCATTAAATACTACAGACACATAAAAGCATAGAAAAGAGTATAATGAACATTTGTGTACCTATTACTTAGCTTAAATATTTCAAATAAAATTTAAGTCATCTGGGTAGCTTTACATGATCCCATTTCTTTCCTTCTCATTCAATAAATAATTATTATGAATTATATTACTGCTATCCATGAAGCTATTTTTATATTATTTTATTATTTATATTTTTTATTTTATATTTATTTTATTATATTATATTATAATATTAACATTATATTATATTTATATATATTTATATATTTATATATTATATTATATTATTATTTTATATTATAATAATATTATATTATATTTTATATTTATTATTTATATTTTTATATTTTAAAATGTAAAAGATGTTATCATATCTTCTGCAGTACTTTTCCCTAAAATTGTTGTTACTGTTAATTTATATTGATGCAGGAGTTTATTTATTTTTATTTTACCATTGTTAGTTGTACAATATTCATTAAATTTACCCATTTTTTCTTTTAATAGATATTTACATCATTTAAAATTTTCTCCAGTACAAACCATGTTGCAATAAATATTTTATGTAATATTTATTGGCTTTTGCTATTCTCTCAAAATATAAATCGTGATTTTTAATTAAATCAATATGTACCCTATACATTACAATTAATATAAAAATACTATTCATTAGTAAACCAAATAGTACTCTGTGATTAACTTTTCTTCTACTACTATTTTCCCCCTCATGTATTTGTGGGAGGAAGAGGTGTAAGGCAGGTAAAGTATGTTTTCTAGTCTTTTAATTGCTTTATTGAATAATTAAGAAAAAATGCATTTTTAGAAAGATGTAAATAGTACTTTGATAAAAAAATAGTACTTTGATAAAAAATTGAACTCATTAAAATAAAAAAAAACTGTGTCAAAGAAGAGAAGGTAAAGAAAAAGAGGAGAGGTAAGTGTAATATGATATCTTGAATATATATTTTTAAATATTTTATTTATTTGAGAAAAAGAGAGAGAGAGAGAACATGTAAGCGTAGGGCAGTGGGGAGGGAAGAGCAGACTTCCCACTGAGCAGGAAGCCCAACCCACAGGGTGTGGAGCTTTATTCCAGGACCCTGAGATCATGACCTGAGTGGAAGGCAGACACACTTAAAAAAAAAAAGAAAGAAAAAAAGAAAGAAAAAGAAAAAAAGAAGGCAGACAATCTACTGAGCCATCCAGGCTGATGTCTTGATATCTTGAATATTATATCCTGATATCTTTTTTTTAAAGATTTTATTTATTTATTCATGGCAGACACAGAGAGAGAGGCATAGATATAGGCAGAGGGAGAAGCAGGCTCCATGCAGGGAGCCTGACAAGGGACTCTATCCCAGATCTCCAGGATCATGCCCTGGGATGAAGGCAGCTCTAAACCGCTGAGCCACCCAGGCTGCCCTATATCCTAATATCTTGAATATTATACCCTATATATTTAAAGATAGTCAAATACGTTTACATTTTATCTATTGAATGCTGGATATACTTGAGTTGGCTCTAATATTTCCAATGTAAAATAAAATAAATTTCCTTAACCCAATATCTCCCTCTAACTTTCCACTCACTCTCTTTGCTTCCCTTCTAATGTAGGGAGAATAATGGCCTCCCCAAATATGTATATCTCCTAATCCCTGGAACCTATAAATATGCTATATTTGAAACAAAGATCTGCAATTGTGATTAAAGGTATGGACCTTGAGATAGGGTGATTATTTTTGATTATTCAGATGGGCTCATTCTAATTATATAAACCCCTAAACCACTTTCTGGCTGGATTAGAGAGAGAGAAAGAAATGAAATGATAAAAAAGGGATGGGGAGAGTCTAATGCTGTTGATTATGAAGAAACTCAATGTTATTTGCTCATGGAGCTCTGAACCAAAGAAAGGGGTACGATCGAAAAGCTGGAAAAGACAAGGAAACAGATTTTCCTCTACATCCTCCAAAAGGAATACAGCACTAGCCACATCTTGATTTTAGCTCCAGTGAAACCTGTGTTGGATTTCTGACCTACAATACTGTAAAATAATAAATTTGTGTTTCTTCCACTGTTAAGTTTTTGGCAATTTGTTATAGCAACACATGTGCACCCCCCTCCCCCCCCCCCCCCCCCCCCCCACAAAACCTATTATATCTTTGTAGCTAAATTTTTTGGAAGAGGCATCTCTTGTGGCTGTCACCATTAATTCATGCTGAATTTTCTTGTTAACTTATTCATTAGGATTACATTCTCACCACTCTATTAATTCAAAAGCATTTTTAACTTCCTGTCTCCTAATGATCATTTTGCAATCAATACTTGGTTCAGTTGATAATCTTTTCCTTATTGAAATGCTATACTATTTTAGATTTGGACTTAGCAAAAACCCACTCACTTGATCTTTTTTCTACTTTCATACTCTCCTTATGTGTTTTTATACATTACCATGTCCACGAATACTATATATATATATATATATATATATATATATATATAACTTTCTCTATCAAATTTCAATAACCAATTGCCTACTTACCCTTTTCATTTAGATATCTAATTATTTTTCAAAAATATGGTGAAGACAACATTCCTAATTTTTGTGCCAAATCTTTTCCCACCCATTTAGCTGCTCAACCCAACTTCTGGGAATAATCCTAGATTTGTGTTTTACTAGCCCTTCACATTCAATCCTTTAGAAGATAGTGTCCACCCTACCTCCAATCTATCCACTTCTCTTTGTCAGCTTTACCACTGTTCTAAGTCAAATCATTGTCTTCTTTTGCCTGGACATCACAAAATTCTCCTTATATGTATATTTGCTTCTGCTCTTTCCATCTCATTCACCATATGAAACTTTCATTCAACACATAGTTGCCAAAGTGATTTTTTAAAAAATGTAAACATATAACATAATTTTCTTACCTAGAACACTCCAGTAGAATTAAATTTTATTTCCAATGGAATTCAAACTCTCACCTGGTTTGTCAATTCTGTATCATATAATCTCTACTACCTCTCAAATTATGTCATACAGTATTCCTCCTATCCTCTAATCTCCAATCACTCAAGTATCTTTTGAAATTACAATTTCTTCTGTCTGAAAGTTACCTTCCTCAAGATCTTTACTCTGCTGGAATCTTATCATCACTCTGACTTCAGTTTAAAGGGGAGCTCTCACAGAGTGAGGTCTTCTCTGGTTATCAAATAAAAAACAGTCATCTAGTCAGTATCATAGTCCCTGTTTTAATTCTCCACATATTTATCAATTTCTTTTCTTTTTTATAAGAGCATTGATTTGTTGTCTATTTCTTAGTAGAAAGCAAGCTCTATAATGACAGGGACTTTATCTATTCAGTGTTATATTCCCAGACCCTAGAAAAATACTATTCATATACCCTCAATTTGTGTTTCATGAAAAAGCTAGATGTCTTTCAACTTAAAAATTCAAAATTCCATGTTTATATAGACTTAAGAATCATAAGCATGCTCAAATATGCACAGTGCTTTGCTAATACCTACACAATTGTACCCATACTCTAAACCAAAATCATTATAACTAACATAAAAGGGACATTAACTTACTTCAGCCAAATATTTCAGAAAGGATATCATATGGAATATCCTGACTTCTAAATTCTAAGTTTTGCTTTAACTGTATCTCCTACTAGAACTCCATCTCTTTGAATCTTTATACTAATCCATATAATGATAGGGTGGGTATAATAGTCTAAGAATGTCATAATTTAACTAACACTGCATGTTGATGCTGGTGAAGGAACATTACTTTGATTCAGGGTTCACCTTCTTTCTCCTTCAAGTAGCAACTACTGTCTATGTTTTGTTGGGAGTATAGATAAATCAATACAGATAGGTGACTCTTTACTATCTAGAGAAAATAAATAGCAATATTGTAGAGAAGTTCTTCCACTGATGTTAAATGGGTTTAATGTTTAAAAGTATTCCCTAGGGTTCTACTTTTAAAAAAGACAATCATATTTCTTATAAAAGTTAAATCTCCTTATGATCTTTGAATATGCTTGCATTATAGTTTAGCATTATGGATGGAGTAATTTGGAATAAAGAACACCTACCAGTTTGTAACCACAGCCAGTGTGATATGTGCCATAGAATAAAAGGTAATGTTATTTTAAAATGTATTTTCTTTCCTTGAGATAAAATATTTCACCTTTCAAGTTGCTTCACCTGTATGTTAATTAGTTTCTTTAACAAATATTCATGAGACTTCACACATTCTCACAAAAAGACTCCCTAACATGGAAAGAAATCTAAATTACTTTTCAGACTTAGTGATACTTCTGTAGATATTGATAAAATACCTCTTATATCTATGAATATGTTTCTTTCCTCAATATTTTCCATTATAAGATATTTAATAAAATGGGGCAGTTTTTGTCAAAGAAATTTAATTATTTTTTAGCATATCATGCAATTTACTAGCTTGCCAACATCAGACAAGGCCAAATAGTATATGAAACTGCTGAGGAATTTGATTACATATTGTTGAATATAGAAAGGGGTTGTCCTGTAAGATAAAAGATGCAATTATCACGTTGCCCTTTCTCAACTCATAAATCATTAATTGCAAAGTACAAGATTGAAACATAGTAAGATCATGTAATTGTCGATTTTTATAAATATACGTTGAAGGCTTTTCACATAACAGTTTTAAATCCTGGACCCAAACCTCATGAGATATAGCAGCTGCCCACCAAATCCCAATGTTTATTTTCAATAATACAGATTTGGCAAATTTATTCCTTTTGTCACCCATCTCTTACTCCCCCAAGTCAAACTGAAGATTGCAAATCTTGCGTTTGCATAATTAGTGACTATGATGGATGAGCTGGAGAGTTGGTAAACTAAATACAGCAATATTTCAGGAAAGTTTATAAAAATGAAAATGCTGCATACCAGTAAAGGTGTGCTTTCTGAAATGAATGGAGCTGATAGTAGTGTAAACTATGAAAATTCTTTTAAAAAGCAATCTGATATTCAAGAATATTACCACGAATATTACCATTAATTAATTAATTAATTATTTTAGAGAGAGAGAGAGAGAGAGCATGAGTGGGGGAAGAACAGAGCATGGAGCACAACACAGAGCTCAATCTCAAGACCCTGAGAGGATCATGACTTGAGCCAAAATCAAGAGTCAGCCCCTTAGCCAACGGAGCCACCCAGGTGCCCCAGCTATTGGGTTATTTTAAATCAAATTCCAAATATGTTTCAGTTCATCTTTGAAATTCAATGAATTCATTCAAAGACAGATTCTGCTTTTGAAATACAACCGCAAACCATCATCCTACTCAGAAATCAAAATAAATAGCCTCACACAAACAGTAAGTGTCCACATTTTCCTGATTGGCATATAAATCTCCCGTACCTCCTCCCTGCTTTCCTCTTGTCCTCTTTTTAAAAAAATATTCCTTGAATTTGGTTGATATGTCTCTTACATTTATCTTAATCTATTTTAACATTTGTTATCAGTGTCTTGGCAGTGGAATATGAACAATTGCTTCTGGGTCCATTTGCTTGTTTTTATGTTTATCTAATGTGCAAAATAAGTAGATTTTATCCTTTAAAATGAATACAATATATTAAAAAAAAACAAAGTCCAATTTGACTAACACTTCAAATTTAACTAAAAATGAAACAGGTTAGAAAAGTAAAATATTTGGCATTATAGAGGTAAAGGAATAAAATGATCACTGTTTTTTAAATATGTACTTGATTCTTTGTTCCAAGTAATATAATGGGATAGCTAGGCTACTTCACCCTCTCCTCTTTTGTTCATCTGCTATGGTATATATTGGCAACCCCTGAATTTCAATTAAGTTTTTTTTTCCTCCTCTCTTTTTCTGCTTCCTACCATAATTAGCTTTCTAAGCCTCTAGTGTGTTTAAACAATTTACTCCAATTAATTTGGATCAGGTGATTTTTTTACACTCTTCTGACATAGCCAGATATTGAACTGCCCACAATGATATCATTTTCTAAGCAGCAAGTCAGGCTAGAGAAGAACCTGAAAGAGTAAAAGGAATACACTGATTAGTAAGCCATTTCCACTGCATTTCCCCAATCTGTATTGTCAGAGGAAAAGAGAAGTTTAAGATTGATTTATGAGGTAAGTGCATATTTGCACGTCCCATCTTGTGGCATAAGAAAAATATAAGTAGACACTTAGTCTCTGCTAATAGTTTTTCATTGCTGCAGAGCTCCCATGTTACTATTCCCTATCTGCAGTGAGTGGTTAGATTTTGAGTCCCCCAAAATTCTCTGTTTTATATATCATAGCTATCTTCCTCCAACCTTCCATAACATAATACTACTCTGTAGCCTCTATTTTTTCATGAAAATACTCCTCAGAGAGATTCTTTTACTATGGCCTAACAAAAAATGAGACCTTTTAAAATACTTTTTGCTTATAAATGGTGTTGCTCTTATAATAGGCAAAACCAAATATAGTCAGAGTGAGTATTCTTTTCATACCTTTCAGTTATTTACTTTTCTCAGACTCTGCAGATAATCTAATTTCTTCAAGCTGTCCAGCCCAGACACATCAAGGGTCCTGGTAAGCTTCATTCTTCTCTGCCACCAAACATTTCCTGTTCTGCCAATAGGTACAAACTTTCAGTTATAAAATAAATATGTCATGTGGTTATAATGTGCAGCATGGTGACTATAGTTTAAAATACTGTATTGCAGGCTTGAAAGGTGTTAAGGAAGTAGATCTTCAATTCTCATCACATGAGATAAATATTTTAAACTATGTATAGTAATGGATGTTAACTATACTTATTGTGGTGATCATATTGCAATAAATACAAAAATGGAATTACTATGTTATACACCTGAAACTACTATAATGCTATATGTCAATTATACCATATGCATATTTGACACTGGAAAAATAACTCCTTTTCTTTCTTTTTTTTTTAACATTTTTTAAAACTTTTTATTTATTTATGATAGGCACACAGTGAGAGAGAGAGAGAGAGAGGCAGAGACACAGGCAGAGGGAGAAGCAGGCTCCATGCACCGGGAGCCCGACGTGGGATTCGATCCCGGATCTCCAGGATCGCGCCCTGGGCCAAAGGCAGGCGCCAAACCGCTGCGCCACCCAGGGATCCTCCTTTTCTTTTTTTAAAAAAAGATTTTATTATTTATTCATGAGAGACACAGAAAGGGAGAGAGAGAGAGAGAAAAAGAGGCAGAGACACAGTCAGAGGGAGACACAGGCTCCACACAGGGAGCCTGATATGGGACTTGATCCTGGGTCTCCAGGATCACGCCCTGGGCTGAAGGCAGGCGCCAAACCGCTGAGCCACCCGGACTGCCCCAAAACTCCTTTTCTGATCCAGTATATCTTTCTAATGTAGCACACTTTTCCATATTAATGCAGTGACTAGTGAATACATGAAAATCCATGTTCCTTGAGTATCTGCTATTTACCACTTGAACTATTATTGTGTATATTACGTTTTGTAACATTCGTGAAATCATTTCTTATAATCCTCAATAAATCTGAGGAGGACATTTATATTCTTTTATAGTGGACAAAACTAAGGTTCAGAGAGACTAAAGAGCTTGGCAAGTTTTACAAAAATAGGAAATGGTAGGCCTGGTTTTGAACCTGGTTTTGAAACCACGACTTCCTTATTGCAAAGTGCATGATTATTTTTCTCCCCATTTTCCATTTCAAGTTTTCCCTTCCCCCAGAAAGTATCATAGACTTTGGAGAACTGGGTCTGATTTTATCCATGCTTTCTTTTATGGTATAAAATGTCTTACATGTGCATGAAATTGGCAAGCAGAAAACTGCTGTTACAAATGCCAACCACAATTTCACAGGATATTTGTAGATTTGGTAAATGGCAAAATTTAGCTTTTTAGCACTTCTAAAAGGGAACTCGGTATCATACTCTATCTTCTGACATACGAACAAAAATAGAGAAGTATATTTTTAGAATGTAAACGTGTCCTTGCAATATGTTGCCAACAAAATCTATCAGAGTTAGATTTTTAAATGCCCAATTGAAATTTAAAAATAGCCTTAGGAATAGTGCTATGAAGACAAAGCTTGAACTTAATGGCTATTTGCTTAGCAGAAGTCACATATCATTGATGAGAAATAGAGTATTGAATTCTTTTTTAATAGACACCTCTAAAAGTAGGATTTATTTTTTCACAGCTACAAGGATTAAGTTATATCCTTTGCTAAGTATGTAAATGTGACTAATTGAATTAATTCTCTGTCCACAAGCCAGCTTCTTCTTCTTCTGCATTATTAACGACTATGATGAGGAAGCATATTAATAACGAAAATAACACAAGGCAAAAAACATTTCTTCTTCCAGGTTAGCAGCATGGTAAGAACAGGTGAAAGGTACCTGAATAACCATTAATGGCAAGACAGTGTCATAATACCCAAATATAAATTATGCAGCTTAGTCTATAAAAGTATTCATCTGAATGCCCCTGAAAAAAAACAATGATGAGTTACATGGAAAAAGTGGAAAAATTAATTATTAAATCTGTCTGCACCCATAAAGACCTCCTACCTAAATACTAAATATTTCAAGTTGCAGTTTGACCTTTCGTACACCTTTTACATAGGCTCCCTTTCTTTAACAAAATGCTACAGAGAATGGAAGTGTTGTCAATTAAGTAAAAAGGGTGTTTGCATCAACCTTTTCATGTGTGGAATTTAATGACATTTTAAGGTTAAAGTAAAAGTCAAACATCGATTTTTTTAGTGTCTTCCCCTAATGCACCTAATGAATAGACATTCCAATAAAAACCTTTTAATCCATTTTAAACCTTCCCTTATCAAAAGCCCTCTTTTCTTTTCTTTTCTTTCTCTTCTTTTCAATACCAAACTTTTTTATCCCCACGGACAAAGATTTCAGGACAGAAAAGAAATGCGGAGTCAAGATGACCTAAGGAACCTAAATCCAGAAAATCTTGACAATGATGTATTCCAAAATAAAGTTAATTAGATGAATCACACCTGTGCATACACCTTTTAGAAATCATGAGAGTGGAAATTCAGAATTCAGACAATATCAGATTGGATGCTGATAATTTTCCAGATGTTTGAAAAGCTGCTTAGATCTCTCACTTTACTTACAAGATAGAATACAGAGGCATGCTTGTATCTCCATATTTTGCCAACATAGATTGGCCTAGATAAAATATTTAGTTAAATCACAAAGTGTCAGTGAATTTTGTCCCATAACATCATGAACCATACATAGTATCAATCATAACGAATTTGATCCTTAAATAGAGCTTTGCAATTTAAATTTAACTTTCCATCTGTAACATTTACTTCACAAGGTGATCTGAGGTTGTAATAAAATGGTCTCCATTTTATGGGCAATTCTCAATTGTTTATTAAAATCACAGTATCAGAGAATCATTATTATTTCCTTAACATATTTTTATTTCAAATTCTGAAGAGCGCTGAAAAGATCAGCACATTAAACATATAAATAGGTAACTAAGCTTCCTCCTAAGTACCAGATAATAAATAATAATAGTAATAATAATACAATGGTTAACACATATCTAGTACTTACTGTGTTTAATGCAACTTTCTGAGTTCATTATATGTGTTAAATATTTTAATAATCATAATAACCTTAGCCAATAGATATATCATCATCCCATCGCACAGAGAAGAAAAATGAGAGATAATTTTAAATATCTTGCCAAAATTTCTATAGCTAGTAAGTTTCAGAGCTCACATTCAAATCTTGGTTATCCATGTTGTCTAACGTCCAATATACTTAGCTGCTGTGAAGTTTTGTTGGAAACTAGTTGAGATGTGCTGCGAGAATGGAGTTTTCATCCACTGTTGGAGAGAAAATGATGGTAATTTTTGAAGCAATAAAGGCAAAGACAGTTAGGATGGTCTACTGTTGTCTGTGTGTACATTTCTGAGGGTTTGAGTGGGTTCAGCAAACCAGATCAAAATGAGGTAAGAAGGTACAAAAGGTTAGTTTTACTTAATTTCTTTTCTAGCAAGATTCTACTCTAATTCAAAGAATATCAATGAATACAAACCAAGTCCAGAGTTTCCTCTTTAGATTTCCAGAGCACACAGTAAAAAGCTTTATACATTACACATCAATCACTTCATCTTTAAAAGTCCATAAAAGATCTTTGCGATTCCGGCTCTGAAATAGCTGGGGTGAACCATAGTTGTAGAAAAGTACAGAGTGTCTTGAAATTGGAATCAAAAGATATATTTTGAATCCAAATTCTTTCATTAACTTCTTGTAAGATTGTGGAACACAATTCACTTATCCTTGTTGAATTTCAGTTTCCTTTTATGTGTAATAAGGATAATACTTTTTGCACAATGTTGTTATAAATGTTAAATGTAATCATATATAAATGACAGTGATTAATGGCAATAAGGTCAAATGACAGGCCATTTTAATTAACTATTCATTTTATTTTATTTTATTTTATTTTATTTTTAACTATTCATTTTAATAGAGATTTAACATAGCTATTTGGGGTGAATCAAACATTTACAAAAGTTAAAGTGGTGACGAAAGAGAGTTAACGCTAAAATTGTGCTGAAATATCAAACTTGTGACCTGGGAGTTTATCATGAATTTGCAATGCTTGATGGAAGTGATTTAACATTGAATGAGGAGTTGTATGAAGGTGCCATGGCAAACTTTGTTACATAAGTAACAGAAAATCACAAATTAGCAACTTCAAACAACACAAATGTATTAGTTCAAAGTTCTGTAGGGCAGAATTCTGCATTTAGTGTGACTGGCTTCTTGCCTGAAGGCTTGGCCAAGCAAGAGTGTTTTAAAGCAATCAGATCATTGACAATATTCAGTTCCTCACAGTTGTAGAACTAAAGTCCCCAGTTCCTTATAGATGATCAGCCAGGGGATGGTCTCAGCTCCTGGAGCCTACCTGCATTCCTTGCTGTGTGACTACCTCCATCTTCAATGTTAAATCTCATACTTCCTTTTAAGGGCTCATCTGATTACTTCAGACTCATCCTTGATAATCTATTTTAAGGTCAGTTGGTTTGAGAACTTAATTACATTTTTCAAAATCTCTTCATAACAGCATCTAGATGAGTGTTGGATTGAATAGCTGAGTAAAAATTTATGTGTATCAAGAGGAGGGGATCTTAGAGAACCAATTTAGAATTCTACCTACCATAGGGGTCATTAAATGTTTCCCATTGCCAGAATACTCAATAAAGTAGATCCGAAATGCTTCTGTGTCACTTAAGCTATTTACTATGTCTACCACTTTCCTAATAGGAAACCCCCTTTGTGCTTATTCTGCAGTTGTCATTGATGAGTACCACTATGCAAATCCAAAAAAAGTGGGAAAATCCTGGAATGCAGACAAAGGTCCCAACTCATATTCTATAGACTTATTTTTATACCCCTTAGCCTAAGTCTGAGATTTATTCCCCAAATTGTGACTCTTTTTCTCATAGAGAATTAAAAAAAAAAATCAAGGTTTTTGTTTATTACATGGGTGGAGTCATAAACTGAAGTGAAATAAAATGAAGTGTCCATAAATCAGAAGAAAGTTTCTTGTTATCTATATATTAGGTTAGAGTAGAGAGACACGTTCAGAAATGGTTGCTACCATTTTCCTTCCCTGAACTCATCATGAGTCATTAGAGTGTCTGAAGGTTGGCACTGAGCCAGAAATCAAAACAGGATTAGTATTAGTGATGGTTCCATGATCATTCATTGTTTTCCCATTATGAATTTATATAGGTGCTGCTCTAACAATGGTTTAGAAGAATGTTTGTCAAAGTGGTGTCCATTTTACTATCTGAATCAGAGTATCTGAGTACAACTTTTAAAATGCCTTGGCCTCTCGAAAGACTTACCAAATCAGACTCCTTAGGAATAGGCTTCAAGACTCAATCTATAATCTAACAAACTTTCCAGGTAATTCTAATCTCCACTGATTCAAAAAATTGGAGTTATTCAAAATATTTCAAATTCATTTCAACTTATTTATCTTAAAGTTTGACTATTTAAAGCCCTACATAGAGAGTTACAAAATGGATTAAACTTTATGGTTTAAACTCTGAATCATCCTTCCTTCCTTGGAAGATGTTCCAATAGCTTAGTGTCCAGGTCTACTGTCAAATAACTTGTTCTCTTGAGTCATCTAAAAGTGATGTTGTTATCAATAACATTTTGTTCCAGTAGAGCATTTATAAATCATTTAGACCAATTTTCCTATTTTACAAGTAAGAAAGTTAAGGCATAGAAAGTTTAAGTAACTTATCAAAGTCATCCTGATCTTTAGTCATCCTTAGGAGATGCTGACTTGTAAACTATGTTCAAGATTTGAAGCCCAGTGATCTTTTCTAATGGATCATCGTCTATTTTTATGTGAATTTAGACAACACTGAAACACTCTGTAAAAAACAAAAACAAAAATGAACCAAACACATACTCTATTCAAATTTAGGAAAATCACCTGACAATAATGGTTTCATCCTGAAGGCAGATGACTCATTCATGGACTTTAAAAACAATTGATAATACTGCATTTTGATTTGTACCCAGTAAAGTAGCATCAATATGTAAAGTAAGTTTACCTTTAGGACTTGAAATGCTCCATATGCCATCCTTAGTGTACACTTAAATCTCATCTTACTTTACATGTAATTTTTAATATTTTAGGTTGCAAATGTCTAATGTTTTAGTTTTATTTTTGCTGCCATATTTCTAAGCAGATTTTGCTTACAGCTAAAATATTTTTTGAACTTCAAAATTATTTGCTTTTATTTCACTGAATAATAATGCTTATACTTTCACATCATCAATCTTTTATCCTGATAAATAGCTTTATTTTAGAAACACGAAATAATACAGAAATTGGCTGCTTTGGAGTATGAAAAAACATTAAAAAAAACATTCCTCTTTGTATAGTTGTGTTCTTTAGAGGTTCTCCTAAATACAGAGACCCTTCAAATTCATAAATAAATGACTCATAAAAATAATTACTTAAAAACATCCTCCCCAGTCAGGTGATGTCATCCTAACACGATATTTACTTTGAGTTTGAAAAGCACTGTAAAACTTTGGGCATTTTCAGAGCCTGTGGAATCAAACTGAAGACAGAGAAGAAGTTGGAAGTGATGTGGAGATAGGATCATATTACTGAAGCCAACACTGAACCTAGACACCTAGACTATCCTCCACTTTTGCTATATTTCAATATATTTGTCAGATTATTTTGTTATATAGTATGGTTGCCACCAATCTCAGGTTCACATTCAGTGAGGTTAATAAAGTGTATTTCTAAAATTAAATATGTTCAGGAGATTAAAGGGCTTTTATTCATTGCATTTAGTTAATTGATGAGCTTATTCCCCTCCACTTCTTCAGTAAATTTATTTGGAAGTTTCGATTGATGGGACAAAATGGAGCAAGAAATTTTGGAATGAAGAATATTTTAGGAGATTGGTTAAGTCTAGCCAGACATAATCAAGGCCTTTGAATAAGATGTGGGGATGAAGAAACTATAGAAGTCTCTTGGAGATATGTGTGTGTGTGTGTGTGTGTGTGTGTATGTGTGTGTGTGTATGAAAGAGAGAAAGAGAGCAGGAAACATAGAAAGGATAATGGGAAGATGCTTGCCAGTTCTCTGGCTCACAGCCCAGGTTTCAATGAATGCAATGGATTTCAAATTAAACTTACTTTTCAAGAAAATGAAATTCAATTCAATTCCAAAAATATAGGCATTGTGTTTCTGCTATATGTAAAACATGATTACTCAGGAAAACAAACAAACAAATAAATAAACAGTCTTTTTTCTACATCTTTATATTTAGTCCAAAAAGGAAGACATATAATGTTATAATTTTCAACATAATCATAAAGCCCCAGAATTTTTACAACTGGAAGAAGCTTAGACACCATATACTCTAATTCACTCAGCTCATAGAAAAACAAACTGAGTCCAAATGAAATAAAATGATTTGTCAAGAATCCCAGAGAGATCATCTAATATTATTCACCTACCCAAAACAGATTTATTATATGACTGAGAAGAGAAGTAGATGAAAAGGCAGTCAGAATATACTATGATTGATCTCTTCCCAAGCCTGTTTATGAATAACTAATTTAGTTATCTGTTATCTATCTATCTATCTATCATCTATCTATCTATCTATCTATCTATCTATCTATCTATCATCTATCTATTATCTATCTATCTATCTATCTATCTATCTATCTATCTATCTACCTATCTATCATCTAATCTATCATCTATCATCTATAACTTGTAGAGTCTCTTTGACCCTAGATTGGCTCTGAGACACAACTATAAACTATTGATTTATCTTTCATCAAGACGAGGCTTCACCATTCTTCTCTTTCTTCTTAGGAACACCCAAATTTTCCTGAGTCATTATAAAAACAAATAAGAAGTTAGCCAGTCAGTATAATTTCTAAAGTTAGAAATTCACTTCAGAGTGCCACAGACTTAGCCAATTGGCATATTCCAATACTAGGTTACACTCAAGGCCAATTAGAAATCATCATTGGATGATCCACAGGGGTGCTTGGGTGGCTCAGTTAGTTGGCCATCTGATTCTTGATTTCAGCTGGGGCCATGGTCTTAGGGTTGTGAAATCAAGCCCTGTATTGGCTCTGTGCTCAGTATGGAATCTCCTTGTCCCTCTTCCTCTGCTCCTCCCTCTCCCAAAATTAAGAAATAAAATCTTAAGAAAAAGAAGAAAGAAAAAAGAAAGAAAGGAAAGAAAGAAAGAAGAAAGAAAGAAAGAAGAAAGAAAGAAAGAAAGAAAGAAAGAAAGAAAGAAAGAAAGACAAAGAAAGAAAGAAAGAAATCCTCAGCATCCTCAGTGAGTCTTATGCACTTGGTCTAGTCAGAGCAAGGGTCACTGTCTTCATAGCAATTGCTGACTGTCAGATGCCAGTTGAAAATGGTCTTTGGAGTGACTTTTCAAAATCTCTATTAAAGTGGTTGGAAGGTAATTTAAAGTGGACCTGAGATATTTCAAACAAATTGGCTGGTGAAAGCATCTAAGGTCTGAACACCCATCATATTCACTGTAGAACCATATATTAATTTCTTCCCAAATCACAGGAGTGTTTATTTGGTTCTTTCCTCAGTTACCTTAGTTTAGGAGTCTTTTCCTCATCAAAGGGCTGCGATACAAAAACATTCTTGTCATGTAGCAGCACCAGTTTACTCCAACCCAAACATTTCCCCAGAACCGTTTCCTAATTAAAGACTCTGCTTCTCAAGTCTATTCTTTAATATCAACTCTATAGCCTCCAGATAGAATGAATCCTAATGTACATTGAGTTCCTGATGTGGGACTGAGAAGGCTGTGAACTTCCCAGTAGAACTGCTTTCTCTACTGCACTCTTTATGATTAAGGTGACTAGTGCCATTTAACCCTTAGGGTATTAGCTATGTGGTCATTATGCGATTATGAAATCCCAGGGCTCAGGATATACATGCATCTTCACTAATTTTCTCAATCATATAACCCAATGACTACATATCTTGTTCTGGAGCAGTTCAGGATTTAGGAATTAATGTCTAGGTCTTGTCATTTTCTTGCCTAAATTTTAAAACAAATAATTACAATGCATCAAATATTCTCTCTCCAAGATTTGAGTAATATTTTTCTTTTAAATATTCAA
The DNA here is from genome assembly GCF_048418805.1 of Vulpes vulpes. Lineage (NCBI taxonomy): Eukaryota > Metazoa > Chordata > Mammalia > Carnivora > Canidae > Vulpes > Vulpes vulpes. The sequence continues at coordinate 81,350,661 of NC_132795.1, forward strand.
AAACCCTAACAGACCAATTCACACACTAATAATTCTTTCCAAACTCTATGGCAAAATATCATACAAAACCATAGTAGGGAGCATGTTGTCATAGTAGAAAGAAGGTATGTTAAAGAATAGATAGAACTTGGCTCAAATGCTGGTTCTAATTCCAATTAGATTTCTGACATGGGGAAAATAAGTTTTCTCTTTTATTCTGTCTCTGTACTTGTAAAATCAGAATGATAGCAACTGCCATGTAAATCATTTATCTAGATTAAAGAATTTAAGATATGTGAAACATAGGATTATCACTGTTCATTAATTTATCATTAGTTATAAATGCAACAGACTCTATTAATGGAATAAAGTATAATATATATTCCTGCTGTGTATATTGAGTTTTTTAATTTTCTTCAATTTTGTTTTAATATTCCATAACAATTATACTTAAATCTATATGTAAAGCTCTACATGAAAAAATATATATGGCAGGATTTTACTTAGATGTCTATTGGATTCAAAAAATTAAATATTACCTAATTCAGCAAAATGTGTGGTATAATCTTGGTATCTTGCCTCTGGTTACTTAGCAGAAATCCAGATAAAAGTTAGTCAATTTTTTGTAGATTAAAATCATTATAGATGGCAAAATTTGTCTCTTCAGGAACATTTGTAGCATTTGAGTTCCCTCAGAAAAACAAAAACTATTCAGAATTCTAAGTTCATGCAGGAAAACATTAAGTATGAAGAAATAGGAAGGCCTATCAGAGTGAAGGCCAGAGAAGCTGATCCAGGAAATCAGAATGTGCTGGCGAAAACTCATGTCTGTGGTCTGCAAACTCCCATGCCTGCTGCTGCTTCTTGCAACAGTTATTGCCTCTTGTTTTCTTTTACTTGTTAGAATTCTCCTAAGTGTCTCTCACTGCTAAAATGGAATCTTGAAGCTTCTCCCCAGGGATCCTAAGATACAGAATTATCAGGCTTCTAGTCCCTGAGAAGCAAGGGAAATCATAGAAGGGAAATAATTTAAGTGTTTAAAGAAAACCTATCATGACAGAAGGTAACAGTCATGACAAAATATCAGGACATAGTCTCAAACTGAACTAAGAAGAAGGCTGGAATCATATGATGACAAGTAACTATGGGAAGAACATAATAAACCTCCTTAGGAAGCCTAGAAATATTGAGGTTTATTTACTTGGTTTTTTGTTGTTGTTGTTGTTTTTTGTTTTTGTTTGTTTGTTTTCTTTTAAGGAGCAATCCTAGAAGAAACATACTACCTTATATAGGGACTGAGGTTCCAAAGTATAATTGACAAGTGGAAAAAAAACTGAAGTCCCAATGCTTACCATTCTTTCGAATATCGTTTCAGAATATATTTAATAAAATGGTAGTGCATATGTACGAAAATTATTGTGAGCTTTTTTCATTTCAAATGCTTAGTATTGATTTATAAAGATTTAGAAGAGATGTTTTATGTTCCCTTCATCCTGTAGAATTAAACACACACAGACACACATACACAGAAACAGGCACACACATGCTCACACATACTCACATGACCAGACCTGATTATGTTTTTATATGCTGAAGACAGAAGCAGATGGTAGAAACTGTGAATTCCTAGCAACAGACTTCGAGACCACAATATTATTCTTGCAAAACAACAAAACATACTACTTATGTAAACTGATCAATATATGGAACTCATTAAGAAGCCCAAGTATTTAATAAATCCAGCAATTTATTAAAGAATTAAATCAGTGGTGATATAGACAAAGTTAATAATATATTTTGCTTGAGTTTCTACTCTCAAATCATTTTAGTTTTCCAGAGAAGATAAAAAAGAAATAAAAATATTTAATTTTTTTGGCAAGGAAAATTACTCAAAAAAGACATAAGGGAAACTTTTTTTTAAAGACAAAACAGAGGATGAGGCTACAGCTTACTTGACATAAGGGAATATTTAAAAACAAAATCAATCAAACAAGCAAATAAGTAGGCTGCATCTTATCATTCATAAAGGCACCCCAATACAGATATTTTATATTTGGAAAGCACAGGATTCTAGCCTGTTAGAGAATGAATGCACATGCACTTGCAAGCACGCACGCACACACACACACACACACACACACAGTAAAAATGTATCTTTGTTACCTAGGAGAACATGAACAATAAGTCTTTAGGACAGTACAAGAAATAGAATACTCAAAGAGCTGAGATATTAAGGGAGAAATTGATTTTACTGTGGCTTTATAATATTTTACTATTTGCTTTATAATATCAAAGTCTATGTAAAGAACCTCAGGCTGATACTAATAAACTATCCAATTGTCAAACTATCTTCAAAATCTATGGGAAATAAAGCTATATATTTGTGAGAGAAGCTAATTCGATTAATCCAATGAATGGCCAGTGTTCATGAGATCCACGTGAAAAAAAAAAAATCCTAGGTCAGGAGAGGATGTCCAGGGGTCATCTTCCATCTCTTGGCAAGCTTTCCCTTAATGAAAAATAGAAGCTTTGCTTTTACATATTGCCTAAATTTACTCTGTTTCAGTTAGGCTTCACTAACATTTAGAAAATACTTTTATTTTTTTTTTTATTTTTTTTTAATTTTTTATTTATTTATGATAGTCACAGAGAGAGAGAGAGAGGCAGAGACACAGGCGGAGGGAGAAGCAGGCTCCATGCACCGGGAGCCCGATGTGGGATTCGATCCCGGGTCTCCAGGATCGCGCCCTGGGCCAAAGGCAGGCGCCAAACCGCTGCGCCACCCAGGGATCCCTAGAAAATACTTTTATAAAACCTTACCTACTTTCCCAAATACATATACACACAGACACACATTATCTTTTTTTTCTTTAAGACAAGATAAAACTATGATTGCAGAAAACAGTCTGAGAGATTTGGCTGGGAGTAGGGTCATATGTATAGGGTTATTGATATTTTCCTTCTGTTTTTCAGAATTCAAATTCAAAATTTCAAATATCAAAAATTAGCTAAGTAATATTTAGGCCTAGCTCAAGGATAGTTGCTCATACTACCAAATTCACATGATCTAGAAAACTAATGTATTGATTTTCTCCCCCAGACCAAGCAGAATAATTTGTTGATCAAAAAAGTCTTATCACTACAGTAAGGGAGCACCCTATCTTGACAAGAAAATTGACAGAGTATTGATATTTGCTCAGAAGGAGAGGTTAAGGGTATATAATGATAGGGTTTAGAGTTTTTGGTTGGAGTAGTTTAAGTTGAGTCTTTCCATGTTGGATTTCATTGGCATTGGCTAAATACTGTATTATAATAGTTTGTCATTGATGGGCACGGTGAAGATATAGTCTCAATGAGTAAACAGCTGTTTCATAAGCAAGCATATTAGCTCAGCAGTATCATCTATTGTCCCAAGAATGGCTCTACCCAGATGCAGAAGTTATTTTCCTAAGAAGTAAACTGGTTTAACAATCCATTGTTTGAATTAACAGAATTTGAGGGAGTTCTTTGGCGGGGGAGTTCCTGAGACTAACAAAAGCATTTACTGGCTTACAGCCTTATCTTCTTGGACAAGAATTTCCTACAACAAATAGTAAAGAAGTGTTGGTGTAGGGTCTCTGAATCTTAGTCTCCATAATGAAAGGGTAAGGATGAGGCTTTCAGTTCTTACTACTGAACTCACTTGTCCCAGGATAACAATATATCAACTTATGTTACATTACAGCCCTTTATTGTAAATATAGAAACATCCTAGGCTTAGGGCCACTCAAGGTACCATTGTGGAAAAACAGGAAAAATAGGGTCTTGTGTTTAATGTAGATTTGCACATTTAATCTCATGAGGCATGAAGTCAACAGAAGCAGAGCAGTGGGAAGGAGCCATTGTGATGTGAGAGCTTCTGAGCCCAAATTGAAATAACCTCCTACTGCCCTAAGGAAGTGAGGTGGAGGACAGAACAAGGCGTAAATAACTGCAGACGCTACAGGACTTTCCCTCTGCATAAGGAGATAGACAATCCCCAAGGACAAATAATGGAACAAGACTTGCAGGCCACATATTTGTCTCCTTTATTGTGACTCAAATGGCTTGAGCCCACACACTCTAATGTGTGATGGAGGGAGGGTGCAGGTGGGCTGTGGGCAGAGGTTCCCAGCATCACTTCAGTCCTATGAGCATGAATGTGTGGTAGTGAGGGAAGTGGGCTGGAACCAGCAGTGTTCAGAATAGTCATCTTCTCTCTGGTCTCAACTGCAGTGAAAGAACATTTAGATCCTTTCATCACAATGTGCCAATTTTTCTAAGGGAGTGGAAAAAGGAAAGGATTTATTTCTGTGTAAAATGAGATAACATTTAGGTTCATGCTACATTGGATTGTATTTCATTGTGCTTGGCTGATTTTACATACATAAAATGTATATAAAATACATTTACAGGAATATTAGACAGGAATAAATATTTGCATTCCCCAAGAGTAGCGCATTTTGTCAGATAATTTCCCAAGGTACAGATATTAAAAGTTTGACATCAGATGCTAGTCTAGAACATTATCTAAAGGGTCTGCAATCAGGTCATATTTCTTTTTTGTTCCTAATTTAAAAGTTACTTGATAACAGCCAATATGTATAACACTTTAAACTTTTTATAACATGCCTTATTTGTATTGCCAGGATTCTCAGCCTATAAAGAAAACATGTCTGAAGGGAAATGTAAAAAAGCAAGAGAGAGATGAATGTAATGGATTGGGGTCAGAAATGCTCCCAGAGAACTATAAAATATTTAACTCTAGTGTATATTTTCCTAAGAATTACACAATATATAAATTATTTTTCAAACATGTTATAGGAGTGAATTGTAAATAATAAAATGAAATTTCTACTTCTCAGCTTGCCTGAAGTTACACTTATTTGAAAGAAAGTAATTTAATATAATAATCTAAAGATCTGGCTGATGAAGACTTTTGCAAGTGACTGAGGAAGAGAATCAGTAAGAGCCTATGAGGCTGAATTTGACAGTGTCATATAAATAGTGAGAAGGTAAAAGAAATTCAAACACTAGCTTTATTCTGCTAATAAACATGTTAGAAATAAATTTCTTCTTTTCCAAACAAATGCTTAATGGGCTTGTAAACTTCTCATTTTAAATAACTGTTTAATTACATAATTTTAAAGATCTCTTCAGTCCTTTCTATGCTAGAAACTGTTAGAATCTTTGGTTTTCATTTTTAAAATGATAAAGTTGCAACTTTAAAGATATTTAATGATTTCCATCTCTCAAATACATTATCATAGAAGAAGCAATTCTGTGTTTCCTGTTTATATTAATCTTTATAAAATAATGCATAAAGGCAATAAAACATTCAAATAACTATTTTTTTTCAAATAACTTTAAAATGCACTATTATATAGGCTAAAGAGGTGGCCTAGCTGAAATAATGAAACTGGCAATCAAATCTTGCCACACTGATTGAGAGACAGAAAATGGTAAAGCTATCATTTGTCCCTGGTATCCTAACTCTCAATTTGAGGTGCATTTGCTTTTCAAAATCATTAGAACTTGGTAAGCATCACGAGAATATAGACTTTGTTGAAATTACTCAGTTATGTGTCCTCTTGTACAGAATTACTTGGAATATATTAGGCCAAAAATAAATGACTGTAAAATTAATAGTAAGATACAATTCTTATCCATGTTGCACTGTGTTGTTGCCTATTGTCTATTTTTTATAACAGATACAGCAGGTAAGTGTTATCCAAATGCAGAAACAGTGTAGAACAGATGAAGAAAAAGCTGGATCCAGACTGCAAACCTCACAGGGAAGAGAACTGAGGAAGGTAATAAGGGAAAAAAAATAGTCTATGTGCCAGATATCAGACAAAACACTTAATTTCCTGGAAATTAATTAAATTAAGAAAATAGCAGATCTCAGATCCAGAAAGGCTGGGATAATATTCAAGAGATTCAAGTGGGTTCTTTTCACAAAAGAGGATCAGAAGGAATGGGGAGTAATGTCTAGTTGCAAAACACTGATTTGGTCACTAGCCAGAGGTATCTTATTGTGACAGGCAAAAGTAAGATATAGCCAACACCAAGCCGGTATTGATGCTCACATCTGAAGCTCCTCACCTTTGGTTTCTTAAATTTTGATAATCTTGAGGGAAAAAATGGTTCAGAGTATAGGAGTTGTAAGGTTAGTTCCAGCTTCTGGGAAATTAAACATCCAAGGATTATAGACCATGGTGTCAGGGAATTCTGTACACTAACATTCTTATAATCATTGCTAATGCACTGAATGTGCCCACAACATGCCTCATCGGAGTTTGCCAGGTTCTGCTATTGATTCCAAAGTAGGATTTTAAACCTCAGAAAAATATCTTCTAAAGGACATTACACTGAAGCATTAGCATACAATGTAAAGAAGTTGAATCGCTATGTTCCACATTTGCATTAATAGAACATCGTGCATCATCTAAAAGATATTATAAAAAAAGAAGCAGCAGCCCTAAAGAGAAGCCTAGAGTAGGGCAGGGTTTATCTTAAATATAAGCATTAAATTGTTATTCCTTTTTAAATAAAAGTAACGAAGCAAAGTCAGCAACGGATTGTTCGGTATGACTAAAATGAAATAAAGAAGCATCAGTTTTGATTCCCTATCTTCCTTATTTATTACCTTCATCACTATCTCTTTTATGAAGCATTGAATTATATACTTTTAATTTAATATTACACTTCAATATTTAAAACTTAAGCCATAATGTACACATATATAACACACAGAATAGAGATTATAACTATACTGGAAACAGTTTTCATTATAGTACTTAATGAGGACCGAAATAAGTCCCTCCTGTATAGAATCCTATTTAATCATCAGGCTTGAAAAGTTTGCTATTTTTTCTAAGGGCAAATAGCAAAACCAGTTTCTGATCAAGGGACTATAAATCCCACTATACTTGATTTTAAATCCCACTATACTCACTATATGTCTCAAAAGCTTAACATTAATCTCTAACTACTATCAATGAATGTAAGATTTGTTACTTTTTAATAACCATATTTTTATCTCATGATTCCAAATTCAGAATATAGGTCTATTCCTCTCTGTCACAAGGTAAACTGATTACAGCATAAGCAAAATATTTTTTGTGTGTTTTTTTTTTTTTGAAGAAATGTAGTACTTCCAAGCTAGAATTACATATATGGAAGAGTTTCCATACGTAAATGTGCTAGAGTGTTACCCTTGAAATATACACTGGTAAAGGAGAATTTATTTTTTAGTACTATGACTTCCAGCTACTAATGGGAATTAGGGTGTGTAGTTTAGGTATTCCAGTAATAGAAATTATTCTGTCTCATTTCCCATAAATTAATACAATTAAAATAAGCTATATATACCTAATGTGTGTCAAATTAATTTAAATATTTTCTATTATAACCTACTGCAGTGTATCTATGCCAGAATTCAATGGATCTGGTCAAAAGGAACATTTCAATTAGAGTATTTCCTTGCCTGAGTCAATTCACTGTTATTACTGTTTCTCTGTCCAGAATAAATAACTTAGAAACTTTGGCAGAAACTTTTGGGAGTGTTCCCTTGATTTAAAAAAATATATATATTTATTTATTTGAGAGAGAGAGCAAGTGAGGAAGATAGCACAAGCAGAGTGAAGCACAGAAGGAGAAACAGACTCCCTTCTGAACTGAACAGGTAGCTCGACGATGCAGGGCTTGAACCCTGGACTCCAGGATCATGACCTGAGTTGAAGGCAGACACTTAATCAACTGAGCTACCCAGATGTTCCCAGAATATTCACTCTAAAAGAGAGATTTTGAGGGTCTAGTGTTCACCCAAAATGATCAAGAAAAGAAAGATGTCAGAAACCAGAATAAAATTGTCATATTCAGATCAAAAGTCAGAGGTCAAAACAGAACAGAGATTAGAAGGAAGGCTCATCTAGCTGACCATGGTCCCGAGGGGATAAATAAAAGACAAAAAGATCAATAAGAAAGGTGACCCAGACAATAAAAATGTTGGGAGCTTGGTGAGAATATTTTTCCCTTTCTCTAGCCCTATTGTGCTGCAATCCCCATAGCTGCTATGAGGCACCAGCTAACTTAATGGTATTGTCTTTTCTCCCACAACTCTCTGATGATAAGTACTAGTGTGAGTTTCTACACTCCCAAGAAACCAAGAAATAGAACAAATTGGCCTGAGATGCTGTGAGAATATGACTTCAAGCAGTAGTAGGTGAGGAAGATACTGGTTTGTTGTCTGGGTCATCTTGCAAGGTTGTGTTTTCAAATTACTTTGATTCTAAAGATTATTAAAATGAGGATTTTCTGAATCAAACGTCCAGGTCTTCTCTTGGATATACTATTTTTTGATGTATGGTAGAGCTCAAGAATACACATTTTAATACATCCTCAGGGGGATTTTATAATTAAGAATGGTTGATTTAAAAAAAAAAAAGAATGGATGATAAACATTTGTACATGTTAGGATTAAAAGATGTGTGAATATTTGGGCTGGAATTACTGCAAAAACATAGGAGCTACATAACTGCTGACTTTGTTTAAATTAAGTCTGTGGGAAACAAGTTGTAGACTTAGTGTGGCTCTAGAAAATAGCATGAAGAACTTTAGGTGGCATTTAACTGACTTATTAAATTATTCTATTACATAATAAAGTTTACTACATAAGTAGGAAGTGTTCATTATGACAAAAAAATCTATCAAACAAGAAGGTTAAAAACAATTAAACATATAAATATCTTGTTAAAAACAATCACTCCAGTGATTTTATAGCACATAATGGCTTAATATTTCAGGGACATGTTCTTGAAAAGTCTCCATCATGTGTGGATAAAATCTGTTTGTAGAAAAAATGTTTAGATAAATCTATTAAAAATAGTGTTCACTAAAAAACAAACTGGTGTCAGTATTATTAGACACAATACATCAGTGTTGAAGAGATCCCCTTCTTTTAAATCAACTGTCACTTGTCCAAATTTAAAAATACTTGTTTATAAAAAAGGAAAAGTCTTAGAAATTTTATGCCATGATTGGACATTCTATGTCATGTTAACCAGGTCTCTGAAGGGAAATAAAGGCTTGTCCACTCTCTCCCCTGGAAGGCAGAAATTAATCAAGTTTAGCCAACTTTAACAATGTCCCTTTAGTAACTAAGCAATACTTGAGGAAATAAAGAACAAAAAAATAAAAAAACAAAAATTTCTCTTGTAAGACCATCAATTTTCACAATATTACAATATACTGAGGAAGATTCTTTTATGAACCTTATGTTAATAAACTCTTCTTGATGTTTTGAAATAGTTCATAGTTAAAATGTCTACTGCAGTTTCTTCCCTTTTGTTAAGGCAACAAAAGGTCTAATGTAAAAAAGTCAAAATCTCACCCTCTCTCTCTCTCTCTCTGCCTTTCTATCTATCCACACACACAGAGAGACATATGTGCACACACACTCACATACACACGTACACAGTGATATTTAGAAAGGAAAACGACCATATTCTCTATATATATGTACATACATATTTGAAAAGGAGGAATGACTATAGTCTACGCATGGTAAATTGTTTCCTGGCTAACCTTGTGTGTCAACCCTAACATTATAAAATATAGTAACTAACTATTTTGTGACTTTTCATACCCATACTTTAAAATACAACGTCTTAATTAACATCAGTTATGTACTGTGATTTGATCTTAAAATGTCTGAAACATTTCTGGAGTAAAAATTAGTACCCAACAAGATGATAAGGAAACAATGTTTTCGTTTATCAGAATATGAGGGATGTTATGTGCTGAGTCTGAGGGAAATGCCCTCAAATGTGATTCTAACAGAGTAAATGCTAACCAAGGACACTGCATGCTCTGCTAACTGATGGCAAGTGTCTTTGAATACTTTGCCAAGTCAAATACTAAGGTAAGTTTCTATCAAAATTTCCACCGAGCATTGCAAGTTAGATATGTCTATAAAAGGAACTTCTAGCAAGAAATGCTTAGAATGGTAAAGGAAGTCAAAGTAATCACTTTTTATTCCTGGAGTTACTATCTGGGGAAATGTAAGACAGTATTTCTTACATCTTAGCTATCACCTCATTACAAACATTTCATTAGTGTTTTCCAGCTGCTCATTTGTCTCTCTTCCTCCACCTGCATATCCTTCTAGCCAATTTTCAATAATGGCTGTCCCTTTCCCCAGCCCTCAATGTGCCAAGCACTGGACAGATTCTGAAAGGCTTTGCTTCAAAGAAAAATGGAGAATCTGGCTGGGACTTAGCTGCCATGGAGATACCCTCAATATTTTTCTTCCAATGCACATTTGTCTGAACTGAGCATTTCTCTCCTTTCATTTTCTGCTTAATGACATCTCTTCTTTTCCAACTGCTCCAAGACTTCTACAGATTAAGAGAAAAGCAGCATTCTCTTTGTTTCCTGCTTCCACATCTTTAGCACAATTTAACCACTACTTCAAATTTGAAGTCCATGATATTTATTTATTCAAATTTTTATCCTTACTGGTTTTTATCATACTCCAGAATTCTATTTCTATTGGAAATTTTAGAGTCTGTTTAACTTACTTCATTTCCATCCAAGCATCTGACAATTTGGTGCTTAACGTGAACTCTTGTATTGAAAACTCACCGAACATCGTGTACATGTTTAGTCTACTCATTTCAAATTACTCTAATTCACCTTTTCAAATAATAAAATCATCACCCCTTTGTGCCCGTTGTCATTTAGAGCTGTTCTAGATTTAATAAGAAAATAAGACAATGTTGAAAATCTCTTCTAATTCTAACCCCATTACTCTGTCCCACTACCATCATCTTTGTGCTAGACTACTAATAGCTTTATATTGTTTTTCTCTGAATCTACATCTCCATTTCAATCCATTCTCCATCTTGCATCCAGAGTATTTTTTCTCTTTCAGAATATAAATTTGGTCATGCTCCACATCCTTAGCTCTACCTCCAACATAAAAGACTGCAAGGGTTTTTGTTTTTGTTTTGTTTTTTTATTAGGAAGATGGAGGTAGTGTTATACTGTTAAATGTTTGACAGTCAGTTGGCAGGGAAGATTTGGGGGGATAAAAACCCTAATTTGTAGCAGTTGCCAAATTTCCATAGGTTACTCCTATAATGGCCAATTTGAAGCTAGCAATATGACATCACTGAGTGATGAGTTGGCAAAAGACGTGCACAATCAGCCATGGGAGAGTCAGTGTAAGTTGACTCTAGCACAGCATGTGACAGACATGAATTACTTAACCTGAACTTTAAGTCCCTGCTTCATTTGTCCCCTTTGACTATGTTGACTTAGACTGTCAACTAACCATTCTGAGCCTTTGTTTAGTGACTCAAATATTGTCTATGATCTGTTTTCTTTAGCCAGAGAGACTTTGTACATGCTCTTCCTGCCATCTAGAACTCTTTATTTCAAACTTGCCAAAATTTGCTCTACTGAAATTTTCTTAGGGACATCTTTTCCTTGAGGCTTATGACACTAAAACTAACCCAGCCCATCCTACACTATGCACACTGGGTATTACATACTTTTTTCTCTCAACATTGTTGTCATTTTTTATGTCTATTTGTGTGACTGTTTTATTAATGTTTATCTCCTCAACCAGGCTATAAGCTCTGCAAATGCATGGGTTATGCCAGGTTGGGTTCATCATTACATCATCAGTGCCTATGTTCAGCGTAGTTCTAAGCATACAGTAGTTTCTAAAAGATAACAATGATAGTAACATGTTGCATGAAAACATGGAGAGATCTTTACCCTTCAATGTAAAGTGCTCAGAATATACTATAGGTTCATTTGGTGGTTTTGAATGCTTAATTGAAGATTTCATGTATTCCATTTCCTCATTTATGCCTCAGTGCTTTCACCTTTTCTAGGATCTTTATTCATCAATATTCTTCAACTCACTATTATTTTCTACCTCTTATCTATACCTTATAATTCCTACTCAATCTACTATGATCATCAGTCTATGTCACAAATTATTTAAAATGCTGTTGTTATAACCATAACCTGATGAACCATCAGCCTTTATCACATCAAGTATGGACGCTACATTCTCACCATTTAGGAAAAATTATTAGTGTTAAACTGAATCCTGTTAAGATGTTGGACTGAAAAAATAGTAGTAGGCTCCTGGGTGGCTCAGTCAGTTAAATGTCTGTTTGGCTCAGGTCATGATCTCAGGATCCTGGGATCAAGCCCCACATTGGGCTCCCTGCTCAATGGGGAGTCTGTTTCTCCCTCTCTCTCTCTTCCTCCCCCTGCTTGTGTTCTCTCTCTCCCAAATAAATAAAATATTTTTTTTAAAATAAAAAAATGGTAGTAAATAAAAAAATGAAAAATAATTTAACATAAAATTATTTTAAAAGGTTGTATAAGAAAATTCATTCTTGACAGAGATATTTTGTGAGGAAAAATATGATTATTTACAAGTAAATGCTGGAAGTGGGATCTTGAAAAACACTTGACAGTACTCTATCATAGACACTCAGAGAAATGCAAGTCACTACATAAGTGGTAGATTTAATGAGTTCACTCTGACATTCTGATTGCTAATATGGATGACATGTATGAATGAACCCAAATAATTAAGAAAGATTCTCATAAAATCACCAGCGGCATTTAGTAAACATATCGTGATTCTAGTGAACCATGTTATGTAGGTATTGACACTTGAACATAAATAATGTAGTTTTATAAAAACAAACACATTAAGTCAATTTATAGACTTTCTTGCTCGCAATCCCAATTTATCCTTCATACTATGTTCAATAGAACATCTGCTGCAGTTGTTTATACTGTTTATTTTTCTAATCTCTGAAAGTAAAGTGACTTTTTTTTGCCTCTGCATCTTTTGCTTAAAAAGTCAGACACCTCTGTTCCTTCCAAAAAGTCAATTTTTAAAAACTAACTTTAAAATATAAGAGGCAGAGAATCTTTCTATCAAGATTTCTGTTTAAACACTATGTTTAAAGTGCTTGTGGCATAGTGTTTTAGAAACGAGAGGTATTTCTTTTGAAGTGTCAATCTAACTATTGCCATGATTTTGATGGTAATTATAGTGGAATGCCCATATTTCAAAGAGTAAGATCAGAAGTTCATTTTAATCTCTGCACTGAATGAATTTGGCAGTGTTTCTGTGCCTTTTGAGTCCTGAGTACACACATTTGCAATGCATTTTGATATAACAAACTCATTGTTTGGTTTTATCTGGATGGCTGGACAAGTTGGCTATATTAGCCAATAGGTCAGTAATTATCTTTAAACAGATAATTATCTAATATTATAATATTTGAAGCTTATTTTGAATGTAGATATTACCAGACAGATATTACATATTCTTCTGTGGAAATTACTTGAATATAGTCAAACCACAAATTTATATATATATATATATATATATATATATATATATATATATATAAATTCCTTAATTTAAAGTCCTTAATTAGGGACTTTAATATAAAATTAGGGACTTTAAATATAAAGTCCTTAATTAGGGAAACCTAAAAACAGATTTTATGAAGAATACAAAAAAAATCATGCCATTTTTTGGTCCCCGCTTGTGGAAATAAGAGAAAAATACAGAAAATGGGTAAAAAGAAAGGAGTAAAAATGGCTAACTATATGAACAAAAATATAACAAATCACAATGCATTATTTGGCTAATTCATCAAATAATGCATCTATGCAAAAAATTCCACAGCAATTTCCTTCCAAAAGTGGAAATCACAGGAGATGCAATAATAAATAAGTGGAAGTACATAGTATTAGTAATCTTTCACACATTATTTTCAATCCAATACAGGTAAGTAGACAAAAAAAAATGAGGATATAGAAATGTAACATAAGTATATACATAATATATTGAAATTGGCACCGATAATAATGAATACACGTTTTCAAAAATACATAGGACATCTGTGAAAACTGACCATATTTTGGCTTGCAAAACCAAACATAATAAGCTTCATAAATCAAGGTTAATAATAACTACAATCTGGGAATCCTGAGCGTCTCAGCAGTTGAGTGACTGCCTTTGGCCCAGGGCATGATCCTGGGGACCCGGGATCGAGTCTGCATCAGGCTCCCTGTGTGGGGCCTGCTTCTCCCTCTGCCTGTGTCTCTGCCTCTCTCTGCCTCTCTCTCTCTCTCTTTCCCTCTCTGTATCTCATGAATAAATAAATAAAATCTTAAAAAATAATAAGAAGAACAATTTATCATCACATTGCAAGAAAACTAGACTCTAATAACAAGGTTAAAAATCAGAAAGCCTTTTCTACACTGAAACAAATAAATTCTTGGATCATAGTGGAAATACATACTGAAACTTCAAAATAATTTAAAAAACAATAATGATAATAAAATCAGTACATCCTAGAATTTATAAGATAATATATAAAAGACATAGGAAAGCTCAGAGCATTAATTACTTAAGTCAATACAAATACATGAATGAAAATAAATGTGTTAAATATTCAAGTAAAAAATATTGAAAAACTATTCTGAAAGAAAATGGGAGAAATGATACAGTAAAAGGGAAAAAGGGCACCCCGGGGGGCTCAGCGGTTTAGCGCCGCCTTCAGCCCATGGTGTGATCCCGGAGACCCGGGATGGAGTCCGGCATGGGGCTCCCTCCTTGGAGTCTACTTCTCCCTCTGCCTGTGTCTCTGCCTCTCTCTCTCTGTGTCTCTCATGAATAAATGATTAAAAAAAAAAAGAGAGAGAGGAAAAAAAGCAGTAAGGATTAAGAACAAAAAGCCTTAGGACTAATAAAAAAAATGTAAAAGTTGGTGCTTTATTTAAAAAAAATCATTAAAATAAATAATCATTATTTAACCCAATTAATGAAAAGTATAAAAGTATAAATATAAGAGATCATGACAAAGGAAAAATAACTATAGAAATAGAAGTTCCACTCTGGGGGAGTGCAGCCAAGAAATTTGGCTTCTCTCTTCTCCCATTTCCCAGTCTAAAGCTATAGTTTGTCCCCAAGAATGGCAGACCACCAGCATTTTTCTTCTACATTGTGCCAGCTGTTGGTTGTAGAAACTCTGTTCTAAACAAAATCAGCTGAGAGGTCTAGGGCGTATTCTTTCACTCAGCTACCAATGATAGCACAAAAGTTCTACTCCGTAGTACAGACAGATAATATTGGACCACAATTATCCATTCTCCCCTTATTCATAGAGAGAAATTACATAATGGAAGGTGAATTGAGAATAGAGGATACTGCCCCCCCCTCAGTGACTCACTTACAGATCAGAGTTGTCATTTTGTCTTCATGCCCTGCTCAATAGCAGTGACAGAGAGATTCTCCCCAGGAGGAGTCAAAAATCATAACAGAGTGTTCCATAGTTCACAGCTGTCTCTAAGGGGACTGACTTTATTTTCACAGAAATGTAGAAGTTCAAGACTCAGGGCACTGTCAAAAACAATGGGGGCATTGATTGTAAGCAATTAAGAAGGGGTTGTCAGTTCCATGACAGCAACAAGTGAAACCACAAGGCAGCTAGAAGTTTAATGGAGAGAACGAGAAGAAAGAAAACAGATAAAGTGAGCCTTTTTGGGCTCAGAACAGCATCAAAGACTCGCCTCAAAGACTACCCTTTCAAAGAGCTCAAATTTAATTTGGTCAGACTATGGAGTAATTTATTCCTCAGGGATAAATTATTGTCAAAAGCAATAGAACAATCAGCTAGCAATTAGTGAGGGCTAACAGTGGAGAGAATTTGTCACTTTACAGACCTTTCTTACAAAAAATACTAAAGTAAATTTTTCAGGCTCAAAGCAAGTAACACTGGAAGGTAAAAGAATGAGGAAAAAAAACAAAAAAAATACACCAAGCAATAGCCAACTTGAGAGGGCTGGAAAGTCTTTAAGCAACAACCAAGTAATAATAGAAAAAAAGAGGGACATTATATAATCATAAAAACAACAATCCATAAGAGAGATATAATAAATATAAACATATATGTACCTAACAAGAGAAAAAAAATCCATGAAGCAGAAATTGACAGACTTGAGAGGAGTAATAGGTAAGTAAAAAATAACAGCTAGTGGAGCAACAGGAACTCTCATCCATTGCTGGTAGGAATGCAAAATGGTAAAGTTACAAAAGAAGACATTTTGGTATTTTCTTACAAAAAAATATCATTTTACCATACTATCCAGCAATCTCACTACTTTGTGCTTACCCAAAGAAGCTGAAGTCAATGTATTCTTCCTTAATATGTAATATATTTTTATACCTTGGTCAAAATGCAGCATTTTATTTATTTAATGAGAAACAGAGGGAGTAGTTAGTGAAATCTGAGAAACAGAAAAATGCTATATATATATATATATATATATATATATATATATATATATATATAATATTGTATTGGAGTTAACACAATACCATCAGCTTGAAATATATGGGAAAACTTGAAAAATATGGCAATCAGGGAGGTAACATAAGATATCATGAAGCCTCTAATTAAAACAATATGATACTAGTATAAAAATAAAAAGTTAGAAAAACAGAGCAGAATAGAAAGTCCAGAATCATCCTTAAGAGCAGCAAATGGAAACCTATATGTATATTTTAAATGTAATATCTCAATTGCTGGAGAAAAGATAGATATTTGAAATATATGGCATTATGACAATAAGGTATCCATCTGTAAAAAGTATAAAATTACACTCATATCTCTTGTACCATGCAACAAATGGCTCATTTATTTAAAAATATAAACAGAATACAGGGACAAATTCCTTTAAAACGAGAGATATGGAAAACTCTTTAACCCAAATTCAGAAATAATATAAAAAAAGAATGATGAATTCAACTTCATTGATATAACCAGACAAATACGTGAGCCAAATTAAAAGTAAAATGAAAATACTAAAGAAAATATTTACAACTTGTATCACTGACAAGGAATTAATCCCATTAATATATGAAGAGGTCTTAAGATTGAGAATAAGGACAAAAACCTAGTAGAACATAGGAAAAAGACATAAATGTGCATTCAAAGATGAAGAAATGTTCTTCAAACATATAAAAATAATCTAGTTCAAAATAAGAAAAATAACAAAACACAAAGGTGCACACATTCACCAGTGGTGCAATTGTTAAAAGGCAGACTCTCTCATATATTGTTGAGGTGGCAAAATGTTACAACCCAATGTCAGTACTTTACTAGTATTTTAAAAAACTATATAAATTTACTCTTACATAGTAGGTCCACTTTTAGTAATCTATCTAGAAGTTGCACTTCCACAAATATGAAACAACGTATACACAATGCTATTATTTGTAATAGCATTTGTAAATGTGATAGCCTTAGTTGTAAAACATTGGTAATAAGTCCAAATATCTACATTAATATATAACATATTTTATAAATTGTGGCACACTCAATTATGCAAACTTAAAATATAATGAGAAAGTCTATATCTAGAAATATAAAATGATTTCCAGGATACAGTTTTAAGTGAAGAAAACAAGTTTCAACAGATGCTCCTAGTCTACAAATACTTATTGGGTGCTTTCTTTGGGTCAATACCTTCTAAATATAGCAGAAAACTAGAGAGTATGGTCACTTGTTCTCAGAGAGCTCTTTTGGATGGATCTGCTCTTCTCAGTAGGAATGTTCCATCCAGTGGACCACAAAGTCCACTTTAGACCTGTCTGGGCTCTACAGCATTTGCATGAATAATCCTTGATTTAAAGAAATAACTTGGCAATAAATCCCATGGTAAAAAACTCAGCCAATAGGAATGGCATATTTTGGTTATTTTTGGAGCAATGAGATGTTTAATAATAGAGCTAAGGACAGATCCACTGATTGCCACTGTGGAATATATTTGTGGGATGGTCTTAGAAAAAGAAGAAATTCTCAAACCCTTATCTTCTTGTACTTATTTTGTAAAGGAAAGAATGAAAATAACTACCCTGTAGTAGTATTTTCCTGTGATCTAGACACTCTGTTTAGGACTTTTTTTTTTTTTTTCCATGTTCCATTTTGCCTCCATTGAAAGTTGTCCCGATTGAGTGAGTGATTGAGAGAGAAGGTGCAGGCAGAGGGAAAGGGAGAGAGAGAATCTTCAGCAGGCTTCACACCCAGTGTGAAGCCCCACATGAGGCCTGATCCCATGATCTTGAGATCATGACCTGAGCTGAAATCAAGAGCCTGACTCTTAACTCACTGAGCCCCCAGGTGCTCCGAAGGTGATCCTTATTTTGCATATACACAAAGTGAGGAATATAGATGTTAACAAACCTAATGTGTAATAAATATGTGGTTTAACTTAATCCTGATGTATTGAAACATTAGCTAAGATGAAGGTAATTAGGTAGCACTCTCCTCACATTCTTTCTAAATTCAGAGCCTGTATATTCTTACTTATTATGGATAGTGTGTCTAAAATAAAAATATAGCTATTTGAGGGAAAAGATCAAACAGTCTTGGTTAGAATAAATAAATAAATAAATGAATAAATGAATGAATAAATAAATAAATAAGTTATATATGGAGAGAGAAAGAATCAAATTTTTTAAAAATTTTTAAATGTTTTGAATAAATGTTTTGAATAAATGTTTATCTATGGGGCTCATATTGAAATTATTAACAGCAAATATTAAGGAGATGTTAAAAGGAGTAAGTCATTAGTGAGGAAAAGCTTTTCTTTTACTATAGCAAACTCTAAATTTATTGTAATAAACAAGAATATGCTTTATCCTTCTCTCTATTTTTAGCAGTAAATATACAGTGCTTAAAAATTTTTCTTGCTCCAGACTCACTCATCTCAAATATGTACTTGGAAATGCAATTACTAACCCCCTATTTTTATTTACTAACCGATCTTGGATATTGAGAGAAATGTATGAAAGGTTAATAACAAAGGGGCAGTTTGAGTTACATAAAAGAAGAGAAAGGGTCTCCGAACATTTTAAGTCATTGAGATTAATGTAGCTCCCAGATAAAACCTATAAATATATTGCAAACACTAAAGGAGGATTTCTGAGAAACAATATAAGATAAATTCCCAGTTTTAATTCAGTTTTCCAGGTTGGTGTGATTACTGGATTAGAGAAAATAGGTTGATATAGATTGCCACATGGATAGCAAGTTTTCCACCGGTGTCTTTGTTTAAGAAATACAGATTTGATTAAGAGCAATTGAATGGGTATTATTACTGATTAATGGATTACCCTAAATGAGTGCTTAATCTCATCAATTTTGCTTTAATATTATATGGCTAATTTGCAGACTGCATATGAATTTGTATATGCTATACGTTTCTCCTACTAATATTTTGCCCCAAATTCAATTTCTCTGATATTAATCTTGATGTTCTAGTTTTCTTTTAGGTAGGAGGTCCTGGTTTATCTTATTCCATCACTAATTTCATCCTTTCTTGTATGGTATTGTTTGAAAACAGTGTAGAACTACATATTTTCTTTTTCTAAAATATAGTCAATCTGACATTTAATAAATGAACTTAATTCATTTACATTTTTATAAGATTGATATTTATAGTGGTTATTTCTGCAATACTAGTTTTTTTCTCTTTAGAATATAACCTATGTATATTTATTTTTATTTTCATTTTTTTGACTAAGATGTTGAATTAGTCTGTTTCCCACCCTTTCTTTCTATGCTACATTTTGAAGTTGTGCTAGGTTGAAAGCAATAGAGTATATATTTTTTGTACTTTTTAAAATTTGTTAAACAAAGTAATTAATTATTAAATGTGATAATAAATATTATATATACTAAACACATTTGAGTAACTATGTTGCAGTGGGGGAAGGGAGCAGAAGTTGGATTAGGTGAAGAAAAAAAATAACAGCAGTAAAAAAATGAATAAGGACCATGTGTAGACAGATGACTCTGATAGCCATGACCTACCTATTCAGTGGAATTAATTTTTCTCTATATTTTTGAGGTACTCAAAATAAAATTATAGAAAATTTTCTTTTCCTAAGTTTGACATATTTTAGGGAATTTAACTTTCAAATGTCCCATATTTATTGTTATATTGTATTATAAAGAATATTATTTTCTCATGTTTTGTCAGTTTCTTATTTTTATATTATGTATCTATAGTCTTTCAGTTCACTTTGCTTTTTTGCAAAAACTATGCAAAATGTTGGCAAACTCTCAAAGTCTTTGAGACTGAAAGGGTCTTCATTTTGCTCTTATTCTTGATTGAGAATTTACCTCAGTAAAAGTTCTAGATTATCAGTTAATTTCTCTCAACACTGTGAAGGCAAAGGTATCATTCCATTCTCTTTGGCTTTCTTTGTTTTTCCAGCAGTTTGTGTCAGTCTATTGCTCCTTTGTAGGGGATCTCTTTTGTGGCTGTTGGCTTTTAAGATTTCTTCAACCTTTTCCATTCTGTAGTTTCACTACAAGGTATCCAGGGAATGATTTGAGTTTTTACATATTTATTTCAGAACTTTTGATCTGAGGAATTTTCTTCGTTTAGTTCTAAAAAATTCAGAGCTATTATCTCTACAAATATTGCTTTTATCTTATTCTCGTTTGTCCTGAGGAAAAAAAAATGGAATCATACTGACTGGATTCAAATTCTGACCAATCATTAACTGTGTGGTTACAGATCATTTATGTAACATTTCTGTGCATTAATTGCCTCATTCAGGAAAAAGGAGTTAATATACAGAGTTTATGAAACCATGCTTTTTTATTACTCCTTTGTATCTTCCTTTCTTTTTTGTTTTAAAGATTTTATTTATTTACTTGAGAGAGAGCAAGAGAGAGTGAGAGTGATAGAGTGCAGAGGGAGAAGAAGAAACAGACTCCCCATTGAGCAGGGACCCCCAGGTAGATCTCAAATCACAGGACTCCAAGGTCATGACCTGAGCCGAGGGCAGCTGCTTAACTGATTGAGCCAGAGATCCCTGTATTTTCTATTTTTGTGTGTCTTTTCCTAATGGTTTCCTCAGTCTTATTCTATTTAGAGTTTATCCTATTTTTTCAGTATATCCGTTATATCTATCTTTGTTTGCAAGCTTCTAATTATTTTTGTTGTTTGTGTTTTGTTCTTTCCCACTTGTTTTTGTTTCATTTCTTTCTTTTTTCTTTTTTTTTTTTTAAGATTTTATTCATTTATTCATGAGAGACACAGAGAAAGAGGCAGTGACACAGGTAGAGGGAGAAGCAGGCTCCATGCAGGGAGCCCGATGTGGGACTCAATCCCAGGACTCCGGGATCATGCCCTGAGCCAAAGGTGGTAGCTCAACCACTGAGCCCCCCAGGCGTCCCTCTTCCTTTTTCCCATGAAATATTTGTTCATGCATCCTGTACGTTTGTTTTGCAGGCTTTTAGTTTTTTGGATTGGAGGGTGAATTTTAGTTTCTAAATCTGTATTCATTAAGCCCTACCAAGCAGCTTTAGAATGACCTCTATCTGGCCCTAACAACTCCCAAATCTGGATGAGATCTTTAATGGTGCTTCCAGATCCTGTTCAATAATGACTGTGTAGGATGTTGCAAACATAGTCATTGAGCCAGTGAGTTATTTGGCCCACTTTCTGGTCAAGAAGTAGAGTTTTTTCCCTCCTACCTCCCTTACTCAATCCACAACGTCCTATATGATATAACAAAATAGGTCGGTCAACAGATTTTATTGGTTTGAATGTTTTGATTTAGAAAAAAAAAAAGTCCTCCTCCCCCTTCTAGAATTCCTATCCTACCCTACTGTTATAAGAAATGAGTTTACTTTGCTTTTCTGACTACAAGTGGTTATTATTCCATGGGAACTTACCTCTTGGTCAACACTGATTTCGGACACAAATCTAATATATCTACAACATCACAATTAATCTCTACTTCGTATTTTGTATAGTTTTTGTATACTCTAAAGCATATTTATCTTGTTTTTGAGCTCATTTTTAAGAAATCTCTTTCCATATATTATTTATCATTAGTATGCATTTGGAGTAGGCATAGGGTGGGAAAACACCTAAGGGGAAATTCACAGTATCATCTTGACCAGAATTCCTCTATTGCTTGCTTTTCAGTATTTATTAATTCTATTTAATTCTTCTATTTTTTGACATTTATATTCCACCTCCATGATTTGTCTAGTACTAAAATATACTGAATATGAACAGCATGATATTTGAAAACACTGAGTGTGTTTAGTCAAGAAAACAATAGGCTTGGAATGAAAGGCTCTGAATAACAGTTTTCAGATATTTGAAAGGATGTCAAGTGTATTTGTTGAAGTGAAGAAAGTCATTTTGTTGAAATAGGGAGAAACCTCGAGCTATGCAAAGATGGGATGACAGCCTGGAGATACAGTGACATTGCAGACTCTAAAGTGTTTATTCATAGACTTGGGTGACCATTCAGTAGCTTGCAGAGTGGACTTAAATATGTATATGTAAGTGAATAAGAGTGGATGAGCTGCAAGTCTTTCCTACAATTGAGACAGTGACTCTAGTGAAAAATTCTGAGATCTTTTGCAGTAAAGTTGCCATAAGCTTGAGGCCTCCACCCATTCCTAAGGAAATGGATAAGATCTTGGCATTTTGTCAATTAAAGCATTTTGGTATTTATTTCAGCTAGTTTCTTATGTATTAACAGAATTACCTTTTCTTAGATGCAGCTTTGTTTATAGAACATGGTATTTGATTTGAGGCTTCATGTATTTATTTACTTAACAAGTACTTACATAGTCCTTATGGTTAGCAGATGTTTGTGTGCTCTGCAATATTAACTCACTTAATTTTCAAAAATCCATATGAGAAGGTAATAATACCTTTACCAGTTTAAAGATGTAGAAAACTGAGGCACAGAGTGGTTAAGGAAAATCCTTAAAGTAATAGAGACAATAATGACAGCAAATAAATTCAAATATAGGAAGTCAGGGGCTTGACCTTTGGACTTAACATTACACTATTCAACATAAAATCAATAAATCACAACTACCATAAAGTTCTTCAGCAAGTATGTATTTTAGAGGATACTGAAAATATTATTTATATGTTAAATTTGGAATGAATTCATTTTATATAATATGCAGCAGTTTCATTGGCCCAGAATATGTCATCTATTATAAAAGATGTCTATGAATGTAAAAATAAAAAAGGAAAATAGAAATGTTATAATAGAATATCAAGCTAAAATTTAATTATTCACTGGCACCTTTAAATTCATTGAGTGTCCCCTTTTTCAAATGGATTTTGAGTAGTAAGAGTGGAAATTAATTGTTTAGTGCATGCTTGCCTTTCAAAGAAGGAATGTTAAGGTAATCATGTGAACATGTAAGTTTCACTGAAGAACTCCAGGATATAAATCACTTTATTAGGAAATCTAAAGTAGCATTAACATTCCATCCATGACTTATCTAGCAGCAGCCATATTCATGGAACAATTTGTATGTAAATTTTTAAAAATAAGTTGATATCGAGGTTATCTAAGGATGGCTGCTTTATATGTATGATTTATGAACAATTGTGACCATGGTGTTTATCATGCAGACACAAGAAATACATCGAACAACCAATGCAAATTATAAAAACTGACGAAAGGACCCAGAGACTATTATATTGACATATGTTCCCAGAAAATTGTGTCTCCATTCATGTTCTCTCAAATTGTTGATAATACATAAAATAATGCCATGGAGAATTTTCACCATGTCTAATAAAATATGTTACAGATGCACTTTGTTTGCATGAAAGGACTCCAGTGGTATTCAATATTTGAAAACTTTTTTTTTAATGTATTTTAGAGAGAGAGAGAGAGAGAGAGAGAGCATGTGCATGAGCCAGGCGAGAGGCAGAGGGAGAAGCAGACTCCCCACTGAGCAGGGAGCCTTGACACAGGGTTTAACTGGAGGACCCTTGGGATCATGACCTGAGCCAAAGGCAGATGCTTTAATCGACTGAGCCATCCAGGTGTCCCAGATGACTTTTAAATGAATGAAAACTCAGATGGATAGTTTTTGAGATAGATTAAAACATAGATATATAGATTAAATTTGTTGCTAAATAAAGGGAATACTTTTAAACTTTAATTTTCATTTGTTAAATATCAAAAATAAAAGTCACAGTTACTTAAAAATTGTGGGCTTAGCTTTCTTGCAAGTGCCGAAGAGACAAAAAGTTCTGATCTTTTTTTTCCTGGCATTGGGGAGGGGTGAGTGTAGATCAAGGAAGACAAGGACTAATTAAGAGAGGATATTAATACTATCAATACTATTAAATACTATTAATGATACTAATACTATTAATACTATTCAATACTTTTTGTTTATGTGAAAATTTCTCTGATGATATTGTAGTTAAGAGCTGCTTTCAAACTAAGCCAGTTGATTTGGTGGCCATAACCACCTATTCTGATAAAATGATGAAAAGTGGTCTATGGAATTTCCTGTAACTATGGCCACAGCTAAATTTATAATCTATGTGTACATACTATCACACACTACACTGACATAAATTTATCATTTATTTGGCCTGAGAATTTATTTGGTCTGGAATGGTTTTATCCTCATTCATGTGACTGCCTCAGCAAGCAGAAAAAGGCATGAAATAAGTGCAGATGAATTATCTCTCGTGGTGATAGTAATTATTTATAAGGAGATAGAGGCCCACTCCTTTGAGTTATGGAGTAAATAGTTAACAATAGTTTCCCTTACCTATGTTGGGTAGCTATGGTGCCTAATCGTGGGTATATGAACATTTTGGATGTGACATTTGCAAAATGGTTTTTAGATAGGCTTATCATTATTATAAATATTAAACATAATATTAAACATAGGTCCTATTTGTAGAATTCTCATTATATGACAAACATTGTGACAAGCTTTTAAAATACTTCTATGGGTATCCCGAAACCCTATGAGGTAAATCTCACCATTATCATGGCCTTATTATATGTTACATACTCGGGAACATAGCATTACATAGTAAATAAACAATGACATAAATATTTTCTTCCTCAAATTCACAAGCTCTTTCTTTTTTTTTTTTTTAAGATTTTATTTATTTATTAGTGAGAAACACACACACAGAGAGAGGGGGGCAGAGACATAGGCAGAGGGAGAAGCAGGCTCCATGCAGGGAGCCCGATGTGGGACTCAATCTCGTTACTTGTTTTGTGAATTAAGCAATTTCAACATGCCCCTGAGGTTAAAGTCAGGCTACACCAGTGCAGCATTTGGGTTTTTCTTGGTGAGCTTCAAAACATCACTGTTTTTACATTCACATATGGCATCTCATGCCCTAGCATTTTCTGAACTAAAGTGAGACCCATTTGCACATCAAAATGCAAGTATGCTTAATAGAGACAATAGGATTAAGTCATGAGAGACACACAGAGAGAGGCAGAGACATAGGCAGAGGGAAAAGCAGAAGGAGAAGCAGGCTCCCCACAGGGAGCCCGATGTGGGACTTCATCCTGGACCCTGGGATCACACCCTGAGCCAAAAGCAGACGCTCAACTGCTGAGCCACCCAGGCATCCCACAAACTCTTTAATTCTTTATCAGAATTTTTATGATTTCAGGGACTTCGGGTTAAGAACTCTTGCAGAATCCTCAGTTGATTAAACCCTAATCAGCACTGTGTTCAAATTTCATGGTGCTTGGCCACTAGGTAGAAATGTCAGTCTTGGGACATGTGGGTGGCTCAATTATATAGATAGATAGATGATAGATAGATAGATAGATAGATAGATAGATAGATAGATAGATGATAGATAGATAATTATATAATTATACATATATGCAATGACTTGAATATATTTGTAAACAAGGCATGTTCTATCTTTCACTCACTACAGGCAAACTGTCCTGTTTAATTCCACCTCTGCTATGCTCTTACAATACTGAATATATAGAGATGTTCATTGATATGAAATTACTGATTTATTTAATTTCCTCAGGATAACTTTGCTATGTACCTCAAAGTTGAGAAATAGTTTGAGGTTCAAGTTCCAATTAGAACTTAGTACAAATCTCTTCTACAGCCGAAAGCATAGTAAAATAACTGTTCCTTGGGAATTTCAAAAACCTTTTACATCTCCTGCTATTGCATTCTTGCCAAAATGAACTATCTGCTCATTTATTTTAAATTAGAATTGTGTAGTTAACAAAGATCAAGAAGATTAAAAATGTGGTACAAAGCCAGCATAGCACAGCATTTAGTATTTCCTTTTGTAAACACTGTTCTCCCACGCTTAGTTAAGTATTATTTAAGATGCTGTTGAATCTTTATAGAATGTTCGAATCATTAAAGATTTAAGCTGGACATTAAAACATGTATGAAGTTCTGGCAAGTATTATTAATGATTAAACAATGAGGAAATATGTTATTACAGTGTGTTCAATCTTTCATGTCCATTAAATCCACTTAGTAAGTGTGAGTAGAAACAATACTAACTGTAATTCTTGCTCTCGAATCATCTTTTACATATCATAAAGACATGAGGGTCTTACAACACCAATCAATAAGTGATGAAAGGAAACCACACACAGTGGCCGTAATTTGAATGGGCCTTTCACAGAAATCTTATTATCCTCCTACAAGGGATAGTGCTGAACAGACATCCTGCTTCCCGCTTTATAACCAAATGCCTGTGCATGTAGCACTGTGATTATATTACTATCTCAGGCCTTAGATCATCTTCAGCACCACAGAGTTCTGAAAATCCCATTAAGAAATCATTTCAAGGAAACATAAATGCTCTTTGAAATAATCTTCAATGCTTTTCTAATTTTTTTATATAAATATATCCTTTAAACCTCTTCTCAAATGGAGAATAAATCCACTTGTTTGTATGCTCAGAAGGATATGTATATACAGTTTATTTACATTCTATTTTAATTGCTCTCCTCACCAAATATAATACATATAATGGAAACGTTTGCCAAACTTTATATGGGCTGTGCTTAACATTCATGATATAGGCATTTGTAACTGAACTGATCCTGAAAAAACTTCCTGAATAAAATATTATTTTTTATAAAAAGAAAAGAGCATTGTTGCAAAATTAGGCTTTTACTTTTTCTTCTGATTTTGTGGTCTAATGAAAAATAAACCCACCAATTTCTCATCATTTTTAATTGATCCTCATAGGCTTGAGGTAATTTATTTTTACATACATCTCCAATGGAGACCTTCCACCTATTTTTCTTTTAAAGTAAGTCAGCATCATTCAGTTTTCACTCTCCAGAAGTTCTAAAATAAGTGTAAATGTAAATAGAATTTACATTAAATCCCTCATTTTCTACTTTGGGGCACTCAATCAGTAGAAAGTTCAAGATAATCATATTGATTGTAAGTGTAAAATAGGTAAGAGCTAGTGAAGACTTTGTATCATCTGATAAACTTGTTTTAAGAATCATTTTATTCTTAAATGCTTATTGGGGCTTTAATTGTAAAGACCCATGATTTACTCTTATGATCTGTCTCTTTCATCTTCCCTGGTAGATAAAGAATTCTTGTGTGTCAAAAACTGTTTGACTTTTTAATTTCCTCTAGATACCCTACAGATTTAAAAATGTGATTATTCCACTCAAGTTACAAAAGTAAGCACCATTTGCTGTGCCTGCCAGCTCCAGGACCTCAAAACACCTTTTCCTCTGAGAATGTATCTACCCAACCTTCTACTGTTCCTACATTCCAGAAAAATAAAGCAAAACACAACTACGGTCATCCTACAGGGTCCTTTTTCCTGGCCATAGCTGAACAGGGTTAGACAACTGCCATAAACTAGCCTAGTCATATTCTCTTTCATAGAAATTTAGAATTAGTAAAGATTCTAATTCAGTCTGAGTTGTTTGCTTGGACTTAGTCGTGTAATTCTGACAGGTGGAGGTGTGGAGAGCTTCTTTATGCATGCAAAAGTGGAGAAAGCCCATCTACAAAGAGAGTAAAGAGGTGTGCAGTAAAAGCAGAGAAGCAAGAGTGAGAACATGAGCAAGAAAAAGGAAGTGGGAGGGGAGGAGAGAGGAAGAGAGGGTGGTGGACTGGTGCCATGGGCTAGTCTTCTTAGAGTCTTCTTATTCTTACTTTCACTTACCTAAGAAAACAGCCAATTTCTTTTTTTTTAAATTCTTTTTTAATGTCACATCAATGGGTTTCATAACTTTTTAGCAATTTATATTTTTTTTCAGAAAGAAAAGTTCTCACATTTTTGTTTTACCTTGAAGTATGTGAGAAGTCATGTGTCTAAAACCTATAGTTCTTCCAGGTTCGGGAAACACACTCCAGACTTCTTTTTTTTTTCTTTTTTTAACTGATATTTGTAGCATATGCTACAGGAATTGGTTTCCTAGGTAACAGCGTGCATAGACTTAGTTGTAAATTTTCTCTTTCCTTGAGCTCAAACTTGGGGGGGAGAGTTCTAAAATATATATGAATTTCAGGATCAGAAATTTCTCTCTCATCCTCCACTACCTCTTGCCACCTGCCTCCTCACAGGATCTATATTTATTAACTTTAAAGCAGGATTTGCTGTCCTCTGATTTTCCATAGGTCCTCAGGAGCTCATTTCTAGTTTTATGACACTCCCAGCTTATGCTACCTAATGAGTCATAGAAATGATTTAAAAATTTATATATAATGTAAAATTATAATATTAAACCATTCACTGAACATTCACTGAATACCAAATACTTTGTCTTTTATATGCATTATTCATTTAATCTATACTACAGTTCTAGACACTAAATATGACTATCATCTCTTTTTCCTAGTTGAGGAGACTGAAGTTTCATAAAATGTAAATAACTTTGAGTCAAAAGCTAATACATTAGTGAGGTCAAGACTTGAATCCATGTCTGTAAATGCTAGACTCATGTCCTGAGTCAATACCATGACATATAATCCAAAGTCATGTGTTCAGCTTTTATCTTTGTAGCAGAGCCTATGGGAAGGCAAGACTAGACCAGAATCAGACTTCCTCTGGGGCCTCAGAAAATACATGGTAGAGATATCCATTGGTATATAGGGAGAAATTTGACTTGCAGCATTTATCATCACGTATTTATCACTTAAGGGCAGAGAGAGCATTACAAATATCTTGTCTCACCCATTACATAATGTCTTACTTGTGACAGGCTCTTAAAAACAAATTGATTGATTAATAATTGGAACCATGAATGCAGCCTATACTGACATTGCCAGGGCAACTCCTCTGAATTATATCCTCTCCTTTTACCTCTACAACATACTTCAATGCAAGTCATCTATAAGTAATGTTTTTCCATATGTATATTTTTCAAAATTTTCTGTATACAGCCAGAAAAAAATCCAGAAGCTTGGATTTGGGACTTGTTTTTTTTTTTTGGCCATTTAAGCTCACAGTGATTTCTTCCACTGCTGACTTCTAGGAACACTGCAATAATGACACTAACTTACCTTTGAGAACACCAGGAGTTGATGGAATCCTGTCCTTTGTCATCATTTTTTTTTCAAAGAGAGAAACTGAGGGTTAAAGAGGTAGAGGGAATAACCTGATGATCAACCCCACATATGACTGAAAACTGCAGAACAAGAGGTAGGATTCAGATTTCTCAGTCACAAGTCCAGTGATAAATCTGCTACATTTCACATAATCAGTTTGGTCTTTACTGCCTTGATCACCTCAATTAGTTACGCTTTTGGTTACAAGCAAAATAAACCGATTTTGGGTAATTTACAGAGAATTGAACATATATAATAAGCACCCCTAACTGCACAGAATTGGTAGAGTGTCGAAGGACCTGGTCCAAAAAATTAGCAGGGGTTGAGAGAGATTGGGCACCCAAGAACAACTGCAAAAGTCTTGTCATCTTACATAACCATTGTAGATAGTTGTGGAAATAGCAATGGCCATAGGTTCATTTGTGGCACTGCTGTCTCCAGATAGCGTGCTGCCTTTGCCACGACTGCTACTGCTCCTGGAATGGTTTCCAGACTGGCTCCTGTGTATTTGCATAAACCTTTCCAGAATCAAAGTCCCAAAGGGAGTAGCCCATGATAAGTTTAGGTCAGAGGCTGACATTTTAACTGCCAAGGACATAGAAGACAATAAATATGACCTCTTTAGTTTTCATAATTGAAGATGAAATTGTCTTTCTTTCTTGCCTTTCTTTCTTGAGATTTCCCCAAACAGAAGGATTTCAGAGATTGGGCAGTTGCAAGTGAGAAGCATTCACTAAACATTCTATTTTATACCATCAAATAAAAAGTGTACTGGACAAAAACTAGCAAGAAAGACTGTAAGACTATTGCAATAGGGGAAAACTTGAATTCAAAAAGTAGAATTTTTAATTGCTGGTATGAACTAGTGGAAGAGTACTGGAGGAAGTTAAGAAGTCAGACACTGAGATTAGGCCATCTGGGTTTGCTAATGGATTCTTCTCAAAGTTAGGGTCCTATATTCCCAGAGATGGGAAATAGGAGCCCAGTCTTTCTTAATGATTACATTTCAAAACATTGACTCCTAGGTTTTGGGAAAGACATCTTCGGTTTGCAAAACTGGCACTAGGATGAGAGAAAATTTGTGTCTCACAGGGACTGAGGAATATTTTAGGATAGAAATTTTTCTTAAGTAAATGTTCTAAGAAAAGAGCATATAGTCAGGAAGACAACTGTGTATAGTCAGAAAGACAACGATCTGAAGTTTAATCAAGCTGAAGTGGATACTAAGGCCTTCTTGGTCTCAGTATGTCCATGTTCTGGTTTTTCAACCAGATAAAAAGCTTTAAAAGACTTGCAATTACACTATTATTTTTTTTCTAGCCCAAACAGCCCACCATTATACTTTTTAAGTATGGCAGTAGTAAAAGATGATTAACTATTTGAATCGACATAATAGAGTATCATGGAACTTCTTTTATCTTCCTCCTTTCCCCCATCAAAACTTTTTTTTAAATATTTTATTTATTTATTCATTACAGACACACACACTCACAGAAAGGGGGGGGGGAGAGAGAGAGGCAGAGACACAGGCAGAGGGAGAAGCAGGCTCCATTCAGGGACCCTGACGCGGGACATAATCCCAGGTCCCCAGGATCACACCCCAGGCCGAAGGCGGAGCTAAACTGCTGAGCCACCCTGGCTGCCCTCCATCAAAACTTTCTGAACAATATCTTACTCAAAGATTTCTCACTTAACTTGAGGATAAAAACAGAGAAGTGTCTAAGAGTATGAATACATAATTAGATTAAATGTATTTCAAATTTAAGGATAAATAGTTTCTAGGCTAAGTTTATTGGTGACTGTCTATAGATATTGATTTATTGGTTTATTCTTGTCAGCAAGCCTCTTTGGAGAAAGGAGGACCAAAAACCTAATCACAGTTTCATTGGTTATTGACTCTCTTCACAGTTTTACTGCTTACATTATTTCAATACATTCAGGTTTAGATTTTGTTTCACCACTGGTACGTTAATTGAACACCAAACAAACAAACAAAAGATGCTGTATATTTCCTCTAACATTGGTAAGTAAGGAAATGATAAACTTGTAAGAAATAGGGCTGCTGTTTTGGGTTGTAGTAAAATATTTAAAGGGGAAGCTTGGCCTTCAATAAGACTATCCTTTATTTCTGTAAAAACTACTCTAACCTGACCTTATCTTAATTCACGACACTTATTTACTATAAGGACACAAGAATAACCAAGGACTGAGCTGCCTCCAACATACATATTTGGAAAACTGGAGTCCCTGTTTCTAGAAATTCTTGCTGCTACACACATTTTCTTCCATTACAACCCCATTACCTTTCAGAATAGCAATAACATCAAATCCAGGAGGCTATTGAAATGAAGAATGCCAGGATAGAAGCAATTGAGTTATACCAATGTATTTCAGATCCAAAAGGAAAGAACAATTTCAGAGTGATTTCTCTGATGATTGAATGTACTCCAGGAAGCTATACAGAGGGTTGAAAAAAACCTGATTGGATGTGTGTGTGTGTGTGTGTGTGTGTGTTTATGCATGTAAAATCTTAGGCAAATAAATATAATTCTTGATATTGTTTATCAAGCTGAGTAAGACAATGTTCATGCTTAATCCATTCTCATTTGTGGATATAAAAGCCATTTTCAAAAAAATGGCCCTTTTATGGCAACCTTTATAAAGGATAATATAGCTTAAAGCTTGGCCAATGCAAACCATCTCTATCCTACAAAGGTGCGACGGCAGGCCCCCTGAAGGATCTTGTCTAACCACAGTTTGTTGACTGAGTGTTGTAGAAGAAGGAAGCTCTAAAATAATGAGTGAATACTGTGAGATTTGGGGGAAGGGTTGTTTGTTTTATTTTATTTTACTATTTTTCTTTTTGTCAGCATTGCAGAGAATTGCTTGGAGGGTAATATTTGAGACACAGATTTCCTTTTTCTTTAGAATTTACCCAAAACTGCTTGAAGCGTAACTGGAATATAATAATGACAATGATGATTCTTTTTATTGGTAACATGATTTAACATCTACTGGGTATTTTGTTTTACATGTTATATCTATTTGAACCTCAGTGGAACACTGTGTGAAGTCTACAGAGTAGGTTTTATCTCCATTTACAAGATGAGAATACTGATGTCATTGACAAGTAAATGGAAGATCTCAGCTTGGAATTCAGTTTTTTTTTTTTTATTCCCAGTACACTAAATTAACAAACATAAACAATTTAGAACACTGGTGTATGGAAAGTACTTAATAAAATGCTACGTCATCAGTGTTGTCGATATTGGTAGTAGTTTCATAAATATTTTACCATATCCCTCTCTGAATCAAATTGTCAACCAGAAATAACACATTTTACAGCACTCCTGTCCTGAGAAGCATTTTACTGTATTTCTTTCTAATAAGATCCCTTTTATTATGCTACTTTAGAGGAGATTGCTTATTCTTCACAAGACAGTGGGGCAATGTATTAGGTATACAAATGTCTGCAAGTAGTCCCTGAATGAACTAAGCTATGGTTGCCTATGGCTCTCTAACCATGTCTATGGTTAGCCTAATAATAAAGTCACTGATTATTTTTTTCCCATCCAAACCTAGCTCCCATTTTCCCACCAGGATTCTTCTTTTGCTACAAGTACACAAAACATCTGGGAGTCAGGGATTCTATTGTTATTTAAGATGGCAATCTGCTGCAATTGTCTGCCTTCATTTACAACCAATCCCATTGGAAATCTCAATCATAATCTGGATGGCCTGGATGCTAAGCAGAAAAGGAATCTTTTGCGACAGTGAACTCAGAGAAGAGGAAAAAAGTAGATGAACTTGAGTATAAAGCAAGTAATTTCTACTCAGCAAAATTGAATGTCATGCTATGATTGACAGCCAAGTTTGAACTGAGAAGATTATAAATTAATCCCACCAAGTTGAGAAGCAGTAAAAGCCTCAAAAGGATTAGGCCTACTTGAATCTTTAGGAGTTGTATTCATTTAAGAACTTTGTGGCCCAGTCCCTACTGTAAAAGTGATGTTGGTGGTTGTTTATTCATTGAAATCATTCTGTAAAGGAATAATTAACATTCCCTGAAAACACTGTACCAGCCTAGTTCTTTTAGGCAGGAATGAGTCATTTTCAATGTTGTTTATACTATTTTATTATTTTTATACTATTATACTATTTTTTAATGAAATTATAAAATTATTAATTTTTTGATTCATTCCTTCTTAAGGACTATCACTGGAAGAAATTGAAGAGGTGATTTGAAGGAGAATATGATATGCCAATATGAAGTTGGTACTCAATGCACAAATACGTTCAGAAATATTTGTATTGTTCTGAAGGTGGTTAATGGATGATCATTTTTATGGTCAGAGCTTATCATGGGTCCTAAACAATATCTGTGACAGTAGTAGAAGTAGTGACTCAATTATTCTGGAGTACAACTTCCATTAAGGTTAGACTGATAAGTTTGACCTCTTGATGTCTACTGTTTAAGAAACAGAACTGGTTCTGGAGATACTGATTCTTACAGGCAATCAATATGTAGTTGTTCATTTAACACACATTTATTTAGAGACTTCTGTGTGCTATACACTGTTTTACGTGTTGGGGATATAGCATGAATAAGACCAAACTGTCTACTTTTATCACAATTTACTCAACTCAAAATTTTAAACAGAAATAGGAATGCGCTGGGCATGGAACTGGAATCTTCAAGGGGTGAACCTGTCTTTAGATGATTCAAAAATCCCAATAGTTGTCATTACAATGTTATCCCTGTTTATCATTCAGTCCTGTTTTCTTTTGATTTTGCTACTTGTGAGGTTTTCCTCATTTGGTAGCCTTTGAATTTGAAGGCACACATTGTAAGAGCTGGGGTAAATTCCATGGAAGAGTCTATCTCCTTGTTAATTATCATTACGTATGTCCCAGAACTGAATGAGATCTATGACAATAAAGCAGCATTGTAGAAAATGAAAATTTTCTGATTACCTATATCTGGAACTGCAGTAGGGATGGGATTGGTGGGTATATGAAGGGAGTCTCACCCTAAACACAAGGACTGAGAATAGGAGAGAAATAATTTCCTAAGAAAAACCAGAGTGGCCTGGCCAGTATCACAGGAAATGGATGATGATCACGGTGGTCAATAAATGTCCACCACTTAATTTTTGTGACTAGTTATTCAACTTAAATGTCAAAATATGTTGGTTGGGGGGGGGCGGTGTTTGGATAGCTCAGTTGGTTAAGCATCTGACTTCAGCTCAGGTCATGATCTCTGGGTTCTGGGATCAAGCCCTGGATCAAGCCCCAACTGAAAATCAGCTTTGGGCTCCACACTCAGCAGGGGCTGTTTCTTTTTCTTCCCCTACCACTGGGTGGTTTGAGCTTGTGCTAGCTCTCTTTTTCTCTCTCTCTAATAAAATCTTTTAAAAATTTAAAATATGTTGTTGTAAGAGATAATATAATCTTAAAACACATTAGCTAAAGTAATGAAATTAAGATGCTAGAAAAGTAACTATTTGTGTGAACTTTGGACTGTGGTGTTATATTCTCAAGGAAATCATAGGGAGATCACTCCTCCACCTCCTCCTTAGTGTCAAGTTCTTAAATGGGCAATTTTCTTTGTGTCTCTTGGTGGATGAGTGAGATTTTTTCTTAGGAGTACTGATTTATCTCTGATTCTCCTTTAAACTTCTAGACTTCTGGGTGGGGGTCTCCTACTAGATTTTCTATTTTGGCTATACCCTAAGTGTTCTCTTGCACTCTGGGTCCTTTCGGGATACGTAACTGGATTCAGAAGATGCTTTCAATAGTAAATATGGCTTTCGTGCCCTATTTATATATCTTAATTTCCATTTCCTTTTAGTTTTAGCCTGCACATGCCTTACCTTCTAAGTTTAATGATGCATTTAAAATTATATTTAAAATATTTTTTTCGGGCAGCCGGGGGGGCTCAGCAGTTTTAGTGCTGCCTTCTACCCAGGGTGTGACCCTGGAGACCTAGGATCAAGTCCCATGTCAGGCTCCCTGCCTGGAGCCTGCTTCTCCCTCTGCCTGTGTCTCTGCCTCTCTCTCTCTCTCTGTGTCTCTCATGAATAAATAAATAAAATCTTAAAAAATAAATAAAATTCTTTTCCCCAGAAATTTTAGCTGTTTTCACAAAAATAGAGTTTACTGGCATAGGTACTTAATCACATTCCTGAGAATTAATGTCTGAAAAGTAGTTTTCTAACTTTATTTTGTTGACCAATGGAAACCTATATATATATATAATATATTACATATATATTTAATATTTTATTTATTTGAGAGAGAGAGAGCATAGAGTGAGAAGGAGAGGGAGAAGCAGGCTCTCCACTGAGCAGAGACCCAACACAGAGGAATATGGTGAGGGGACAGAAGTCAAGCTGAGGTCAAAGCACAAACTCAACCTTCTCCAACCCCAAACTTCCTCCACCCCCACTCCTGGACGGGATATGTGACATTCCTCTAGGAAGCTCCCAAAAGTCTTAATGTTAATGCCTTACTAAAGAGAAAAACAGCTTTTACTTGACAATGGCAAGGCCCCCCATATTCTGTGTCTTCTTTAACATATCTGAAAATCCTTTTGGAATCTCCCTTTTCCTTACCTCCCCCAACTCCCACAAATATAATCAACCACTCCTCACAACCCAGAGGTAGCAGCTCTTTCTGCCTATAGGTCCTGTCCCCGTGCTTTAATAAAACCACCCTTCTGCACCAAAGACATGTCAAGTATTCTTTCTTGGTCATCAGCTCCGACCTCACTCCACCAAACCTCACCTATATTCCAAAACTACATCACCAGGACCCGAAGACCATGACCTGAGCAGAAGGCAGACTCTTAACTGACTAAGCCACCCAGTCCTCCTGTTACATGTTTTTTTGAGCAGATTACTTCTGTGTTTTAGAAAAAATTATCATTAACTATTGCAAAAAGAACAAATTGGATAAGCTGGGTATTGAAGGCAGAGAGATAATTTAGGGCACTAAATTCATTTGTATAAGATCTATAGAGAGTATAAAATAAAGCTGGTTAGCTGAAATGTAGAAGAGGGAAAACATACTAGAAAATCAAAGATTTCCAAGTACAGAGATACAGATGCATTAGCCTCAAGAATTAAACATTATCTCTTGAATCTATATTGTTGGAGAATACCAGCATTAAGTTTAGCTAAAGACGTGTTGGAATTAAATCATAAGTTGAACTGAATCAACAAATATAAACCATTTCAAAGATCTTTTCTCACTTTAGTAACATAGACTGTTCAGTTCAATTATAGAATCAGAATTAAACTTAACCAGGCATTGTGGCAGATATACAGCCCTGAGTCTCAAATGGCAAAACTGTGGAAAGACTTTGGGTGCCAG
Organism: Vulpes vulpes; assembly: GCF_048418805.1. Classification (NCBI taxonomy): domain Eukaryota; kingdom Metazoa; phylum Chordata; class Mammalia; order Carnivora; family Canidae; genus Vulpes; species Vulpes vulpes. The sequence continues at coordinate 81,387,497 of NC_132795.1, forward strand.
TGGAATTACTCACTGGTGCCACCTAGGAGACAAAGTATGTAACTTATCAAATAGTAAATATTAACATTGATTAGAGGTATTCTTAAAAAGTGATAATTTTTTGAAGGCGTTTAAAAATATTTCCCAAACTGAAATGCACCAGATATGAAAAATAAAGTTCTACTTTAAAACTGTGTCCATCAAAATGAAGAAAAAAAATGATTTGGTGAAGGCTCAGCTCCAAAATTACATTTCTTGGGAAAGTCTTCCTAAAGCGTCCAGGACTTATTAACTTAGCCATTTTAAATTCTCCCATGAATTTATTTATGTACCACACAGTTAACGTCTTCTTCTGAAATAAATTGTTTGTAACTATCAACAATAAAAATTTACCTCTTTAGAGGATGTCGAGAAATGCAAAAATGTGGACTTTGGAGACATTGAGATAGTGACATATTTGCTGCATTTGAACCTAGTTCCATCACTTAACTGGGAGATTTTACACAAGTATCTCATTTTCTCTTGACCTTATTTGCCTAATAGGTCAAGGAAAACTATTCTTACTTTGGAGGATTATTTTAAATTTTGAGATGAGGTAAATTGACAAGTTCAGTAGCTGACATGTATTAACACAATGAACCTAACTCCATGACTTCTTTACAACATACCACTGGTCTGAACAAGAGCCATGAGGCAAGAAAAAGAAATAGAAGACAACTAAGTCAGAAGGGAAAAAGTAAAATTGTCTCTGTTTGTACCAATTTGATCTTATATATATAAAATCCTAAAGACTCCTAAAAAGAAAAAAACAACAACACTGTTAGATTAGAAATAATAAACAAATAAAATTTTAGGATATAAAATCAACATAGGAAATCAGTTGTATTTCCATATGATAACAAAAAACTATCCAAAAAGTAAAGGAAGAAACAATCCCAATAGCATCGAAGAGAATAATATGCTTAGGATTTTGTTGGGGTAAAGGGGAAATTGGGGAATTGCTTTTCAAGAGGTATAAAGTTTCAGTTACATAAGATGATTAAGTTATAGAGATCAACTGTACAGTATTGTGCCTATTGTAAAAAGTTCTGTACTGTACATTTAAAAAATGTGTTTAGAGTTTATATGTCATGTTAAGCATTCTAACCACAACTCAAAAAATATAATGTATCAAATAATAGCTTTCATTGCTTATTGGAAGGCATCTGAACATGTGCGTGTGTATGTGTGTGTGTGTGTGTGTGTGTGTGTGTGTGTGTATGTGTATGCTTATGTGTTCCCTTTATGTTTGGAGAGCTTTGTAGGGTGACATTATGTCTTAAAATAAAATGGCAGAAGTTGGGCAACCCCAAGTGGCTAAGCGGTTTAGCCCCGCCTTCAGCCCAGGGCCTGATCCTGGAGACCTGGAATCGAGTCCCAGGTCGGACTCCCTGCATGGAGCCTGCTTCTTCCTCGGCCTGGTCTCTGCCTCTCTCTGTGTGTCTCTCCTGAATAAATAAATAAAATCTTAAAAAATAAAATGGTAGAAGTCATGCAACTTCCCTGAATATCATTTTTTAAACTTTTATCTAAAAAAAATAAACTTTTATCTGAGAGAATTAAATAATTGTATTTAAGTTCTAGTCAAGTTCAAAGCCCATTTCTATGTTCTATGGTGTTCCTTCTGAATGCAGGAAATATGTAAAATAGTGCTAAACGTGAAAATATAATGACTGCATAAAAGCATGTTGACTATTAAAATTCAAAAGGCTGAATTTGAATTTTTGTCAATTAAAATTTGAACTTTAGTGTTTAAGATTTCTCTTGTTTGTGTGTATGTGTAGCTTTTTAAAGTTTTTCATACATGTTAATTTTTCATGAGATTTTTCCATCCAACTGTGTGTGTAAATAGGAAAGAAATTTTGCTGTGACTAAAGAAAACATCGCCTATTTTTAAAGACTTTGTCATATTGCTGTGACAGTTTGAATGTTCAAATTAAAAAATATAGGAGGGAGAGTGTTTTTCCTTCCATTTTTATTACCCATAAAGAGAGCTGTTGGAGTTTGCGAGCTAAAAGAAGGGTGAAGGAGGGAGAGGGTGAGGGAGAGAGAAGCGGAAGGAAGTGGTTAAATGTGTATAATAAAGATATAGTATAAAATGACTCAGATTGAAGAGATCCTGGAGTATACAGACTGAACTACTTTAAATAAACATAGAAGGAGAATCAGAAAATGTCACTTTTTGTGCTTCTCTGTGAGGAAATTGGAAGGTAAAGTTTTATATTGAACAGAAAGATGATATTTTTTTTTTCCCAAAGCCATGGACAAGCAGTTACCGAATTCCTTCTATTTGCACTGTATTAGATACTGTGGGCTGTGTAGTAGGGTAAAAGTCCTTGATCTCAAGCATATAGAGTTCAGATGAAAGGAAAGAAAGAACTAAATAAGAATGGAGAAGGAAATGATGGAGGGAAGAATGAAGGGAGAGGGGAGTGAGAGAATGAAAGGAGAAAATGAGTATATTATGTGACATGAAATGTGCTAAGATATGTGAGTTCACTTGCAATACTCCCATTTAATTAAATAGGAAAGCAGATGAACAATTATGAGATAAACTTTATTATATATAAGTATGTTGTCTAGGTTTCATATACCTTGATTCATAAAGCAAAACAAAGTGCTAAACTATTTGCTGTTGATTTGTCTTGAACTGATCATTATTGACTTAAATTAGCAAAGGATTCCTAAAGATAATTTGTGAGACAAATGTGAAAAACAAAATGATGTAGTGAAAAGGTACCTTCTGCTTAACTTTTGGCAATTATATCAATACACGTACAAAACTTCTATTTTAGTTCAAGACTTGTATAAATGTAAAACAATGGGTCTTTTGAATCCTGAATAATGTGAAAATCAAAACAAATAAAACTTGTGGCTTTCCATGTTGGCTTATTAACACCCCTGCCTCTGATATCTCTCTAAGCAGGAACTGGATTTTTGTTTCATTGTCTTATATTGGCGAACTGTTCTCCCAATCTAGTGAATAAATAATGCCAGGAGAAAATTGGAAGTGAAGACAACTAGGTATGATTGTCTTTACAACATACAGCCTCATGGACATTTCGGTGACTATTTCCTGTTGTGAGTAAAATCATCACGATTATATTATATTCTTCTATACTCTGATTAATTAGTGAGAAAAGAAAAAAATAGTTTCAGGGAAGAAATTTATGAATTAAAAACTGGTTTCTGGCAATGCACAGTAAAGTTAGTATTGGGGATATTTAATGTTCCTCAGAGTTTCCCAAACACTTCCATTTATATGCATGTATGGCTGATTTAGATGGATTCCAATTTCAATCTTAAAATAACTCCCTCTGTCATACAAGATGATTACTTTTACCTATTACTGCTAACCTGTCATATATTTTGGATCAACAAGTTGAAGGAATGTAAGTTGTGTAAATTTAGAACTGGGAATTGCCTGATGTCCTTTTTTGCTCTAATAAGAAAACAAGAAGGACAGACATCTTTCTATTGCTTTACCCACATAGGAAAAGTTATATGAAAGGCACAGCTATTACATATACACAGATGGACGTGTATGAATATATACTTTTATATGTAGAAAAGTTTTGTTTAAAAATTACCAAGAAGTTAAAAAAAATCATGTATCAAGTTGACCTCTCCCTTTCTAATTTTCTCCCATCTCAGACTTTTAAAACTTAATAGTTACCCTGCATACTCTCATTAGACTGTCACCATGATAAGCAGTCCATATGCTCTACATACTGTACTGTTATTCTTTGCACTCATCAAAGCCCAATGATTGTTATATCCTCAATCTAGCTTTTCTTTGGAATAAGGGAAGAATATAATCCAAATAGTTTTTCTGCAGTTTAAATAGAATGTTGACATTCTTTTATGCTTATAACAAAATGATAACTCTTCATCCTCCTTAGAATGATCTATGTGATCTGATATCTTAATCTACCTTACCAAACCCATTTTCTAATACTCTCCCCATGTACATCAATTCCTTTTTCCCCTTGGGACTTATGCACTTATTACTTCTTTGTCCTGAATGCTCTTCCTTTAACCCTTTCCCTGGCTGGATCTACCACTAACTTTAGGTCGCAACTCAAATATTACATCCTCAACAGTGCCTTCCTTGATTATGAATACAAATTGGCTTCCCATATCCTTCTAGCTTGACACCTTGTTTATTACACTCATGTTGCTCATCACAATCTGTAAGCATATTGTTTACTGATTTATATTTTGCTTTAATTTCCTTAGATGGACTTCCCATTAATAATATTTTGAAAGGCAAAGGGAAAAAGTAGTTCTGTGACAAAAGCTACCCAAACTCTCAAGTTGAGATGCGCAGCCCACTCCAGATTTTTTTTAAAAGATTTATTTATTTATGATAGGCATAGAGAGAGAGAGAGGCAGAGACACAGGAGGAGGGAGAAGCAGGCTCCATGCAGGGAGCCCGATGTGGGACTCAATCCCAGGTCTCCAGGATCATGCCCTGGCCAAAGGCAGGTGCTAAACCTGCTGAGCCACCCAGGGATCCCCCACTCCAGATTTTTATAACCACAGAGTATGAAGCATTTTGAACCCAAAAACATCCTACTCTAATTTTAATATACTAAAAGGAATAGTAAAGGTTTAAGAAGATAATGGAACAAAGAAAATAAAGGGATGTTCCAAGCATGAAAAGCATTTACAAAGTCCTTTTCTTAAGACAAACTGATGAGAAAGAGTATGGTGAGTATGCGAAACCAAAAGGGATTTAGCTTGGATAAAGAAGGTAGTGCTGGACAGGGGGAATTTTGTAAAGTAATGTTGGGGAATTGAACTGAGGGAAAGGAGGCTCAGGGTGTCACCCAGGAGCATCAAGCCTAGATGTCAAAACAACTTCAGATAAGATAAAGTATGATTCAAGTGTAAGGCATTCATTTGGGGGAAGCCACGAGAGATGCAAAGAACATTAGTTCCATCAAAGCCACAAGATCTGAGAATATGGGTTTGGCTCTACTGGAAACAAGCTAAGTGAAGTCTGAGTAACTCTCTTCAGGACTTCAGACATATTTAAAAAAAATAAGCAATTAGATAGGTGATTTCTACATTCCTTACTTAAAGTTCTGGTCTAGCACTTGTCCATCATTACTTTCTGCCCAAACCAGTATTTCAAATAAATGGTGGTGGCTCTTTTGCTTAAATTTTACCCACCCTTGCAAATTGTCACTTCTTTTATCTCATTAATGTTTGTCACTAGTTATTCCTCCCTTTCTCCAGAAAATAAAATCTTCCTATTCATGACTGCTGTTAAGGCAACTAATTTCTATTTTTTTTAAATAATTTTTTTATTTATTTATGATAGTCACAGAGAGAGAGAGAGAGAGAGAGAGAGAGAGAGAGAGAGGCAGAGACACAGGCAGAGGGAGAAGCAGGCTCCATGCACTGGGAGCCCGACGTGGGACTCGATCCCGGGTCTCCAGGATCGCGCCCTGGGCCAAAGGCAGGCGCCAAACCGCTGCGCCACCCAGGGATCCCCGCAACTAATTTCTATCCCTAATATATATCTCATATATTTGTTTTAATGTCTCTTATATCAAAGATGGAATCTGACCTAACTTCTAAACTCACACAGTTGTCTGGAATCCCTGGTCTAGCACATATCAAACCCTTGCATTTCTCTCACAAAAGCATAAATTCGTGTTTCCTAAAATGAAGGGAAGCTGATGAACAAAACAGAACAAAAATCCTGATTGAGGTCACATCAACAACTTCAACAAATCAACAAAGAAATTAAAGGGAATGAACTTAGTTCCTTCCTAATAGCATTTCGGTTTCTTTCCATACTGCCCTTTTTTTTCTGTTATTATGCAGTTAATGCAATCTAATTCAGTAATGTCTTCTGAATGATTAAGCCATTTATGATTGAACCTGATGAAGGAAATGAGAAAAGCCTCTTAAACATCTAAATAGAATAATTCCTATTAACTGCTGTAAATCACAACCAGAATGCTATTGAATTCAATATTTTGCTCAGGCACAAATATTTCCAGAATTGAGATATTTTCATCAATATTTATAATGAAACTTAGAAAAGAAATTAGAACTTCTGACATTAGAACTATTTTTAAAGTTTGCAGAATTTTCTCTCTGAATGATATTTTGTGGAGATATCAGTGTTCCTTCTACATGAACAGCAAGAGGAAAGATCAGGCCAATCCGAGGATTTTTCATGCTAGTGCCCTTCAACATATCAAGAGGCAAAAATAGCCTTCTTAGAGTCTGATAAGATCTGATTTATCTTTTGCAAAAGAATTCACATTCTGAAACATGTAGGCATTACAAAGGACAAACTGCAACTCTTTGGTTTGAATTTATCTTTGTAAATATATATATTTTAAACACTATAATGTTAATAAGCATGTTTCCCCATATATACTACCCTCATATATTTGAATAATATGAATGCATTACTTATGCTAGGTTTACTCATGTTCATATAATCTTTGACATAAACATGCTTTGCCATCTCTGCTCACAATTTTAAATGATTTGCACATGGTTAATGACTAGAAGTTTTACCTTTGCACTGATTTTTTTTTAAGTTCGAACATGCATCTGTGCCCTAACTTGTAAAAGTGGGGATACTACTCCAGTCTTCAGTTCTAGGCTCAGTTGATGCCTATCTGCAGCTGCATGTTCTTGGGAGGAATATGGGTTGGTTGGTTGGTTGGTTATAAAATAAGAAGCGGGGCAGCCCAGGTGGCTCAGCGGTTCAGTGCTGGCTTCAGCCCAGGGTGTGGTCCTGGAGACCTGGGATGGAGTCCCACATCAGGCTCCCTGCATGGAATGGAGCCTGCTTCTCCCTCTGCCTGTGTTCTGCTTCTCTCTCTCTCTTTCTGTGTCTTTCATGAATAAATAAATAAAATCTTTTAAAAAAATAATAAATAAAATAAGAAGCATATATTTTGCTCTAATAATATAGTACAAAGTTACAGGCATTTTATATATAGTTATATGTGTATCTTATGTGTAAATATAAATAATATATATGTATATGTAAATACAATTGTATAAATATTATCTTAGGCAAAGTGAAATATTCTTTAAACATATTTTACATAGGTGAATAAAATAATTTCCCTTAAACAAGATTTTTTTAAAGATTTATTTATTTATTTTAGAGAGAGAGTGTACACACACCTTTGTGCACAAGTAGGGGTAGGAGTAGAGGGAGAGAATCTCAAGCAGAGTCCCCACTTAGTGTGGAATCCAAGTGGGGCTCAATCCATGATCCTCAGACCGTGAACTGAGCCAAAACCAAGAGTTGGATGCTCGACTGACTGAGCCACTCAGGCATCCCTCTCCCTTAAACATTTTTAAAAATGGGGTGATAGATAAAATCAATCAGGATTCACGTGAAATGACATTCCTAAGATTTGTTAATTCTTCAGTGATTTTAACAGCACAAAAACTACATAAACCAAAAGAAAGTAGTAAGAGTCATCATTTTTTCCATATAATCTTTGAAAATAAGACTATAAGCTGTATGGATTATAAGCAGTTCTGCTCTTACACCTAGACCGGCAGGGGCTCTGTTTTAGGTCCTGTGCCTCGGGGACAACATGTTTTGGAATAATTTCCTTGAAAATGAGTTTTCTCTGTGTCTGGAACAGTGTCAAGCTTATGGCACCATATGGATAGCATACTCTAATTTTGGGCTGGGATCAATGTGGGCCCTGAAGAACTTTTCAACGCTTTTCTTCATGTGTGAAGTAGGCCAGATATTCCTAGGAGCTTCAGGATTCATTCTTATGGGCTGCCCCAGGGCCTTGCAACTAGTCCCTCACTGTAGAGTAGTATCTTTCGCAGAACATGTGAGACTGGGCCACCAATCTGGTGTTGAAGGGGTTAATTTAGGCAGCTCAAATCATTTACATAGAAAAGAAAGCTAAAGAATGTTTTGTCCAGGGCCCTGCATACCCTAAAGGCAACTCTGATTACATGCCATTAAAGATTAAGTTTTATATTGATAAACATTATACAATTCTCAATATGTTTTATTCTACACATTTGAATAATAGATTCAAGATAACTTGACAGGGTACAAAGTCATTTTGAAGCAAGCAGTGAACATAAAATTAAATCTCTTGATTTCTTTCATTGAAAATAAAACAAGCTAATGTTATCAAACACTGTATCAATAAATATTGAAGCTGGCAATTGAAATGGTTATTCCAACAACACTCAGGGAAGTTACTATATAGCACATCAGGAAGAAGCACATGGAATTAGAAAAAAAAAAAAAAGTATTGAAGCCTGAAGCCTGTGCTTTTGATACAGGGTGTTCTGGTGAAGTGTTGCTATAAAACAAGCCACTTGAAAACCTAAGGGTTTAGAGCAATACCAATCATCTATTCTACTTATGATTTTGTGGTTTAGGTTAAGTTTATAAGAGATAGCTTTCATTATTTCACAAAGCATCAGCTAGCGCATCTCAAACAGGGCTGAAAGATCCACTTCCAAGATGATTCACCCAGGTGGTTGGCAAAATTGTTAGTGTGTTGGCTGGTAGATTAGCCAAGGCTGTGAGCTTCCCTCAGATCCTCTCTATAAGGGCCTTTGTTAATTGGGCTTATCCAAAGCTGCCAGCTAAGGTTAATAGTGAATGTTCCAAGTGGTAAGAAGTAGAATTTTCATGTGTGGGCCTAGAGATCGGCTCTATACCACTTGTGTGATTCTATTGGTCAAAGGAGTCACAGGGCTTCCACTTGTGATTCAAGATGCTAGGACATAGTTGACATTTTTAATGGAAGCAATGTCACAGAGTGTCTATGAGTATCTTTAATTCAGCACTGGTACAAGCACATAACTACAACAATATAGTTAAAATTATTGTCTGATTCCAAAGGTATTGTGTCAACTCCAAGGAAAAATTTTCCATTAAACAGTGTAGTTAAGAAAATGCCCCAAACAGCTCTACCATTACGTATCTATGAGGATCCCCAATCAAAAGATTAAACGACTTCTACAGACCTGAAGGAACTATTGTATTATCTATACTTCCGTGAAAAGGTGGGGAAACCATTGTTTCATGCCATTGTTGAACTACTTAAGAAGCCTTATTTGAAGCTCCATTAAGCCAGAAATTTACAAGTATATGAACAACTAAACTTCCTACATTGTTTAATCTAATTTCAGTGATCTTTTCTATTAGTTACAACTAAAATTATACTGACTTGAATAGTTATTTTAAGATATATAGAAACAGGGTTCCAGTCAGTGAAATAAATCAAACATTTTAACAATGGTTTGGTAGCAGAATTAGTACTTAATCTAGTTCTTCTCCCATCATAATTTGCCTTTCCTATTTCCATGTTTTACTTGATATATCAAACATGTGCTACACTTATCTTCATATATTATCTTGCAGAAATGGATTAAAATATTTTGTTTGAATAAGGCAGATATAAAAATATAAGTAAACATTAAGCAAATGCCACAACAAATTATTCATTAAAAGTTAAATGAAAAAAGTTAAATTAATATAATAATGATTCTTTTTTTTTCATAAGTAAATATTCTTACTTATAACCTTTATAAAGACAAATCATACTTTAAGATGTCTGGGTCAAATATCAGTTGTTGAATCATCTGAGGAACTACAAAAGTCAGATCTGCAGGCCTGCAATGAGTGGGTTAGTGTATTAACTTTGAAATGTTGCCTGAGAATCAGATTTGAAAGTTCTGCCTAAAGCCTTTTGAAACAGACTTTTCTGCATGTAATATTTCCCTACTCATCATTAATTGTCCTTCAGAAAAGGATAAAAATGAGTTTTACCATAGGCAAAATTGACTCAAATACAATTTCCTTCTATGCCAATGGCAGATATGTGAGTAAATAATAATGCTTCATAAGTATAAGAAGGCTTTAAATATTTAAAAAGAAACTGAAAAGTTCTGAATATTGAATTAATAAAGCTCAATGCCAATATAAATACTAAAAAAGGGACAATGATAACCTATTCACTCATTCATCCATTCATACATTAATTCATCCAACTGGCATTGCTGAACTTCTGAAATTATGAGAAATACCAAATTATGTGAAGAATTATGGAGTAAGGAAGGGAAGTGGGAGATATCTTGGCTTATTCCAAAATATTAGCCGATAACAGTAGCTTACATTAATACTTACTATGTGCTTCAAACTTAAAATTCTATTTGCAAGCACCAACTCATTTAATTTTCATAATCTTGTCACTTAGTTTCTATGATTATCTCCTTTTCAGAGATGAGGTGACTAAAATGTAACTCAAGTGCTTTATGGTGACAAATGAATCAATTGATGAATAAAGATACAAAGGATGTCAAAAAAGAGTTGGTGTGATGAAATTTCCTTTTTAAGTGCATATGATTATTTTTTAGTCAGGATTTTTAAAAAAGATGTTGTGTATTTATTTGAAAGAGAGTACATGTAATGAGTGGGGGGAGAGAAGTGAGGGAGAGTAAGAGGGAGAAGCAGACTCCCTGCTGAGCAGGGAGTCCTATGACACCCTGGAATCATGACTTGAACTGAAGGCAGATGGTGCTTAACTAACTAAGCCACCCAGGCTCCCCTCTAATCAGGATTTTTATGAACAATTCCTCCTGCCCTCTCTCTACTAATATCCAGGCAGCAGCCATGATTCTCCAGATGAAGAAATAACAAAGCAAACATGTAGAGATGAAAAGAATCCAATTATTTACTTTTGAATTTCAAAAACTTTGGATTAAACCTCAGGCAAAACTTTTGAAAAATATGTCATAGATGATTTTTCCTGCCCTAGAAACTCATAAATTTTGCCTAAACTAGAGAGGAGGGGAAAAGAATCAAACTGGAAACAAAGAGAACTTGGTGAGTTCCTGTGAAGGGATCCTAGCTGGCCATTTCCCCTCTGACTGAGGCTAGAGATGAGAAAGTGAGAGAAATGCCTGGAAGAATCTGGAAATCTAGGGGGCAAAAGTTATATTCCATTTTCCAGACAAGCCCAGGAAAGTGATAAGACTTTAAGTTCTCTTTATGGACAAGAATAGATAAAATGTCAAAGTGTTATGGATGTCCAGGTAGAAAGACTATGGGCAGCCTTGCAGTGTGGTTCAGGAGATGGGAGCTTTCTCCAGTGTTATCTAGATTGACACTTTCATGAAACAAAGCCTCAAGAAACCTGAGTTCTCATGGTCAAGAGGAAAGAGTGGCCACTCTAGACTAATAATTAGTCCAAATGGAAATGCAGATATCAGCCAGCTATCTCCATCATGGATAGCTGATGATGTTGCATACCAAATATCGCTGCCTTTCTTCCTCTCTCCACTGATTGTACAAAACCAAATTAGCCTACAAGAGTAGAGGTGATCATTTGAAAAATAGAGAAATCCTAACTTGATCAATTCCCATCACTCTACAGAATGACGCTTAAAAGGAAACTAAGTTGATATATGGAAAAAATAAAGAGATTTACATTTCTTAGACACCTGAGAATGATTCTTCCTATAAATATCTTTACCAAATTTGTGTGGAAAGAACAGAATAGAAATTTATCATCATGTTAAAAATCTAATGGTGATTTATATTTCCTTTCTTTCCCTTTCTTGATTATATTTTTCTTAAGTGATGTACAATGAACTTTATATATGTATCGCTATTCCCTTCATTGGCAAGAGGAGATAAAATGTAGTCTTCTTATAAAAAATATATAAAATACATATACTTTCAAAGCTTGGATTCCTTTCCCCAAAAGAAGATTAAGAAATGACAGATTGATTCTTAAAAAGTACAACCTGATACCTAATTGGGATAAGCTCCGTAAATGGAAATAAGCATGAATGGGTTCAGTTAAAAGATGATGCCAAAGTAACAATAGACACTGTGGCGGTATACAAACTTCTCAGTTCTTAGCTTAAAACATAATTAGTATCTTGAGAATGTGTAACCAGTTACAGTTAGATTTCATTGACTACTACTTGCTGGTGATGTTAGACAAAAATAAGCAGTACTACCACAATATAGGGCAATCATATTCAGTCAAAATGAGGAAATTTTTGGAATTTTTTTTGGATTATCAGGCTTGTATTTGATAAACTGTATATTTGGTAAACTGATTATATTCTCTGTGTGTCAAAGATTCTGGTAAGGCGAAAGATGGGGAAAGGTCATGGTACTCTCACAAGCATACATGCACAACAAACCCACAGAATTTTCTGGGCATTTTATAAAAAGATGTATTAACCACTGTAAAGTAGAGAAGGTACTTTCAGGACATGTAAATTGTTATTGTAGTTTTATAATAGCCTTTAAAATATTCATAAAATTTGGCCCAGAAATCCTAGTACTGAATATTTAATTTTAAAAATAATCATAAAACTAATCGAAGATTCACATACCAATTATTCTTTAGAATGTTATTTTAATAATACTGACAACTTAATTTCCTAACAAGAGATCAATTAAATAGTATACTAGCAGTCCCTAAAAAGTATTTTTTGAAACTTACTTAGTGGCATAGTTAAATATATCACAATATAGGAAATAAATAAAGCAGTTTAAAAGCAAAAATAAAATTTGTTTATTTTTTCTATCTTAGGGATATGGATACTGATATTTAAAGTAATCATCTCTGATGTTAAGCTTATAGAGAATTTTTGTACTCCATAATTTTCTGTATTTTTAAAATTTATTTTTAAACTGACTCCTTGCTTTTGTGTAAACTTTTTTCAATAATAAAAGATATTAAAAACATAACATGTACAAAATGTAATGTAGAAACCTAAAAACTTGACTGGATGCTCTTATTTAGTATTCGGCCTGCATGGGTCTAGCTTTGAATACTGCTGAGAAGAAGGAAGAAAATAGTGCTACAGGGTCAACATACACCAATGCTCAATGAGTCTCCAAAGACTCAGCTTGGATGAGTCCCAAAATATTCAGCTGTGCTACTGAAAATTAACCTGTACCATCTAAATCTCTGAGGTTTATAATACTGAAGATAAAATTTGGCTGAGTTGAAGAGATAAAGGTAGGAAGAACAGTTCACTCGGACTCAAAATTTCTTGTAGTTTTTGAAATTTATTTTTGTAATTATTACTGACTGAATGAAATAATATATTGAAATATGCACTAAATTATAAGGTTGAATGTGTTTATCTAAAATATATTCCCACTAAACCCTTTGTTTTTATTTTTAACTACATAAGGAAAATGGCTTCATTGTTTGTTTTTCCCTCTTGATATAATTCATGTGTGCTTACTGTAAAAACCCCTCGCCAAACATAGACACACATGTATATAAACACATGGACAAAACAGACAAACGACAAACAGAAGACTAAACAATAAAGTAAAACTTGATGCATATCCCCTATACTTCAAGCTCATCTTTGTATAGAACTACACAAATAGATAAAGCATCTTGAACTGTTATAAATGTTTTCATCTATTTCCCTTAGATAACAAGACTTAAATCAAACTAATATACTGTTTACTTTCAATCTGCATAAATGTGCTGCTCTCCTACTTGCTTTTTTGATTAAATGTAATAAATATTTTCCTTGTCAATAAAAATAAGTCTTTGCCATCAGTTTCAATAACCACATACTATTTTATTGTATGGCTAAGCCATAATTTATTTAACCTTCCTCCTAATGATGTGTATTTAGATTATTCACTGCACGAGTCACTAAAATCCATTCCTAAAAAGATGACAGAATAATTACCACAAGAATTATGAAGATTGTTTAAACAAATGTATACCAACTCCCCCCACGCTGAAACAGCACAATATTAGATGGATAGTGGCTAAAATATAAATCTTTAAGGCTAGAAAAATACCTGCAGTCTCATAAAGTAGGTAATAATGTAGGTTATCACCTTAAATACATTCGAACCATATTAAGAAATTATATAAGTAACATATGTAGAAAATCCAAAAGGCTGGACCCATATATATATATACATGTTTTTTAAAACTGAAGGACTAGTTCATTGAAGACAGATTAGGTCTTTCTATAGTATCAGGAGATAAAAATCAAGGTTAATAGGGCAAGTTACACAGAGAAACATAATGATTCTAAAATACAATGGTTCTAAAACATCTGTGGCTGAATCAAAATTGTCTCCACTCTTCATTTCTGGCTTAGGTGGAATAACAGAGACCAGATTTCCTTCCCATTTGAAACAACCAAAGAGTTTGCAGAAGCTATAAGCCAGTGTATTAGAAGAAAAGGTACATCAAGCAATGAAGTACAGTGGTCACTGAGAGACAGGACACAAATAAGGTAAGCTCTGTGATTGTTCTAATTTGTCAGCTTAATGCCTTGATATACTGTTTGACAAGCAGTGTACTGGATGACATACTGTTTAAACAAACACAATAACAAAAAAGAAAATTTAGTATGGAATTTTTAACACACATAAAAGTAAAATGCATTGCAGTAACAAAGGTGTATGGAGGCAAAAAATGGTTCTTACAGGTGAACTGGTGTAATACCACTCAAAGGTAGACCACAATAAATTAAAGATACATCTTAAAAATGCTAAAGCAGCTACATAAATAAAAGATGTGTAGCAAATCAGCTTTCAGAAGAAATAAAACAGAATCATAAAATATATTTGTCACCAAAATTGCAGGCAACAAAAAAAAAGTGAAAATGAACCAATAAGACAAATAGAAAACAAATGCAAGATGATAGACTTTAACCTAACTATATTTATAAAAGTATTAAATCACCTAAATATTCCAGCTAAAAGGTGAAGATTCTCACATTTCATTAATAACAAATAAACCTCATTCTATGCTGACTACAAGAAGTGCACCTTAAATAAAAAGACATAAATATGGTAAAAAGAAAAAGATAGAAAAAGATATTCCATGCTGATACCAATCAAAATAAAGTAAAAGTCCTATAATATCAGAGAAAATACATTATAGGGCAAAGAATATTAATAGGAATGAAAAGGTCATTTCATAATGATAAAAGGGTCAATTTGTTAAGAATACAAAAATCCTAAGTATTTACATACCTAATAACAGAGCTTTAAATTACATGAAATAAAAACAGAACTTTAAGAGAATAGACAATCCAACATTATAGTAAGAAATTTAAATACTTCTCTTTTGATAATTGATAGAAAGTAGAGTATTAGTAGGCATAGTAGGCATATCTGAACAATATTATCATACAATTTGACCTAAATTACATTAAAAAAAATTTCATCCAACAATGACAGAATACACAATATTTTCAAGTGGACACAGAAACTTTACCAAGATAAACCGTATTTGGGGCCACTGTACAAGTCTCAATACATTTAAAGTTATACAAAGTATATTCTTTTACCACAATGGATGTGTATTAAAAATTAATAGGTCGCTTTAAAAAAACAAACAAGTGTTTGAAAGTAATTAATCCACTCTTCATCCATGGAACAATAAATGAAGAAATCAAATTCCATAATAAGACAGATTTATTGGTGAGATCTAGGCAACATTTAAGAGGAATAATACCAATTCAATACAAATTGTTCTGAATATTAAAGAGGAGGGGATACTTTAGAACTTACTCTGAGATCAACCCTCCTTGGATGTCAGAGTCAGCATAATTACAAAAAAGAAAACTACAGACTAATACTTCTCATAGGTATAGATGTAAAATTGTTTTAAAATATTTATTTATATATTTTAGAATGAGATTGTTGGTGGGATAGCAGAGGGAGAGGGAGAAAATCTCAAGCAGACTCCTTGCTGTGTGCAGAGCCTGACAATGGGCTAGATCCCCAACCCTGAGAAGATCATGACCTGAGCTGAAATTAAGAAGGTGCCCTACAAACTGAGCCACCCAGGCACCCTCAATGCAAAATTCTTAACATTTTAGCAAATAAAATCTAACCATTTATAAAAGTGATAAGATATCATGACCAAATATGCTTTGGAATGCAGAAATTTCAATGTAATATCAGTTCTTAATTAAAAAGTACCTCACAGAAAGCTAAAATAGAAATAAGTGTGTAAAAAAAAAGGAATAAATATGTTAAATGCAAATATGATACATAGTAAGATTCTATTGTATTTATTAGGTTTCCAACAGTAATATTCTATGATTACAGGCCAAAGGTGGTGGGCTCCTCCTTTTCAAATGTTCTCGCCATCTGAGATCTGAATTTTCCTGTGGATGGGCTCCAAAACTATGATGCCATTTCAGAAAGAATGAAAATGATCTTGATTATGATTCCAAAATATATAGTTCAATCCCAGTATATTTACCAAGTAGTATAAAGTGAAAATATAACGAGATAAAATAAAATAATCCTCATCAGACAATTATTCACCTGTGTTCTTTACACGGTGGAGTACTCCATGAATTACCTGGCTCTTTAGTATCATGAGTCACAAATCTGGAGTAAGTGGGTTTTCTGGATGTTCATTTCTTTTGTGAGTTATTAAGGACTTGAATTCACACCTTTTGTATGCTAGATTATGGAAAATATGCCAAGTGATGGGATGCCTGGGTGGCTCAGCAGTAGAGGATCCGCCTTTGGCTCAGGGCATAGTCTTGGAGTCCAGGATCAAGTTCCACATAGGGCTCCCTGAGAGGAACCTGCTTCTTTCTCTACCTATGTCTCTGCCTCTCTCTCTATGTCTCTCATGAGTAAATAAATAAAATCTTAAAATAAAACAAAGCAAAACAAAATATGCCAAGTGAAAGATAACTTATATATATTGGATAAAAATAATTTCATAGTACAGAAAAACTTTTTCATTGCTAAGGAAAAATATGACTTGATTTTACATAAATGAAGTTGATAGATAATATGACAATTTTAATTCTGGTAATCCAATGACTTAGTTGGTTTCTTTCTGTTAAGACTAAAAAGTGAAAAGCTCAGATCAAACAAATCAGGTTAGTGCATATTTTCTAATTCCTAAAAACCCTCTGGATTCCAATCTAAGTGTAAAGTGGAACCATCTGAATTTGTAACAGGGAATTATTAGGTAGCCATAGATATTGTACCATCTCTAGGGATTTAAATAATGAAAAACACCCTTCAGATGTGAGACTGGAAACTGCTTGATTTATGTTAATGCTGATGTGCACTTAGTGTTTTAGAAAAGGATTTTATTACTATCTAAAAGCAGCACTATATTAAATCCACAAATTAGCTTCTGTTCTGTTAGAATCTAATTATCTTTATGTAGGGCAATAGTCCAGTAAGCCAGGGGCAAAATCTTACCTTTCTAAATGGAGACTTGAACAGAGAAAATGATAGACTGCTAAGCTAAACAGTATTTACTGCACAGAGTCCACATGGGAATGGGGTGAGAAGGTATGAACACCACAAAGGCATCTGCAGCCAAATCAATGGTAGACAAGAAGGTCCAATTTTTCATTGACATCTGGGGCTGCTTTTATCTTTCTTAGAATGTGATCAAAATTAATTCTTATTTTAGCTTTTATTTTTTATTCCTTCTGGGTATTTAGTTCTAACTCAAAAGCATATTCTAGTTGTCACTTGTTCTCAGGCTTTGGTAAAGATCAAGTCTTTGTCTTTTCTGGGCCTAGCATGAGATCACTGATTTAATAATTCTCATTTCTTTTATCTTTTACTTTATGATCTGTCATTTATCCTAGGTATTTCTGTAAAGACCCAATGGTAGTGACAAAACAAGTATAGAGAAGATAGGCTTATAAAATATCCATACAGAAATAATGGCTACAGACATTATTGAAAGGCATATTCTTTAACTGATAGATCTGATATGATTAAAAGCACATTACATGATTAATGACATAAAGTTTTTATTAACTCAACATTAAGATAAGCCATAGAACTGTTATATAGAGAAGTTTTCATATAATCTCCCAATTTCTCCTAACTATGTAACTGGTTACTATATATTTTTTAAGGTTTATTTATTTGAGAGAAAGAGACACAGAGAGAGAGAAAGAGGCATAGAGCTAGAGAATTCCCAAATACCCAAAGGTATCATGACCAGTGAGATCATGACCTGAGCCAAAACCAAGAGTTTGATGCTTAATTGAATGAGCCATCTAGGTGCCTCCTGGTTATTATATATAAGCAGGTATTGATAACAAAACTTTCATTATTCTTATTTTATTTTTTAAAGATTTATTTATTCATGAGAGACACAGAGAAAGGCAGAGAAATAAGCAGAGAGAGAAGCAAGCTCCCTGCAGGGAGCCTGATGCTGAACTCAAACCCAGGATCCCAGGATCATGACCTGAGCTGAAGGTAGACGCTTAACCACTGAACCACCCAGGCATCCCCATTATTCTTATTTCATTAAATAAATATGTACTGAACATTTTATGTTGTGTTGGGTTTTGTGAAAACAAAGACACAGATTTCTACCAGGTGGCCAGACTTATAGCCACAATCAAAAGACATAAAAGTGCCACCCAGAGAATAGACCAGCGCAAGATTCAAGGCCACCCAGAGAATATAGAACAGTACAAAATTCAAGAAAACATATACACCTGGCTCAAATTGTTCAGCCATTGTTTGAAGCAAGAGAGGAGAGTGTATAGGATCCAGTTCCTTGCAATGCATTTGTCTCCCCCATGGCCTAACTGGCTCCATTCTACAGTAGACAGTGTAGGTTATGAAATCACTTCATGTGCAATGGAGTGATTTCAGTCCCATCTCCTTGGGATCTGAAATATACTAGGGGCATATCTGGGGGCCAATAACCACATCTTAAGCAGAACAAATGAGTGGACATCTAGCTTGGAAGAGAAACAGTGCTGTCTCATAAGGCCAGTCCAGCACAGGCTGTGAAGACTCCTAACCTCCTAACAAGGAAATGTTCCAGGTCCAAGGTTCTTCTTACTTGACTGTGCAGTGAGTGGCCAAGAAACTAAACCTGGCTATCTTTTCCAACAAGGACTGTAATGGTGAATAAGTCATAAATGCTGCCATTATGACATGAACCTAATGAGGAAAAAGATAATCCATAAACAAGCAGAGGACTGAATGAATTAATGGCAATTTGTGATAAATGCTTTGAAAAAAGATACAAGGTGCTATAGTATATAATATAAGCAAGGGAAGCTGATGTAGAAGAAGCTTTTGGGGAAAGACCCTATGAGGAAGTTACAGAAATAATACCTAAGCTGAGATCTTACTGGAGAGAAGCTGGCAAAGTGATGAGAAGGGGAATACAACCTAATGAAATAAGATAGAAGGGAGCACCTGGGTGGCTCAGTGGTTAAGCCTCTGCCTTTGGCTCAGGTTATGATCCCGAGGTCCTGGGATCCAGTCCCAAATCAAGCTCCCCACAGGGAGCCTGCTTCTCACTCTGCCTATGTCTCTGCCTCTCTCTGTGTCTCTCATGAATAAATAAATAAGTCTTAAAAAGATATAAGTTTCAGGACTCTACAGGAATGACTTACAGTGTATTCTAGAAATGAAAAGAGACCATTAAGTTGGTGACTTAAAGTGTTCATGAGGAGGAGGGTGTGAGTCTTGGGAGGAGAGGAAGATGGAGTGCATGAAATGAACATGAATTTGGCAGAAAGCAGATAGAAGAACGTGCATATTTAGATTTCTCTATTTATATATGGTCCTGACTTTAATAGTGCTCATTGTATGTCCTCTTGAGATATCACTTGTTAACATCAGCTATTTTATCAGTTTTTGAAAATGGTGACATATATACAATAGGCAATCTAATCTGCATTCACAGTAAGTTACCATTCACTTTAGGAAAATAATATTTTTCTTAAAAAAAGAAAATTATCTTTTTCTTTAATATACGGTTATATGTTTGCTTTACCTAATTGCTTCTGCACATTTACTTTAAAAATGTACAGCCTCCTCCCATTTTAACACTAAGGCACCTAAAGAGGTAAAAGTTCACTGAATGGGTAGATAAAAATGGAGGAAATAGTAACAAACATCTATTTCCTCCATTTTTCCGTTGGCCTTCTTTTACCCTTGGCCCGGAGAGAGAAAAGGCTCAAAGGCCTAACTTCTGGGCAAAGCCCTCATTTAATTGGCCATTATTTTCCTGCATGTCAGAGGACTGAGATTAAGTCTCAGGATGCTTCCTGGTGAAATGGATATAATATCAGCAGCAATAGCACTGGTCTATGTCCAGCATTCAGAGGTAAAGTGTGTGTGTGTGTCTGTGCATGCATACATGGGTGTGTGTTTGTATGATGGTAGGATTCTCAATCCTCACTGACTTATTTCCAGAGGACAGTGAGATTTAATTAGTAGGGACTCAAATACTTTATCTAATGTAGGGAAGATGTTTAATAAAACAGAATGGATGGATGGCTGGATTGTATTGACTACTACAAAATTATCTTTTGATTCATGATATCAGAGTCAGACCATCATTATCTTGTCTTGCTTTCTATCTGCTTCAAAGAGATTTTTTTTTTTAAACAGATGATGGACTGCTTTCTTATTATTTCCAATTCCAAGGTCATCATAAACAAAATTTTAATACACGTATTTAATGCACGTATTGTGTCTTGCTTCCTTTATATCTTTGCATCATAAACCCTACTGCTTGTTACTTACAAGGAAGGGATGGCTACTTTTACTTCGCATGATGATAAAGCCTGTATCCAATTTCTGTGTGTATCTCACACATCTGCTATTATATTTTTTTCCACAAAATACAAAGAGATTTGAGAGTTTAAAAAAACCTTTCTCTCTACAAAAATGCTCATCTTTAATAAAATATTTTTGAAAAGTGAAGTTTGAGTTTGCATACTGTAAATCCTATTTTTACCTTTTAAAAACTTAGGACAAAAATAGAGATTCAGTTAAACAGAAAATATAAGCATATTTCCAGAAAAGCTCATGTCTGGCCAATACTCATACACATAGTTTGTATACATATAGCCTATAAATTTTTAAAGGAAATACTTTAAAGATATGAGAGGAAAAGCCAGCAGAAGCTGCATTCTTGTTGTTTCTACAAGGGAAAGAACTCTACGGTAATTCCACCACTATCAGATAATCAGCTATTATTACTACTCCTGGTCCCGCTAGCACAGTTAACATTTAGTAAAGACTGTTCTGTTCTAAGCCAGCATTAAGCACTCATAATGTCACTACAAGATATTTTTGCATCTGTTTTTTTAAGTGAGGAAAATGAAACATAAATGTAAAGAAGATTATGCAAGTAGTGCTGTTAGGAAATTATAAGTTAATGATATTAAATCATCATACTGTGGTTACTCTACAAAAGAAAATTTGAAGTAAATGCATAGATACAACATGAGCCAATGACCATAACTGAAGGTATTAATAAAGCTGGTTAGTATTTTTAGACACCTAACCCTGAATATTTTAATGCTCCTTTGTTCCATGTTAATCATCTTGTAAATTGCCTATGATTTAATAAAAATGAAAAAACTGTCTTTTGATTATAAATTATTTAAAAATTATATTTTAACTTTATTCTCCTCTGATAGGAAACATGTTGGAGAGAAAAACTGTCACATCTGCATGAACAACTTTCAATGCTAGAAAATGGTTCTCTATTTTACTATAACACAATGATATTATTAGCATAGTTATTCAACTTCTATTTTTGCATTGCTAAGTGCAAAGTTCTATAGAAACACCAAGGTAAATAAGACACAGCTCTTTCTTCATACATTTTTAAAAAGATGCAATATATATGCATGAAACCCACATAACCTAAAATGGAATATGTACCATAAAAGAAATGCGAATGAAGATGGAAGTTTAACAGCTGATGTTTGTTTCAACAAATCCTGTACTGTTCCCACTAAACATCTTGTTACCTCTAAGTTCGAGGCTGTGTAGCTGAATGAATCTCTCTGAGATGATAAGCTCTTTTATTTTAATTATCTGTCTGTGAGGTAGCACTTTATTTTCTTTAGACTTCAGTATTGAAGGATATTTTCAACATGTATAAAAGCCAGTATTGACAAGTTTTCTTTAAATTATTTAGCACATTAAAAAGCCAATTCCATTGTTTTCCAGATGACATGGTTTCAATAAATCTTTAGTACTTCTAATTTTATTTTCCTGTATTAAGACATTTTCTAAAAATACTTTCAAGATTTTTTCTCTTTTATTTTCGGCAGTTTGTAATGAGTCTAGATTTTTTTCATTTTCTTCTTCATATTGATCTATTTGGGGTTGTGCTGACCTTCTTAAACCTGTGAAGTAATGTCTTTCACCAAATTTGGGGAGTTTTGGCTATTATTTCTTCAAACAATTCTGCCACAATATCATTCTTTTTTTTTTTCCTTCTGGGACTCCAGTTACACATATTTTAGACCATTGTACATTGTTCCACAGGTCCCTGAAGTGCCCCTTAAATTTCTTTCTTTTTCTAATATATGCATAATAATATGATTATTAATATATAATATATAACATATATTATAATAAGTACATATATAATGTAATAGTAACTATAGATATGGAGATATAACTGAATCTTTCTGTTTTTCAGGTGGCTATGCTTTATCTTCAAGTTCATTGCGATATTATGCCTATCTAGTGTGTGTGTGTAAGATGTTGTATTCTTAGTTTTAGAATCTCCATTTGCAGCATTTATATATATCCCTCTGCTGTTTTCTATTACTTTATTCATTAGCATAAATACCTGTCTAGTTGAGTATGGGCATAATAGCCATTAAAAGACTTGTCTGATAAGTACAAGATCTGGGTTATCTTGAGGTTATCTTGAGGTATCTTCATTGAATGTCTGTACCTTTGAGAATGGACTACATTTTCTATGGTTTTGTTTGTTTGTTTGTTTGTTTTTGTATGACAAGTACTCTTAGGTTATATTTTGGGAATTATGCCCATTATGTGATTACATTGTGGAGAATCTGTATCTGAATGAGTTTATAATTTCATTCACTTTTGTGTGAAGTGGTTGCTCTGGAAGCAAGATGTAGTGTATGATTTTATCTTTCAGCTCATGGAGTCAATAAAACACCAAGTTTTTTTTTTTTTTCTCTTTTAGCTACTCTGGCTGTGTTGCAATGATAGACTGCTTTCAGGATAAAGCCATTGTAGAAGGAATCTCAATTCACGCTAGTTGCTTCTTCCAGGTTTCAATTCTCTCCAAAAATCTGCCTCCTTTGCTCACCCTCCGGAGTCCAAAAATTCACAGGATGTTTTTTTTTTTTAAGAAAGTATTTTAGAATTTGGTAAACATTTAGTAGTTCATTTGATTATCATTGAAGATATTGTAGGTAGGGATCATCTTCCTTTTCTAATCTTTATTGTTTTAGTATAAAGCACATTTTCTAAGCATATTTTCTGTTGTCTGATTGGCTTGCCATACCTTATTTAATTCTTACAAATATTGTGTAACTCTCCGGGTTATAGTTAGAAAAGAGCTTGGTATCTTTCAGAAACTAAGTATAAATCTCCCAGATCCCTTTCCTTAGTCATGACTAGAATCTGTAATTTATAGTATTTATATAATTCATCTCAACAGGAATGACCTTGCATATATACACATGAAGCATATTTTAAAGTTCTTATAACTGAGATTAATGGTGTTATGACCATCAGTTTAGAAGGATTTAAGGAATATTGCATCTGATAAATCATACCAACTAATTAAGTAGTGTTTGAGAAAGAAAAAGTAACTACTAATGTGATAGCTAGAGGAATAGGAACAAAAAGATCTGGATAAGACTATCATTTTCAAATATTCATTTATAAAACTCAAATAACAAATAAGGTAAGATCATATTCATATTTTATTTGCTTGTTAATCAGTGGGTAAGGATGATTATGTTGGTTGAGATGGTGGCTGCCAATATGAATTCAAGATAAGAAAACTTGCATTTATTAAGTCTCCTGGCTTTCAGACACTTGCACATATTTTTAAAGTGTTATTTGTCTTCACAAATACTTGATAGTATTATTAATATATTATACATAAACTCAGGTTCATAGAGATTAAATATCTTAACCACAATTATTGTCTTAAAAATTGTTATGTGAGGACTTTGTATTCTGGACTGATGCTTTGCACCATAACTTACTGCCTCCAAGCGTGCTACAAAAGGCCTCTATTCTCCTGGACAACTTTACCCTCTGCTTCTACTGCTCAACATTATTTTATCAGCACATTAATTATTTAAAAAGAAATAATGTTTAAAATACAAACATCATCATTAGGAGAGATACTATACTGATTAAAACTCAAATTTAGGGTATTTATGTTAGATATCAGGATCTATTCATTACTTTATTCAATAAGTACTTTATTTATTGCCTACCACATCCAATTCACTGTGCTAGATTATAGAAGCAGGTTTTAATGGAATAAGGTAGATACTGTGATAGATGTAGATAAAATAAAGGATTGGGTATCACTCTATAGCAGAATAACACAAACTAGAAAGATTCATGTGGTACATTCATGCTTGCACAAATTTTCGGCTTTTGCTAAGAATGATCCAGTCAGTCTGTACTCTAGTTACATCTAATTATGAAACAAAACTCTCTCTTTGAAGTAATGTAAAATCTATATTTTGAATGTGATTGCTGAGTTACCAACATGCTTTCACTTTTACTGATCAAAAATATGTTATGGTTTTATGGAAATTTATAAGCTGAGGAACCATAAAAAATATTAAAAGCTATGCCAGGTAGCTTTGGAACCCTAAGAGTAACTGATCAGCATTGTTATCAGAGCAGTATAATGAAATTTACCTAAAGAAATAACTCACAGATGATAGAAAAATGTTTGTTTTGTTGTTCTTTTGTTTTAGTACATAAAGTTATTGGCTATTTCTAAAATATTGGCTTCAGAAATAATGCCACAATCAAATTGTATTGGATCAATCCAATAATCAAAGTTCAGTAGAGTTTTGAAAATATTCTCTTTTGCAGAAATATAGCTGAATATTACCTAACAATGGTATTTTTCAGTCACCAATATCCTAGAATTACCTCAGAGGTATGTCCAATTAGAAAGAGTTTTGAGAAACTCTAGGGATAAATTCAGCAAACAAAGAATACAGATAAGCAAAAGGTAAATATAAATGCACCTAAAGTCAGCATAATCTCTTTGGGAAATATCACATTGAAATGTTTTAATTATTCTCAGAACTCTGGCCCCAAATATGGTTAAGGAAACTAATGCTATAGATAATTTTTAAAATAAACTAAAAATGAGAAAGAACCTTTTTACTCTGATCAACTTAGGCTTTTATTTCTCCTATTTATGTATTTACAAAACTGTTAAACACAATTTAGATAATGATTTAAAATGCATAAATGTGCAAGACACATTTTACAGTCTATCTTTTAGACTATCTTTTTAATTGAATTTTCATAAGAGAAGAAATTTATTGATATAAATTCTCCTTTCTATTTGTCACATTTTACTTTTAATTTCTGAAGAATTGGATAATTTTTCCCTTTCTCCTCTGAATAAATATTCTCTATTATTTTACCTTGTGCAACTTTTCTAATCAGCTCTGATATTCAGTGTAAATAAAATTTACCTAGAGGGTTACTAGATTGTTCTAGTAAAAGTCTTAATATTGTTAAATAAGCATCTATATTGTTTTCCTTCCCCAGGATTTTTATCTAAAAACATTTGTCCCTCTTATTAGTATCCAAGCTACCTTACAGACTCCTTAAAAAGAAACAAATTTATTACACATTCATAATGAAATAAAAGCTGAGGGATTTGTGGTTCAACAAGTATTTTCATGTATGTGCATATGTATAGTGTATAAGAAGCATATCTATAAACAGAGTGAAAAGGCAGCCACCAAATATACATAATTTGTAGGGCACAAAAATATTTTTGTCCTAGCCTTTTTCTTCTACTGGATTGTCACTATTACAAGATATTTGTTGTAGTTTTATATTTAAATTTAAAAATTCAGCAAATTCACATTAAAATGTTCTTGGAAGCATGATACCACATTGGTAGTTCCTGGATATTAATAATTCTCTTTGAATCTGGAAAGAGAGAAACTGAAGGAAAAAAAATAACTTAGGACAAATTTCACAAATCTCTAAATGTTCCCCAGAAGCAAACTGAAAGCCTGTGTCTCTATATCTGTATCGATATCATCTATATCTGGATACAGATACAGATATAGATATATAATATTCTTAGCTATATTTACTGGCTAGAAAAACTACATTGTAAAGAAAGTGAACAAACATTCAAAGCAACAGCCAACTCTGGTGTTTTTCATTGGCACCAAGAGATAGGGTTTTCCCCACAATTTTATATTAGAGGCAAGATTTTTAAGTTCTCATAGCACAAATGAAGTTGTAATTGCTTCCCAGTTTAATTAAGAGCCAATTTCAAACTTAAGAACGCTGAGTATCTGTCTAAAGTGTTTATGCCACAGGCAGCTGGAGCCATTGAAGAAGGGGAATTAGAAAGACATTTTTGTATGGTGTGTCTGGCCAAATTGGTCAGCTTTGAAGAGTTGTTCCATTTCAATAATAATCATTACAACATTCAAAAAATATTCCTTTGAATATGAATAGTTGCATAGATGACATTCAGTTTTGCCATTCTCATGCTGAACAACTATGACAGGAATTTTGACCACTTTTGTGCCATACTTGCTTGGCAGTCTCTGAGCAAATGGACTCTTTCCCAGAAAACGTTCTTGAAAGCACAAAATAAAATACATAGAATATTAATGGAAACCAATTATATCTAAATTTAATTATAAAATTGTTTTTATAAATAGAAATTTGAAATAGTTATATATGTGCCTCTTTGCTGACATTAAAAAATGAGATCTAGCAGAAGGTATAATAAATAGTGTAATTTTAAGTACTAATTAGTATACATTCTGTTTCAAAATATCTGCAACAGCTGTAACATATGACAATATCTGTGGTTTTTACTGGTGATAGTGTCATAGATAACACAGTTCTACTGTTGTTTGTTGCCTTTATTCATAATTGAAGGAAATGTTTAATTTCCCCTAGAGACTTATTAATATAGATACATTTTTCTCATTGAAGTTCATGGTCTTCCTAAATACTATCCACAATGTCTGGTTAAAAGTCTCTTTTTTTATGCCAAATTTTTGTGAAAGCGTTTTAGACTTTTCAAGTAGTATATGGCTACATGTGGTGAGTGCTGAATATGTACCAGAAACTATAATATATACTTTAAAATATTATCTTACTCAATCTTCAAAACAGTTCTCTAAGGCAGGAATTATTATTTCCTTTACCAATAAGCAAGTGGGAGTTCACACTAATAAGTGGCAGAACCTGTGCATGGAGATATATGGAAACCTTTTTCTATCTCTCTTTTATAGAATGCAGGCAAATAGAAATTGTGACTTTCATAAAAAGAATCAGAACTGGAATTAGGGGGCACTTGAGTGGCTCAGTTGGTTAAATGTGTGCCTTCAGCTTTGGTCATGATGTCAGGTTCCTGGGATCAAGCCCTGAGTCCAGCTCCCTGCTTGGTGAGGAGTCTACTTCTCCCTCTTCTGCCTCTCACCACTGCTTGTGTTCTCCCTCTCTCTTGCTCTCTTCTCAAATAAATAAATAAAATCTTTAAAAAAAGAAAGAACTGGAGTTCAGGCCTTCAGAATCCCATTTTTATTTTCTGTCCGCAACACCATTTCACTATTTGGGGATAACTATAAGAAACTGTTCTTAAATAGTCTCATGATAGAGTGCTAGTCCTGTGAAAATTGACACTTTAGAAAGTGATTGTCTGAAAAACAACTGCCCCATGAGAAAAGCCAATGATGAATAGAATTATCTCCATCTGCTGACCAGAGGTAGTACACAATATGATGAGTACAGAATCTGAACAAGAGCCAGAAGAAGAGTAGAAAATTGTTGGCTTCTGAGAATGAAGTTGATCCAGCTAAGCAATAGCTAAGCAATCCTGAGTTTTTTTGTTTGTTTTATTTTGTTTTGTTTGCATATAACTCCCTCAATTTAGAGAGAAAGGAATGAAAATAAGTAACCTAAATATCATCTGAATCTCAAGATTGCTCTTATAATCAAGTTTTTGTAGGTCAGTAGTGTCAACTGTAAGCCACTTGTCTGATTATAACCGATTAATCATACAGTCAATAAAGACAAGCATAGAGGTTTCATAATACTTAGTTTAACAAAATGTTAAGAAATGTAAGCATGTCAAGAGCTGCATTGATACTTGTAATTTTTCCATTAAGAAATTGTACTCTATGAAACATTTTAGTAAGAACTGTAATTGAGTTACAAACTCAAGTAGATAGAAATCTTTTTTGACTCAGAGCATTAAAAAAGGCATGAGGAAGGGCTTGACATTTGACCAACGTCTTAAAGGTTGGTAAGAATTCTGTTAAGAAGAGATGTATTTTAGGAAAATTTAGATAATATGACACATGAATGAGAGGACTCTAAATGAATCATAGTAGAACATTTTATCTAAATTTAGAAAGAGTTTTGAATAACAGTATAAAATGACAAGACTTTTTATAATGAAGAAAATTCTAGTAGTGATCTGGGAGAATGGCTGGGAAACAAGAAATGATGGATGTCACAGAACACTTAGAAAGAAATTGGAAAATAATAATACACTTAAAAATACCTGATCTATGATGTTTCCTTGGAATAGAATGAAAAGATTCCAAAGACATTTAGGAGCAGACATTTTAACTTGAAAAAAGATCACATTTGGGGATAAAGGGAAAGACAGTGGTCAAGAAGGACATTAAGATCAATAGTTTGGTTATCTTGGTAACTTAGAAGAACATTTCCTGAGATAGGAAATGACAGAGCAGGCTAGGGAGGTAACACTAATATTTCACGCAGAAACCTTGTAAGTTTGCAGTGCCAGTGAGAAAGATCTTAATAAATATTTTCAACAGGAATTTAGAAATAAGGTGTTAGACTTCAGAGGAAGTACTAATATTACCAACAATGATGTTGCTGTTGTAGTCATATAGATGACACTCAAGTTACCTGAATGGATGAAACTGCAAAGAAAGAGAGTAGAGAAAAAACAAGAAAATGAATCCAATAATTAGTGTATGTGAGGAGATGAAGGTGTTAACTAATCCTATTATTGTAATTATTTCATAAAATATACGTGTATCAAATTATCAAATGGTACACATTTAGCTTATACAACATTAATGACAACTGTATCTCATAAAGCTGGGGAATATACATATGAACAGTGCAACTAAAAAATGTATAGTAAATGCTTTGCATTAAGGTGAGGAAAAGAAAGAGAAATCAATAAACATACTAATCCCTAACACTGAAAGACTTTAAGTAAATATTGAAGTAACAGATGTTTGAAAATTGGGAAGAGAAACCAAGAGAGATATGAGAAATATAAGAGATTATTGTCATAATTAAAGATGAAGTGAGTCTCAAGAAGATCCTGCTCAACAGTGCAAATTTTGGAGGAATGAAGCTTAAGAATGGACTGTTGTTGATTCTGGCAATTTAACGGTCTTTTAATTTCCCTTTTAGGATCTGTTTATGAGGACAGAATAAGACTATAGTTCTTTGAGGAATATATGGAAAAATAAGAAATTGGAATCTGAAAAACTACATTTAATTTCTGAGGGTGCTTTTTAGTTAAAAATAAAAATATAATAAATAAGAAGTGAAGTTAAGATAATTTTTTAGGGTATAGAAGAATTGAACAATTTTATTGACCCCTTGGACTAGCAATAGATAAAAGCAGAAGAAAGAAGCGGGAAGAATAATTGAGGAGAGTCCCAGAGAAGGAAGGAAGGCCAGAAACTGAGAATAAAAATATAATGGCCATATGTGAAGAAGGTTAAGAATAAGATGTCTTATGGAAAGAGCAATACACTGAACTCTGTTCTATGACCTCAGAATGGATTTAACTCATTTCTTGTTGAAGGTAATAAGAGATTTGAAAAACAATGGAGGCATTGAGTTGCCACATTGCTAACAACCTAAATCACATCATGAAAATAGCAGGAGAGTATGGTCTACAGTGTTCTCTCTAATCCAGGGGCTCCAGTAGCAGCCCGGGGAGGCAGTTCTGAAACATATATTGGTTTCATTTTTGTTGTTATATAGTGTGCCAGTGTGGGAAAAATGACAGACAAGTACTAAGCTGAAGGACAGAGTTTCTCTTGATAATTCCTAGTCCATTATACAGGCCAATAAATGCAGTTCAGTATATGCAGACCAAGATACGTGTTCTAAAAGCCACTAATTGTTATTCAATGCTTCTATTATCTTAAGGTACAAAAAATATTTACAAGCTTATGTGACAATAGTGGTAAGCCTCTAAAAGTACTCTACTTAAAATAATTTACATTACACGCTTATTTATATACTTCACATTGAATATTTCTTGCTCCAATTTTCCAGTCTCATCTATGACACTCACATAATACTGGAATTCTTACAAATGAGTCGGAAGTCAAGTTAGTATTCTGAATGGGAAAGCAAAAATAGAATTGGGGTTTGGTAAAACAGTAAAAAAAGTGTTTTCATAAAAGAAAAAAGTATCAAATTTGGAAATTTAAAATGATAAGCAATATTCAAGAGCAAACCCAGATTTCCAGATTGGAAGCATAACAATATACCTGGAAAATATCAGTTGTCAAGCAATAGCAATTAACACAGATTGCATTGTACCCCCGGACATTCTTATTATAGTAACA